>NC_140026.1:28762221-31162221 GCF_964263955.1 Coregonus lavaretus
ATACAGCACGCACACATACATACACACACTCACACACACGCACACATACACACACACACACTCGCTCGCTCGCTCGCTCTCTTGAAGTAATGCTTCTGCTGTTATGTTATTGTCCTCACAGACCCTGCCTGCTCCTATGACACGATTTCCAAAACAAAATAGCAGACACATACACACATATACCAAATATCCCCTCTCACACACACACACACACACACAAACACACACACAGACAGAAGCAGCTTCCGTCTATTCTCTTCAGTATAGAGAGGGGAAGTGGAGTGGAGCAGACCCAGAGAGAGAGAGAGATACAGAGCATTGTAAATACAACCCATATTTATGTTTATTTATTTTCCCTTTTGAACTATTTGCACATCATTACAACACTGTATATAGACATAATATGACATTTGAAATGTCTTTATTATTTTGGAGTGTAATGTTTACTGTTAATTTTGTATTGTTTATTTTACTTTTGTTTATTATCTATTTCACTTACTTTGGCAATGTAAACATATATTTCCCATGCCAATAATTACAGAGCCAGCCTGTAAAAGCCTTTCTAGAGTCTGTCTCTTTACAAAGACCCCTGACTGCCTCAAAACATCTCTCAGTCTCTTAGTCTGTCTGTCTTTCTCTTCTCTCTCTCTCTCTCTCTCTCTCTCTCTCCCCCTCTCTTTCTGTCTATCTCTCTCGCTCTCTTTCTCTGTCTCTCTCTCTCTCTTTCTCTATCTCTCTCTCTTTCTTTCTCTCCTCTCTCTCTCTCTCTCTCTCTCTCTCTCTCTCTTTCTCTGTATCACTCTCACTCTCGCTCTCTCATTTGTTTAGTGACTGTATGTTCAGGCTATTCCCTCTACAGTTGAATACAAAGAGGCACTTCAGGCTGAGCGCCTCCAATCCTCTGGGAATGCTCTAGAAGTTGTTGGTGCACATTAAACATGACAGCTATCTCTCTTACCTTGGGCCATTACAGAAGTAGGATCTTTAATTTGAGCCAGTTTTCTACAGGAAAATTCTCAGCAACAAAAGAGTGATGAAATGAAGATCTTACATCTGTAGGTTGAGCAAAACCCTTCCCACAAACAAAGGCTCAATTAGCAGTACAAAACATGTATGTTATAGTATAAAGTTGGTCCTACCTTTGGCCATTTGGGGTTGAGCAGGCGGGCTTTGAGGGCGTCGTCCAGGGCGGTCTGGTACTGTCCAAGGCGGAGATGTGCCGCTGAGCGGTTACTGTACAGGATGCAGTTCTGAGGGTCTGCAGACAGGGCCTTCCCATAGAGCTGCACCGCCAGGCTGTACTGCCCCCGCTGGCACGCCTGGTTACTGCAACGCACTGCCTCCAGAAACTCTGTCTTAGAAAGGATAGGAGGCCCAGGAGGGATTGAGGGAGGGATGGAGGGATGAGGATCTGTCTTACGGAGAGAGGGAGGGATGGAGGGATGAGGGTCTGTCTTACGGAGAGAGGGAGGGATGGAGGGATGAGGGTCTGTCTTACGGAGAGAGGGGGGGATGGCGGGATGAGGGTCTGTCTTACGGAGAGAGGGAGGGATGGGGGGAACAGAGGTAGAGGACGAAGAGGAAGAGGGAGGGTTGGTGCTTCGGCTAGAAGAGCGAGGGCCGAAGAGAGAGAACTAAAGAGGAGAGGAGAGAGGGGGATGGGAGGAAGAGAATACATGTGGGGAGGAGTGGTCAGTTATCTTTTCATTCAATCAGAGACCTTTTTCTCAACGTTACAGTAATTTTAGAGTCAAGTTGTATCATCATTCCCTGAAGAGGACCATGCCAATATTCATCTGACCACCAAAACATCAAAGCAATGTTTATATCTACATTTGATATAGTGTGTATTTGTGAGTGTGAGAGTGTGTGTGTGTAATGTGCACATTGAGGTTAACTCTCTGCTTCCCTCCCTGATCTGCTGTTCCCAAATTTGTCCTTTCAGAATTACTTACACCAAGGCTGTCATTATCTCTCTCTCTCTCTCTCTCTCTCTCTCTCTCTCTCTCTCTCTCTCTCTCTCTCTCTCTCTCTCTCTCTCTCTCACACACACACAAATACACAGACAGACAGACAGACAGACAGACAGACAGACAGACAGACAGACAGACAGACAGACAGACACACACACACACACACACACACACACACATACATACATACAAATACACACATACAAATACACAGACAGATAGACACAAACACACACACAGTCCCTGAAGTCCCAGTGGCGTTCTCTGTCCAAACAGAGAGCAAACTGGAGCACTAACTCACACAGTAGGACGTTTTCACTGACAGAAGAGAGAGAGAGACAGAGAGAGCTAGAGAGAGAGAGCGAGAGCTAGAGAGGGAGAGGGAGAGGGAGAGGGAGAGGGAGAGGGAGAGGGAGAGAGAGAGAGAGAGAGAGAGAGAGAGAGAGAGAGAGAGAGAGAGAGAGAGAGCGAGAGAGAGGGGGGTTGGGGAGAGAGACAGAGAGACAGAGAGAGAGGGAGTCGGAGAAGATGAGAGAACAGCTGCTTTTCAACCTGTGCATATAGCCAATAAAATATGGGTTTGTATGCATGACTCTTACACATACAACTCGTATCTCTCACTCACTCTCCATCGCTCTCCCTATGTATTTCTCTCTATCTCACAACACTCAATCTCTTTCTATCTCTCTCACTCTCTCTCACACACACACACAGATGGAGGAGTGCAGGAAAATCGGCCATTGTCAAAGTGGAGCAGCAGTCAAAACAGTTGTGTTGGAAAAGTAGTACAGGAACACCCTCTTCACACACACACAGACACACACACACTCACCACCACCACTTCCCTGTCCCTTCCTTCCCCCTCCCAGCTCAGCCCAGGTCAGCAGGGAGACACACATTCCTGAGAGAATGAAACCAGGGACCTCCTCTGACAGAGAGAGAGAGAGAGAGACACTAAAGGGGCAAAAACCAATGTGCTGTTTGTCACCCAAGTAAAAGATAATGTTACATTTGGATCTTGTCTTATCTTATTATCATTGTAATACTGTAATATGGCATCTTCCACTAAATTGCTATGAAAAGCAATGTGCTACTACTGGCGCGGTATGGGCTAGGCAACTACTGAATAGCTACGCAACTTAGACATAACATCGAACGGATCATCAAAGCACTTTGGCTGAAATTGATAGGTTAGCCACTAGCCAGCCTATAGCATACTATTGCAGTTAGCTAGACCTATAGCCTAAATGCTCTGCACTGTCAAAGAAACTGTAGGCTAATTTTCTTTGTTCGCCATTGGGTTATTTACCCTTTCTTTCTTCGGTCGATGCTTCTCCATCCTGTCCTAGTTTTATACACAGCGGCAGCAACTTGAAACTTTCATCCCATGGCAGTTCGCTTCCCAAACAGCACACAGAAACGCTGCGCTCTCCTACAATAATGTAGGTAGGAACTTCAATCAACCGCTCTGTTTTCATGGACCTCAGAAAAATGAACAACCAAACGATATTCCACTTAACCGGCCGCGAACTAACTCAAGTTATTTCCCAGAAAGTGCGCCATGTTATATCCGTTTTTCCCCGAGTAACGGAATTTGTGGCGGGTGGAGGCGGGTGGAGGCAGGCTCAAGCTCCACGGATGCATCTCCAGGTCTCAATTACCCGTGGTGACATCAGAGAGGGGTTGAGTTACCTAGCAGTTATTCATTCCTGCTGTAGGTATTGTTTCTACAGAATTTAGGTAATAGATCATTACTTACTGCAGCCCTCTTCATAAATAAACAAGCCATAAGCTTGCAAGCAATGGACTTGAATCAAAGGTGAAAAAATGAAAAATATTTATAGAAAATACATACAACCACCATCCCTTTTCATTTCATGAACGTATTCTAGTTATGCCTTACCTAATAATAACATAATACTTTGGTGTCTTTGATATAGTGTAGCTTAATGTGTCATCAAATTGACAGTATTATGAATACAACAGTAACAGATAGCATACAGGCTATGTCTAAGTGTTTATTACAGAGTAAACAAATAATAAATAGAAACATTAAATCCAAACACTGTTTGTCTTTGACAATGATATGTTTTCCTATACAAGTAACTTCTATGTACACTTTGCAGTCAGATTAAGTATTCAATTAATGCTGAGCATAGACAGTAGTTTAAAAAAATATATATTTTACACTATTGTACAGTAGCTTAGATATTTACACTCAGGACTTGAAACATAGTTTTCCCTTTACAACAGTAAGGCCCTGATACAACTATCACTATTTACAACTGCTATTAGTATATGTTATTAGTATATGTCTTATCCCCCCGCCCCCCCCCCCAAAAATTAAAATAAATTAAAATAAAAAAACTTGCACTTGTCTTTTTTGCTACTTGCACTGACTTTGCTGATGTGGATGTCTCACCTAGCTATCTTAAAATGAATGCACTAACTATAAGCAGCTCTGGATAAATCTGGATTTACAATGACTAAAATTTAAATTTAAAAAATAGTATCGATATCCCATGGGGGAGGAAATGAAATGGCTAAATAGATCAGGCAACACTAGATTACATTGGCACTGCATCCCCTACTAAAGCACATTGTTTGTGCTTCCTGGTCTTGTGTACTTTGGGTTGTATCATCCTGAGGCAGAGTTTGTGTAGTCTGTGTTTGGCTCGTCTAGATTTGGGTCTCCTGCCGTTGCGTCCAGTGACCTGTAGATGGCGCCACTCCTCCATGTCTCCACCATTCTGCTTCTGCTGCTCCAGCTGAGCAGGAGAGGGTTTGACCAGAGAAGCTGAGCAGCTGTAGATAAGGAGATAGACTGTTACAAACTCACATGTGTGTGTGTGTGTGTCTGTGTGTGTGTGTCTCTCTCTGTGTGTGTGTGTGTGTGTGTGTGTGTGTGTGTGTGTGTGTGTGTGTGTGTGTGTGTGTGTGTGTGTGTGCAGGCGTGGACCATTTTTAGCTCAGTGGGCCTGTCTAACTTGGGTTTTTTGCACAAAATGATAATTATCTGGCTAATAGTGAGGGCCTAATGGCCGGTGTATTAGAATGCCAGAGCCGATTTCTGGTACCAGTCCGCCCCTGTGTTTTTTTGTGTGTTTTTTTTGTCATTTAGCAGACGCTCTTATCCAGAGCGACTTACAGGAGCAATTAGGGTTAAGTGCCTTGCTCAAGGGCACATCAACAGATTTTTCACCTAGTCGGCTCGGGTATTAGAACCAGCGACCTTACGGTTACTGGCACAACGATCTTAACCACCTGCCGCCTGTGTGTGTGTGTGTGTGTGTGTGTGTGTGTGTTGTGTGTGTGTGTGTGAGAGGGAGAGCGAGAGAGAGAGAGAGAGAGTTAGAGAGAGAGAGAGTGTGCACCCTTGCGTGCACGTGTGTGGCAGTACGTGTGTGTCTGTGATGTGTACTGTACTGACCTTGTCCCCTGTGTGCAGACCTGTGGCTGTAATGTGAAACAGGACAGAGAGATGTACTCCAACAGAATAGTCTGAACCCCAGATATCTCCTTCTGCTGAACCAGAACCTCAGACAGTCTAGAGGAGAGGAGAGGAGAGGAGAGGAGAGGAGAGGAGAGGAGAGGAGAGGAGAGGAGAGGAGAGGAGAGGAGAGGAGAGGAGAGGAGAGGAGAGGAGAGGAGAGGAGAGGAGAGGAGAGGAGAGGAGAGGAGAGGAGAGGAGAGGAGAGGAGAGGAGAGGAGGACATATTGGGGTGAGCGCCAGACACATAAGTGAGCACACAATCCCACTGTTGCCCAAATGCCCTACTTCTGTGTTTTATCAAACATTTAATTTAAACATTAAGCAACAACTGCTAACACAACTACTAGGGCTGTCCTTCACTGTCTGACCCTGTACAAACAATTTGTTTAACAATCTGACAAATATACCAGTAAGGGATGGGTCATCGAATGTGATTTGACACGTAATTTCATTAATTAATTCACAAAATTACATACAGACAGCTGTGTGTCACAGACCACTTGGTCGCACTGATCTGGTTGTCCGAATCGTTACATATTGTATTATTCTGTAATAATGACCTGCTGGTACAGTTGCAGTGGAACAGGGTCCTGGGTTCTGGGTTGAGGAGGCTGTATCTCTTCTGGTGAGGAGGGATCTTAAACCTGCAGTCATCCAGGTCTCTGTACACATCACACACATACACACGCTGCTTCCCTAAACAGACGGAAAACACAATGAAATGTAATTGAGCTCATGGTCAAGTCCACTCAAAAGGCACTATTATCAAAGACAGACAGACAGACAGAGACAGAAAAACAGACAATATTTCCTTCCACCTACCTGTGCTTGCTGCATCCTGCTTAGACTTAGGCCGAGTCAGGTCATTATGGTTGGTGGGTTCAGCTGGCGAGGCCAAAGCCAATGCTGGGCCCGAGGCCGAGGCTGAAGTTACTGGTCCCGAGGTGCTACTCTGGGCCCCTATAGCAGTAGCATTGCCAGTGGTGGAGGTGGGGGAAGTATTGGCAGCCATATTGTCCTCTCCAGAGTCAGGGTGGGTGACAGGTGAGCCAGGGGCTGGTGTTCCACTCTGACCCCCTGTGGTGAGGTCTGCTGGGGCAGCACTGGAAGGAGTGGTGGGGGTGGAGGGAGAGGTGGAGATGGAGATGGAGGGAAAGGTGGTGGTTGAGATGGAAGGGGAGGTCGAGGTGGTGGAGGGAGAGGTGGAGATGGAGGTAGAGGAGGTGGAGGAGGTGGAGGAAGAGATGGAGGTGGAGGTGGAGATGGAAGAGGAGATGGAGGTGGAGGAGGATGTGGTAGAGTTGGAGGGGGAGGTGGAGATGGAGGAGGTGGAGATGGAGGTGGAGATGAAGGAGGAAGTGGAGGAGGAGGAGGAGGTGGTAGAGTTGGAGGGGGAGGTGGAGATGAAGCTGGAGGAGGAGGAGGTGGTAGAGTTGGGGGGGGAGGTGGAGGTGGAGGTGGAAGAGTTGGAGGGGGAGCTGGAGGTGGAAGTGGGAGTGGAGATGGTAGTGGTGGTATTGTCAGCCATTTCATCCTCCTCTAGGTCAGGGTCCGGGTGGGTGGAGTTGTAGAAGGTGGGAGGATGAACCACAGCATACAGAGACATCTCATACTGTTGACACCTGCCACGGAGAGGAACAAGGTAGGATTAGGCTCTACTCCAGTTGTCATTGCATGTTACATTAAACACTTCATGAACAAACATAAGTGAGGTTGTGATAGTCGCTCACATGCCAAACCAGTTCCTCTGAGAGCACTGTAGTCTGTGGGAGAACTCAAAGCAGTGCATCTTCAGCAGGTTGAAGAAGACGTATCCCACTGTGTCTGAAATACTGTCCTCAGCCCCCAGTAAACACTGGTGAAACCTATACACAACAACACAATGTTAATACAATGTTAATGCAACCTAAACACAACATTAATACAACAATACACAGAGGTTAGCCGGAACTGCATCAGTAATGTATAATGTTAAGGGAAAGGCAGAATCTTCCTCATGAGAGTCACAGTCACATAGACAGAGTTAGTTGTGACAGGGAGCCTACCTGTTATCACAGTGGCAGTGGGACAGGGTGAAAATGTTTTTGTTGAAAACGCCATAGTTGGTCTCGAACGACAGGATGGTGTCCTGACATTGGTCATGCTCCCTGCAGCAACTGTCTGTCTCTGCAAACACACCTGTCACAGGTAGACGGGTAGGAGAGGTTCAGCAACAACAACAAGAGACCGGGTTAGGCCTATTTTATATATCGTGAAGCAAAACAGAGGCATTACTAATGCAGGGCCCTATAAAATCAGTTTTATTTTTTGTCTGATTCAGTTTAGTTTTTCACAAATTCTGTTTTCTCCGTTTTATTTTTCCAGATTTCCATTTTCCGTTCTTTCAGGTTTTCACTCTCAAAATCACACTTTTTTTAAACAGAAAAACAACTCAATTGGATGTTCTAAGTCCACAACAATGCCTAAACCACATCAGGAGACCACTTTTGAGGTATGAAAAAAAGTATATATATATGTACTTAACCTTTAATTACAGTGCATGCCTAGCAAGAGGATGTTAGAGGTGTGGCTCACACAATCAATCAATAATTTATAAAGCCCTTTTTACATCTGCAGTTGTCACAAAGTGCTTATACAGAAACCCAGCCTAAAACCCCAAAGAGCTAGCAATGCAGATGTATATAGTAGCACTCTACCATCACTGTCTGTGATTGTAGTGTTTGCAAAACAAATACCGACTAGATTGATGCAAATAATCATGATATCATTCTGCCAGGTAAGCATAGGCTACTTTGTAGTTAACATTTAATTGAGAAGGTTTTTGGGAAAGCCTTTCCATCTACCAACATCATCGCTAACAGCTGCACAAAGTGGTAGATGCTTTGTGTGTAGGCTATGGACACACCTCGCATACACAGACGGGGAATTCTCGTTGCCTCTTCATAAAGTTGCAGGAAATACGAATCACTAATGCATTATGGTAATGCATTGTGATTGAGTAAATGTATTAATTTTCAATTAATTTAGTTGATTCCCTACTAAGGTCAATACATTTTTGAATATTGTTGAATTACTTTTTAATATCTGGATTCCATGTTTCTGTCTGCGTTCTCCGCATCGCGGATTTTATAGAGCCCTACTAATGACCCATTAATCATCATCATCAATTACATTCTAGCTTTAATACCCCATACAATTACAATTTAGAAAATATTATCAAAAGGAGAACCATATCTGAGTCTGGAACACAGTTAGATACAACACCGACTACCTACCTAAATCCTCATAGGTCGCCGCCTTGTTCCCTGAGCCGCACCAAAGCGTTCCCGGTACGATTAAACCACGTTTTACGCGCCGGTGTGCTTGCGTCACATCCCTGGAACTGTCACCACCGTCTCCAAGAGGATTCTGGAACGCTATATCATCAATAACGCTCCGTGCGTGCCTCTTACTCCTTGTCTCTGTAAGTTCCTCAGAGGCATCTCCAACCGCTTCGCGCTGGGTGACTGTTGGAGAGCTAACAGGAGCGCAGGGGCTTTCAAATTCAAACTGCGGACTGACATCAAAACGTTCACCAGGACTGTCAGAGAACTCTGCTGTGGTGCTCTTCTCCCGACACACAGATATGTAGTTGTCTGTAACCGCGGTGTCGTCACTCACTGCGCAGTTGACCAGTCTATTCTCCACCGACCACACACTGTGGTAGAGATGGAGGGATGAGGAGGAGGGGTGGTGGGTTTCTCTGTGGTGTCGGAGGAAGCTGAGATGGGTCTCGCCGTTTGACGTGACTTTAGTCCAGAAACAGAAATCACTCGGGTCAGCAGCAGCTACAGTGGTCAAACTCAGAGACGCTGCTGCCATTATTACTGCAGAAAATAAAATGGAGTTGTTGAGCATTTTCGGCACCAATGTCAGCACTTTTAATGTCCTTCAGTACTTTATAGATAAACCAATATTGGTAATAAAAAGCACCCAATCAAATGTAATTGATCGTTTTATAAAACACTTATTTTCTCTTATGCTCAGAGGTAAGATTAAATATATAAATAAAATGTTGCCGCAACCTGAACTTGCATTAAAATAACTTCACTTTGCAGCTGATACTTAATTAACAGTAGCCCTATCCACTAGTTGCCACTGTCTGAGGATGTCTGAAAAGAGAGGGACCTCAGGCCGGTTTTAAACTGATCTACGAGGGGCTTTCCCGCCCTCAATATTCTGAGCTTTGATGTGACCACGTGGTTGTGGTGTGTGTTTGTTTAACTAACCAGGTTTCCATCCAGCCTTTTAATGCGAGTATTATACACTACCAGTCAAAGGTTTGGACACACCTACTCATTCAAGGGTTTTTCTTTATTTTTACTATGTTTTACATTGTAGAATAATAGTGAAGACATCAAAACTATGAAATAACACATATGGAATCATGTAGTAACCAAAAAGTGTTAAACAAATCAAAATATATTTTATATTTGAGATTCTTCAAATAGCCACCCTTTGCCTTGATGACAGCTTTGCACAATCTTGGCATTCTCTCAACCAGCTTCACCTGGAATGCTTCATATTTTATGATATCTGAAAAGGATAGCAAGTGTAATCATTTTCATTGATCATCCATCCAGTAGATAAAGTAAGAAATGCATTTCACTGTAAGGTCTACCTACACCTGTTGTATGGCGAATACAATTTGATTTGATTTATAAAATTGTACCGAAACTTTCAGTTTCCATCACAGCTGTGGTGATTTTTTTTAAATATATATATGGTATGACTTTATTCGCATAAAAACTGTGGATGGTTACAAACCAGGTTTCCATCCAACCTTTCTATGCAGTAAAGTACATGTCGGATAAAAAATGTCATGACAGGCCTAATGGAAACAGAACATTTGTCAGTAAACTTTCCAAATGTCGACAAAACAAAACATGATAAACAAGGTGGGATCGTTTTGTGTCTGTAAAATGAATTATGCCAGAAATATTGGTGGAAACGCTTTTAAGTGCAAATATTGATATAATAACCATCATATCGAAGTAAATTTGGAGTCACGCGATAACATTTTGTGTGGTCCTCCCACTAGGACTCGGGAAAGCATGCAGTTTATTAGGCTACAGATTAAATAAATTATGATGAACTTCACAGGGTAGTGAAAGTGCAAGGTGATCAGCTCAATTGATGCTCCTTTCCAATAAATATTGACGGTCTTATTCTGGTGACATGATCATCGATGCTTGGCTGCCATTTGACAAATAAAAATAATCTTGCTCTTTTGTCCATAATAATCTCATCATGTAGGCTGGCCCATAGCTAAGGGAAGTACGGGTGCTAAAGCCACATTTAACTTGTATTTTGTATTCGGAACATGGGAATTTAACCGCAACAATTATTTTTATGCGCACTATGTCATCACACACAGTTTTTTATCTGCGACAACTCAATTTGATGGAAAGACATCTCGTGAGAAAATGGCATATTGTTTTATGCGGATTTTAGAATATTCGCATGAAAATCTGTTGGATAAACTCACCCACAGCTTGAAATGTGGCTGATGGTGCCATTGGATCAGATTATTTACACGTGTCATGTGTATCATAATATCAAACCATAATAACTGTAACTGTCAACCAATCAAGATCAAATGAGATATATGAACATAATTTTTTTCTACTGGATGGATGATCAATGAAAATTATTACACTTGCTATCCTTATCAGATATCATAAAATATGAAACATTAAAATTCTTATCTTTTAACTCTTGACCAGCGTCCAGAATATGAGGTGTTTCAGAACAGAGTCAAATTCCGCCAGGAAGTAAACATAAAATATATATAGTTTTAATAATTTTGTTCTCCAATATTGACCAGAAAGAACAATTTATATCTATTCTTTTTTCACTGTAGGCCTATATTTTTAAACAAAATTAAACCAATATCAATATCAGCATTATATAATTGAATATTATTAAACCATCGATGTCTCCATGAATGTCAAGGTGTGTTATACTGCACAGTGGAGTTCAAGTCTAAACAGACAGGTGAGCTAATCCTTCAGAGGCCAACAGGACCGTGAACTTTCACCCAGTTGGAAAATAAAAAGAGAAGAGATTCTGTGTTTATCAAGAGAGCCAAAGTCCACCTGCCTCCCATTGCGTGGATACTCAGGCCACTGGTTCTCAAACCTCACCTCATTCACAACCTCACCTGATTCTCACAAAGGTCCTGCCATGTCACAGACGCTGCTATACAATGAGGGAACTTCACAGAATGTCTATGCATTAACAGCGGTGAAAAAAGTACCAATTGTCATACTTGAGTAAAAGTATAGATACCTTAATAGAAAATGACTCAAGTTCTCTTGATAAGCGCGTGAATTGGACCATTTTCCTGTCTTGCTAAGCATTCAAAATGTAACGAGTATCTTTGGGTGTCAGGGAAAATGTAGAGTAAAAAGTACATTATTTTCTTTAGGAATGTAGTAAAGTAAAAGTAAAAGTTGTCAAAAATATTAAAAAAAAAAAAAAAAATTTTTTTTTTTTTTTTCACCTTTATTTAACCAGGTAAGCCAGTTGAGAACAAGTTCTCATTTACAACTGCGACCTGGCCAAGATAAAGCAAAGCAGTGCGATAAAAACAACACAGAGTTACATACGGGGTAAAAAACATAAAGTCAAAAATACAACAGAAAATATATATACAGTGTGTGCAAATGTAGCAAGTTATGGAGGTAAGGCAATAAATAGGCTATAGTGCAAAATAATTACAATAGTATTAACACTGGAATGCTAGATGTGCAAGAGATTATGTGCAAATAGAGATACTGGGGTGCAAAATAGCAAAATAAATAACAATATAGGGATGAGGTAGTTGGGTGGGCTAATTTCAGATGGGCTGTGTACAGGTGCAGTGATCGGTAAGGTGCTCTGACAACTGATGCTTAAAGTTAGTGAGGGAGATAAGAGTCTCCAGCTTCAGAGATTTTTGCAATTCGTTCCAGTCATTGGCAGCAGAGAACTGGAAGGAATGGCGGCCAAAGGAGGTGTTGGCTTTGGGAATGACCAGTGAGATATACCTGCTGGAGCGCAGACTACGGGTGGGTGCTGCTATGGTGACCAATGAGCTAAGATAAGGCGGGGATTTGCATTGCAGTGATTTATAGATGGCCTGGAGCCAGTGGGTTTGACGACGAACATGTAGTGAGGACCAGCCAACAAGAGCGTACAGGTCACAGTGGTGGGTAGCGTATGGGGCTTTGGAGACAAAACGGATGGCACTGTGATAGACTACATCCAATTTGCTGAGTAGAGTGTTGGAGGCTATTTTGTAAATGACATCGCCGAAGTCAAGGATCGGTAGGATAGTCAGTTTTACGAGGGCATGTTTGGCAGCATGAGTGAAGGAGGCTTTGTTGCGAAATAGGAAGCCGATTCTAGATTTAACTTTGGATTGGAGATTCTTTATGTGAGTCTGGAAGGAGAGTTTACAGTCTAACCAGACACCTAGGTATTTGTAGTTGTCCACATACTCTAGGTCAGACCCGTCAAGAGTGGTGATTCTAGTCGGGTG
Organism: Coregonus lavaretus; assembly: GCF_964263955.1. NCBI lineage: Eukaryota > Metazoa > Chordata > Actinopteri > Salmoniformes > Salmonidae > Coregonus > Coregonus lavaretus. Next base: position 28,775,252 of record NC_140026.1, read on the forward strand.
GGCGGGTGCCAGCAGCGTTCGATTGAAAAGCATGCATTTAGTTTTACTAGTGTTTAAGAGCAGTTGGAGGCTACTGAAGGAGTGTTGTATGGCATTGAAGCTCGTTTGGAGGTTTGTTAACACAGTGTCCAATGAAGGGCCAGATGTATACAAAATGGTGTCGTCTGCGTAGAGGTGGATCTGAGAGTCACCAGCAGCAAGAGCGACATCATTGATATACACGGAGAAAAGTGTCGGCCCAAGAATTGAACCCTGTGGCACCCCCATAGAGACTGCCATAGGTCCAGACAACAGGCCCTCCGATTTGACACACTGAACTCTATCTGAGAAGTAGTTGGTGAACCAGGCGAGGCAGTCATTTGAGAAACCAAGGCTATTTAGTCTGCCAATAAGAATGCGGTGGTTGACAGAGTCGAAAGCCTTGGCCAGGTCGATGAAGACGGCTGCACAGTACTGTCTATTATCAATCGCGGTTATAATATCGTTTAGGACCTTGAGCGTGGCTGAAGTGCACCCATGACCAGCTCGGAAACCGGATTGCATAGCGGAGAAGGTACGGTGGTATTCGAAATGGTCGGTGATCTGTTTGTTAACTTGGCTTTCAAATACTTTCAAAAGGCAGGGCAGGATGGATATAGGTCTGTAGCAGTTTGGATCTAGAGTGTCACCCCCTTTGAAGAGGGGGATGACCGCGGCAGCTTTCCAATCTCTGGGGATCTCAGACGTTATGAAAGAGAGGTTGAACAGACTAGTAATAGGGGTTGCGACAATTTCGGCGGCTAGTTTTAGAAAGAAAGGGTCCAGATTGTCTAGCCCAGCTGATTTGTGGGGGTCCAGATTTTGCAGCTCTTTCAAAACGTCAGCTGTCTGAATTTGTGTGAAGGAGAAGCGGGGGGGGCATGGGCAAGTTTCAGCGGAGGGTGCAGAGTTGGTGGCCGGGGTAGTGGTAGCCAGATGGAAAGCATGGCCAGCTGTAGCAAAATGCTTGTTGAAATTCTCGATTATTGTAGATTTATCGGTGGTGATAGTGTTTCCTAGCCTCAGTGCAGTGGGCAACTGGGAGGAAGTGCTCTTATTCTCCATGGACTTTACAGTGTCCCAAAACTTTTTGGAGTTAGTGCTACAGGATGCAAATTTCTGTTTGAAAAAGTTTGCCTTTGCTTTCCTGACTGCTTGTGTATATTGGTTCCTAACTTCCCTGAAAAGTTGCATATCGCGGGGGCTATTTGATGCTAATGCAGTACGCCACAGGATGTTTTTGTGCTGGTCAAGGGCAGTCAAGTCTGAGGAGAACCAGGGGCTATATCGGTTCTTAGTTCTGTATTTTTTGAATGGGGCATGTTTATTTAAGATTGAGAGGAAATTACTTTTAAGGAACAACCAGGCATCCTCTACTGACGGAATGAGATCTATATCCATCCAGGATACCTGGGCCAGGTCAATTAGGAAGGCCTGCTCGCTAAAGTGTTTTAGGGAGCGTTTAACAGTGATGAGGGGTGGTCGTTTGACCGCGGACCCGTTACGGACGCAAGCAATAAGGCAGTGATCGCTGAGATCCTGGTTGAAGACAGCTGAGGTGTATTTAGAGGGTATGTTAGTCAGGATGATATCTATGAGGGTACCCATGTTTACGGATTTAGGGTTGTACCTGGTAGGTTCGTTGATAATTTGCGTGAGGTTGAGGGCATCTAGTTTGGATTGTAGGATGGCCGGGGTATTAAGCATATCCCAATTTAGGTCACCAAGCAGTACGAACTCTGAGGATAAATGGGGGGCAATCAATTCACATATGGTGTCCAGGGCACATCTGGGGGCTGAGGGGGGTCTGTAGCAAGCGGCAACAGTGAGAGACTTATTTCTGGAAAGGTGGATTTTTAGAAGTAGAAGCTCAAACTGTTTGGGCACAGACCTGGATAGTATGATAGAGCTCTGCAGGCTATCTCTACAGTAGATTGCAACTCCACCCCCTTTGGCAGTTCTATCTAGTTGGGGATGGAAATTTCAGAATTTTTGGTGGCCTTCCTGAGCCAGGATTCAGACACTGCTAGAACATCAGGGTTGGCGGAGTGTGCTAACGCAGTGAATAACTCAAACTTAGGAAGTAGACTTCTGATGTTTACGTGCAAGAAACCAAGACTTTTGCGATTACAGAAGTCAGCAAATGATAGCGCCTGGGGAGTAGGAGTGATACTGAGGGCTGCAGGGCCTGGGTTAGCCTCTACATCACCAGAGGAACAGAGGAGGACTAGAATAAGGATACGGCTAAAGGCTTTAAGAACTGGTCTTCTAGTGCGTTGGGTACATAGAATAAAGGGGGCAGATTTCCGGGTGTTGTAGAAAAGATTCAGGGCATTATGTACAGACAAGGATATGGAAGGATATGAGTAAAGTGGGGGTAAACCTAAGCGTTGGGTAACAATGAAAGAGATAGTATCACTAGAGGCATCAATTGAGTCGGTCTCTGCGTGTATGGGGGGTGGGACAAAGGAGCTATCTAAGGCAGGTTTAGCTGGGCTGGGGGATCTACAGTGAAATAGTACAATTAGAAATAACCGAAACAACAATAAGCTAACCATGTTTGGGCTGAGGCTAAACATAAACAGGATGTAGTACCGTAAAAAGGAATAGTCCAGCAGACATCCGGTGAACAGCAATAGGATAGTTCGGAGGCTGCTAAAGCACTAGCAGGTAAGAGGCCACGGCTAGCGTGTGCTAGCGGGCCGGGGCTAGCAGATGGAATCTTCGTGGTCGACGTCGTCGTAACCACATCAGACGATTTCGTCGGCAGACCAGTCGTGTAGGATCGGCGGGGCTCCGTGTCAACACTAGGTGGTCCCGTCCGGTTGACAGAGAGGTAGATAGCCGGGAGATGAGCCTAGCTCAGGATGATTAGCCAGACCACAGCGTCCATTTAGTTGAAGCTAGCTGGTAGTGATGAATCCGGAGTTAAAGGTCCAGTGATTCAGTGATTCCGGCAGAAAAACTGATATGTTCTGGGTCGATAACGCGCTGTGCAGACTGGCCGAATATCCGGTGATTAATATCCAGTGATTAAATGAATCCCGCAGAAAAAAAATCCAATGTTCTGGGTGAAATACCGCTAACTGTGGCTAATAGCTGTCACGCCCTGGCTCTGGGGACACTGTTATGTTGAGCCAGGGTGTGTAGATCTATGGGTGTTTATTTCTATGTTGGCCAGAGTGACTCCCAATCAGAGGCAACGAGTGTCAGCTGTCGTGGGTTGTCTCTGATTGGGAGCCATATTTAACTGTCTGTTTTTCATTCGGGTTTGTGGGATTTTGTTCGTGTTTGGTTGTGTATTGACCATTGACTGTCACGTCGTTGTTTTGTTGTTTTGATCGGGTGATCATTCTAATAAATAATATGTTCACATTCAACGCTGCGCCTTGGTCCGCTTCATCATGTGTCAACGATCGTGACAATAGCAAGTAGCTAGTTAGCTGGCTAGCTAGTTTCAACTGGAGATTCTATATAAAAGGTAAGTCAATAATAGAATCCGTTCCACATTGAGTGAGGCGGGTTGCAGGAAAGTATATTTTGTAGAAGGATGAAAAGTCTGATAGGGAAATATGTACGAAAAATACAAAAAAACAGGGTATTTACAGGCTATTTACAGACACACGACAAAAACAGAACTGCACTACTTCGCCATCTTGGATTAACCAATAGTAAAGTAAAGTACAGACACCCCATAAAACTACTTAAGTAGTACTTTAAAGTAATTTACTTAAGTACTTTATACACTGTGCATTAACCATTTGCATGCTTTCTCCCAAGACTATGATAACAGTGGCAGAAGGCAAATACATAATGTGTACATATGTATCTACAAAACATCCACAACTTTATACTGCACTTGAAAATACAATTCTTATTCAAAGTGAATATCAACACACCTTTTATTTTACTTTGCACCACATTATGGTTTAACATACGCTATCACAGATAATGTCACATTTGAGAATGTCTAGCAATCAAACCTACTACAGGTCAATGTACGTCATATGATCTAGACAGGGCTCACGCTCAGCGTGTATTTTGCGCGCATTTGTTATCTGTCACAGTTATATGCAGTGCAGTGCAATATGCCCATGTCTACAGCATTGTCTGATCATTATTTAATCAGGCTTGGAGCAATTGCTTTGTTCTACGAGAGTGAGAGAGTGAGAGAGCGAGAGAGCGAAAGAGAAAGAAAGTGAGCGAGAAGGGGGCGAAAGAAAGAGAGCAACATCTAAGTCAGTGCATTCCAAGTTTCTATGATATCCCATGGTTCTTAGATGAGCTAATGCTTCAATAACACATGACATGTTATCAACCTAAACAGCTAATCCTATGTAAATATCTTCATTCATATATAACATCAACATATGTTCCGTAACATCCAACATATGCTCCTTTTAACAAACTGTTTGTACATACAGTAACACAACTGAAGATCATATGCTTTGGCAGCTCAAACACTAGTACCAAGCAGTCACAGTATAGAAGTATACAAGACAGATTACAGATGTAGGATCTTAATTTGAGCCAATTTGGTACAGCAGGAAAATAATCCTGCAGCAACAGGAAATGTGAATTATTATGTGGATTATAATTAATGGACATTTTTGTAGGGATTTATACATTTTCCATTAGAGCAAATCAAGTCTGAAATGTCTAAATGGAAATTACAAACTTTAGAAGCCTTTCTAAACTCAAATACACTACTGCTGTGCAGGAAAATTCTCAGTAACAAAAGAGTGATCAAATTAAGATCCTACATCTGTATGACTGCATCATTTACATTTACATTTTAGTCATTTAGCAGACGCTCTTATCCAGAGCGACTTACATGATTATTATTTTTATTTTATTTTTCATACTGGCCCCCCGTGGGAATCAAACCCACAACCCTGGCGTTGCAAACGCCATGCTCTACCAACTGAGCTACATCCCTGAGACTGAGATAGGCAAGGATGGTGTAGCAACACATTATTTAACAATCTAAAGGGATTTTTTAAATCATAATTTAGCACCGTATTTATTCAAATCCGGTTTCCAGGTTTTAGAGATAAGTGAAAGAGATCACTTTCCCCCAGAAGCAGTAAAGCATGCTTGAAGTACGGTATTCTGAAGTATGATTCTGTTGCTGTTTCTTTTTGTTTCACTGTAAATACTGTGTTGATAAGTACATGAATCCAATAAGCATTCTGTCAGCACAAGAAGAATGAAGTTGTAAAAATAGTGAGAGCCTTAATTTTCTGCTAATTCAGGTTCACATTACTTAAAGTAGGAAGACCTAAATTATGATTTATGATTTTATTAGGATCCCATTCGCCGACGCCAATGGAGACAGCTAGTCTTCCTGGGTTCCGACACATAACGAAAAAACGTTACAGACAAAAATACTTTACAATTTAAATACATTTAAAAACAATTGGATGATTAGAAGACAAAATATTATATTTAAAAGGAAGATAGAAACCGCTAGTTAGGAGGGAGGAGGAGGAAGAGAAAGAAGAGGAAGCGGGAGGAGGAGGAAGAGGTCATGTCTCAGTCGTCCGTGTCTTTGACGGTGTTGTCGTTGCCAGCGCTCAATCTTTTTGTCTTTGTTCTTGAGACATTCGTACCAGTGCTTCAGACACTCCCCCTTGGCTGTGATGCCCAGCTGGCACCCTCCTGGAGGGGGAGAAGAAGGTTTTTAAACATTATTTTTAAGTCGGCTTAAAAACTGCAGAATATAATTTGTTAAACATAAAAATCAGTAACTACAAGTACATTCATTATGCCATCTCAATTGAACTCACCAATTATATTGTTGGATTTCTCAACTCACCAATGAAAATCACTGGATGTGCCCATGTTATAGTCCCAACTCACCAATGAAATCGTTGGATGTTCCCATGTCATAGTCCCAAACTGAGATTTCCAGGCTCTTCTTGGCCAGCTCACCATGTTTGATCTCATAGCTGAACTCCTGCAACAACTTCAGCCATCAGACTCCATTTCTCAGTGCATAGACAGACTGCCATTAGACTCTGTATTAATAAAACAATGGCCTTGAACCAGATATTGTGTTGGTAGAGACAGATATGAAGGGGACACTAACCTCGTTGTACTCTGGGTTGAGGGTCTTCTTCTTGATCTGGGTCTTGTTCTTGGCTTTCTTCCCCATGTCTGGTTTCAGGCAGCTGCAGGTCACAATCACAGGAGAGAATCAATCAATCAACCAATAATTTCATCCATCCATCAATGTTTTACTGCTGTAGGAAAAGGAGATATTAGAGAGAAGAAACAAAATCAGTCACGTTGAGAGGTATGTTAGAACATGTACATCTTGACGAAGGGTTCTGAGAATAGATAGATAGATACTGTAGCTAGATGAATAGAACACGTACAGTGGGGGGAAAAAGTATTTAGTCAGCCACCAATTGTGCAAGTTCTCCCACTTAAAAAGATGAGAGAGGCCTGTAATTTTCATCATAGGTACACGTCAACTATGACAGACATATTGAGAAAAGAAATCCAGAAAATCACATTGTAGGATTTTTAATTAATTAATTTGCAAATTATGGTGGAAAATAAGTATTTGGTCACCTACAAACAAGCAAGATTTCTGGCTCTCACAGACCTGTAACTTCTTCTTTAAGAGGCTCCTCTGTCCTCCACTCGTTACCTGTATTAATGGCACCTGTTTGAACTTGTTATCAGTATAAAAGACACCTGTCCACAACCTCAAACAGTCACACTCCAAACTCCACTATGGCCAAGACCAAAGAGCTGTCAAAGGACACCAGAAACAAAATTGTAGACCTGCACCAGGCTGGGAATCTGCAATAGGTAAGCAGCTTGGTTTGAAGAAATCAACTGTGGGAGCAATTATTAGGAAATGGAAGACATACAAGACCACTGATAATCTCCCTCGATCTGGGGCTCCACGCAAGATCTCACCCCGTGGGGTCAAAATGATCACAAGAACGGTGAGCAAAAATCCCAGAACCACACGGGGGGACCTAGTGAATGACCTGCAGAGAGCTGGGACCAAAGTAACAAAGCCTACCATCAGTAACACACTACGCCGCCAGGGACTCAAATCCTGCAGTGCCAGACGTGTCCCCCTGCTTAAGCCAGTACATGTCCAGGCCCGTCTGAAGTTTGCTAGAGTGCATTTGGATGATCCAGAAGAGGATTGGGAGAATGTCATATGGTCAGATGAAACCAAAATAGAACTTTTTGGTAAAAACTCAACTCGTCGTGTTTGGAGGACAAAGAATGCTGAGTTTCATCCAAAGAACACCATACCTACTGTGAAGCATGGGGGTGGAAACATCATGCTTTGGGGCTGTTTTTCTGCAAAGGGACCAGGACGACTGATCCGTGTAAAGGAAAGAATGAATGGGGCCATGTATCGTGAGATTTTGAGTGAAAACCTCCTTCCATCAGCAAGGGCATTGAAGATGAAACGTGGCTGGGTCTTTCAGCATGACAATGATCCCAAACACACCGCCCGGGCAACAAAGGAGTGACTTCGTAAGAAGCATTTCAAGGTCCTGGAGTGGCCTAGCCAATCTCCAGATCTCAACCCCATAGAAAATCTTTGGAGGGACTTGAAAGTCCGTGTTGCCCAGCGACAGCCCCAAAACATCACTGCTCTAGAGGAGATCTGCATGGAGGAATGGGCCAAAATTCCAGTAACAGTGTGTGAAAACCTTGTGAAGACTTACAGAAAACGTTTGACCTGTGTCATTGCCAACAAAGGGTATATAACAAAGTATTGAGAAACTTTTGTTATTGACCAAATACTTATTTTCCACCATCATTTGCAAATAAATTCATTAAAAATCCTACAAAAATTCTCATTTTGTCTGTCATAGTTGACGTGTACCTATGATGAAAATTACAGGCCTCTCTCATCTTTTTAAGTGGGAGAACTTGCACAATTGGTGGCTGACTAAATACTTTTTTCCCCCACTGTACATCTTGACGAAGGGTTCTGAGAATAGATAGATAGATACTGTGGCTAGATGAATAGAACACGTACATCTTGATGAAGGGGTCTGAGTATCCGTTAGAGTCCATAGCTGCCAGGTGAGCACAGCGCACCACTCCCACTATCAGACGACCCTTCTGGGTGCTGTAGGTTAAAGAAACCAGGATACGACCCCTCTCCTCTGCTTCATCCTCCTTTACCTGTAGGACACACATGCAGGCATGCACACACAAAAAGGTTTACAAGTGTATTTACGTCCAATACGATAAGAATTTCCCCATAGAGATTTACATATCAAAGATGGTCATGTACAGTATGTATACAGTTCCTTGCAAAAGTATTCATCCCCCTTGGCGATTTTCCTATTTTGTTGCATTACAACTTGTAATTTAAATTGATTTTTATTTGGATGTCATGTATGGACATACACAAAATAGTCCAAATTGGTGAAGTGAAATGAAAAAAATAATTTGTTTCAGAAAATTCTAAAAAAAATAATAATGGAAAAGTGGTGCATGCATATGTATTCACCCCCTTTGCTATGAAGCCACTAAATAAGATCTGGTGCAACCAATTACCTTCAGAAGTCACATAATTAGTTAAATAAAGTCCACCTGTGTGCAATCTAAGTGTCACATGATCTGTCACATGGTCTCAGTATATATACACCAATTCTGAAAGGCCCCAGAGTCTGCAACACCACTAAGCAAGGGGCACCACCAAGCAAGCGGCACCATGAAGACCAAGGAGCTCTCCAAACAGGTCAGGGACAAAGTTGTGGAGAAGTACAGATCAGGGTCGGGTTATAAAAACATATCAGAAACTTTGAACATCCCATGGAGCACCATTAAATCCATAAGCAAACACGTTTGGTGTTTGCCAAAAGGCATGTGGGAGACTCCCCAAACATATGGAAGAAGGTACTCTGGTCAGATGAGACTAAAATTGAGCTTTTTGGCCATCAAGGAAAACGTTATGTCTGGCGCAAACCCAACACCTCTCATCACCCCGAGAACATCATCCCCACAGTGAAGCATGGTGGTGGCAGCATCAAGCTGTGGGGATGTTTTTCATCGGCAGGGACTGGGAAACTGGTCAGAATTGAAGGAATGATGGATGGTACTACATTTACATTACATTTTAGTCATTTAGCAGACGCTCTTATCCAGAGCAACTTACAGGAGCAATTAGGGTTAAGTGCCTTGCTTAAGGGCACATCGACAGATTTTTCACCTAGTCGGCTCGGGGATTAGAACCAGCGACCTTTCGGTTACTGGCACAACGCTCTTACCCACTAAGCTACCTGCCGCCCACTAAATACCTGTACTAAATACAGGGAAAGTCTTGAGGGAAACCTGTTTCAGTCTTCCAGAGATTTGAGACTGGGACGGAGGTTCACCTTCCAGCAGGACAATGACCCTAAGCATACTGCTAAATCAACACTTGAGTGGTTTAAGGGAAAACATTTAAATGTCTTGGAATGGCCTGGTCAAAGCCCAGACCTCAATCCAATTGATAATCTGTGGTATGACTTAAAGATTGCTGTACACCAGCGGAACCCATCCAACTTGAAGGAGCTGGAGCAGTTTTGCCTTGAAGAATGGGCAACAATCCCAGTGGCTAGATGTGCCAAGCTTATAGAGACATACCCCAAGAGACTTGCAGCTGTAATTGCTGCAAAAGGTGGCTCTACAAAGTATTGACTTTGGGGGGTGAATAGTTATGCACGCTCAAGTTTTCAGTTTTTTTGTCTTATTTCTTGTTTGTTTCACAATAAAAAATATTTTGCATCTTCAAAGTGGTAGGCATGTAGTGTAAATCAAATGATACAACCCCCCAAAAAATCAATTTTAATTCCAGGTTGTAAGGCAACAAAATAGGAAAAATGCCATGGGAGGGGGGGAGGGGGTGAATACTTTCGCAAGCCACTGTACATATAATCTCTCTGCTACTGGTCATGTATTTACCTGGTCAGTCATGTACACTGAGTGTACAAAACATTAATAACTCTTTCCATGACATAGACTGACCAGGTGAAAGCTATGATCCCTTATTGATGTCACCTGTTAAATCCACTTCAATCAGTGTAGAGGAAGGGGAGGAGATAGGTTGAATAAATATTTTAAAGTCTTGAGACATGGATTGTGTATGTGTGCCATTCAGAGGGTGAATGGGCAAGACAAAATAAACTCAGCAAAAAAACGTCCTCTCACTGTCAACTGCGTTTATTTTCAGCAAACTTAACATGTGTAAACATTTGTATGAACATAACAAGATTCAACAACTGAGACATAAACTTAACAAGTTCCACATACATGTGACTAACAGAAATGTAATAATGTGTCCCTGAACAAAGGGGGGGTCAAAATCAAAAGTAACAGTCAGTATCTGATGTGGCCACCAGCTGCATTAAGTACTGCAGTGCATCTCCTCCTCATGGACTGCACCAGATTTGCCAGTTCTTGCTGTGAGATGTTACCCCACTCTTCCACCAAGGCACCTGCAAGTTCCCGGACATTTCTGGGGGGAATGTCCCTAGCCCTCACCCTCCGATCCAACAGGTCCCAGACGTGCTCAATGGGATTGAGATCCGGGCTCTTCACTGGCCATGGCAGAACACTGACATTCCTGTCTTGCAGGAAATCACGCACAGAACGAGCAGTATGGCTGGTGGAATTGTCATGCTGGAGGGTCATGTCAGGATGAGCCTGCAGGAAGGGTACCACATGAGGGAGGAGGATGTCTTCCCTGTAACGCACAGCGTTGAGATTGCCTGCAATGACAACAAGCTCAGTCCGATGATGCTGTGACACACCGCCCCAGACTATGACGGACCCTCCACCTCCAAATCGATCCCGCTCCAGAGTACAGGCCTCGGTGTAACGCTCATTCCTTCGACGATAAACGCGAATCCGACCATCACCCCTGGTGAGACAAAACCGCGACTCGTCAGTGAAGAGCACTTTTTGCCAGTCCTGTCTGGTCCAGCGACGGTGGGTTTGTTCCCATAGTCTACATTGCTGCCAGTGATGTCTGGTGAGGACCTGCCTTACAACAGGCCTACAAGCCAGCCTCTCTCAGCCTATTGCGGACAGTCTGAGCACTGATGGAGGGATTGTGCGTTCCTGGTGTAACTCGGGCAGTTGTTGTTGCCATCCTGTACCTGTCCCGCAGGTGTGATGTTCGGATGTACCGATCCTGTGCAGGTGTTGTTACACGTGGTCTGCCACTACGAGGACGATCAGCTGTCCATCCTGTCTCCCTGTAGCGCTGTCTTAGGCATCTCACAGTACGGACATTTATTGCCCTGGCCACATCTGCAGTCCTCATGCCTCCTTGTATCATGCCTAAGGCACGTTCACGCAGATGAGCAGGGACCATGGGCATCTTTCTTTTGGTGTTTTTCAGAGTCTGTAGAAAGGCCTCTTTAGTGTACTAAGTTTTCATAACTTTGACCTTAATTGCCCACCGTCTGTAAGCTGTTAGTGTCTTAACCACGGTTCCACAGATGCATGTTCATTAATTGTTTATGGTTCATTGAACAAGCATGGGAAACAGTGTTTAAACCCTTTACAATGAAGATCTGTGAAGTTATTGGATTTTTACGAATTTATGAAAGACAGGGTCCTGAAAAAGGGACGTTTCTTTTTTTGCTGAGTTTATTTAAGTGCCTTTGAACGGGCTATGGTAGTAAGTGCCAGGCACACCGGTTTGTGTCAAGAACTGCAACGCTGCTGGGTTTTTCACACTCAACAGTTTCCACCCAAAGGACATCCAGCCAACTTGACACAACTTTGGGAAGCATTGGAGTCAACATGGGCCAGCATCCCTGTGGAAGGCTTTCGACACCTTGTAGAGTACATGCCCTGACAAATTGAGGCTGTTCTGTGGGCAAAAGGGGTAGGTGCAACTCAATATTCGGAAGGTGTTCTTAATGTTTTGTACACTCAGTGTATATTTAATCTAGGTTAGAGTACATGATAATATAATGTTCTCTAACATGGGTTACACATACATTAGATAACCTGAGTTATGTAATGTCTGGAAAACTATAGGCACAACATTCTGACAGTAAAAGCAACCATGTCCTTCTGGAATATGGACCAGGGCCACAGGTCCCAGTATAAATAGATCAGAATAGAACTGTACATTGTCCTTGAAAGGTATTTGCATTGTGTAGCAAGGCAAGGATGCCTAATGGGTGCAGAATAAGTTCCCACTAAATTCAATGGACATAAATCATACATCAGAATTCAGCTACTATTTTAGGTGTGAACGTCAAGTGTAAACCCTGAGTACTGTGTCAGGTGTAGATCTTAGGTGTGAACGCCAAGTGTAAACCCTGATGTTACAGGAGGGGGTCGCAGTTCCGGAGCGACCCACTAGGTGTCATCCTCCGACAACCTTAGGCACCTCCTCACTCACAGTCTGGACTAATCAGTATCCTATTGGTGTCACCTGTGTCTACCTGTTCACCTGTGTATTTATGCCCTCACTTCCCTGTGTTCCCTTGCTCCGTTTTCTCTGCTAGTTTCTCGATGCCAAGCAGTACGAATCAGTGTCTGATCGTGAGACGTATGTACAGGTACTTGAGAAGTGTTCTCCCTGTTTCATTGTTGTTTCAGTCATAGTTAGTATTTCGTATTTCTGCTGTCAGCCTGTTTTTGGAGACCAATTTGCTCCTCTTTTATTTTATCGTGACAAGTCTGTTATTTTGTATCCTGGCTTTTGGACCACCAGTAAAGATCCTTGTTCCACCATCTCTGCCTACTGCCTACTGTCTATCCTGCACCGCACCTGGGACACACCTCACACCAACCCTTACAGAAAACTGAGCCAATATGGACCCAGCGGAGGCAGCACAGTATCGTAGCGCATTGGCAACACATGCGACATCGCGGGAACCCCGCCTACCACCTCCGGAGAGGTACGACGGACGTACAGAGGGCTGCAGGGAATTCCTCACCCAGTGTTCCCTGGTATTCAGCCTACAACCCTCCTCCTTCCCGACGGAGCAGGGCTGGTGGTCTACATTACCACTCCGCGGTAGCCCAGCAGGGCCCTTTCCTGGGCTACCGCGGAGTGGGAGAGCCAAACTCCGGCATGCTCCGACTCCTACCAATTCACCCGGGAGCTATGCAAGGTGTTCGACACCTCTCGGGTGGTGTCGGGGTACGAGGCCGAGAGGCGGCTCACGGCCTGTCGGCAGGTTGACCGTTCGGTGGCGGACTACTCCGTGGAGTTCCGGACCCGGGCTTGCGACGTGCTCCGGGACCTCCACAACTACAGCGTCTTCGTGTATTTGGATGACATTCTAATATTTTCAAAGGACATGAGTGAACACCAGCAGCACGTTCGGCAGGTCCTCCAACACCTTCTCTGTCACCAGCTCTACGTCAAGGCGGAGAAGTGCATGTTCCACACGGAGACAGTCTCCTTCCTGGGGTTCATCGTCACCCAGGGGGACCTACGGATGGACCCAGCCAAGGTCAGCGTGGTACTGGATTGGCCCCAGCCCTCCTCCCTCAACCAACTACAACGGTTTTTAGAGTTCGCTAATTTTTATTTGCAATTTTAGCTCCCTAGCCGCTCCCCTTACAGCCCTCACCCAGACGAGCATGCGCTCCTTCGCCTGGACCCTGGAAGCATGGAACGCATTTGATGCGCTTAAGCGGTGCTTTACATCGGCCCTGGTCCTAGGGCATCCTGATCCGTCCCTGCCGTTCATTGTGTAGGTGGATGCTTCAGACGTTGCGGTGGGAGCAATCCTGTCCCAGCGGTTCCTCATGGACGGTAAGACTCACCCCTGCGCGTTTTTCTCCCATCGGCTGTCCCCGGCAGAGCGGAATTACGAACCGGGAGCTGCTAGCGGTCAAGTTTGCCCTGGGGGAGTGGAGGCATTGGCTAGAGGGGGCCGCCCATCCATTCGTCGTATGGACTGACCATAAGAACTTAGCCTACATTCAGGGGGCCAAGAGGCTCAACTCACGCCAGGCCAGGTGGGCGTTGTTCTTCACCAGGTTCCGGTTCACGATCTCATACCATCCGGGGTCGAAGAACACCAAGCCTGACGCGTTCTCCCGGCCGTTCGACCCCGTGGACCTGGTGGACTGGGACGACCCCATTGTCCCCAATGCCCTGATTGCTGCCCCAGTTTCATGGGGAATCAATAGGCTGGTCAGAGCAGCGCTACGGCGGGAGCCCGATCTGGGCGGAGGTCCATCGGGGATGTACGTACCCAAGGCTGCGTGCTTGCGACTGCTTCAGTGGGCGCACGCATCCGACCTCACCAGCCATCCGGGGGATGGACCTCCAGTAAAGATCCTTGTTCCACCATCTCTGCCTACTGCCTACTGTCTATCCTGCACCGCACCTGGGTCACACCTCACACCAACCTTACACCCTGAGTACTGTGTTAGGTGTAGATCTTAGGTGTGAACGTCAAGTGTAAACCCTGAGTACTGTGTTAAAATCAAATCAAATAAAATTGTATTTGTCACATGCGCCGAATACAACAGGTGTAGACCTTACTGTGAAATGCTTCCTTACAAGCCCTTAACCAACACTGCAGTTTTAAGAAAATAGAGTTAAGAAAATATTTACTAAATAAAAGTTACACAATAAAAGAACAATAATGAGGCCATTCGGGGGGTACCGGACAATGTGCGGGGGGTACAGGTTAGTCGAGTTCATTTGTACAGTGAGGTAAAAAAGTATTTGATCCCCTGCTGATTTTGTACGCCTTGGAGGGAGCTGAAGGTTCGAGTTGCCAAACGTCAGCCTCGAAACCTTAATGACTTGGAGAAGATCTGCAAAGAGGAGTGGAACAAAATCCCTCCTGACATGTGTGCAAACCTGGTGGCCAACTACAAGAAACGGGTGGGTCTTACCTCCTCCTCGTAGAGAGACATGCCCCGGGCTGAGCCTCTTGTGCCTGTCTTCTTCACCTGGGACAAGAGGGAGCGTGGGGGTGAGATCACTTCTATCAGTATTATTAACAGTTGCCTCCACAACGCACAAGTGGTTCAGTGGTTAGACAACTGTCTCCAGGCATGCACTCATGGACACACACTGTTGTAGTTCTTACCTGGACCACCCTCTCTAGACACACGCTGTAGTTCTTCTTCTGGTTGGCTTTGAGTTTCTTCAGAGCAACACGTGTCTCTCCTATGAACTCATTGTGTCCAAACTTGTCCATATCACTCACCGACAGCCTGGAAGCAGGAAGAGGAATTTTATTATCTTATTCTTTTAATTTCCCCCCCTTTTTCTTCCCAATTTCGTGATATCCAATTGTGATCCAATTACGATCTTGTCTCATCGCTGCAACTCCCCAGCGGGCTCGGAAGAGGCGAAGGTCGAGTCATGCGTCCTCCGAAACATGACCCGCCAAGCCGGGCTGCTTCTTAACACTCGCTCACTTAGCCCGGAAGCCAGCTGCACCAATGTGTCGGAGGAAACACTGTTCAACTGTCGACCAAAGTCAGCTTGCAGGCGCCCGGCCCGCCACAAGGAGTCACTAGAGCGCGATGAGCCAAGTAAAGCCCCCCCCCCCAGCCAAACCCTCTCCTAACCCGGACGACACTGGGCCAATTGTACAACGCCCTATGGGACTCCCGGTCACGATCACAGGATCGAACCCCAGGCTGTAGTGATGCTGCAACACTGTGATGCAGTGCCTTAGACCGCTGTGCCACTCGGGAGGCCCAGGAAGAGGAGTTTTATTCTCTTACTCTCTTCTTGCATCACAGAACAATTTTTATTCTCCTCTTTCCCTTTAGCTCTGGGAAATCATACTGATCTAAATGGAGAGCCACTGAAAGGAATCATTTCCGAATCATTTCAGATGACCCAGTGTGTCACACATATATCCAGTAGTGGTATGGTTGAGGCTGTTATTACCGTAGTGTTTTGCGCTGCATGTCGTCCTCAGTGATACCATGGTACACCAGAGTCTCATTCCACACTGGGTTCAGAGTGCCCTTCAG
The DNA here is from genome assembly GCF_964263955.1 of Coregonus lavaretus. Taxonomy (NCBI): domain Eukaryota; kingdom Metazoa; phylum Chordata; class Actinopteri; order Salmoniformes; family Salmonidae; genus Coregonus; species Coregonus lavaretus. Next base: position 28,791,230 of record NC_140026.1, read on the forward strand.
GGTCTTAGTGCGCAGCTTGTTAGACTGGAGGAAACGCGGAGAGGGGGAGGGGGAGACAGGGGAAGAAATAGAGCAGGAGACAGAGGGAGACAAATGGAGAGGGAGAGCGACAGAGAGAGAGGGAAAGATTTTTCTTATTTTCACTTAGTGCAAAGTTTGTTAGACTTTTAGACTGTCTAACAGTTAGACTGTGGAGAGAAGATGAATAGATGTACATGATTATTTCACCAGGGGAACGTCTGTGTCAACAGGAAGCAGGAGTACAGGCCTATTGTGTGGTCCAGCGGTTAAAGTTCACAGCACACATGTACAGCCTAAGCTGCCAGAGTCGGCATTGGGTTCGAATTCTTACATGCAAACTCTCCTAGCTTTCCTGCCTCCTCTTCACTGTCCGATCTCAATAAAAAATACATAAAACCTTTTTTTTTAAAGAAACACAGGGCTACAACACAAAGAGAAGATTATAGGAAACCAGAAGTGTTGAAGTTACCTTACTGGCTCCAGGTAAGAGGTGCAGCTTGACGTAGGGGTCTGCTAGTCCGTTAGAGTCCATCGGCTTTAGACACTGAGAGAGAAAGAGAGACATAGGGAGAGAGAGAGAAAGTGAGAGAGCGAGAGAATATCAACCTAAAGATGAACCATTCAAGCATGTCATTGAAGCTATGTGGTTTATATGTATATGCGTACACACTGTGTCGTGTATGTGTGTGTGTGTATACCTTGGCTTTGACTATGTTGCAGGGCAGAGCGTTGTTCTCCTGTTCATAATGCAGAATGAACTCCAGCAACCCCAGCGTGGCTGAAGGACAGAACAAAATAATGACAAAAGAGCATCAGATTGGTTACTGCAACCAACAAAGAGAGAGGGAGAGAGAGAGAGAAAGAGAGAGAGTGAGAGAGTGAGGGAATAACAGAATCACAGAGTGAAGGCGAGTGTCTGTGCAGTAGAATATGTGTATTTTATGGTTGTTCTACATTGTCCCTGCTTGGGAACCACATTCCCCTGTGGGCTAACAAAGTTTGATTGTTATGTAGCTACACAGCATGTAGAGGATCGTGTTTAGCGACAAGGTAGAGGAAGTCATCAAATGTTTGAAATTAATAAAAAGGAACCACACACACACACGTTTGTTTTGCAAACAATTGTTTCCCATTCAAAATCCAATTTTCCCATGTGACAAATTGTATTTGTCACATGCTTCGTAAACAACAGGTGTAGGCAAACGGTGAAATGCTTCCTGACTTCCCAACAATGCAGAGAGAAAAGATGAGAAATAATAGAGAAATAATAACACAAGGAATAAATATGGACACAATGAGTAACGATAACTTGGCTATATACACGGGGTACCAGTACCGAGTCGATGTGCAGGGGTACGAGGTAATTGAGGTAGATATGTACATATACAGTGCATTCGGAAAGTATTCAGATCCCTTCCCTTTATCCACATTTTGTTACGTTACAGCCTTATTCTAAAATTTATTAAATTACAAATGTTCCTCATCAATCTACACACAATACCCCATAATGACGAAGTGAAAACAGATTTCTATACATTTTTGTAAATGTTTTAAACATAATAAACAGATACCTTATTTACATAAGTATTCAGACCCTTTGCTACTACAACTTGACTGGAGTCTACCTGTGGTAAATTCAATTGATTGGATATGATTTGGAAAGGAACACACCTGTCTATATAAGGTCCCACAGTTGACAGTGCATGTCAGAGCAAAAACCAAAGCCATGAGGAATTGTCCGTAGAGCTCAGACACAGGATCTGGGGAACGGTACCAAAACATGTCTTCAGCATTGGCGGTCCCAAAGAACACAGTGGCCTCCATCATTCTTAAATGGAAGAAGTTTGGAACCACCAAGACTCTTCCTAGAGCTGGCCGCCCTGCAAAACTGAGCAATCGGGGGAGAAGGGCCTTGGTCAGGGAGGTGACCAAGAACCCGATGGTCACTCTGACAGAGCTCCAGATTTCCTCTGTGGAGATGGAAGAACCTTCCAGAAGGACAACCATCTCTGCAGCACTCCACCAATCAGGCCTTTATGGTAGACGGAAGCCACTCCTCAGTAAAAGGCACATGACAGCCCGCTTGGAGTTTGCCAAAAGGCACCTAAAGGACTCTCAGACCATGAGAAACAAGATTTTCTGGTCTGATGAAACCAAGATTGAGCTCTTTAGCCTGAATGCCAAGCATCACGTCTGGAGGAAACCTGGCACCATCCCTACGGTGAAGCATTGTGGTGGCAGCATCATGCTGTGGGGATGTTTTTCAGCAGCAGTGACTGGGAGACTAGTCAGGATTGAGGGAAAGATGAACAGAGCAAAGTACAGAGAGATCCTTGATGAAAACCTGCTCCAGAGTGCTCAGGACCTCAGACTGGGGCAAAGGGTCACCTTCCAACAGGACAACGACCCTAAGCACACAGCCAAGACAACGCAGGAGTGGCTTCGGGGCAAGTCTCTGAATGCCCTTGAGTGGCCAAGCCAGAACCTGGACTTGAACCCGATCTAACATCTCTGGAGAGACCTGAAAATAGCTGGGCAGCGACGCTCCCCATCCAACCTGACAGAGCTTGAGAGGATCTGCAGAGAAGAATGGGAGAAACTCCCCAAATACAGGTGTGCCAAGCTTGTAGCGTCATACCCAAGAAGACTCAAGGCTGTAATCGCTGCCAAAGGTGCTTCAACAAATTACAGAGTAAAGGGTCTGAAAACGTATATAAATGTGATATTTGAGTTTTTTACTTTTAACAGATTTGCTAAAAATTCTAAAAACCTGTTTTTGCTTTGTCATTATGGGGTATTGTGTGTAGATTGATGAGGGGGGAAAAAACAATAGAATCCATCTTAGAATAAGCCTGTAATGTAACAAAATGCGGAAAAAGTCAAAGGGTCTGAATACTTTCCGAATGCACTGTAGGAGGGGGAAAGTGACTAGGCAACAGGATAGATATTAAACAGTAGCAGCAGTGCATGTGATGAGTCAAAATAATTAGCACAAAAAGGGTCAATGCTTTAGCAGTCTTATGGCTTGTGGGTAGAAGCTGTTCAGGGTCCTGTTGGTCCATACTTGGTGCATTGGTATCGCTTGCCATGTGGCAGCAGAGAGAACAGTCTATGACTTGGGTGGCTGGAGTCTTTGATAATTTTTAGGGCCTTCCTCTGACACTGCCTGGTATAGAGGTCCTGGATGGCAGGGAGCAGCACCCTCTATAGCACCTTGCGGTCAGTTGCCTTGCAGTTGCCATACCAAGCGGTGGTGCAGCGCTCAATGGTGCAGCTGTATAACTTGAGGATCTGAGGGCCCATGCCGAATCTTTTCAGCCTCCTGAAGGTGAAGAGGCATTGTCGTGCCTTCTTCACAACTGTGTTGGTGTGTGTGGACCATTATAATCCCTTAGTGATGTGGACACCTAAGATCTTGAAGCTCTTGACCCGCTCCACTACAGCAACGACGATGTGAATGGGGGCGTGCTCGGCCTTCCGTTTCCTGTAGTCCGCGATCAGTTCCTTTGTCTTGCTGACGTTGAGGGAAAGGTTGTTGTCCTGGCACCACACTGCCAGGTCTCTGACCTCCACCCTACAGGCTGTCTCATTGTCGTCGATGATCAGGCCAACCAACATTGTGTCGTCAGCAAACTTAATGCTGGTGTAGAAGTCGTGCACGGCCACACAGTCGTGGGTGAACAGGGAGTACAGGAGGGGACTAAGCACCCACCCCTGACGGGACACCGTGTTGAGGGTCAGCCTGGCGGATGTGTTGTAACCCCTAACCCAAAACCTAACCCTTAACCTAACCCTAACCCTAACCCTTAACCCCAAACTCCTAACTCTAAATCTAACCCTAATTCTAACCATAATTATAATTTTAACCCTAACCCTAAACCTAAACCCTAAGCCTTTTTCCTTGTGGGGACTGGGAAAATGTCCCCACTTTTCCGCACTATCCTTGTAAAACCAAACACACACACACTCACTTACTGGATTCATCAGAGTCGTATTCGTTGTCATCGTCCTCGACAGGAGCGGGGGCTATGCGTGGTGCCGGGGTGGGTTTGGGGGCAGGAGTGGGTTTCTCCTCCCTGACTGGAAGTGGCGTTCTCTCCTCTCTCTGCTGAGGGTATCTGCTCTTCTGTGGTGCAGGGGCTGAAGAAGAGAAATACAGATATTTAGCCAGTCTCAATCTCAAAGTAGAAGGGATTATGCAAGTTAGCCGTTGGTGGCAATTGGTAGGTAAACAAAACCAAAGCTGTTTCTTCTTATCCATTGACTGCTCTCAGTGGGAGTAAGGCAACACAGATGTAATTTTGTAATTTGGGTGAACTGTCCCTTCAATCATACCCTGTGCTGTGACAGTGTCAGCTGGTGCTGGTGTGTTCTCTCTTCCCCTGGCTGTGGGAGGTCTGGAGCCTAACTGTCTCTCCATCTTCACCACCTCCTCCTCCACGGCATGGCTAACCTGGGCCTCAGCAACGCCCCCTAATGTCTGAGCAGAGCTATAGCCCTCTGGGTCCTGTTGCTCTGAACTGGAGTACGGGGGCTCATCAGTGGGCTCTGAGACAAGACGGAGAGAGGAAGATTACATGTCCTCGATACCAAACATCTGAGATATATACTAAAAGCTTTTGCTTATACCTCTCATACAAGTCCAACTAGTAGTGAAATCGAAATGCTTGTTTCCACTGCTCACCTTGGTTCTGTGTGTTGGAGTAGTAGTTATCCTGCTGCTCCTGCCGCTCTGTGCAGTCCTCGGCACCAGGGTCTGGCTGGTAGCTTGGCTGGGTACGGGGATAGGGCTGGGCGCTGGGCTGGTGATGGGCATGGGTAGGGGTCTGGGTACGGGGGCTCTCTGTACCTGTCCCTCTGGGCCTGGAGATGGGCAGGGGAGCAGGGAGGAGCTGCTGGGGATGGCCCTTAAAGAACCATGCTCCAGAACGCTTCAACATCTAGACACAGAAAGAGAGATGGAGAGACACAGAGAATGAGAGAGAGAGGAAGAGATGTAGAGAAAGAGAGAGATAGAGTGAGAGTGAGAGAGAGAGCGCGAGAAAGACAACTAGAGAGAGATGGAGAGAGAGAGAATTAGATGGTGAGAGACAGAGAGAATGAGATGGAGAGAGAGAGAGTGGGGGGGTAGCGTGCTTAGCAGATTAGTTATCGCCCATTGACTGACAGGTAAGACCATTTAATTAAAGGGTCTGAGTTCCCTGGGGGAGCGGTTTCACCGAACACAGGGCCAGCACTAAAGAACACTGTGGAACGGACTTAGCAAATAAAATGAGCGTGATTTAGTCTGAACCAGCTGAACCCTCATCTCCCTCCTTCTCTCTGTTCTACCCCTTCTCTTTCTCATTTTCTACCCTTTCTCTTTCTCCTTCTCTCTCTTCTATCCTTTCTCTTTCTCATTCTCTCTCTTCTACCCTTTCTCCTCTCTCTTCTACCCCTTCTCTTCCTCTCTCCCCACTTTAGATTCTGAAGGGACAAGCAACCACAATTGTTTCTCATAAGAGGGAATATTCAATGGAGGATAATTAGATGGGGTACTGAGAATTATTAAAGCTAATGACTGTCTCTCCACCCCTTCTTTCCTCCCCTCATCACTCTCCCCTTGTCATCTCTCTCTCTCTCTCTCTCTCTCTCTCTCTCTCTCTCTCTCTCTCTCTCTCTCTCTCTCTCTCTCTCTCTCTCTCTCTCTCTCTCTCTCTCTCTCTCTCTCTCTCTCTCTCTCTCTCTCTCTCTCTCTCTCTCTCTCTCTCTCTCTCTCTCTCTCTCTCTCTCTCTCAATTCAATTCAATTCAATTCAATTCAATTCGCTTTATTGGCATGACGTAACAATGTACATATTGCCAAAGCTTACTTTGGATATTTACAATATAAAAAATAAATAAAAATGAGAATCAAAAATTGTCAACGGGACAACAGTAACAACAATAACCAACGGTCAATATAACCATACATTCAACAATAACAATAATCATACAGTTGAGGACATGTGCAGGTTTATTGGTCTGTCAGACACTGTCCCTCAACTTATGGCAGGCAGCAATGTAGTGCGCTGCCAACCCACAGCTCTCTGCGTCCTCCCCCAACAGGATGGGTAGCCTATCCTCATCAGAGAGGTCTTTAAAACCTTGAATAAGGATTTCAAATTTGGGGAAATGACACTCTCTAATTGTTTTATATTTTGACATTTTGTCAGGAAATGCAGCTCCGTCTCAGGTTCTGCTGTTGTGCAGTGGTTGCACAGCCTTTCCTCTACAGGGAGCCAGGTTTTCCTGTGTCTACCCTTCTCAATGGCAAGGCTGTGCTCACTGAGCCTGTACTTTGTCAAGGTTTTTCTAAGGTTTTGATCAGTAACCATGGTCAAATATTTAGCCATAGTGTACTGTCGATTTAGGGCCAGATAGCACTGCATTTTGCTTTGTGTTTGTGCTTGTGTTTCCCAATAAGCAATGTAGTTTTGTTTTGACTGTGTTGTAATTTGGTTTATTCTGATTGATTGGATGTTCTGGTCCTGAGGCTTCAGTGTGTTAGTAGAACAGGTTTGTGAACTCAGCCCCAGGACCAGCTGGATGAGGGGACTCTTTTCTTTGCTCAGCTCTTGGCATTGCAGGGCTTGGTAATGATATGAGAGGGGGTCACTGTATTTTAGATGTTTCCAAAACTTAATTGCTCTTTTTTGAGTTTTTATTATTAGTGGATATTGGCCTAATTCTGCCCTGCATGCATTGTTTGTAGTTTTCCTCTGGACCACGTAGGAGAATCTTACAGAACTCTGCATGTAGGGTTTCAATGGGGTGTTTGTCCCATTTGATGAAATCTTGTTTTGCAAGTGGACCCCACACCTCGCTGCCATAAAGTGCAATTGGTTCAATGACATATTCAATTAGTTTTAGCCAAATTTTAATAGGTATTTCAATTTGAATTTGCTTTTTAATGGCGTAGAATGCCCTGCGTGCTTTCTCTCTCAGTTCATTCACTGCCTCATTAAGGTGTCCAGTTGAGCTTATTTTTAAACCTAAGTAATTGTAGTGTGTACAGTACTCTATATATTTTGTACCAATTGAGAACTTTGGTCTAATTCCCTGAGATCTGGATCTTCTCTGGAAAATCATTATTTTGGTCTTTTTGGGGTTTACTGCCAGGGCCCAGGTCTGGCAGTACTGCTCTAGCAGGTCCAGGCTCTGCTGTAGGCCAGGTGCTGTGGGTGACAGCAGGCATAGGTCATCTGCGAAGAGTAGGCATTTAACTTCTGAATTGTGGAGACTAACACCAGGGGCTGAGGATTTTTCTAGAATAGTGGCCAATTCGTTAATGTAAATATTGAAGAGTGCAGGGCTCAGATTGCAACCCTGACGAAGGCCCCGCCCCTGGTTAAAGAATTCTGTCCTTTTCTTACCAATTTTAATGCTGCACGTATTGCCAGTATACATTGATTTAATTATGTCATATGTTTTACCCCCTACACCACTTTCAATAACTTTGTAGAACAGTCCTGTATGCCAAATAGAATCAAATGCTTTTTGGAAGTCGATAAAGCAAGTGTATATTTTGGTATTATTTTGGTGGACATGTTTATCTATCAGGGTGTGTAAGGTGTAAATATGATCAGTTGTGCGATGTTTTGGTATAAATCCAATTTGGCTTTTACTCAAGACATTGTGCTTATTAAGGAAGTTTAGAACTCTTACATTGATGATACTACAGAAAACCTTCCCCAGGTTACTGTTCACACAAATGCCTCTGTAATTGTTAGGGTCAAATTTGTCTCCATTCTTAAAGATTGGGGTTATGAGTCCTTGATTCCAGATGTCAGGGAAATAACCTACACTCAGGATCAAATTAAACAATTTTAATATAGCCAATTGAAATTTTGCACTAATGAGTTTGAGCATTTCATTTAGGATGCCATCAGGTCCGCAGGCTTTTTTAAATTTGAGAGCCTGAAGTTTCTTATAGAGCTCCTGGTCAGTAATTGGGGAGTCCAATGGGTTTTGATTGTCCTTTATAGCTTTTTCTAATCCATTCAACTTCTCATGGATTTGGCGTTGTTCTGCGTTTGTGTCAATTTGAACGGTGTTGTAGAGTGTTTTGAAATGGGTTGTCCATATGTCACCATTTTGTATTGCTAATTCCTCTTGTTTAGATTTTTTTAGTTTTTTCCAATTTTGCCAAAAGTTGTTTGTGTTTATGGACTCCTCAATTAGTGTCAGCTGCTTGCTGTTGTACTGTGCTTTTTTGGTTCTGAGTGTACGTTTATAGAGTTTTAAAGTCTCACAGTAATGAAGGCGTAATTCACCATTATTTGAGTCTCTGTGCTTTTGGTTGGATAGTGTTCTAAGTTTTTTCCTTATAATTTTACAATCTGCATCAAACCAGTTGTCATCTGTGATTTTTTTAGTTTTGTTTTTTATCAATTTCAATTGTGCTTCTTTTGCCGTTTGCCTGAATATATAGTTGATGTTTCGTACTGCTAGATTGATGCCTTCTTTACTGTGAGTGAATGTGGTATCCAGAAAGTTATCTAAGAGTGTTTGGATATTTTGGTTCCAGGTTGCTTTCTGGTATTCTTCTGTGCTGTTTTGGGCCCATCTGTATGAATTTCTGATGTTGTACAGCTTACTGGGCTGTGAATGTGTGGTTGTTTCCAGGTCTGTTCTTTTGAGGAACAACGTAATTTGGCTGTGATCAGACAGAGGTGTTAGTGGCTTGACAGTGAATGAGCTGAGAGAGAAAGGGTCCATGTCTGTGATCATATAGTCTACTGTACTGTGGCCAAGAGGTGAGCAGTAGGTGAATCTCCCCAAAGAGTCCCCCCGTAACCTACCATTGACAAAGTACAGACCCAGGCTTCTACAGAGCTGCAAAAGATCCCTTCCGTTTTTGTTGACGGTGCTGTCACTGTTGTTTCTATGGGGGAGATTAAGATAGTTAGAAACAGTATGGTCTGTAATAAAGCTGTCCCCTCGTGTGCTCGTTAGATCAGGTAGTGTTCCTGTGCGCGCATTTGTGTCCCCACAGATGAGCACATTTCCCTGGGCCTGGAAATGGCACGTCTCTTCCTCGAGGGTGGGGAAGATCTCCTCTGAGTAATATGGGGATTCTGAGGGGGGGATATATATTGCGCAAAGGAACACATCTTTTCCTGTCAGTACAAGTTCTTTTTTTAGTTTTAACCAAATGTGGTATTTGCCAATTTTGAGGGGATCAATTAGATTTTGTAGTTCGGATTTGTACCAAATGATCAATCCTCCAGAGTCTCTGCCTCTATTGACAGAGCTGTGTTTCTGTGATGGCACAATGATCTCTCTGTAGCCTGTGGGACAGTGAGTGACAACGTCAGCCTTACACCATGTCTCCTGCAGAATGATGACGTCAACATCTTTCAGATTTTTGTTGAACTCCAGTGCTAAACTCTTCAGACCAAAGGTTGATGAGTTTAGACCCTGAATGTTCCACATGCTAACTGATAGTGATTTCATGTTGCAAAAAGAAAGAGTAGCAGTCAGAAACACAGTAACGATTAACTAATAAGTTGTTAAGAGCGAGATAAACAGGATATCAGCTAACATTTATTCTGTTATTCTGTTAAATATTCCTATTCATTGAACAAGTAAATTCTAGTACAATAGGTGTGTGTGTGTGTGTGTGTGTGGTGTGTGTGTGTATGCGTCCGTGTGTGTTTAGTGCAGTTTAGTGCAGATGTATTGGAGGAGCTGTTTAATCTCACTTAATCCTACAGGGTTCTCCTGTCCTCTGACGACCTCCGCGTAGCTGCGCTGGTCCTGCTGTTGGGCTCTGTGAGGTGGAGGGGGGCCAGGTCTGGGCTGTGGGACTTCCTCTCTGGTCTGGTAGGGGTGGTGGTCTGGTGCGGGATAAAAGGCTGGGCCCGGTCTGGTCTGGCTAAGCCGATGGAAGTGGTGATGCTCTGGGGGTGGGTGGGGCCTGTGGGGTGCACTGGGTCTGGTGTGGCGTTGAAGGGGCCTGGGGCTCCTTGGTGGTGCAGTGGTCTGGTAGGGGTCTCTGGGTGCTCCTCTGTCCAGTACAGCATGGGGTGTTTGTCTACCAAGTGCTACGTCCTTTAGGGACTTGGCAAACATCCCTATTGTCTGCTTCCTCAGGTGGGAGTGGTCGTGTAGATGCTCTGGGGTGATTGTTGGGTGGTGAGCAATGTGTATGTTCGGGAGTAGGCCACACCCTCTGGTGATGTCAGCGTTGGCTTTCTGGATGGTACGGGGATGAAAGTCTTTGCGGGGCAGCAGAGTGGAGATGGTGATGTGGGAGTTGGGGAACCACTCAGAGGCCCTCTCTGCTACTCTGTTGACCAGGCTGCCTACTCTCTCCTGCTCCTCTCGTAGGTTGTTGGTGCCGGTGTGAATAATAATGTGGCCTGGTGTGCCAAAGTCAGGCTGGGACAGGATGTGGAGTGCATCTTGTGTTTTTGGGCACCATATTTTGCGCACCTTGTGTTGGGGGAAGAGTTTATCTTCTTGAATGAATTTCCCATTTGAGTCAATGAGGATGGCCACCTCAGTGGGTTTTACCAGATTGGTGCGTTTTCGGTCTGGGGCTGGAGTAGACAGGGCCTGTGTACATGGAGGGGTGTGTGGGGGTGTGTCAGGGGGGGCCAGAGAGCTTCTCTCTGTAGTAGTTGTCTCAATGTGGGCCTCTTTGTTGACTGGGGGTGTGGGTAAAGTGTTGTCGGTATGGGGGGGGATTGTGGGTAAAGGTGGGTCAGTGGGGTTGTTAGGTGTGGTGAGGGGCTGCAGCTTCTCTCTGGGAGTCTCTACAGTCTGTTCTCTCTGCTGTAGCACCCTCTTGATGACAGACAACTCCTTTGCCATCTCCTCCTTTACCTGCACTAGCTCTCTCCTCATGGTGGCTTTTACCTCCTCAAGCGCTGTGGTAAGGCTCTCTCTCAGCTCCTGGACAGAGTTCTTCAGCTGGGTCCTGCACTGGTTGATCTGGTCCTGTAGAAGCTCTGTGTCTGGGCTGGGGGTGGTGTAGCTGGGGGGCTGCTCCTTCAGCTCAGTAACCCATACCTCTAACAGAGCCAGCCTGTCTCTCAACAGGCTGATGGTAGTGTGGTCTTGGCTCTGGTGGTTGTAGGCAGGCAGGGGGGAGGATAGTCCTGCTGTTGGGGTGCCTGAGGTGAGGGGAGAGGTCAGGGTGCTGTCCTTGTCTTTTTTACTTTCTGCTATCTTCATTAGGGTGGGGAAGTCCTGCACAACAGAGCTGAGTGCAGCCTCACTGCCCTGGACCATGATAGTACCGTTCTGATACATGTTTACCGTCAGAAACCTGTTTTCCTGGTCCTTATCGCTGTCCTCAAAAATGTGGATTTGTCTTCCCTTGCAGATGCCTTTCTTCGTGGTGTAGCTGAAATGGCTAGTTACAGCTGTATGCCAGGCAGTAGTGTGGTCTGTGTAAAATAGCAGGTTTGTAACAGTCCCGTTTTGTGAGCAGTCAGCAAACAAAGTTTCTGGGTTCTCCCTCAGAATTCGGTGTTTAAAGTTGATTCTTCCCTTCTCTGATTTTATTTCTGCTGGGTATTCAAAAAACAACGGAGAAAGTCTCTCAGTCTCTGCCGTTACTATCGATGCTAGCGCTGCCTCAGTGGCCATGTTGCTATGGTTACCACCAGTAAACGGTTAGAGCTGGACGGTGAGCTAGCTGACAGATTTTAATTTGGCTAGCTACCACGATGAAGATTGGTCTTTTTACTCACTCTCTGTCAATCTTTTCCTCCTGTTTTGATCTTCAGTTGTACAATTAGATTACCTATACATTTTTTTGCTAATTTAGTCGTGTCAATCTCGCTCTTAACAACCAAAAAGTTATAACAAGTCAGGAGCTGTTCTTCTGCATGACTCTCTCTCTCTCTCTCTCTCTCTCTCTCTCTCTCTCTCTCTCTCTCTCTCTGTCTCTCTCTCTCTCTCTCTCTCTCTGTCTCTCTCTCTCTCTCTCTCAATTTTTCAATTCAATTCGCTTTATTGGCATGACGTAACAATGTACATATTGCCAAAGCTTACTTTGGATATTTACAATATAAAAAATAAATAAAAATGACCAACAATAACCAACGGTCAATATAACCATACATTCAACAATAACAATAATCATACAGTTGAGGACATGTGCAGGTTTATTGGTCTGTCAGACACTGTCCCTCAACTTATGGCAGGCAGCAATGTAGTGCGCTGCCAACCCACAGCTCTCTGCGTCCTCCCCCAACAGGATGGGTAGCCTATCCTCATCAGAGAGGTCTTTAAAACCTTGAATAAGGATTTCAAATTTGGGGAAATGACACTCTCTAATTGTTTTATATTTTTGACATTTTGTCAGGAAATGCAGCTCCGTCTCAGGTTCTGCTGTTGTGCAGTGGTTGCACAGCCTTTCCTCTACAGGGAGCCAGGTTTTCCTGTGTCTACCCTTCTCAATGGCAAGGCTGTGCTCACTGAGCCTGTACTTTGTCAAGGTTTTTCTAAGGTTTTGATCAGTAACCATGGTCAAATATTTAGCCATAGTGTACTGTCGATTTAGGGCCAGATAGCACTGCATTTTGCTTTGTGTTTGTGCTTGTGTTTCCCAATAAGCAATGTAGTTTTGTTTTGACTGTGTTGTAATTTGGTTTATTCTGATTGATTGGATGTTCTGGTCCTGAGGCTTCAGTGTGTTAGTAGAACAGGTTTGTGAACTCAGCCCCAGGACCAGCTGGATGAGGGGACTCTTTTCTTTGCTCAGCTCTTGGCATTGCAGGGCTTGGTAATGATATGAGAGGGGGTCACTGTATTTTAGATGTTTCCAAAACTTAATTGCTCTTTTTTGAGTTTTTATTATTAGTGGATATTGGCCTAATTCTGCCCTGCATGCATTGTTTGTAGTTTTCCTCTGGACACGTAGGAGAATCTTACAGAACTCTGCATGTAGGGTTTCAATGGGGTGTTTGTCCCATTTGATGAAATCTTGTTTTGCAAGTGGACCCCACACCTCGCTGCCATAAAGTGCAATTGGTTCAATGACATATTCAATTAGTTTTAGCCAAATTTTAATAGGTATTTCAATTTGAATTTGCTTTTTAATGGCGTAGAATGCCCTGCGTGCTTTCTCTCTCAGTTCATTCACTGCCTCATTAAGGTGTCCAGTTGAGCTTATTTTTAAACCTAAGTAATTGTAGTGTGTACAGTACTCTATATATTTTGTACCAATTGAGAACTTTGGTCTAATTCCCTGAGATCTGGATCTTCTCTGGAAAATCATTATTTTAGTCTTTTTGGGGTTTACTGCCAGGGCCCAGGTCTGGCAGTACTGCTCTAGCAGGTCCAGGCTCTGCTGTAGGCCAGGTGCTGTGGGTGACAGCAGGCATAGGTCATCTGCGAAGAGTAGGCATTTAACTTCTGAATTGTGGAGACTAACACCAGGGGCTGAGGATTTTTCTAGAATAGTGGCCAATTCGTTAATGTAAATATTGAAGAGTGCAGGGCTCAGATTGCAACCCTGACGAAGGCCCCGCCCCTGGTTAAAGAATTCTGTCCTTTTCTTACCAATTTTAATGCTGCACGTATTGCCAGTATACATTGATTTAATTATGTCATATGTTTTACCCCCTACACCACTTTCAATAACTTTGTAGAACAGTCCTGTATGCCAAATAGAATCAAATGCTTTTTGGAAGTCGATAAAGCAAGTGTATATTTTGGTATTATTTTGGTGGACATGTTTATCTATCAGGGTGTGTAAGGTGTAAATATGATCAGTTGTGCGATGTTTTGGTATAAATCCAATTTGGCTTTTACTCAAGACATTGTGCTTATTAAGGAAGTTTAGAACTCTTACATTGATGATACTACAGAAAACCTTCCCCAGGTTACTGTTCACACAAATGCCTCTGTAATTGTTAGGGTCAAATTTGTCTCCATTCTTAAAGATTGGGGTTATGAGTCCTTGATTCCAGATGTCAGGGAAATAACCTACACTCAGGATCAAATTAAACAATTTTAATATAGCCAATTGAAATTTTGCACTAATGAGTTTGAGCATTTCATTTAGGATGCCATCAGGTCCGCAGGCTTTTTTAAATTTGAGAGCCTGAAGTTTCTTATAGAGCTCCTGGTCAGTAATTGGGGAGTCCAATGGGTTTTGATTGTCCTTTATAGCTTTTTCTAATCCATTCAACTTCTCATGGATTTGGCGTTGTTCTGCGTTTGTGTCAATTTGAACGGTGTTGTAGAGTGTTTTGAAATGGGTTGTCCATATGTCACCATTTTGTATTGCTAATTCCTCTTGTTTAGATTTTTTTAGTTTTTTCCAATTTTGCCAAAAGTTGTTTGTGTTTATGGACTCCTCAATTAGTGTCAGCTGCTTGCTGTTGTACTGTGCTTTTTTGGTTCTGAGTGTACGTTTATAGAGTTTTAAAGTCTCACAGTAATGAAGGCGTAATTCACCATTATTTGAGTCTCTGTGCTTTTGGTTGGATAGTGTTCTAAGTTTTTTCCTTATAATTTTACAATCTGCATCAAACCAGTTGTCATCTGTGATTTTTTTAGTTTTGTTTTTTATCAATTTCAATTGTGCTTCTTTTGCCGTTTGCCTGAATATATAGTTGATGTTTCGTACTGCTAGATTGATGCCTTCTTTACTGTGAGTGAATGTGGTATCCAGAAAGTTATCTAAGAGTGTTTGGATATTTTGGTTCCAGGTTGCTTTCTGGTATTCTTCTGTGCTGTTTTGGGCCCATCTGTATGAATTTCTGATGTTGTACAGCTTACTGGGTTGTGAATGTGTGGTTGTTTCCAGGTCTGTTCTTTTGAGGAACAACGTAATTTGGCTGTGATCAGACAGAGGTGTTAGTGGCTTGACAGTGAATGAGCTGAGAGAGAAAGGGTCCATGTCTGTGATCATATAGTCTACTGTACTGTGGCCAAGAGGTGAGCAGTAGGTGAATCTCCCCAAAGAGTCCCCCCGTAACCTACCATTGACAAAGTACAGACCCAGGCTTCTACAGAGCTGCAAAAGATCCCTTCCGTTTTTGTTGACGGTGCTGTCACTGTTGTTTCTATGGGGGAGATTAAGATAGTTAGAAACAGTATGGTCTGTAATAAAGCTGTCCCCTCGTGTGCTCGTTAGATCAGGTAGTGTTCCTGTGCGCGCATTTGTGTCCCCACAGATGAGCACATTTCCCTGGGCCTGGAAATGGCACGTCTCTTCCTCGAGGGTGGGGAAGATCTCCTCTGAGTAATATGGGGATTCTGAGGGGGGGATATATATTGCGCAAAGGAACACATCTTTTCCTGTCAGTACAAGTTCTTTTTTTAGTTTTAACCAAATGTGGTATTTGCCAATTTTGAGGGGATCAATTAGATTTTGTAGTTCGGATTTGTACCAAATGATCAATCCTCCAGAGTCTCTGCCTCTATTGACAGAGCTGTGTTTCTGTGATGGCACAATGATCTCTCTGTAGCCTGTGGGACAGTGAGTGACAACGTCAGCCTTACACCATGTCTCCTGCAGAATGATGACGTCAACATCTTTCAGATTTTTGTTGAACTCCAGTGCTAAACTCTTCAGACCAAAGGTTGATGAGTTTAGACCCTGAATGTTCCACATGCTAACTGATAGTGATTTCATGTTGCAAAAAGAAGGAGTAGCAGTCAGAAACACAGTAACGATTAACTAATAAGTTGTTAAGAGCGAGATAAACAGGATATCAGCTAACATTTATTCTGTTATTCTGTTAAATATTCCTATTCATTGAACAAGTAAATTCTAGTACAATAGGTGTGTGTGTGTGTGTGTGTGTGGTGTGTGTGTGTATGCGTCCGTGTGTGTTTAGTGCAGTTTAGTGCAGATGTATTGGAGGAGCTGTTTAATCTCACTTAATCCTACAGGGTTCTCCTGTCCTCTGACGACCTCCGCGTAGCTGCGCTGGTCCTGCTGTTGGGCCCAGTGAGGTGGAGGGGGGCCAGGTCTGGGCTGTGGGACTTCCTCTCTGGTCTGGTAGGGGTGGTGGTCTGGTGCGGGATAATAGGCTGGGCCCGGTCTGGTCTGGCTAAGCCGATGGAAGTGGTGATGCTCTGGGGGTGGGTGGGGCCTGTGGGGTGCACTGGGTCTGGTGTGGCGTTGAAGGGGCCTGGGGCTCCTTGGTGGTGCAGTGGTCTGGTAGGGGTCTCTGGGTGCTCCTCTGTCCAGTACAGCATGGGGTGTTTGTCTACCAAGTGCTACGTCCTTTAGGGACTTGGCAAACATCCCTACTGTCTGCTTCCTCAGGTGGGAGTGGTCGTGTAGATGCTCTGGGGTGATTGTTGGGTGGTGAGCAATGTGTATGTTCGGGAGTAGGCCACACCCTCTGGTGATGTCAGCGTTGGCTTTCTGGATGGTACGGGGATGAAAGTCTTTGCGGGGCAGCAGAGTGGAGATGGTGATGTGGGAGTTGGGGAACCACTCAGAGGCCCTCTCTGCTACTCTGTTGACCAGGCTGCCTACTCTCTCCTGCTCCTCTCGCAGGTTGTTGGTGCCGGTGTGAATAATAATGTGGCCTGGTGTGCCAAAGTCAGGCTGGGACAGGATGTGGAGTGCATCTTGTGTTTTTGGGCACCATATTTTGCGCACCTTGTGTTGGGGGAAGAGTTTATCTTCTTGAATGAATTTCCCATTTGAGTCAATGAGGATGGCCACCTCAGTGGGTTTTACCAGATTGGTGCGTTTTCGGTCTGGGGCTGGAGTAGACAGGGCCTGTGTACATGGAGGGGTGTGTGGGGGTGTGTCAGGGGGGGCCAGAGAGCTTCTCTCTGTAGTAGTTGTCCCAATGTGGGCCTCTTTGTTGACTGGGGGTGTGGGTAAAGTGTTGTCGGTATGGGGGGGGATTGTGGGTGAAGGTGGGTCAGTGGGGTTGTTAGGGGTGGTGAGGGGCTGCAGCTTCTCTCTGGGAGTCTCTACAGTCTGTTCTCTCTGCTGTAGCACCCTCTTGATGACAGACAACTCCTTTGCCATCTCCTCCTTTACCTGCACTAGCTCTCTCCTCATGGTGGCCTTTACCTCCTCAAGCGCTGTGGTAAGGCTCTCTCTCAGCTCCTGGACAGAGTTCTTCAGCTGGGTCCTGCACTGGTTGATCTGGTCCTGTAGAAGCTCTGTGTCTGGGCTGGGGGTGGTGTAGCTGGGGGGCTGCTCCTTCAGCTCAGTAACCCATACCTCTAACAGAGCCAGCCTGTCTCTCAACAGGCTGATGGTAGTGTGGTCTTGGCTCTGGTGGTTGTAGGCAGGCAGGGGGGAGGATAGTCCTGCTGTTGGGGTGCCTGAGGTGAGGGGAGAGGTCAGGGTGCTGTCCTTGTCTTTTTTACTTTCTGCTATCTTCATTAGGGTGGGGAAGTCCTGCACAACAGAGCTGAGTGCAGCCTCACTGCCCTGGACCATGATAGTACCGTTCTGATACATGTTTACCGTCAGAAACCTGTTTTCCTGGTCCTTATCGCTGTCCTCAAAAATGTGGATTTGTCTTCCCTTGCAGATGCCTTTCTTCGTGGTGTAGCTGAAATGGCTAGTTACAGCTGTATGCCAGGCAGTAGTGTGGTCTGTGTAAAATAGCAGGTTTGTAACAGTCCCGTTTTGTGAGCAGTCAGCAAACAAAGTTTCTGGGTTTTCCCTCAGAATTCGGTGTTTAAAGTTGATTCTTCCCTTCTCTGATTTTATTTCTGCTGGGTATTCAAAAAACAACGGAGAAAGTCTCTCAGTCTCTGCCGTTACTATCGATGCTAGCGCTGCCTCAGTGGCCATGTTGCTATGGTTACCACCAGTAAACGGTTAGAGCTGGACGGTGAGCTAGCTGACAGATTTTAATTTGGCTAGCTACCACGATGAAGATTGGTCTTTTTACTCACTCTCTGTCAATCTTTTCCTCCTGTTTTGATCTTCAGTTGTACAATTAGATTACCTATACATTTTTTGCTAATTTAGTCGTGTCAATCTCGCTCTTAACAACCAAAAAGTTATAACAAGTCAGGAGCTGTTCTTCTGCATGACTTCTCTCTCTCTCTCTCTCTCTCTCTCTCTCTCATCAGAAACACTCATCTCCCTTCTCTCTTACTCCCCCCCCCTCTCTCTCTCTCTCTCTCTCTCTCGTCTCTCTCCTTTCTCTCTCTATCTCTCATGTCTCTGACTCTCTCTCTCTTGTCTCTCTCCATCATCGTGGTGATTCATGTGTCCCCAATATATACGGCTCTTAGAAGAGCGAGAATAATACGAGACAAACAACAACAATAAAGTCCCTTTAATAAATCAGCCCAAACACATTCCCTCTAAGCAGATTCTGGGCATCTCAAAATGCAAGTTAATGTGATTACACGGTCGGCGGTTTTGGTTCGCGGCAGGAAGAAACACTATGTTGTTGCTGCTATTGCTTTTATATTTTCCCCCTTTTCTGTCATCACTCCAGTGAGAGAGAGAGGGAGAAAGAGAGAGAGAAATAATGGAGTAAGAGTTCCATCAATAAAGCCGAGGCGACGTCGGACGTTCAGATGACTTTTTGTCTAACATCTGAGGTCGGCACTTCCTCTTCAGTTTGGTCGTTCATCAGCATATGAAATGAATATTAATATGAATAAAAAACTAATGTGCTGGCCAAAGTGTTTCCATGCAGTTTCCATGCGGTCCCATTCACACTTTCTTATTCAAGGAAGTCGATGTGGATGAAACAAAAGGACCCTGATATAATAGAGAGAGAGACATTCAAACCATTTTGGGTGCTTCTTTGCTGTGTATAGAGATGTTTTAGTCTGTTTCAGGTGTGTTGATGGGTGTAAATTATCACATTTCATCACATTTTCAGTACAAAAGGCCTTGTCCAGGGATGAGGTACCCTCCTGCTGGGCCACTGTGCCTGTCTCTACCTCCCTTGTATGGTTGAGTCCCACTGCAGCCTTTACATGCACCTTAAACACGCACACACACATACACACACACACACACACAGTTCTGCTTTAACGTAACTGGGCACAAACACACTCCAATAACATCAAATACAGTGAGTTAGTCACAAGCTATTTTGAATGTTTATCACAAAATAAATCCCACCGTATTTTAATTCAGCAGTTGTGGAAAACTTTAAAGTTATAGGCCAGCTTCGGTATGAGAAGCTATTTGATATGCCAACCTGGCTCAAATAAAATCACTCACCATAAGGGCGAAATGTATAGGCTATAGTTATTTCTTTGTCCACCTCTGCATTCAATTAATTCACCCACTAAGAGGCTCAGCTATAACCACCGATTCAGTGAGAGGGGAAAATTAAAGGGTTTTGCTCCGCACTATATTAGCATAATACCATATACTCTATTATTCATGGTATCGATGGACACTCAATTCACTCTTTCGCTCATACTGGCAAATATTTGACACCATCAGCCAATGCTGCACTACAATGTAAGTAGACCAATAGTGTATTATCTGATCTTCTTGACCATTCTGAATGACAAAAGTTCAATGAAATACAGTTGAAGTCAGAAGTTTACATACAGTTAGGTTGGAGTCATTAAAACTCATTTTTCAACCACTCCACAAATTTCTTGTTAACAAACTATAGTTTGGGCAATTTGGTTAGGACATCTACTTTGTGCATGACACAAGTAATTTTTCCAACAATTGTTTGTTGACAGATTATTTCACTTATAATTCACTGTATCACAATTCCAGTGGGTCAGAAGTTTACATACACTAAGTTGACTGTGCCTTTAAATAGCTTGGAAAATTCCAGAAAATGATGTCATAGCTTTAGAAGCTTCTGATAGGCTAATTGACATAATTTGAGTCAATTTGAGGTGTATCTGTGGATGCAATTCAAGGCCTACCTTCAAACTCAGTGCCTCTTTGCTTGACATCATGGGAAAATCAAAAGAAAAGACCTCAGAACATAAATTGTAGACCTCCACACGTCTGGTTCATCCTTGGGAGCAATTTCCAAACGCCCTGAAGGTACCACGTTCATGCAGCCATCATAACGCTCAGGAAGGAGACACGTTCTGTCTCCTAGAGATGAACGTACTTTGGTGTGAAAAGTGCAAATCAATCCCAGAACAACAGCAAAGGACCTTGTGATGATTCTGGAGGAAACAGGTACAAAAGTATCTATATCCACAGTAAAACGAGTCCTATATCGACATAAACTGAAAGGCCGCTCAGCAAGGAAGAAGCCACTGCTCCAAAACCGCCAGACTACGGTTTGCAACTGCACATGGGGACAAAGATCGTACTTTTTGGAGAAATGTCCTCTGGTCTGATGAAACAAAAATAGAACTGTTCGGCCATAATGACCATCGTTATGTTTGGAGGAAAAAGGGGGTTGCTTGCAAGCCGAAGAACACCATCCCAACCGGGAAGCACGGGGGTGGCAGCATCATGCTGTGGGGGTGCTTTGCTGCAGGAGGGACCGGTGCACTTCACAAAATAGATGGCATCATGAGGAAGGAAAATTATGTGGATATATTGAAGCAACATCTCAAGACAGCAGTCAGGAAGTTAAAGCTTGGTCGCAAATGGGTCTTCCAAATGGACAATGACCCCAAGCATACTTCCAAAGTTGTGGCAAAATGGCTTAAGGACAACAAAGTCAAGGTATTGGAGTGGCCATCACAAAGCCCTGACCTCAATCTTATAGAAAATGTGTGGGCAGAACTGAAAAAGCGTGTGCGAGCAAGGAGGCCTACAAACCAGACTCAGTTACACCAGCTCTGTCAGGAGGAATGGGCCAAAATTCACCCAACTTATTGTGGGAAGCTTGTGGAAGGCTACCCGAAATGTTTAACCCAAGTTAAACAATTTAAAGGCAATGCTACCAAATACTAATTGAGTGTATGTAAACTTCTGACCCACTGGGAATGTGATGAAAGAAATAACATCTTAAATAAATCATTCTCTCTACAATTATTCTGACATTTCACATTCTTAAAATAAAGTGGTGATCCTAACTGACCTAAGACAGGGAATGTGTACTAGGATTAAATGTCAGGAATTGTGAAAAACTGAGTTTAAATGTATTTGGCTAAGGTGTATGTTATCTTCCGACTTCAACTGTATGTGTGTCTGTGAGAAGAATACCTTGCTGCTCTCTTGGTTAAACCCTATGGAATTTAGCTTGTGTAAAAAAAAAAATTACATTAACTTAATATATGTTGAATGCTGTTTGTCATTAAAATTGGTCAAGAAGATTGTATAATCCACTATACATAGAGCAGTGTTGGCCGATTGTGTCAAATATTTGCCCATATTCACATTCACTAAAGTTAATGGAATAAAACTCCATAGAGTTTAACCAAGACATTTACATTGATATAAATTTTTGTCATTTAGTAGACACTCTTATTCAGAGCGACATACAGGAGCATTTATGGTTAAGTGCCTTGCTCAAGGGCACATCAACAGATTTCTCACCTAGTCGGATCAGGGATTCGAGCCAGCAACCTTTTGGTCCAACACTCTTAACCCTACAGCAGCAAGGAAGGCATTCTTCTCACAGAAAGACACACTTGGCTTCCTTGGTTGCTGGGAGCATATTTCATTGAACAATCTCACAGTAAGATGTGTCTTTTTAAGAGGACGCAAATCCCTCTTTACTCTTCTAATGGCTACAGCGGTCAAAAGAGAAGAGAAAGAGAAAAATCCCCCCGTCCCCACAAAAGCTGTAAATATACCCCAATTAGAGGCAAGAGAGACATTTCAGGACACATACTGTAGAGGGGGTGGAGAGAGGAGGGGGGAGATCCATTCCATTTTCTACCACAGCCTCCAACACATTCCTCTCATAAAACTTCACTTGTCAACAGTGAAGACAAGCCAACAATATAGAGCTTATCTCCAAAAAGCCACAGCCAAAAGGTAAAGAACACAAACCTCCAAAACTACACAACTAAATAGTATTTTTTATCACTTTGTTGGGATATCTATCTTATAGTTCCATAGAAAATAGTTCCATACATTTCCCCAGAAAATGGCACAATATGCAGTGGCGAGTGGCGTTGCGTCTCATTCAGCTGTGAAGTGTTTGGAATGGATGGATGGATGCACGACTGTTGACAGATAAAAAGAAAGAGAAGAGAGTCTCCTCATTTGCTCACTTGCCTTCTTTTATCTACGCAAAGTGCCTCTCTCTGTCTGTTTTGTTTACTCCATGAATACTCACCTGAAACAGACGAGAGGAGAGGCAGGAAGCATCACCGACTTGACTACAGTGAAGGGCCCAATCAAGCACATAAATATAAGGCTACAGTATACAATAAAATAGAATCAGTAGTGCAGGTAGCCCTTTCCTGCAGTCAATAACTAAAAGCTCCCTCTGTGTTCTCATGGGTGGAATGACGCAAATCCAGTGTTTCTATGTCAAACAGTTTTGTTATATTTCTTCTGTGATGTATATAATGTGTAATATTGGGAGACCAACTCAAAATCTAATACATTTAAACTCTATATCTGACATGGTACATGCCTTCTTTTTTAAGCCCATACCTATGTGTGTGTGGTGTATACTTTTGTTTCGAAGTATATTTGTTTAAGACTACCAAGAACCCTCTGTGTGACCCTGATTTAGCCCACTGCAGTAAAAGGTTAATTAAGCGCCGCCATTTATGATATCTATGACCTCTTGTCTAGCCCCTTTTATTGAATGCTTATCCATCTAAGTGGTCCATTGTAGCTACTAGCGAGTGCATCTTTGTTTTTTATGCATTCTCAATCTATTGATGAGTGCTACAAACAGTACAGAGCATTGCAAAAAAAAATGACACAGCAGATAGTGCCACACCCCTTGCAGGAGGATAGATAGATAGCTTACTCCCTGAGTTAACTAATCAATGCACTCTAAGGAAATGGAGAGCCATCCATACACTGTTGACATACAGTATTATCCTATCCTGTCTAATGGCTTTTGGGTTGTGTGAATGCAGGGCCCTATTCACAAAGTGTCTCAGAGTAGGAGTGCTGATCTAGGATCAAGTCCCTGTGTCTTTTTAATTGTATTTTAAATAATCACTGTCTGTCTAATAAAATCACTGTGTGTGTTTATTTATGGAAAATAATATATTTTGTTATCATTTGAAATGCTCAGTCTGATCGTGAGGGAGTTAGGAAACTAATTTCAATATATTTACATACACATCCCTGATTGGCTGATAGGATGGTCTTGAGCCCACCCCCTTACCCAGATGAACGATCATTGGTCTATTATAATCACATCATATTGTGAGGTCATGATCTGGGCCAAAAACTCTAGGCTTTTTTATTTTTCAAACAGCTCTTACACAAAAAGGGCATTATCATTGTTTTCACAACTTCAGAGTGTTATTTCGACCTCATAGTGTAGAAATATCATTAGCATTATTTTCTGGTCCTTGCAAGCTAAATGACTGAGAGACTAAAGTCATTATGTTTTTAAAGTAGGTGTGTGGATAGTGCATCATCAACTGTCCAATGTCATGTTTGGGGCCATAGAGTCCACCCACCCTGCTTTTCCAGGTACCTGAACCAGTTACCACTTAGAAGTCAAGGATGAAAAACCAGTATAGGCATTAGCCTTTGAAGCCTTTGAGGCTCAGTCCTCTGGTGCAGTTCAGAATAAGAATAGTGAAGTGGCAACAGTAGGTGTTGAATCTATGAGGAGAGGAGAGAGAGAGAGAGAAGGGGCCAGGCACATCAGAGTACAGATGATAAAACCCACAACCGGGCGATAACAATGAAGGGATTAAGAAACGTAAGAAACTTGACAGGGTTAAGAGGGGTTCCACTGCCCTGCAGCATCTCTCTCTCTCTCTCTCTCTCTCTCTCTCTCTCTCTCTCTCTCTCGCTCTCTCTCGCTCTCTCTCGCTCTCTCTCGCTCTCTCTCTCTCTTTTCGCTCAATCTCTCTCCCTCTCTACAGTGCCTTCAGAAAGTATTCACACCGTTGACTTTTTCCACATTTTGTTGTGTTACAGCCTGAATTGAAAAATGACACACACAATACCCCATAATGTCAAAGTGGAATTATGTTTTTAGAAATGTTTACAAATTAATAATAAAAAATGAAAATATGAAATGTCTTCAATCAATAAGTATTCAACTTATTGTTATGGCAAGCCTAAATAAGATCAGGAGTAACAATTTGCTTAACAAGTCACATAATAATTTGCATGGACTCGCTGCGTGCAATAACAGTGTTTAACATGATTTTGAATAACAATCTCATCTCTGAACCCTACACATACAATTAATTATCTGTAAGGTCCCTCAGTCGAGCAGTGAATTTCAAATACAGATTCAACCAAAAAGACCAGGGAGGTTTTTCAATGCCTTGTAAAGAAGGGCACTTATTGGTAGATCCTTTAAAAAAATAAATAAAGCAGACATTGAATATCCCTTTGAGCATGGTGAAGTTATGAATTACACTTTGGATGGCGTATTGATACACCCAGTCACTACAAAGATACAGGCATCCTTCCTAACTCAGTTGCCGGAGAGAAACGAAACTGCTCAGGAACTTCACCATGATGCCAATGGTGACTTTAAAACAGTTACAGAGTTGAATGGATGTGATAGGAGAAAACTGAGGATGGATCAACAGCATTGTAGTTACTCCACAATACTAACCTAATTGACAGAGTGAAAAGAAGGAAGCCTGTACAGAATAACAATTGTGCACAATAAAGCACTAAAGTAATACTGCAAAAAATGTGGCAAAGAAATTACCTTTAAGTCCTGGGGCAAATCCAACACAACACGTCACTGAGTACCACTCTTCATATTTTGAAGCATGGTGGTGGCTGCATCATGTTATGGGTATGCTTATCATCAGCAAGGACTAGGTTGTTTTTTAGGATAGAAATAAACGGAATAGAGCTAAGCACTGGCAAAATCCTAGAGGAAAACCTGGTTCAGTCTGCTTTCCAACAGACACTGGGAGACAAATTCACATTTCAGCAGGACAATAACCTAAAACACAAGACCAAATATACACTGGAGTTGCTTAGCAAGGCGACATTGAATGTTCCTGAGGGCCAAGTTACAGTTTTGGGGTGGGGGGGTTGGGGGGTGGGGGGGTTGGGGGGTGATCTAGCACCTACTTCTAATGAGGAATGGCGGTTAAGGTGCGAGGCTCTGTGTTATTATAAAGTGGCAGGTTCAAATACCAGGTGCTGACTGACACTCACTGCAGCGCGAAGCAAAAGAGTCAAGGACCTGGGTGCTAAGGCTACTGCTGGATTGGCCTGATTCGGTAGAGTACTCAAATCAAATCAAATTGTATTTGCCACATGCGCCGAATACAACAGGTGTAGACATTACCGTGAAATGCTTACTTACAGCCCTTAACCACCAATGCATTTATTTTTTAATAAAAAAGTAAAATAAAACAACAACAAAAAAGTGTTGAGGAAAAAAAGAGAGAAAAAGAGCAGAAGTAAAATAAAATAACAGTAGGGAGGCTATATACAGGGGGGTACCGGTGCAGAGTCAATGTGTGGGGGCACCGGCTAGTTGAGGTTAACAGAGTAGCAGCAGCATAAAAAGATGGGGTGGGGGTGCAAATAGTCCGGCTAGCCATGATTAGCTGTTCAGTAGTCTTATGGCTTGGGAGTAGAAGCTGTTGAGAAGCCTTTTGGACCTAGACTTGGCGCTCCGGTACCGCTTGCCGTGCGGTAGCAGAGAGAACAGTCTATGACTAGGGTGGCTGGAGTCTTTGACAATTTTGAGGGCCTTCCTCTGACACCGCCTTGTATAGAGGTCCTGGATGGCAGGAAGCTTGGCCCCAGTGATGTACTGGGCCATATGCACTACCCTCTGTAGTGCCTTGCGGTCGGAGGCTGAGCAGTTGCCATACCAGGCGGTGATCCAACCAGTCAGGATGCTCTCGATGGTGCAGCTGTAGAACCTTTTGAGGATCTGAGGACCCATGCCAAATCTTTTCAGTCTCCTGAGGGGGAATAGGCTTTGTCGTGCCCTCTTCACGCCTGTGTTGGTGTGTTTGGACCATGATAGTTCGTTGGTGATGTGGACACCAAGGAACTTGAAGCTCTCAACCTATTCCACTACAGCCCCGTCGATGAGAATGGGGGTGTGCTCAGTCCTCTTTTTTTTTTCCTGTAGTCCACAATCATCTCCTTTGTCTTGGTCATGTTGAGGGAGAGGTTGTTATCCTGGCACCACACGGCCAGGTCTCTGACCTCCTCCCTATAGGCTGTCTCATCATTGTCGGTGATCAGGCCTACCACTGTTGTGTCGTCGGCAAACTTAATGATGGTGTTGGAGTCGTGCCTGGCCATGCAGTCATGGGTGAACAGGGAGTACAGGAGGGGACTGAGCACGCACGCCTGAGGGGCCCCCGTGTTGAGGATTAGCATGGCAGATGTGTTGTTACCTATCCTTACCACCTGGGGGCGGCCCGTCAGGAAGTCCGGGGAGGTGTTAAGTCCCAGGATCCTTAGCTTAGTGATGAGCTTTGAGGGCACTATGGTGTTGAACGCTGAGCTGTAGTCAATTAATAGCATTCTCACGTAGGTGTTCCTCTTGTCCAGGTGGGAAAGGGCAGTGTGGAGTGCAATAGAGATTGCATCATCTGTGGATCTTTTGGGGCGGTATGCAAATTGGAGTGGGTCTAGGATTTCTGGGATAATGGTGTTGATGTGAGCCATGACCAGCCTTTCAAAGCAATTCATGGCTACAGACGTCAGTGCTACGGGTCGGTAGTCATTTAGGCAGGTTATCTTAGTGTCCTTGGGCACGGGGACTATGGTGGTCTGCTTGAAACATGTTGGTATTACAGACAATTGCCAGTTGGTCAGCACATGCTCGGAGTACACGTCCTGGTAATCTGTCTGGCCCTTCGGCCTTGTGAATGTTGACCTGTTTAAAAGTCTTACTCACATCGGCTACGGAGAGCGTGATCACATAGTCATCCGGAACAGCTGGTGCTCTCATGTATGCTTGCTCATTTTCATTCTCTCTAT
This sequence comes from Coregonus lavaretus, assembly GCF_964263955.1. NCBI lineage: Eukaryota > Metazoa > Chordata > Actinopteri > Salmoniformes > Salmonidae > Coregonus > Coregonus lavaretus. Next base: position 28,818,200 of record NC_140026.1, read on the forward strand.
TGCTGTCTCTCTCTCTCTCGAGCATGTGCACTCTTTCTGTCTCTCTGTCCCTCTCTCTCTCTCTCTCTCTCTCTCTCTCTCTCTCTCTCTCTCTCTCTCTCTCTCTCTCTCTCTCTCTCTCTCTCTCTCAAGACTTTCAAAAGAATAGAATTGGCCATGTACAGTGTTGTAACAATAGTTGAAGTATGAAAGGGAAAATAAATAAACAGATACATATAGGTTCTATTGTGGCGAAATCCTGCACGGAGCCTTCACCGTGCGCTGCCACTTTAAGAGCGCATCAGCAGTCAGGAAGGAGGAAATAAAGATGGTTCTTCCGGCTCTGTGTGGGCTCTCGGTTGGCACGGCAGTTTGACAATGTGTGCAACTCTTTGCAGAAGTTGGTTTATATTTATCACCTGTGTTCCCGCAATACAGTGCCTTGCAAAAGTATTCATCCCCCTTAGCGTTTTTCCTATGTTGTTGCATTATAACCTGTAATTTAAATGGATTTTTATTTGGATTTCATGTAATGGACATACACAAAATAGTCCAAATTGGTGAAGTGAAATTAAAAAAATACTTGTTTCAAAACATTCTAAAAAATAAATAACGGAAAAGGGGTGCGTGCATATGTATTCACCCCCTTTGCTATGAAGCCCCTAAATAAGATCTGGTGAAACAAATTACCTTCAAATGTCACATAATTAGTTAAATAAAGTCCACCTGTGTGCAATCTAAGTGTCACATGATCTGTCACAAGATCTCAGTATATCTACACCTGTTCTGAAAGGCCCCAGAGTCTGCAACACCACTAAGCAAGGGGCACCACCAAGCAAGCGGCACCATGAAGACTAAGGAGCTCTCCAAACAGGTCAGGGACAAAGTTGTGGAGAAGTACAGATTAGGGTTGGGTTATAAATAAATATCAGAAACTTTGAACATTCCACAGAGCACCATTCAATCCATTATAAAAAAAATTGAAAGAATATGGCACCACAACAAACCTGCCAAGAGAGGCCTCCAACAAAAATCATGGACCAGGCAGGGAGGGCATTAATCAGAGAGGCAACAAAGAGACCAAATATAACCCTGAAGGAGCTGCAAAGCGCCACAGTGGAGATTGGAGTATCTGTCCATAGGACCACTTTAAGCTGTTCACTCCACAGAGTGGTAGGCATGTTGTGTAAATCAAATGATACAAACCCCCCAAAAATCCATTTAAATTCCAGTTTGTAAGGCAACAAAATAGGAAAAATGCCAAGGGGGGTGAACACTTTCGCAAGCCACTGTAGATCGTGTTTGGAATCTGTTGGGACCACTCCTGTCATCGATCGCATGTATTAGTAGCAACATTGTTGCGAAGCTTTGACAAACAAACCAACAAACCAACAGGTGTATTGGACGGACAGACAGTGCAAATGCAAGCCTGAAGTCAACAGCTAAGACCCCCCTCTCTCTCGCTATCATTTTCCCTCTATCGCTCAAGTGCCTTACACTCCAGTAAGGCTTTTCTTTCACTGCACTCCTTTTGATGTTCAGCGTTGCTGGACTATTATTGCCCTGCCGGACATATTTGTTTTGACATTTGTGTTCAAAGGAGTGCATTTGAGATTATTTATTATATTGGATTATTGATTTGACAGGATTCTTTTTTGTTTGTGACTATTGTAATTTGGCCGAGGAGACTTGGGACATTTTAAGGCCTTCTTTGTTTTGTCTATGAACACACACACACACACACACACACACATCCATTCATACCCCCCTCTCCTTTCTCTCCACTGGCTATCTGGCCAACAGGTTACACTCTAGGCAGTCTCTTCTGCTGATGTGTGTCTGGTAGCGCTACTCTCTCTATCCTACTCTTTTCCTTTCGGCAGGGTTAATACCAGCCTGGCGCCCGAACAAAAATCGTTATCTTTACCCCACTTTAACAATACTGCTACAGAACTGGCGCTCGAACAGGGACCCCTGAAGAATAGCACCCATGACCTCACCCACACAAAGTTGAATCATGTCTTTGTTGGAACCCCATACTGTCAACGTGAACACACCTAATGGACATTATGACCGGTATTCTTTCAATGCGGAAGGACTCGATTGTGTAATGGAGTTGGAGAGCACTGACCCTTATCCTCAGGCTTCTGGCTCGCCTATAACCTCTCCACCATTACCCTGCCCTCAACCTCTTCCTGTTACCCTGCCCAGACAGACTGGGAGAGGTGTCTCTGTATTCACTGGACAAATGGAACAACAATGGACACACACCAACAATAGTTTGACAATGCAGGAGAATGCCATTCGCAAACTCAGTGAAAGTGTGGAGGCTCATCAGAAAAATGTGCAGCTGAGTTTGGCGCACCTTCCCCGTCAAATGGAGGAAAACCAACAACAAACTGCTCAGAGACGGAAACATTTGCAAGATTCTCTGAAGCATGATGTTCAAGGGAAAATGCAAAGTTTCAAAACACTCATAGAAGCTAACCATCATCTAGTCATAACCTATCTTGAGGAGGAACAAAAACAGAAAGCAGAGGAGTCAGCCTCTGTTGTGAAGGAAGTGTGTTCTCATCTGAAAGATGTTATGGAGGACAAGAAGAACTCTCTCACAGGAGAAATACGATTTTTGATTGAACAATCTCAAAAGGAGACCTCTAATGAGATGGAAAAAGCACAGAAGGCCATAGACCTTCAACTGGAGGAGCTGCACCAGGAGGTAATGCAGTGCTTTTCCCTTCTGGACAAATCCTCTGCACCTCCCTCAGGGTTTACCTCTGCCACTGGTTCTGCCATTAAGGGAATAGGGACAGGTAGCACTAGAAAAACCCCTGTGATGATACTGTGAAACAACAGAACTCCCATTTCACCAAGACCCCTTGCCACTGTCATGCCTCCTCTAGAGAGCTCCCTCCATATCAAACTACTTTTCCCCACTTTTGGCAGGCCAGAAGATGATGTTGATCCGCTGCTTTTCCTATCTAAGTGTAATGATTTCCTTTCTATCCAGCCCCTTACTAACTTGGAGGTTCTTGCCACCCTCTGCAGTGTTCTCCATGGTACAGCAAGAGACTGGTGGAAGATAGCCTGTGAACATGTCAACCTGGGAGGAGTTTCAGAAACTATTCCTCTCAGCCTTCCTTTCAGAGGACTATGAGGACGAAATTGCGGAATGGGTTCGTAACAGAGTCCAGGGTGAAGAAGAGCCAATCGGGGACTTTGCCTTCTCTGGCGAAATATGGCATTACCGCATGAGCAGTTTCGAACCTGGGAGGAAGGACCATTGTACTTGGCCAATGGAGAACTGACCACTCCCTTGGGCTGGAAAATAAAGATGCATGATGAGATTATTAACCTTCCTGTGGCTATTCTTTCAGATCCGAGCCTTGCATTTGCTGTAGACCTTGGCCTGGACATCATGCTCTTCAGTGGACTGACCATCTCAATGTCTAAACCATCCTATCGGCTGCGCTCTGACCATTCCCGGCCTCATCCATTTCAAACTGGAAATGCACTGATTTCAGGCTGGAGCCTGCTACCCTTTCCAGAGTCCCGGCTAGGTCAAGACAAAGACAAAGGCGAAGACAATGACAAAGACATTTCCACCAGTGAAGCCAGAGAACCCGGCTATCACACTGATTACAGCCCCCCCCCCCCCCCCCCTTCTATTCAAGAGCAAAAGCAAACCGTAAACTAATTTCTACATCAAACAAGCAGTGGAACAGGCATGTCTGTCAGATGACGAGAGGTGGCAGCTCTCCCAGATGTTGGAGTTGAACGGTGAGGTCTGTACTCTTACAACAGTCTCAACCCCAAAATCTATATCCGGCATTAAGTCCCCATTAAGCAGCATCCCTACAGGCTGTCCCTCACTTAACTGCCGATTCTCAATGAACAGCTCGAGAGCATGTTGGCTAATGGAGTTGTGGAACGTTCCTTTTCAGGATGGGCTTCTCCGGTTGTCCTGATTCCAAAGAAACATGGTGGATATCGATTCTGTGTAGATTACAGGAAGCCGAAAGCCATAAAAGAAAGAAATACCTACCCTCTACCTAACATCAATGACATACTACAATGGCGCTGGAGAGGTTGGCTGCCGTTTTACGGGCTCCTAACCAACTGTGCTATTTTGTACATAATGTTGCTGCTACCGTCTCTTATGACCGAAAATAGCTTCTGGACATCAGAACAGCGATTACTCACCTCGAACTGGACAAAGATTTTTTCTTTAACGAGTCCGACGTGAAGGATACACTGCTTTCTTGAGAACAGGCCCAAATCCCCATCATTTGCTTGAAGAAAATATGGAGGTCGGGCTGCCTTCTGAGAATTCGTAGGCGATTGAGTAAACCTCCACTACCATCCATTGTATTGGCCAACGTGCAATCATTGGAAAACAAAATGGATGATCTACGATTAAGACTATCCTACCAACGGGACATTTAAAAACTGTAATATATTATGTTTCACTGAGTCGTGGCTGAACAACGACACGGATAATATAGATCTGGCTGGGTTTTCTGTGCATCGGCAGGACAGAGAAGCTACGTCTGGTAAGACGATGGACGGGGGTGTGTGTCTATTTGTCAATTACAGCTGGTGCGCGATGTCTAATATTAAAGAAGTCTTGAGGTATTGCACGCCTGAGGTAGAGTATTTCATGATAAGCTGTAGACCACACTATCTACCAAGAGAGTTCTCATCTATATTATTCGTAGCCGTCTATTTACCACCACAAACCGATGCTGGCACTAAGACCGCACTCAACGAGCTGTATAAGGCCATAAGCAAACAAGAAAATGCTCATCCAGAAGTGGCGCTCCTAGTGGCCGGGTACTTTAATGCAGGCAAACTTAAATCAGTTTTACCTAATTTCTACCAGCATGTTACATGTGCAACCAGAGGAAAAAAAATCTCTAGACCACCTTTACTCCACACACAGAGATGCATACAATGCTCTCCCTCGCCCTCCATTTGGCAAATCTGACCATAATTATATCCTCCTGATTCCTGCTTACAAGCAAAAACTAAAGCAGGAAGTACCAGTGACTCACTGAATACGGAAGTGGTCAGATGATGCGGATGCTACGCTACAGGACTATTTTGCTAGCACAGACTGGAATATGTTCCGGGATTCATCCAATGGCATTGAGGAGTATACCACCTCAGTCACCGGCTTCATCAATAAATGCATCGACGACATCGTCCCCACAGTGACCGTACGTACATATCCCAACCAGAAGCCATGGATTACAGGCAACATCCGCATCAAGCTAAAGGCTAGAGCTAGGCGTGTCAGAGGAAGGCCCAACAAATTGTCAAAGACTCCAGTCACCCAAGTCATAGACTGTTCTCTCTGCTACCGCAGAGCAAGCGGTACCGGAGTGCCAAGTCTAGGTCCAAGAATGAATGCTCATTTCATAGTCTGCACGGATGCAAGTCAAACAGAACTCAGAGCAGTCTTGGCTCAACAAACAGGACCTGGAACAGAATAAGTTCTTGCCTATGCAAGTCGCACCCTTAATTTCGCCGAGAATAATTATTCAACGACTGAACGGGAGTGCCTCGCTCTGGTCTGGGCTTTGGAGAAATGGAGCTATTACTTGGAGGAAAAAGTATTCACCGTTGTCACAGACCACGCTGCTCTTATACGCTGGTTTATCAGACTTCAGAGGTTTGACTTCATCATTGAGTATCGCAAAGGAAAACTGGATGTTGTACCTGATGCCCTTTCTCGGATTACAGAAACTGCCAATGTCTGTCCTCGATTGTGTAGTACCTACACTACCGCTAAGTGTCTGGATTATTCTTTCTCTCTGGATGATGAGTGTGTGGAGAGCACAGCAGAATAATGCCGCCATCATGGGGATTCACAAGAGTCTGACAGAGTTAAACAGTTCATCTCAGGAATCGACAAAGAGCTCTGTACCTACTGGGGTGTAGTTGCCAATCTGACCACGGACTACCATCCTCAGACCAACCTGACCGAAAGGGTCAACCGCACCCTGAAGGGGATGATTGCCTCATTCGTGGGGGCTCAGCACACAAGGTGGCATCAGCATCTTCCTGAGTTTAGCTTTGCACTGAACTATGCGGTCCAGGAGACTTCTGGGGTCACTCCTGCCAAACTCCACCTGGGAAGACCACTTAAAGGTCCGATGTTCAAAGTCTTGCAAAGTTTCAATGTTTCACCTGACTGCCCAGCGTTTGATGCAGTCCACCACCACCACACCTTATTAGCCAGAGTGGAGGCCAGCAGAATCAAAGCCAAACAACGACAGCTCAGAAACTATGACAAACATAGACGAGACGTGTATTTCCCACCCCAGTCTCATGTCTGGGTCAGTTCTCATCTGTTAAAGGTGTCCAAGCAGTTCACTGTAAAGCTAGCTTCGAGATGGAAAGGTCCTTACCGTGTGGCGCAGCAGTTGGGGCCAGTGAACTACTTGGTCTGTTTGGAGGACACGGTGGAAGATGTCAGGAAGGTGCATGTTGTTGACCTAAAGCCCTGCTACTCTATGGAAGAAGAGCTAGATCTCGGGCAAAAGCAACACCTGCAGAAAGTCTTCTTGGAGAACTCTGATGTTGAGGACTTCCCTGGTTTTGTGAAATAGGAACATGAACCTGCCAAAGCCTGCATCCTCTCTGTTTCTACAGGCTTTGTCTTTTCATTGGGGGAGGACTGTGGCGAAATCCTGCACGGAGCCTTCACCGTGCGCTGCCACTTTAAGAGCGCATCAGCAGTCAGGAACCAGGGAAGTCCTCATCTTCAGAGTTCTCCAAGAAGAGTTCCTGCAGGTGTTGCTTTTGCCCGTGATCCAGCTCTTCTGCCATAGAGTAGCAGGGCTTCAGGTCAACACGACTCCAACACCATCATTAAGTTTGCCGATGACACAACAGTGGTAGGCCTGATCACCGACAACGACGAGACAGCCTATAGGGAGGAGGTCAGAGACCTGGCCGTGTGGTGCCAGGACAACAACCTCTCCCTCAACGTGATCAAGACAAAGGAGATGATTGTGGACTACAGGAAAAAGAAGAGGACCGAGCACGCCCCCATTCTCATCGACGGGCTGTAGTGGAGCAGGTTGAGAGCTTCAAGTTCCATGGTGTCCAAATCACCAACAAACTAACATGGTCCAAGCACACCAAGACAGTCGTGAAGAGGGCACGACAAAAAACTAAGGAGACTGAAAAGATTTGGCATAAGTCCTCAGATCCTCAAAAGGTTCTACAGCTGAACCATTGAGAGCATCCTGACTGGTTGCATCACTGCCTGGTATGGCAACTGCTCGGCCTCTGACCGCAAGGCACTACAGAGGGTATTGCGTGCGGCCCAGTACATCACTGGGGCCAAGCTTTTTGCCATCCAGGACCTCTATACCAGGCGGTGTCAGAGGAAGGCCCTAAAAATGGTCAAAGACTACAGCCACCCTAGTCATAGACTGTTCTCTCTGCTACCGCACGGCAGGCGGTACCGGAGCGCCAAGTCTAGGTCCAAGAGGCTTCTAAACAGCGTCTACCCCCAAGCCATAAGACTACTGAACATCTTATCAAATGGTTACCCAGACTATTTGCATTGCCCCCCCCCCCCCCCCCCCACACACCTCTCTGTTTATTATCTATGCATAATCACTTTAATAACTACCTACATGTACATATTACCCCAATTACCTCAACTAACCGGTGCCCCCGCACATTGACTCGGTACCGGTACCCCCTGTATATAGCCTCGCTATTGTTATTTTTACTGCTGCTCTTTAATTATTACTTTATTACGTATTATTTTATATTGTATTTTTTTGTGTGATTTATTTGGGTATTCTTTCTTAAAACTGTGTTGTTGGTTAAGGGCTTGTAAGTAAGCATTTCACTGTAAGGTCTACACCTTTTGTATTCAGCGCATGTGACAAATAACATTTGATTTGATATAAAGGAGGAATTAAAGATGGCTCTTCCGGCTCTGTGTGGGCTCTCGGTTGGCGAGGCAGTTTGACAGTGTGTGCAACTCTTTGCAGAAGTCTTGTTTATTTTCAGCGTGCTTAGTTTGTAAAGTGTTTAAGTTGATTGCCGGTTTTACCGCTCTAGATCGTGTTTGGAATATGTTGGGATCGCTCCTGTCATTGATCACATGGATTAGTAGCAACATTGTTGCAAATCTTTGACAAACAAACCAACAAACCAACAGGTGTATCGGACAGACAGTGCAACTGCAAGCCTGAAGTCAACAGCTAAGACGCCCTTCTCTCTCTCTCAATTCAATTTCAATTCAATGTAAGGTCTTTATTGGCATGGGAAACACATGTTAACATTGCCAAAGCAAGTGAAGTAGATAGTAAACAAAAGTGAAATAAACAATAAATATTAACAGTAAACATTACACTCAGAAGTTCCAAAAGAATAAAGACATTTCAAATGTCATATTATGTATATACAGCGGGGGAAAAAAGTATTTAGTCAGTCACCAATTGTGCAAGTTCTCCCACTTAAAAAGATGAGAGAGGCCTGTAATTTTCATCATAGGTACACGTCAACTATGACAGACAAAATGAGATTTTTTTTCCAGAAAATCACATTGTAGGATTTTTAATGAATATTTGCAAATTATGGTGGAAAATAAGTATTTGGTCAATAACAAAAGCTTCTCAATACTTTGTTATATACCCTTTGTTGGCAATGACACAGGTCAAACGTTTTCTGTAAGTCTTCACAAGGTTTTCACACACTGTTGCTGGTATTTTGGCCCATTCCTCCATGCAGATCTCCTCTAGAGCAGTGATGTTTTGGGGCTGTCGCTGGGCAACACAGACTTTCAACTCCCTCCAAAGATTTTCTATGGGGTTGAGATCTGGAGACTGGCTAGGCCACTCCAGGACCTTGAAATGCTTCTTACGAAGCCACTCCTTCGTTGCCCGTGCGGTGTGTTTGGGATCATTGTCATGCTGAAAGACCCAGCCACGTTTCATCTTCAATGCCCTTGCTGATGGAAGGAGGTTTTCACTCAAAATCTCACGATACATGGCCCCATTCATTCATTCCTTTACACGGATCAGTCGTCCTGGTCCTTTGCAGAAAAACAGCCCCAAAGCATGATGTTTCCACCCCCATGCTTCACAGTAGGTATGGTGTTCTTTGGATGCAACTCAGCATTCTTTGTCCTCCAAACACAACGAGTTGAGTTTTTACCAAAAAGTTCTATTTTGGTTTCATCTGACCATATTACATTCTCCCAATCCTCTTCTGGATCATCCAAATGCACTCTAGCAAACTTAAGACGGGCCTGGACATGTACTGGCTTAAGCAGGGGGACACGTCTGCACTGCAGGATTTGAGTCCCTGGCGGCGTAGTGTGTTACTGATGGTAGGCTTTGTTACTTTGGTCCCAGCTCTCTGCAGGTCATTCACTAGGTCCCCCTGTGTGGTTCTGGGATTTTTGCTCACCGTTCTTGTGATCATTTTGACCCTACGGGGTGAGATCTTGCGTGGAGCCCTAGATCGAGGGAGATTATCAGTGGTCTTGTATGTCTTCCATTTCCTAATAATTGCTCCCACAGTTGATTTCTTCAAACCAAGCTGCTTACCTATTGCAGATTCAGTCTTCCCAGCCTGGTGCAGGTCTACAATTTTGTTTCTGGTGTCCTTTGACAGCTCTTTGGTCTTGGCCATAGTGGAGTTTGGAGTGTGACTGTTTGAGGTTGTGGACAGGTGTCTTTCATACTGATAACAAGTTCAAACAGGTGCCATTAATACAGGTAATGAGTGGAGGACAGAGGAGCCTTTTAAAGAAGAAGTTACAGGTCTGTGAGAGCCAGAAATCTTGCTTGTTTGTAGGTGACCAAATACTTATTTTCCACCATAATTTGCAAATAAATTCATAAAAAATCCTACAATGTGATTTTCTGGATTTTTTTTCTCATTTTGTCTGTAATAGTTGACGTGTACCTATGATGAAAATTACAGGCCTCTCTCATCTTTTTAAGTGGGAGAACTTGCACAATTGGTGGCTGACTAAATACTGTTTTTCCCCACTGTATACAGTGTTGTAACAATGTGCAAATAGTTAAAGTACAAATGGGAAAATGTCACATTCGCTCATAGACGGGTCATACCAAGGCGCAGCGTGATATGCATACATGTTTATTTTAAACTTAATAAACAACGACAAAACAATAAACCAACGAAACGTGACGTCCAAAGGTAACACACAACAAACCTCACACGGAACAAGATCCCACAACCCACTAGTGCCAATAGGCTGCCTAAGTATGGTCCCCAATCAGAGACAACGAGCGACAGCTGCCACTGATTGGGAACCACACCGGCCAACATAGATCTAGACCTACTAGATCCTATAACATAGAACAAGCACAACAAGGAATATACACACCCTGACTCAACATATAAGCGTCCCCTGAGTCAGGGCGTGACAGAAAATAAATAAACATAAATATGAGTTGTATTTACAATGGTGTTTGTTCTTCACTGGTTGCCCTTTTCTTGTGGCAACAGGTCACAAATCTTGCTGCTGTGATGGCACACTGTGGGTTTTCACCCAGTAGATAAGGGAGTTTATCAAAATTGGGATTGTTTTCGAATTCTTTGTGGATCTCTGTAATCTGAGGGAAATATGTGTCTCTAATATGGTCATACATTTGGCAGGAGGTCAGGAAGTGCAGCTCAGTTTCCACCTCATTTTGTGGGCAGTGTGCACATAGCCTGTCTTTTCTTGAGAGCCAGGTCTGCCTACAGCGGCCTTTCTCAATAGCAAGGCTATGCTCACTGAGTCTGTACATAGTCAAAGCTTTCCTTAAGTTTGGGTCAGTTACAGTGGTCAGGTATTTTGCCACTGTGTACTCTCTGTTTCGGACCAAATAGCATTCTAGTTTGCTCAGTTTTTTTGTTAATTCTTTCCAATGTGTCAAGTAATTTATTTTCTCATGATTTGGTTGGATCTAATTGTGTTGTTGTTGTTGTCCTGGGGCTCTGTGGGGTCTGTTTGTGTTTGTGAACAGAGCCCCAGGACCAGCTTACTTAGGGGACTCTTCTCCAAGTTAATCTCTCTGTAGGTGATAGCTTTGTTATGGAAGATTTGGGAATCACTTCCTTTTAAGTGGTTATAGAATTTAACGGCTTTTTTCTGGATTTTGATAACTAGCGGGTATCGGCCTAATTCTGCTCTGCATGCATTATTTGGTGTTTTTCGGAGTCAAAGCTTTTCTTAATTGTGGGTCAATCACAGTGGTCAGGTATTCTGCCACTGTGTACTCTCTGTTAAGGGCCAGATAGCATTCTAGTTTGCTCAGTTTTTTGGTTAATTCTTTCCAATGTGTCAAGTAATTATATTTTAGTTTTCTCATAATTTGGTTGGGTCTAATTATGTTGCTCTCCTGGGGCTCTGTGGGGTCTGTTTGCGTTTGTGAACAGAGGCCTAGGACCAGATGGCTGAGGGGACTCTTCTCTCTGTAGGTGATGGCTTTGTTATGGAAGGTTTGGGAGTCACGGCTCTTTTCTGGATTTTGATGATTAGCAGGTATCGTCCTAATTCTGCTCTGGGGTTTTACGTTGTACCCACATGAAAAAATACTACAGTTTAACAAAGAATGCTACAGTACTTACTATAGAATTCTGTAGTAAACTATTGTATATTGTATAATACTATACTACACAATGTAGTACCCCTCAATCATGTGTAGTACTTACTATAGAATATTGTAATACTACAGTAAATACTACAGTATTATGCGCAAAAAACACTGTAGTTAATACTACAGAAATGTCTGTAAAAACACTACACTTTTATAATTATAGTAAATACTACAGCATTTAATTTGCATATACCCCACCCATTCCCTTCCCCCATATCCCAGTCTTTTCACACCCATAAGTGAGAAACCTACATGCCAAGTATAGACTGAACTATCCTAGAGCACAACAATGACCATGTAGTCTGTGTTTGTGAGAGTCTCACCTTTACACAGAGGGGTCATATTAGTTATACAGTATACAGTATCCAACCAAAAACAGAGACCCATAGAACCTGAACTTAGGCCTTCACTGTGGTGAAACACTAAAAGAGTACAGAAAGAAGGAACAGCACATCAGAAATCAGCCCAATGTAATTGAAGAATCTACCCACTTCTGGGAAAATTGGAACAAACTAAACAAACAACACATATCTATCTATCCAAAATGGAGATTGATTGATTTGTGTCCCTATAACAAAGAACAAGAAGCAAAAATATATCGGTACATGATCAATTACAAATCTTAGAATCTCCCATTAAAGACTACCAGAACCCACTGGATTATCCAATTACATTGAATGAACTACAGGACAAAATACAACCCCCCCCCCCCCCCCCCCCCTCCTGTTTGCACTGGCATTGGAACCACTTGCAGAAAGAATTAGACAGGACCCAAATGTAACAGGTATCAGTATTGGTAAACATGAATATAAACTAAACTTATTTGCAGATGATCTCCTGATATACCTGACCAATATTGAAATACTCTAAAATCTCAGGAAGTAAAATGAACTTGGAAAAATTTAATAATGGCAATAAGAAAAATTAAAGTAATAACTAACGTTCTACAGTGATCCTTTAAGTGGACCACAAAACATATTAAATACTTAGGACACTTAATAAGTGACAAACAACAAATATATAAAGATACATTGATTTAATTATTCAACAATATGAAAGCAGATCTAATTAAATGTAACAATATTCCCATAAATCTTACAGGTAGAATAAGCCTCTTCAGAATAGCATGGCTCCCAAATTTTTGTATTTATTTTCGGTAATACCAATTACCCCACCGAAGACATTCTTTAAAAAAGTATACTCGGTCATAACAGACTTTATATGGGCAAATAAAATTCATAGAATACAAAGAAGAGTTTTACATCTTCCTAAATCTGAGGGTGGTTTTAACCTTCCAGACTTGTATCAACTCACTACCCAAGGCTTTTACTTGCGACATACAGTGCATTCGGAAATTATTAACTTTTTCCACATTTTGTTACGTTACAGCCTTATTCTAAAATGGATGAAATTGCTTTTTTCCCCTTTCAATCTACACACAATACCCCATAATGTATTACAAATGAAAAACTGAAATATTACATTTCCATAAGTATTCAGACTCTTTACTCAGTACTTTGTTGAAGCACCTTTGGCAGAGATTACATCCTTGAATCTTCTTGGGTATGATGCTACAAGCTTGGCACACCTGTATTTGGGGAGTATCTCCCATTCTTCTCTGCAGATCCTCTCAAGCTCTGTCAGGTTGGATGAGGAGCGTCGCTGCACAGCTATTTTCAGGTCTCTCCAGAGATGTTCGATCGGGTTCCAGTCCGGGCTCTGGCTGGGCCACTCAAGGACATTCAGATTCTTGTCCAGAAGCCACTCCTGCGATGTCTTGGCTGTGTGCGTAGGGTCGTTGTCCTGTTGGAAGGTGAACCTTCGCCCCAGTCTGAGGTCCTGAGTGCTCTGGAGCAGGTTTTCATCATGAATCTCTCTGTACTTTGTTCCGTTAATCTTTGCCTCGATCCTGACTACTCTCCCAGTCACTGCCGCTGAAAAACATCCCCACAGCATGATGCTGCCACCACCATGCTTCACCAATAGGAATGGTGCCAGGTTTACGCCAGACGTGAGACTTGGCATTCATGCCAAAGAGTTCAATCTTGGTTTCATCAGACCAAAGAATCTTGTTTCTCATGGTCTGAGAGTCCTTTAGGTGACTTTTGGTAAACTCCAAGCAGGCTGTCATGTGCCTTTTACTGAAGAGTGTCTTCCGTCTGGCCACTCTACCATAAAGGCCTGATTGGTGGAGTGCTGCAGAGATGGTTGTCCTTCTGGAAGGTTCTCCCATCTCAAAAGAGGAACTCTGGAGCTCTGTTAGAGTGCCCATCGGGTTCTTGGTCACCTCCCTGACCAAGGCCCTTCGCCCCCGATTGCTCAGTTTGGCTGGGCGGCCAGCTCTAGGAAGAGTCTTGGTGGTCCCAAACTTCTTCCATTTAAGAATGATGGAGTCCACTGTGTTCTTGGGAAGCTTCAATGCTGCAGAAATGTTTTAGTACCCTTCCCCAGATCTGTGCCATGACACAATCCTGTCTCGGAGCTCTACGGACACAGACAAAGCGAGGGATGTTTCATTCTTCCCCTGCGTCCCCGGTAATATCTGGAGTGCGAAGTAATGTTTCTTCCTCTAATGTTGATGGGCTGTTTGGGTATTCTGTGTCGGCGATGGAGGATGGGTCGTAAGACTTCAAACAGAGACTCATATTGTTATGGGTATTTTTGTATTGTCTTCTTCCCCTCATAAAAGACAAAAAAGCAGCGAGGCTGCATTTACCGTCGCTGACTTCATTATTTTCATGTTTTTGTATATTCAATATAATATGACTATGGAAATATGACTATTAATGTTATTACTCCATCACCTTTACAAGGCTGGCACACTTCGATCAGGTGGAAAATAAAATGTTAAAACCCCTGAAAAAAAGATACAACTGCAAAAAAAGCACAATGAGAGGATGAAGGAAGGAGAAAGCAGGGGCTGATTTATAATGGACTAGACTTTCTGATGTCAAAGCGGCCATTTTTGTTTAGTGGGCCTCACAACCTATCTTCCTGGCTCCACAGCTTTTCCCACGGTGTCTGTCATAACTTTTATACACAAACACGGTGCCTCTCTCAAGAAGGGAAAGAAAGGGAAGAAATAGAAAGGGGAGTTAAAAGACTGTGTTTGTGTGTGTGTTCAAGAAATAGAGAAAAAGTGAGAGGGGGAGGAAAAAAGAGCGAAAGAAACAGCGAGAGAGAGGGAGAACAGAGAAAAGGAGTAAAAAGCGAGTGTTTCCTTGGCTCCCGTCCCCCTCTTGTGTGCAGGCCATTCTAATGAGACACATTTAAGCCAGTAGAGCTGGCATGAGTCGTTGGTTCCCTCCTTTCTCTCTTTCCCCTCTTTTCCTCCCCCCTACCATAAGAACACTAAAACACTGGCCTCTCTCTCTCTCACTCTCTCTCACTCCTACCATGTGGTTTGGCTCAGAATGACAGTGATTCTAAGTGAGTTATAGACCATGGGAAGAGTTAGAGCTGCATGGAAACAAGGAGGTTTTAAAGTGACACATGTCCAGACTAAAGACATTCAGAGACAACCACTGATGTTGACTGATGTGTGAACACAATAATAAAACGACGAGAGAAGTCTAAAACAATGTGGGCAAGTATTTTTTGTTCTTTATCCAAGAAGATACATATCAATACAAGGATCTGTCTTTGAGAAGTACTTCCCACACAACAGACTCTTCTTGAGTCCAGGAGAGTTGATTGGTAAACAAAGACACAACCACACAGCATCCCACTAAGGAAATCAACTTGGCCCCCTGAACAACAAGGCCGTCCGTGTGTCCGTCCGCCCACCGCTGACCCCCAGGAGGACATGCCAGGTCTGTTCGTTCTGGTGCTCTCTCTGATTAGGCACTATGATAAATTGTCATGTATGGGAAGGGTACATGTGGAGAAAGTCTGATTTGAGATGTGCCCAACGCTCTGTTTGTGGCCGCATGACGAGCTAACCCTAACCCTAACAAAAGCGTAATAGAACAGTAGGATAAACTACATCAACTAGCACATAAACTAAAGCTTGGCCGTAATACTGTATTGAGTCTGACATTTCAAAAGTAAAGATACAGTATTTACCCAGGATGTGTCATTGAGGTCAGAAGATCTCTTTTACAAGGGAGTAGACAAAGTCAAGGGAATGAAAAACATTTTGTGACTATAGTCAAAGTTAAGCTAATATGGCCTCTTATTGCCTTCTTGCCTAAATAAAGTAGGACATCTCTGGAATTGCTCTATTGCTTTCGACCACATGCAGTCAAACATTGAGCTGTTGTTGTGGCTGACAAATTAAAACATGTCCTCTGTGTGTTTCGAACAGATTGTGAGCCGATTTGTCGCATTGCTGGAAGTACTGAGCCTCCAAAGTAGACTAATCCCCAAAACAGACCTCCAGCCTTGGCCAAGGGGCGAGGAGGAAAAGGAGCGGACGAAGCCCAATGGCCCCATTCCCTCATTCCAGTTTTCTCATTACTGGGACAAGAAAGGAAAAGAAGAAGAAGAGAGAGCTGTATGACAGTGAGAGAGCAAAATAAAGATACAAGAGATGAATAAAGAGCGTGAAAACAAAAGAGAGGTATGAGAGAACGAAAGAGAGAGGCTTACACTTAGCGTGTAAAATTACATCCGCCAGACACATACACACACTCACACATGTACGCACACACACACTTTTGTTTTACTGTCCTTGTGGGGACCAAACAATTGATTCCCATTCAAAATCCTATTTTCCCTAACCCCTAACACTAATTCTAACCCTAACCCTAATTCTAACCCTAAATCTAACCCCTAAGCCTAAAATAGCCTTTTTCCTTGTGCGGGCCAGCGAAATGTCCCCACCTGGTTTTACTATACTTGTGAGGACTTCTTGTCCCCACAAGGATAGTAATACCAAAAACACGCACACCGCGGTCTGCTCCAAAGACATCTATGACTCACTGCAGCCCATAATAGAAGTCCAGATCTTGTTGGTTCACAGCTCCAGGTGCAACAGAAGAGGCCCACAGCCCACTCTCCCAGCAGTGAGCCAGCCTGCACCACGCAGTGAACAACAACAGAGGTGAAGAGAGGCTGAGTGTCACTCAACATAGCTGGTCAGCGCTAACTGACACGGCTCACTATTAATACCGTTTCCATTTCAAGTACTGCTAGTGGGTGTTGAGGCATTTGTGTTATGTATCCCCTGGTGTGAAACACTATACCGAGTTTGGGAAACCCTGGCTTACAGTACTGTTGCTTTATAAGATCTATGTGAGTCACACTTCCGGTACAAAGTGCCTTTGTAGGGGTAAAGGTACTTCAAAACGTTTGCTCTTTTAGTAAAATAATGAAACAGGAGTATAATAAAGTCTAGTACTATCCCCAAGTCTGCACCTCATCAATATTTTGGGTGTAGGCTCTAGCTACTACTCTAAGGTATCGTAGCATTAGCCTACCATCTGTTAGCAATAGCATGACCTCTAAATGATACATGAAGCCAACTCCCTGAGTGCCCTAAGAGCTGTTGTAGGAACAGTTGTCCCATAAAACAGTTTTACTGGTGTACCGTGGTCCCCCGCTGAGTCTTTACAGGCCTATACCTGATTCCCTACCTCAGTATGAATCATAACCTAGCGGCTAACTAACGGCTAACAGCTAGCTACACTACTACAGACTGCTGTACGATCACACGGCTTTGGTTTCAGCCCCTCGTCATGGCTGTCATGACATCATCGCATAAATACAAAGCAACTGTGCTGAGCAGGGGGCAGAGAGAGGACACACACAGCATTGATATAAATACAGAATCTTAATTTGATTACTATTTTTTGTTGCTGAGAAGTTTCCTGCACAGCAGGGAATGCAAACTTATAGTTTATTCAAGGTTTAAGAAAGCTTCTTAAGTTTGTAATTTCCACTTTCAAATGTCAGACTTGATTTGCCCTAACAAAAAATTTATCAACCCCTACAAAAAATTTTCATTGCTTATAAGCCACATAATAATTCACATTTCCTGTTGCTGCAGTATTATTTTCCTGCTGTAGCAAACTGGCTCAAATTAAGATCCTACATCTGTACACACAGACGTCATACACACACATAACGTACAAATTATATGACCTGAAGGCAAACACTCACACACATTCTCCAAGAAAAGTAATCTCCCTTTGACTAACAGAGAACATATGCACAGTAAGATCTATCACATTGTTGAAAACATGAGAACGGCATATGACTCCAATACAAATCTCAACATGACATTTGCACATTTCATCTTCCCATCGAAGTACATAACATCTGTGTTTCCTAAGATTTTAAACCACACTGTAAAAAATTGAAAGTCTCAAAACACCATAAATAATGAAACCATGAAAAGTAGTGCACCTAAGCTGAGATCTGGTGATTGAATGTAAACCAAATGTAAATGTTTTAATACACAGAATGTGTTTTAAAACAGAAATTAAGTACTCTGAATCACCCAAAGTGGTTCTTCAACCTGAATATTGGCCTTTTTTAAGAGAGTGTTGTGAAAACACATTTTGGGGTTTAAGTGCATGTAAAAGGCAGCATCAAAACACAAAAACTGTGTTTCAAATACAAACAATGGTTTAGAAATGCAAATGGTTATAGCCTAAATATTGATTGATGATGAGGGCCTATGGAGAATATTTTTTGTGGAATTCTACCTTTTATTTTTTCAATGCTTTATTTAGACTGATTAGAAACAGGAGGGGCTGTAAGATGGTACATTTCGTTGGAATTCTACCAACTCAACCACACAGCCACACTGTAAGAAATTATTCTGGGGTGAATTGAAATTGACCCCAAAATAACAACCACATATACTTATTTTGCTTATATATACAGTGGGGAAAAAAGGGAACACTTAAACAACACAATGTAACTCCAAGTCAATCACACTTCTGTGAAATCAAACTGTCCACTTAGGAAGCAACACTGATTGACAATACATTTCACATGCTGTTGTGCAAATGGAATAGACAACAGGTGGAAATTATAGGCAATTAACAAGACACCCCCAATAAAGAAGTGGTTCTGCAGGTGGTGACCACAGACCACTTCTCAGTTCCTAAGTTTCCTGGCTGATGTTTTGGTCACTTTTGAATGCTGGTGGTGTTTTCACTCTAGTGATAGCATGAGACGGAGTCTACAACCCACACAAGTGGCTCAGGTAGTGCAGCTCATCCAGGATGGCACATCAATGCGAGCTGTGGCAAGAAGGTTTGCTGTGTCTGTCAGCGTAGTGTCCAGAGCATGGAGGCGCTACCAGGAGACAGGCCAGTACATCAGGAGACGTGGAGGAGGCCGTAGGAGGGCAACAACCCAGCAAAAGGACTGCTACGCCTGTGCAAGGAGGAGCAGGAGGAGCACTGCCAGAGCCCTGCAAAATGACTTCCAGCAGGCCACAAATGTGCATGTGTCTGCTCAAACTGTCAGAAACAGACTCTATGAGGGTGGTATGAGGGCCCGACGTCCACAGGTGGGGGTAGTGCTTACAGCCCAACACCGTGCAGGACGTTTGGCATTTGCCAGAGAACACCAAGATTGGCAAATACGCCACTGGCGCCCTGTGCTCTTCACAGATGAAAGCAGGTTCACACTGAGCACATGTGACAGATGTGACAGAGTCTGGAGACGCTGTGGAGAACGTTCTGCTGACTGCAACATCCTCCAGCATGACCGGTTTGGCGGTGGGTCAGTCATGGTGTGGGGTGGCATTTCTTTGGGGGGCCGCACAGCCCTCCATGTGCTCGCCAGAGGTAGCCTGACTGCCATTAGGTACCGAGATGAGATCCTCAGACCCCTTGAGACCATTTGCTGGTGCGGTTGGCCCTGGGTTCCTCCTAATGCAAGACAATGCTAGACCTCATGTGGCTGGAGTGTGTCAGCAGTTCCTGCAAGAGGAAGGCATTGATGCTATGGACTGGCCCGCCCGTTCCCCAGACCTGAATCCAGTTGAACACATCTGGGACATCATGTCACGCTCCATCCACCAACGCCACGTTGCCCCACAGACTGTCCAGAAGTTGGCGGATGCTTTAGTCCAGGTCTGGGAAGAGATCGCTCAGGAGACCATCCGCCACCTCATCAGGAGCATGCCCAGGCGTTGTAGGGAGGTCATACAGGCACGTGGAGGCCACACACACTAATGAGCCTCATTTTGACTTGTTTTAAGGACATTACATCAAAGTTGGATCAGCCTGTAGTGTGGTTTTCCACTTTAATTTTGAGGGTGACTCCAAATCCAGACCTCCATGGGTTGATAAATTTGATTTCCATTGATAATTTTTCTGTGATTTTGTTGTCAGCACATTCAACTATGTAAAGAAAAAATTATTGAATAAGATTATTTCATTCATTCAGATCTAGGATGTGTTGTTTAAGTGTTCCCTTAATTTTTTTGAGCAATGTATTTAGTCAGCCACCAATTGTGCAAGTTCTCCCATTTAAAAAGATGAGAGAGGCCTGTAATTTTCATCATAGGTACACGTCAACTATGACAGATAAAATGAGAAAAAAAAATCCAGAAAATCACATTGTAGGATTTTTTATGAATTGATTTGCAAATTATGGTGGAAAATAAGTATTTGGTCACCTACAAACAAGCAAGATTTCTGGCTCTCACAGACCTATAACTTCTTCTTTAAGAGGCTCCTCTGTCCTCCACTCGTTACCTGTATTAATGGCACCTGTTTGAACTTGTTATCAGTATAAAAGACACCTGTCCACAACCTCAAACAGTCACACTCCAAACTCCACTATGGCCAAGACCAAAGAGCTGTCAAAGGACACCAGAAACAAAATTGTAGACCTGCACCAGGCTGGGAAGACTGAATCTGCAATAGGTAAGCAGCTTGGTTTGAAGAAATCAACTGAGGGAGCAATTTTTAGGAAATGGAAGACATACAAGACCACTGATAATCTCCCTCGATCTGGGGCTCCACGCAAGATCTCACCCTGTGGGGTCAAAATGATCACAAAAACGGTGAGCAAAAATCCCAGAACCACACGGGGGGGGCCTAGTGAATGACCTGCAGAGAGCTGGGACCAAAGTAACAAAGCCTACCATCTGTAACACACTACGCCGCCAGGGACTCAAATCCTGCAGTGCAAGACGTGTCCCCCTGCTTAAGCCAGTACATGTCCAGGCCCGTCTGAAGTTTGCTAGAGTGCATTTGGATGATCCAGAAGAGGATTGGGAGAATGTCATATGGTCAGATGAAATCAAAATAGAACTTTTTGGTAAAAACTCAGCTCGTCGTGTTTGGAGGACAAAGAATGCTGAGTTGCATCCAAAGAACACCATACCTACTGTGAAGCATGGGGTTGGAAACATCATGCTTTGGGGCTGTTTTTCTGCAAAGGGACCAGGACGACTGATCCGTGTAAAGGAAAGAATGAATGGGGCCATGTATCGTCAGATTTTGAGTGAAAACCTCCTTCCATCAGCAAGGGCATTGAAGATGAAACGTGGCTGGGTCTTTCAGCATGACATTGATCCCAAACACACCGCCCGGGCAACGAAGGAGTGGCTTCGTAAGAAGCATTTCAAGGTCCTGGAGTGGCCTAGCCAGTCTCCAGATCTCAACCCCATAGAAAATCTTTGGAGGGAGTTGAAAGTCTGTGTTGCCCAGCGACAGCCCCTAAACATCACTGCTCTAGAGGAGATCTGCATGGAGGAATGGGCCAAAATACCAGCAACAGTGTGTGAAAACCTTGTGAAGACTTACAGAAAACGTTTGACCTGTGTCATTGCCAACAAAGGGTATATAACAAAGTATTGAGAAACTTTTGTTATTGACCAAATACTTATTTTCCACCATAATTTGCAAATAAATTCATAAAAAATCCTACAATGTGATTTTCTGGAGAAAAAAATTCTCAATTTGTCTGTCATAGTTGACGTGTACCTATGAAGAAAATTACAGGCCTCTCTCATCTTTTTAAGTGGGAGAACTTGCACAATTGGTGGCTGACTAAATACTTTTTTCCCCCACTGTATATATATATACTGTGTATATATAGGACGACAGCACCAGTGTCACTCTGGTGACACGAGAGGACATTCCACTGCATGATGTCGTCAGCGTTCTTTTGGGTCTGGAGGCGGCAGGCAGGGCACTCTCGCGTCACCCCAGGTATTGAACACCCACACTCGTTCAGAGCCCTCTGCTGCTCATTGTACCCTACCCATCCACCTTCCTGATTACATTGTAGTTCCCCAGTGTAAGGCGCTGGTCGATTCAGGTGCAGCTGGGAACTTTATGGACAGGTCATTTAATTGGTTTCCCTATCCATTCCACTCCCCATCAGAGCACTTGACAGCCGACCATTAGGGTCCAGGTTCGTTAGGGAGGTTACAGCACCAGTCACTATGGTTACCCACGAGACTCAACGAGAGCAAGTCCCTTTTTTATTAGTCTCCTGATTTCCCTGTTGTGTTGGGTCTTCCCTGGTTAGCACTCCACAACCCCACCTTTTCATGGCCGCAGAGGGTTCTCACGGGGTGGTCGCGAGTGTGTCAGGGGAGGTGTCTTGGTATTTCCGTTGGTGCAACCACGGTGGAAAGTCCAGACAGTATCTCCACTGTGCGCATTCCCCCCGAATACCTCAATTTGGCACACGCGTTTTCCAAAATGCAGGCGACCAAGTTACACCCTCGTCGGTCGGGGGATTGCGTGATAAACCTCCGGGTAGACGCTGTGCCTCCCAGGAGTCATGTGTATCCCCATTCACAGGCTGAAACGGAGGCTATGGAAACATACGTCACCGAGACCCTGCGCCAGGGGTTTATACGTCCCTCCATTTCGCCCGTCTCCTCAAGTTTCTTTTTTGTGAAGAACAAAGACGGTGGTCTTGCATTGATTACCGATCACTGAAAAAGGGGACGATACGATTTAGCTATCCTCTACCCCTCATTCCTTCGGTGATCGAGTCAATGCTTGGGGCGTGCTTCTTCACAAAATTAGATCTCCGGAGTGCGTACAACCTGGTGCGTGTATGAGATGGGGACGAGTGGAAGACAGCATTCAGACAGATTCCATCACATCTCTGATGAAGGGTGGGCCGTCCCGGCTCCGCTGGTCTGCTGAGGCTGACAGGGCCTTCAGTAACCTGAGGGGTCTGTTCACCTCAGCCCCGGTACTAGCCCACCCCGATCCATCACTACTGTTCGTAGAGGAGGTGGATGCGTCCGAGGTAGGGATAGGCGTGGTCCTATCTCAATGCTCGGGCACGCCACCCAAGCTCCGCCCCTGTGCCTTCTTCTCCATGAAGCTCAGCACGGCGGAGCAGAACTACGACGTTGGTGATCAGGGGCTGTTGGCTGTTGTCCGAGCCCTGACCATGTGGAGGCATTAGCTCGAAGGGGCGAAACACCCTTTCCTCGTCTGGACGGACCACCGTAACCTGGAGCACATCCGGGCAGTGAGGAGGCTGAACCCTTGCCAGGCCAGGTTTGGCCCTATTCTTCACCCGGTTTGATTTTACTCTATCATACATCCCGGGTACGAAGAACATGAAGGCAGACGCACTGTTACGGCTGTACGACACAGAGGAGAGGCCCAGAGACAACACCCCCATACTCCCGACCTCTTGCATTGTGGCGCCGGTAGTATGGGCGATGGATGCGAATTTAGAGCAGGCGTTATGCACAGAGCCATCTCCACCTCAGTGTCCAGCCGGGCTGCAGTATGTGCCTGCTCTTGTCCGTGACCGTCTGATCTACTGGGCACACACATCCCCTTCCTCTGTTCACCCAGGTATCGGTCGTACAGTGCGCTGCCTGACCGGAAAGTACTGGTGGCCTACCTTGCCTAAGGACGTGAAGGTGTATGTCTCCTCCTGATCGGTGTGCGCCTAGAGTAAGGCAACTAGGCACCTCCCAGTGGGTAAGTTACAGCCTTTACCAGTTCCAGAATGGCCATGGTTTTACCTGAGTATTGATTTCCTTACTGATCTTCCCCTCTCTCAAGGTAACACCACCATATTGGTCGTTGTGGACCGCTTTTCCAAAGCCTGCCACCTCCTTCCTCTGCCCAGTCTCCCCAGCCCTGCAGACTGCAGAGGCCCTGTTTACACACGTCTTCCGGAACTACGGGGTACCAGAGGATATAGTGTCTGACTGGGGTCCCCAGTTCACATCCAAGGTCTGGAAGGCATTCATGGAACGTCTGGGGGTCTCGGTCAACCTGACCTCTGGTTTCCTCCCCGAGTCTAATGGGCAGGTGGAAAGGGTAAATAAGGATGTGGGTAGGTTCCTGCAGTCCTACTGCCACGATTATGGGGCTTTAGACAGTGTTGTACAACCCGGGCTGCTGTGCTCCGAACTGAGTAATAGACGCAGGTAGCCTGGAGAGCCACTACGGGTGCTAGCTAATGACATTGAGAGCCTCTCTCGGCAGGCATATGCTCACATGCCTCCCTCCATGCAGAGCGAGCTAGCATGGGACCAGTTCAAACAGGCGCTCTCTCCTACGGAGCTGTGCATACAGATCCAGCTGGCTCATCCTGAGTCATTGCAGATAGCCTTGGAGATGGCTTTGGAGAGGGAGCTCGTGTGGGCTGGGGCTTCAGCTGGGGCTTTGGTGGGGGTGCATTGAGACACACCCACTGTGTGGGCCGTGGGGCAGAGCAGCCCAGAGCCGGAAAAGCCTGCATGAGTGGCTGAAATGACTGAACTAATTTGTGCTGTGTCGCTACAGGTGGCACGCAACACGCCCTGGTCCCATGGTCTGCTGGGGGTGTGGCAAGCCAGGCCATCTGCGCCGAAATTGCCCCATGTCCCCCAGAACTCAGGGAAATGGCTCGGGGTCCGCATAGACAGGGTAATGCGGACCCCTGGCTCTCTTTCCCAACCACCACCATCGTCAGGAGGAGCCCACCGGAACGGACGGGGGAGCAAGACTCCACGTCCCCCAGATGCAGACGAGTGCAAGCAGATGGAGCCTGTTGTTGTGGTGGGCCAGACCTGTGTTGGGGACTTTTGTCATGTCCCTGGCACTGTGAAGGGGGTGCCCTGCTCTGCCCTGGTAGACACTGGGTCCACAGTAACCCTGGTGAGGCCGGATATTGTGCCAGGTTGGCCTGGGTCCTAAGAAGGGGGGCAAGCTGAGGTTCTGTGAGGACTACAGGTCGGCTGAATGAGATAACCAGGAAGGACTCATACCCCATACCACACATCAATGAGTCGCTTGACCTGGTTAGGGGGTCCTCCTGGTTCTCCTCACTAAACCTCTGCAGTGGCTACTGGCAGGTGCCCCTATCCTCAGATGCCAGAGCCAAAACTGCGTTCTCCACTAACAGAGGACAAGGTCCTGTGCTTCGGCCTGTGCAACGCTCCAGCTACTTTTGAGCGTTTGATGGACAGGGTGCTGGATGGCATCTCCCGACAAGAGTGTCTGGTATACCTCGACGGCATCCTGGCCCATGGCAGATCCTTCCAGTCAGCCCTGGGGGCGCTACGGCGTGTGCTGAAGAGGGTAGCTGCCAAAGGCCTGAAGCTCCACCTCGAGAAGTGCCACTTCATGAGGAGAGAGGTGTCCTTCTTGGGCCACCAAGTGGGGGAGGAGGATATCAGCACAATGTAAGACAAAGTGGTGGCTGTCCGAGTCTGGCCCACCCTCACCGACCAGCATCAGCTGAAGAGCTTCCTGGGCCTGGCATCGCACTACAGGAGGGTTGTACGTCGCTGCTCCCCTGAACTACCTGCTGCTGAAGGACAAGGCTTTCATTTGGACAGTGGAGTGCGAGGAGGCCTTCAACACCCTCAAACGTGCACTGATCGAGGCCCCTGTGCTCGACCCCCTGACCTCACCTTGCCCTTTACCCTGGACACAGACGCAAGAAATGTGGGCATGGTTGGGGTGCTGGCCCAGGTGGAGCCAGAGGGGGAGAGAGTGGTGGCGTACTTCAGCAAAACATTCAACAAACATGAGCACCGCTACTGTGTCACCCGGCGGGAGCTCCTCGCTGTTGTGGCTTCCATCAAACACTTCAAGTACTACCTGGGTGGCCTTCCCTTTACTGTAAGGACTGACCACTCTGCTCTCCAGTGGCTCATGTCTTTCAACGAGGTGGAGGGGCAGGTTGCATGCTGGTTGGAGGCGCTTCAGCCGTACGACTTCACAGTGGTGCACAGGGCAGGGGCACGCCACTCCAACGCCGACGCCATGTCCCGTCGGCCCTGTACTGCAGACAGGTGCCGCCACTGTGAGCGAAGAGAGGGCCGTGAGAGAATGCCGCCGCTGTGACAACTGCACAGCGAGAAAGGGCCCTCCAGGCCGTTCTCATGCTCAGCTCCAACAGTTCCCAGTTGGGGCTCCCAAGGAGAGGGTGGGAGTGGATGTAGTTGGGCCGTTCCCCAGCACAGACAGTGGAAACCGCTGGGTGCTCACGGCCATGGACTATTTAACAAAATGGCCCAAGGCCTATGCTCTGCCTGACCAGGAGGCGGAGACCATCGTCGATGCCCTGACAGCAGGGATGTTCAGCAGGTTTGGAGCTGCGGAGTCCATCCACAGCGACCAGGGCAGAAACTTTGAGTCCCGTGTGTTCGCCACCATGTGTGAGAGGCTGGGTATGCACAAGACCTGCATTACTACTCTCATCCTCAAAGTGATGGCCATCGTCTCTGCCAAACACCAGCGTAACTGGGACAAGCACCTGCCCATTGCATGCCGCTCCGCTGTCCAAGACTTCACCTCCTGCATGCCTGACCTCCTCATGCTGGGGAGTGAGATCCGCACCCCTGCAGAGATGGCGTTTGGTCGGCCCCTGGCTAGCCCTCCTGTTCCCCTGGGTCCGGAGTATGCCTGGAGACTCCAGGACCACCTGGAGACAGCCCACAACTTTGCCAGAGAGCAGCTGTTGAATGCAGGTGTGGCAGAAGAGGATCTATGACGTGCACACCCGGGGAAGGCACTTTGTGGCTGGGGAGCTGGTCTGGGTCTACAGCCCCCTGAGAAAGAAAGGCAGATGCCCCAAGTTGGACAGCCACAGGGTGGGGCCCTGCAGCGTCCTGGAGAGGGTAAGGGAGGTTGTGTACCGGGTGCAGCTTTCTCCCTCGGGGAGAAAGGTGGCACTGCACCGGGACAGGTTAGCCCCATACAGAGGGGCCTCTTCTCCCCAAACCCCAGGGACCCCCACAATTACCCTCTCTAGCAATTACATTTCCCAAGCACCTACCCCCAGGCGCTGCAGACAAGGTTCCAGACAGCCCACTCACCCATTCTCCCTCCCTGTGTCACTGTGTGGTTCCCCGGAGCCACGGACTGTATTCCCCGTTCCCTCATCCTTGTCCCCCATGTCCCTGCCTTCATCCCCTGGGCCCCAGAGGGGCAGCCCCCTGCCACGGACTGAGCCCCCTGTTCCATATCTGGACACTCTGCGACCATCACGGCCAAGGAGACCTACGGGTCGATTCAGAGACTTTGTTTATTCCCTCGGGGACAAGGGACTTTGTGGTGGGGGGCTGTGTAGTGACCCGCACAGACAGCTGTGTGTTATGTGTTATGCTGTTCTTTGGTTGTGTTGTACTTACCAGTACCCAGTGTTCGCGAGGTCCGACATGCCAGTCAACCTGCTATCTGCCAACCATGGGAATGCCTGGAATGTTCTGGTGCTGGGCATCCTGGTGGTTGGTGGAGCGGCGGTGGGTGGGAGGGTTTGGCAGGGGGGTGGAGCATTGCAAGTGTAAGACCATGCTTAGCCATTGTTCTCTCTCTTACGTCTGGTCTTAACAAGAGATGGTCACGGGTGTTTTATACGGTTATCCTTGACTTATTTGGCGTGGGCTATGGCCAAACAGTAGCCTGTGTTGAGTTCGGTTAATAAACCGGGAATTTGGGAACGCAATCCTCTGTCTGGACATTTGTTCATTTATGATCTAGGCAGGTCATTACATAAATACATTATGCTCCATACATACTGTACATAAGGTATGCTACAGTATAAATGACAACAAGAGATACAGAAAATAAGGCACTTACTTTGATAGGAATGCACACATGTCCAAATGTATTATTTGTAAGGAAAACAACAATGAAGGCAATGCGAGCGCCAGCCAGAAAATGTCCCACTGGGAAAAAGTTTGTGCAAGACTGCGCAAATGTCTGCATACTTGATCTGCGGAAACACTGGGGAAGTGCTTAGGCTCTCCTCGAAGAGAGAAGTTTGTCCGGCTAAGTAAAGCCTCAAACATAAATTGTCAGCAACAGTGAAATGGGCTACTTCTATGTGAATTAATGAGGAGGCGGAAAACACCTCAATTCAAACTGTTGTTAGGGAAACTTCTTAGAAAATACATTGAAATTGACAAGTTGAAACATAGCCTATAGATAATTAGCAGGCAGCGCGGGTTGTGTAACAATCACATTTTGGAACAGTGAGTGCATTCTGATATCACGTGCATAAAACAACTCAAGCTGGGATGACCGTTAGAGATACTTGGAACTCACGCGTGAGAAGGTTAAGTGATGTTACAACACACCATGTCATGTTTCAAAACATCTCATGATTATGTGTTTCAATACTGCAGCAAAGTTAAGGTTTCGTCTCTTACAAGTTGGTGGAAGCTCAGTTGCCACTAGTTTTGGTGTTACAAAGCAGATCATTTTAATAGTGCAGTAGAAAGCAACCAATATAGCTGTACACAATTTCATCTAATAACAGAATGAGTGAACATGGATATCAATGGTAGGCTAATGTGAATCAACAGATTAACTATAATATTCACTTGGCACAGTAAATCTGCAAATGAACTGTAACTCTAAAATGTTTATGTAGAATGAATGAAGCCATCTGAGACACACATGGCACAGTACACATGTACACACACGCACACACGCAAACAAACAACTTCCCTCCCTGTCTGGCACTTAACGGTTTTCATCTGTTTTTCCTCTCTGGCTCCTAGCCAGTAATGAAATATAAAGTGCCATTGTTTCACGAAAACACAAAAATGTGCACATAATGCAAAATAAGAATCCAGAATGCCCTACATATAATACTACATCCCCATCCTGTATGTTCCCACCATCTAACGCAGAGTGACCCTAACATAATTTAATCTGTGCTTCATTCCTCGAAATCTCGTTGCACTTAATTTAACTCAAATCGCCCCCCCCCCCCCCGCTCGCTCCAAAAAAGGAACAAAATCTGCATGTATTTCACTTTTAGCTTAAACCACAGCCTTACCTTATCTCCCTGAGTTTGTTGCATACAGACTCTCGGATTATCCATTCTGTCTTGAAACTGGGATCTAACACTGATGCTAAAATTAGATGTTTATCAGTATAGTATATTCCATAGCGAATTGACACGTTGTTTGCCAATGTTTCTGCAAAAGCAGCGATGCCCATTGGAAGTGCAGCGTGAGTGTCATCGGTGAGCAGGGATTTGATTTCTGTGACAGCAGGGAGGATCATCCCCAGGTTCCCCAGCTCCTTCTGCATTTTGTCTGTGAGGTCTGCCAGTGGAGTCAGCACACTGACAAGGTGCGTCTGCTGCCATACTTGATTCAGGGTGATGTTAGCAACATTAGACTTGAGTAGACAAGATGGCGTATTGAATAGAAAGCGGTACAAACCACCTCAAGATAAAAACATAATATTCAAAATCAGTAAATTAGACTAAATATTAGCATTTCATATATTCACAGTTAATATAATTCAATCTGGATAATAACACAAAACAGATCATAAGGCTAGAGAAATATATCGACAAATATATCGACAACACGCAACACCCAAACATGGCGGAAGATAAGCGAGGAGAGCCGCTCCCCAAGAGGAAACGCGACTCCTCGACTGATACAGATGATATATGCTTTTCACCACTGGGTCTGGTAAGTGTGGAAAGTGACCTGTTGAAGTCGATAAATGACAAATTGGGCATACTAGAATTGGTCAGTAAGGACGTAAAAGAGTTGAAAGCGAGTCTTCAAATGAGTGACGAAAAAGCTTTGGTAATGGAGAAAGAAACCAAAAAATTAAAAGTGACAGTCTCTAAGATGGAAACGGACGTTAGGGAACTTAAAAAGGAGTACAACCTTCTGAGGGAAGCCTTACTAGACATCCAAACTAGATCGATGAGAGAAAATCTAGTACTTACGGGTATTCAGGAAAAGGAGGGAGAAATAACAGAGAATATTATGAAGGACTTCCTGCATACAGCGCTACAAATCCCACTCAAGGCTGTCGATAAAATCTAACTCGAACGTGTAAAAAAAGAAAAAGAGGACAGAAATATGAGCGCCCAATCGTTGCCAAATTTGCATTTTTTAAGGATAAAGCAATGGTTAAAAGCCTAGGGAAAAGACTTGCTGTCACGAAAATAGGCAAGAATGATCAGTTCCCGAGGGAGATTGCAGAAAGACGTAAAGTTCGGTATCCAATCTTCAAGGAAAACAGATTAAAAGGGAAACGTGTTGCACTCGTGGTGGATAAACTGTATATCGACAACCAAATGTTCAGAGACACAAAGACTACTCCATGCCTATTCTAAAAGTTGTAATAGAGGAGTCGAATAATGGAGCACCCAATACTAGCAATGATAAGGATTGTAATATTAAAGAACATTTATAGTAAGTATAGTATTTTATAAAAGGATAAAACGATATAACAAGAAAAGATAACAAGCAGAATAATACATCTTCAAATACAAATAATTAGAACATGGCTTTTTTGGCGGGCGGTTGTTGTTTTGGCGGATGGTTGTTGTGGTTGGTCCTGTGTTCTCTCTGGCGTCCTTTCCCCCTTGCGGCAGGTGTGGATGCGGGTGCGTTTGCACGCTCGGCCCATTTCTTCCGCAGTCAACCATGTGGTGTGCATTTCTGTGTTTGAAAAGGTGCGGCGTTAAGTGAGTGAGAGGGGAAATGGTTGCATATCCCAGAGCCGACGGGGGTCTATGAGCAGGGGTAGTAAGAGAGAGCTTTCAATTTTGTGTAGATGAGGGATATACATTTTTAAATATAGTATACATCTAATCTAATTTTTTATTGTCCTATCATGATGGAAAGATCCCTAACCCTATATCCTGGACACTCACCTGAGCGACCCATACACCAAAGAGAAGTTCCCATCTCTTTTATGGACCTGCTGTGAGTATGCAGCCTAAACAGATAAATAAATGCGGTCAGAGACCTACTTGAGCAGCACCGCCCCCTCAAGATTCTGAGCCTGCCTGGCAGGGTTGGTCCTACAAAGCCAGAGCCCCCTGATGGGAGAGCATTATATACAAGGAAATTCTCAAAGCTGCTAATGAGAACCTTGACGACCTTTTACCTAGCCGGTGGGGATTCCGGTGGGGTACCCCCACCCAGGTAGTGGCAGTGCTGGCAACACTGGCTGCAGTAATCCATGGGGAGGAGGTCACACTCGGACAATCAGAGAGGGGGTTTATCATTGTGGCCCAGGTGGCACAAAATAATCAAAGGTCTGGCTGCACAGAGATGCTTGGGAAAATGGTTACAACAGGGGATCAGAGTGTTTGTGTCTCAGGTGAAGAGGGTGGATCTGATCTCCATCACCTAGGACTTGACATAGATTAAGTAGATTAATCAAATCTCACATTGTTGTCAATTTCTGCTCAATCTGAATGCTTTCTCAATCAGCTTTAACTGTATGTGCACTCGTAAATCAGGTCCTTTCTTGAGTTGGGCTCTGGGATATAACAGCCTTTGAGTATCTGATTTTATGGTGGATTGTGGAGGAGGGGGGTTGAGTTTATTGGAGTATGTGAGTATGTGCGTGTGTGTTTGTCCGGCATCGGTTGTGGGGGGGTGGGGAAGTTGGGGGGGGTTATGGGATGGACCACAGGAATTATTTGCTAGGATAATAATTGCTTGTCAATAAATTAAATATAATACAATGGCAATCCGGGTTATATGTTAAAATCCTACGCATGAAATGCCGACATTATTACGCATATTAATTGATAATGATGGAAAATAGGATATGCACAAAAAAAATAAAAAATCAATATATATACACTGCTCTAAAAAATAAAGGGAACACTAAAATAACGCATCCTAGATCTGAATGAATGAAATGATCTTATT
Organism: Coregonus lavaretus; assembly: GCF_964263955.1. Taxonomy (NCBI): domain Eukaryota; kingdom Metazoa; phylum Chordata; class Actinopteri; order Salmoniformes; family Salmonidae; genus Coregonus; species Coregonus lavaretus. The sequence goes on from NC_140026.1 coordinate 28,849,868, forward strand.
AAATACTTTTTTCTTTACATAGTTGAATGTGCTGACAACAAAATCACACAAAAATGATCAATGGAAATCAAATTTATCAACACATGGAGGTCTGGATTTTGGAGTCACCCTCAAAATTAAAGTGGAAAACCACACTACAGGCTGATCCAACTTTGATGTAATGTCCTTAAAACAAGTCAAAATGAGGCTCAGTAGTGTGTGTGGCCTCCACGTGCCTGTATGACCTCCCTACAACGCCTGGGCATGCTCCTGATGAGGTGGTGGATGGTCTCCTGAGGGATCTCCTCCCAGACCTGGACTAAAACATCCGCCAACTCCTGGACAGTCTGTGGTGCAACGTGGCGTTGGTGGATGGAGCGAGACATTATGTCCAAGATGTGCTCAATTGGATTCAGGTCTGGGGAACGGGCGGGCCAGTCCATAGCATCAATGCCTTCCTCTTGCAGGAACTGCTGACACACTCCAGCCACATGAGGTCTAGCATTGTCTTGCATTAGGAGGAACCCAGGGCCAACCGCACCAGCATATGTTCTCACAAGGGGTCTGAGGATCTCATCTCGGTACCTAATGGCAGTCAGGCTACCTCTGGCGAGCACATGGAGGGCTGTGCGGCCCCCCAAAGAAATGCCACCCCACACCATGACTGACCCACCGCCAAACCGGTCATGCTGGAGGATGTTGCAGTCAGCAGAACGTTCTCCACGGCGTCTCCAGACTCTGTCACGTCTGTCACATGTGCTCAGTGTGAACCTGCTTTCATCTGTGAAGAGTACAGGGCGCCAGTGGCGAATTTGCCAATCTTGGTGTTCTCTGGCAAATGCCAAACGTCCTGCACGGTGTTGGGCTGTAAGCACAACCCCCACCTGTGGACATCGGGCCCTCATACCACCCTCATAGAGTCTGTTTCTGACCGTTTGAGCAGACACATGCACATTTGTGGCCTGCTGGAAGTCATTTTGCAGGGCTCTGGCCGGGCTCCTCCTGCTCCTCCTTGCACAAAGGCGGAGGTAGCAGTCCTGCTGCTGGGTTGTTGCCCTCCTACGGCCTCCTCCACGTCTCCTGATGTACTGGCCTGTCTCCTGGTAGCGCCTCCATGCTCTGGACACTACGCTGACAGACACAGCAAACCTTCCTGCCACAGCTCGCATTGATGTGCCATCCTGGATGAGCTGCACTACCTGAGCCACTTGTGTGGGTTGTAGACTCCGTCTCATGCTACCACTAGAGTGAAAGCACTGCCAGCATTCAAAATTGACCAAAACATCAGCCAGGAAGCATAGGAACTGAGAAGTGGTCTGTGGTCACCACCTGCAAAACCAGTCCTTTATTGGGGGTGTCTTGCTAATTGCCTATAATTTCCACCTGTTGTCTATTCCATTTGCAATGTGACATTTATTGTCAATCAGTGTTGCTTCCTAAGTGGACAGTTTGATTTCACAGAAGTGTGATTGACTTGGAGTTACATTTTGTTGTTTAAGTGTTCCCTTTATTTTTTTGAGCAGTGTATATAGAGGTGACAGCATTGGAAATGCTTTTGGCGGTTAATCTGCTTCTGTTTTGTAGGTGGCACTGTGTGCTATTTTCGATGGATGGGTCCTGGCCTCTCGGGCCTTAGGGATCCGGAGGGACGTGGGTGGGATGCCGATCACTGGGTTGACGGCTCAACTTGGGATGGGGAGGGGCTTTAGCGGGGGAATTAGTGGAGAACAATTGAAGGGTTACTCAGTAGCAATGCAAATATCACGGTACAGCTATATGGACACTCAATCATTACGGTGTTTTTTATTGGTAAATTTACAAACATATATAATGATAAATAGACTTGAAACTTGTATCTTATTATGGTGTATGGTGAAATAAGTATAGCAGGTTATAATTGTAATGGCTTAGCTGATAATAACAAAAGAATAACAATATTTACATGGCTCAAAGAGAAGGAATATAATATCTATTGTATACAGGAAACTCATTCAACAATTCAAGATGAAGTTGCGTGGAAAAAGGAATGGGGGGGGGGGGATATACTTCTCCCATGGGCAAAGAAATTCAAAAGGGGTGATGATATTAATTAATAGTAATTTCGATCCGAATGTGCAAATTGTCCAAATAGATACGCAAGGTAGATGGATTATTTTAAATATGTTATTGGACCATAAACAGATATGTCTCATTAACCTTTACGGACCAAATAATGATGATCCACACTTCTTTGACTATATATAATAAAGTATCAACCCTGCAAGCAATTCAAGACAATATTATTATGGTGAGGGAATATAATACTGTTTTAAATAGCTCAATGGACCGTAAAGGAAATCACACCACAAACAATCACCCACATGCTCTTAAGGAAATTGTGAATGTCATGGATACATTAGAACTAGTAGATATAGGCTTAAATATACTGATCTAGTGGCTTAAATATACTGATCTAGTGAGATATACATGGCGGAGACTGAATCAAGCTAGTCGTATTGACTTCTTTCTTATCTCATTCTCGTTGGCACCAAAAGTTTAAAAAGTGTTGATAGGGGACATAATTTGGTCGGACCATCATATAATTGGCATATACATTACTCTTACTGAATTTCCACGTGGGCGAGGATATTGGAAATTTAATCAAAGCCTATTGGATGATAATTTATTTATAAAGGAATTTTTAACTGACTTTTTTCGACATAACATAGGTACAGCAAATCCACTTATTGTATGGGACACCTTTAAATGTGGCTTTAGAGGCCATGCAATTCAGTACTCATCTCGAAAACAAAAGCAATTTACAGTGAGGGAAAAATGTATTTGATCCCCTGCTGATTTTCTACGTTTGCCAACTGACAAAGAAATGATCAGTCTATCATTTTAATGGTAGGTTTATTTGAACAGTGAGAGACAGAATAACAAAAAAAACATCCAGAAAAACGCATGTAAAAAATGTTATAAATTGATTTGCATTTTAATGAGGGAAATAAGTGTTTGACCCCCTCTCAATCAGAAAGATTTCTGGCTCCCAGGTGTCTTTTATACAAGTAACGAGCTGAGATTAGAAGCACACTCTTAAAGGGAGTGCTCCTAATCTCAGTTTGTTACCTGTATCAAAGACACCTGTCCACAGAAGCAATCAATCAATCAGATTCCAAACTCTCCACCATGGCCAAGACCAAAGAGCTATCCAAGGATGTCAGGGACAAGATTGTAGACCTACACAAGGCTGGAATGGGCTACAAGACCATCGCCAAGTAGCTTGGTGAGAAGGTGACAACAGTTGGTGCGATTGTTCACAAATGGAAGAAACACAAATTAACTGTCAATCTCCCTCGGCCTGGGGTTCCATGCAAGATCTCACCTCGTGGAGTTGCAATGATCATGAGAACGGTGAGGAATCAGCCCAGAACTACACAGGAGGATCTTGTCAATGATCTCAAGGCAGCTGGGACCATAGTCACCAAGAAAACAATTGGTAACACACTACGCTGTGAAGGACTGAAATCCTGCAGCACCCGCAAGGTCCCCCTGCTCAAGAAAGCACATATACAGGCCCGTCTGAAGTTTGCCAATGAACATCTGAATGATTCAGAGGAGAAATGGGTGAAAGTGTTGTGGTCAGATGAGACCAAAATCGAGCTCTTTGGCATCAACTCAACTCGCCGTGTTTGGAGGAGGAGGAATGCTGCCTATGACCCCAAGAACACCATCCCCACCGTCAAACATGGAGGTGGAAACGTTATGCTTTGGGGGTGCTTTTCTGCTAAGGGGACATGACAACTTCACCGCATCAAAAGGCCGATGGACGATGCCATGTACCGTCAAATCTTGGGTGAGAACCTCCTACCCTCAGCCAGGGCATTGAAAATGGGTCGTGGATGGGTATTCCAGCATGACAATGACCCATAACACATGGCTCAAGAAGAAGCACATTAAGGTCCTGGAGTGGCCTAGCCAGTCTCCAGACCTTAATCCCATAGGAAATCTGTGGAGGGAGCTGAAGGTTCGATTTGCCAAACGTCAGGCTCGAAACCTTAATGACTTGGAGAAGATCTGCAAAGAGGAGTGGGACAAAATCCCTCCTGAGATGTGGGCAAACCTGGTGGCCAACTACAAGAAACGTCTGACCTCTGTGATTGCCAACAAGGGTTTTGCCACCAAGTACTAAGTCATGTTTTGCAGAGGGGTCAAATACTTATTTCCCTCATTAATATGCAAATCAATTCATACATTTTTTTACATGCATTTTTCAGGTTTTTTTGTTGTTATTCTGTCTCTTACTGTTCAAATAAACCTACCATTCAAATGATAGACTGATCATGTCTTTGTCAGTGGGCAAACGTACAAAATCAGCAGGGGATCAAATACTTTTTTCCCTCACTGTAGGTCAAAAGAGTTTATACTAACAAAGGAAATAGAAAGTCTAACAGAACAGATAGATGGCAATAAAAACTGTAACATAGAGGCTCAGAAGAAATTTGAGGAAAAATAAAAAGAAATGGAGAAACTTATTCAAGAAAGATCAATTGTAATATATTATAAAAGTAAAGAAAACTGGATGGAATATGGGGAAAAATGCACAAAATTATTTTTTTATCTTCAACATAGGAATGCTACCAAAAATAACTTAATGAAACTGGTTACAATTGACGGAGTCACCCATGATTCACCAAATGATATTTTGAAGGAGGAAACAAAGTACTTTAAGCATATGTTTTCTTTTCAGTCACCTCCATCTCCTCTAACTTAAGCTAATTGTAGAGATTTTTTTTTCTATTGATAATGTAAAATTAACATCCATACAGAAAGACACATGTGAAGGTGAAATTACAGAGGAGGAACTTCTGGATGCAATTAAAGACTTTAAGTCTGGGAAAACTCCAGGGTTGGATGGCATACCAGTCGAGGTATACCAAACCTTTTTTGATATACTAAGAGGACCGTTATTAGCATGTTTTAACCACTCCTATGTAAATGGTAGATTATCTGACACTCAAGAAGAAGGTCTGATCTCATTATTACTGAAACAGGATACAAGTGGAAAATGTAAAGATCCAGTCCATTAAAACAATTGGAGGCCCCTTACACTTCAGTGTTGTGATGCAAAAATTCTAGCAAACTGTATAGCGCATAGAATTAAAAAGGTATTGTCGGATATTATTCATTATAATAAGACAGGTTTTTTACATGGAAGATACATTGGAGATAATATAAGGCAAGTATTGGAAACAATAGAACACTATGGAAAATATGGGAAACCAGGCCTGCTATTCATATCAGACTTTGAAAAGGCATTTGATATAAAATGGGTCAAAATCATGTATAGTAACCCTAGGTGTAAAATAGTAAATAATGGCTATTTCTCCGAACGTTTTAAACTGTCAAGAGGAGTGAAACAAGGTTGTCCACAATCAGCATATCTATTTATTGTGGCCATCGAGATGTTAGATATTAAAATCAGATCCAATAATAATATCAGAGGATTAGAAATCCAGGGCTTAAAAACAAAGGTGTCATTGTACGCTGATGATTCATGTTTTCTTTTAAATTCACAACTAGAATCCCTCCACAGCCTCATAGAGGATCTAGATACATTTTCTAACTTCTCTGGATTACAACCAAATTATGACAAATGTACTATATTACATATTGGATCACTAAAAAATAAAATTTTTACATTACCATGTAGTTTACCAATAAAATGGTCTGATGGTGATGTGGATATAATCGGAATACATATCCCAAAGGAAATAAATGATCTCACTTCAATACATTTTAATAGAAAGTTAGCAAAAATATATAAGATCTTGCTACTATGGAAAGGTAAACACCTGTCAATTTGTGGAAAAATCACCCTGATTAACTCTTTAGTATTATCCCAGTTTACCTATTTGCTTATGGTCTTGCCTACGCCTAGCGAACAGTTTTTTAAATTCTATGAGAAAAAAATATTCAATTCTATTTGGAACGGCAAGCCAGACAAAATTAAAAGGGCCTATTTATATAATTAATATGAATTCGGAGGACAGAAATTATTAAATATTAAAGCATTAGACCTATCACTAAAAGCTTCAGTCAAACAAAAGTTATACTTAAATCCAAACTGGTTCTCAAGCAAATTAGTAAGATTGTCTCACCCAATGTTCAAGAATGGCCTTTTCAACCACTCATTTTCAGTTATTTGAAAAGGAAAGCATCTCCCAAATATCACTATTTCTAAAACAAGCCATAGAAAGTTGGTTGCAATTTTAATTTAATCCTCCAGAAACGACAGAACAAATAATGCAACAAATATTGTGGTAAAATTCAAATATACTAATTGACAAAAAAACTTTATTTTTTGACAGAATGTTTAAAAAAGGTATAATCTTCGTAAATGATATCATTGGTAGGACTGGTGGAGTTATGTCGCACATGCAGCTAACAAAAACATATGGAAATGCCTGCTCTACCCAAAATTACAACCAAATAATTGCAGCCTTACTGCAAAAGTGGAAGAGGAAAGTGGAAGGGGGAGAAAGTAAGGAACTTGTCTGTCGGCCTTGCATTAAAAAACATAATTGGTTAAGGAAAACTGTGATAAATAAAAAAGTATATCAGTTTCACTTAAGGACCAAAGGATTGACAGCCGTCCCATATAAATTGCAAAATAGTTGGGAAGAGATTTTTGATGTACATATCTCATGGCATAGTGTTTATGAACTGACACGCAAAACGACACCGGATTCAAAAATTTGAATCTTTCAATTTAAATTATTATATACAATTCTTGCTACCAATAGAATGTTATTTATATGGGGGATACAATCTTCCCTGCTCTGCAGATTTTGCTGTGAAGAGACAGAATCATTAGGTCATTTGTTTTGGTTCTGTCCATTTGTAGCTTGTTTTTGGACACAGGTCCAGGAATGGCTAAAGGATTGCAATATTTACCTGGAGCTAACCTTGCAGATAGCATAACTGGGTGATCTGAAAAGTCATAGTCAATCGATCAATAATATAATACTTTTAGCAAAAATGTTTATTTTAAATTCACAATCTGTAGAAGCAATGAGAATAGAAAGGTTCAGAACTTTTGTAAAACATCACAGTACGGTTGAAATATATATGGCAAATAGAAATCCTATATGGATGGTGTTAAGAGATAGATGGGAGGTATTGAATGGAGTTGAAGGATGGGACTAATAACAAATAACAACAAATAATAACAAGATAACTAATAATGTAAGCATACTGTGTCCATAATAAGTATATAGGTTGTATGTTGGGAGCTTTTGGGAAAGAGCACAGTTAGAAAGATATGGCATATAGAAGCAAACCGGATGGACATCATGCAAATGATCGGAGAGGTTGAGAGTAGAAGAAGTTCAGGAGCAAAAACAAATCAAATAGAATTATTGTAAAATTGACTGTGTCCATAAGGTTTAGATAGTAAGTATAGGCTGGAAGTAGAGGCCTGGCCATTGTTGTTCACTAATTTACCCCATGTAGGGAAAGCATGGCGGGGTTGAAAAGTAATAAAGGGGAGTATATATATAAAAAACATGGGGGATTGGAAGTGATGCAGACAATTACATTGATGGAAGTTACAATCTATCTGCAATATTAAGCTGATCTACCCCCCAAAAAATAAAAAATAAACATTAGACTTGAGTTTGTTTTGCCATAACGGGTCTTTTTGGAACAACTGGCTGAACGACTGAATCATCCGCAGCTGGCTGCTCAATCGAGTGGCTCAGGCATTTGTGGGGCGGACACCTAATTGGTCGGTTTCCTCTGTGTTCAGGGTGCTCTTGCGTACACTTTTCACCAGGTGCCCGACTTTCACTAACAGCCTATTAATGTTGTCGTGCTCGTTAACGGCGTCTTTGATCGCCAGCTGAAGCATGTGAATGGGGTATCTCAGATGTAAATTTGACACTGTAAAGTACTGATTTATCATAGTTTCTACATTAGTGGTTATCACTTCCACATAGACTTGCGAGGGCGCAGGTGGTCCCTCATCCTCCTCTTCATGTTCTGCGCTGCTGCTGGCATCCGCGGTCACTTCACCCTACGTCTCCTCTTCAGTGCCAGGGAGGAGGTTAAACGCCTTGATCATGTTGCTGGCACTGTCAGTGATGACCCGAATCACACGTCGTTGCACGTTCCAATATTTCAGTACACTTTCATACTTTTGGTAAATACGATCTGTGGTATGGTGCACCTGTATATGCTCACAGCCCAACAAAACCGTGTGCCCCCGGAACGTCCCATCAATGAAACTGGCCACGATGCCAAGGAAGCTGTGCCCTCTTCTACTGGTCCAAATGTCCGCTGACAGAACGAGCCCATCACCATTTTGCAGTAGGTCTTGCAGTTTGGCTTCCATCTCTTCCAGGGCATGTGGCATGAGTGTGTCCCATACGGTGTTGTAACATGGTGTAGCCCGGTTGAGCTGCGCTGGCGAAATGTTGCATCCCTTCGCGTTCTCCTTTACTCAGCGGTTCATAGTCCATGTAAATAGTTTAAAAAATGCTACATCCAGCTCTCTTTTTCTCTTGTTATGGTTGGGCCTTTTGTATTCCTTAACCATTTTCTCTTGTTGCTGCTGCTGCTCCTCTCGCTCTATAAAATACAAATTCATGGACGACACAAATTAAATTAAACAGATGGATTCTGGGTCAGGCTTGAGCATGCTTCAGACTCGTGGTGTGAGCGAGCGAAATTGGAGCGGGACATAGGGCGACGCTCCGTCCTTTTAAAAATGCCGCTCTGCGCTCTGTCCAAAATCCGCCCGCTCCACTCCGCTCACATGCTCTGACACACACACATACTCTCTCTCTCTCTCACACACACACACACACACATAGGCATTCACGTGCACACCCTCTCTCTCATACACACACACACACACACACACACACACACACACTTTGAAATTGAAATGAAAGCACCATTATCAATCTTTATCTAATCCACTAGCTGGATGCTGGGAGCTGGAAGCTGGAGTCTATTGTAATTACCTCAAACACTCCAAGACAGAAAAAAGATAGAAGGACAGTGCTTTCTCAGCATTATTCTTCCTTTCCTCCCTCCTTCTTTTCTTATTACACAAACACACACGCTGAATATCACCCAAACAATACAAATAGCAATCGATTGTAATTAATATAATACCCTTCGGTGTGTGTCCTTCTCAGTTTCAAACAATGCGGCTGAGGACATGCCTTGAATTGATGGATATATAGTGTTGTAGGACGGCGCTTCGTAAAATCTGGCTGCAGGTCTGGCGCCCTTTCGTTCACAATCTCTCTAATCATTATCAGCCAATGATTGTCCAACAGGATGTCGGTAAATGGCCTCGATGCTTTTTACATCTGTTGAAGGCTCTCATTGTCTGATCCCTGCTTACGTTTCTCCTCGAGGAAAAGGGAAAAAACCCAGACCAGACCGGCTGGAAATGCTGTAGTTATAGGTGGATATGCTGTAGCTATAAGGTTGTCAGCTAGTCCCAATGTGCTTTAGCTTTGCCAAGGAGATTACTCACAGTTCCATAGACTTCAGCAAACTGCAAATTCGAATCTACAGGCACCATGTTTGCACCAAAAGTTCCAAGACAGTCACTGGCACCCCAGGAAGAATCTAAAACTAGAATGCACATTTAGAATGTCAGTGTCATTGATGGAACATTTTGTGTCAACATGAAGAACAGTTGGCCAAATTCTGTGTTCAACATCAACAGCTCTTTTACCCCAGAAACCAAGCAACTTGGATAAGGACATTTCTTAGAAAGAGGAGGGGAAAATGTGAAGACGTCTCCCTCTACCCCTTTTCTCCAAGCTCTCTCCTTCTTTCACAACCCTCAGCTCCTTCTTTCACAACCCTCCTCTCCTTCTTTCACAACCCTCGTCTTGTGAAGGCTGCTATCTGAAGCTGAGTCGGCCAAGTCTGATGTTCTCATAGCTGTCAGAGATGCTTACTATCGCCAGGAGAGATCGGTAAGAAAGTGATCATTGCACGGAGAAAGAGCTTCACTTTAATGGTAGCCAGCAGGCTAAATAGATATATATAATGTATCAAAGGTGGCAATCATCATGAGGAATGGGGTTTTGGTTTGAGGGGAAGTAGTAGTAGTAGTAGTAGTAGTAGTAGTAGTAGTAGTAGTAGTAGTAGTAGTAGTAGTAGTAGTAGTAGTAGTAGTAGTAGTAGTAGTGTTAGTAATAGTGTGACCCGATTCAACAACTGGTTCTGATGAGAAACAAATGCAACCAAAGGGAATCCAAAGCAGACTTAGGGGGAGCCCTAAGAGAGACTTAAGTGTGTCCTGCCCAGAGTCTATTGGCCACCTGCAGCTGTGGTGTAGTGGAGGCCTATAATACCTACTAGCAGCTGTGGTCTTGTCTTGTTCTACTCTCTCTTTCTCTCTCTCCATCAGTCATCCCCAGTCTCATCCCCTGAGGGGACATCCCCTGAGTCAGTAACCACAAAAACAACAGGTCACAGCCCAGGTGCAACACGGCCCTGGAAGACCAGGAGGCTAAAGGCAGGGGGCTGGATCGTGTGAGAGTCAGCTCTCAAGGGGATGAAGTCGTTGTTGTAGTTATAGGGGTGCCTGGGGGTTGTGAGTACAACCAAAACCAGGAGAAATCAGGGTACCCCTATAAACGTTGGAAGTATTAATGTTGGTCTAGCCCATTAGTTCTATCTAGAGCACCCCCACCAGTCAAGGTATGGTTTGATCCATGGATAAAATAAAGGTCTTGTACAAATAATGACTCAAGGACATTCAGAGACTTGTCCCGAAGCCACTCCTGTGTTGTCTTGGCTGTGTGCTTAGGGTCATTGTCCTGTTGGAAGGTGAACCTTCGCCCCAGTCTGAGGTCCTGAGCACTCTGGAGCAGGTTTTCATCAAGGATCTCTCTGTACTTTGCTCTGTTCAGCTTTCCTTTGATCCTGACTAGTCTCCCAGTCCCTGCTGCTGAAAAACATCCCTGCAGCATTATGCTGCCACCACCATGCTTCACCGTAGGGATGGTGTCAGGTTTCCTCCAGACACTTGGCATTCAGACCGAAATGTTCAATCTTGGTTTCATCAAACCAGAGAATCTTGTTTCTCATGGTCTGAGAGTCCTTTAGGTGACTTTTGGCAAATTCCAAGCGGGCTGTCATGTGCCTTCTACTGAGGAGTGGCTTACGTCTGGCCACTCTACCATAAAGGCCTCATTGGTGGAGTGCTGCAGAGATGGTTGTCCTTCTGGAAGCTTTTTCCATCTCCACAGAGGAACTCTGGTGCTCTGTCAGTGACCATCGGGTTCCTCCCTGACCAAGGCCCTTCTCCCCCGATTTCTCAGTTTGACCGAGCGGTCAGCTCTAGGAAGAGTCTTGGTGGTTCCAAACTTCTTCCATTTAAGAATGATGGAGGCCACTGTGTTCCTGGTGACCTTCAATGCTGGAGAAATGTTTTGGTACCCTTCCCCAGAGCTGTGCCTCAACACAATCCTGTTTCGGAGCTCTTCGACCTCATGGCTTGGATTTTGCTCTGACATGCACTGTCAACTGTGGGACCTTATATAGACAGGTTTGTGCCTTTACAAATCATGTCCAATCAATTGAATTTACCACAGGTGGACTCCAATAAAGTTGTAGAAACATCTCAAGGATGATCAATGGAAACAGGATGCACCTGAGCTCAATTTCGAGTCGTATAGCAAAGGGTCTGAATACTTATGTGAATAAGGTATTTCTGTTTTGTATTTTTAATACATTTGCAAACATTTCTAAAAACCTGTTTTCACTTAGTCATTATGGGGTGTTGTGTGTAGATTGATGAGGATAAAAAAATAATCAATTTTAGAATAAGGCTGTAACATAAGGTCAAGGGGTCTGAATACTTTCTGAATGCGCTGTATCTCCTCTACTATCTTGGACTGTCAATGTTGTGATGTTAACGTCACGCCTTTACATAAGTGTGGAGATCCGTCCCAGTTGGACAACTATCGTCCCATATCTAAACTGTCTAAACTGGCAAAAGTTTAGGAAAACCTTTCTGTATAATAACTTAGTTTTATCTCAATTCCAGTCAGATTTTAGAGCCAAGCATTGTACAATTACTGCAGTAAGTAAGGTTGTAGGTGATATTCTAGATGCTCAGGACAAGAAAAATCACTGTGTTTCACTTTTTATTGACTTATCGAAGGACTTCGAAACTGTTGACCATGCCATGCTGTTGTATAGACTAAAAAATATTGGTTTAAGTGTTGATGCGTTGGATTGGTTCCAAAACTACATTTCTGACATCACACAGTGTGTAGCACAGGAGGGTATGACATCTGAGTTTCTAAGGCTTACATAAGGAGTTCCCCAGGGCCCAATTTTAGGTCCGATCCTTTTTACACTGTATATTAATGATCAGGGAAGACTGTTGACTCTGCAAATCTCCATCTGTATGTTGATGACACAATTATTTATTCTAGCGCATCAAATATTGAGAAGGCTTTTCGGGACTTACAGTTGGCTTTTGATGTTATTTAAAGGCAGCTTTTCAAATTGAAACTTGTGCTTAATTCAAGGAAAACAAAATGTCTGGTTTTCTCTTCTCTGAAAGTAAACAGATGGAGTCACTTTCAGATTTGATTGATAGGGTCACCTCCTATAAGTATCTTGGGATTTGGTTAGATGAAAAGCTGCATTTTAACCAGCAGACAGAAAACTAGTGTAAACATGATTTTCTCTTCCTCTCTCGCCCTCCCTCTCTCTCCGTCTCGTTGAGAGGTTGTTTGGGTTAAGGGAGGGGCTTTTGCCAGAGGACATATTCTTTGCATAAGTAAATTAAGTGTAATACTCCAGTCCAGATGAGATGGGTGTGAGTGATACATAGTGGCATATGCAGTGCAGTGGTCAGAGGAGAGGACACATGGATTACATTTGAACTTTTACCGTGAGAGGGTACTGTTGACTGACACACACACACACACACACACACACACACACACACACACACACACACACACACACACACACAGACCACACACACACACACAACAGACCACACAGGCCTTCACACACTCAACAGATACATATACATACACAGTGCTCACACACACATAAACAAACAGACACACATACACACAGTCCTCCTGAGAGTCCCTCTATCAGGGGAGCAGTTTTCTGAAGGCATGATAAATATTGATAGACACAGCTCTCAAAGTGGTGCTGTGTGCCTCAAATGATGACACCTTTTCTCGGAACCCGTTTGAAAAGCATTCCACTTCATTCGAGGGTGCTAAGTACGTTGGAACTCCTCTCATGAGTCATGAACCATTCAGCATAAGAAAAAATAAAACATGTTTTGAGTAGTGAGAGAAACGTTATATTGTGTAGCTAGATAGACACCAATCAAGCATCACATGGATACTAATGATGTTTTTGAAAGGGTTTTTCAGACATGGGCAGTTTTGTGTGCGTGTTATGTGTGTACTGTGAGCGTACGTGTGTGTGTTGCCTACGTGTGTGAGGATCATTGAAAGTAATCTGTTCCCTACAGGGTGACTTGACCACGGTGGGTGTGTGGGAGGGAAGGTGAGTTTGCTCTAGTGAATGTCAGGCCTGGTGTCGGTGTCTGCTACTCTGCTTGTTTATGGGGCTGAGAAATGGGTGTGTGCAGCACCACATAATCTAATCAGAAGGGAGACAGGAGAGACTGCAGGGCTCAGGGAAGAAAGGAGGAGAAAAAAGAAAGAGAGAGGGAGGGAGGGAGGGAGGGAGGGAGGGAGGGAGGGAGGGAGGGAGGGAGGGAGGGAAAGAGGCCTCTGTGATAACATTAGCTCTTTCTCTGGAGAGTTGAGACTGCTGTGAAACATGCAGAATAGCGTTGCGAAGGATGCACAATATTATACACAGCTGTGAACTCTTTTATGTGGGAGGGAGAGTGTAATTGATGCTGTTCAACGGCCACTCAATACGTACACATCTGGTAACTCTTTGTCTGAAAAAAAATTATATAATTCATAACTCATACTGAAACAAATAATATCTACATAACTGAACTACACCACATTCTGTTATGGAGAAGTACCTGAAAAGTGATTTTTCACAGAGTAAAGACCAACTGTGTTACAACTACAGCCACTGAATCAAATCTAGAGATTTTGGGCTTGTGAAAAAGAAATACAACCACTTAATCAAATCGGGAGATTTCGAGCTTGGAACAAAACATCCTAAACCTCACGTTCAAACTGTGATCTCTCATTTGGCTATTCAATCCCTCTTAATCTCCTTACTGCTGACACCCCGAAAACACACATTGTCAATATCCTCTTGTTAGCATTCGCCCAACACCTAACCTTGGTATGTAGATGAGAGAGAGCGTGGGGCTGAATTCACTGCGAGTGGTTGTGTGTGCGTGTGCCACATGGACTCTGCAGGACCCGCTGATCCCAGCCGCTCTCACAGCATTAAGATGCACAGGACGAAACCCAACGCCCCGAATGATCACCGTCAATTAGCTATGCACGTGGAGGAGGAAGGAGCGGAGCAAGGGGAGGCAAGGCAGCACTAGGCTCTCTGACAGAGAGGTGGTAGAGCAGAGCAATGGCCTCTAGTCCTGAGGAGAATAAGAGAGTGATTGGCTAGGCTTCATATAGGCTACAGTAGTTATTTCACATACTTTGTGATCACTGATCCGAGAGGAGTCAACAGAGAAGGTAAAAAAGGGGTCTCGACCATACTGCTTCTACCTATTCAAGTAGTAGTTTGCCTTCCACCCTATGCCGCAATCTATGCCGAAATCTAAGTTTTCTCCAGGACCCACAAATTCATCTCTGTTGACTGCAGGCCCTGGGGGAAAACAGCTGGCCATGCCTGGAGCTCTTCCTCTATCTCCCTCTCCCTGGCTAGCACCAGGCCAAGTGGAGACATCTGCTCCCATACACCAGGGCCCTCAGCCATCTCCACATGCCTCTCTCCATGGCCATGGCCAACTACATGGAACTGTAATAGATCAACACAACAGATAGAGCTCTCTTCATCCCTCTTCCACCCCCCGTCAGGGTGAGACCATGGACAGTTAATCTGTCACATCTGCCGCAGTTGCTTCCAGAATGTTTGTTGGCTTGGATGGGAGGAAGAGAGAGAGAGAAATAGGGAAAGAGAGAGAGAGAGGGAGAAAGAGAGAGGTGTTTGGGGCGTGAAGGCTTGCTTTGAATGAAGGAAAAAATAGTTTTGTTTTTTTACATGCATTTGGTATTTTGACCTTTTCATATATTTATCATGTACAACACGGCAGCCCTCCACACGTTGATATGATGATTTAACAGCCTAAATGTCTGTGACACAAATTCATAGAGCAAACAGAACCACACTGAGAGAAGGAATATCGGATCAGCCATTCATTCTCTCTCCTCTGTGTGTGTGTCTGTCCGTGTACACAGACGATGAGAAGACGATCCGGTTGCCAGTAGTGATCATGTTCACAGTCAACGTTACATTTAGAGAGAGCACAAAAGAGGAGACAATAGCTCGGTGGTAACTTGCAACATTACCAGCATATCGGACAAAGCAAACAGTGACGGATGCATTCAGACGTTCAAGTTCAAGTCGATCTTTACACAAAACCCACCTTGACTCCGAGTGCATCCAAGGCTTGCACTCGGAGTCAAGCTAACTGAATTATAGAAACTTGCCATAGAAACATTTTCTGAGAAAATTGGCCACAGAAAACTGAACTTGAAAACTTGCCATAGAAAGTGTCATAGAACTTGAGACAGCTCTTCTGTGTTTTTGCAAGACCCTGTTCAACGTGGTCTTGAATAAGAGTTGAATAAGAGTTCCAATAGGGAATTCAGACTGCCAAACAGGATAATGTCCGATTTTCGACTCATTGGCAGTAGTCGTTTCCTAAGTCCTGCTGCCTGCGGGTCAGATGACAGGCAACTGGTGTTCAATGGTGGGGTTTTATGAACCAACTGAACCTCACTATAAATGTCCCATTGTTAATCTTTCTTCAATCTGCTGTTTGAAGGGGAAATTGAACGCCCAACCTATGGTGAATGAGCCGTACTGTAAATAACAATTATAATAGTAATAAAACAGTATTGTTTAATATAATGTAATATAATAAATGTCCTTCCCCATAATTTTCTAAAGGGCACGTATTGGTTTATTATCTCTCAGCAGTACTCCTCACAAAGCTACCTACTGTGTGTGAGTGGGAGGATGTCTGTGTGGGAAGACAAGGTGGGCAGAAAAATACCTTAACATAACAATCACGAGCATACATTTTATACCTTCACATAAACAAACATACATTTAATGCGGGATTGCAAAACCCCGAAATACAGAGTGATTTAGAAAACTGCTCATCACGTCCACACAACCAAAAATGTACCATATGTGGACATTGTGTAGAGGCCAGAGGAACGTTAGGAGAAGTTTCTATGGGAACGTTGGAACAACGTTGATGGAATATTGTGACTGACCTGTGGTGTAGCAGTCCCAGCAGCCTCCCTCTTGGTGCGTCCTTGAGAGATCCACTGTGCTGTCACTGTCTGTCCCCTTAGCTCCCCTGTCAAAGACACAAACACAAGGGTCAATGAAGAGCAAGACACATTCATTACCACACAGTTGGAGGGCAACGGAGGGTTTGTGGCTCTCATGAAGGTTATATAAGAGTTATATAGAGGTTTTCCAGTGCTTTGACTGAGATTTTTTAAAATGATCTACAAATGGTAAATTAATGATGATTATTGATGAATGTTCTCAGTTTTTTCAAGGTTTTGAATAAGGGTAACTAGATAGGTTTTGAGGCCTTGTGTAAGGGTGGTTAAGGTTTGTGGATTATTGTGTAATAGAATTTTGTACATGGTATGTCTTTCAATCAGCCGCGTAGGCACGGGTGGGCCCAATCAGATTGAGCAACCCAATTTTTTTTTACATTATTTGTTTTTTTTTACCTAAACATGCAAACACCATCGGATATAATTCATAGCAAGCAGTGCACTGGAATTACATTCAGATGAACTGGAATGACATTCACTCTCATGGGATGGATGGCCAAAAATAACTAACTGAAAGCCACACCCCCAATAAGCCACAAATATGACCGCAATGAGGCTCATGTTACTGTGTTTCAATGGCTGCCTACTTCACCATAACAATTCCTACGTCATTTGTTCATTTAGAAAACAAGACAGCTCATAATCCAGTGCCTTTATCACATTTAACATACCTATATTTTCGCTTTAATTTGCTTTATTGCAACGTTGTCTCTCAGCCTCATGGCAAAATGTGTACAGTAGCAGGAAATGTGCTTTAAAACAGCAACATTTTCTCTCAGCCTCATGGCAAAATGTGTAGAATTGCAGGAAATTAGCTTTAAAACAGCAACATTTCCTCTCAGCCTCATGGCAAAATGTGTAGAATTGCATGAGATTAGCTATAAAACTAGAAATTATTATCTTTGCCCTCTAGTAAAATGTGTAGAATTGGGTCCACTTTTCTTTCTATTGTATATAAATGATCTGAAATCTGCCTGTACATGTGACATTTTCCTATAAGCAGATGATTATGCACTGTTGGTTTCCCACAAAGACAAAAAGTGGTTGAGAAAGTCCTCAGTGCTGAACTTCTGAATGTCAGTAAATGGCTATATGACATCTTGTTCGGGTCCAAGGTGAAACTGAGGAAATCCCCTGATTTTAAGGTGGTAGTAGGTGACATAGTAGTCGCAGCAAAAGACTCTGTTAAGTATCTTGGATGTGTGCTAGATAAACATCTAACAGGGGAGAGCATGGCACAAAATATTATCTCATTTACATTTTAGTCATTTAGCAGACGCTCTTATCCAGAGCGACTTACAGTTAGTGAGTGCATACATTTTTCATACTGGCCCCCCGTGGGAATCGAACCCACAACCCTGGCGTTGCAAGCACCATGCTATACGAACTGAGCTACACGGGGCAGACTATTACCACTTTGAAAGCCTTAGATGGCTCAAAGTGCAGGAGAGAGTCGCTCAGATTAAATTATGTCTTGTACATAAAATTGTCCACAGTATAGTCCCCAGGTACCTATGTAACTACTTTAACTTAGTAAGGGATAAGCATAACTATTCCACTAGAAGGAGTGAAACTGACGCTGTTCCTTTTAGATTTAAAAGTGGTATGGGGAAAGAAACATTTTATACTCAGCTGCCATTCTTTGGAATAGGGCCGCCCACCAAAACTCACGGACCAGGCAAGGGCATTAGTCAGAGAGGCAACAAAGAGACCAAAGATAACCCTGAAGGAGCTGCAAAGCTCCACAGCGGAGATATATTATCTGTCCATAGGACCACTTTAAGCCGTACACTCCACAGAGCTGGGCTTTACGGAAGAGTGGCCAGAAAAAAGCCATTGCTTAAAGAATAAAATAAGCAAACATGCTTGGTGTTCGCAAAAAGGCATGTGGGAGACTCCACAAACATATGGAAGAAGGTACTCAGGTCAGATGAGAATAAAATTTTGCTTTTTGGCCATCAAGGAAAACACTATGTCTGGTGCAAACCCAACACCTCTCATTACCCCGAGAACACCATCCCCACAGTGAAGCATGGTGGTAGCAGCATCATGTGTGGAGATGTTTTTCATCGTCAGGGACTGGGAAACTGGTCAGAATTGATTTGAGGAATGATGGATGGCACTAAATACATGGAAATTCTTGAGGGAAACCTGTTTCAGTCTTCCAGAGATTTGAGACTGGGACGGAGGTTCACCTTCCAGCAGGACAATGACCCTAAGCATACTGCTAAAGCAACACTCGAGTGGTTTAAGGGGAATCACCTAGTCAAAGCCCAGACCTCAATCCAATTGAGAATCTGTATGACTTAAAGATTGCTGTACTCCAGCGGAACCCATCCAACTTGAAGGAGCTGGAGCAGTTTTGCCTTGAAGAATGGGCAAAAATCCCAGTGGCTAGATGTGCCAAGCTTATAGAGACATACCCCAAGAGACTTGCAGCTGTAATTGCTGCAAAAGGTGTCCCTACAAAGTATTGACTTTGGGGGGTTTGAATAGTTATGCACGCTCAAGTTATCTGTTTTTTTTGTCTTATTTCTTGTTTGTTTCACAAGAAAAATTATTTTGCATCTTCAAAGTGTTAGGCATGTTGTGTAAATCAAATGATATAAACCCCCAAAAAATCCATTTTAATTCCACGTTGTAAATTTTTGTCTGTCATTGTCTGTTCCCATTACAATTACCGCCTAACCTTGTTGCATTCCCCGTTCCCCCTTCCCTCTTCAAAAGGACCACAATGGAAATAAGCTGTTAAGCTTGATTGTGTTATCCTTGATGATTTTCTTAAATTGTATGTGGAGGTGTCACCTGCTGGAGCGCCCTTATGTATGTATTTTACAAATTGTCAAATAATTTAAGTCAGTCAATCAATGGTTGCTGCTGAGCTAATGATGCTTTTGTCCCTGAAGCAGATAACATTGGCAAGTCTCTACACAGACAGATCATTAACATTCTTTGATTCGAACACAATGTTCCCGCTGTGCGTAATTAAGTCGAGGTGCCAGTCCATGATGGTAAAGCTGCGAATGCACCACGCTAGATACCCCGCCAGCTACCCCTGCCGCTTCCACCGCAGTCGCAATAATTTCCACCTTTTTGCCTTTTAGTGAGTGGCTTTCGAGTCGAGAGCTCTCTGAGAAAGCTTGTCCAGTTGTGCAAACAATGGTCACCCAGCGAAAGAGCGGGCGCCTCTGTATTGCTAGTCTTTTCACATCTATGTCAGGTACTGCTTTTTAAAGCACATCCAAACCACATCGCAAACACTCTCAAAAGACCTAGAAAAACACACTGTTGGGTATCCATTAACATCCTTTTATAATTGAATATGCTAATTCTCCTCAGTGCATTTCTACATAACACAGTGTCCTCCCACAGTCAGTGCTTTGTGGGAGGATTTGTATGGTAGCTACTCAGGGTCGCAAGGCGTCTTTTGAATTGAGATAATCCCCCTCCCTGTTACCTCAAGGGGGGGTTCAGATAAAATGTTTCACTCCCGGTTAAGGTCACCAATTAATAACGGATATGAGTGAGAGGAATCCATAAATGTCAGCACTATTTTGCCTGTACCTGCTAGGGGCAGTGAGAAAGCATTTCACACTGTGACATTTGAGTCTTTCAGAATCAGAATAGGGGCCTTGGTGGAATATAATGAGTGGAACAGAACAGGGCAAGGGAATGTCACGGAGCACCCAACCTGGGTTCAAAAAGTATTCAAAATAATTTCAAACATTTTATCTGGGCTTAATTGAGCTTGGAACCAATAGAGTAGTCTCAAAATGCACCTGGCCCACTCCAGGCAGACTAAAGGAACACTCAAAGTACAGTATTTTAAAGATTTCAAATAGTATTTGAACCCAGGTCTGCACGGAGCACCCCTCTGGTTTCCTGGGTGGGGAGTCTGTTTTCGCTCTCCCTTTGTGACTGACTACTCCTTTGACCTGCCAAAAACCATATGGACTCTCTCTGCAGAGTCACTTAGGGAAATCGGAGTGACAAAGTTGCCGTCAGAAGTATATCATATATGCACTCTAGAATACCACACATAGAACTGCTGCTTCTTAGAACTCTTTCTCTTGTGACATCTGCAGCCCGGCCCTTGGTGAGACACAATGTAGGAAATTACAAAATATGAGTGGCCAGAAACTCGCTTTGCAGATTTTTCCTATTTATTGTAAAACATAGCTTGTACAGAAAGTTGCACATCTGTTATGAAAAATTGTCTGGCCGACTAAAAAAACAGTCGTCAGACTCGACACCAAGACGTTTTTAGCTAGGCTGCAAACTGCAAAATAATCTTCCTGAGACCAGGAAACTTGCATTAGCTGCCCAAACTAATGCCTAGGCTTAAGCGGAGTGGGCTAACACAGTCTTGTGACACGCAGGAGACCCGAGGTTTGAACTCAGGTCGGGCACACAAGCAAAAGCATAGGAGCCTGCCAGGCTCTAGAAATGCCACAATGACTCCCCTGCTCCGTCATTAAAGGCCTCTTCTCTACAGAAACCATTAACCCGGCCTAATGGCTTTAGCATAGCACATAAGAGAGTGGATGGGGAATGGGGTCCTCCATCACCATCGCCACAAAATGATCGGGGCTCCGAGGCGTTTCATGAACGCCTAGGCCAACGCGACACCCAACCTTCCAGTCAACAAATCACCACTGTCCCCCTTTCTTTTCTCTCCATCTCTCTGTCTCTCTCTGCAGTAACACTTTCAAAGGGACCTCCGATGAGGCTTTTTCAATTACTGTGTGTGTGTGTGTGCTAAGCGGCTCTTCTCTTCTTTGCAGGGGCGGATGAAAAGGAGAAGGAAAAAGGTGATAAGAGTCAGAAAATTCCTTCTTACTCTATATCCTATTCCTTCCACTCCACGTTCGTTCTCCTAGTCTGGCGGAGAGCTCATTGGATACAACGTCTTATCCGAGAGGCTGACACGTAAACCTGGAAGCATCCAGTTACATAGCATGGACTCTCTATGGTTAAATTATCTTTAAATGCCTCCTTTCATTTCTCTGCTTATCTTTCTCTCCAAGCTCGACCATGGTTGTGTTCCAAATGTCACCCTATTCTCTATATAGTGCACTACTTTTGACAAGAGCCGTATGGGACCTGGTCAAAATTTGTGCACTATATAGGTCTTCTATTACTGCTGTGTTAGTACAGCTGGATGTGCTTATGTCTCTATGTGTATGGAGAAGAAAAGCATGCATATGTCGGGTTGTCTCCAGATTTATACCCAAATGTACAGCCCTCTTCAATTCCACTCAGACAAGGGATTGATTAGTTGGAAGTACTTTTTTAAAGAAAGTGTGCTCGGTGAATATGTGTAGGCCTATACGTACTAGTGTTTGGAAAATAGAAAATATATAAACGTCCCAAAACGATGAACTCATAATAGGAAAATGTTGGATGTTGACCTTATGCATTATTTTCCAAATACGTAACTAAAATGACAAACTGTATACCTATCCCTAAAATACATTACTTAGAACTCATTATTTAGTTTTACTCCACTGGTTAAGTAAACACATTGACAAAATCTCACCATATACCTTTTGGCACAATGCACATCTAGCACTAGGGGGAGTGAAAAACTAAAGTGCTGATTAAGGAAAAAACTCATACTTTCTCACACCTTTGTTTCTCTTCCCATCCCTCTCTCTCCTCTCATCCTTTACTTCCACTTTGTTTTTCCAACCACATTGATAGAGATGAACAAAGGAAGGACCCAAGTGAATTCAACCATGAGAAAAAAGCAATTGATGGTTTCTCTTGACATATGCCCATGAGCATGTCACTGAGGTGGACAGACAGCATAGGATGGGCCATGTCATTATTGGAGGTCTATTTCAAATCAAATCAAATCAAATTGTATTTTCCACATGCGCCGAATACAACAGGTGTAGACATTACCGTGAAATGCTTGCTTACAGCCCTTAACCAACAATGCATTTATTTCTTAATAAAAAAGTAAAATAAAACAACACAAAAACAAAAGGCACCGGCTAGTTGAGGTAGTTGAGGTAATATGTACATGTGGGTAGAGTTAAAATGACTATGCAAACATAATTAACAGAGTAGCAGCAGCGTAAAAAGATGGGGTGGGGGTGGGGTGAGCAGTACAAATAGTCCGGGTGGCCATGATTAGCTGTTCAGGAGTCTTATGGCTTGGGGGCCTTCCTCTGACACCGCCTGGTATAGAGGTCCTGGATGGCTGGAAGATTAGCCCCAGTGATGTACTGGGCCGTACGCACTACCCTCTGTAGTGCCTTGCAGTCGGAGGCCGAGCAGTTGCCATACCAGGCGGTGATGCAACGAGTCAGGATGCTCTCAATGGTGTAGCTGTATAACTTTTTGAGGATCTGAGGACCCATGCCAAATCTTTTCAGTCTCCTGAGGGGGAATAGGCTTTGTCGTGCCCTCTTCACGACTGTCTTGGTGTGTTTGGACCATGATAGTTCATTGGTGATGTAGACACCAAGGAACTTGAAGCTCTCAACCTGTTCCACTACAGCCCCGTCGATGAGAATGGGGGCGTGCTCAGTCCTCTTTTTTTTCCTGTAGTCCACAATCATCTCCTTGTCTTGGTCACATCGAGGGAGAGGTTGTTATCCTGGCACCACAAGGCCAGGTCTCTGACCTCCTCCCTATAGGCTGTCTCATCGTTGTCGGTGATCAGGCCTACCACTGTTGTGTCGTCGGCAAACTTAATGATGGTGTTGGAGTCGTGCCTGGCCATGCAGTCATGGGTGAACAGGGAGTACAGGAGGGGACTGAGCATGCACCCCTGAGGGGCCCCCGTGTTGAGGAACAGCGCGGCAGATGTGTTGTTACCCACCCTTACCACATGGGGCAGCCCGTCAGGAAGTCCAGGATCCAGTTGCAGAGGGATGTGTTTAGTCCCAGGATCCTTAGCTTAGTGATGAGCTTTGAAGGCACTATGGTGTTGAACGCTGAGCTGTAGTCAATGAATAGCATTCTCACATAGGTGTTCCTCTTGTCCAGGTGGGAAAGGGCAGTGTGGAGTGCAATAGAGATTGCATCATCTGTGGATCTGTTGGGGCGGTATGCAAATTGGAGTGGGTCTAGGGTTTCTGGGATAATGGTGTTGATGTGAGCCATGACCAGCCTTTCAAAGCACTTCATGGCTACAGACGTCAGTGCTATGGGTCGGTAGTCATTTAGACAGGTTATCTTAGTGTCCTTGGGCACGGGGACGATTGGTGGTCTGCTTGAAACATGTTGGTATTACAGACTCAGTCAGGGAAATGTTGAAAATGTCGGTGAAGACACTTGCCAGTTGGTCAGCACATGATCGGAGTTGACTCATCTCTTTGACTGTAGTAGTAGGTCCATCTGTCAGTGACCGTGGGTCAAAAGAGAAAAGTAACACCCAAAGTTACAGCAGTCACCAATTGTGCTATTATGTGTGTTATTTCACGTTATTTGTCATTTATTCTGTACATAATGTTTCTGCCATTCTGTTATGACCAAAAAGAGCTTCTGGATATCAGGACAGCGATTACTCACCTCGAATTGCACAAAGATTTTGTCTTCAATGAGTCGGACGCGAAGGATATTCAATAGACACCCGACAAGGCTCAAATCGCCATCATTCGCATGATAAAGAGACAGAGATATTGTGGACGTCGGTTGGGGTACCTTGTAAGGATCCGACGGAGAGCGAGTAAACTGCCTCTTCCATCAATCCTATTAGCCAACGTACAATCATTAGAAAATAAATTGGACTATCAAGGTTATCCTACCAACGGGACATTAAAAACTGTAATATCTTATGTTTCACCGAGTTGTGGCTGAACGACGACATGGATAACATACAGCTGGCGGGATATACGCTACATCGGCAGGATAGAACGGCTGACTCCGGTAAGACAAGGGGTGGCGGGCTGTGTATATTTGTAAACAACAGCTGGTGCATAAAGTCTAATACTAAGGAAGTCTCTAGGTTTTGCTCGGCTGAGGTAGAGTATCTCATGATAAGCTGTAGACCACACTATTTACCAAGAGAGTTTTCATCAATATTTTATGTAGCTGTCTATTTACCACCAAAAACCGATGCTGGCACTAAGATTGCACTCAATGTGCTGCATAAGGCCATAAGCAAACAGGAAAACTCTCATCCAGAGGCAGAGCTCCTAGTGGCCGGGGACTATAATGCAGGGAAACTTAAATCCATTCTACCTCATTTCTACCAGCATGTTAAATGTGCAACCAGAGGAAAAACAACTCTAGACCACTTTTACTCAACACACAGAGATACATACAAAGTGCTCCCTCACCCTCCATTTGGCAAATCTGACCATAACTCTGTCCTCCTGATTCCTGTTTATAAGCTAAAACTAAAGCAGGAAGCACCAGTGACTTGGTTAATAAGGAAGTGGTCAGATGACGCAGATGCTAAGCTACAGGACTGTTACACTAACACAGACTGGAATATGTTCCAGGATTCTTCCGATAGCATTGAGGAATACACCACATCAGTCACTGGCTTCATCAATAAGTGCATCGATGACGTCGTCCCCACAGTGACCGTACGTACATACCCCAACCAGAAGCCATGGATTACAGGCAACATCCGCACTGAGCTAAAGGGTAGTGCTGCCGCTTTCAAGGAGCAGGACTCTAACCCGGACGCTTATAAGAAATCCCGCTATGCCCTCCGACGAACCATCAAACAGGCAAAGAGTCAATGCAGGACTAAATCACTTCTACACTCGCTTCGAGGCAAACAACACTGAAGCATGCATGAGAGCATCAGCTGTTCCGGATGACTATGTGATCACGCTCTCCGTAGCCGATGTGAATAAGACTTTTAAGCAGGTCAACATTCACAAGGCCGCAGGGCCAGACGGATTACCAGGACGTGTACTCCGAACATGCGCTGACCAATTGGCAAGTGTCTTCACTGACATTTTCAACACTTCCTTGACTGAGTCTGTAATACCAACGTGTTTCAAGCAGACCACCATAGTCCCTGTGCCCAAGAACACTAAGATAACCTGCCTAAATGACTACCGACCCGTAGCACTCACGTCTGTAGCCATGATGTGCTTTGAAAGGCTGGTCATGGCTCACATCAACACCATTATCCCAGATACCCTAGACCCACTCCAATTTGCATACTGCCTCAACAGATCCACAGATGATGCAATCTCTATTGCACTCCACACTGCCCTTTCCCACCTGAACAAGCATTTATGGGGGGAATGGCCCTAGCCCTCACCCTCCAATACAACAGGTCCCAGACGTGCTCAATGGGATTGAGATCCGGGCTTCGCTGGCCATGGCAGAACACTGACATTCCTGTTTTGCAGGAAATCACGCACAGAACAAGCAGTATGGCTGGTGGCATTGTCATGCTGGAGGGTCATGTCAGGATGAGCCTGCAGGAAGGGTACCACATGAGGGAGGAGGATGTCTTCCCTGTAATGCACAGTGTTGAGATTGCCTGCAATGACAACAAGCTCAGTCCAATGATGCTGTGACACACCGTTCCAGACCATGACGGACCCTCCACCTCCAAATTGATCCCGCTCCAGAGTACAGGCCTCAGTGTAACGCTCATTCCTTCGATGATAAACGCGAATCCGACCATCACCCCTGGTGAGACAAAAACCGTGACTCGTCAGTGAAGAGCACTTCTTGCCAGTCCTGTCTGGTCTAGCGATGGTGGGTTTGTGCCCATAGGCGACGTTGTTGCCGGTGATGTCTGGTGAGGACCTGCCTTACAATAGGCCTACAAGCCCTCAGTCCAACCTCTCTCATTCTATTGCGGACAGTCTGAGATCTGATGGAGGTATTGTGCGTTCCTGGTGTAACTCGGGCAGTTGTTGTTGCCATCCTGTACCTGTCCCACAGGTGTAATGTTTGGACGATCCTGTGAAGGTGTTGTTACACGTAGTCTGCCACTGCGAGGACGATCAGCTGTCCGTCCTGTCTCCCCGTAGCGCTGTCTTAGGCGTCTCACAGTACGGACATTGCAATTTATTGCCCTGGCCACATCTGCAGTCCTCATGCCTCCTTGCAGCATGCCTAAGGCACGTTCACGCAGATGAGCAGGGACCCTGGGCATCTTTCTTTTGGTGTTTTTCAGAGTCAGTAGAAAGGCCTCTTTAGTGTCCTAAATTTTCATAACTGTGACCTTAATTGCCTACCGTCTGTAAGCTGTTAGTGTCTTAACGACTGTTCCACAGGTGCATGTTCATTAATTGTTTATGGTTAATTGAACAAGCATGAGACACAGTGTTTAAACCCTTTACAATGAAGATCTGTGAAGTTATTTGGATTTCTACGAATTATCTTTCAAAGACAGGGTCCTGAAAAAGGGATGTTTCTTTTTTTGCTGAGTTGATCTATTTTGTGACCATTGAAAGCAATGTTCTAATGTTGATTAACGCAACATTAAATGCTTACAGTTTAAAAAGTTTAGCCTAACAGTTAAAATATCAATATGCTGCATCGAAGCAGCTAAAGTAAGAAAATATTGTGTTTTGGATGTGTACCTTAAAAGATGAAAGGGGCAAGTTTAACCGTCCTTATCTTGATTTTCAAATGAACATCACTATAACTATACACGCTGTCACGCCCTGGCTCTGGGGACTCTTTAATGTTGAGCCAGGGTGTGTAGGTTCTATGTTATAGTTTTCTATGTTTTGTTCTAGATCATTTATATCTATGTTGGCCAGGGTGGTTCCCAATCAGAGACAGCTGTAGCTCGTTGTCTCTGATTGGGGACCATACTAAGGCAGCCTTTTGGCACTAGTTTATTGTGGGATCTTGTTCCGTAAGGTTTGTTTTGGTGTTTAACCTAGGACTTCACGTATCATTTGGTTTGTTGTTTTTGTTCGTGTGTACTACAATAAATAATGTACGCTTACCACGCTGCGCCTTGGTCTGCTTCATGTAACGATCGTAACAGAAGATCCCACCAAAGGAGGACCAAGCAGCGTGTCCAGGAACAGACAGCCTGGACTTGGGAGGAGATCCTGGACGGGAAGGGATCCTGGACTTGGGAAGAGATCCAGGCCGGAATGGATCGCTGTCCTTGGGAGGAGACTGTGGAGGCGCGCTACAGAGAGGATCAGCGGCAACGCAGTGGGTACCGGCCGAGGAGGAAGCCTGAGAGACAGCCCCAATAAATGTTTTTGGGGGGCTAAAAGGGCAGGCTCCGTGTTATGCGGAGCCACGTACTGTGCCGCGAGTGTTCCGGGACAGTCCTGTACGTCCTGTGCTAGCACCTCGCACGTGCCGTGCTAAGGTGGGCATGCAGCCAGGACGGAGTGTGCCGGCTCAACGCTCATGGCCTCCAGTACCCCTCCTCGGTCCCGTATATCCTGCGCCAGTGCCACGTGCTGTAGCGCCAGTACGAGTGCACAGCCCTGTACGTCCTGTGCTGATGCCTCACACATATTGTGTGGAGGTAGGCATTTAGCCAGGACGGGTTGTGTCAGCTCTCCGCTCCAGACCTCCAGTCCGCCTCCACAGTCCGGCCCGGCCCGTTCCGGCTCCCCGCACCAAGCCTATGGTGTGTGTACCCAGTCCAGCCCGGCCCGTTCCGGCTCCCCGCACCAAGCCTATGGTGCGTGTTCCCAGTCCGGCCTGTTCCTGCTCCCCGCACAAAGCCTGTGGTGCGCGTCGTCAGCCCGGTCCGGCCTGTTCCTGTCCCTAGCACCAAGCCTGTGGTGCGCGTCGCCAGCCCGGTGCGGCCCGTTCCTGCTCCCCGCACCAAGCTAGTGGTGCGCGTCGCCAGCCCGGTCCAGCCCGTTCCTGCTCCCCGCACCAAGCCAGTGGTGCGCGTCGCCAGCCCGGTCCGGCCAGTTCCTGCTCCCCGCACCAAGCCAGTGGTGGACGTCGTCAGTCCGGCACGGCCCGTGCCTGTTCCTCCGGTGCCTGGTCCGGCACCGGTCAGCTGCTCCACTGCGGAGCCAGAGCAATCCGCTCCACCGGTGTCCAGTCCAGCTCCAGCCAGCGGGACCAGACCAGGGGCGCTACGGGGGGGTAGAAGGAGAGTGGTGGTCACGCCCGGAGCCGGAGCCGCCTCCGAGGCGGAATGCCCACCCGGCCCCTCCCCTGTTGTGTTTGGTTGGCACGGTCGCATTCCGCGCCTTTGGGGGGGGGGGGTACTGTCACGCCCTGGCTCTGGGGACTCTTTAATGTTGAGCCAGGGTGTGTAGGTTCTATGTAATAGTTTTCTATGTTTTGTTCTAGATAATTTATATATATGTTGGCCAGGGTGGTTCCCAATCAGAGACAGCTGTAGCTCGTTGTCTCTGATTGGGGACCATACTTAGGCAGCCTTTTGGCAATAGTTTATTGTGGGATCTTGTTCCGTAAGGTTTGTTTTGGTGTTTAACCTAGGACTTCACGTATCGTTTGGTTTGTTGTTTTTGTTTGTGTGTACTACAATAAATAATGTACGCTTACCACGCTACGCCTTGGTCCGCTTCATGTAACGATCGTGACACACGCAGGTCACCATAACTACACATTCAGGCATGATGACTCAACGACTCGTCCGCGTAAGACGCAGTTAACAGTACAGATCACCCCTTAGAAAATTATGTAGATAGATGACATTGGGATTCCAATTTGCTTTCCATATACCCTATTCAAGTGCAGTCGCAAATAACATCAAGCGCTATGAGGAAACCTGCTCTCATGAGGACCCCCACAGGAATGGAAGAACCAGAGTTACCTCTGCTGCAGAGGATAAGTTCATTAGAATTACCAGTCTCAGAAATTGCAGCCCAAATAAATGCTTCATAGAGTTCAAGTCACAGATACATTTCAACATCAACTGTTCAGAGGGGACTGTGTGAATCAAGCCTTCATGGTAAAATTGCTGCAAAGAAACCACTACTAAAGGACACCAATAATAAGAAGAGACCGGCTTGGGCCAATAAACACGAGCAATGGACATTAGACCGGTGGAAATGTGTCCTTTGGTCTGGAGTCCAAATTGGAGATTTTTGGTTCCAACCGCCTTGTCTTTGCGAGACGTGGTGTGGGTGAACAGATGATTTCCGCATGTGTAGTTCCCACCGTAAAGCATGGAGGAGGAGGTGTTATGGTGTGGGGGTGCTTTGGTGGTGACACTGTCTGTGATTCATTTAGAATTGAAGGCACACTTAACCAGCATGACTAACACAATATTCTGCAATGATATGCCATCCCATCTGGTTAGGGCTTAGTGGGACTATCAATTGTTTTTCAGTAGGACAATGACCCAACACATCTCCAGGCTGTGGAAGGGCTATTTTACCATGAAGGAGAGTGACGGAGTGCTGCATCAGATGACCTGGCCTCCACAGCTGGTTGAGAGAATGCCAAGAGTGTGCAGTTGCAGAGGGAGGTGTTCAGTCCCAGGGTCCTAAGCTTGGTGACGAGCTTGGAGGGGACAATGGTGTTGAACGCTGAGCTGTAGTCAGTGAACAGTATTCTCACGTAGGTATTCCATTTATATAGGTGGGTGTGGAGTGCAATTGAGATTGCATCGTCTATGGATCTGTTGGGGCGGTATGCAAATGTGAGTGGGTCTAGGGTGTCTGGTGTGCCATAACCAGCCTCTTAAAACACTTAATGACTACAGATGTGAGTGCGACAGGGTGGTAGTCATTGTGGCATAAAGCCTTAGAGTTTTTGAGAACAGGAAGGATGGTGGTCATCTTAAAACATGTGGGCATTACAGACTGGGACAAGGAGAGATTGAAAATTACCATGAATATGCTTGCCATCTGTTCTGCGCATGTTCTGAGAACGCACCCCGGAATACCGCCGGGCCCTAGGAATTGCGGGTGTTGACGTCGGCCTCGGAGAGCGAGATCACCTAGTCCTCTGGGTCGGTGGTGGCCCTTAGACCCGGAATGATGTTGTCATTGTCGAAGCATGCATAAAATGCATTGAGTTTGTCTGGTAGAGAGGCATCTGGCTGGGTATTTCGTTATAATCCGTAACGGACTGTAGCTCCTGCCACATGCGGCGGGCGGCGGAGCCTGTCTAATATGATTCCACCTTATTCCTATTTTGTCCTTTTGCTCGTTTGATGTTTCTGCAAAGGTCATAGTGGAACTTCTTGTACTTGTTCCTGTCCTCAACCGTTTTCTCAGAGTTGTCTGTGATAGCCCTGTGTGCGGTAGCCCTGTCCTTTAGTTTAGTGCCAACCTCGGTGTTAATCCAGGGATTTTGATTAGGGAAGCAGCGCACCTTCACTGTGGAGACAAAGTCGCAATCAACTCATAAAAGTTTATCTCAGATGGTAATCTCAACAGTTTTAGGTACCGCGAAGGAAATATAGGATGTCGATTAAGGTAGCCCCCCGCACCTCTCTGATTCAGAGGGGTCGGTTAAATGCGGAAGACACATTTCAGTTCAATACATTCAGTTGTACTACTGACTAGGTATCCCCCTTTCCCTTTCCCAAATGATGGGGAATAACCAATCGCGATGAGGCATCGCCAGCTGTGAACACAGGGGTATAAAATGACTAAAATGTAAATGTAAATGTATTCAACTGGGGTCTACTGCCCCTAGAGGTCTGTGGAGGTACTGCAAAAATATATTTAATAATAAAATACAAAAAGTGAAGAAAATAATTATATGTTTTTATGAATATCGCTAGCAAAAACAGAATAAACACATTTTGAATGACACACTGTACCTACAGAAGAAAATACGAGAATATTTTATTTCTAATGATATCAACTTTATTTCTCAACTCCTAATATTGAGCAAATTACACTCATTGGAGCCAATTACACTAACTGGAGTATCTGACATAGGCTTTCAAAATGTACCTGCGAATAGGCTACCAGTGCAGCAAGTGCCACTGGTACTGGTAAGCTTTCTTGAATTGGACATCCATTTTTGCCAACCTTTGTTTAACCAGCTAAACAGCTGCTCTTAGTGAACATGTGTTTGGAGTTACCAATTATACCAATTCCAATTATAATGTAGGGAGGTCAAAATAATGAAAAATTATCTACCAAATCTATTTTATTTATTTATTATTATTACTTCTCCTTGCCATTATCACTCACCTGATGATAACACAAAACATGAATTTCTATTTTGTTTGCTAACATATGATGGGGATCCCTGAGTCGCCGGTTTGCCTGGGAGGGGATACCTGGGCAAGAAAAGGATGAAGACCCCTGCTATAGCACGCTTTAGACAACCACAATGAATGTGACTGTACATAAAATGTTGCAATGGTAAAACATTTGATATAATTTTTGCCAGATACGATGACTTTGCCTACTCTTAATTCTTGCCTATTATGTTTTTTTAACAAATGTATATATTTTAAATAACGTGATAGGTATATTGTACTAAATCAAACAGTAAGGTTGTTAAAAGATGGAATTTGATTACCGTTATATCATCACCCTCGTCACTACCGTTTAACAACTCGCAAAAAGTCACTTGCCGATAATGTTGCATAAAACATTTTAGGCATCTTTTTTTTAACAACGTGATATTTCTCTCCAAAGGGATAACTTTAAATAATATGATGTAGGTTAATTAATTATTCAAAATAAAAATATGTGATTATTTATTAGCCTAGTGGTTATAATTATTTAGGCCAGGGATGGGCAACTTTGATGGGGGTGAGGGCCACAAAAAAAAACGGAACTCATGACGGGGCGCAGTGGCTCGTGGGTCTGTGATATGTTACAAATTACAATTCGTATTATATGTCAAATATTTGAAAAACGTACAATATCTTACGAATTTGCTAAATGTACAATATGTTCTGAATTTGAAAAACGTATGATATGTTACGAATTCTAGCTAGGTGGCTAGGTGCGTAACATTAGCTAGCTGGCTAATGTTAGCTAGGCTAGAGATTAGGATCAGGGGTTAGGGTTAAGGTTAGGGTTAAGGGAAAAGGTTAGATAAAAGGGTTAGGGGAAGGGTTAGCTAGCATGCTAAGTAGTTGCAAAATAGCTCAAAACTAGTAAGCAGTTGAACAGTTGCTAATTAGCTAGAATGCTAAAGTTCTCTGTTATGAGATTCTAACTAACCATCTGTCTTATATAACCATACCAAACGTAACATATCATACTAATTTGAGAGCCCCAGATTTACATTTACTATGTTACGTCTATAAGACCAGGCTGGGTGGAGAGAAACATTTGCAGTTTTACAGCTAATTTCTTGCAATTCTAAGTAGGGTGGCGGCTAATGTTAGAATATTTTCAAATTAATTTTAATTTTTTAGGGGGGAGATCAGCTTTAATATTGCAGATACAGTGGGGAGAACAAGTATTTGATACACTGCCAATTTTGCAGGTTTTCCTACTTACAAAGCATGTAGAGGTCTGTAATTTTGGGTACACTTAAACTGTGAGAGAGGGAATCTAAAACAAAAATCCAGAAAATCACATTGTATGATTTTTAAGTAAGTAATTTGCATTTTATTGCATGACATAAGTATTTGATCACCTACCAACCAGTAAGAATTCCGGCTCTCAAAGAACTGTTAGTTTTTCTTTAAGAAGCCCTCCTGTTCTCCACTCATTACCTGTATTAACTGCACCTGTTTGAACTCATTACCTGTATAAAAGACACCTGTCCACACACTCAATCAAACAGACTCCAACCTCTCCACAATGGCCAAGACCAGAGAGCTGTGTAAGGACATCAGGGATAAAATTGTAGACCTGCACAAGGCTGGGATGGGCTACAGGACAATAGGCAAGCAGCTTGGTGAGAAGGCAACAACTGTTGGCACAATTATTAGAAAATGGAAGAAGTTCAAGATGACGGTCAATCACCCTCGGTCTGGGGCTCCATGCAAGATCTCACCTCGTGGGGCATCAATGATCATGAAGAAGGTGAGGGATCAGCCCAGAACTACACGGCAGGACCTGGTCAATGACCTGAAGAGAGCTGGGACCACAGTCTCAAAGAAAACCATTAGTAACACACTATGCCGTCATGCATTAAAATCCTGCAGCGCACGCAAGGTCCCCCTGCTCAAGCCAGCGCATGTCCAGGCCTGTCTGAAGTTTGCCAATGAGCATCTGGATGATCCAGAGGAGGAATGGGAGAAGGGCATGTGGTCTGATGAGACAAAAATTGAGCTTTTTGGTCTAAACTCCACTCACCGTGTTTGGAGGAAGAAGAAGGATGAGTACAACCCCAAGAACACCATCCCAACCGTGAAGCATGGAGGTGGAAACGTCATTCTTTGGGGATGCTTTTCTGCAAAGGGGACAGGACGACTGCACCGTATTGAGGGGAGGATGGATGGGGCCATGTTTCACGAGATCTTGGCCAACAACCTCCTTCCCTCAGTAAGAGCATTGAAGATGGGTCGTGGCTGGGTCTTCCAGCATGACAACGACCC
The DNA here is from genome assembly GCF_964263955.1 of Coregonus lavaretus. NCBI lineage: Eukaryota > Metazoa > Chordata > Actinopteri > Salmoniformes > Salmonidae > Coregonus > Coregonus lavaretus. The sequence continues at coordinate 28,883,750 of NC_140026.1, forward strand.
AAAACACACAGCCAGGGCAACTAAGGAGTGGCTCCGTAAGAAGCATCTCAAGGTCCTGGAGTGGCCTAGCCAGTCTCCAGACCTGAACCCAATAGAAAATCTTTGGAGGGAGCTGAAAGTCCGTATTGCACAGCAACAGCCCCGAAACCTGAAGGATCTGGAGAAGGTCTGTATGGAGGAGTGGGCCAAAATCCCTGCTGCAGTGTGTGCAAACCTGGTCAAGACCTTCAGGAAACGTATGATCTCTGTAATTGCAAACAAAGGTTTCTGTACCAAATATTAAGTTCTGCTTTTCTGATGTATCAAATACTTATGTCATGCAATAAAATGCAAATTAATTACTTAAAAATCATACAATATGATTTTCTGGATTTTTGTTTTAGATTCCGTCTCTCACAGTTGAAGTGTTCTTATGATAAAAATAACAGACCTCTACATGCTTTGTATGTAGGAAAACCTGCAAAATCGGCAGTGTATCAAATACTTGTTCTCCCCACTGTATAGTGTGGTTTCTATCAATGTAATTATCTGCATAATTTCCATCCCCCATATATATTTTCAAAAATATACAGTGCCTTGCAAAAGTATTCATCCCCCTTGGCGTTTTTCGTATTTTGTTGCATTACAACCTGTAATTTAAATTGATTTTTATTTGGATTTCATGTAATGGACATACACAAAATAGTCCAAATTGGTGAAGTGAAATGAAAAAAAAAAACGTGTTTCAAAAAAGTCTAAAAAATAAATAACAGAAAAGTGGTGCGTGCATCTGTATTCACCTCCTTTGCTATGAAGCCCGTAAATAAGATCTGGTGCAAACAATTACCTTCAGAAGTCACCTAATTAGTTAAATAAAGTCCACCTGTGTGCAATCTAAGTGTCACATGATCTGTCACATGATCTCAGTATATATGCACCTGTTCTGAAAGGCCCCAGAGTCTGCAACACCACTAAGCAAGGGGCACCACCAAGCAAGCGGCACAATGAAGACCAAGTAGCTCTCCAAACTAGTCAGGTACAAAGTTGTGGAGAAGTACAGATCAGGGTTGGGTTATAAAAAATATCCGAAACTTTGAACATCCCATGGAGCACCATTAAATCCATTATTAAAAAATGGAAAGAATATGGCACCACAACAAACCTGCCAAGAGAGGGCCGCCCACCAAAACTCACGGACCAAGCAAGGAGGGCATTAATCAGAGAGGCAACAAAGATACCAAAGATAACCCTGAAGGAGCTGCAAAGCTCCACAGCGGAGATCGGAGTATCTGTCCATAGGACCACTTTAAGCCATACACTCCAAAGAGCTGGGCTTTACGGAAGAGTGGCCAGAAAAAAGCCATTGCTTAAAGAAAAAAGTAAGCAAACACGTTTTGTGTTCGCAAAAAGACATGTGGGAGACTCCCCAAACATATGGAAGAAGGTACTCTGGTCAGATTAGAATAAAATTGAGCTTTTTGGCTATCAAGGGAAACGGTATGTCGGGTGCAAACTCAACACCTCTCATCACCCCGAGAACACCATCCTCCATGCTGTGGGGATGTTTTTCATCAGCAGGGACTGGGAAACTGGTCAGAATTGAAGGAATGATGGAAGGCGCTAAATACAGGGAAATTCTTGAGTGAAACCTGTTTCAGTCTTCCAGAGATTTGAGACTGGGACGGAGGTTCACCATCCAGCAGGACAATGACCCTAAGCATACTGCTAAAGCAACACTTGAGTGGTTTAAGAGGAAACATTTAAATGTCTTGGAATGGCTTAGACAAAGCCCAGACCTCAATCCAATTGAGAATCTGTGGTATGACTTAAAGATTGCTGTACACCAGCGGAACCCATCCAACTTCAAGGAGCTGGAGCAGTTTTGCCTTGAAGAATGGGCAAAAATCTCAGTGGCTAGATGTGCCAAGCTTATAGAGACATACCCCAAGAGACTTGCAGCTGTAATTTCTGCAAAAGGTGGCTCTACAAAGTATTGACTTTGGGTGGGTGAATAGTTATGCACGCTCATGTTTTCTGTTTTTATGTATTATTTCTTGTTTGTTTCACAATAAAATATATTTTGCATCTTCAAAGTGGTAGGTATGTTGTGTAAATCAAATGATACAAACCCCCAAAACATCAATTTTGATTCCAGGTTGTAAGGCAACAAAATAGGAAAAATGGGGGGGGGGGGGGGGGGTGAATACTTTCGCAAGCCACTGTATAGACTATGACTCCCAGTGTTATTTTCTATTTAACTTACTGTATGAATAATTGTGATATAACTGTCCGTCTTCCATAAAACTTTGTGGTTAAGAGTACTGTATGAAAACTGCCCCTGTTGTAGATGATTTTGTACATTGGTGTGACAGTGCTTTCTTTCAAATGAATGTGACAAAAACCAAAGATATGTGTATTGATTTCAAGCATAAACCCCCTACCCCTCAGGACACTATCATCAAGGGCAGAATCCGTCCTGTCTGACTGTGCCCACTCCCTACACCATGAGTTACAGGTCCTACCCTCTGGCTCCCGGTTTACATTCCCCACTGTTAAGACTAACAGGTACAAGCACTCCTTCTCACCCCTATGGCCACTGCAATTTTGAATACAGGGAAGACAAGGAGGTAGGCTAGGGATGATGATGATGTTGAGGATGATGATGGTAATATGTTGTTGATGATAATGATGAAGGTGATGTTGACGTTGATGAAGTTTTTTGTTTTTGTCAGCACATTGTTGATATGTTGTTGACGAGATTATCTAAGAATGCACATAGCACTTTACTTATAGGCAATTTTGGCTTGCTATACTTTTATGCTGATGCTAATGTCGATCACTAGTAGGCCTACTGAACTGTAAAGGGGTTACCATGAATTTGACAGTAATTTACAGGCAGCTCGGTGGCAAGTAAAATTATGTATTTAATATTACAGTACACCTACGCACAGTTAGTAATGACGCACAGTTAGTAATGACGCACAGTACAATACCATAACATGTACTGTATTATACTGTAAAAAGTCAATGCTACTGTAATAAATGAATGATTGAATGGTTAATGAAATTCATTGAGCGGAGTGGTTTGTATTTCATTGTAATTACAAGGGATTGGTGCAAGCAGGTTTGGTGCTAGGTAAAGTGTTTACACATTACAGCATATTAATGAATATTTAGTGTTTTATATCACTTGCACTTCTAGAGGCCTTAACAAAGGCTTCCAAACTGCCGGCAACTACAGGGCAAAACAGACCAAAAGGACGTGGCAATATGTTCAACCACTTAAGGTTTAAGAATAGCTGCCACTCCAATCTGTCCCCTCCACATTTTTTATTGATGGGGCACGATAATCACTTAGGAGTTAAATTGGTACAGCATTCTCACTCACGGGTGCAACAAATATAGCCTCTTACAAGGCAGGCATGGTGGTGCATTCCTTTATTCATTAATATGCTGTAATGTTTGTAAACACTTTACTTAGCAACCAGCCTACTTGCACCAATCCCTTGTAATTACAGTAAACTACTGTGAAATACAAACCCCTCCCCTCAACGAATTTCATTCATCCATTTATTCATTCCGATTACAGTAGCATTTACTTTTTTACAGTATAATGCAGCCAATTTGACAGGAATGTACTGTGGCATTACACAGTAGGCTACTTGCTTTGATACCGTATTTATATTACAGTAGGTGTACTTCATCTCCTGAGTGGCGCAGTGGTCTCCTGAGTGGCGCAGTGGTCTAAGGCACTGCATCGCAGTGCTAACTGTGCCACTAGAGATCCTGGTTCGAATCCAGGCTCTGTCGCAGCCGGCCGCGACCGGGAGACTCATGGGCGGCGCACAATTGGCCCAGCGTCGTCCAGGGTAGGGGAGGGAATGGCCGGCAGGGATGTAGCTCAGTTGATAGAGCATGGCGTTTGCAACACCAGGGTTGTGGGTTCAATTCCCACGGGGGGCCAGTATAAAAAAATATGTATTCACTAACTGTAAGTCGCTCTGGATAAGAGCGTCTGCTAAATGACTAAAATGTAAAAATGTAAATGTTAATAAGAAATACAGAATTTGACTTGCCACCAGCTGCCTGTAAGCCACTGTCAAATTCACTGTAAGTGTTGTTAATTGTATTGATGGCTGTCAGCCCTATGACTAGATGTAGTAGCTCATTGTATTCACTACAACTGTGTCATTTTGATCCATGTGAATTGTTTAATGTTGTTTTTTATGCTGCTTTGCTGCAAAAACAATTGATCAAGTTGAAATTTGGACTCCAAGCCAAGTAATTAAATCATCTTCAGAGTCAGCATCAGTGAAGTTCATAAGATGTATTATTACCTAAAAAGGAACCATCACTTTCAAACAAAGCCTATATCAGGCTACACGTTTTCACTTTATAAAACAATGTGTTATTAATAAGCTGTTGGCATGGTTATAACCTTAAATGCCATTGTACTGTACCTATTCATTATAAGCTACTCCTCTCAATACTCTTCCTTTTAAGGACATTACCGTAGCATTCAAACCACTCCAAGGAAAGTCGGACCGCTCACGCTAGCCTTCACTGTAACGTTTTTAAACCAAGACTTGGACACAAACAGAACACATCAACAAAGTAACAAGAAAGGGATACAGTGTTTGATTTCTATACTGTAAGGTCTTATCAACAATGTTCGCGTGCTGCCACACAACACGCAACTGGTAGATAAAAAAGAGAAAGATAACTTTGAAAGTAGGCTACAAAGTCCGCGCGTGCCTCATTGTCTTTTCTTTACCTTGTTCCCGTGTATCTCCGTTTGCACTTTCCAGTATGCCATTTAGTAGTAGCAAAGACAGCATAATAAGGGAACGTCCACATTGTGCCGGTGATATTTGGCAATTTTTCTGCCTATGTTTGCTGTACATCACTGTTGTCCACAGTACCGTTATTCGTCCTCCCGTTCCTCGCTGATACTGAGTCCCTCTTTTGCTCTCTCTGCTTTGACACCCGAGCGGTGCGCGCATGAAAACAAGAAATGGATCTGATTAAGACCGCCAGCCCATCCCTTGTTTCCCAGTTGTATGAAAGAAGCCATTCAGTAAAATGACCGGTTTAGCTGTATAACAACATTTCTGTCAGTTATAATAATCATAGGCAATTTGTGCATCAGTAGGCCCCTAGACTTCATTGGACTATTATTAAGAATGTATGCCTAAATGTAGTGGCGTGTACTGATGGATGCCAAGGGAAGCCAGGCTTTCCCAAAAAATAAAAAATATAATAAATTAAAAAGTATTAATAATAATAATATATATATATATATTTTTTTTTATTCATTATTATTTATATACATTTATTTTATTTTTTTAAATAATTATTAATACGTTTTTATTTATATAATGTATATTTAGTCTCTCTGTGTTTCATGATTTTCCTTCAAATCGCAAGAGTACCTTCAGAAATTATTCATACATCTTGACATATTCAACGTTTTGTTGTGTTAAAGCCTGAATTCAGAATTGATTAAATTGATTTATTTTCTCACCTATCTCAGACAATAACCCATACTGATAAAGTGAAAACATGTTTTTAGAAATCTTTGCAAATGTATTGAACATGAATTACAGAAATATCTAATTTACTGTATGTTATGCACACAAAATGTATAGTCACATTTGTGTTTATGTATTGTTTCTTTGTATTGGGGAAGAATGCTTTTACTGAGATGTCAGTCCTCAAAGGTTTCGCCATTGCATTTACATTTACATTTTAGTCATTTAGCAGACGCTCTTATCCAGAGCGACTTACAGTTAGTGAATACATTTTTTTTTTTTTTTATACTGGCCCCCCGTGGGAATCGAACCCACAACCCTGGCGTTGCAAACGCCATGCTCTATCAACATCCCTGCCGGCCATTCCCTCCCCTACCCTGGACGACGCTGGGCCAATTGTGCGCCGCCCATGAGTCTCCCGGTCGCGGCCGGCTGCGACAGAGCCTGGATTCGAACCAGGATCTCTAGTGACACAGTTAACACTGCGATGCAGTGTCTTAGACCACTGCGCCACTTAGACCACTGCGCCACTCATTGCGATGCACTTATACTACTGTTGGCCAGTAGGTGGCAGTGAGACGTGTTCACTTCACACTGGGACTATATGCGATCCTGCACCTGTGTGCTCTCATAATTGAGAGAACCTTTGGAAGAGAAGCCACGTTCTCCTGTTCAGTGGCGGCTCCTGAAAAAATTCTCAGGGGGGGGGGGCAATTTTTGTGATGATTTAGGTGACCTACACACATTTTAAAAAAGATATGTCCAGCAACAACATGAAGACAGGGGCAGCATATAAGTCAATACTGATATACACATTACTTGCTTCAAAAAGGCCTCATGGTTGAATTGGAAATATGTGCACCTGAGCATAATTCACAACAAGCAAGCTGGAGCTTTTGATAGAGGCTACTGAAAACATTGATGCAAGTTATTGGTAATAAGAAATTTTTATAGACTTCCATATTCTGCCCTTTTGTATAGATTTGTGAAAATGAACAGTGATAGACATTTTGCCTGAAAACAGAATTTGAAAATAATTTATAGAAAAGGTAAACACAGCTATCTGTATGGCTTTGTAAAAATGAACAACCATATTCTGGCCAATTGTATAGATTTGTAAATATGAACAACCATATTCTGGCCAATTGTATAGATTTGTAAAAATGAACATGAACAGATTTTTTTTTTTTTAACTTTTTTTAAAATGAAAAATAACTATTTTAAACAACATCAACTGTGAACTGATTTGGGCGTGTGTGTGTTAAAAAGACAGACAGGGAGGGACAAAGAGAGAGAGAGGCTACATTACTTGTACTGAAACTGTTCTAGCTTGCTGCATGATCAAATTCAGCTGATGCGCATAGCAATGCACGTAATGGGCATTCTTGAAATGCTCACGCACCTTTTGCTGCACACCAGCCTTCTCTCCCCTCATCACACTGGCTCCATCGTAAGCTTGCGCAATGAGTTTGACTTTCTCGTCGTCGGCAAAAAGACCGTTCAGTCTCTCCAAAAGCACACTGGCGATTGAGACTGAGGTTGATTCCGAGATGGGAAGGAACTCAAAAAAGCGCTCCTGCACTTTGTGGTTGCTATCTATGTGCCTCAGCACAAGCACCAGCTGTGTCTGTGTAGAAACGTCCGTGGTCTCGTCAGCTTGGATAGCTACGAAGTTCGCCGACTTCACCTCCTCCACAATATGTTCCCTCATGACCGCTAGCATACACTCCAGTAGCTCGTTTTGAATGGTCTTTGATGTGCCCTTGAAAACTTTAGCATTTTTAAGATGGTCATCAAACACCTCATCTAATTGTGCCACAAAGTTGACAAGTCCAAGAAAAATACCAGGGTTGGTGGAGCCCTCAGTTTCATCTTTGCCTCGCAAAGCTAGCCATCTTGACAGTTGTACGTGAATTGATTGACGCTGCTACCCGCTCTTTTCTTAGTTATGTTCATGGTTACTTATGTTACGTATGACGAAAGCGCGTAAGTGCAAACCCTCCCGGAACCCATAGAGATTGTATTGAAAGCTCTGATATTTGAAAAAATATATATTTTACATGATAGTCTATGAGAGACTCCTGGGCGATTTTCAACCTGACTGAAATCGCCCCAAAAGGGGCGGGGCCATTTGAAGCACGACTTTAGCCTGATTGGACATTTAGTGGCAGTTCAGACGTCTAGATTAGAACACTGATAACTACTGTTGCCGTGATATAATTGATTAGAAAAAAAATCCCTTCCTTTTCCCATTTGGCAGTGCGTCGCCCATATCGCCCTAATGAACACACCGCCCCTGCTCCTGTTTCATCATTTATTCTGTGTTATAGGTCAGTAAAGTACAAAAATACACTGAATACCACAATATAGTTTTGTAACTTGCCTGTTGAAGTGAATGTAATGGTTTTGAACAACATAGTAATTGTATAACTTTGTATTAGACAGAAAACGCATGTGGAGTGTAATGTGAAATGATGGTGGTGCATTCCTTTGATCTAAAACAAATTCATTGTTAACTCCTGAACATTTTTATTTTTGAAAAAGACACACCTGACAATATCCTAAGGGTTTAGAGAATTTAATGTTGTAACTGTGATGTTTAAGAACTTTGTAATTGTTGTACTGTAAATGTTAGAAAAGCCGCTAGTTTAGAGCTAGCTCCAGTTAGCTGTCTGCTAGCTCCTGTCAGTTGGTTGCTGGCTTCGGTTAGCACTATGCTAGCTTGTTCAGTCACTTTCCAATAATTTGCATTAATGTCATTTGAAATAGTCTTGTCTTTCTATTAGCTCTTCTTACACAGGGTGAATGTATTTTGAGCATGGGTATAAAGTAACTTCGAATGAGTTATACCAGTCTTTAAAGGCTTTCATGTTTTAGAGTCTCCTATGAGGCTATAGTGGGCATCAGTCAACTACATAATTATAACCTAAACAGGTGAATTAAAGTTAAGAGGAAATGTGTTTGGGGTATGAATGTAAAGAATTTGAGGATGTGAAATGGATTGGAATTTAATATTTGTTATATATAAATTGATGTATGTTTGATATGTTTATGAAGTAATATGTCTGGGATTTATGAGACAGATTGTTAAATACACTTTAAAAAAAACATTACAAAATAACTTTGAGATACAATGAAAATACAGAAAAATACAATTTGCCCTTGAGAGAATGTTGAATGTCATGACTTCCTCTGAGGCTGCCTCCCCTCCTTTTTCGGGCAGGCTTCGGCATTCGTCGTCACCGGCCTTCTAGCCACTTCCGCTCCTCATCTCATCATTCCATTTGTTTTGTCTTGTTTTTCCACACACCTGGTGCCTTCTGCCTCTTGGGGAAAGCCCTGGAGTGGGCCAACGCAGTCTGGAGTGAAGGAGGAGACGCGTTGGACAACTATGGGGAGTTCGCTCACCTCTTCCGGGCAGTCTTCGATCATACCCCCGAAGGAAGAAAGGCCGGTGAGCACCTGGTCCATCTGAGGCAGGCGACGAGGACCACGCAGGACTTTGCCCTGGAGTTTCGTACTCTAGCGACTGGGTCCGGGTGGAATGAGCGGACCCTCATTGACCACTTCCGGTGCAGCCTGCGGGTGGACATCCGAAGGGAGCTAGCCTGCCAGGATACCACGTTGACTTTCAACCAGCTGGTGGACATGGCCATCCGGTTGGACAAACTGCTGGCTTCCAGAGGACGTCCTGGAAGGGGCCTGCCTGTTTCACCCCCCTGCAACCCGGAACACATTCCGATGGAGCTGGGTGGTGCAGCAATCCGTGGGAACGAAGGACGACAGCTCCAGTGTCACACTTGTGGAAGGAGAGGACATTCTGCTGCACGCTGTCATCAGAGTTCTTCTGGTCTGGAGCCGGCAGGCAGGGCACTCTCGCATCACCCCAGGTAGCGCAAACCCACACTCGTTCAGAGCCTTCTGCTGCGCACTTCACCATACACGTCCACATCCCTAAACACACGGTAGTTCCCCAGTGTAAGGCGCAGCTGGGAACTTTATGGACAGGTCTTTAGCTCACAGTCTAGGTATTACATTGGCTCCCCTGTCCATTCCATTGCCCACCAAAGCCCTCTACAGTCAACCATTAGGGTCAGGTTTTGTTAGGAAGGTTACAGCACCAGTCACGATGATTACGCAGGAGACCCATAGGGAGCAAATCACTTTTTTTATTATTGAGTCCCCTGATTTCCCTGTTGTGTTGGGCCTTCCTTGGCTAGCACTACACAACCCCACCTTTTCATGGCCGCAGAGGGTTCTCACGGGGTGGTCGTGAGAGTGTCAGGGTAGGTGTCTAGCTGTTTCAGTTGGTGTAACCACGGTGGAAAGTCCCGACACTATCTCCACTTTGCGCATTCCCCCCGAATACCTCGATTTGCACGCACATTTTCTAAAACGCAGGCGACCAAATTACCAACCCATCGGGCGGGGGATTGCATGATAAACCTCCGGTTAGACTCTGTGCCTCCCAGGAGTCATGTATATCCCCTCTCGCAGACTGAAACGGAGGCTATGGAGACATACGTCTCTGAGTCCCTGCGCCAGGGGTCATGCTTGGTCACGGTGTGGTGGTCTACATCGATGACATTCTGGTGTATTCCGCTACGTGCGCCGAGCATGTGTCCCTGGTTCGCAAAGTACTGGGCCAACTGTTGGGAAATAAGAAAAATAGATATCTCAAGACAGACATGGCAGCTCTGCTTCTAGCTCCTAAGCAACTTTGCAGTATTTTTTTTTTTTGTGTGTTATTTCTTACATTATTAGCCCAGAACGTTTTTTGTATTATTACATACAGCCGGAAATAACCTTTGGATATCAGAGTGGCGGTAACTCACCAGCCTTACGACCAGGAATACGAATCGAATTTCCCGAATTGAATCCTTTGTTCCTACCCCCCAGGGCAATTTAACTTATCCCAGAGGCTGCTCCAAGATGCCGCTGGCGGAGAAGAGGTATTCGAAGTGCACTTCTAGTCCGACTGAGGAGGCGTGCTCACCATCCACCGCTTCCAAGTATATTACTCGCTAATGTTCAGTCTCTGGACAATAAAGTATACGAGCTCAGGGCCAGGATCTCCTTCCAGAGAGACATCAGAGACTGTAACATACTCTCTTTCACAGAATCATGGCTCTCTCGGGATATACTGTCCCCGTCCATACAGCCAGCTGGGTTCTCAGTACATCGCGCAGACAGGAAAAAACAACTCTCTGTGAAGAAGAAAGGCAGTGGTGTATGTTTCATGATTAATAACTCATGGTGTGATTGTGATAACATACAGAAACTCAAGTCCTTTTGTTCACCTGATCTAGAATACCTCACAATCAAATGCCGACCGTGTTATCTCCTAAGAGAATTCACTTCAGTTATAGTCACAGCCGTGTGTATATTCCCCCTCAAGCCGATACCACGACAGCCCTCAAGGAACTACACTGGACTTTATGCAAACTGGAAACCACATATCCTGAGGCCGCATTTATTGTAGCTGGGGATTTTAGCAAAGCAAATTTGAGGAAAACGCTACCGAAGTTCTATCAACACATTGACTGTAGTACTCGCTCTGGGAAAACACTCAACCACTGCTACTCCCCCTTTCGAAATGCCTACAAGGCACTCCCCCGCCCTCCCTTCTGCAAATTAGATCACTGGCTTCATCAATAAGTGCATCGATGATGTCGTCCCCACAGTGACCGTACGTACCCCAACCAGAAGCCATGGATTACAGGAAACATCCGCACTGAGCTAAAGGGCAGTGCTGCCGCTTTCAAGGAGCGGGACTCTAACCCGGATGCTTATAAGAACTCCCGCTATGCCCTCCGGCAAACCATCAAACAGACAAAGCGTAAATACAGGACTAAGATTGAATTGCACTACACCGGCTCCGACGCACGTCGGACGTGGCAAGGCAACTATTACAGACTACAAAGGGAAGCACAGTCGCGAGCTGCCCGGTGACACGAGCCTACCAGACGAGCTAAATTACTTCTATGCTCACTTCGAGGCAAGCAACACTGAAGCATGCATGAGAGCATCAGCTGTCTGGACGACTGTGTGATCACGCTCTCCGTAGCAGATGTGAGTAAGACCTTTAAACAGGTCAACATTCACAAGGCCGCAGGGCCAGACGTATTACCAGGACGTGTACTCCGAGCATGCGCTGACCAATTGGCAAGTGTCTTCACTGACATTTTCAACCTGTTCATGACTGAGTCTGTAATACCAACATGTTTCAAGCAGACCACCATAGTCCCTGTGCCCAAGAACACAAAGGAACCTGCCTAAATGACTACAGACTCGTAGCACTCACGCCTGTAGTGCTTTGAAAGGCAGATTATGACTCACATCAACACCATTATCCCAGAAACCCTAGACCCACTCCAATTTGCATTCCGTCCCAACAGATCCACAGATGATGCAATCTCTATTGCAATCCACACTGCCCTTTCCCAACTGGACAAAAGAAACACCTACGTGAGAATGCTATTCATTGACTACAGCTCAGCGTTCAACACCATAGTGCCCTCAAAGCTCATCACTAAGCTAAGGACCCTGGAACGAAACACCTCCCTCTGCAACTGGATCCTGAACTTCCTGACGGGCCGCCCCCCAGGTGGTTAGTGTAGGTAACAACACATCTGGCACGCTGATCCTTACCACGGGGGCCCCTCATGGGTGCGTGCTCAGTCCCCTCCTGTACTCCCTGTTAACCCATATATCATTACTCATTGTGTATTTATTCCTCATTTTATTACACCAACACCATCATTAAGTTTGCCGACTACACAACCGTGGTAGGCCTGATCACTGACAACGATGAGACAGCCTATATGGAGGAGGTCAGAGACCTGGCCTTTTTTAATGTGGTGCCAGGATAACAACCTCTCTCTCAACATGATCAAGACAAAGGAGATGATTGTGGACTACAGGAAAAGGAGGACCGAGCACTCCCTCATTCTCATTGACGGGAGAATGGTTGAGAGTTCCTTGGTGTCCACATCACCAACAAACTATCATGGTCCAAATAAACCAAGACAGTCATGAAGAGGGCACGACAAAGACTATTCCCCTGCAGGAGACTGAAAAGATTTGGCATGGGTCCTCAGATCCTCAAAAAATTATACAGCTGCACCATCGAGAGCATCCTAACTGGTTGCATCACTGCCTTGTTTGGCAACTGCTCGGCCTCCGACCGCAAGGCAATACAGAGGGCAATGCGTACGGCCCAGTACATCACTGGAGCCAAGCGTCCTAACACCCAGGACCTCTATACCAGGCGGGGTCAGAGGAAGGCCCTACAAATTGTCAACGACTCCAGACTCCCTATTCGTAGACTGTTCTCTCTGCTAACGCATGGCAAGCGGTACCGGAGTGCCAAGTCTAGGTCCAAAAGGCTTCTTAACAGCTTCTACCCCCAAGCATTAAGACTCCCGAACAGCTAATCAAATGGCTACCCGGACTATTTGCATTGTCACCCCCTCCCACCCACCCCCTCTTTTACGCTGCTGCTACTCTCTGTTTATTATCTATTCATAGTCACTTTAACTCTACCTACATGTACATATTACCTCAATTACCTACACTAACCTGTGCCCCCACACATTGACTCTGTACCGGTACCCTCTGTATATATCCTCGCTACTGTTATTTTACTGCTGCTCTTTAATTATTTGTTTTGTATTTTTTATTTTTTACTAATCTATTTTTTACATAAAACTTATTTTTCTTAAAACTGCATTGTTGGTTTTGGGGTTGTAAGTAAGCATTTCACTGTAAGGTCACATTTTGTATTCGGCGCATGTCACAAATAAAATGTGATTTGATTTGACTCCAATTTGTTCCTCCCTTCATATAGGCAGAAACTCAAACAGGAAGTACCCGTGCTAAGGTCTATTCAATGCTGGTCTGACCAATCGGAATCCAATCTTCAAGATTGTTTTGATCACGCGGACTGAGATATGTTCCGGGTAGCCTCTGAGAATAACATTGACGTATACACGGACACAGTGACTGAGTTCATCAGGAAGTGAATAGGGGATGTTGTTCCCACTGTGACTATTAAAACCTACCCAAACCAAAAACTGTGGATAGATGGCAGCATTCGTGCAAAACTGAAAGCGCGAACCACCGCATTTGACCTGGCAAGGTGACTGGGAATATGGTTAAATACAAACAGTGTAGTTATTCCCTCCGTAAGGCAATCAAACAGGCAAAACGTCAGTACAGAGACAAAGTGGAGTCGCAATTCAATGGCTCAGACACGATACGTATGTGGCAGGGTCTACAGGCAATCACGGATTACAAAGGGAAAACCAGCCACGTCAGGGACACTGACGTCTTGATCCCAGACAAGCTAAACACCTTCTTTGCCCGCTTTGAGGATAACATAGTGCCACCGGCGCGACACTCTTCCAAGGACTGTGGGCTCTCGTTCTCCGTGGCCGAAGTGAGTAAGACGTTTAAGCATGTTAACCCTCGCAAGGCTGCCAGCCCAGACGGCATCCCTAGCCGCCTCCTCAGAGCATGCGCAGACTAGCTGGCTGGAGTGTTTATGGACATATTCAATCTCTCCCTATCCCAGTCTGCTGTCCCCACTTGCTTCAAGATGTCACCCTTGTTCTTGTACCCAAGAAAGCAAAGGTAACTGAACTAAATGACTATCGCCCCGTAGCACTCACTTCTGTCATCATGAAGTGCTTTGAGAGGCTAATTAAGGATCATATCACCTTACCTGACACCCTAGACCCACTTCAATTTGCTTACTGCCCTATCCCATCTGGACAAGAGGAATACCTACGTATGAATGCTGTTAAAGCTCAGCTTTCAACACCATAGTACCCTCCAAGCTCATCATTAAGCTTGGGGCCCTGGGTCTGAACCCCGCCCTGTGCAACTGGGTTCTGGACTTCCTGACGGGCCTCCCCCAGGTGGTGAAGGTAGGAAACAACACCTCCACTTCGCCAGTCCTCAACACAGGGCCCGCACAAGGGTGCGTGCTCAGCCCCCTCCTGTACTCCCTGTTCACCCATGTCTGCGTGGCCACGCACGCCTCCAACTCAATCATCAAGTTTGCAGACGACACAATAGTAGTAGGCCTGATTACCAACAATGAGGAGACAGCCTACAGGGAGGAGGTGAGGGCCCTGGCACAGTGGTGCCAAGAAAATTACCTCTCACTCAACGTCAACAAAACGAAGGAGCTGATCGTGGACTTCAGGAAACAGCAAAGGGAGCATGCCCTTATCCACGTCGATTGGACCACAGTGGAGAAGGTGGAAAGCTTCATGTTTCTTGTCGTACACATCACTGACAATCTGAATTGGTCCACAAACACAGACAGTGTGGTGAAGAAGGCGCAACAGCACCTCTTCAACCTCAGGAGACTGTAGAAATTCGGCTTGGCCCCTAAAGCCCTCACAAACTTTTACAGATGCACAATTGAGAGCATCCTTTAGGGCTGTATCACCGCTTGGTATGGCAACTGCACCGCCCGCAACTGCAGGGCTCTCCAGAGTGTGGTGTGGTCTTCCCAACGTATCACCGGGGTCACACTGCTTGCCCTCCAGGACAGCTACAGCACTCGATGTGACAGGAAGTTCAAAAAGATAATCAAGGACATCAACCACCCGAGCCACAGCCTGTTCACCCCGCTATCATCCAGAAGGCGAGGTCAGTACAGGTGCATCAAAGCTGGGAACGAGAGACTGAAAAACAGCTTCTATCTCAAGGCCATCAGACTGTTAAATAGCCATCACTAGCCGGCTACCACACGGTTACTCAACCCTGCACCTTAGAAGCTGCTGCCCTATATACATAGACATGGATTCACTGGCCATTTTAATAATGGAACACTAGTCACTTTAATAATGTTTACATACTGCTTTACTCATCTCATATGTATGTACTGTATTCTATTCTACTGTATTTTAGTCAATGCCACTCCGACATTGCTCTTCCTAATATTTATATACTTCTTAATTCCATTCTTTTACTTTTAGATTTGTGTGTATTGTTGTGAATTGTTAGATACTACTGCACTGTTGGAGCTAGGAACACAAGCATTTCGCTACACCCGCAATAACATCTGCTGTATGTGGCATGTGTATGTGACCAATGAAATGTGATTTGATTTGATAAGCCTTACTACGCTGCAAGGAAGAAAATGTTGTTGGTTTTGTAGGCATCGGAGAGATTTGGAGGTAGAACACACATTGCTGCTGGGCGACTTCAAGGCACAACTAGATTCCATCACTTTAAATGTAGGCCGACAGTATATTAATTATTTGTGATGCATTTGCAAACATTCAGTTCCATGAAATTGAAAATGCATAATGCATTGGAAAGTGTCATCTGTGAAGTGGGTTACCATTTCCAAACCGGTTGCCATTTCCAAAGCCCTTGAATAATCCACCTTGAATATTTAGCGTGGTAGAAAGACAGAGGACCTTTCAAAGCTGGACACATATCAATACTTTTAGATCTGTTTAAGCCTTGACTTCATTAATGATTTTACCTTTTGTCATTGGGCTGTATCTAAGCTTATATATGGAATTGTTTTAAAATGGTCATACTATGGATCATTCAGTTATTTGATTTAGAATTTTAGGACCCCTTTATGTATAAAAATTAATATATATAAAAATGATTTGATAAAACATTGATTTTGGCATTTACTACTATAGCTCATAGAAATGCATTGAATAACACATTCAAAAAAGTTTTTAAAAAAAGAAATGATGAGGAACAAGGTTTTGAAGTGTCTGAGGAGATAAGAAAGGTCAGCAAATATATATATATTTTTACAGTACCAGTCAAAAGATTGGACACACCTACTCATTCAAGGGTTTTTGTTTATTTTTACTATTTCTACATTGTAGAATAATAGTGAAGACATCAAAACTATGAAATAACACATATGGAATCATGTAGTAACCAAAAAAAGTGTTAAACAAATCAAAATATATTTTATATTTGAGATTCTTCAAGGTAGCCACCCTTAGCCTTGATGACAGCTTTGCACACTCTTGGCATTCTCTCAACCAGCTTCATGACGAATGCTTTTCCAACAGTCTTGAAGGAGTTCCCACACAGGCTGAGCACTTGTTGGCTGCTTTTCCTTCACTCTGCGGTCCAACTCATCCCAAACCATCTCAATTGGGTTGAGGTTGGGGGATTGTGGAGGCCAGGTCATCTGATGCAGCACTCCATCATTCTCCTTCTTGGTCAAATAGCCCTTACACAGCCTGGAGGTGTGTTTTGGGTCATTGTACTTTGAAAAACAAATAATTGTTCCACTAATCGCAAACCTGACGGGATGGCGTATCGCTGCAGAATGCTGTGGTAGCCATGCTGGTTAAGTGTGCCTTGAATTCTAAATAAATCACAGACAGTGTCACCAGTAAAGCACCCCCACACCATCACACCTCCTCCTCTATGCTTCACGGTGGGAACCACACATGCAGAAGCATTTATTTGGCCTGCAATTTCTGAGGCTGGTAACTCTAATGAACTTATCCTCTGCAGCAGAGGTAACTCTGTGTCTTCCTTTCCTGTGGCGGTCCTCATGAGAGCCAGTTTCATCATTGCGCTTGATGGTTTTTGCGACTGCACTTGAAGAAACTCTCAAAGTTCTTGAAATGTTCCGGATTGACTGACCTTCATGTCTTAAAGTAATGATGGACTCTTTGCTTTTTTGAGCTGTTCTTGCCATAATATGGACTTGGTATATTATCAAATAGGGCTATCTTCTGTATACCACACCTACCTTGTCACAACACAACTGACTGGCTTAAACGCATTGAGAAGGACAGAAATTCCACAGATTAACTTTTAAGAAGTCACACTTGTTATTTGAAATGCATTCCAGGTGAATACCTCATGAAGCTGGTTGAGAGAATGTCAGTAGTGTGCAAAGCTGTCATCAAGGCAAAGGGTGGCTACCTTGAAGAATCTCAAATATAAAATATATTTTGATTTGTTTAACACTCTTTTGGTTACTACCTGATTCCATATGTGTTATTTCATAGTTTTGATGTCTTTACTATTATTCTACAATGTAGAAAATAGTAACAATAAAGAAAAACCCTGAAAGGAGTAGGCATGTCCAAACTTTTGACTGGTACTGTAGCTTGGGGGCAGAAGCTGTTCAGGGTCCTGTTGGTTCCAGACTTTGGTACCGCTTGCTGTGCGATAGCAGAGAGAACGGTCTATGACTTGGGTGGCATTTTTGTTTTGGGAGCCTTATTCTGACACCACCTGGTTAAGAGGTGCTGGATGGCAGGGAGTTCGGCCCCATTGATGTACTTGGCCGTATGCATGACCCTCTGTAGCGCCTTGTGGTCGGGTGCCAAGCAGTTGCCATACAAAGGGGTGATGCAGCCAATCAAGATGCTCTCAATGGTGCAGCTGTAGAATAATTTCAGGATCTGAGGGCCCATGCCAAATCTTTTCCGCCTCGTCATGACTGCGTTGATGTGTGTGGACCATGATAGTTCCTTAGTGATGTGGACAAAGAGGAACTTGAAGCTCTCAACCTGCTCCACAACAGCAGCTAGGATGTGGATGGGGGTGTGCTCCATTTCCTGTAGTCCATGATCTTACTGACATTGAAGGAGAGGTTGTTGTCCTGGCACCATACTGCCAAGTCTCTGACCTCCTCCCTGTAGGCTGTCTCATCGTCATTTATGATTAGGCCTACCACTGTCGTGTTATCTGCAAACTTAGTGATAATGTTCGATTCAGGCGCTGCCGCTCAGTCGTGAGTGAACACGGAGTACAGGAGGGGACAAAGCACACACCCCTGATGGGCCCCTGTGTTGAGGGTCAGCGTTGCGGATGTGTTGTTGCCTACCCTCACCACCTGGGGTCGACACATCATGAAGTCCATGATCCAGTTGCTGAGGGAGGTGTTTAATCACAGGGTCCTTAGCTTAGTGATGAGCTTGGAGGGCACATTGGTGTTGAACGCTGATCTGTAGTCAATGAAGAGCATTCTCACATAGGTGTTCCTTTTGTCCAGGTGGGATAGGGAAGTGTGGACTGCAATAGAGATTGCATCATCTGTGGATCTGTTGGGCTGGTATGCAAATTGGAGTGGGTCCAGGGTGTCTGGGATGATGTTGTTGATGTGAGCCATGACTAGTCTTTCAAAGCATTTCATGGCTACAGTTGTGAGTGCTACCGGATCGATGTGAGTAGGCATCCTGGTAATCCAGCTGGCCCTGTGGCCTTGTGAATGTTAACCTGTTTAAAGGTCTAACTCACATCGGATAAGGTGTTCGTTATCATACAGTCGTCCAGAACAGCTGGTTCTCTCATGAATAGTTCAGTGTTGCTAGCCTCGAAGCGCGCATAGAAGGTAAATTATTTTGCTCGTCTGGTAGGCTCACGTCACTGGACAGCTCGCGGCTGAGTTTCCCTTTGTAATCAGTGATTGGATGTTGCAGGGCTTGCAAACTAAGGGTATCAGAGCTGGTGTAGTAGAATCTGATCTTGTTCCTGTATTGACGCTTTGCATGTTTGATGGTTCGTCGGAGAGCGTAGCGGATTTCATATGAGCGTCCAGATTAGTGTCCCACTCCTTGAAAGCCGCAGCTCTAGCCTTTAGATCAGTGTGAATGTTGCCTGTAATCCATGGCTTCTGGTTGGGATATCTACGTACGGTCACCGTGGGGACAACAATGTCGATACATCTTATTAAGGAAGCCGGTGACTGATGTGGTAAACTCCTCAATGAACATATTCCAGTCTGTGCTAGCAAAACAGTCCTGTAGCTTAGCATCTGCTTCATTGAACCACATTAAGCGTGTCACTGGTACTTCCTGTTTGAGTTTTTGCTTGTAAGCAGGAAGATAGAGTTATGGTCAGATTTGCCAAATGGAGGGCACGGGAGAGCATTGTATGCGTCTGTGTGTGGAGTAAAGGTGATCTAGAGTTTTTTTCACCTCTAGTTGCACAGGTGACATGCTGGTAGAAATAAGGTAAAATGGATTTCAGTTTCACGCATTACAGTCACCGACCACTAGGAGCACTGCCTCTGGGTAAGCATTTTCTTTTTGGCTTATGGCCTTATTCAGCTCGTTGAGTGCGGTCTTAGTGCCAGCATTGGTCTGTGGTGGCAAATAGGCAGCTACGAAAAATATAGATGAAAACTGTCTTGGTAAATAGTGTCGTCTACAGCTTATCATGAGGTATTCTAACTCAGGTGAGCAGAACCTCAAGACGTCCTTATTATTAGAGATTGTGCATCAGTTGTTAACAAAGAAGCACACACCTTCTCCCCTGAGCTTCCCAGATGCAGCCGGTCTGTCCTGCCAATGCATAAAAAAACACTATATTTACCATGTCCTTGTTCAGCCACTACTCTTGCACATTCGCCAATAGAACGGAGAGTAGAGGCCATTTATTCACTCTCCAACCCGCATGTCAGCCTCTACAGCGCCATCTCCTTCGATTGCTGGGGATTAGGGCCTGGTCTGCGATAATTAATGTATTTCGCCTCCCGCTGATTGAAGGAGAAATCCTTGTCCAAATTGAGGTTAGTGATAGCTGTTCTGATGTCCAGAAGTTATTTTCGTTCAGAGGAAATTTTGGCGGAAACATTATGTACAAAAAAGTTCAGATCAGTGCCAAAAAAATATAAAATAGCACAATTGGTCAGGAGCCATTCCCTCCGTTGCCATTTGCCAGATGCTGATGGTGCTGGAGGCAGACCAACAGTGGGTGAAATATAGGAGGTCTGCGGTAGCTGGAAGGCCGTCAGCCATTTCACCCCACCTGGCCCTGATGTTGGCTATGATGAGTGCCAGTCTAGAAGGCAAAGCCCCTTGCCATCTCCCTCTGAGGCAGAGTGCTTCAAGCTGTTTCTGACAGAGGAGCTGGTGAGACACATATTGGAGGAGACCAATCACTATGCCTTGTAGCTACAGGAGAAGAGCGAGCCACAGGGAAGGTGGACCACCTGACGGGAGAGAAAAATATCAAACCAGACTGTGTGCTTGACTATAATCACAAAATGGGCGCAGTGGATAAGGCAGACATGATAAACAGCTTTGTGGCATGTGCTCGAAAAACCACCAGGTGGTATAACAATATATTTTTCCATCTGATCGACACTGCTGTCCTTAAAACCCCCTAGGGTCAAATTAGCATAATAAAAAGATCCCCCATAAAAGGGTCTTTCTATAAACTAGGGTACAATTGACGATTTCCTACACTGGACAACTTGTTACAGCTGTTGATATGTCCTTGATAATAATCTGCCAATTTTTTCATGTCATTGCATTAAGATATAAGGGGGATCATAGCTATATTCAATAACATTCACAAGTTGATTTAAAACCTATGTTTAGCCCTTTATCATGGTTGGTGTCTTGATGGATTTGTCCAAAATCTTGTGACATAAAACATTACTTTTTTGTCCTTGCATTTATGGCAGTGTTGTCTCACCCACCACCCCACTCCATCATCATCCTCTCCACTCCCCAATCCTCTCCACTCCTTAATCCTCCCCACTCCCTCTCCAAACAGTTGTTGCTAATATACAAAAGCTGTATATTAGCTTTTGTATATTAGTTTGTCCAGGTTCTGTTCTGACTGGAGATGTACAAATGTGTGCATACTTGACCTGGGGAAACACTGGGGGAGTGCGTGGGCTCTATTCGAAGAGAGAAGTTAGTTTGGCTCATCTAGCTAATCCTCGCCTTACATTAGCATAGCATGCCTCAAACGTAAATTGTCCACCACAGTGAAATGGGCTACTTCTATGTGAATTAATGAGGAGGTGGAACGTGCCTCATTTCAAACTGTTGTTTGAAATAAAACTGTTTTTTGAAAATCATTTGAAATTTACATGTTGAAACATATAGATAATTAGCAGGCAGAGTGCTTTGGTTTGAGGGAGAATGATAAAATGTCCTGTTGTGTAACAATAACATTTTGGAACAGTGAGCGCATTCTGACATCACACGCATGAACAAACTCATGCTGGGGGGACCGTTAGAGATACAGTGCATTCGGAAAGTATTAAGACCCCTTGACTTTTTCCACTTTTTGTTACGTTACAGCCTTTTTCTAAAATAGATTAAATTGTTTTTTCCCCTCATCAATCTAAACACAATACCCCATAATGACAAAGCAAAAACTGAAATATCACATTTACATAAGTATTCAGATCCTTTACTCAGTAGTTTTAGGTCTCTTCAGAGATGTTCGATCGTGTTCAAGTCCGGGCTCTGGCTGGGCCACTCAAGGACATTCAGAGACTTGTCCCGAAGCCACTCCTGCGTTGTCTTGGCTGTGTGCTTAGGGTCATTGTCCTGTTGGACAGGTTTTCATCCCCACAGCATGATGCTGCCACCACCATGCTTCCCCGTAGGGATGGTGTCAGGTTTCCTCCAGATGTGACGCTTGGCATTCAGGCCAAAGACTTCAATCTGGATTTCATCAGACCAGAGAATCTTGTTTCTCATGGTATGAAAGTCCTTTAGGTAACTTTTGGCAAAATCCAAGCGGGCTGTCGTGTGCCTTTTACTGAGGAGTGGCTTCCATCTGGCCACTCTACCATAAAAGCCTGATTGGTGGAGTGCTGCAGAGATGGTTGTCCTTCTGGAAGGTTCTCCCATCTCCACAGAGGAACTCTGGAGCTCTGTCAGAGTGACCATCGGCTTCAGACCAAAGTAGTCAAAGTAGTGCACTAAATATGGTATTTAGGATGCAGACCACGCCTGCCAGTGCCAGCACTCCAAGCACGTTACCAGGCCAGGGAGGTATAGGAATGTGGCCAAAAACATTGTCCATTTCCCCCCTCCCTGACACTGGTTTTATTGTCGCACTCATGCTCTTTGACTCTGGATAACGGGTTTCTGATTTTGACTTCCCACCCAGACGGAGGGGATATAAAACTGATTTAAATTCACCTCATCTGGAAAATGTATTTTCTGCCGCCACACCACCCCTGCAATGCTTTAAAGCCCAGCTTATGGGACACTGGACATTGCATTTGTTAATTTGGTTATCACACGGACAAGTTGCTTTTTTGTATTTGTGTGAGTTCATATTTCTCAGGTTATTGTAAACACTTATTTCATTTGAAAGGTCAATACTTTAAGACTTGAAGGGGAGAAGATTCCTCGGACAATACACAAAGCATATTGAGAAAATGTGGGGCGCAACTTTCATTGGGGATGGGAGGAACATGTCCCGCCCCATTCTGAAATTGCATTTATTGTTTACAACATGTCCCCCCCCCCCGCAAGTTTTATAATTGGAATATGATACAAACGAGGCAACAGTGTGCTTTAGGACCATGCGCACGCCTCCGAGTGGTCGGTTAGGCTGTTTGGAGTGTTTATCCGACTGGATAAAAAATTAAAAATAATAATAATAATTATTATTATTATGCCCCCCCCCCACTTCTAAAACCAAAGTAGAAAATGTAGATATGGGATGGTAAAAATTATTTGATACGGTCTGGTCTTAGAAAGCAAAGCAAAGCGTCTATATTATCCTGCACTAGAGCATCTCTCTTTACAAAAAACCCCAAACTCTTCACTCTACATTCCAAGTGTGTATGCCAACTTAAACGTCTTATTCTGTGCTATCACACAATTGAATAGCCTATAGAAATGTTGCGCAACATGAGCACATGGTCTCTCATGAAGTGTTTGATTAGATTTTCGATTACATTTCCATTGATGTCAGAGTGATTCGAGGGACAATAGAGTGTGGGGTACCAGGCAGTTATCAAGTTTGGTAGGCTACTAATGACCATCAGCAGCATCAGAGCTTGGAGAAGCCTACTTACCGTGGCTAAACGGTCATGTGGAATTTGACTGCCGTCATGACTCGTGACCGCCGGTGTGGCGGTAATACCCGTAACAGCCCTAATCACAGGAAAATAAAAACACAGACCTCATCTAGTCTTTCTGAATAGAGCTGATTTAAAAAAAAAATGTTTTAACAATGGTACTGTAGTAGTTTTGTGGCATTTAGTCACTGTCATGAATGACAGAGCTGTACAATATTCCCCACCATTCTGGGTGCTACGTCACTCACCTCTTCTGCACATGCGTACATTTGCATATTCTTTAGTCAGAACCTGCCCGGACTTCTTGAATGCAGCAGCACTTTTTCCCCCTGGCACTCACCTTGCCTTTGTTGTTTACCGTTATAATAACTTTGTACATGTGTGCGTTCATGCAACAGTAAGTACCTTATCATAACGCATTTTTGCTTAATTGTATATTGTGTGATGTTGTTTATACTTTAGCACACCGAGTGAAGTTATTTTCCATTGCTAATTGAATTTGCACATAGCGGCCTCATGCCCAGAAATTGCTTATATGTATAGCGTATATGTATACAGTTATTTTGTTTTTTAAAACCACGGACACGCAAGCAGTGCATAATTTGTAACCAAAACAAAAAGATAACTGAGAGGGGGGTGACCTGAGGAGTTCTGAGGTACCGGAACTCACGAGAAAGAAAAACAATCACCTTTATAATAAAACATTGCATGCATATCATTGCATTTGCGTAGTGGCATAGAGCAGTAGAGTAAAGGCACTTGGGGAAAAATTTTAGTAGCCTACAGTCAGGGAAAATTGTGGCCTTTTATAAACACATTTCATACGTCATTTTACATGACTGGAGACTTTGGCTAAATCTTTTTTAATACCCACAAATGATCGAAATGGCAGACTATTTTGACAATGACAAACTGAGAATCTGAGATCAGTAAAAATGACCTTGTCTTGAATCCATCAATAGCCTAGGCTGTGTGGAGACACATATTGTAGTATGCTCTTTAATGTGAGGAGGAAATTACAGTCCTAAAAATTCTTTCCAGTTTCACTGACTCCAGTTTCACTGACTCACTCAATGATGCACAGCTCACTCGCTGGTGATGGCGATGTGCTCGTGCCAAAAGCCTATCTCTCTCTCTCTCTCTTTTGTAAAACAATATTTGGAAGTTGATCAAATATGTTGGTAGCCTACAGTATAGTCTTCTCTTTTCTGCAGGAGTAATTTGCTTTCAACCTGTGTTTTCCCTCAATTATATTTGAAATATTGCGAAAGGCCTGTTTTGTCTGCATGCAGTTTTTTCACTGACAGATTTGTAGCACGTTCACGACTGTAGGCTATTCCTTGTTATTGGGCTACAATCCACATCTAGGCTATTTTTTAAAATAAGCTATTGATCCTCTGTGGCTAAATTATAAGCCTTCTCATGGTGTAGTAGGCTATTCTGAATGATTTCATTTATTTCTGAACAGACAGCAGTAATTATATAACTTTGGCAAATGTATTTCAATTAATCAAGGGTGCTGCAGTTTGTTCAGAAACCTTTGCGCGGCTATGATTCTACAAGGAAATAAATGATGGAAGTGCAACACTGGAGAGATGAGAGTTGCAGGCTCATGTCTATCAGAGCAGAGAGGGAGAGAGATCATAGAAAGTGAATCTCATTCTAGTTATGTAAGAGATACTGACGCGCTTCTCACACAGCTACGGCCATGCATTGGTCTCAAACATAAGTTACAATGTTGCACAAACCATAACCCCGGCCCGCACAACCCAAATCAACTCTTAGAATATTAGGCCCGGGCTGAAAATCTACTTTTTCACATTATGTGATTTTGTGGGGGCAGGAGAATTCAAAAAATTCATGCTAGGAGAGGTACCGGTACAAAACAAAAGGATGGTGTCGGGGTGGATAGGTTGGCATATAATGCGAACGTCTAGCAACCCAAAAGTTACGTGTTCGAATCTCATCACAGACAACTTTAGCATTTCAGCAACTTCGCCACTACTTACTACTTTTGAGCTACTTTGCAACTACGTAGCATGTTAGGTTACCCTTCCCCTAACCCTAACCCTAACCCTAACCTTAACCCTTTTAGCTAACCCTTTCTTCCCCTAACCCTAACCTTAACCCTTTAACCTTACTCCTAACCTTAACTCTAACCTTAACCCTAACCCCTAACACATAGCCTAGCTAACGTCAGCCAGCTAGCTAACGTTAGCGTTAGCCACCTAGCTAACATTAGCAACAACAAATTGGAATTCGTAACATATCATATGTTTAGCAAATTCATAACATATTGTACTTTTTGCAATTCATAACATATTGATCTAATTGCAATTTGTAACATATCATACGAATTGTAATTTTAACATATCATAGAAAATGGATGATGGACATGCACAAATTAATACATACCACACGAACGTAACATATCATCCTAAATTAAGTGTCTCGGATTTAAGTACAAAATAATACAACATTCTCTGAGACCAGGTTGAGTATTAAGCCATTAGGCTACATCTGAGCCACTAATAACATTCGTATCTATTAGGCCTATAGGCTACTATCATCTAAAAGCTCACTGTAACCTAATCAATAACCTAAAGGTCAACATATTAGGTATATGGCAACTTTGCTTAACTTTCTACTTCATGTTTAATTATTTTAATTGTTTAATTATTTATTGCATAATATCTGTAGGCCTACTTGAAGCTCAATTCCTGCCTGCCATTAGGCTACAATGATTTGTTGAGCAATAACGAAAACCATTGTCGTCATATCCTATTTTTAGGTCACGTTAATATTTGAGTAAATGTTTCTGGTATCATTTTCAACACTGGACAGCTCCTGTAATGACAGAGTTAAGTTTCATTTTGTAACGAGTGCACTGCGTGGTATTTTGGGAAACGGGGGTGACATCTTCGGCCGTTATTTTTACCGCTATCAGGAAACCGGGTCCTGGTTCCTTCCCCACACACTCAGCACACACACACACACACACACACACACACACACACACACACACACACACACTAAGACTTGAAATTAACAATGACATTCTCCTTCCAAAGCATTTTCTCTCTTTAATGCAGAGCTATGATTAGCTGTGAAGTTGGAAGATGGCGTATTTAAAAAAGTTGTTACTATCCTGGTGCTCCTGTTGTTTGTCTTCTTCAAGGACCCTGGCGTTAACCACTGACTCATCACCATCGTTCTCTGACTACCCTGCTCTCAGCCCACACACACACACACACACACACACACACAGAAACACACATGCAGAAACACACACAGAAACACACACACACAAAAATATTGGAAAACCATGTGTCTGAGTCATGTGAAATGTAAACGTGAAAAATCCATGTAAATCTTAACCCTCCCGTTGTCCTAGGGTCAAAATGATCCGCCATTGTGTTGAACCAACTTTATTAAATTTTTATATTTTTTGGGATCATTTGTGAGAAGGAGGCAGTGAGACTTTAAAGAAAGTATCACTGCCTCCTTCTCACAAATGATCCAAAAAATATAAAAATTAAATAAAGTTGGTTCAACACAGTGGCGGGTCATTTTGACCCTAGGACATTTTACATTTACATTTTTGTCATTTAGCAGACACTCTTATCCAGAGCGACTTACAGTTAGTGAATACATATTTATATTTTTTATACTGGCCCCCCGTGGGAATCGAACCCACAACCCTGGCGTTGCAAACGCCATGCTCTATCAACTGAGCTACATCCCTGCCGGCCATTCCCTCCCCTACCCTGGACGACGCTGGGCCAATTGTGCGCCGCCCATGAGTCTCCCGGTCGCGGCCGGCTGCGACAGAGCCTGGATTCTAACCAGGATCTCTAGTGGCACAGTTAGCACTGCGATGCAGTGCCTTAGACCACTGCGCCACTCAGGAGTACAACGGGAGGGTTAATGTGTCAGAATTTTTCACGTTATCTGTTCATAAATGTGTGTTCATACATGTGTCCGGAAACCCCTTGTTTTTTCTTACGTGAATCTTTTTTTGTACGGAGAGATATATATATATATATATATATATATATATATATATATATATATATATATATAGAGAGAGAGAGAGAGAGAGAGAGAGAGAGAGAGAGAGAGAGAGAGAGAGAGAGAGAGAGAGAGAGAGAGAGAGAGAGAGAGAGAGAGAGAGAGAGAGAGAGAGAGAGAGAGAGAGAGAGAGAGAGACATATCAGTAAGAACAATGATGCTCTAAGCTGGTCTGTGTACAGATAAGTGTACAGAGGGTTCGCTTTGGGTCCTCAAGCTGTTTTCACCGAGATACACAAAAGCACCACTTGATACACATTCAGTTTGCCACCCCCGCTGGATGGTGGGGGAGAGTAAGTAGATGGATGGAGGATGTGGTGGGCACAGATTTTGGATGGTACTGTATGTCTGCCTCCCCACCATCCTGAAGGACAAGACAACATTTCAACTGCTGGGACGTGACAATAGGATTTTCAGAACAAGCTGTTTCACGCAGGGCATCGCTACTGGGAAATAAATGTCACAACAATTGTATGGTGGATACTGACAACAGCAGGACGGGGTGTAGAGCTTAATGGCCTTATGACTACAGGCTTGCTGGTTCAAAATCCATGCGGATACAGCTGCTGGCAGGCATACAGCCCTATAGGATAGGAAAATACCTGCCCAGCACTAAATGACTTATTCATATGTTGTAGGGGTGTAACGTACATGTATTCTTACCAAACCACCGCGTACAGGGACCTCGGTTCAGTCCACACTGTTAACCCAATGAATACATAAAAAATATATTTTAAAACGAAAAAACACTAGGCTATAGGTTATGCCTTGTATGGCTCTTGAGTAAAAAACATTTCAGGCTATACCGTTAAAACAACTAGGGCCTATGCACATGTAATCAAAATTCAAATCTTAACTGCTGCATTTCAAACTGTCCTTTTGTGAGGCGCAGCCAGGAACTAGTTCTGTATGATGCCAAGTGGTGGGGTCAATAAACCAGGAGGATTCTCCATCATCGTTTAGCTCTCCAGTTTGGGAACATTTTGGCCTCCCAGTAGACTACAACGGCGATGGACAGAGAGTTAACAGCATTATGTCGCCACTGCTCAACAAGAATAGCCTATGCAGCTGCCAACATCTCAAACATGTTGACACATTTACGCCAACATCACCATAGTATTCCTACCACCGGAGCAATGACGGAAACACAAAAAAACAACAACACAACTTTATTTCTCCTCTGCATTCAAGCAGCCCTTCGCAGCTGATTCTGAGCGGGCCAAGTAAATTACAAGAGCAATAGGTATGTTTACAGCTGAGGATCAGTGGTTAAGGAGAATAGTTTTCAACACCTCGTGAAAGTGCTTGAGCCACGTTACGAACTTTGCCCTCTCGCACCCATTTCAGCAAACCGGTAGTACCCACCCTATATAAGCAAGCTAAATCTGAAGTTGTCAATTCATTGGCCAATGCACCCTGTGTTGCGCTTACTACAGATGGATGGGACCTCCAGGGCTATAGAGAGCTACTTAGTGACAGCCCATCACATTACCCCGGAGTGGGGGGATGAGAAGTACCATGCTTCTTCTTTGTGCATGCCGCCACCTACTGTGCAGGAGTGTGTGGTCGATCACGCTACATTTTGTGATACAAAAATAAAAAGGAAGGGGAAAAGGAAAAAATGGCACCACCAACTAACCCTACACCTATCTACCACTATTTCATATATATATATATATATATATATATATATATATATTATTATTATTATTATTTTTACACCACCCTATTCCACTAAATCAAATCAATATTTTTTCTTCAGATGCGCCGAATACAACAAATGTAGTTTTTACAGTGAAATGATTACTTACGAGCCCATTCCCAAAATTGCAGAGTTAAAAAGTAAGACAAATATTTGCAAAATAAAAAACAAAACAGTACCACAATAAAAAACAATAAAGAGGATATACAAGGAGTACCTGTACCGAGTCAATGTGCAGGGGTACGTGGTAGCTGAGGTAATACATATGGGTAGGGGTAAAAGTGACTAGGCAATCAGGATATATATCAAACAGAGTAGCAGCAGCGTATGTGAAGTGTGAGAGTGTGTCTATGTATGAGTGTGAGTGGCGTCAATATGCATGTGTGTGTGTAAATAAATAATAAAGGGGGTCAGTGTAAATTCTCTGGGTAGCCATTTGATTAACTGTTCAGCAGTATTATGGCTTGGGGGTAGAAGCTGTTCAGGTGCCTTTAGGTCACAGGTCTTGTGAAGTACAGCGCTACAGACACGCTCTCTTTATGAAAGTCACACAAGTGTGCATACAGTATTTTTCTCTTTGTAAGAAAACATTATAGCATAGGCCTATACAATGTCTGAGCCATATTGTCAGGAGCGACGTGTATGCGGTGAGTGAAGTCAAGCGCAGGACACAGAGATACTTGCAGACGTACTTTACTAATAGTAAAGAACAAAACAAAACCTCCGAACCGGGAGGAAAAACACAACATACACGAGATATGACAAAAGCGATGCCGATACCGCCTAGACACAAACAATAACACACAAATACCAAACGTGAGACAAGGGTAATTATAGGATCTACAATCAAACATAATAGACAACAGGTGTAACCACTCAAGACAAAACAAGACAAACACCGAAACATCGATCGGCAGTAGCTAGTACTCCGGGGACGACGAACGCCGAAACCTGCCCGAGCAAGGAGGAGGAGCAGCCTCGGCAGAATCCGTGACACATATATATTTACACATTGATTTTACATGCATAATGCACTTTATTTTAGTGTTGTTGATGAGTAATTGTGTGTTTTTATTTAAGAAAATACAAAGTGTTGGTATTCCTGATTGTGCTCTCATCAGGCATTATATGACTCATCATCATATATGGAATCAGGAATACCAACGTATTTTCTTTAAAAAATAAAAATAACTACAGTAACTGTTGGCATTTCATTTTCCCGCTGTACCGAAACCGAACTGAACTGTGACCCCTGCTCTGCCATGTTCGCTTCTTACGGGGAGTTCAATGTGTACTGTATGTGGCATCCTGTCTCTGAAAAAAGAAATAAAGTAAAACCTTCCCTTCCTCTGTTTTCTCAATCAGTGAGATTCTTCTCCCCAATGACTGACAAACAGACACACTTACACACATACTGTACTCTGTCTAGACTGGCTAAAGTTCAGTTCGCTCTGCAGCAGCTAAGACTACAAAGCGGCTTTCTACTTCCAAGAAGAAAATGTTCTCTCAGTATTCCCCAAAAATAACAATTATTTCAAGTTTTTGAAGTGATGGGAGGGAAAAAGATGTTGATTGGGATTATCACGTCTCGAGTGTAACACTACACTCCGCATGCCTCCCTCTCCCACAGCCAATTTCTGTGTTGCCACTGCAGGGCCAGAAATCATTTGCAGAGAGGATAAGCTAATAGTGAGCCTCTATAGTACGATAATAGCGTTTCACACCCCGGTATTTGAAGCAGGGTCATAGTGTATCGGAGGACCACACACTAAGAAGATAAGATGCCTAATTATGCTATAAGGCCAAGATGGCGCCGGGCCAATTGGCTAACAAATTAAAGGAAGAGTATTTATGTAGGTGTGTGAGTCTAAAACATTGTCTACTCGCTTCTTGATTCTTTAATAATTTAGCCTACATGCATAATTTAGCCTACAGTCATGAGAGGGAGATATTTGGATATGAGAGAAATAGCAGCAGTGTAGTGTGTCATCAGTGAGTGTGCTTTTATTTCAGCACAATAGTCATGCATGGAAACCCCTTTGTAAAATGACGCCCCATAAAAATCGTAAATGTTTCCAGTCATGTACAATATCTTTTTACTGGACACAAAAACACATTCAATGGATGGAGAAGGAGGGATTGGAGGGAGCTAGGCAGGGGAGGAAACAAACACATCTCAGAGGTGGCCATGTACATGCGAAAAGTACTATAGTTATCAGAATGATTTTTACAGGGTTTGTAATTTGGAGTGTTCTGCAGATTTTAAAGTTGGTTTCGAGTGTGCATCTTAAAAGGTGTACGAACAGCAGTGTTAAAACATTTGCATATTTTGGTCACCATAGACCACCATGTTAAAATACGCATTTTTAAGTGATTATATATTTTCTTAAGTATGATGAGAATAAAAAATGAGCAACTCAAGTTAGACCTCTCTGCACGTTATAAAGTTGAAATGGTATGTTTCACATAAAAGCTGTAGGAGGAGTAGCAGTGGGAATAATAATAATAATAATAATAATAATAATAATAATAATAAAATATAAAATAAAATATTTAGAAAAGTTACACAATAAATAACAATAATTAGGCTATATACAGGGGGACTCGGTACCGGTACCCCCTGTATATAGCCTCATTATTGTTATTTTATTGTGATACTTTTTTTAACATGTTTTATTTTATTTTTTACTTTAGTTTATTTAGTAAATATTTTCTTAACTCTATTTTCTTAAAACTGCATTGTTGGTTAAGGGCTTGTAAGTAAGCATTTCAAAGTAAGGTCTACACCTGTTATATTCGGCGCATGTGACAAATAGATGTCAAGCGTTGCTGTAGGTAGGTGTGGTGTGGAATCAGGCGCAGGACGCAGAAGTTAAGTCCAACAAAGACTTTAGTAGATCACACAAAATATACTCCAACAACAGCCCGGAGGCGAGAAAAGCGCGCACAGGCGTAAACAAACGGATGCACTAAACATGTGCGTAATCTTCTCCTAAAACAAACAAGGAGGTAAGCTACAAATAGCGCACCAAAAACAGGTAGCGCAGCAACACGACAAGGAACAATTACACACAACACCTAAACTAACAACAAGGAACTAAATAGGGTGCTTAATGAGACATAACACAAAACAGGTGTGACAAACAGACAAAACCAATCAAACAAGAAACATAGAACGGTGGCAGCTAGTACTCCGGAGACGACGACCGCCGAAACCTGCCCGAACAAGGAGGAGGGGCCGCCTCGGCCGAAACCGTGACAGTACCCCCCCCTTGACGCGCGGCTCCAGCCGTGCGCCGCCCCCGGCCTCGGGGACGACCAGGAGGACGCGGAGCAGGGCGCGTAGGATGACCACGATGGAATTCAGTCAGCAGGGACGGATCCAGAATGTCCCTCCTTGGCACCCAGCACCGCTCCTCCGGACCGTACCCCTCCCACTCCACGAGATATTGGAGACCCCCCATCCGGCGTCTCGAATCCAGGATGGTCCGAACAGTGTACGCCGGAGCCCCCTCGATGTCCAACGGGGGCGGAGGAGTCTCCTCTATCTCAAAGTCCTGGAGTGGACCAGCTACCACCGGCCTGAGGAGAGACACATGGAACGAGGGGTTAATATTCTTGTAATCAATGGGCAGTTGTAACCTGTAACACACCTCGTTCAATCTCCTCAGGACTTTAAAAGGCCCCACAAACCGCCGACCCAGCTTCCGGCAGGGCAGGCGGAGGGGCAGGTTTCTGGTTGAGAGCCAGACTCGATCTCCAGGTGCGTACACTGGCCCCTCACTGCGGTGTAGGTCGGCGCTCGTCTCCTGTCGACGGATGGCTCGCTGCAGATGGACGTGTGCAGCGTTCCACGTCTCCTCCGAGCGCCGCACCCACTCATCCACAGCAGGGGCCTCGATCTGGCTCTCATGCCAAGGTGCCAGAACCGGCTGGTACCCTAACACACACTGGAAAGGGGTTAGTCTAGTGGAGGAGTGGCGGAGAGAGTTCTGTGCCATCTCGGCCCAGGGCACATATCTCGCCCACTCCTCCGGCCGGCCCTGACAATATGACCTCAGAAACCTACCCACATCCTGGTTGACTCGTTCGACCTGCCCATTACTCTCCGGGTGGTAACCCGAGGTAAGGCTCACCGAGACCCCCAACCGTTCCATAAAGGCTCTCCAGACTCTGGAGGTAAACTGGGGGCCTCGATCGGACACTATATCCTCGGGTACCCCGTAACGCCGGAAGACGTGAGTGAATAAAGCCTCAGCGGTCTGTAGGGCAGTAGGAAGACCCGGCATGGGAAGGAGACGACAGGCCTTCGAGAACCGATCCACAACGACCAGGATGGTGGTATTCCCTTGTGAGGAGGGAAGGTCGGTAACAAAATCCACCGAGAGGTGAAACCAGGGTCGTTGTGGAACGGGCAGGGGTTGTAATTTACCCCTGGGCAAGTGTCTGGGCACCTTACACTGGGCACACACTGAGCAGGAGGAGACATAAACCCTCACATCCCTGGCTAACGTTGGCCACCAGTACTTTGTACTAAGGCAGTGCACTGTCCGGCCAATACCTGGATGTCCAGAGGAGGGTGACGTGTGAGCCCAATAAATCAGCCGATCCCGGACCTCGAGCGGGATGTACGTCCGACCCACCGGACACTGTGGAGGGCTAGGGTCGGTGCGTAATGCCCGCTCGATCTCCGCATCGACCTCCCACACCACCGGTGCCACCAGACAAGACTCCGGTAGTATGGGAGTGGGCTCCACGCACCTCTCCTCCGTGTCATACCGCCGAGACAGGGCATCTGCCTTCCCGTTCTGGGACCCAGGGATGTAAGTGATCTTGAACACAAACCGGGCGAGAAACATAGTCCATCGAGCCTGGCGAGGATTCAGTCTCCTAGCTGCCCGAATGTATTCCAGGTTACGGTGGTCGGTCAGAATGAGGAAAGGGTGTTGAGCCCCCTCAAGCCAATGCCTCCACACCTTTAGGGCCTGTACTACGGCTAACAGCTCCCTGTCCCCTACGTCATAATTCCGCTCCGCCGGACTGAGCTTTTTAGAATAAAAAGCACAGGGGCGGAGCTTAGGTGGTGTGCCGGACCGTTGTGAAAGAACTGCCCCGATACCGGCCTCAGACGCGTCTACCTCTACTTGGAAGGGTAAAGTGGGATCCGGGTGCGCCAGCACTGGAGCCGAGGTAAACAGGTCCTTCAGTCTCCCAAAAGCCCTGTCCGCCTCAGCCGACCACCGCAAGCGCACAGGACCCCCCTTCAGAAGAGACGTTATGGGAGCTGCCACCTGTCCAAAACCCCGGATAAACCTCCGGTAGTAATTCGCAAAACCCAAGAACCGCTGCACCTCTTTAACCGTAGTTGGGGTTTGCCAATTACGCACGGCAGACACACGGTCAACCTCCATTCTCACCCCTGACGCAGACAACTGGTAACCCAAAAAGGAGACTGACTCCTGGAAGAACAGACATTTCTCGGCTTTGACATACAGGTCATGCTCCAACAGTCTCCTCAATACCCTGCGCACCAGGGCTACATGCTCGGCCCGAGTAGAACTGTACACAAGAATATCATCTATGTACACCACTACTCCCTGCGCCTGCATGTCCCGGAAAATCTCATCTACAAAAGATTGGAAGACTGATGGAGCATTCACTAAACCATATGGCATGACGAGATACTCATAATGGCCGGAGGTAGTACTAAATGCTGTCTTCCACTCATCGCCCTCCCTAATGCGCACCAAGTTATATGCGCTCCTGAGGTCCAATTTTGTGAAGAACCGTGCCCCGTGTAAGGACTCCGTCATGGTCGCAATCAGCGGGAGTGGATAACTATATTTCACAGTCACCTGATTGAGACCGCGGTAATCAATACACGGACGCAAACCTCCATCCTTTTTCTTCACAAAAAAGAAGCTCGAGGACGCGGGAGAAGTGGAGGGCCGTATGTATCCCTGTCTCAGAGACTCGGCAATGTATGTCTCCATTGCCCCTTTCTCCTCCTGTGACAAAGGATACACATGGCTCCGAGGGAGCGCAGCTCCTGCCTGGAGGTCTATCGCACAATCCCCCTGTCTATGAGGCGGCAACCGTGCCGCTCTTGTCTTACTAAACACGAGTGCCAAATCCTCATACTCAGGCGGAATGTGCAGTGCTGGCATCTGGTTCGGACTCTCCACCGAGGTCGCCCCTACGGAAACACCAAGACATAGCCCCTCACACTGAGCAGACCACCCTTTAAGAGCCTTCTCTCGCCACGAAATCGTAGGATCATGGGTAATCAACCAGGGAAGCCCCAGTACCACCGGATACGCAGGAGAGTCGATCAGATAGAGTTGAATCGTCTCCTCATGACCCCCCTGCGTCATCATCCTAAGTGGCGCCGTGACCTCCCTAATCAACCCAGATCCTAACGGACGACTATCTAGGGCATGTACAGGGAAAGGCTTATCGACCGGAAGGAGGGGAATCCCTAACTCAACAAAGAATTTACGATCTACAAAATTCCCAGCTGCGCCTGAATCGACTAGCGCCTTATGCTGGGAACGAGGTGCAACCTGTGGGAAACAAACAGGTAATGTTATGTGTATGACAGAAAGCTCTGGGTAAGTAGGGCGCCTACTCACCTGGGAGGACTCCCCAATGTGTGACCTGCCATCTCCCTCACCAGGGGACCCTCCCCAGCACCTAGCCGCGGTGTGCCCTCCGCGGCCACAGTTGGTGCAGGAGACTGCCCCCCTCGGGCTCCTTCTTCTCCTCCCTCTAGCGCCAGCACCTCCGAGCTCCATCGGGCTCGGCTCGGAGGCGCTGGAGGGTGGAATGGGCGGCCCCCACCTGGGACGTCCGCGGGTCGTGAGCAGGGTGTCCAGCCGAATGGCCATGTCCACCAACTGGTCAAATGATAGTGTAGTATCCCTGCACGCTAACTCTCTGCGGACGTCCTCCCGAAGGCTGCATCTAAAGTGGTCTATGAGGGCCCGCTCATTCCACCCTGCATCTGCCGCTAGAGTCCGGAACTCCAGCGCAAACTCTTGAGCGCTCCTCATCCCCTGTCGGAGGTAGAATAGACGCTCCCCCGCCGCCTTCACTTCTGGTGGATGGTCGAAGACAGCACGGAAGCGGCGGGAGAACTTAGGTGACTGTGGCGGCGTCTATTCCCCTCCATTCGGCGTTGGCCCACTCCAACGCCTTGCCGGTGAGACAGGAGATGAGGGCGGAAACGCTCTCGTATCCCGAGGGCGCCGGGTGTATGGTGGCAATGATTAATCCGATCTGATTAATCCGATCATCTTGACCTCGGAGACGCTGCTCCATGATGTCGGTGGGTGCTCCTGCTGATTCCATTCGATGGTGTGTAATTCTGTCAAGCGTTGCTGTAGGTAGGTGTGGTGTGGAATCAGGTGCAGGACGCAGAAGTTAAGTCCAACAAAGACTTTAGTAGATCACACAAAATATACTCCAACAACAGCCCGGAGGCGAGAAAAGCGCGCACAGGCGTAAACAAACGGGCGCACTAAACATGTGCGTAATCTTCTCCTAAAACAAACAAGGAGGTAAGCTACAAATAGCGCACCAAAAACAGGTAGCGCAGCAACACGACAAGGAACAATTACACACAACACCTAAACTAACAACAAGGAACTAAATAGGGTGCTTAATGAGACATAACACAAAACAGGTGTGACAAACAGACAAAACCAATCAAACAAGAAACATAGAACGGTGGCAGCTAGTACTCCGGAGACGACGACCGCCGAAACCTGCCCGAACAAGGAGGAGGGGCCGCCTCGGCCGAAACCGTGACAATAGAATTTGATTTGATTTTGATTTTAATAATAACTAGATGGTTACTTTACAAGTCAAGTTGTGGGTCTTGCTTTAGCTCTTTAAAAGTATTTTTAAGGTAATGGAAGAAGTTTAAAAGTTGTACTTTACTATTTAACCCTTTAGACCCCACTAGAATTGTCACGACTCTTATTTGTTGAGTCAGGGTGTGTATTTACTATGTGGTGATTGTCTATGTTGTATATTCTATGATTTGTATTTCTTGTTGGCCGGTGTGGTTCCCAATCAGAGGCAGCTGTCGCTCGTTGTCTCTGATTGGGAACCACACTTAGGCAGCCTATTGGCACTAGTGTGTTGTGGGATCTTGTTCCGTGAAAGGTATGTTGTTTGTGTCTACCTTGGACTTCACGTTTAGTTTCGTTTCGTTTATTGTTTTGTCGTTGTGTTTATGAAGTTTAAATAAACATGTCTGCATATCACGCTGCGCCTTGGTCTGACCCGTCTATAAACGAACATGACAAGAATTGTAGAATGCTGCTCCAGACTACTTAGAATGTTCAAGATAAAGCTCATTTTCTCAAATGTTTCAAACAAACAGAGATAGCTCAAGAACAAGAACACATGACAATTACAAGTTAACTTAGTTTTAAAGAAGACAAACTCTTTTTTAATATGACACCACATTCATGTCAATAGGAATAACACTTTTCAGGAGCCACTTTTTGCAGCAATTACAGCTGCAAGTCTCTTGGGGTATGTCTCTATAAGCTTGGCACATCTAGCCACTGGGATTTTTGCCCATTATTCAAGGCAAAACTGCTCCAGCTCCTTCAAGTTGGATGGGTTCCGCTCGTGTACAGCAATCTTTAAGTCATACCACAGATTCTCAATTGGATTGAGGTCTGGGCTTTGACTAAGCCATTCCAAGACATTTAAATGTTTCCCCTTAAACCACTCGAGTGTTGCTTTAGCAGTATGCTCAGGTTCATTGTCCTGCTGGAAGGTGAACCTCCGTCCCTGTCTCAAATCTCTGGAAGACTGAAACAGGTTTCCCTGAAGAATTTCCCTGTATTTAGCACCATCCATCATTCCTTCAATTCTGACCAGTTTCCCAGTCCCTGCCGATGAAAAACCTCCCCACAGCATGATGCTGCCACCACCATGCTTCACTGTGAGGGATTGTGTTCTCGGGTTGATGAGAGGTGTTCTGTTTGCGCCAGACATAGTGTTTTCCTTGATGGCCAAAAAGCTCAATTTTAGTCTCATCTGACCTGAGTACCTTCTTACATATGTTTGAATATTGTCATACATGCCTTTTGGCGAACACCAAACATGTTTGCTTATTTTTTCTTTAAGCAATGGCTTTTTTCTGGCCACTCTTCCGTAAAGCCCAGCTCTGTGGAGTGTACGGCTTAAAGTGGTCCTATGGACAGATACGCCAATCTCCACTGTGGAGCTTTGCAGCTCCTTCAGAGTTATCTTTGGTCTCTTTGTTGCCTTTCTGATTAATGCCCTCCATGCCTGGTCCGTGAGTTTTGGTGGGCGGCCCTCTCTTGGCAGGTTTGTTGTGGTGCCATATTCATTCCATTTTAATTTTAATAATGGATTTAATGGTGCTCCGTGGGATGTTCAAAGTTTCGGATATTTTTTATAACCCAACCCTGATCTGTACTTCTCCACAACTTTGTCCCTGACCTGTTTGGAGAGCTCCTTGGTCTTCATGGTGCCGCTTGCTTGTTAGTGACACTTGCTTAGTGGTGTTGAAGACTCTGGGGCCTTTCAGAACATATATATACTGAGATCATGTGACAGATCATGTGACACTTAGATTGCACACAGGTGGACTTTATTTAACTAATTATGTAACTTCTGAAGGTAATTGGTTGCACCAGATTTTATTTAGGGACTTCATAGCAAAGGGGGTGAATACAGTGAGGGAAAAAAAGTATTTGATCCCCTGCTGATTTTGTACGTTTGCCCACGGACAAATAAATGATCAGCCTACAATTTTAATGATCAGTCTTCAATTTTAATGGTAGGTTTATTTGAACAGTGAGAGACAGAATAACAACAAAAAAATCCATAAAAACACATTTTAAAAATGTTATGAAATGATTAGCATTTTAATAAGGGTAATAAGTATTTGACCCCCTCTCAATCAGAAAGATTTCTGGCTCCCAGGTGTCTTTTATACAGGTAACGAGCTGAGATTAGGAGCACACTCTTAAAGGGAGTGCTCCTAATCTCAGTTTGTTACTTGTATAAAAGACACCTGTCCACAGAAGCAATCAATCAATCAGATTCCAAACTCTCCACCATGGCCAAGACCAAAGAGCTCTCCAAGGATGTCAGGGACAAGATTGTAGACCTACACAAGGCTGGAATAGGCTACAAGACCATCGCCAAGCAGCTTGGTGAGAAGGTGACAACAGTTGGTGCAATTATTCGCAAATGGAAGAAACACAAAAGACTGTCAATCTCCCTCGGCCTGGGGCTCCATGCAAGATCTCACCTCGTGGAGTTGCAATGATCATGAGAACGGTGAAGAATCAGCTCAGAACTACACGGGAGGATCTTGTCAATGATCTCAAGGCAGCTGGGACCATAGTCACCAAGAAAACAATTGGTAACACACTACGCCGTGAAGGACTGAAATCCTGCAGCGCCAACAAGGTCCCCCTGCTCAAGAAAGCACATATACAGGGCCATCTGAAGTTTGCCAATGAACATCTGAATGATTCAGAGGAGAACTGGGTGAAAGTCTTGTGGTCAGATGAGACCAAAATGGAGCTCTTTGGCATCAACTCAACTCGCCGTGTTTGGAGGAGGAGGAATGCTGCCTATGACCCCAAGAACACCATCCCCACCGTCAAACATGGAGGTGGAAACATTATGCTTTGGGGGTGTTTTTCTACTAAGGGGACAGGGCAACTTCACCGCATCAAAGGGACGATGGACGGGGCCATGTACCATCAAATCTTGGGTGAGAACCTCCTTCCCTCAGCCAGGGCATTGAAAATGGGTCGTGGATGGATATTACAGCATGACAATGACCCAAAACACAGCCAAGGCAACAAAGGAGTGGCTCAAGACGAAGCACATTAAGGTCCTGGAGTGGCCTAGCCAGTCTCCAGACCTTAATCCAATAGAAAATCTGTCGAGGGAGCTGAAGGTTCGAGTTGCCAAACGTCAGACTCGAAACCTTAATGACTTGGAGAATATCTGCAAAGAGTAGTGGGACAAAATCCCTCCTGAGA
The DNA here is from genome assembly GCF_964263955.1 of Coregonus lavaretus. Classification (NCBI taxonomy): domain Eukaryota; kingdom Metazoa; phylum Chordata; class Actinopteri; order Salmoniformes; family Salmonidae; genus Coregonus; species Coregonus lavaretus. Next base: position 28,923,881 of record NC_140026.1, read on the forward strand.
TGTGTGCAAACCTGGTGCCCAACTACAAGAAACGTCTGACCTCTGTGATTGCCAACAAGGGTTTTGCCACCAAGTACTAAGTCATGTTCTGCAGAGGAGTCAAATACTTATTTCCCTCATTAAAAATGCAAATCAATTTATAAAATTTGGGACATGCGTTTTTCTGGATTTTGTTGTTGTTATTCTGTCTCTCACTGTTCAAATAAACCTACCATTAAAATTATAGACTGATCTTGTCTTTGTCAGTGGGCAAACGTACGAAATCAGCAGGGGATCAAATACGTTTTTCCTTCACTGTACATATAGTATGCACGCACCAGTTTTCCGTAGTTTATTTTTTGGAATTTTTTGAAACAAGTTATTTTTTTCATTCCACTTCACCAATTTGGACTATTTTGTGTATGTCCATTACATGAAATGCAAATAAAAATCCATTTAAATTACAGCTTGTAATACAACAAAATAGGAAAAACGCCAATGGGGATGAATACTTTTGCAAGTCACTGTACACTACCGGTCAAACGTTTTAGAACACCTACTCATGACACTGTCTGTGATTTATATAGAATTCAAGGCACACTTAACCAGCATGGCTACCACAGCATTCTGCAGCGATACGCCATCCCATCTGGTTTGGGCTCATTGGGACTATCATTTGTTTTTTAACAGGACAATGACCCAACACACCTCCAGGCTGTGTAATGGCTATTTGACCAAGAAGGAGAGTGATGGAGTGCTGCATCAGATGACCTGGCCTCCACAATCCCCCGACCTCAGCCAAATTGAGATGGTTTGGGATGTGTCAGACCGCAGAGTGAAGGAAAAGCAGCCAACAAGTGATCAGCATACAGTGGGGAAGAAAAGTATTTAGTCAGCCACCAATTGTGCAAGTTCTCCCACTTAAAAAGATGAGAGAGGCCTGTAATTTTCATCATAGGTACACGTCAACTATGACAGACAAATTGAGAAAAAAAAATCCTGAAAATCACATTGTAGGATTTTTTATGAATTTATTTGCAAATTATGGTGGAAAATAAGTATTTGGTCACCTACAAACAAGCAAGATTTCTGGCTCTCACAGACCTGTAACTTCTTCTTTAAAAGGCTCCTCTGTCCTCCACTCGTTACCTGTATTAATGGCACCTGTTTGAACTTGTTATCAGTATAAAAGACACCTGTCCACAACCTCAAACAGTCACACTCCAAACTCCACTATGGCCAAGACCAAAGAGCTGTCAAAGGACACCAGAAACAAAATTGTAGACCTGCACCAGGCTGGGAAGACTGAATCTGCAATAGGTAAGCAGCTTGGTTTGAAGAAATCAACTGTGGGAGCAATTATTAGGAAATGGAAGACATACAAGACCACTGATAATCTCTCTCGATCTGGGGCTCCACGCAAGATCTCACCCCGTGGGGTCAAAATGATCACAAGAACGGTGAGCAAAAATCACAGAACCACACAGGGGGACCTAGTGAATGACCTGCAGAGAGCTGGGACCAAAGTAACAAAGCCTACCATCAGTAACACACTACGCCGCCAGGGACTCAAATCCTGCAGTGCCAGACGTGTCCCCCTGCTTAAGCCAGTACATGTCCAGGCCCGTCTGAAGTTTTCTAGAGTGCATTTGGATGATCCAGAAGAGGATTGGGAGAATGTCATATGGTCAGATGAAACCAAAATAAAACTTTTTGGTAAAAACTCAACTCGTCGTGTTTGGAGGACAAAGAATGATGAGTTGCATCCAAAGAACACCATACCTACTGTGAAGCATGGGGGTGGAAACATCATGCTTTGGGGCTGTTTTTCTGCAAAGGGACCAGGACGACTGATCCGTGTAAAGGAAAGAATGAATGGGGCCATGTATTGTGAGATTTTGAGTGAAAACCTCCTTCCATCAGCAATGGCATTGAAGATGAAACGTGGCTGGGTCTTTCAGCATGACAATGATCCCAAACACACCGCCCGGGCAACGAAGGAGTGGCTTCGTAAGAAGCATTTCAAGGTCCTGGAGTGGCATAGCCAGTCTCCAGATCTCAACCCCATAGAAAATCTTTGGAGGGAGTTGAAAGTCTGTGTTGCCCAGCGACAGCCCCAAAACATCATCTGCATGGAGGAATGGGACAAAATACCAGCAACAGTGTGTGAAAACCTTGTGAAGACTTACAGAAAACGTTTGACCTGTGTCATTGCCAACAAAGGTTATATAACAAAGTATTGAGAAACCTTTGTTATTGACCAAATACTTATTTTCCACCATAATTTGCAAATCAATTCATAAAAAATCCTACAATGTGATTTTCTGGATTTTGTTTCCTCATTTTGTCTGTCATAGTTGACGTGTACCTATGATGAAAATTACAGGCCTCTCTCATCTTTTTAATTGGCAGAACATGCACAATTGGTGGCTGACTAAATAAAAATTTTCCCACTGTATATGGGAACTCCTTCAAGACTGTTGGAAAAGCATTCCAGGTGAAGCTGGTTGAGAGAATGCCAAGAGTGTGCAAGGCAGTCATGAAGGTAAAGGGTGGCTTTTTGAAGAATCTCACATTTAGATTTGTTTAACACTTTTTTGGTTACTACATGATTCCATATGTGTTATTTCATAGTTTTGATGTCTTCACTATTATTCAAAAATCTAGAAAATTGTAAAAAATAAAGAAAAACCCTTGAATGAGTAGGTGTTCTAAAACTTTTGATCGGTAGTGTTGTGGTGGATAATTTAATCAATAATGAGGAGAGACAAGGTCCATCACCAATCAGAATATTAACTGTATTAAAAACGTATTGATAAGGGAGCTGGTCACAATACCTACACCAAAGTGAATAGAGTGAGAGCCCAACGAACAGGAAATGCTGACGTCTTATATAGTGGACCTAAAAATGCTTAGTCATGGCTGGTTCCACCCCTCCCCGGCAGATCAGGAGCTACCTTGTTTTCTTCTTGTGGCTTTGTGTATCGGGTCATAGCGCACAAACAAGTGATAACGTTAGCTCCATTACTGCCCATATCTCCACACAGCTGTGCCCTTGGACGATAGTAAAAGACAGGATGAACTGAAAAACTGTAGTCACTCTGAGGCTCTTTGTCTTGACCGTGTGACCAGGTTACTCAGAAGCAATGAAAAATGGAAACTATACAGGTCTATCTGTTCCTCAAGTTTATCTCTATCCCATGTCCTTGACTACACGCCCAGACCAGCTGCAGGGAGATAGAGGGAACCACAGCACAGCACTGGTAGTTAAGAAATGTCTCTACTATTGTTAAGCATATTATTTGTTAACTATTAATATTAAATAAATCTGGTAAATACGTGTACATATTCAAAAATGTATAAAAAATGTCACTAGAGGGACAATATCCAGAAATTATTTCAAAACCCACATAAAGTAGGCTATTGGATGGGCAAAGATTCTTACTTCTCGTACAATGTAAAAGTGTAAACAACTATTCAGATAATATTTCAAAATGTAGATAACCTCTCAATACAATTTTCTACAGACCAGGCCTGACAAAAACATTTGAAATAGTACTTTGACAACAATTTAGTGAATGCAAAAAGTATTAGATAGAGAAGAAATCTGAGAAAAAAATCTAAATAGAGCAAGTATTAGATAGAGACAGATACAGAAAAAAGATAAAAAGACGCACTAAGTTTTCAGATACTTTTTCGGGTGGGGGGCCTTCAGTATCTCGTGGAGTGGGAGGGGTACGGTCCGGAGGAACGGTGCTGGGTCCCAAGGCGGGACACTCAATCCCTCTCTGTTGAGGGATTTCCACCGTAGCCATCCGACTCGCCCTGCTCCGCGTCCGCCGGGGTCGGCACACTGCTGGAGCCACGCGTCAAGGGGGGGGGGGGGGGGGGGGTACTGTCAGGCTGCCCCTCCTCCTTGTTCGGGCAGGCTTCGGCGTTCGTCGTCACCGGAGTACTAGCTACTGCCGATCTCATTCTCATCACTCCACTTGTCATGTCTTGTCAATCACACACACCTGGTGCTCATTCCCCTAATTAGTATGTGTATAAGTGTTCCCTCTGTTCCCCTTATCTTTGTGAGTGATTGTTTATTGTGAGAGCATGTTAGCTCGGTTGAGCTACTCAACATTGTATTTATACCAAGGTGGATCTTTTCCCTTGAGCTTGTTCCTTTTGACGCTTGGGGCATTTGATATATGTGAACGCATTAAACTCTGGACTTCGGTATTTTACCTCCTGCGCCTGACTCCTTCATTTCACCTCGTCACAGAGACGATCTCATGTTAAATACTGTTGAAGTAATATGGCTACAGGTTAATCTGCTTCACCTAAAGCCTATTCTTGTGGGAAGCTGCTATAGACCACCAAGTGCTAACAGTCAGTATCTGGATAATATGTGTGAAATGCATGATAATGTATGTGATATCAACAGAGAAGTATATTTTCTGGGTGATTTAAATATTGACTGGCTCTCATCAAGCTGCCCACTCAAGAATAAATGTCAAACTGTAACCAGTGCCTGCAACCTGGTTCAGGTTGTCAGTCAACCTACCAGGGTATTTACAAACAGCACAGGAATTAAATCATCAACATGTATTGATCACATCTTTACTAATGCTTGAGAAATTTGCTTTAAAGCAGTATCCAAATCCATAGGATATAGTGATCACAATATAGTAACCATATCTAGGAAAACCAAAGTTCCAAAGGCTGGTCCTTATATAGTGTATAAGAGGTCATACAATAAGTGTTGTAGTGATTCATATGTTGATGATGTAAAGAATAGTTGCTGGTCTGTGGTGTGTAATGACGTGCAACTAGACGCTGCACTTGACACATTTATGAAATTGCTTATTCCAGTCACTGATAACCACACACCCATTAAGAAAATGACTGTAAAAACTGTTAAATCCCCTTGCATTGATGAGGAATTGGAAAATTGTATGGCAAATAAGTCTGGCAGCCCAACTGATTGGCAAACTTACTGCAAATTAAGAAATCATGTGACTAAACTAAATAAAAATAAAAATAAACTATACTATGAAACAAAAATAAATGATATAAAGAATGATAGTAAAAAGATTTGGAGCACCTTAAATACAACTTTGGGAAAAAGGGCAAACTCGGCTCCATCATTCATTGAATCAGATGGCTCATTCATCACAAATCCCACTGATATTGCCAACTACTTCAATGACTTCTTCACTGGCATGATAAGCAAACTTAGGTATGACATGCCAGCAACAAATGCTGACACTACACATCCAAGTATATCTGACCGTGTGATAAGGTTTAATGGGTAATCGGACCATAACTAATGTGGTTATAGAAGTAATGTATAATATAGTAGAGAGCCAACAGAGGGTTCCATTGAACTATTATGTTTTTTTGGGTATTTCAATGGCATGAGGTGAAATCTGTATGTATGAGTGGAATTCAACGGCTGGTATGGGTGGTAACCGGATACTACTGAGTATTTGGTTTGGTGATGTTGAATGGAAGATTTGTAGCGTGGTTTGGGTTAAATAGAAAGACTAACTTATTCAACAGGAATAGGTGCAGGGAGAGAGAGTTTTTGTGTTGCTGAATGAGAGCTAGTGCGGTTTTCATTTGGTGACGTCACTTGCTCTATGAACTGGAAGTAGTTGCTTTGAAAGGATCGCAGATTTTTGTGGAGTGACTGGCAATGTATGTAGAGGGTCCCTGGTTTGAACCTAGATAGGAACAGTGGGTAAAGCTTTCGCATTGGGGCTATGGACCTAGATTACTAGGTGCATTGAGAAATGTGAAAGGTTGAATTAGATAGCTTAAGTAGATGAATATTCTAAAAAGGTCTATGAAATTATGTTACAAGTACTAATGACATGATTTCGTAAGAAGGAAGATGATTAGGGTAGGTCCCTGCGCCTCCCCCGTTGTGTAGGAAGGAGCAGGGTACATAGTTCAAATGATAGGAATATAATTAAATGTATGCTTATCAACGATAGCAAGTATTTGTTTTTTTAATTAGGGCCTAATCAGAGAGAACAGTTAAATAAATTGAATAGCGAACTGAAATTGCGATAGAGCTGTGAAAATAATTTGAGTTGAGGACAAAAGAAAATAATTTATGGTTCTAGTTCCCGGGTAAAAGAGTTGTACTGGCTTGACTGTATCGAGCAGAAGTTTGAATAGTTGAATGAAAAGCATTTCTTTGACAAAGTCTAATGGTTATTACTTTATTGTATAGGTTGGGTAACACCAGTGGTGTATGAAAATAATTGGTGATTTCTAAAACGATAATCTGTTTATGGTACGTTGAACAATGGGATATAGTTGTGACTATTAGGATGATGGATTGAATAAACATTGGTTATAAGTATGAAGTTATTAAACAATAGGTTTATATTTAAAAACATCAATGCAACAGGTTGCGATGATTAAATTAATAGAAAGGGGTTATAGGGTTATACTAGAAGGTGTAGTGAACTTAATGAAACGTGGTATTATATAGTGTCTTCCAGGATTGATGGAAGTCTCCTATAGCATTATGTTAAGGGTTTGCCTGGGATAAAATATAATGTCTTACTTACACGATGTGATTGTATTGGCGAATGAATGAAATATGATATTTACAGGGGCGAAAGGAACAATACAAGGGGAGACAGATTTTCCTATGGTGTTGGTAAAATAATTGATAATGGATCATTTGAGATGAGATCACATGGAGCAGATTTAGGGGTTCAATAATTATTGTGAGATTTAAAGAGGATATGATCTGAAGGGTAATCAATTAAACATAATCATTGTATACTCGAGGAATTTTGAGTGGTTTTATGGATTAGTTATGAGGAATTAGATTGATACAAACGATTATTGATGAGTTAGGACTGGGGATATCTGTATCATGTTTTGTGTGTACTTACCATCTTTAGATTACTGATGGTAATTGAAGGTTAACAAAATGTATAATTCCTCTTCTAGGAGAAAGAGATTAGCTTATCTCATTGGAATGTTGCCCAGGGCTAGGGGGAGCAGTAATGAAGTTAGGCAGTATTTAGGTCGTAAAAGTGAGCTACCAAATTAAGTGGGGCCTGGCTATTTTTGGTTGTTGTTTTTCAATTGGATTTTTCAAATAAAAAACAAACACACCTAGTATGATGTTTATGAAGAGTTGTGAAGTGTTCTTCTATACTTGAAGTTCCAAAACCGTTAAACAAGAAACAAAGGATGAGCTTTTTGGGAATGATAGACTACTGTAGAGCTTGGGCACTCCATTATGTACTGCATACTGGTAAATTAAGTGATTTTATCTATGAGAAGGAAATGGCAGCCCATCGACTCCTGAGTGGCGCAGTGGTCTAAGGCACTGCATCGCAGTGCTAACTGTGCCACTAGAGATCCTGGTTCGAATCCAGGCTCTGTCGCAGCCGGCCGCGACCGGGAGACTTATGGGCGGCGCACAATTGGCCCAGTGTCGTTCAGGGTAGGGGAGGGAATGGCCGGCAGGGATGTAGCTCAGTTGATAGAGCATGGTGTTTGCAACGCCAGGGTTGTGGGTTTGATTCCCACGGGGGGGGGGGCAGTATAAAAAAATATATATGTATTCACTAAACTGTAAGTCGCTCTGGATAAGAGCGTCTGCTAAATGACGTTAAATGTAAATGTAAATGGTAAAATCATTTGGAACTCTGAGGAGGAGGAATGATTTATGAAGATAAAAAATTTGCTCACTTCCCAAACAGTCTTAGCTTTTCCTACATATAACAGCGATTTTACCCAAATGGTAGAGAGTAAAGAGGGATATATGACATTGGTCATGATTAAGAAAGATTAACTGGGTTAATCACGAACATAGAGTTTGAATTCTTTGTTGCTAGGCGGAAGACTTAGTTAGGTTATTTCAGTGTGTAAGTGAAGTGGGAATCCATGGCTGTCCTACGGCTGTCCTACGTTATCAGTGAATGAAAGCAGAAGGGAGCCTTTTGCTTCTCTCCTCAAACAGAGAGGAAAAAGCTGCCAGGGTTAAGCAGAGTTCAGGCTAAAACCTTTGTCTCTCCTTTGCTATCTTCTTCATTGATTACAGCATGAAGGGGGGTTTGTGTTAGGTTTGAAAGATTTAAGTATGGACCTGTCATGTCCAACCATCAGTCTTCAGGTCAAGCCTGGGAGAGCCGAAGTAGAACAGAGTTTGAACTAAACATGAGTGTTTTTACAAGATAAGGGATTGATTGATTGGATTACTATTGATTCTGAACTGAATGAAAGTCAAATTTAGCCGCCATAAAATACAAAGGAAGTGGGAGGAAAAATAAAGTAGCAAGGGACAGTCTCAAAAATAAATAAGGGATGGCAATTGGATGATAAATTACCAATATTACCTAAGTGATTGTTTAGGTAGGTGGTAATATTGACACATGGGCAGAGACGTGTCAAAAGGGGGGATGATAGTAGATGGTAGGATTAAATAATAAATATACGAAGGAGATGACAAAATACTTTAAAACAATTTTTTTTAGATACAGTCTAGAAAGAGAATACAGATGTGAATGGTATGATTAGAGAGAGGTTAAGGAAAACACACAGGAGAGCAGGAAGAAATGGGGTACAAGGTCTACCGATGGTATTAATGACGATCAGGAGAACTCCAGATGAAGAAGGGTTATTGCCATTGGAGAAGGGATTTGGTAGACCATACAGAATGCCCGAGTTAGGAGGACCGAGAAGGCAGAAATAGAAATTAAGAGCTCCCTAGCAGAAAACGTGGGAAGGTAGTTTATTAACCACACCAGTATGTCAGAGGTTTTGTGCCCCACAGGTGAACTAAAGGAGACGGTGACCCACTCTATCTAACCAGGTGACTGGTGAGCATCTAGTCCCTAAAGAAGAAAGACTGGAAGCAGGCCTGTTGGGAAGGGCCCTATCAGGTTATATTGGTCACTGCCTTTGCCATTAGAATAGCAGAAAGAGCAACCTGGGTCCACGTTACTCACTGCAAAAAGGTAAGAACACATACAAGCACCACTGAACACACACAGAGTTAGAGAGAAGAACTGCACCAATAGGGTCTGGGGATCACCTCTGTTAAGATCTCCTACCCCGACCTATCATCACTGTAGTGTGTTCTCAGGGTGTGAGTATGGGGTAGTACCAAGCAGAAAGACTGAGGACAGGAGAGGGTTGGCGGTTTTTGGGAATATGGGTGACTTGAGCTGCATCATAGTCTCGGCAATGGTCTTGATATGTCAAGATCCAACACCAATTACGCTATGCCCTTACCATTGTTAAGAAGTAAAAGAGAAGAGAAGCGACCCGACATACTGACCATCAAGGACGAGTGGCCTACAAAATAGGAGTCAGAGAAGGGCAGACTATAAGATTCAAAATAAGGGTTAGAGACGTAGCCAATGGGTGGGGTAAATGTCAATAAGCAACTTGGCATTATACAATCTCATAATATTAGTGTTCGAGCCCCACGGCGGATTGTTCCTAGACTCAAGTGTTTAAACACACTTGGGGACGGGGATATGAGACCGAGGGGGACTGAACATCCAGATGGGGGGTAAAGAGAAACAAAGACATCACCAATTATCAATTGGAGATAGTAGTAACGTGATTGACTTAAGTTCAGAAGCACAGGAGAGAATTCTGAATCTTACAGCCCCTGTAACCGATGTGTGGTGGGCGTGTGCCAGTAAAGGCAGTATAAGGCAGAGAATACCAAAAGGGTGGCTAGATAATTGCGCCCTGGTTCTACTGATTCAGCTAGTTAGAATTAGTCACCAGGAACCAAGGAAAGGGTTAAACAGACGTAGGAGGAGTTTTAACAAGAAGGAGAATAGCTCTATTTAGATGGATGCGATTGGGGTATCAAGGGGGGTACCGGATGGATACCAAACTATGAAAGAATTAGGGGAAGGATTTACTACCACGTTCTTTTGGTGGGTGACAATAAACAAAATTGTGGATTGGATTAATTATATCTATTACGACCAACAACAATTTATTGGCCAGACTAGGGATGCAGTAAAAGGGATCTCTGAACAATTATCCGCCATCTCACTCATGACTTAGGAAAATAGGTTGGTTCTAGATCAGGCAGAAAGGCGCGGTGTCTATAGAATGATAAGCCATTGTTGCACATTTATCCCTAACAACACCACACCGAATGGGAAGGTCACCAGAGCTCTTGCAGAATTAACTGCTCTAAGTGAAGAATGAGCTGAGAACTCAGAAGTTAGTACATCGTGGATAGGGTGGTTTGATGAAATGTTTGGTAAATGGAAAACCATAGCTTGTATTATGTGGTTGTTGTCTTGTTCCCTGTGTCCGAGGATTGGTGAGTAAGGCGTTGGTGAATGCAGTATCTCAACAAATGATAAGAGATGGACCGACTCCGACCAGGGGAGTGGGAAAAATGATCCTCCAGGCTTGGTGGATGACGAGGACTTTGACCCTGAAAGACCGCAATTGGATGAAATGTTTATTAGTTCTGACGTATGAAGATCAGATTGGTCATGCTTGTAAATACATTTATCCTAAGGGTGTAAAAATGTAGTCAAAGGGTGGACTGATAGAGGAATTATGATTATGACTAAAATTGTTAACCCCAATACTGATGATGACTGTGTGAACTGTGTTAGGGTTATCATTATAAACCCACTAACAGAGGGAGTGAGTTAGAAACTGCTGAGACAAACATTCCAGGATGAAGGGGACTGAGAAACTGGTTAAAGGCCTCCTAAAGGTGGGCGGAGCAAATTGCCTTTGTGTGAAGGGGTATAAAAGCTGTATATGTGTTTTTTTGCGGCAGAGCTCTCCATGATTAAACATACAGATCATTCTTGCCGGTTGTGGACCTTTGTTTAATTCATGATTAAACCAGAGCCTTACACCCTCTGGGAATTATTCAGAGCAATACGTTTGATTAATTAGAGATAGAAATTCTCGTGACAGAGAGTTCGAGAACAACCTGTTCCAGAGACTCCAGCAGCTTGCAGGGATCTCACACTCTCAAACTACCCCATACCAGCCACAAGGGAACCCTGTGGAAAGGATGAATAGAACACTCCTGCAGATGCTCCGCACTCTGCAAGAAGAGAAGATGACAGAGTGGAAAGACCATCTACTAAAAACTGTTCATGCCTATAACTGTACATGGCAAGAGTCCACGAAATACTCACTATTTTTCCTCCTATATTTTTTATTTATTTTTATTTCACCTTTATTTAACGAGGTAAGCCAGTTGAGAACAGGTTCTCATTTACAACTGCGACCTGGCCAAGATAAAGCAAAGCAGTGCAATAAAAACAACACAGAGTTACATATGGGGTAAAAAACATAAAGTCAAAAATACAACAGAAAATATATATACAGTGTGTGCAAATGTAGCAAGTTATGGATGTAAGGCAATAAATAGGCTATAGTGCAAAATAATTACAATAGTATTAACACTGGAATGCTAGATGTGCAAGAGATTATGTGCAAATAGAGATACTGGGGTGCAAAAGAGCAAAATAAATAACAATATAGGGATGAGGTAGTTGGGTGGGCTAATTTCAGATGGGCTGTGTACAGGTGCAGTGATCGGTAAGGTGCTCTGACAACTGATGCTTAAAGTTATTGAGGGAGATAAGAGTCTCCAGCTTCAGAGATTTTTGCAATTCGTTCCAGTCATTGGCAGCAGAGAACTGGAAGGAATGGCGGCCAAAGGAGGTGTTGGCTTTGGGAATGACCAGTGAGATATACCTGCTGGAGCGCAGACTACGGGTGGGTGCTGCTATGGTGACCAATGAGCTAAGATAAGGCGGGGATTTGCCTAGCAGTGATTTATAGATGGCCTGGAGCCAGTGGGTTTGACGACGAACATGTAGTGAGGACCAGCCAACAAGAGCGTACAGGTCACAGTGGTGGGTAGTGTATGAGGCTTTGGAGACAAAGCGGATGGCACTGTGATAGACTACATCCAACTTTCTGAGTAGAGTGTTGGAGGCTATTTTGTAAATGACATCGCCGAAGTCAAGGATCGGTAGGATAGTCAGTTTTACCAGGGCATGTTTGGCAGCATGAGTGAAGGAGGCTTTGTTGCGAAATAGGAAGCCGATTCTAGATTTAACTTTGGATTGGAGATTCTTTATGTGAGTCTGGAAGGAGAGTTTACAGTCTAACCAGACACCTAGGTATTTGTAGTTGTCCACATACTCTAGGTCAGACCCGTCGAGAGTGGTGATTCTAGTCGGGTGGGCGGGTGCCAGCAGCGTTCGATTGAAAAGCATGCATTTAGTTTTACTAGTGTTTAAGAGCAGTTGGAGGCTACTGAAGGAGTGTTGTATGGCATTGAAGCTCGTTTGGAGGTTTGTTAAAACAGTGTCCAATGAAGGGCCAGATGTATACAAAATGGTGTCGTCTGCGTAGAGGTGGATCTGAGAGTCACCAGCAGCAAGAGCGACATCATTGATATACACAGAGAAAAGTGTCGGCCCAAGAATTGAACCCTGTGGCACCCCCATAGAGACTGCCATAGGTCCAGACAACAGGCCCTCCGATTTGACACACTGAACTCTATCTGAGAAGTAGTTGGTGAACCAGGCGAGGCAGTCATTTGAGAAACCAAGGCTATTTAGTCTGCCAATAAGAATGCGGTGGTTGACAGAGTCGAAAGCCTTGGCCAGGTCGATGAAGACGGCTGCACAGTACTGTCTATTATCAATCGCGGTTATAATATCGTTTAGGACCTTGAGCGTGGCTGAAGTGCACCCATGACCAGCTCGGAAACCGGATTGCATAGCGGAGAAGGTACGGTGGTATTCGAAATGGTCGGTGATCTGTTTGTTAACTTGGCTTTCAAATACTTTCGAAAGCCAGGGCAGGATGGATATAGGTCTGTAGCAGTTTGGATCTAGAGTGTCACCCCCTTTGAAGAGGGGGATGACCGCGGCATCTTTCCAATCTCTGGGGATCTCAGACGTTATGAAAGAGAGGTTGAACAGACTAGTAATAGGGGTTGCAACAATTTTGGCGGCTAGTTTTAGAAAGAAAGGGTCCAGATTGTCTAGCCCAGCTGATTTGTAGGGGTCCAGATTTTGCAGCGCTTTCAAAACATCAGCTGTCTGAATTTGTGTGAAGGAGAAGCGGGGGGGGCATGGGCAAGTTGGAGCGGAGGGTGCAGAGTTGGTGGCCGGGGTAGTGGTAGCCAGATGGAAAGCATGGCCAGCTGTAGCAAAATGCTTGTTGAAATTCTCGATTATTGTAGATTTGTCGGTGGTGATAGTGTTTCCTAGCCTCAGTGCAGTGGGCAGCTGGGAGGAAGTGCTCTTATTCTCCATGGACTTTAAAGTGTCCCAAAACTTTTTGGAGTTAGTGCTACAGGATGCAAATTTCTGTTTGAAAAAGTTAGCCTTTGCTTTCCTGATTGCTTGTGTATATTGGTTCCTAACTTCCCTGAAAAGTTGCATATCGCCGGGGCTATTTGATGCTAATGCTGTACGCCACAGGATGTTTTTGTGCTGGTCAAGGGCAGTCAAGTCTGAGGAGAACCAGGGGCTATATCGGTTCTTAGTTCTGTATTTTTTGAATGGGGCATGTTTATTTAAGATTGAGAGGAAATTACTTTTAAGGAACAACCAGGCATCCTCTACTGACGGAATGAGATCTATATCCATCCAGGATACCTGGGCCAGGTCAATTAGGAAGGCCTGCTCGCTAAAGTGTTTTAGGGAGCGATTGACAGTGATGAGGGGTGGTCGTTTGACCGCGGACCCGTTACGGACGCAGGCAATAAGGCAGTGATCGCTGAGATCCTGGTTGAAGACAGCTGAGGTGTATTTAGAGGGTATGTTAGTCAGGATGATATCTATGAGGGTACCCATGTTTTACGGATTTAGGGTTGTACCACGCTTTCCTATTGACCTACTGTTCAACCTCGAACCAGAAACAGTGACAAGAACCCAACAAACATTCGCAGAGAAGTGGGCAACGCATACAAAATCACTTCTGAGAACAGTCAAAAGTCCTCAGCGAAAGGGAAGAAGTACTACGACAAAGGTGTCCAGGGTGCAACTCTACAGCCAGGTGATCGAGTCCTTGTGAACCTATTGGAAAGAGGTTGGCCCCGGGAAACTCTGTGCTTACTTTGAGAAAACAGTACACAGAGTTGTGGAGAGAATTAGAGAGATTCCAGTGTATAAGATCCAGTCAGAGTCTGGAGGCAAAGCTCTTCGTGTGCTGCACCGGATCCTTCTGTTACGTGTAAATGACTTGCCAGTGCATCAAGACACTCCAACCAAACCTGTGAAAAGAACAACACCAAGACAAAAACAGACAACAAACAGTAACATGACTGACCAAGAATCTGACAGTTCAGAGGAAGAGGAAAGCTACTATACTTACCAGAAAAGTCCTCAGGTCCATCAGAGCGATGTCAGAACAGAGTGGCGTACCAGACTGCAAGCTACTGCTCAGGAGTTCAGACATACAGTGGCACAGGAAATAGAACAGATCCAGCAACAGTCTGAAGGACCTGAACAGCATGGAGTGGAGGATGATGTGCAGGAGGAACTCAAGATGTTGTGCTACTACAGTGGCAAGAGGTCAATGGAAAGGAAGACTTACCTGTGAGAAGGTCCACGCACGCTGGAAGGCCCAGAGAAATGTTTAGCTATGAGAGTCTGGGACAACCGTCATACCAGTCATGGAGACAAGGAACAAACGCAGTTGTGCTAAATTCTTACATGGTGCCTGGAAACATGATGACTTATCCAGTTTTACAAGGAGGTTACTGGCACAAAGGAACACCACTTGTCTGGACATGCTAGACACTGACTAGAAATTGACCTGACTATAGAAAGACAAACAAATACAGTGAGGGAAAAAAGAATTTGATCCCCTGCTGATTTTGTAAGTTTGCCCACTGACAAAGACATGATCAGTCTATAATTTTAATGGTAGGTTTATTTGAACAGGGAGAGACAGAATAACAACAACAAAAATACAGAAAAATGTATGTCAAAAATGATATAAATTGATTTGCATTTTAATGAGGGAAATAAGTATTTGACCCCCTCTCAATCAGAAAGATTTCTGGCTCCCAGGTGTCTTTTATACAGGTAACGAGCTGAGATTACGAGCACACTCTTAAAGGTCGCCAGACCTTCATCCCATAGAAAATCTGTGGAGGGAGCTGAAGGTTCGAGTTGCCAAACGTCAGCCTCGAAACCTTAATGACTTGGAGAAGATCTGCAAAGAGGAGTGGGACAAAATCCCTCCTGAGGTGTGTGCAAACCTGGTGGCCAACTACAAGAAACGTCTGACCTCTGTGATAGCCAACAAGGGTTTTGCCACCAAGTACTAAGTCATGTTTTGAAGAGGGGTCAAATACTTATTTCAATTTATAACATTTTTGACATGCGTTTTTCAGGATTTTTTTTTTGTTATTCTGTATGATCACTGTTCAAATAAACCTACCATTAAAATTATAGACTGATCTTTTCTTTTCTTTTTTAAATCTTTTTTTTTTTTGGGGGGGGGGGGTGGATCAGCTTAATATTGCAGATAGATTGTATCTTCTATCAATGTAATTGTCTGCATCACTTCCAATCCCCCATGTTTTATTTTTTTTATTTTTTATTTTTATATATATACTCCCCTTTATTACTTTTCAACCCCACCATCCTTTCCCTACATGGAGTAAATCAGTGAACAACAATGCCCAGGCCTCTACTTCCGGTCTATACTTACTATCTACACCTTGTGGACAGAGTTAATTTGACAATAATTCTATTATATATATATATATCTACATAACATTTATTTTTTATTTTTTTTTGCTCCTGAACTTCTTCTACTCTCAACCTCTCCGATCATTTTCATGATGTCCATCCGGTTTGCTTCTATATGCCATATCTTTCTAACTGTGCTCTTTCCCAAAAGCTCCCAACATACAACCTATATACTTATTATGGACACAGTATGCTTACATTATTAGCTATCTTTGTTATTATTTGTTGTTATTTGTTATTAGTCCCATCCTTCAACTCTATTCAATACCTCCCATCTATCTCTTAACACCATCCATATAGGATTTCTATTTGCCATATATATTTCAACCGTACTGTGATGTTTTACAAAAGTTCTGAACCTTTCTATTCTCATTGCTTCTACAGATTGTGAATTAAAAATAAACATTTTTGCTAAAATTATTATTATATTATTGATTGATTGACTATGACTTTTCAGATCACCCAGTAATGCTATCTGCAAGGTTAGTTCCAGGTAAATATTGCAATCCTTTAGCCATTCCTGGACCTGTGTCCAAAAACAAGCTACAAATGGACAGAACCAAAACAAATGATCTAATGATTCTGTCTCTTCACAGCAAAATCTGCAGAGCTGGGAAGATTGTATCCCCCATATAAATAACATTCTATTGGTAGCAAGAATTTTATATAATAATTTAAATTGAAAGATTCTAATTTTTGAATCCGGTGTCGTTTTGCGTGTCAGTTCATAAACACTATGCCATGGGATCGGTACGTCAAAGATCTCTTCCCAACTATTT
Organism: Coregonus lavaretus; assembly: GCF_964263955.1. Lineage (NCBI taxonomy): Eukaryota > Metazoa > Chordata > Actinopteri > Salmoniformes > Salmonidae > Coregonus > Coregonus lavaretus. The sequence goes on from NC_140026.1 coordinate 28,940,394, forward strand.
TGCAATCTATATGGGATGGCTGTCAATCCTTTGGTCCTTAAGTGAAACTGATATACTTTTTTATTTATCACAGTTTTCCTTAACCAATTATGTTCTTTAATGCAAGGCCGACAGACAAGTTCCTTACTTTCTCCCCCTTCAACTTTCCTCTTCCACTTTTGCGGTAAGGCTGCAATTATTTGGTTGTAATTTTGGGTAGAGCAGACATTTCCATATGTTTTTGTTAGCTGCATGTGCGACATAACTCCACCAGTCCTACCGATGATATCATTTATGAAGATTATACCTTTTTTAAACATTCTGTCAAAAAATAAAGGTTTTTTGTCAATTAGTATATTTGAGTTTAACCACAATATTTGTTGCATTATTTGTTCTGTCGTTTCTGGAGGATTAAATTGAAATTGCAACCAACTTTCTATGGCTTGTTTTAGAAATAGTGGCATTTGGGAGATTATTTCCTTTTCAAATAACTGAAAGTGAGAGGTTGTAATCTGAATAAAGGGAAAAAGGCCTTTCTTGAACATTGGGTGAGACAATCTTACTAATTTGCTTGAGAACCAGTTTGGATTTAAGTATAACTTTTGTTTGACTGAAGCTTTTAGTGATAGGTCTAATGCTTTAATATTTAATAATTTCTGTCCTCCGAATTCATATTCATTATATAAATATGCTCTTTTAATTTTGTCTGGCTTGCCGTTCCAAATAAAATTGAATATTTTGTTCTCATATAATTTAAAAAACTGTTTGCTAGGCGTAGGCAAGACCATAAGCAAATAGGTAAACTGGGATAATACTAAAGAGTTAATCAGGGTGATTTTTCCACAAATTGACAGGTATTTTCCTTTCCATGGTAGTAAGATCTTATCTATTTTTGCTAACTTTCTATTAAAATGTATTGAAGTGAGATCATTTATTTCCTTTGGGATATGTATTCCGAGTATATCCACATCACCATCAGACCATTTTATTGGTAAACTGCATGGTAATGTAAAAATTGTATTTTTTTTTGTGATCCAATACGTAATATAGTACATTTGTCATAATTTGGTTGTAATCCAGAGAGGTTAGAAAATGTATCTAGATCCTCTATGAGGCTGTGGAGGGATTCTAGTTGTGGATCTAAAAGAAAACATGAATCATCTGCGTACAATGACACCTTTGTTTTTACAGTACCTTCGGAAAGTATTCAGACCCCTTGACTTTTTCCACATTTTGTGACGTTACACCCTTATTCTAAAATGGATTAAATAAAAAAAATCCTTAGAAATCTACACACACACCCCATGAAGACAAAAACAAAAACAGAAATACCTTATTTACATCAGTATTCAGACCCTTAGCTATGAGACTCGAAATTGAGCTCAGCTCCATCCTGTTTCCATTGGTCATCCTTGAGATGTTTCTACAACTAGATTAGAGGCCACTGTGTTCTTGGGGACTTTCAATGCTTTTAAATGTTTTGGTACCCTTCCCCAGATCTGTGCCTCGACACAATCCTGTCTCAGAGCTCTACGGACAATTCTGCATGGCCAGGCACGACTCCAACACCATCATTAAGTTTGCCGACGACACAACAGTGGTAGGCCTGATCACCGACAACGATGAGACAGCCTATAGGGAGGAGGTCAGAGACCTGGCCGTGTGGTGCCAGGACAACAACCTCTCCCTCAACGTGACCAAGACAAAGGAGATTGTGGACTACAGGAAAAAAAAGAGGACTGAGCACGCCCCCATTCTCATCGACGGGGCTGTAGTGGAACAGGTTGAGAGCTTCAAGTTCCTTGGTGTCCACATCACCAACGAACTATCATGGTCCAAATACACCAAGATTTTGATTGGATGTTAATTTAACTAGATTGTCTTCTGGCTCTCTGTGTAATTGTGATTGGGAAATAGTAAAGTCTCTTCTTTCTTCTCTATTGTTTTTCCAGTGTTGGTGATGATTGTGGGAGGTCGTTTGCAAGAAGATCTGAACTTGTCAAACATTATAAACTTGATCATAGGCATTATGGACATTGTCATACATCCCCATGAACTTACTCAAATTGCCCATGCACATTCAAGACTTGGAATGCTTTACGGAGCCATCTGTCAAGAAATCACCCTGCCCAGCGGTACTCAGTAACCAAAGTCTTATCTACACTCACGTGCCATATTTGTAGTCATAATCTTTCTACAGAAAGGGAATATTTTCAACACATTGGCAAACACCAGAAAAAACATGAGACTGTCACTTTGTTTCAGGATTGTTCATAGAAAACCAACATTTATGAGAATTTCAAAACTCATAAATATAGAAAACATGCCAATGCAGTGAATTACTTTAAACCTGACATTGTAGAAACAAAGACCCTTACTCATTCTGACGAATAATCTTTTGACAGTGTTCCTGCTGACACTTTCAATGGGGAGGATATATAATGTAATGAAGTGAGTTTCGATACTGGATTTGACAATGAAGGCTCTGAGGATACTGAGTTTAAAATTGCCTCGGTCCTTCTTAAATTAGAAAACGTTTTTTATTGTATCTAGTGCAGCTGCTGATAAGCTCCTGCGGGAGTTTCAGTATTTGATCAGTTCTGTATCTCTGCCTTTTACACAAAAGACTATAACCCAAATATGACAGGATCACAGATGCCAAGTTGACAAATCAGTTGTTCAAGAGCTAACCAATGCACTCTGCAAGTCAAACCCCATTTAAGTAGCAATAGGAGACACTCTCTACTGCTTGGAAATTAAAGGGATGCGATAAGAGCCACTTTAGTGTTGTAGAATATGAACTTGATTAAAAAAATAAGAAGTCCTTCCAATATATTTACATTTTGAAGTCCTTGCAGCAAATTCTTAATTGTCAGACTATTCTAAATCAGGCTGGCAATTCCAATGCCATAGACAAACAGACACAAACTAATGTGCATGTACAGTCGGAAGTTTACATACACCATAGCCAAATATATTTAAACTCAGTTTTTCACAATTCCTGACATTTAATCCTAGTAAAAATTCCCTGTTTTAGGTCAGTTAGGATCACCACTCTCATTTTAAGAATGTGAAATGTCAAAATAATAGTAGAGAGAATGATTTATTTCAGCTTTTATTTATTTCATCACATTCCTAGTGGGTCAGAAGTTTACATACACTCAATTAGTATTTGGTAGCATTGCCTTTAAATTGTTTAACTTGGGTCAAACGTGTCGGGTAGCCTTCCACAGTCTTCCCACAATAAGTTGGGTGAATTTTGGCCCATTCCTCATGACAGAGCTGGTGTATCTGAGTCAGGTTTGTAGGCCTCCTTGCTCGCACACGCTTTTTCAGTTCTGCCCACAGATTTTCTATAGGATTGAGGTCAGGGCTTTGTGATGGCCACTCCAATACCTTGAATTTGTTGTCCTTAAGCCATTATGCCACAACTTTGGAAGTATGCTTTGGGCCAGTGTCCATTTGGAAGACCCATTTGCGACCAAGCTTTAACTTCCTGACTGATGTCTTGAGATGTTGCTTCAATATATCCACATAATTTTCCTTCCTCATGATGCCATCTATTTTGTGAAGTGAACCAGTCCCTCCTGCAGCAAAGCACCCCCACAGCATGATGCTGTCACTCCCGTTCTTCATGGTTGGGTTGGTGTTCTTCGGCTTGCAAGCTACCCCCTTTTCCCTCCAAACATAACGATGGTCATTATGGCCAAACAGTTCTATTTTTCTATCAGACCAGAGGACATTTCTCCAAAAAGTACGATCTTTGTCCCCATGTGCAGTTGCAAACCGTAGTCTGGCTTTTTTATGGCGGTTTTGGAGCAGTGGCTTCTCCCTTGCTGAGTGGCCTTTCTCGTTATGTTGATATAGGACTAATTTTACTGTGGATATAGATACTTTTGTACCTGTTACCTCCAGCATCTTCACAAGGTCCTTTGCTGTTATTCTGTGATTGATTTGTACTTTTCGTACCAAAGTACATTCATCTCTTGGAGACAGAACGCGTCTCCTTCCTGAGCGGTATGATGGCTGCGTGGTCCCATGGTGTTTATAGTTGCGTACTATTGTTTGTACAGATAAATGTGGTACCTTGAGGCGTTTAGAAATTGCTCCCAAGGATGAACCAGACTTGTGGAGGTCTTGGCTGATTTCTTTTGATTTTCCCATGATGTCAAGCAAAGAGGCAATAGGTTTGAAAGTAGGCCTTGAAATACATCCACAGGTACACCTCCAATTGACTCAAATGATGTCAATTACCCCATCAGAAGCTTCTAAAGCCATGACATAATTTTCTGGAATTTTCCAAGCTGTTTAAAGGCACAGTCAACTTAGTGTATGTAAACTTCTGACCCACTGGAATTGTGATACAGTGAATTATAAGTGAAATAATCTGTCTGTAAACAATTACTTGTGTCATGCACAAAGTAGATCTCCTAGCCGACTTGCCAAAACTATAGTTTGTTAACAAGCAATGTGTGGAGTAGTTGAAAAACGAGTTTTAATGACTCCAACCTAAGTGTATGTAAACTTCCGACTTCAACTGTATACACATCCCTCTATGATGGTGTTTTCTTCAAATAAAATAAAATTGTGTCAAAGCAGGACAGTATCTCGTTGATACTGTACATTGATGATTTTGACATTTGGAATTCCCTCGGTACATCTAGAAAGAAACAACATTTGTGGATTGTATTGGATTTTGGGCAATTTGCTGCCTGGTTGTCAGTCCACTTTGTCATCCATATATTTGTCTGCTTTAATCAAAAGTGATGATGTGAAGTGCTATTGTTAGAACCTCTGATAAGTGATCTTGTTATTTTAGAACAGCATGGCATTTTTGTCTCAATGTTGGGCAGAAGGGTAGAAGGCACAATTCAGTGTGTTGTCGCTGACAACCTTGGTGCGTATTGTATTGCAGGTTTTGTTGAAAATATCAAATGGACATACATATGCAGATTCTGCACTGCAAAAAATTTAGAATCTCAGACCAAAGAATCATAGTTTTTAATGTTATTCCGCCATTGCTACACATATACCACAGGTGTCGTCAAAGAGTGTCGTTAACAATCACTCAGAACCACATCAATACATCTTCCTTTTCCCCCCTTTTTTTTTACAAACATACACATTTCATCAACAAGCAATGTCAATTCACAAATACCAATTCATCCCTGTTTCAAAATAGTCAATAGTGAAAATATCAAAACAAACCCCAACAACTCAATGAGTCAGCCTCTCAGTCTTTGGTCCATTAAATATCACCACTGAATAGTCAGTCTTTCTGGAGGCCCGCTGGCCCTCTCAGACCTGCGCAGGGTCTGAGGCACTGTGTCCGAAACTACTGTCACAGAAACATCCCCACTTGTTCTCCTTTCTTTGTCCTGTGTGTCCAGTGGCAGTATGCCTATGTCCTGAGCGTCCTCAAACGTCTCCTGTGTTCTCAAAAGGCTTTGACTATTGCGCCAATACACAGCCCCATCTTCTGTCCTGACTGTATATGACCGAGGTGCAACCTCCTCCAATACAGTAGCCTTTCTATCCCATGAATCCGGACCCGAATTCGAACCACATCCTGAGCCGCCAACAGTGACAACACTAGCAGTTTTGTCATAGTATACTTTTTGTCTTGCCGTCAACTACAAGGCCCTGTCCTGCACAGCTAATGGGCAGTCATTCAGGCAGAAAATAGGCAACCTGGAACGCAAGATTTCTGCTTGTGACTGGCCACACCCTTCGAGGACAGCTAGTCCCCAGAAATGTGATTTCCTTCACACAGAACTGATATTTAGCGCAATTTAGCTACAAACCATGCTTCTGAACCCTCTGCAGAGTCTTTTCCAACCGCTCATTGTGTTCTTTAATAGTGGACCCCCAGACCACAAAGTCATCCACATAAACTCAAACTCCCTCTAACCCCTCAATGACACTTTCCATGGCCTTGTGAAAGACCTCAGGGGCAGAACTTATGCCAAAAGGTAACCTCTTAAAGGAATATCTCCCAAAAGGAGTATTGACTGTACACAGTTTGGTGCTGGCTGCATCCAACCTCACCTGCCAGAATCCATTTGAAGCATCCAATTTGGAGAAATAGTGTGCGCCAGCCATTTCACACACTATCACCTCCCTCTTAGGAATCTGAAAATGCTCCCTTTTGATACATGTATTAAGGTCCTTGGGGACTCTCAGATCTCCATTCCTATTCTGAACACACACCATGGAAATGACCCAGTCTGTTGGCTCCTCTGTTTTCACGAGCACGTTGAGTTTCACCATTCTTCCCAACTCCTTCGTTAGATCATTCCATATTGGCACTGGATCTCTGGAACCATTTTGATTACTTGTCACCCGTTGAACACTGTGCAGCCAGTCAAAGTCATTCATTGTGTACACTCGCTTAACCAGCCCCAAGGACTCACATGCTGTATCCCCCCAAAAGAGAATCATGCCCCTCTGGTACAATCACAAACATTAGTGTGTGGCTTCTTGTTTTCCCCTCTACAGTTAGCTGACACTAACCTTTAGTCTCAATTGCTTGGCCATTGTAAGCTTTGAGAGCCACAGCCTTTTGCATGATGGCTGCTTTGTGCTTTAGCTCATGAAAATCCCTCATATTGATCATGTTGGCTTTAGCCCCTGTATCCAGCTTTAAGGTCAAAATTGTACTGTTGACCACGAGTGGTACAACCCAGTGGTCACTAGCTACAGTATGGACCTGTGATGGTTCTTGCCCGTCCTCCATGCAATCCACAGTGCCCACATACAAATCACTTTGTTCATTCTCCTCCATTTCAATGATGTGAACATTTTGTCTCCCATACTTGTCCTTTGCAAAACACATTTTTCCAAAATGATTTTTCTCCTTGCACTTGTAGCTACATTTTCCAAAGGCAGGGCACTTCCTGGCCTGGTGCCACACCTAATACAATCATATTGCTTGTGACTCCTTTGGTCAAAGTCATATTGCTTGTGGCTCCTTTGCTCATAGCGCCCCCTTGTGTCCTTGTCTACAAAATACACAGCTGCATTTTCCACCTCCATAGCAGTGTTTGCTGGTGTGGAGCTGAATGTTTTAATATGCAATTGTGCCAGCTCATTCACCTGACATATTTTTATTGCAGTGTCCAAATTTCCCGCAGCAATCTTTCTCTAACTCTGGAGTAATTTATACAAAACACAATCTGATCTCAAAGCATAGAGGAGGTTAGGTCTACAGAATTATACATCTGTGCTTTTAATTTCAAATCTGTAAGAAAGACGTCAAACTTTTCACCTTGCTGTTGTATACGACAGCGAAACACATAACGTTCATATGTCTCGTTCTTCTTAGGTGAAAAATATGCATCAAACACATCCAGTACCTCCGCGAACTCGTCTCTATCCTCCTCATTTGGAAACATAAAGGAATTGAATATATCGATTGCCTGTGGTCCCGCTATAGTAAGAAAGAGAGCAACTTTACGTTCATCCGGCTCCTTTGTAACTCCAATAGCAGATATATACAACAAAAACCGCTGTTTAAATGTTTTCCAATTCGCGTCCACATTCCCATCCAGGCTCAAAGCCTCTGGTGGCTTGATAACATCCATTGCACTTCCATAAACACCAACATTCACAGAAAAAACACGATTTCCACTCCTGGTACCATGTATTACTTTGTTGGTTACAGCGAGCAAAGACGACCATCACCATCAATCATAGTTAACACGTTTTTAATGTTAGGAAGCCAAGATGGCGGCTTGAACATTTACCGAGCTGTGCACCAAACTTCAGAAAGATTGTGAAGAAAAAAAACTAGTTTCCAGTCATTCCTATTATTGCTTTTATTTGCTCAATATATTAGAACTTCCCTGTGACTGGAATGATAAGTGGATAATTTATTTCGGCATGTCCATGCGAAATCGTGAAAAAAATAGAAAGGAAGAAGCTAGCCGTTCTATTGCTAATCAACAAGAGAGGAACGTGCTTATAGACAACTGCCATAACTACGCTTGCCCTGTGGATAATCTCACGCTTTCGAGGGCTGTTGAAGATGACGAGTTCCCCTCTTTACCAGTTACTCCGTGCAAACCTCCACCCTCCAAAAAACACAATATGGTCTCTGACATCGTGGCTACCCTCTCCTTACTTATCAACTCCATGTCTGACGCCATTGAGAAAATGGTAGGTGCAAACACCATGGTAATTGAATGCTTAAAAAAGACTGTGGAGTTTGCATTTGGGGAAATCAAGGATGTGAAAATGAGAGTGGCTAAAGTTGAAAACAATGTGGAAAAGGTGGAACAGAATAACAACGTCTACCATAGACGTCTCACTGATCTGGAGAAATACACAAGAAGATGGAACCTGAGACTCTACGGCGTGCCCAAGGTGGAGAATGAGGATGTGCGGCACGAGGCTATCCACATCTGCCAAGAAGTTATGCCTGCAGAGAAGAACAAAGTTAATGAACGTTGTGCATCACCTCGGCAAGAAGAAACAGCAAAACGATTCAAGGCCAAGGGGTATCATCATCCTCTTCACTGCCAGATTCTACAGAGATGCTATCTGGAAAGCTGCAGGGAAGAACGCGTTCCTTCAGAGCCATGGTCTACATTTCGCCGAGCATCTCAGCCCAGAGGACATAGAAAGGAGGAACAAGTTGTGGCCAACGATTAAGAAAGCACGAAATGAGGGAAAGGCAGGACGAGGCTTCATCAACAGTTCGGAAATCCGTATTCCTCACTAGAATCTCACCAGAAGGAACAGATTGATGCTTTCAGCCATGGTATTCTCATTTTCCTTGTACTGTCTACCTAACAAGCCTCGGGTTACTATTTTTCAGACTACTCAGGTACCTCAATAATTTATTTGTTTTTTCTTGTATGACCAGAAGAAGGCCTATTTTGTTTACAAACTCACAAAGAAGACTGGAAGTTTTATTTATTTATTTTGTATGCATACAGTAACTGTTTTAAAGGAGCACACATGTCTGCTCTGACTTACTTTACAGTGTTATTGTTCTATTGATTTATTATTATTATTATATAAAAAGAAAAAAATTCACCTTCATTTAACCAGGTAAGCCAGTTGAGAACAAGTTCTCATTTACTACTGCGACCTGGCCAAGATAAAGCAAAGCAGTGCGATAAAAACAACAACACATATGGGGTAAAACAAAACATAAAGTCAAAAATACAACAGAAAATATATATACAGTGTGTGCAAATGTAGCAAGTTATGGTGGTAAGGCAATAAATAGGCTATAGTGCAAAAATATTACAATTAGTATTAACACTGGAATGATAGATACTTATTTCCAAGTGAGATGCACTTAAAATAGTAGGTACCCCTTTATTTTTTATATCTTTTTTTATCAGAATAGTCCCTGATTACACTAAAGAGGGTTTTTATTATCTCTTACTACAGAGAACACTTGGTTTGGTCTTGAACATAATTTTCTATTGAGTTGAATTTCAAGAGCCGGATTTTCAACTAGCTCAGAGAGTTTATGTTATAAGCAATTTTCACTTTAAATTGACTTAAATGGTGCAGATCTCGGTTCATTATAGCTTACGTTCACTGCTCCTACCTTTTTGACTCATCCTACAGTTTATACTTTTATCTTTGTTGTTTTTGCAAAAACAGGGAGCTCTTTAAATTTGAAGTGGCCAAATACCTATAGTATCTGAAGATTATGCCTTTGTTAAATGTTTTTCATGAAGAAATGGAATGTTGGTTATGTTAGTATCGAAAGGCAATGTTTAGTATAATGTCACATATAATAGACAGGAAGTGTGTTGTAAACTGGTGATTGGCCAGAAGAGGGAGCCACCCCTCTTTTTGCATTGTTTATAAATAGGGGTAAACGATGAGAAGTCAGAACGGCCATGGCAATCTGAGGAGCCGTTCTCCGGACACCGCGGGTCTGTACTTATGCTGTAACCTCGTGATTTTAATAAAAGCCTCTAACACGATGCAGCATAACGGACTCTTTGTTGACAGCAATAATTGCCACCATTCATCAGATACGACATAATGGCGCCCAACGTGGGGCTGGGTTTGCGTCTCTTCCTTGTTTCAGTCAATCGCCAGGCTAACCTGCTCTGAAGCATGGCCAAAAAAAAAAAAAAAAAAAATGTTGAGTGTGTTCTTACCGCTTCGGAGTTTGTTAGATTGGATATGACTTGTGTACACTGGAGAGATGTTCCATTATGACCTGGCCTCGGTGGCGTTATTGCGGTCGACTGGAGTCTGCTAAAATTTATTCCATTTGAAACGGCAGATAATTGGAAGTTTTAGAGCATTAAACGGTAGGATTTAAGTATTGAAGTGTACGATTAAGGCAGATATGCGCATTCTTTAGGGCACTGTACCATTTAAGACCTCCAGGGGGGGCCATTTTAGATGTTGGGCCGGTAATCCGTTTACACGATAGAATGGGTGGACGGTGGGTTTCTTTTTTTTTAAAGAGAGCTCGGATTCATGAGGTTTATCTGATTGTGATTATGATTTGACTCTCGTCCGACGGGGTGTTTGATTGGGTCTGATTTCTCGGTGTAATGGTCATTAGTCCCGGTAGCAAAAACGGTAGGATAAATATGTTAAAATTGATAGGGCAGTGCAGGATATTTATTTGCGTAGTAGGCCGCAGTTAGCTAGAGGCTAATGCTAATGTCAAGGCTAAATGGGAGTGTGTTTCATGCTACATGGTACATCGTGGCTAGAGGCTAATGCTAAATGCTAATTGTGTTGTGTGCTACATGCTAACGTATCCTTAGAGATTCCATTGCGATGGATTAAAGTCTCTTAAATTTGTCTCTGTGTTTAAGTCAGGTTATATGTTTTGTGAGCGCTGTTAAATGTTGTTTGACTATAAGGGGGAAACGGGAGTTACAGCTGGAGTGTTATTCTGTCTGTTTGGGGAGAGAGAATAGAAAATCTTCCTTCCACGGTGAAAAGGGATTTTTGAATGGTTGTGCGCATGCGTTTAATTTTGCGATACTACCCTACAGAAAGGGGGAGTTTATGACACGAGATTAGGACACGTGTTGATTTTACGGGGCTAAAAACTACGACATGAGGTTGGGCTAAGCCTACAAAACAAAATGGTGGGTACAGGTCATAGGTCCCATTTGGCGTTACCCTGCAAGGGAAAATAGACAGAGGAGAAATTTTAACACGATGATTCTAGTTTAAACTGCGATTGGTTAAAGATGAAACTTGTTTTGTAACCTATTGAATTTATAAATTAGATATATGGTAGCGGATTATAATAAATTGAATTAAATAATTAAAAGACGATTAAAATTAAATAAAAATGTTTTTGAGCGATCTATTTAGTTCTGAGTTTAGTCTTAGAGTGAATAATGTAGAACGAATGAATATTGAATGGTTGGAAATACTCAGTGATGGCATGAACTACTAAAAGCTGTTTCTGTGTCTTTGTCCCTTGTCATGAGAGACAGGAGAGAGGGGGAGCGAGGAGATACAGGAAGTGATCACGTGACGCGGCAGAGGATCAAGTCAAAAAATAAGGTTTTGAGACTGTTACAAGATATGTGATGTTATGACAATTTTACATAGGCTTGGCAAATACTATTTCATTAAAAATTGCATTTTGGAAGCTCTGTGTATCACTGGGGTTTGATTACAGATGTGTTGGGAATCAAGGATGGATTGAGGATTGTTCTGTAAATTTAAGATAACTTATCTGATAGAGCAATGGGTTATGGGAATTGTAGTATTGAAGGGTTAGAGGCTTTGTTTTTGGGGGATTGCTTTGAAGTTGACTAACTTCATTTACTGGCAGTTGATGGGTTGTGGTAAGATAGCCAACACTAATTGATAAATTGGTGACATAGGAATAAAAATTGGTTTTAATTATTTATGATTTTTAATTGATTTATTTGGATTTATTTGGAGTTGTTTAGGGTTATATTAATAATTACAGGAGGGAAGCCATAGGCTATACAGTCTAAAATAACATAGTTCACAATAAAGGAATATAAAAGGGTTGATGTGTTAGGAGAAACTAATGGCAGATGTTAGTACACCTTTCTCACATTCGGATTCAGCAAAAAGTACAGCTTAGGGAGGTTTATCCTCAGCTTTCAGTGATCATCCAGCAGGGTGATTATGGCATCAGAGATGAAGACGAATAATAGATAGAGGACAAGCAGAAACGACGATGAAGATGAATCCAAAACTCCAGAAGGAAGAAAATTAGATGTCTGGAAGAGAAGAGTGAACTTAAAGAAGATGAGGAGGATGAAGATGAGAGTGATGATGAAGAGGTCATGCATGGGTGGATATGACTCTGTGATCAGAAGGAAGTTGGCAAGAGGAAAAAGAAGGATACACGAGATTTGATCTCTGATGGAAGTTGAAGATGAAGAAATCGATGAAGATTTGGAGATTAAAGGTGCTTTATGTTCGAGGATTTTATCCTACAATGACTGGCAAAGAAGAAATAGGAGATATAGACCGATGTTTATCAGGCCTGGAGGAAGCGATGACTTTGGGAGAGGTAAGAGAGCTAGAGGAACAGCTCGAGACGCTGAAGATACAGAAGAGGAGAAACTGCTGAGAGGATCCCAAGAATTGGAGAAGAACAAAGAAGAAATAGAAGGAGGAGGAAGATTTCACCTACACTTCCAGCAACTTTCAGAAGACTGTTATAATTGTGGACAGATTGGTTACTTTACCTGGGATGGAAATGCACCAGGAGAAAACAACAGAGGAAGATGAAGGAGCAAGTGAAGATCACCTGTTAGTGCCTAGAAGAGACGAAGGGGGGTGCATTGCTGAGAGCATCGATTAGAGAAGAAGACAAAATAGCTAACAGTTGAAACAACCGACCATTAGAAGGGATAGTGAATAGGGGGAAACTTATCTGGGTTACATTCTTACACTAAGAGATTTCAGGCTAGGCTAAAATGTGTTTAGTCGTTTGCCAAGTGTGTGTAAAAAGTCAAAGGCAGTTGGGAACTTTCCCAACCACATATTCTAACATTTGGTGGTAAGGGATTTTGTGAAAATTAGGGGAAAAAGTTGTAAATGTTATGAGAGAAAAGATTAGATTAAAATAAGTTAGGAGTAGATTAGGGTTGAAGGAACTCTGAGACAGTAAGCTAAGTTTCAAAGTTAGTAGTGAGAGAGAGAGAGAGAACAGTAGTGAAGGACATTTTAAAGTTTAGTGGGAAGATATGGTAGGAGTTTAGATCTGTTAGGAGCCGAGGCATTGATAAGAGAAGATTGAGGGTGATTGAGTATCTATAGTTACAGTTTCCAGCAGGAAGATCAAGGTAAATATAGGTGTATTTGTTATAATCAAAAGTTTGAAAGTCAGGTATGAGAAAAAGGACTGAGATTTGGGGAAAAAGTGACACTAGTGGTGATAGATGGAAGTACAAGTAAAGAGTTCAAAGTCTTAGGGGAAAACTGGGGAAAAACTAGGAGTAACTAAGGACATTAACACTTCAGTCTATTATAACAACAGTGAGAAGCAATTTAACTCTTTCAACATTGATAGTTATTAAAGCCATAAATATATCGCATTTGGTTATAAGGGAACCAATACAGCACCAATGTTAGGGAAACATACTTATTAGGGTTTAGGATGGGGACGTTTCTCCCATATGGAGAGATAATTATGGAGAATAAGTATTGTTATCAGGACCAGGAGTAGAAGCTGTTGCACCTAGTCAAAGGAGGGATAGTTGGTACAACGATATGAAGTGGAAGAGGTTAGGAGTGACTGTTCACTTATGTTGCGTAGTGTTACAGAGAAAGGTCAGGGAGAATATATGTGTACTTATCTAGTGCAAGCATTAGAAGTTGTTCCGGTTAGGAATTATTGGTTAAAGGACTATGTAATTCATAAAGTAACGCTTATAATGGAAGAGTTAAGGTTTGTAGCCTCCACAGTCACCAAAGGAGGTCAGGAAGAGTAGATTACAGTCACTCCAACAGTAGATAATACACAGAGGATAATGGGAACCTTTGCACTAGAAGTAATTAGGGTTGATACAGCAACTAAGTCAACTACTTTAATGATAACTTTGGAAGGGATTAATGATACGATGGCAATAGCAAAAGAGGGAGTATGACATCGACAACAACTTTTCTGAAATTAAATGGGGAATTTTAGACTCATGGGTTATGTTACGGATGGAGAGTGCTGTCAATGATAGTACGAATGGGGTTAAAATAGGAGAACAGATAGTAGTAGAGAGAATATAGATTCATCATGGAGGACAGGATGAGATCTTTGATTTTGATGACAGACAAGGAGAGGTATCTGATCAGTACTGCTCGTTCTTCTGTTGTGGAAATTAGAGATAGATTAACTCATTCTGTAAGATCAGTGAGGAATCTTGAGGGTCCATGTCTGTTGAGGATTCCAGCACCAAACATGTTAGACGGTCGCGCGGCCTCTATCAGGTATGGTTCAGTCTTATGCTTTGTCATGACTGTGGTATCAGCAACAGTCATTGACAGATAAAATAATGTCGTTGTCAGAACAGTGGTTTAAGCCTAGGGTTAGGTGGAATTGGGTTAAGTGAATTAATATGGGAATTGTTAAATGGGAAAGGAAAAGCAGGTAACAACGGAATCCTGAAGTATTCAGGTGAAACATTGAGGGCTAAAGGTTGTTTTTGTTCTAATGAAACATGTGAGGTAGGGGGTGTGTTTATGGGAAGATCAGATTGGGATGTTATATGATAACTTTGGATAAGCATGACCTTAAGGGTAGTAATGAGAAATATGTTACTTTTTAGGTACCAGGTAGTAAGAAGAGCAGGACTTTGATGGTTAAACGATTGGCTTTTGACTGACAATGTGACTATGGAGAATTTTAGAGATATTTGGTGGGTTTGGGATGATAAAATATATATTCTTACATTATGAATGAACAGGATTTGGTTACATGTCAACGTTGAAGCTTCCATATGAGGCTTTTACTATTAAAAGAGGAGTAGCACCGAACACAGATCAATTTGAAACTAGAGTTCAAAATAGGATGAAAAGTGACATGTCATAGTCTTCAAACCTATCATTGAAGGATGAATCTAAGGGAGAAGGGGGGACTTTATCCATGGTATGGTGTAACATTTGGGAAGATCATATTGATAATAGTAGACACTTTGAGTCCAGATAGTTCAGATAATATCACTGGGGTTATAGATGCATTGAAGGATTGGGAAATCTGAGAAGACTTGGTTGCAAAATCAGTTAGGCCCAGTAGGGGCAGTGATGGGTCAGATTTTAGTTTCAGCTTTGATAACACTGTGAGGTTTGTAATTTGTTACTGATCTTTGAGAAAGATATGATATTGAGATAGGTTGGAGAGTGATTCCTGGAGACAACACTCAGATGCCGGTGTTGACTGTTCCTGATCTGGATAAAGATGGACAAGTGGAACTGATGGATAAATATCATTTTTGATTATTTGATCATTTTTCAAAAATTTTTTTTTTTTCAATAGTAGGGTGATGTTGGTATGATTTATGAATCAAAGGGGGGAATAGGTTTATGTGATTCATACATCATTTATATATCATTTTTAAAATTCTTAGGTGAAATTGAGGTTTAATTTGAAAGTGTTTGTTTTGCAAAAGATACTGTTTGGTCGTTTCTTTTCTTTTCATTCCAGAAGCATTTGGGAGAACATGTGGAGATTGAAATACTCAAACAAAGACAATATGAAGGGACAATATGACTGGAGGAGATGAAACAAGGAGGGTGTGGCTGATTTCATCATCAACAATCCATTCATCCAAGTCAAGACTACAGGGAGATGAAGTGTAGTGGACTACATTCCAGTGTCTGCAATGAAATATAGACATGTGTAATACATAATTGTGTAATAGTCTCAGGTATTAATTTTTGTAGAATGATGTTTGATGTTATTGAATACATGTGAGGATTTAGATGTTTGTGTTTATTTCGGTGAATGTTTAGGGACAGAGAGGCTAGGAAGGGAGAGATTCATTGTACGATTCGATGGGTTGACCAGCCGTACAGTGGATGTTTTTGGATAGGATTTTGTTTGCAGGGGCTTGCATGTGTATTTAATTGCATCATAGTTTCAAAATGCATTTACATAGGTTATGAGGTTATCTGGAGTACCGACGGTGGTTGCCTGGGGCAGAGGGACCGTGAGAGAATTTTACTGTCTTGATTGATGGATGGATATCTGAAAAGATGGCTGCCGGACAGTTTTTCGCTCTTACACTCCATAGAGATTTCTTCATATTTCATAGTAGTGTATTCACACTTCATAAAGATAGTAATGTATTCACACTTCATAAACGGTTATTGCATAGAAAGGTATTTACACTCTAGAGGAGAATGTTTTTGGTTTAAGGTTAAAGATACTCAATAAGATAAATTGTTACTAGTCATAATCCTATTCTGTTTGTTTTCGAGACGTTTAGTTCGTCTCGAAGGGGGGAATATAGTATCTGAAGATTATGCCTTTGTTAAATGTTTTTCATGAAGAAATGGAATGTTGGTTATGTTAGTATCAAAAGGCAATGTTTAGTATAATGTCACATATAATAGACAGGAAGTGTGTTGTAAACTGGTGATTGGCCAGAAGAGGGAGCCACCCCTCTTTTTGCATTGTTTATAAATAGGGGTTAAACGATGAGAAGTCAGAACGGCCATGGCAATCTGAGGAGCCGTTCTCCGGACACCGCGGGTCTGTACTTATGCTGTAACCTCGTGATTTTAATAAAAGCCTCTAACACGATGCAGCATAACGGACTCTTTGTTGACAGCAATAATTGCCACCATTCATCAGATACGACATACCTTTGAAAATATGGTAGTAATCTTGCTAAGACCAGATGAGCTGAGGAGGAAAATGTGATCATTAATATAACTTCCCTTTCTCAGAGGTCCGCAGACAGCCTCTCGGGGGATGAGAAGATGGAACTGATTGAGTTACAAAATAAACTGGATAATATATACAGATTAAAAGCAGAAGGAGCCTTTATTAGATCTAGGAAAAAATGGCTTGAGGAGGGAGAACAGAATTCATCCTATTTCTTTAGACTTGAGAAATGTCACTCTACAAATAACACTATCCATAATTTAAACATTGATGGTGTTATTTCAGAGGACCAAAAATGTATCCCTAACTACTGTAGCAATTTTTACAGGAAATTGGAGAGCTCTACGTACACTCAGGAATCCAGAGATATGTGTTTTGACTGACTGAATAATGTTCACTCTATTAGTGATACAGAATCTAAACAGTGTGATGATCCCATCATAGTTGAAGAGATTATCGAGTCTATCAAACATCTAAAGAACAATAAATCCCCAGGTATTGATGGAATTACGGCAGAATTTTCAAGTTATTTTCTGAAGAAGTAGCTCCCTTCCTACTTGAAGTCTTTTTAGAGAGTATTAAAAACAATGTTCTCCCTCCTACAATGAGTCAGGGGTTAATAACACTGATGCCTAAGCCTAAAAGATAAGTGCTGCTCATCGATAACTGGCGTCCAATTTGTCTTCTTAATAATGACTATTAGATATTAGCCTTACTACTTGCAAAAATAATTAAATAAGTCCTGGATGCAATCATTAATGAAACACAGTCTGGCTTTATGAAGAACAGACATATTTCTAACAATATCAGACTAGTATTAGACATACTTGACTACTCAGACCTAATAACTGAGGATATCTTCATATTATTTTTATAAAGCATTTGACACAGTGGAGCATCAGTTCCTCTTCCACTCTCTTGAGTAATGTGGCTTTGGGGATTTTTTCTGTAAGGCTATTAAGACTCTCTATACGAATGGTAACAGCACTAACAAACTGAAACATGGCACCTCACCTAGATTTGAGTTAAAGAGAGGAATTAGGCAAGGTTGTCCAATCTCACCGTATTTGTTTTTATTAATCACCCAACATCTTACAAATTCTTTAAATATTAGTCCTGTACAAGGTATTCCCATAGCTGATAAAGAATTTATTATAAGCCAGCTGGCTGACGATACTACAGTTTTTCTGAAAGACGCTAGTCAGATTCCCATATCGATCAATGTGATAGAATCCTTTTCCAAAGCATCTGGTCTATGTCTTAACATTAATAAATGTGAACTCATGGCTGTCAAAGATTGTGTGACACCCTCATATTATGGTATTCCAGTGAAAGAAGAGCTTACATATTTAGGCATAACCATTACTAAGGATCAGAAGTCTAGAGGCGTACAAAATTTTAACCCTCTTATTTAAAAAACCGAGAAGAAGCTAAATCAATGGCTACAGAGGGACGTATCTTTAAAAGGAAGAGGCCTAATAACCAAGGCTGAAGGTATCTCTAGACTAACATATGCCGCTCTATCTTTATATCTTGATGGTAAAATAAGCAAAGAGATAGACCAGATGCTTTTCAACTTTATGTGGAGAAACTGTACCCATTACATTAGAAATATTGTTGTAACGAACAATTATGAGTATGGTGCGCTGAATTTTCTGGACTTTACTACCTTAAATAATACTTTTTTGGATAAAACAATTCCTAAGAAGACCCACTTCTATGTGGAACTGTATTACTCATCATGTCTTCTCTACTTTTGGTGGCCTTAACTTCATGTTGGTTTGTAATTATAATATTGACAAAGTTCCAGTGAAACTCTCTGTTTTTCATCGGCAGGTTTTCTTGTCATGGTCCTTAATTTATAAGCATAATTTTTATCCACACAGATATTATATATGGAATAATTGGGACATAAGTGTACAAAAATACTTATTTGCTTTTAAAATATTTGTTTCGAAATAATATACTATTGGTGAGCCAACTTGCAGAGGATAAATGCAGAGGGTCTTTTACTTAATTACAGTGAGGGAAAAAAGTATTTGATCCCCTGCTGATTTTGTACGTTTGCCCACTGACAAAGAAATGATCAGTCTATAATTTTAATGGTAGGTTTATTTGAACAGTGAGAGACAGAATAACAACAAAAAAATCCAGAAAAACGCATGTAAAAAATGTTATAAATTGATTTGCATTTTAATGAGGGAAATAAGTATTTGACCCCTCTGCAAAACATGACTTAGTACTTGGTGGCAAAAACCTTGTTTGCAATCACAGAGGTCAGACATTTCTTGTAGTTGGCCACCAGGTTTGCACACATCTCAGGAGGGATTTTGTCCCACTCCTCTTTGCAGAGCTTCTCCAAGTCATTAAGGTTTTCCAAAGCTCTGTGCTGTTATTTGTTTCAGATCAATGGCGAGTTCCTGAGGATCACGACTGTTCCTCTGGAAGCGAAGTTCATGGGCCAGTTAGACGCGCATTCAAGTCAGCTGATCAAAGTAATCAGAGCCAAAGGAGGACCAAAGTGGGAAAAGATGGCTAAGATCATGCAACTTTTGGATCAGATACATCTATTACATTTTTGTTTGTATGCACAAGAGAACTATGAATGCAATTCTTAAGAGACAGAGGTAGATGGAGCAGGGAGACAATGAATGGAACTGATGGGAGAGAGCATGCAAGGGAGAGAAAGAGAAAATGGGGGATGGAACATGTCTGTGTGGAAAGTGTATGTGAAGGAGAATTGATCAAGTTTGTCTTCATCATCTACCTAGGAAAAGACTAGAAGGACCTGATCAGGGAGTACTTGGTAAGGTTCAACATTCATTAATTTATGTCAGCATGTCCTGTCTTGATACTAGATTTCTATAAAGGACAGAAAAAGCTGAGTGAAGTGTCTTACGTTTTAACTCATTTTTGTCTCTGTATTTTTGTTATGTTGTCTCTTGTAGGACAGCCAGGCTGACGAGGCTGTGAAGGACCTGGAGCAGCTCACCATGGCAGTGTTTGTCATTCGGAAGGAAGGAGAAGGACCCCAGCATCCACCAGAGGACATTGGTGTAGTCATCGATGGTGTGGAGGTAGTGAATTAACTGACTTCAGGGGCATCTGCTTGGGCCATACTTCTGGGTTTGGTATTTGCACTTGACTTGAGCTACATAAAGACACTCCATTTCACTTTTGAAGTGTTCCAGAAAAAAATTATGCAGCTTGATCAACACAAGATGTCTCCCAAAGTGCAAAATCTGTGTTTTTTTTTTTTTTTTAGGTTTTATGATTTTAGGTATTTCAGCTCCTCACTGAGTGTGTGTAAGGTAGCTCCTACAAACAAAAAGGAACCATTATGGACCCCAACTGTTGAACATTCTATATAATGTAGCATTTTGTAGCTATACATGTTTAACTCAGGCTGGCTTTGCAGTGAATTACTACGGGGCACACGTCACCAACGAGATATACAGACTCCCCTCATACTATACCAATTCTCGCTAAACAGTTGGAGCAAGATCTTGATTGGAATGGTCCAGTTTTCCCATTTGAAATAATGGTTGATACGATCTCCAAGTTCCCTTCCCACTAAAACTGAGTCTCCCCCCGGTTTCATTAGAGAACTCAGGTGGAAGCGCCCTAACTCCACCCATTCACGTGTCTCTGGTACTCTTTTCTTGAAAAAGATTGTTGAACGTGTCATGGAACAGATTGTTGAATGTGACCACTGGTCTCTACTCATCGTGTGTAAGGTAGCTCCTAAAAACTATGGTTTTATTGAAGTTAAAACATGACTACCTGGAACTGTTTTAGGGATTCCAGGTTTTGTTCATTCAGGTTGTCTTTAAGTAAAATGCACTACCCAACTAGTGTGGACAAATGTTGTGTACATTTTTCACGACTTCCTCCGTAGCTGCCACCTCTCCTTGTTCGGGCAGGCTTCGGCGTTCGTCGTCATCGGCCTTCTAGCCACTGCCGCTCCTCATCTCATCATTCCATTTGTTTTGTCTTGTTTATTACACACACCTGGTTCATATCCCCTAATCAGTACCTGATTACATTCTCCTGCACGCTGTCGTCTGTGTTCTTTTGGGTCTGGAGGCGGCAGGCAGGGCACTCTCGCGTCACCCCAGGTATCGAACACCCACACTCGTTCAGAGCCCTCTGCTGCGCACTGTACCCTACACTTCCACTTTCCTGATTACACGGTAGTTCCCCAGTGTAAGGCTCTGGTCGATTCTTTATGGACAGGTCATTTGCACATAGTCTAGGCATTACATTGGTTCCCCTATCCATTCCACTCCCCATCAGAGCACTTGATTGTCGACCATTAGGGACAGGGTTTGTTAGGGAAGTTACAGCACCAGTCACTATGGTTACGCACGAGACCCATAGAGAGCAAGTAACCTTTTTTTATTATTGAGTCTCCTGATTTCCCTGTTGTTTTAGGTCTTCCCTGGTTAGCACTACACAACCTCACCTTTTCATGGCCGCAGAGGGTTCTCACGGGGTGGTCGCGAGAATGTCAGGGTAGGTATCTAGGTGTTTCCGTTGGTGCAACCACGGTTTTGCTCACGCGTTTTCAAAAATGCAGGCGACCAAATTACCACCTCATCGGGCAGGGGATTGCGCGAAAAACCTCCGAGTAGACACTGTGCCTCCCAGGACTTATGTGTATCCCCGCAGGCTGAAACGTCCCTCCACTTCGCCCGCCTCCTCAAGTTTCTTTTTTTGTGAAGAAGAAGGACGGAGGTCTGCACCCTTGCATTGATTACCGAAAACTGAACAAGGTGACAATACGTTTTAGTTATCCTCTACCCCTCATTCCATCTGTGATCGAGTCAATGCATGGGGCGCGCTTCTTCACAAAATTAGATCTCCAGAGTGCATACAACCTGATGCGTGTCCGAGAGGGGGACGAGTGGAAGACAGAATTCAGCACAACCACATATCATTATGAATACCTGGTGATGCCGTACAGTTTGATGAATGCTCCATCCGTCTTCCAGTCCTTTGTGAACGAGGTGTTTCGGGACATGCTTGGTCGCGGTGTAGTGGTCTACATCGATAACATTCTGGTGTATTCCGCTACGTGCGCCAAGCATGTGTACCTGGTTCGCAAAGTGCTGGCCCGACTGTTGGAACATGACCTTTATGCCAAGGCAGAAAAGTGTCTGTTTTTCCAACAGTCCGTCTCCTTCCTCCGCATTACCACCTCTGGTGTGGAGATGGAGGGAAATTGCATTTCAGCCGTGCGTAATTGGCCGACTCCAACCACGGTCAAGGAGGTGCAGTGCTTTATTGGCTTTGCCAACTACTATCAGAGGTTAATCCGGGGCTTTGACAAGGTCGCAGCTCCCATCACATCTCTGTTGAAGGGTGGGCCGTCCCGGCTCCGCTGGTCTGCTGAGGCTGACAGGGCCTTCAGTAACCTGAGGGTTCTGTTCACCTCAGCCCCGGTACTGGTACTGGGCCATCCCGATCCATCACTCCCGTTCGTGGTGGAGGTGGATGCGTCTGAGGTAGGGATAGGCTCTGTCCTATCTCAACGCTCGGGCATGCCACCCAAGCTCCGCCCCTGTGCCTTATTCTCCAAGAAGCTCAGCCCGGCGGAATAGAACTACGACGTTGGTGATTGGGAGCTGTTGGCTGTTGTCCGAGCCCTGACCGTGTGGAGGCACTGGCTCGAGGGTGCGAAACACCCTTTCCTCAGCTGGACGGACCACCGTAACCTGGAGTACATCTGGGCAGCGAGGAGGCTGAACCCTCGCCAGGCCAGGTGGGCCCTATTCTTGACCCGGTTTGATTTTACACTATCTTACATCCCGGTTACGAAGAACGTGAAGACAGACGCACTGTGATGGCTGTACAACACAGAGGAGAGGCCCATAACAACACCCCAATACTCCCGGCCTCCTGCATTGTGGCGCCGGAAGTGTGGGCGATGGACGTGGACATAGAGCGGGCGTTACACACCTCAGTGTCCAGCTGGGCTGCAGTACTTGCCGTCTCTTGTCCGTGACCGTTTGATCTATTGTGCACACACGTCCCACTCATCTGGTCACCCAGGTATCGGTCGTACAGTGTGCTGCCTGACCGGAAAGTTCTGGTGGCCTACCTTGGCTGAGGACGTGAGGATGTATGCCTCCTCCTGCTCGGTGTGCACCCAGAGTAAGGCACCTAGGCACCTCCCAGCGGGTAAGTTACAGCCCTTACCAGTTCCACAACAGCCATGGTCCCACCTGTATATTGACTTTCTCACTGATCTTCCCCTCTCTCAGGGTAACACAACCATCCTGGTTGTTGTGGACCGCTTTTCAAAGGACTGCCGCCTCCTTCCTCTGCCCGGTCTCCCCACGGCCCTGCAGACTGTGGAGGCTCTGTTTACTCACGTCTTCCGGCACTACGGGGTGCCAGAGGACATAGTGTCTGACCGGGGTCCCCAGTTTACTTCCAGGGTCTGGAAGGCGTTCATGGAACGTCTGGGGGTCTCGGTCAGCCTGACCTCTGGGTTTCACCCCGAGAGTAATGGGCAGGTGGAACGGGTGAATCAGGATGTGGGTAGGTTCCTGCGGTCCTACTGCCAGGACGGGCCGGGGGAGTGGTCGGTGTTCTTGCCATGGGCAGAATATGCCCAGAACTCTCTCCACTAACCTATTGCCCTTTCAATGTGTTTTAGGTTATCAACCGGTTCTGGCACCGTTGCATCAGAGCCAGACCGAAGCTCCTGCGGTGGATG
Organism: Coregonus lavaretus; assembly: GCF_964263955.1. Taxonomy (NCBI): domain Eukaryota; kingdom Metazoa; phylum Chordata; class Actinopteri; order Salmoniformes; family Salmonidae; genus Coregonus; species Coregonus lavaretus. The sequence continues at coordinate 28,963,913 of NC_140026.1, forward strand.
GCTAGTTTTGGCGCGCGGAGGAGACGTGGAACGCTACTCACGTCCACCTCCAGCGCTCTGTGTGTCACCAGAAGACCAACGCTGACCGCCACCGCAGTGAGGCCCTGGTCTTGGTAGCGGGTGATCGGGTATGGCTCTCGACCCGGAATCTGCCCCTCCACCTGCCCTGCCGGAAGCTGAGCCCCCGGTTTGTGGGGCCGTTCAAAGTCCTGAGGAGGATAAACAAGGTTACATATAGGTTATTACTCCCTCCAGATTACCGTATTAACCCCTCGTTCCATGTGTCTCTCCTCAGGCCAGTGGTGGCTGGTCTGCTCCAGGAGTCTGAGGTGCGGGAGGTTCCTCTGCCCCCTCTGGACATTGAGGGGGCCCCGGCGTACTCCGTCCATTCCATCCTGGATTCGAGGTGTTGGGTGGAGTGTACCGCCAGTACCTCGTGGAGTGGGAGGGGTACGGTCCGGAGGAGCTGTGCTGGGTTCCGGTGAGGGATATCCTCAATTCCTCCCTATTGCGGAATTTCCACCGTCGCCATCCGACGCGGAGGTCCCCGAGGCCGGTGTCGGCGCGCTGCTGGAGCTGCGCGTCAAGGGGGGTGTACTGTCACGACTTCCTCCGAAGCTGCCACCTTTCCATGTTCGGGCAGGCTTCGGCATTTGTCGTCACCGGCCTTCTAGCCACTGCCGCTCCTCATCTCATCATTCCATTTGTTTTGTCTTGTTTATTACAAACACCTGGTTCATATCCCCTCATCAGTACCTGTATAAGTGTTCCCTCTGCCCCCTTGTCTTTGTGTATTATTGTTTATTGTGGAGGATAGAGATGCTCGGTGGAGCTCTGTGTATTTTGTATCGCGAGGATATTTCCCTGTGTGCCGTGTATTTTCCAGTGCGCCTGGTTTGCTCACTTGATGTTTTGATGCATTACTGCGTAACTCTGTGTTTCAGAATAAATCCTGTTATTCTGTGATTTACCCTGCTGCGCCTGACTCCTTCGAAATCACCTCATCACAACATTGAAAGAGTTGTCTTTCTTGAGCTTGCACAATGACCGCTCAGTACCTACTGCTCTTCTGCAGGTATCGGTTTTATCTAGGCCAACCTCTATTCAACTTGATGAAACTTAAACTGCAGATATGCGTCCCCTCTATTAATAACCCTTAGCACCTGTGTTGTGCATTATAACACAATGCATAGCTCATAAGGCTTTATAAATGTGTTTATAATACATTATGAACAGGGTATTCATAAGCAGAGGTTGGAACTGAAATTACTTTCCAATCGTTTCGTTCTGAACAGAACCATTATTTTTCTGTTCCGTTCCAGTGTTCTGTCATGACTTGCCCTCATGGGTTGAGGTTCAAACATTCCTGCTAGGCTAAGGTTTGAACACCCCCTTTCCTCTGGGCCAGTTTTATGACTTAACAGCCGGTCATAAATAGTTTGCAGAAAAGTACTCCTTTTGGTCTCTAGTATGGGAAGAAAGCATTTCCTTGTGAGAAAAAGGAAGTCTTCCCATCCAATAGTGGATAATGAAACAATATTCCTACTTAAAAGAATGTGGGAAATGGTCAGTGGGGATCTAAAGAATAATCATGTAATATTGTTTATTATTTTGTGACGTCATTAAGGATGCCGGCCGTGACCGGGAGACTCATGGGCAGTGCACAATTGCCCTAGCGCTGTCCAGGGTAGGGGAGGGAATGGCCGGCAGGGATGTAGCTCAGTTGATAGAGCATGGCGTTTGCAACGCCAGGGTTGTGGGTTCGATTCCCACGGGGGACCAGAATGAAAAAAATAATAATAATGTATTCACTAACTGTAAGTCGCTCTGGATAAGAGCGTCTGCTAAATGACTAAAATGTAAATGTAAGTAATAACTGTAACTCGGAAAGTGTACATATTCTATCTATCAAGTTAACATCTAAATGTTGTATAAAATATATGATTAAGTCTGAAAGTATTTTGGTGAAGATAGGAATATGATTTTAGTATTCTAATGAGGTAATAGCTTTTCATATAAACTATGCACAGTGACTAGCCACGCCCTGAGTGACATCAGAGATCGTGTAAACATGATGGAACGCCCCTTTTACCCCGAGTGCATAAAAAGCCTTGAAAAACAAATCAACCTTTAGACCAGCAGACGTGAAGCGTGAGCTAAACGTTACAAATGGTTGAAACTCTACACACCAAGAAGCGTGAAGCGTAAGCTAAATGTTACAAAATGGTTTAAAACTACAACTCCATTACCAAAGGAAGACCAGCAGAAGTGAAGCGTGAGACAAACGTTGCAAATGGTTGAATTTCTACAAGACCAGAAAGACCAGAAAACGTGAGACGTTAGTCCACGCGTTTGAAATGGAGAAACTCTGAAACTCTCAACCTCTACACGAGGTGAAGAAGAAGACAATGCACTAGACCTTATCATCTCAGTCTGCAGCTGGCATATATAGTCGTCTAGAGAACTTTCACTAAAGACACAAAGTGGGAAGGACAATCCCTCTCAGACAACCGCTGGTACATCTGAAGTATCCATTTTAATCGAGTGACAATTAAATATAGTTAGGTGATTCGATAAATAACAGTCATACATTAAAGTAAGTCACGTCACGACAGTTCTGACCATCAAAATAAAGTTCTGAACCAGTTCGAACCCCCAAAAAGCACTGGTTGATATTGTTCCTTTCTGTTCCTTTTTTAACCTCTGAAATCATACTTTTTAAAAACATTTAGCTCGACATTAAATTGCTTCACCATGCAGTGTCGATAGAGCCGCTTGCTATTGAGCGGACAAGATATAGCTCAGTTGTTTACATGCATAATGGAAAGACAAGTGTGGGGCGCGAGATACAACTTAAAATTTTTGGTAGGGAGAGACCGAGAGGGTGGAAGAGGAGGCTTGGCTTGAAGCGTTGGGCATCTTGTGATGATGTGCATTATCTGTAATCGGCCAACAGAATTATACCTACGGAGGAGCAGCTTCAATGGAGGAACTTTTTATGTCTTTGAATTTCAAGTTGGCTTAACATTGGATCAGAGCTAGCTAGCTAACAAGCTAGTGTGTCAGATGGGCACCAGAATTAAAAACACTTCTTACCTTTTTGTAGTTAATAAATCCAATGTGAAATGCTATAACAATACTACCCCTAACGAGCATTGAAAAAGTGAATCCATTCTAACATTCTTAATAAAAATGTATCTCCCTATAATAAGAATCACGCTTGTAACGTCAGTAGGCTACAGTTATGCTTCGAAGGGGGTGGGGCAGGTAGCCTGGCTACATGCACACACTGGCAAAGATTTATGGCTGGCAGGCAGACACTGGAAGAAGTTTGTGATTGACAAAGGAAGGGCTTTGTTGTGTTTTTTTGTGGGACTGAAAAAAAGTAAATAACATTATAACCAGTTCCCATGCTTTTAAAATAATGGTTCTGTTCCAGAACACTATAGATCACTTTCGTTCCCAGTTCTGATTCTGTTCCAACCCCTGTTCATAAATGCTTCCGAAAGATTTTATTATGGCATTGTAATCACATTATCATATATTCGTTTTTTGAAGAAACAGAACACAGAGTGGCCACCACAGACTATTCATAGTGCACGTGTTTACATGTTTATCCCTCCCTCCCAGGTACCCTACAAGCGGGACAGTGAGTGAGGTCATCCATATCGAGCTGTACAGCATGGCCAGTTTCGAGTACCAGCGCTCCATCCTGGGCTGCAATCAGGACTACATCTCCCAGGTCACCACCGTCAACCGTGAGGGGACGCACGCCATGGCCTTCTGCCCCTCCCCCCGCACCGGCACGCAGGTCGACTGATTGGAGATCGGTTAGAATGTGACGGAGTCGGAGATTGAAAATGTTAAGTAATTACTACAGAAAAGGCTTAAAGTTAATTCATCCTGCATTATCATGCAGTGTTTGTGCTAAAGCGGGAGAGACTTCTGTGGATTAATATGGGAAAGCCCAGTGAATTCGGAGAGTATTCAGACCCCTTGACTTTTTCCACATTTTGTTACGTTACAGCCACATTCTAAAATGGATTAAATTACATTTTTTCCTCATACATCTACACACAATACCCCATAATGACAAAGCGAAAACAGGTTTTTAGAATTTTTTGCAAATGTATTCAAAAAAAAAACGGAAATATTTTATTGTATTCAGACCCTTTGCTATGAGACTCAAAATTCAGCTCAGGTGCATCGTGTTTCCATTGATCATCCTTGAGATGTTTCTACAACTTGATTGGAGTCCACCTGTGGTAAATTCAATTGATTGAACATGATTGGGAAAGGCACACACATGTCTATATAAGGTCCCACAGTTGACAGTGCATGTCAGAGCAAAACCCAAGCTATGAGGTTGAAGGAATTGTCTGTAGAGCTCAGAGACAGGATTGTGTCGAGGCACAGATTTGGGGAAGGGCACCAAAAATGTTCTGCAGCATTGAAGGTCCCCAAGAACACAGTACTTTCCGAATGCACTGTACATATAACAATTTATTCACATGTGCAATCTCAGTGAACTCAGGGACTGACATTGGTTTACATTGACAGTTAAAAACCGTTGACTTTTGGTGTTAAATTGACATTGAGGACATTGAGTTACTTTCAGGAAACCATTTCCCTTTGGTACTCTCCTCTCCCATGTATGTAGGTGTGTGTTTGGAGCTGCGGTTCTGCCTGGGGGTGTGCAGTGGGGAGAGGTACCTAAGGCTGTGGGACCTGTCCTCCTGGGTCAACGATCAGACCCTCACCTACAACGTGTGAGAGACAGCACAGAGGAGGTCCTCCCCATGGGGAAACACCCACGGTAGATCTTTATCAAGAATGTAGTATTTACAGTACAATTTGTCTGTATTGTTAGTGTCTCTCAATACTCTGAATTGATATCCTCCTCTCATCTCATCTCCTCTCCTTCATATTCACTGTTCTATTTACACAACATAGTTGAGATGTGTAGATACCTACTGGGAATGTGCTTCTCCTGCCCAGCTCTTTCACATCAGTGCAGTTGAAGGTGATGACAAGGAGGAAGGGAGCCACTTTAGACAATTAAGATGTGCCCCAGGCATCTGCTCTAACTTCTTGATCTTTCCAGGGTCTCTGTCTCCCTCTGGTGTCAGCTACGAGGTGTGCAGATCCCTACGGCCCGGCACGGTGTGGGTCTGGAACCTGGCCAGGTCATGGTTCACAGGGCGGCCAGTCAGAGTGGAGCACGTTCTCTATGGCAACACCGACGTGGCCCTGGCCCATGACACGAAGCTGTACATCCTGACAGACAGAAGGACGGCCACCTTCACCGACACCCCTTCACCCATATTCCAGGTCACCAACTAATTTATCAGTTTGCCTGGTATCCATACTGAATCCACTCTGCTCTACACTGTTGTTTCACTTCATGGATTGAATTCTTATTCTAGCACAGCTTAACAACATTGTGTTCATTGTTGCCCCTAATACGGTTTGCCTCATTGTTGTGAACCGGTTTCGGGATGCGGAAGGCTAAAACATTTTTAAAACACTTATATTGTCCATAACCTATTTTATTTGGACTGTTGGGTGTTATAGGGATCATCTGATAGTGTGGGACCTGGAGTCTGGTTATATCAAAGGGAGGATCAAAGCCTCCCACATAGTCTCTCATGTCCAGCAGCACCATCAGAGACAGACAGTCCCAGATACTACCATCATTACGGAGACCACAGTTAACAAAACCAGAGACTCTACCAGAAAAGTAGTGCAAGCTATCTGTCCAAAAATCTAGCATAACTTGTTTTCAATGTTACTATTTTATTACTTTGCTATTACCCTGTAGTCTAATGCTCTCAATAACTCTGAACACTCCAGTGTCGTAGCTGTAACAATACACACATTAATATTACCCTGTGGATTACTATTTACCATAGCTCTGGGAATGACCTGGGACGGACGGACAGAGAGCCACTGCTAAGAGGAGGACGAAAAGGGAGGCACAGAGGGAGCAGGAGCAGCGCAGGCTGGACAGGGAGACATACAACTCCATAGACCAATACCTCCTCAGTGGGTACCAACTGGTAAAGTGTGCACCATGTCTACTATTTTAATAGTGTGCTCTGAATAGATGGCTGGCTCTATACAGTTTAATTAACCTCTGTGATGTCTCTCCATCCCTCTGAGCCCCTCTTTACCCCTCTCTATCAGGTGGTGGTGTGTTCCTATTTCTCCCACCACCTCAACGTGGAGTCCCAAGAATACCTCCGTATCCTGGAGGACAGGACGTCCTTGCTGACCCGCCACACAGTCGCCCTCACCTACTCTGGGGGACATCTGATCCTGGCCAACTACAGCCAGGCTCAACATATACCTTACCCTCTGGGACCTGCAGAAAGGCACGGTATGTACAGTATCAAGCCAGATTCAAATAACTTTATTGTCTATCTGTGATCACTGTCAACACTATTGTCCATCTGTGTACACAAGCTACATTATTTGATCACTCCCCACCCAATATGTTTTAAATTATTGCATTTTTTACACTTGTGAAGGTGAGGAAAGAACGAGCCTGGAGTCTGTTGTGTGGCGATCACAGATGATGCCAGCAGAGTCGCCTTTGGGGTCACACAAGACTATTCCTGGGTACAGCAGCCTGAGGCTAGGAGTGTCCAACCAGCTTTACAGTGAGGGAAAAAATATTAGATCCCCTGCAGATTTTGTACGTTTGCCCACTGACAAAGAAATGATCAGTCTATAATTTTAATGGTAGGTTTATTTGAACAGTGAGAGACAGAATAACAACAACAAAAAATCCAGAAAACGCATGTCAAAAATGTTATAAATTGATTTGCATTTTAATGAGGGAAATAAGTATTTGACCCTCTCTCAATCAGAAAGATTTCTGGCTCCCAGGTGTCTTTTATACAGGTAACGAGCTGAGATTAGGAGCACACTCTTAAAGGGAGTGCTCCTAATCTCAGTTTGTTACCTGTATAAAAGACACCTGTCCACAGAAGCAATCAATCAATCAGATTCCAAACTCTCCACCATGGCCAAAACCAAAGAGCTCTCCAAGGATGTCAGGGACAAAATTGTAGAATGGCTGGAATGGACTTCAAGACCATCGCCAAGCAGCTTGGTGAGAAGGTGACAACAGTTGGTGCGATTATTCGCAAATGGAAGAAACACAAAATAACTGTCAATCTCCCTCGGCCTGGGGCTCCATGCAAGATCTCACCTTGTGGAGTTGCAATGATCATGAGAACGGTGAGGAATCAGCCCAGAACTACACGGGAGGATCTTGTCAATGATCTCATGGCAGCTGGGACCATAGTCACCAAGAAAACAATTGCTAACACACTACGCCGTGAAGGACTGAAATCCTGCAGCGCCCGCAAGGTCCCCCTGCTCAAGAAAGCACATATACAGGCCCATCTGAAGTTTGCCAATGAACATCTGAATGATTCAGAGGAGAACTGGGTGAAAGTGTTGTGGTCAGATGAGACCAAAATGGAGCTCTTTGGCATCAACTCAACTCGCCGTGTTTGGAGGAGGAGGAATGCTGCCTATGACCCCAAGAACACCATCCCCACCGTCAAACATGGAGGTGGAAACATTATGCTTTGGGGATGTTTTTCTGCTAAGGGGACAGGACAACTTCACCGCATCAAAGGGACAATGGATGGGGCCATGTACCGTCAAATCTTGGGTGAGAACCTCCTTCCCTCAGCCAGGGCATTGAAAATGGGTCGTGGATGGGTATTCCAGCATGACAATGAACCAAAACACACGGCCAAGGCAACAAAGGAGTGGCTCAAGAAGAGGCACATTAAGGTCCTGGAGTGGCCTAGCCAGTCTCCAGACCTTAATCCCATAGAACATCTGTGGAGGGAGTTGAAGGTTCAAGTTGCGAAACGTCAGCCTCGAAACCTTAATGACTTGGAAAAGATCTGCAAAGAGGAGTGGGACAAAATCCCTCCTGAGATGTGTGCAAACCTGGTGGCCAACTACAAGAAACGTCTGACCAACAAGGGTTTTGCCACCAAGTACTAAGTCATGTTTTGCAGAGGGGTCAAATACTTATTTCCCTCATTAAAATACAAATCAATTTATAACATTTTTTTGGTGTTATTCTGTCTCTCACTGTTCAAATAAACCTACCATTAAATTTATAGACTGATCATGTCTTTGTCAGTGGGCAAACATACAAAATCAGCAGGGGATCAAATACTTGTTTCCCTCACTGTATATCCCTGAGAGAGGAGCCACAGCCATTCTACTAATCAAATCAAATCAAATTTTATTGGCCACATGCGCCGAATACAACAGGTGCAGACATTACAGTGAAATGCTTACTTACAGCCCTTAACCAACAGTGCATTTATTTTTTGTAATGTAAAATAAAATAACAACAAAAAAGTGTTGAGAAAAAAAGAGCAGAAGTAAAATAAAATAACAGTAGGGAGGCTATATATACAGGGGGTACCGGTGCAGAGTCAATGTGCGGGGGCACCGGCAAGTTGAGGTAGTTGAAGTAATATGTACATGTGGGTAGAGTTAAAGTGACTATGCATAAATAATTAACAGAGTAGCAGCAGCGTAAAAAGATAGGGTGGGGTTGGGGGTGGGGGGGCAGTGCAAATATTCCGGGTAGCCATGCTTAGCTGTTCAGGAGTCTTATGGCTTGGGGGTAGAAGCTGTTGAGAAGTCTATTGGACCTAGACTTGGCACTCCGGTACCGCTTGCCGTGCGGTAGCAGAGAGAACAGTCTATGACTAGGGTGGCTGGAGTCTTTGACAATTTTGAGGGCCTTCCTCTGACACGGCCTGGTATAGAGGTCCTGGATGGCAGGAAGCCTGGCCCCAGTGATGTACTGGGCCGTACGCACTACCCTCTGTAGTGCCTTGCGGTCGGAGGCCAAGCAGTTGCCATACCAGGCGGTGATGCAACCAGTCAGGATGCTCTCGATGGTGCAGCTGTAGAATTTTTTGAGGATCTGAGGACCAATGCCAAATCTTTTCAGACTCCTGAGGAGGAACAGGCTTTGTCGTGCCCTCTTCACGACTGTTTTGGTGTGTTTGGACCATGATAGTTCGTTGGTGATGTGGACACCAAGGAACTTGAAGCTCTCAACCTGTTCCACTACAGCCCCGTCGATGAGAATGGGGGCGTGCTCAGTCCTCTTTTTTTTCCTGTAGTCCACAATCATTTCCTTTGTCTTGGTCACGTTGAGGGAGAGGTTGTTATCCTGGCACCACACGGCCAGGTCTCTGACCTCCTCCCTATAGGCTGTCTCATCGTTGTCGGTGATCAGGCCTACCACTGTTGTGTCGTCGGCAAACTTAATGATGGTGTTGGAGTCGTGCTTGGCCATGCAGTCATGGGTGAACAGGGAGTACAGGAGGGGACTGAGCACGCAACCCTGAGGGGCCCCCGTGTTGAGGATCAGTGTGGCAGATGTGTTGTTACCTACCCTTACCACCTGGGGGCGGCCCGTCAGGAAGTCCAGGATCCAGTTGCAGAGGGAGGTGTTTAGTCCCAGGATCCTTAGCTTAGTGATTAGCTTTGAGGGCACTATGGTGTTGAATGCTGAGCTGTAGTCAATGAATAGCATTCTCACGTAGGTGTTCCTCTTGTCCAGGTGGGAAAGGGCAGTGTGGAGTGCAATAGAGATTGCATCATCTGTAGATATGTTGGGGCATTATGGAAATTGGAGTGGGTGTAGGGTTTCTGGGATAATGGTGTTGATGTGAGCCACGACCAGCCTTTCAAAGCACTTCATGGCTACAGATGTCAGTGCTACGGGTCGGTAGTCATTTAGGCAGGTTATCTTAGTGTCCTTGGGCACGGGGACTATGGTGGTCTGCTTGAAACATGTTGGTATTACAGACTCAGTCAGGGACATGTTGAAAATGTCAGTGAAGACACTTGCCAGTTGGTTAGCACATGCTCGGAGTACACGTCCTGGTAATCCGTCTGGCCCTGCGGCCTTGTGAATGTTGACCTGCTTAAAAGTCTTACTCACATCGGCTACGGAGAGCGTGATCGCATAGTCATCTGGAACAGCTGGTGCTCTCATGCATGCTTCAGTGTTGCTTGCCTCGAAGCGAGCATAGAAGTGGTTTAGCTCGTCTGGAAGTATTGTGTCACTGGGCAGCTCGCGACTGTGCTTCCCTTTGTAGTCTGTAATAGTTTTCAAGCCCTGCCACATCCGACGAGCGTCAGAGCCGGTGTAGTACGATTCAATCTTAGTCCTGTATTGACTCTTTGCCTGTTTGATGGTGCGTCGGAGGGCATAGCGGGATTTCTTATAAGCGTCCGTTTTAGAGTCCCGCTCCTTGAAAGCGGCAGCTCTACCCTTTAGCTCAGTGCGGATGTTTCCTGTAATCCATGGCTTCTGGTTGGGGTATGTACGTACGGTCACTGTGGGGATGACATCATCGATGCACTTATTGATGAAGCCAGTGACTGATGTGGTGTACTCCTCAATGCTAACCCGAAGAATCCCGGAACATGTTCCAGTCTGTACTACCAAAACAGTCCTGTAGCTTAGCATCTGCTTCATCTGACCACTTTTTTATTAACCGAGTCACTGGTGCTTCCTGCTTTAGTTTTTGCTTATAAGCAGGAATCAGGAGGATAGAGTTATGGTCAGATTTGCCAAATGGAGGGCGAGGGAGAGCTTTGTATGCGTCTCTTTTTTTTCCCTCTGGTTGCACATTTAACATGCTGGTAGAAATTAGGTAGAACGGATTTAAGTTTCCCTGCATTAAAGTCCCCGGCCACTAGGAGCGCTGCCTCTGGATGAGCGTTTTCCTGTTCACTTATGGCCTTATACAGCTCATTCAGTGTGGTGGTAAATAGACAGCTATGAAAAATATAGATGAAAACTCTCTTGGTAAATAGTGTGGTCCACAGCTTATCATAAGATACTCTAACTCAGGCGAGCAAAACCTCGAGACTTTCTTAGTATTTGATTTTGTGCACCAGCTGTTGTTTACAAATATACACAGACCGACACCCCTTGTCTTACCGGAGTAAGCCATTCTATCCTGCCGATGTAGCGTATAGCCCGCTAGCTGTATGTTGTCCATGTCGTCGTTCAGCCACGACTCGGTGAAACATAAGATATTACAGTTTTTAATGTCCCGTTGGTAGGATAACCGTAATCTGAGGTCATCCAAGAACAGCGCCGGGAAGATGGCTGCCGTTTTACAGCCCTCTAACCAATTGTACTATTATGTGTGTTTTTCCGCGTTATTTGTAATTTATTTTGTACATAATGTTTCTGCCATCGTCTCTTATAACCAAAAAGAGCTTCTGGATATCAGGACAGCGATTACTCACCTCGCATTGGACGAAGATTTTTTCTTCAACGAGGCGGTCGCGAAGCATATCCTACAGACACCCGACAAGGCCCAGATCCCTGTCATTCGCGTGAGGAAGAGACGGAGATATCGCGGACGCAGATCCGGGTGCCTTGTAAGGATCCGACGGCGAGCGAGTAAACTGCCTCTCCCATCAATCCTACTAGCCAACGTTCAATCTTTTGAGAATAAAATGGACGAGTTAAGATTACGGTTATCCTACCAACGGGACATTAAAAACTGTAATATCTTATGTTTCACGGAGTCGTGGCTGAACGACAACAATGATAACATTCAGCTAGCAGGCTATACGCTACATCGGCAGGACAGAACGTCTGACTCTGGTAAGACAAGGGGCGGCGGTCTGTGTATATTTGTAAACAACAGCTGGTGCACAAAATCAAATACTAAGGAAGTCTCGAGGTTTTGCTCGCCTGAGGTAGAGTATCTTATGATAAGCTGTAGACCACACTATTTACCAAGAGAGTTTTCATCTATATTTTTCATAGCTGTCTATTTACCACCACAAACCAATGCTGGCATTAAGATTGCTCTGAATGAGTTGTACAAGGCCATTAATCAACAGGAAAACGCTCATCCAGATGCAGCGCTCCTAGTGGCCGGGGACTTTAATGCAGGGAAACTTAAATCCGTTCTACCTAATTTCTACCAGCATGTTAAATGTGCAACCAGAGGGAAAAAAACTCTAGACCACCTTTACTCCACACACAGAGACGCATACAAAGCTCTCCCTCGCCCTCCATTTGGCAAATCTGACCATAACTCTATCCTCCTGATTCCTGCTTATAAGCAAAAACTGAAGCAGGAAGCACCAGTGATTCGGTTAATAAAAAAGTGGTCAGATGACGCAGATGCTAAGCTACAGGACTGTTTTGCTAGCACAGACTGGAACATGTTCCGGGATTCTTCAGACAGCATTGAGGAGTACACCACATCAGTCACTGGCTTCATCAATAAGTGCATCGATGATGTCGTCCCCACAGTGACCGTACGTACATACCCCAACCAGAAGCCATGGATTACAGGAAACATCCGCACTGAGCTAAAGGGTAGAGCTGCCGCTTTCAAGGAACGGGACTCTAACCCGGACGCTTATAAGAAATCCCGCTATGACCTCCGACGAACCATCAAACAGGCAAAGAGTCAATACAGGTCTAAGATTGAATCATACTACACTGGCTCTGACGCTCGTCGGATGTGGCAGGGCTTGAAAACTATTACAGACTACAAAGGGAAGCACAGCCGCGAGCTGCCCAGTGACACAAGCCTACCAGACGAGCTAAACCACTTCTATGCTCGCTTCGAGGCAAGCAACACTGAAGCATGCATGAGAGCACCAGCTGTTCCGGATTACTATGTGATCACGCTCTCCGTAGCCGATGTGAGTAAGACTTTTAAGCAGGTCAACATTCACAAGGCCGCAGGGCCAGACGGATTACCAGGACGTGTACTCCGAGCATGTGCTGACCAACTGGCAAGTGTCTTCACTGACATTTTCAACATGTCCCTGACTGAGTCTGTAATACCAAAATGTTTCAAGCAGACCACCATAGTCCCCGTGCCCAAGAACTGTAAGATAACCTGCCTAAATGACTACCGACCCGTAGCACTGACGTCTGTAGCCATGAAGTGCTTTGAAAGACTGGTCATGGCTCACATCAACAGCATAATCCCAGAAACCCTAGACCCACTCCAATTTGCATACCGCCCCAACAGATCCACAGATGATGCAATCTCTATCGCACTCCACACTGCCCTTTCCCACCTAGACAAGAGGAACACCTACGTGAGAATGCTATTCATTGACTACAGCTCAGCATTCAACACCATAGTGCCCTCTAAGCTCATCACTAAGCTAAGGATCCTGGGACTAAACACCTCCCTCTGCAACTGGATCCTGGACTTCCTGACAGGCCGCCCCCAGGTGGTAAGGGTAGGTAACAACACATCTGCCACACTGATCCTCAACACGGGGGCCCCTCAGGGGTGCGTGCTCAGTCCCCTCCTGTACTCTCTGTTCACCCATGACTGCATGGCCAGGCACGACTCCAACACCATCATTAAGTTTGCCGACGACACAACAGTGGTAGGCCTGATCACCGACAACGATGAGACAGCCTATAGGGAGGAGGTCAGAGATCTGGCCGTGTGGTGCCAGGACAACAACCTCTCCCTCAACGTGACCAAGACAAAGGAGATGATTGTGGACTACAGGAAAAAAAAGAGGACTGAGCACGCCCCCATTCTCATCGACGGGGCTGTAGTGGAACAGGTTGAGAGCTTCAAGTTCCTTGGTGTCCACATCACCAACGAACTATCATGGTCCAAACACACCAAGACAGTCGTGAAGAGGGCACGACAAAGCCTATTCCCCCTCAGGAGACTAAAAATATTTGGCATGGGTCCTCAGATCCTCAAAAAATTCTACAGCTGCACCATCGAGAGCATCCTGACTGGTTGCATCACCGCCTGGTATGGCAACTGCTTGGCCTCTGACCGCAAGGCACTACAGAGGGTAGTGCGTACGGCCCAGTACATCACTGGGGCAAAGCTCCCTGCCATCCAGGACCTCTGTAACAGGCGGTGTCAGAGGAAGGCCCTCAAAATTGTCAAAGACTCCAGCCACCCTAGTCATAGACTGTTCTCTCTGCTGCCGCACGGCAAGCGGTACCGGAGTGCCAAGTCTAGGTCCAAAAGACTTCTCAACAGCTTCTACCCCCAAGCCATAAGACTCCTGAACAGCTAATCATGGCTACCCGGACTATTTGCACTGCCCCCCCACCCCATCCTTTTTACGCTACTGCTACTCTGTTAAGTATTTATGCATAGTCACTTTAACTCTACCCACATGTACATATTACCTCAACTAGCCGGTGCCCCCGCACATTGACTCTGCAACGGTACCCCCCTGTATATATAGCCTCCCTACTGTCACTTTATTTTACTTCTGCTCTTTTTTTCTCAACACTCTTTTTGTTGTTGTTTTATTCTTACTTTTTTGTTTAAAATAAATGCACTGTTGGTTAAGGGCTGTAAGTAAGCATTTCACTGTAATGTCTGCACCTGTTGTATTCGGCACATGTGACCAATAAAATTTGATTTGATCATTATGGGGTATTGAGTGTAGGTGGGTGAGAAATCAATTAATTCAATTTAGAATTCAGGCTGTAACAACAAAATGTGGAATAAGTCAAGGGGTATTAATACTTTCTGAAGCCACTGTAGGTGATAGTGTAACAGTAGAAGAATGTGTGTGAAGTAAAAGTAAAGGGAGTTACAATTTGTTTATTTATTGAGTGCCACCAGTGTGTGACACACAGGTGATAGTAAAGTGACAATTCATGGCATTTGTGTGTTGATTGTTCACACAGGTGAGCTGATCCTACAGGACCTGAAGGCCTGCAACATCCTGTCTGTCCTCTTCCCTGACACCCACGTCCAGTGTCTGACCCTCCTGGGAGGAGGAGACGAAAGTAGCACCCTACTGCTGGGCCTCATCACAGTCAGGCTGACACCACAGTAACCAGCACCAGGGAGGACGACTTGTTCATAGAATCCAATAGTAGCGAGGATGAAGACAAATAGGACAGTCAGAACCATGTAGGAGTGGAGTTTGTTCTGGAACTTTATTTCTTTATGTGATACTTTTTAATTCATGAGTATTTGGAAATATCCTGACTTACTGAGACACTTCTTCAGTATAAAAGAGGGTGACCTGATAAGTAGAAGAACGGAACGTAAAATGTATATTTCAAGAAAAGGATTCAAAATCAAATTTTATTGGTCGCATACACATATTTAGCAGGTGTTATTGCGGGTGTAGCGAAATGGGAAGAAAAAAATGATTGGTTCCCCTATCTGCGGTATAACTGTTTTAATGGATAAAATAAAAACAGGACGGAAATTACACATACGTGACATTAAACTAGTTTGACAGAATATGTAGACTGTCTCAACAAATATGAACTCCCATTCCAGACAGTGCCCCAACTGACATCACTATTTAGCAAACCGAAGTACTGCACCTGTGGATGGTCAATTGGGAAAGAAATCATAAAATAACCAAAAAATTGAAGTTACTGTCAAATCCCAACTCAGGTAAACACCTCACAGAAACAAAGCAATCTACCCCTCTGTCAGCCATACAAAATAAACATAGCACAACCAACTATTTGGCCCCATCTGGTACAGTGATTAATGAATTGAGACTCACGGATTTGGAACAGACTTATTTTAAACTGCATAAGAAATTAAAAGCTTACTCAACTGTAAGAAAAAAGGGGCAAATATAATATATTAATTTTTACAAAAAGGACATAATTCAGCTACATTACATCAAATCAACATTCCCAAATGGGCTAGTAGGCCAAAATGTGCTTCTCGAGTTAATCAATACACTTGTCAGAACAGAATTTAAGTAACACACGATAAAGACTGAAGACGGCAGCTTTAGGCTGAGGATCCTTACAGTCAATATCAGACTTCCCAAAATAACATTTAGGCTTCAGTGTGAGTCGCCAGTATTGTAACAGCACCAGTTCAGTATTGGTCAAGTCCTTTGCTCAGAGTAAGGGCTGCTGGAAATAGAGTTCTGATTGCTCTCAGAACTTAACATTTTGTCATACCTTGAATGAATCACTTGGAAAAACTCAACCCTCAGTTCAACAATGTTCCGAGAGGAAAGGGACAATGGATGGAGGACTTGTCACTACTACCTGGACCTCCGGTCCTTTTTGTTCTTGTCCAGGCTTTTGTCCATAGTCTTTTCATTGTCCCCTCTGCACTTGGGACAGAACCACTTCCCCTTGGGCTTGTAGGTGAGCCCCACGCAGGAGAAGTGGAACCACTCGATGGGGCACGCATCGTTATCGCAGCCGATCATCTCTCCATATGACACCTGCTCGCACAGGCAGTAGGTGGGCTCGTTGGGGTCGATGGTGAACTCCACGGGCGAGGCGTCGCGCTCCTGCTTGGCCTTGCGCTTCTTCTTCTTGGCCGACTTGGACCTTTTCTCCCGCGGCTGCAGTGACAGCTCATCCGCCGGGTCGTCCATCACCGCTCCGTTCCCCGAGGCGTGGTTGGAGTCGCGGCTCTCGCTGTTACGCTGGCGCCTTGGCCGGCGGGCCGAGGAGCGCTCGGCAGGTGTGGACACCACCGCCTCCTGGACAGAACTGGAGCGCCGCTCGGTGATGACCCGCTCCCGCTCACTGGTCTCGCTTGGCTCCTGGAGGCAGAGGGAGTCCATCTGGCGGGAACGGTTCTCTACCAGCTCTGTCATCTGGGTAACCACATGGATCTTCTCGTCGCCGAGCTCCTGGCTGGTGATGAGGGCCCGCTGCAGCTGGATCTGAAGCCTCTTACGTTGTGCCGCGTCCTGCTCGCCCTGGTAACGCTCGTAGACATTGTCAACCTCCTTCAGGACCTCTGCAAAGCACACAGAAGGAGAAAATATTTATACGTTAGGATGGGTCTTCTGCATTTGTTAAGTTACTGAGTTGAATAATCATCATGAGGGACTAAATAACATCTGACGCTGTGTCAGTCAGTGGGTAGGGGGAACTTTTACCTACTCATTGAAGCCCCTGGTAGGAACAAGGGAAAAATGCATGAACATTTGTGAGCACAATTGTATGCATGTATAAATAGCTACTGCAAACTCTGGGAGCACTGGAAATCACCTAATGGCAATCTGACAAACGAGTAATGAGCTGGAAAATCTTTATGAACAAACAAACGCAACATGTAAAGTTTTGGTCCCATGTTTCATGAGCTGAAATAAAAGATCACAGAAATGTTCCATGATTTTCCACAAAAAGGTTATTTCTCTCAAATTTGGTGCACAAATGTGTAAATCCCTGTTAGTGAGCATTTCCCCTATGCCAAGATAATCCATTCACCTGACAGGTGTGGCATATCAAGAAGCATGTTCATTACACAGGTGCACCTTGTGCTGGGGACAATAAAAGGCCACTAAAATGTGCAGTTATGCCACAGATGTTTCAAGTTTTGAGGAAGCGTGCAATTGGCATGCTGACTGCAGGAATGTCCACCAGAGCGGTTACCAGAGAAATTAATGTTCATTTCTCTACCATAAGATAAATGTTGTTTTAGAGAATTTGGCAGTACGTCCAACTGGCCTCACAACCGCATACCACGTATAACCACGCCAGCCCAGGACCTCGACATTCGGCTTCTTCACCTGCGGGATCGTCTGGGGGGGGTGAGCTGAGGATTATTTCTGTCTGTAATAAAGCCCTTTTGTGGGGAAAAACTCATTCTGAATGGCTGGGCCTGGCTCCCCAGTGGGTGGGCCTGGCTGCCAAGTGGTTGGGCCTATGCCTTCCAAGGCCCATTCCATGGCTGCACCCTTGACCAGTCAAAACAATAGATTAGGGTTATATGAACTGTAACTCAATAAAATAGGTGCATGTTGCGTTTATATTTTTGTTCAGTATAGCTTGCTTCATGAGAGAAGGCTTTTGGAAATAGCGTGACATCGGCAAGTAGCCTATATGTTTTGTCCTGGTAAAGTTGTCTGGCTGACTACTGTCATCACCCCTCTAGCTGGCAAAAAACCCAACCATATTTACAGATATCTAACTAGCTAGCTAGTTTATCCACTGAAAGTTAGCGGTTTAGCTCAATGTCTATCTGCAGACTGTGGTTACTACATGCCGCGCCCACTACATGCTGCTGCCACTGCCATTGAGGATGCTAGCGCTGTCTCTGGCCCACACTCCAGCACAGTAATGCACCAACGTTGGATGCCAAATGCCGAAAAACGTCACCAAAAGGAGGCTGCTAGCTACAGTAGCTGATATCAGTACACAGTGTCCTTCGCCCGCGCCAGCTGAGCACCGCTTTCCCGCAATTCTGTTAACATCATGGCGAGGAAATAGCTAGCAAGCTAGGACACCGATACAGTGTCCTCTGTCCCTGCCTGCCGAGCACTGCTTTCCCGCAGATCTGTTAACGTTACGGGGAGTGAAGCAGCTAGCATTTATTGTCAATCAGTGTTGCTTCCTAAGTGGACAGTTTGATTTCACAGAAGTGTGATTGACTTGGAGTTACATTGTGTTGTTTAAGTGTTCCCTTTATTTTTTTGAGCAGTATATATATATATATATATATATATATATATATATATATATATATATATATATATATATATATATATATATATATATATATATATATAGCTCAGGGTTTGAGAGATAGTTGATTATTATAGTATCGCGATGTGTGCCCGATGATGCCCCTCGACCCTAATTTTCTCCTGGGCGCACAATAGAGTGTGCCTTGTGTGGCCTCATTAAAATTATCCATAGCCTATACCGGTTTGAGGGCCCTATACTCTAGGCTACATGAGGGGCCTATACTTTAGGCTATATGACTAGGCTATACGAACAGCATGCTCGGAGCAGCACAGGGCAAAGTTATATTTCTAAGAAAATATACTTCAAGTTTTTGCGCTGCTCGGATGGTGCATATAAAACTAAGCTATACCGCATTACAAACTGCAATGGATAGGTGTTCCCAATCATGAGTCCAGGCCTGCACTGCTCTTGCTGATGTGAACCATTTTGTGCTGCCTAACCAATGACTGAGCTGTGTACAGTGGCACTTCAGAAGGCTAGTCAAAGGCTTCTTTTGAAAATATTGTTTTAATCTGTGTGCACGGACTAGGCCTACTAATTTCCTGTTCAGTTTGAGAGGGAGAGCGCGAAGATGAGGACCGGCGGGTAAGCCTCCATCATTCTTAAATGGAAGAAGTTTGGAATCACCAAGACTCTTCCTAGAGCTGGCCGCCTGGACAAACTGAACAATCGGGGGAGAAGGGCCTTGGTCAGGGAGGTGACCAAGAATCCGATGGTCACTCTGACAGAGCTCCAGAGTACCTCTGTGGAGATGGGAGAACCTTCCAGAAGGACAACCATCTCTGTAGCACTCCACCAATCAGGCCTTTATGGTAGTGGCCAGACGGAAGCCACTTCTCAGTAAAAGGCACGCCAGCCCGCTTGGAGTTTGCCAAAAGGCTTCTAAAGGACTCTCAAACCATGAGAAACAAGATTCTCTGGTCTGATCAAACCAAGATTGAACTATTTGGCCTGAAGCATGGTGGTGGTAGCATCATGATGTGGGGATGTTTTTCAGCGGCAGGGCCTTGGAGACTATTCAGGATTGAGGGAAAGATGAATGGAGAGATCCAGAGCGCTCAGGACCTCAGACTGGGGCGACAGGTTCACCTTCCAACAGGACAACGACCCTAAGCGCACAGCCAAGACAACGCTGGAGTGGCTTTGGGACAAGTCTCTGAATGTCCTTGAGTGGCCCAGGCAGAGCCCAGACTTGAACCCGATCGAACATCTCTGGAGACCTGAAAATAGCTGTGCACCGACACTCCCCATCCAACCTGACAGAGCTTGAGAGGATCTGCAGAGAAGAATGGAAGAAACTCCCCAAATACAGGTGTGCCAAGCTTGTAGCGTCATACCCAAGAAGACTTGAGGCTGTAATCGCTGCAAAAGGTGCTTCAACAATTTTGTTATTTGCAAACATCCTGTTTTTGCTTCATCACTATGGGGTATTGTGTGTAGATTGATGAGGGAAAACATTTTTTACATTCATTTAAGGATTAGGCTGCAATGTAACAAAATGTGGAAAAAGTCAAGGGGTCTGAATACTTTCCAAATGCACTGTAACTTACATTACTATGAAGCTGCAGCTGCAGAGATGGACAGCGCATGGGTGCTGAAAGTAGGCTAATTCAAGAAGGTCCAATTCATTTAAAATAGTCTACATTTTAATTTGACTTAAGGCTACTAAGAACAAGGGGGCTTTGTGTTGGAGCCCATTTCGTCCTATTCAATAAGAGGTAGGCCTACATGTTTTACAAAATTAGTAGTCTACATTTACATTTTAGTCATTTAGCAGATGCTCTTATCCAGAGCGACTTACACGAGCAATTAGGGTTAAGTGCCTTGCTCAAGGGCACGTCGACAGATATTTCACCTAGTCGGGTCGGGGATTAGAACCAGCGACCTTTCGGTTACTGGCACAACGCTCTTAACCACTAAGCTACCTGCCGCCACCTGCCGTCTACTATACATTATTTTGTCAGCCAATTCCTTCAGTCACCATGCACTCCTTACATATCTCAGTGTCAGTGAAGAGCTTGGTGTGTTAACTTAAAACCAGGGCTTGACTTGAGGGTGTATGTGAGGGTATTGTGGCTTTGTTAAAGAAAATGACAAAGCATAGGCCTACCCTTTTTTCAGCTTAAGATTTTGAAAAAAACTGATGGACCTGATTATATAAAGCGATCTATAACAGCAATGCTTTATACTAGAAACAAGCTGTCAAATGCCAGGGAAAGACGTGACTCCGATGCATATGGGATATCTTTGGTTCGTCTCTATGACATTCAGAGGCTGTGGTAAAATCTTCTATAACCAAGGAGACAAAAAAATAAACTTCTTTGCTCGGGAACTAATGTCTGAGTCGGTCACTATCAATTGATGTTCGACATTTTAACAGGCCATTAAACATACTAACTCCAAATCAGTCAAGAGCAAGCCAGCTAGCCTAAGAAGAAACAACATTTAATTTAGGAAATAAATTGTGAAGCATTTGTGACACACTACAGGCTGGCGGGAGCGCTCAGCATTAATAACAGCAGTTCAACAACATACCTATAAAATTCACATTAAGGCTATATAAAAAACGAAATTAAAAAAAGACTTACATAATGAAACGAAAAATGCCTTATTAGGCTATACAGTGCCTTTGAATTCGCTTTTAGAAACACGAGTTCGGCCAGTCTTTGGTTTGAGGATCATGCGCTGAGCTATGCATGCCTAGTTTGTAAATTTAGCCTAGCAGATGCTATTATATTCCCATGCCCTAATCACAGTCAAAACAAATCTATTTTGTAACAACAATATCACGGAATAAAGTACAGAATGTCAGTTTCACAAATTCAAAAGGGTACAAGTGCATATAGGCCTACCTGATGACATGTCTGCTGTGTTAAATATATTTTTCTCGACTTCATTGATGATCAAATACTTCAGTTCTGACTGGTTCTGTTGAGCTCAACTTTTACAGTTGATAGAAAACTTTAGGACAGTTCCAAACTTATACTATCCTCTTTTGTTAACAATAGCCTGTATAGAAATCATTACGTCTCTGGTGCTGCAGCATTCACACAATCAATGTCGTGCTCTGTTGTGGTATTAAAAAAAGATTCTGCTTGTCTCCAGTCATGTAAAATGACGTAGAATTGCATGAAAAGTATTTATAGCAGGCCATTTATTCTCGGATCGCAAATAAGATATTCATGCAGTGCTTTTATTAAATGGATATCTTTTCACCCCTACCCTTGTCTGCAGTGGTCTGGGAATCCGCAACCTTTGCTACTTTGACAAGGCTGGTCTGTCCTAGGAGTGAGGGTAAACGGTAGGCATGTTCTCTGCTATTTTCTATTATTATTTTGGGTATATGGTAGGGTCACTTGTCTTTTTTCAAGCATTCAGGGAGGGTAAAAAAACATTTTACTGAAGGGAAGGCCTTCCATTTTCATTTCAGAGGTCTAATTTTCTCCAGGTATCCCTCATTACAAATAACGTACAGTCCCTAACTTAAAAATGCCTCATGAGCTTAGATCAACTGACTTACCCCTTCAGAACCAAAAAAAAAAGCTTGTTTTACTCCAATGTTTGTAAACAAAGGAAAATGTAAACAAACAAACACTATATAGCCTCAAAACATGGTTAAAACCATAATTGTGATGTCATGGATGGTCAATTCTTGCATCCATAGCTCTGTCTATGAATTTGATAGTGATTACATTTCTCCAGCCCCATCCCTCAGCTTTTTACCAAACAAGGGGTGGGGAGGCAGCTTTGTTATTGTTTCTACTGCTGATTTAACAATCCCTTGAAAACGGCACGTAGTTGTCAACGGTTTTAGCGGCGCTGGGGGTCTCCTTGCCCCACAGCAGCCAAACCGAACGCTCGGTATTGTGACGTTTTATTGATAATGACCGAAAACGCTCAATAGCACGCAATGTTGAAAATAAATCTTAAGACATGTACATAAATGTAGTTTTGTCATTGACTAAAACAAGCAGACAAGAAAATTGAGTTTGAAAAGGGTGATGTGTCTCCCGAGTGGCGCAGTGGTCTAAGGCACTGCATCGCAGTGCTAGCTGTGCCACTAGAGATCCTGGTTCGAATCCAGGATCTTCTGTAGCCGGCCGCAACCGGGAGACCAATGGGGCGGCGCACAATTGGCCCAGCGTCGTCCATTCCCTCGAATGGCTGGCAGGGAGGTAGCTCAGTTGGTAGAGCATGGCGTTTGCAACGCCAGGGTTGTGGGTTCGATTCCCACAGGGGGCCAGTATGAAAATAAAAAAGAATAATGTATGCACTAACTGTAAGTCGCTCTGGATAAGAGCGTCTGCTAAATGACGTAAATGTAAAAAATTTAATGATGTTTTTGCTGTGAGCCAATTGGGTAACCTAAGTAACAACAGGTTGTTTTCTCCACAGGCGGGCGGGGCATTCTAATACCGATTCAGGAAGTGACGACACTTTCCGCCTGTTCAGGCAATAATATCTATCTGCACACTGCGGTTACTACATGCTGCGCCCACTACAGGTAACTTACTACATGCTGCGCCCTCTGCCATTGAGGCTGCTAATGCTGTCTCTGGCCCACACTCCAGCACATTAGGCGGCGGTAATGCACCAACATTGGACGCCAACCGCTGAAAAACCCCCACCGAAGAAGGATGCTGCTAGTTTGCTTGGGGACAACGGTACAGTGTCCTCCGCCCCCACCTGCCGAGCGCTGCTTTCCCGCAGTTCTGTTAACGTTACGGCGAGGGAAGTAGCTAGCTAGTGTAGCCAACCCAACTCTTGTATGGCACTACTGGGTGGTGGGTGGGGCATATAGTAAAAGTGGTCTGCAGATATAACCCCTGATCAGAGAAGGGTCTAACAGTCGCAAAGTCAAAATTGGCTATATATTTATCTTAATTTAAGGTTAGGCATAAAGGTTTGCAGTGTGGTTAAGATTTTTAAATCAGATTTTTATAGAAGAGAAATTGTAGAAATAGGCAGGGTTTAGCCAGTCGGAGTTCTATAAAGAGGCCAGAATTCCTGTGTTGGAATTGCGAGTTGGATGACGGTTGAAAGCGTTTTTTTCAGAATTCCCAGTTGTCTTGAACACACTGGAGTCGGAGATCTACGAGTTCTCAGTTGTTTTGAATGCGGCACAAGTACTGGCAAAATTACCTCATACATTGCACATTTTCATCATCAGCGTTAGAGCAGATTGCAACAACGACCATTACGCTTTATTTGTTTTACTGCTAGCTAACAGTTAACGTTGGTTGTACTATGAATTTTACATTTGCTAGCAAGCAACACTATCGACAATAAATCAACATCCCTTGTAAAATAAACAAAAACGAATGCAGATAACAGGTTTACCAACTCGAAAGAAAGCCGTTAAACGCCACAACACCACCCCTCTTACCAAAATGGCTGATCCTCTGTGGCTATCAAGTCAACTCGGACCTGACTTCTCCAACACGGAGACATGTTGTTGAGGATAACAAATTGAAGGCATACATTTTACTCGATAGACTAACCTAGCTATATATTTCAGCACACAAAAAACTCGCTTTCAATGCTAGCTAGTGTGTGGAACATTAACGTTAGCTAAAGTGGATCGGGGCATTTGTCAATCCAGCACACCCAGTTTTTGCGATTTTATCGTCAAACTCGCAAATACAACCACTAAAACAACGAGAGGAAAAACAATACCTTGATACTTTGAGTCAATTTCTCGCAGCAGAGAGACGTTTCTTTGTATATCCAAAGGCATGGACTCAACACATTCCAAATAATCCTCCACATAGCTGACCAGTTGTGACTTTTCCACGTTTGGATAGTTTTGACCTAACATTGTTCCACCGATGCATCGAGACAATCAAGAAAACATGTAAATATATTTGAGATAAGGCATTTAGTATGATTTCTAATGGTTTTCTTGCTCCAGTATTGTTGTTTCCTATTCCCTGGGCAGTTCACTTCAAACAAAACTGCACACAGTGCGCATGGGCGCAGTGTATTCCTTTTATGGCAAAGCACAGCGTTTTCGCATTTTACTTGACAGGGGGATGGCCCGTTCATATTTCTAGCGTTTGGATTGGCTGTGAATAAAATAAAGGCAGCCTTTATTATTATGAACTTTTCCCGGGAAAGTAAATCACTAATTAAGTATTTTTAACACCATTTTTTATAAAATCGTACTATTTTGTTCCACCTGCAAATATAGTTGTTCACTGGACTATGCTAGTATAATGCTTTTTAATGAAAGGGTTGGTTAGAACATGATTTCCATTCATGGTGTAGCAGCACCCAAAGTGCTCAGTTCCCTAACTTCCCTTGCTATGTATTATCATAAAAGCCATTTTTGTTTTTGTCCAGAATAAGTTGAGCACATCTCTCTCTCTCTCTCTCTGTGAGTGTGTGTGTGTGTGTGTGTGTGTGTGTGTGTGTGTGTGTGTGTGTGTGTGTGTGTGTGTGTGTGTGTGTGTGTGTGTGATGGACATTGAATTCTGCAGAGGCACATAGATACACTTAATAATATATTGGCCATTTCAGCACATCACATGTGACATTATTACATCTCTTCATCTTTCAAACCTAGAGGCAAAACAAGATATTCAAGTTCTGATGGAAACCCCAAAAGCAGTCACCTCTCTCTCTGTGTGTGTGAGTGATATTGGGTTTTGCAGAGGCACATACAGTGCATTCAGAAAGTATTCAGACCCCTTGACATTTTCCACATTTTTTTACGTTACAAGGCTTATTCTAATTGTATTTATATTTTTTATTCCCTCATCAATCTACACACAATACCCCACAATGACAAAGCAAAAACGGGTTTTAATACATTTTTGCAAAAAATAAAAAGACATACCTTATTTAAATAAGTATACAGACACTTTGCTATGAGACTCGAAATTGAGCTCAGGTGCATCCTGTTTCCATTGATCATCCTTGAGATGTTTCTAAATTACAACATGATTGGAGTACACCTGTGGTAAATTCAATTGATTGGACATGATTTGGAAAAGCACACACCTGTCTATATAAGATGCCACAGTTGACAGTGCATGTCAGAGCAAAAACCAAGCCATGAGGTCGAATGAATTGTCCGTAGAGCTCTGAGACAGGATTGTGTTGAGGCATAGATCTGGGGAAGGGTACCAACACATTTCTGCAGCATTGAAGGTCCCCAAGAACACAGTGGCCTCCATCATTCTTAAACGGAAGATGTTTGGAACCACCAAGACTTCCTAGAGCTGGCCGCCCGGCCAAACTGAGCAACCGGGGGAGAAGGGCCTTGGTCAGGGATGTGACCAAGAACCCAATGGTCACTCTGACAGAGCTCCAGAGTTCCTCTGTGGAGATGGGATAAACTTCCAGAAGGACAACCATCTCTGCAGCACTCCACCAATCAGGCCTTCATGGTAGAGTGGCCAGACGGAAGCCACTCCTCAGTAGAAGGCACATAACCGCCCGCTTGAAGTTTGCCAAAAGGCACCTAAAGACTATCAGACCATGAGAAACAAGATTATCTGGTCTGATGAAACTAAGATTGATGTCTTTGGCCTGAATGCCAAGCGTCACGTCTGGAGGAAACCTGACACCATCCCTATGGAGAAGCATGGTGGTGGCAGCATCATGCTGTGGAGATGTTTTTCAGTGGCAGGGAATGGGAGACTAGTCAGGTTTGAGGGAAAGATGAACGGAGCAAAGTACAGAGAGATCCTTGATGAAAACCTGCTCCAGAGCGCTCAGCACCTCAGACTGGGGCGACAGTTTCACCTTCCAACAGGACAATGACCCTAAGCACACAGCCAAGACAATGCAGGAGTGGCTTCGGGACAAGTCTCTGAATGTCCCTGAGTGGCCCAGCCAGAGCCCAGACTTGAACCCGATCGAACATCTCTGGAGAGACCTGAAAATAGCTGTGCAGTGACGCTCCCCATCCAACCTGACAGAGCTTGAGAGGATCTGCAGAGAAGAATGGGAGAAACTCCCCAAATAAAGGTGTGCCAAGCTTGTAGAAAAGGACTTGAGGCTGTAATCGCTGCCAAATGTGCTTCAACAAAGTACTGAGTAAAGGGTTGGAATGCTTACAGTACCAGTCAAAAGTTTGGACACACCTACTCATTGAAAGGTTTTTCTTTAATTTTACTATTTCCTACATTGTAGAATAATAGTGAAGACGTCAAAACTATGAAATAACACATACAGAATCATGCAGTAACCAAAACAGTGTTGAACAAATCAAAATATATTTTATATTCAAGATTCTTCAAATAGCCACCCTTGCTCTTGATGACATTATTGCACTCTCTTGGCATTCTCTCAACCAGCTTCATGAGGTAGTCACCTGGAATGCATTTCAATTAACAGGTGTGCCTTCTTAAAAGATAATTTGTGGAATTTCTTTCCTTCTTAATACATTTGAGCCAATCAGTTGTGTTGTGACAAGGTATTCAGAAGATAGTCCTATTTGGTAAAAGACCAAGTCCATATTATGGCAAGAACAGCTCAAATAAGCAAAGAGAAACGACAGTCCATCATTACTTTAAGACATGAAGGTCAGTCAATACGGAACAGTCGCAAAAACTATCAAGCGCTATGATGAAACTGGCTCTCATGAGGACCACCACAGGAATGGAATACCCAGAGATACCTCTGCTGCAGAGGATAAGTTCATTAGAGTTACCAGCCTCAGAAATTGTAGCCCAAATAAATGCTTCACAGAGTTCAAGTAACAGACACATCAACTGTTCAGAGGGGAATGTGTGAATCAGGCCTTCATGGTCGAATTGCTGCAGAGTGAATGAAAAGCAGCCAACAAGTGCTCAGCATATGTGGGAACTTCTTCAAGACTGTTGGAAAAGCATTCTAGGTGAAGCTGGTTGAGATAATGCCAAGAGTGTAAAAAATAGTAAAAATAAAGAAAATCCCTGACTGGTAGTGTATGTCAATTTTTTATAAATGTGAAAATGTCTCAAAATCAGTTTTTGCTTTCTCATTATGAGGTATTGTGTGTAGATTGATGGGGTGGGGGGGGGGGGACAATTTAATACATTTTAGAAGGCGGCTGTAACGTAACAAAATGTGGAAAAAGTCAAGGGGTCTGCATACTTTCCGAATGCGCTGTAGATAGACTTAACAATATTTTGGCCATCTCTTCATCTTTCAAAACGAGATATTCAACGTCTGACAGTAAACCCCAAAGGCAATCATATCAAAATAAAATCAAATTGTATCGGTCGCATGTGCCAAATACAACAGGTGTAGACTTTACATTGAAATGCTTACTTACGAGCACATTACCAACAGTGCAGAGTTAAAATATTTGCTGAATAAAAAAGGAAATAGTAACACAATAAAAACAATAACGAGGCTATATACAAGGAGTACCTGTAACGAGTCAATGTGCAGGGGTACGAGGTAGTTGAGGTAGTTGAGGTAATACAGTATGTACATGTGGGTAGGGTTAAAAGTGACTAAGCAATCAGGAAATATAATAAACAGCGTAGCAGCAGCATATGTGAAGTGTGAAAGTGTGTCTGTGTGAGTGTGTATGTGTGTGGCGTCAATATGCATGCGTGTTTTGTGTGTGTGAGCCCTGTTCCTGGAGAGCTACTGTCCTGTAGGTTTTCACTCCAACCCAGTTGTAACTAACTTGATTCAGCTGGTTGATAAGCTGAACCTACAGGACAGGTAGCTTTCCGGGAACAGGGTTGGAGAGCCCTGTTCTAGGGCCTTCCTCTGACATCGCCTGGTATAGAGGTCCTGGATGGCAGGGAGTTCGGCCCCAGTGATGTACTGGGCCGTACGCACTACCCTCTGTAGCGCCTTGCGGTCGGATGCCGAGCATGATGCAGCCAGTCAAGATGCTCTCAATGGTGCAGCTGAATAACTTTAGAGGATTTGAGGGCCCATGCCAAATCTTTTCAGCCTCCTGAGGAGGAAGAGATGTTGTCGTGCCCTCTTCACGACTGTGTTGGTGTGTTTGGAACATGATAGGTCCTTAGTGATGTGGACACTGAGGAACTTGAAGCTCTCGACCCGCTCTACTACAGATCCGTCTATATGAATGGGGGCGTGTTCAGCCTTCCGTTTCCTGTAGTCCATGATGAGCACCTCTGACCTCCTCCCTATTGGTGCTCTCATCGTTGTCTGTGATCAGGCCTACCACCGACATGCCGTCGGCAAACTTAATGATGGTGTTGGAGTCGTGCATGGCCATGCAGTCGTGAGTGAACAGGGAGTACAGGAGGGGACTGAGCACACACCCCTGAGGGGCCCCCGTGTTGAGGGTCAGCATGGCGGATGTGTTGTTGACTACCCTCACCACGTGGGAGCGGCCCATCATGAAGCCCAGGATCCAGTTGCAGAGGGAGGTGTTCAGTCCCAGGGTCCTTAGCTTAGTGATGAGCTTGGAGGGCACAATGGTGTTGAAGGCTGAGATGTAGTCAATGAACAGCATTCTCACGTAGGTGTTCCTGTTGTACAGGTGGGAAAGGGCAGTGTGGAGTGCATTTGAGATTTTGGCATCTGTTGGGGTGGTATGCGAATTGGAGTGGATCCAGGGTTTCTGGGATGATGGTGTTGATGTGAGCCATGGCTACAGATGTGAGTGCTACAGGACAGTAGTCATTTAGACAGGTTACCTTGGTGTTCTAAGGCACAGGGACTATGGTGGTTTGCTTGAAACATTTAGGTATTACCGACTGGGTCAGAGAGAGGTTAAAAATATCAGTGAAGACAGTTGCCAGCTGGTCAGCGCATGTTCTGAGTACGCGTCCTGGTAATTTGTCTGAATGTTAAGCTGTTTAAAGGGCTTGCTCTCCGTAGCTGATGTGAGTGAGATCATACAGTCATCCGGAACAGCTGGAGTGTTACAGGAGGGGGACGCAGTTCCGGAGCGACCCACTAGGTGTCGACCCACTAGGTGCCTCTGACAACCTTAGGCACCTCCTCACTCACAGTCTGGACTAATCATTATCCTATTGGTGTCACCTGGGTCTACCTGTTCACCTGTGTATTTATGCCCTCACTTCCCTGTGTTCCCTTGCTCTGTTCCTCAGCTAGTTTCTCGATGCCAAACAGTACTAATCAGTGTCTGATCGCGAGACATTTGTACTGGTACTTGAGAAGTGTCCTCCCTGTTTCATTGTTGTTTTCAGTCTTAGTTAGTATTTCGCATGTTTGCTGTCAGCCTGTTTTTGGAGACCAATTTGCTCCTCCTTTATTGTATCGTGTCAAGTCTGTTATTTTGTATCCTGGTTTTGGGACCACCAGTAAAGATCCTTGTTTCACCATCTCTGCCTACTTCCAACTGTCTATCCTGCACCGCACCTGGGTCACACCTCACACCAACACTTACACTTGTGCTCTCATGCATGCTTCAGTGTTGCTTGCCTCGAAGCGAGCATAGAAGGCATTTCGCTCGTCTGGTAGGCTCACGTCACTGGGCAGCTCTCGGCTGGGTTTCCCTTTGTCATCCATGATAGTTTGCAAGCCCTGTCACATCCGACGAGCGTCAGAGTCGGTGTAGTGTGACTCGATCTTAGTCCTGTATTGACTGTTTATGGTTAGGCGGAGAAGGATTTCTTATAAGCATCTGGATTAGTGTCCCTCTCCTTGAAAGCGGCAGCTCTAGCCTTTTGCTCAGTGTGGATGTTGCCTGTAATCCATAGCTTCTGGTTGGGATATGCACGTATGGTCACTGTGGGGACAACATCGTTGATGCACTTATTAATAAAGCCGGTGACTGATGTGGTAAACTCTTCAATGCCATCGGATGAATCACGGAACATATTCCAGTCTGTGCTAGCGAAACAGTCCTGTAACTTAGCATCCGCTTCATCAGACCACTTCCGTCACTGGTACTTCCTGTTTGATATTTTGCTTATAAGCAGGAATCTGGAGGATAGAGTTATGGTCCGATTTGCCAAATGGAGGGCGGGGGAGAGCTTTGCAAGCTTCTCTTTGTGTGTAGTAAAGGTGATCTAGAGTTTTTATCCCTCTAGATGCACAAGTGACATGCTGGTAGAAATTAGGTAAAATGGATTTCAGTTTTCCTGCATTAAATTCACCGGCCACTAGGAGCACCACCTCTGGTTGAGAATTTTCTTGTTTGCTTATAGCCATATACAGCTCATTGAGTGTGGTCTTAGTGTCATCATCAGTTTGTGGTGGGAAATAGACAGCTACGAAAAATACAGTTCTTCATGAGGTATTCTAACTCAGGCGAACAGAACCTTGAGTAATTCAGCAAGAAATCAATTCATTTACCACATACATTGGTATCCTGTTATAGGTACTGTTATTGCTAAAATAACCTCACTGCAACAGGGTTTCATATGATCTACTAATACAGGTCCTTCCCCTTATTTATTTCACTGCCTATAGTCTGAAACCAGCCTCTCTAATGGTAGACCCAGGTACAATCTGATCATCAATGGAGTTCACCTTTTTCCCATAACATTTTACAGCCAAAATAGCACTTGTCATAACACTTGTCATAGGCTACTTAGTATTAGAGATAGCTATTTAAATGAACTGAATTTCTACAAACACAAATAATACAATACAAAACAAAGCTTAGCTTAGCTTAGCTAGCTAGTTTCATCCATCGTTTGCAGTATCCATGCTTGCTTGCAGCATGCTCATGCTAGCTAAATCAAGGTTTGCAATCAGGTTTTGAAAGTAAACATCAATGACCATGCATGGATCATGTTTTGTACTTTATCCACCTTTTTGGCAGGGGGACACTATTTGGCATGACAGGTCCTGATACAGGCTGCTCTCGTTGCTATCTTTGCCACGCTGGCTGCCTACTGCTGCAAGGTGGTATACAGTTGCTGCCCAGCTGCCAGAATGGTCAGCGTCAACAGAAATATAACATAAAGAATAGACACTAGCCTTCCTGGAAAAGGAAAGTTTGGTTGGAGTTTAAACAACAGGCTTGACCAGGTCCCAGTTTTAGTTTTGACTCCAGGCCCACAAATACTGGGCCTATGGTGTGTCTGAGCTGACTGGCCTATATTCAAATAATTCAAAATCAACTATTTGATCAGATACCAAATAGATCTGCATTAGAAGTTACTGTAGGCCTATGTTATTATAACATGCTGATTATAAATTTTTATTTGAGCCTGTGATTTCCCTCTTTCATCGGGTGATCACAGTCCAAGTTCCTCATGCTCAGCAATGAAGAAATGTACAGTAATATATTAACTAATCAACCAGCAGAAACATGTCTTTTTTTTCCATTGATTGAAATATTATATATGCTTGTACAGTATATGTCATATCTGATTGCTAAGAGTACTATTGTGTTTCTTTTTGTAATACACTGTGTATTTTTTTTTACAATAAATATAATTGAGTTAACTATTATGTTCTGTTATATTTCCAAATGTTTTGATTTATGTTTGCCATATTATGTTTTCTAACAGTGATATCAGACATGTCACATGTTCAGTTGTGAACGTTTTTAATTAATTTGAAGTATATATATATATATATGTGAAAATGTTTGAATGTGTGACTCAAAACATCATGGGATTCTAGTAATAAGATGTATGATTATGGAATACCATTTCAGAAAAATTGTTAGCCTATGTGCCTATGCCACAACTTTGGAATGTAGGATCAAATTTCTCTCACTAGAGGGCTGACATTATGGAAAATAAAACTTTACTGGGCGTTTACTTGTCTCCTTTTATGTGCTACAATCAAATACAAAACGTAGGCTGTTTATTAAATAGGCTGTAGGATATCTTTGCAGCAACTCTATGGCTATGGAAGGTAACTTATTTTCGTATTGCATTTGATTAGTTTAATTCAACCGACTAGGCTGCATAATTCCTTCAAAATGTCCTGATAATGTGGTCTACAAATGTTATTTCCAAACAAACGAAAATGAACCCTAAGAAATAACTTGGTTTATTTTTGTCCAATTCTGTATGCTTACTTTAGCCTATTGCCTAGAGCACTCATGGTTATGTATAGGCTAGAATGTTAGGGGTCTGTTTTCCACATTGGCATATGGTTTTCCATCCTCTGTCCCGCCGAAGGTGTTGACGAAACTGGGATTATTGCGGACCCACCCGTCAATTCACAACCTGCCGGCGACGTGGATGAAGAGAGGGGTTCCCTCTTCGATGTAACATTTCTGGACCACGACTTTCCAGGTGCTGAGACGGAGACCCCGACCCGCAAGACCTACCAGGAGTTCCAGCCCAAAGCACTGGGGGTGTGTGTCATTTCTTGCGGAAGCGAAATCTAAGAAACATAACTAAATCCTCATCAATTCCCTACAGAATAAGGCTATTTTACTAAACTACTGATATTGTATTCCATTGATAATTGTTCCTCAATTAACTAACCTGATTTAATAACGTTAAAATGCAACCATAAAAATGTTCTGCCTCCTGCATTTATTCCGTAGGAATCTTGACTTTGTGGATATTTCCTCTCATCATAGGTCTCTCAGATCACGTTGGGTGTGTTTGTGCTCAACTCAGTTTATGTCAGTGTCGCCAACCGATTGGATCAGAGAAATGAAGAAGTAACCAGGGCAATAGGCTCCCTGTCTGTGAGTAGTATACTTCTCTATGCATGTCCTTTACCAACTATTAGGTTTATTAGTATGGTAAATAAATTCATGCTATTATTGAACAAGTGAAGAATGCTAAGATGTGTTCTTGTTTTGCCTTGCTTTATCTTGACATGAAATGGGTGATTTTCAGCTAACTGTGCTGTGCTCTCTGTAGGCGATAGTGGCGGGAAGTGTGGCCATAGCAGCACAGAGTCTTCATGTTCCCACAGTGAGTCATCATAGTCTGATCCCAGATCTGTTTGTGCCGTTTTGCCTACAGTCAGTTGGCAAGAGAGCACAAACAGATCTGGGACCAGGCTAAATTATCATAATTTCTGACTGAGATTACTCATTGCGTTATCTGGAAGACAAAAACGTCTACTGTCTCATTTTCCTCGTCCTTTCAGCTGAAGGCGTGTCTGGGGACACAGCTGGCTGCCTGCCTTATGGCCATGTTCAACGTGGTCGTCGTAGGAGAAAAGCTGTCTGACACCCACTTAGTGCCAGACTGCTGGCATTTCACTGATTACAACAACACACATCATCATCACACCACCTGCGACAAGCTGATGGTGAGTCCCATAGAAATAGCGTTAGAACACAGACTATACCGTATACTGTATATAAGGCCTAAATAATGTATATGTCCCGAGATCAACTTCTTCAGCTGAATCTCACAGTGAAAAGATTTGGGGACGTTCTGGGGTAACTATTGTCTTGTACAGCTCCAAGATTTAGTAGTTGTTAGTAATCTGAACATCTGTATGTGTCAATCAAAGGTTGAAAGGTTGTTGATGGAAAACATAAATATTAAAACACAATACAAATAGTGCTGTAGATGTTTAGAAAACTAAACATGTTGCCACAGTATGGTAGCGTCATTCACTCATACCTCAAACTCTGTTCCTGTGTCTACTATCTCCCCCTCCCCTACCAAGAATGCAGTGTATCCATTCTATGTCGAGTGGTTCCTCGTGCACGCTACTCTCCTCGGCATCTCTGTTACCCTGACTATCTACAGCTGCAAGCTGCTCCGCTTCTGCTCCCCTGCAGCACCCAGCACGGTAAGAGTTAATTTCAAGAGCATGAGAATTTGAACACATGCCAAATGGTTTGACCAGATGCATGTTCCATACTCACATCCTCTTCTACGCTTCACTGAAGCTATTTGATCACACACACACAATGTATTTACAGTTTAGCTGCTATGCTTAATCTGAGAATATGCTTTCATTGTTGTTTAATCATGTTTTCTTTCTTAAAGCCTGTGGTCACTGCATATACTAGCCCAGCTCAGTGAGAAGAGATGAGGTACATAGAAAGGAACCTAAAGCCATCATGAGGAGACACTGATGGGTCTATCTAGCCGTGCACTTTCTTCAAATCTATTTGTCACTATGTTTTCTGTCTTGCACATACACTTGATGTTGATGATATGTTATATTACAGTGGGGGGAAAAAAATATTTAGTCAGCCACCAATTGTGCAAGTTCTCCCACTTAAAAAGATGAGAGAGGCCTGTAATTTTCATCATAGGTACACGTCAACTATGACAGACAAAATTAGATTTTTTCCCCCAGAAAATCACATTGTAGGATTTTTTATGAATTTATTTGCAAAATATGGTGGAAAATAAGTATTTGGTCAATAACAAAAGTTTCTCAATACTTTGTTATCTACCCTTTGTTGGCAATGACACAGGTCAAACGTTTTCTGTAAGTCTTCACAAGGTTTTCACACACTGTTGCTGGTATTTTGGCCCATTCCTCCATGCAGATCTCCTCTAGAGCAGTGATGTTTTGGGGCTGTCGCTGGACAACACGGACTTTCAACTCCCTCCAAAGATTTTCTATGGGGTTGAGATCTGGAGACTGGCTAGGCCACTCCAGGACCTTGAAATGCTTCTTACGAAGCCACTCCTTCGTTGCCCGGGCGGTGTGTTTGGGATCATTGTCATGCTGAAAGACCCAGCCACGTTTCATCTTCAATGCCCTTGCTGATGGAAGGAGGTTTTCACTCAAAATCTCACGATACATGGCCCCATTCATTCTTTCCTTTACACGGATCAGTCGTCCTGGTCCCTTTGCAGAAAAACAGCCCCAAAGCATGATGTTTCCACCCCCATGCTTCACAGTAGGTATGGTGTTCTTTGGATGCAACTCAGCATTCTTTGTCCTCCAAACACGACGAGCTGAGTTTTTACCAAAAAGTTCTATTTTGGTTTCATCTGACCATATGACATTCTCCCAATCCTCTTCTGGATCATCCAAATGCACTCTAGCAAACTTCAGACGGGCCTGGACATGTACTGGCTTAAGCAGGGGGACACGTCTGGCACTGCAGGATTTGAGTCCCTGGCGGCGTAGTGTGTTACTGATGGTAGGCTTTGTTACTTTGGTCCCAGCTCTCTGCAGGTCATTCACTAGGTCCCCCCGTGTGGTTCTGGGATTTTTGCTCACCGTTCTTGTGATCAGTTTGACCCCACGGGGTGAGATCTTGCGTGGAGCCCCAGATCGAGGGAGATTATCAGTGGTCTTGTATGTCTTCCATTTCCTAATAATTGCTCCCACAGTTGATTTCTTCAAACCAAGCTGCTTACCTATTGCAGATTCAGTCTTCCCAGCCTGGTGCAGGTCTACAATTTTGTTTCTGGTGTCCTTTGACAGCTCTTTGGTCTTGGCCATAGTGGAGTTTGGAGTGTGACTGTTTGAGGTTGCGGACAGGTGTCTTTTATACTGATAACAAGTTCAAACAGGTGCCATTAATACAGGTAACGAGTGGAGGACAGAGGAGCCTTTTAAAGAAGAAGTTACAGGTCTGTGAGAGCCAGAAATCTTGCTTGTTTGTAGGTGACCAAATACTTATTTTCCACCATAATTTGCAAATAAATTCATTAAAAATCCTACAATGTGATTTTCTGGGGAAAAAATGCTCAATTTGTCTGTCATAGTTGACGTGTACATATGATGAAAATTACAGGCCTCTCTCATCTTTTTAAGTGGGAGAACTTGCACAATTGGTGGCTGACTAAATACTTTTTTTCCCCCACTGTATATGGTTGCCTTTTTTGTATTTTTAATGATATAATTTGGTTATTTTGTTGTGTGTTCTGATGATAGAGTATGTCTGCTTACAGTTGAAGTCGGAAGTTTACATACACTTAGGTTGGAGTCATTAAAACTTGTTTTTCAACCACTCCACAAATTTCTTGTTAACAAACTATAGTTTTGGCAAGTCGGTTAGGACATCTACTTTGTGCATGACACAAGTCATTTTCCAACAATTGTTTACAGACAGATTATTTCACTTATAATTCACTGTATCACAATTCCAGTGGGTCAGAAGTTTGCATACACTAAGTTGACTGTGCCTTTAAACAGCTTGGAAAATTCCAGAAAATGATGTCATGGCTTTAGAAGCTTCTGATAGGCTAATTGACATCATTTGAGTAAATTGGAGGTGTACCTGTGGGTGTATTTCAAGGCCTACCTTCAAACTCAGTGCCTCTTTGCTTGACATCATGGGCCAAGATCGTACTTTTTGGAGAAATGTCCTCTGGTCTGATGAAACAAAAATAGAACTGTTTGGCCATAATGACCATCGTTATGTTTGGAGGAAAATGGGGGCTTGCAAGCCGAAGAACACTATCCCAACCGTGAAGCACGGGGGTGGCAGCATCATGCTGTGGGGGTGCTTTGCTGCAGGAGGGACTGGTGCACTTCACAAAATAGATGACATCATGAGGAAGGAAAATTATGGAAGTTAAATCTTGGTCAGAAATGGCTCTTCCAAATGGACAATGACCCCAAGCATACTTCCAAAGTTGTGGCAAAATGGCTTAAGGACAACAAAGTCAAGGTATTGGAGTGGCCATCACAAAGCCCTGACCTCAAACCTATAGAACATTTGTGGGCAGAACTGAAAAAACATGTGCGAGCAAGGAGGCCTACAAACCTGACTCAGTTACACCAGCTCTTTCAGGAGCTGGTGGGAAGCTTGTGGAAGGCTACCCGAAACGTGTTAACCCAA
The DNA here is from genome assembly GCF_964263955.1 of Coregonus lavaretus. NCBI lineage: Eukaryota > Metazoa > Chordata > Actinopteri > Salmoniformes > Salmonidae > Coregonus > Coregonus lavaretus. The sequence goes on from NC_140026.1 coordinate 29,001,022, forward strand.
GTTAAACAATATAAAGGCAATGCTACCAAATACTGAGTGTATGTAAACTTCTGACCCACTGGGAATGTGATGAAAGAAATAAAAGCTGCAATAAATCATTCTCTCTACTATTATTCTGACATTTCACATTCTTAAAATAAAGTGGTGACCCTAACTGACCTAAGACAGGGACATTTTACTAGGATTAAATGTCAGGAATTGTGAAAAACTGAGTCTAAATGTATTTGGCTAAGGTGTATGTAAACTTCCGACTTCAACTGTATATGGTCTCAGGTGCTATTTTAGTGATGATTTTAAGGATTGAAACTTTGTGGGTACATCATACCGAAATAAACACTTCCTCAGGGGCAAAAACGTGTGTTTTCCTTGGCTCCAAAACAAAGCATCTATGTTTTATTGGTTGTACATACAATACATATAGGTTTTTACACACATTTAAAACTGGCTTATTCATGATTGTATTTTAGTTAACAGATACATTCATAAATATACATTTTTGTTGTCCATTTTTACAAATCTAAAAAGGGTTCAGATGTTGCATTAAAAACATTTTTCACACCAGACCAGCATTATTTTTGTGCAAACATGAAATCTTCTGATCTTCTGACGGATCAATCAATTGATCAAGCCTTTGCTGTTGCAGGAAAGTCCATTCAAGAGTAACTTGCTAGTCATTGATCTACTGTATTTCATCCTATCTTCGCAGCCTCTTCTCTGTACACTCATGGTGACTCAGTAGCAGTTCAAAGTTTTGTATTAGAAAGGTTCTGACTGATTACATTCAGATTAGATCTGCAGTTCATCTGTCCAATGGTTCTGTGGAACACCACATATGCATTATTACAGGATTATTATAAGAGTCATATAACAGAAGTCTCACAAATGCCTTGGGCCTTCATCCTAATCTTTTCACTGTTAGTTATTGTGGCAAGTCTGAATGAATAAGTAAAATACAAAACCCGGACACAATCATAATTCCTACATTTTAATCCCTCACTTACTTGGGATGAGGATGATGTGTTCTCCTCCAGGTCTCCGTAACAGCCATTCTTGTGGCGAATCAGACTCCCCCACAGTACTGAGTGTCGGCAACCGGGACACTCCCCCTCCACAGGAAGGAGATGGGCGGCCTCAGCCTTCAGAAAGTGTTTGGCTAAGCAAATCAGGTGGCTGGTCATGTGACAAGAGGGATGGAAGCAGGTCATCTTATCTGCAGACTGAAAGGATTCAATTAATCAAGGTCTTGATGAGCAGTCAACTAGCTAAATGACATGTTTCGATGCAGGGTTGGAACAAAACCCTGCATTTCATTGCTCTCCAGGACCAGTATTGGTGGCCACTGTATCGCTTTACCTTCACAGTCCCCCGACAAAGGAGGCATATATCTGCCCCCTTCTCCTCCTCCACTTCCTTCGGTTTCTGTTTCTTGGCCCTGATGCTACCGAAGGCCACAGGGACGTGCAGCGGCGGCTGAAGGCCAGGCTCAAAGTCCATCCTGTACTCCTGCTTGAGCCAGCGGGTGGTGAGGGGCAGGCGGCTCCACGGTGTCACCCGCAACATGTTGGACACCACGCGCCAGTGGAACTGCAGGCTGGACTCCTTCTTTGAGCGCCGGGTGACGTGGGACAGGCGCCGGGAGGAATGGGGGTTCTGCCATGCCCACTCAAACTATTGATGGAAGGAAGGAGAAGACAGGGGTTAGGTCTTGAAATGTCAAACTGGTGACATGTGAAGGGGGGGAGGGAGTTTAACTAAGGTTGTTGAATGGAAAGTTAGGCTAAAGAGAAGCAGTTCCTAATGACTTACCCTCAAAGCAGCTATGTCAGAGGGGAAGCCATGAATGATGAGAACCATCTCCCTGGAGAAAGCAGAAGGACAAAATCCACATGATGTACAAGGTCTCTCAAAGACTGTAGAAATGGCAACAAGCCACAACACTCATAATATCTCCCATAAAACATCATCTTATTTCACATTAGTTCTGTTAGCTACCAAGGTCCCCTTCCACTGGTCCTCTTGGCACCACCTCGGTGTCGCCCTGCGTTGTGCTGTCCTATCCGACGCTCTGGATTCACAGTGAAACCAATGTAGATGCGACCCTTGAATTTGGGATTGGTGCAATACAGCATATACACCCCGAATAAGCTCTCTACCTCCACGACCATTGTAGATGTACATTAAAGGCTCAAGTCACCAAACTCGGAATATGGATTTTAGTTATGTGTCAATAATAAGCAAGTTAGTGTCATAAACCTCACTGGTACGGTCTTTGCATCCTGTCCTGTGTTAGCTAACAGTTAGCTAGCTAGCCAGCTATTTTAGCTAACTAGTCTGACTTCTACCTGGTTACAAAAGCAACTTCTGTACATTGTTTAACTTAAACATGACGTGATTAGTATGGTAATATATCATTTTGCTCCAGCATTATTAAATACATACAAATTAATTTAATAAATAGTAAATTTCCCCCTAACCGATACTGGTTCTGCATTAGAAAAACGTACTGTAAACAAGAGAGGAAGAGGCGAAGCGAGAGCATTTCCTCTTCCCAAAATCTGTCCGTGTGGGATAAACCCTTTTTTGTATTTAGGTCTATAATAGTGTCGAATTACATGAGGCTTATTTGATCGACTATATGTTTCGTAATGTTCATACTGTTACAAATGTACTGATATAAGTGGATGCACGTGGCATTCCTGCAACTTTGAGAAAAACGACTAATGGTCCCACCAGATCTCGCCTGCCTTCCATCTTGGAAGACATGTATTTCCACTGTTAGAGCGGTCACTCGACTATCTTCTCAATATAATAGATAATCTTTGTTTAAACAAAACGTTTGCTGTGTTTTCAAATGAATAGGCGTTCAAGCTAGTGCCTGATACGACATATTTCAACGCAGCCATCATACTAACATTTTATACATTTCAAAATGTGAATTTCCGAGAAAAATCTCACAATGTTGTATCTTTGGTCACGTGAGGGGGTATATTAAAAAACGATTTGTTATGTCTTATATTTTATTCAGGCAAGAAATTAAACAGGATCGTAAAATAAGGACCACCATATCTCCCAATTGATTGGCCACTCCAAGATGGCCCAATTCTAGCACTCATTGGTGTACAAATATTTATCCCGCCCTAGTAGTATCTGGTTGGTTAGAAGTTCTGACTCCATAGTTGCGATTGGATCCTTTCACATTTTCTGAGTATCTAATCCCGCCTCTCAATACATTCACGGTAGTGGACCGCCCTTTCGCTTCGTTATCTGTGAAACAAAATAACCCACCGTAACGTTTTGGATCATAAAGCAACAACTAAAGTATTGTTTACAAAAGTATGTCTGTTACAACAGTTCACATCCGTGACAAACTAATCAAGGAATTCGGAGCGGTGCTTGTGGTATGTATCATGTATCCCTATTCCCCAATGAATGAAAACGCTTACTGCCCCTCATAGGATGCGTTTACACAGGGAGTCCAATTCTGATGTTTTTTTTAACAAATTGATATTTTTGACCAATCAGATCAGCCCAGAAAATCTGATGTGAAAAGATCTGGCCGTTATAATACAAAGCAGGATCAACGACTTAGCCAGCTAACTTTGATATACAACCATAAATAAATATAGATTGTCTGCTTAATTAAGAAACTTAGATATGTGATTTTGGTTGTTGGACCATTAGATCATGCCCTTTTCAAGCTTATGTTATTTTAGAACATTTGGCAAGTTAGCAGGCTAACTCATTGATCCTGCTTTGTAGTATACCCCTCTGATGTGATTGGTGAAAAAGCAATTAGTGGAACAGAATTGGGCTGATGTTGGTCATTTTGTATTTGTACATTTACACTCCTACTGGAGAGCTACTGGGTGTGCAGGCTTTTGTTCTAGCTCTGCTCTAGCCTGATTCTACTAATAAATTGCTCATGATCAGAACCTTAGTTGAGTCTTATGTGTTAGTACAGGACTGGAGTAAAACCATTCACACCCAGGAGGTATGTTGGCCACTCCTGAGCTATGGTATTACACACCCCACCAATGACCTGTTCTACCGGCTTTATTTTGACAGGATGTTGAAGACACGTCCCCTAACAGATGTGCTGCCAGCTTCAAAGTTCTAATAGTGTCTCCCCAGTTTGAGGGGAAACCACTGCTGGCGAGACACAGGTAGGCACAGTGGGCAGGTAGCGCTGATATGGGTTATGAGCTAACTTTGAATGGGTATGTGGTAGACTGTAGTTGATAGGTTCACATACTCTTGTTTCTGATTTTTCGTTTGTCAGGATGGTGAACACCTGCTTGGCTGAAGAGCTGAAAGAGATCCATGCCTTTGAACAGAAGACGCTGACACCAGAACAGTGGGAGAAACAGAAAGCACAGTGATGAAGACACACACTTTGACCATATTTACATTTACTTTACACATTATTATTTGTAAATAAGCAACAGTTGCTCACACAATATTGACTTCCTGACCTAACATATATTTCATTTCAGTCAATGATGCAGACTGAAATGAAGTATTAAACATGATGACAAGACAATCCTGGTCCGAATTCCTTAATGATTGAATGAGTGTACTGAAGCATAACTTTCAGTTTTGGTTGTGGAGGTATGTGATTATTACTGACATTATACCAAGTTTTTATTAGGAATGGGACAACGCATAACACGGAACAGACAGAAAAACTCACATGAAATCTAATCTTATCACTTAAACAAATCATTTCTGTGTTTGTTTGGTCATAACAATGAATGACTTGACTCAAGGAAATGGCTTTTCAGATTGGAAAGCCCCAAATTAAAATGATTTCCAAGAAGTTTGAGATCAAGTGTGTAAATGAATCAAATGGACTGGCACAGCTTTGAATATTGATTATATGACTAATCTGTTGTACAACGCTCTGTTTCCAAGAATAGATAGTGTGCATGTGCACTGATGTCTATTGAAGCTTCACATAAAGCTAGACGCCCCCCAACCATCGGAGAGCTGGAGATTTCACAGTACAGGTGGCCTCCTGCTTTGAAGCTTTTATAGTTGCGGTTGGTTATCAATACTTATCAATAGTCCAATTCTGAAGCATCTTCAATTATCACTGGCTCTTCATTTGTAGCGAGTCAGCAGCACTGTTGTCAATTCATTTTGCACAACAAATTAACCACCTACATACAGTACTGCGCTGAACTGGAAAATTGGTTACACTCGCCAAAAGGGAATAGAATAAATTGTTTCCCTCCCAACTGAAATTGTATCAGCCATGAGCTAGGCAGTGCTAATGGCTTTTTAAAGGTCCAATGCACCTGTTTTTAAATCAATATCATTTATAGGTAACAATGAAATACCTTGCTGTGATTGTTTTAAATTAAAATGGTCAAAAAGAAACAAATATGGCTCCTTAGCAATGGGCAATTTTTCAAACAGCTCTTACACTAAAAGGGCATTATAATTGTCACAATGTCACAGTATTATTCCAACCTCAGTGTGGAAATATATATGAAACACAGGAAAATCACGTGTTTGACTGCACTGGGCCTTTAAGGTCAATATAAAAAATGTGTCTTTGACCATAAAGGTAACCAAATAGAAATGATTGTGGTTTGCATTTCAAAATGCTCACAAGGCACAGACACATTAAGTAAGCATTGCATTATCAGTGGGTGTTTGCGCATCCAGTAGATGTACTTAATAGTGTATATCAGGGGCGCAACTTTCACTGCACCCCCCCCCCCCCCCACACACACACACAGTTTTATCATTGGAATGTGATACAAATCGAGGCAACGGTGTGCTTTAGGACCATGCTGACATCTTCGAGCAGTCGGGTAGGCAGTTTGGAGTGTTTTTCCGACTGGATAAAAAAATCTAATAATAATTATGTCCCCCCCACTTCTAAAACCAAAGTTGGCGCAACTTATTATGGTATTATCATGTCATTATTTATAAACAGTTAAAGGAGAATTTCACCCTGGCTCTGCCATGACATATAGTCATTACTATATTAACAACATTACGTTTTTATCATAAACATCACAATTATCCAAACCACAAGCTAGAACTGGCACATTTTCATTTCACTGGTAGATTCGGGAAGTTTCGACTCCCTGTGTATTGGTCTGCTCATAGTGAGCCACAAAGTCCGGCATTCATAGCGAATGCTGATACCACCTGCTAGGTAGAGGGGGCGTGCCCACAAATTTGAATAATGGCATTGTTTACTTTGAATGACCAACACACAGTAATCTCAGAACTTCTCTAGGCAAGATTTTTTGGAAAACATTTGTTTGTCACTTTGTCATCATGCCCGTGTGGTGTTCTGTGCCTGGCTGTGCTAATTACAAATAAGTGTGAAAATGAGTTATCTTTCACCATTCTACCTACCAGATTCACCCCGAATCCGCCAGTGGCTTGCGTCTATCAAGAATAATGCGGTGACCAAATATTATCAGAGGGATTTTCAGGCTGATTTCATGGGGAATCCATTTCGACGACAGCTGAGAAGTGATGCGATACCAACAATTTTTCCCCCCACCTTCACAACAAAACTGAAGATTCTCAATTAGAGGTAACCTAACGTTAGCTAGCTTGCTAGCCTAGCTGGGTAAGTTAGCTAGGTAGCTAACGTTAGAGCCCTGTATTGAACTCTGAAAGCCATCATCTAAATCATATTATCTATCTTTTGGTATACACACTGTCAATCAATTTTGCCTATGCCATGGTAGTGTTGTGGAAAACTCGATCCAAAGATTAAGCAGAGACTAATTTAAAGTATAATAGTGAATCTTTAATACAAGCAGCTGCAAGGTAGATCCATCTCTGATCACGGTCAGGGAAGGAGCTCACTGGGGAAATGGTTGCCGGTCCCTCTTATAAAGGAGGGATGATAATACAATCATATCATTTACATACAGTGCATTCGGAAAGTATTCAGACCCCTTGACTTTTTCCACATTTTGTTACTTTAAAGCCTTATTCTAAAATTAATATGTTATACCCCATAATGATGAAGTGAAAACAGGTTTTTAGAAATTTTGGCAAATTCATTCAAATTTACACAGAAATACCTTATTTACATAAGTATTCAGACCCTTTGCTATGATACTCGAAATTGAGCTCAGGTGCATGCTGTTTCCATTGATCATCCTTGAGATGTTTCTACAACTTGATTGGAATCCACCTGTGGTAAATTCAATAGATTGGACATGATTTTGAAAGGCACACACCTGTCTATGTAAGGTACCACAGTTGACAGTGCATGTCAGAGCAAAAACCAAGCCATGAGGTCGAATGAATTGGCCGTAGAGATCCGAGACAGGATTGTGTCGAGGCACAGCTCTGGGGAAGGGTACCAAAAAATGTCTGGAACCACCAAGACTCTTCCTAGAGCTGGCCGCCTGGCCAAACTGAGCAATCGGGGGAGAAGGGCCTTGGTCAGGGAGGTGACCAAGAATCCGATGGTCACTCTGACAGAGCTCCAGAGTTCCTCTGTGGAGATGGGAGAACCTTCCAGAAGGACAACCATCTCTGTAGCACTCCACCAATCAGGCCTTTATGGTAGTGGCCAGACACTTCTCAGTAAAAGGCACGCCAGCCCGCTTGGAGTTTGCCAAAAGGCTCCTAAAGGACTCTCAGACCATGAAAAATAAGATTCTCTGGTCTGATGAAACCAAGATTGAAGTATTTGGCCTGAATGCCAAGCGTCACGTCTGGAGGAAACCTGGCACCATCCCTACGGTGAAGCATGGTGGTGGCAGCATTATGCTGTGGGGATGTTTTTCAGCAGCAGGGATTGGGAGACTAGTCAGGATCGAGGGAAAGATGAACGGAGCAAAGTACAGAGAGATCCTTGATGAAACCTGCTCCAGAGCGCTCAGGACCTCAGACTGGGGTGAAGGTTTACCTTCCAACAGGACAACGACTCTAAGCACACAGCCAAGACAATGCATGAGTGGCTTCGGCACAAGTCTCTGAATGTCCTTGAGTGGCCCAGCCAGAGCTGGGACTTGAACCTGATCGAACATCTCTGGAGAGACCTGAAAATAGCTGTGCAGCGATGCTCCCCATACAACCTGAGAGAGCTTGAGAGGATCTGCAGAGAAGAATGGGAGAAACTCCCCAAATACAGGCGTGCCACGTCTGTAGCGTCATACCCAAGAAGACTCGAGGCTGTAATCAAAGCCAAAGGTGCTTCAACAAAGTACTGACTAAAGGGTATGAATACTTATGTAAATGTCATATTTAATATGTTTATTTGTAATACATTTGCAAACATTTCTAAAAACCTGTTTTTGCTTAGTCATTATGGGGTATTGTGTGTAGATTGATGAGGGGAAAAAAACTATTTAATCAATTTTAGAATAAGGCTGTAAGGTAACAAAATGTGGAAAAAGTCAAGGGGTCTGAATACTTTCCGAATGCACTATACGTTTTTTTTTATATGGTGGTAGGTGGTAGGTGGTACAGAATCTGATTCCACCAACATGCGCTTCCAAACCCTTGCTCCGCACAAGGTAAAGGTAAGTTGGCCAAAATATTTACAAGCTGACGGCTAAGAGTTACAGTAAGCATGGTATAAACACGAATTGGGTAGTGTTTGTATGTTTGTGTTATGGGGTTACATGTGGTCAGAGGTAGCCTGAGGACCAGAGTACCTTCCAGACCATGTAATCAATCTAGTCTATCCTTCTTCTGTTTTGACCTTTTCTTTTTGTAAAACTCAGGGTATCTGGAGTCATTCCAGTGCCCTGCTAAAAAATACCCCAAAGCGGGGGCATTTTGGGTACACAAGCATGAGGGAGCGGACACACCTTGCAGTGATGGAGCACAACAAGATTGTGGGACAGAAACCAGCAACGGACATTGAAAAGTATAAAATCAAGACTACAACATTAATGACACAACCACCTCATTAGACATGTCTGCAAAATTCCCCTGCAAAGGGCTACTATTGACACGATTGATCTGTCAAAGTCAATGGGCTGGGGGAGGTTTACAGAAAGTACTTTCAGATGAGGAAGGGGGTTTTGGTTGTGCAGGGTTGTGTGTAGACAGTAAATGTATTGTTGTGTATGAGAGCGATTGAGGTGCCATTTCTCCTCAATCTCCAATACACAACAATTAATACTGTGGAAGAATTGCCTTCCTAAGACTTTGCTCACCCTCTTTAGCCCCCCAGCCCGTTCACTTTGTTGACTGATCTTTCCTCTCAAAAGCAGCTCCCAGTGTGCCATCATTGTCTCAAATCAATACGCTAGCCGGTCCCATTCAGTTCATACACTATATATACAAAAGTATGTGGACACCCCTTCAAATTAGTGGTTTCGGCTATTTCAGCCACACCGTTGCTGACAGGTGTATAAAATGGAGCACACAGCCATGCAATCTCCATAGACAAACATTGGCATTAGATTGGCCTTACTGAAGAGCTCATGTGACTTTCAATGTTGCACTGTCATAGGATTCCACAGTTGTCCCGGTCAACTGTAAGTGCTGTTATTGTGAAGTGGAAACGTCTAGGAGCAACAACGGCTCAACCGCGAAGTGGTAGGCCACACAAGCTCACAGAACGGGACCGCCGTGTGCTGAAGCGCATAACAATCGTCTGTCCTCGGTTGCAACACTCACTACTGAGTTCCAAACTGCCTCTGGAAGCAACGTTAGCACAATAACTGTTTGTTGGGAGCTTCATGAAATGGGTTTCCATGGCCGAGCAGCCGCACACAAGACTAAGATCGCCATGCGCAATGCCAAGCGTCAGCTGGAGCCGTGTAAAGCTTGCCGCCATTGGACTCTGGAGCAGTGGAAACGCGTTCTCTGGAGTGATGAATCACGCTTCACAATCTCGCAGGACATTATACAAATGCTAGTGGGAAGCCCTGCAACATCAAAGGAGGACCACTTGACTGCCATTATGACAACCCAGAATGTCTATATGGGGTAGTGGCAGGAGGGGGGTTGGCTTGTCATGACTGCAAGGACCAGCAACAGCTGAATGGAACAGGAGTAGGGGATATCAATCTCCCAGACTTATATCCTGTTCCATATTACATTAGTGATGATGAAGACCCTAGAAATAAGCATAAGGATCTGCTAGAAAGACTGGTTTAAATAGGTTACGAATAACCAGATAACAATAGATAAATGAAGTTAGGCCTCCCTATTGTATTACCTAAGTAGCATATATACAGTGCCTTGCAAAGTATTCATCCCCCTTGGTGTTTTCCTATTTTGTTGCATTACAACCTGTAATTTAAATTGATTTTAATGGACATACACAAAATAGTCCAAATTGGTGAAGTGGAATGACAAAAATAACTTTTTCAAACAATTTGAACAAATAAATAACGGAAAAGTGGAACGTGCATAAGTATTCACCCCCTTTACTATGAAGCCCCTAAATACGATCTGGTGCAACCAATTACCTTCAGATGTCACATAATTAGTTAAATAAAGTCCACCTGTGTGCATTCTAAGTGTCACATGATCTGTCATTTGATCTCAGTATATATAAACATGTTCTGAAAGGCCCCAGAGTTTGCAACACCACTAAGCAAGTGGCACCACCAAGCAAGCGGCACCATGAAGACCAAGGAGCTCTCCAAACAGTTCAGGGACAAAGTTTTGGAGAAGTACAGATCAGGATTGGGTTATAAAAAAATTCTGAAACTTTGAACATCCCACGGAGAACCATTAAATCCATTATTAAAAAATGGAAAGAATATGGCACCACAACAAACCTGCCAAGAGAGGGCCGCCCACCAAAACTCACAGACCAGGCAAGGAGGGCATTAATCAGAGAGACAAAAAAAGAGACCAAAGATAACCCTGAAGGAGCTGCAAAGCTCCACAGCGGGGATTGGAGTATCTGTCCATAGGACCACTTTAAGGTGTACACTCCACAGAGCTGGGCTTTACGGAAGAGTGGCCAGAAAAAAAACATTGCTTAAAGAAAAAATAAGCAAACACGTTTGGTGTTCGCCAAAAGACATGTGGGAGACTCCCCAAACATATGGAAGAAGGTACTCTGGTCAGATGAGACTAAAATTGAGCTTTTTGTCCATCAAGGAAAACGTTATGTCTGGCGCAAACCCAACACCTCTCATCACCCCGACAGTGAAGCATGGTGGTGGCAGCATCATGCTGTGGGGATGTTCTTCATCGGCAGGGACCGGAAAACTGGTCAGAATTGAAGGAATGATGGATGGCGCTAAATACAGGGAAATCCTTGAGGGAAACCTGTTTCAGTCTTCCAGAGATTTGAGACTGGGACGGAGGTTCACCTTCCAGCAGGACAATGACCCTAAGCATACTGCTAAAGCAACACTTGAGTGGTTTAAGGAGAAACATTTAAATGTCTTGGAATGGCCTATTCAAAGCTCAGACCTCAATCCAATTGAGAATCTGTGGTATTACTTAAAGATTGCTGTATACCAGCGGAACCCATCCAACTTGAAGGAGCTGGAGCAGTTTTGCCTTGAAGAATGGGCAAAAATCCCAGTGGCTAGATGTGCCAAGCTTATAGAGTCTTCCCCAAGATTCTTGCAGCTGTAATTGCTGCAAAAGGTGGCTCTACAATGTATTTACTTTGGGGGGATGAACAGTTATGCAGCCTCAAGTTTTCAATTTTTTTGTCTTATTTCTTGTTTGATTCACAAAAAAAAATATTTTGGATCTTCAAAGTGGCATGTTGTGTAAATCAAATGATACAAAATAGGAAAAATGCCAAGGGGGGTGAATACTTTCGCAAGCCACTGTATGTAGGAGAGGGATTCCGGTTACAAGTGTCTATGGACCAGGCTCTTAATCCCCTATACAAATTCTGCTTTAATTCAGAAAAAGTTGTCAGGGAGGTGTCTGCGAGGGAGAGTACACATGGCTAGACCTAGTAAAACAGTAGGGATGGGGTATTAGGAATATAAATGGGAACAGCTACTTTTTTATAAATATAATCTGACTGAAAAGGGGCTATGGAAAAAAGGTTTAAAACCCCTAGGTGGCTGGTAGCCAACTTAGTACAGGGATGGAAGCAACGGCCTGTGGAGGGAAAACATATATAATACCTAAATAAATGAAATGATTGTGTCTTATATCGTTAACATGTTTAGATTACATTTATTGAATCATATGTTAGTCACCTTATACATCTGTGCACCTGTATTGTTTGTGTGTGTAATGATGTGGGACCTATAAAGTCCCAAAGGGGGGATGAATATGGAAATTTTGCAATGGTTACCAATGAGCTAAGATAAGGCGGGGATTTGCCTAGAAGGGATTTATAGATGACCTGGAGCCAGTGGGTTTGGCGATGAATATGTAGTGAGGGCCAGCCAACGAGAGCATATAGGTCACAATGGTGGGTAGTATATGGGGCTTTGGTGACAAAACGGATGGCACTGTGATACACTACATCCAATTTGCTGAGTAGAGTGTTGGAAGCTATTTTGTAAATGACATCGCCGAAGTCAAGGATCGGTAGGATAGTCAGTTTTACGAGGACATGTTTAGCAGCATGAGTGAAGGAGGCTTTGTTGCGAAATAGGAAGCCGATTCTAGATTTAACTTTGGATTGGAGATGCTTAATGTGAGTCTGGAAGGAGAGTTTACAGTCTAATCAGACTCCTCGGTATTTATAGTTGTCCACATATTCTAAGTCAGAGAGTAGTGATTCTAGTCGGGCAGGCGGGTGCAAGCAGCGTTCGATTGAAGAGCATGCTTTTAGTTTTACTAGCATTTAAGAGCAGTTGGAGGCCACGGAAGGAGTGTTGTATGGCATTGAAGCTCGTTTGGAGGTTTGTTAACACAGTGTCCAATGAAGGGCCAGATGTGTACAAAATGGTGTCGTCTGCGTAGAGGTGGATCTGAGAGTCACCAGCAGCAAGAGCGACATCATTGATATACACAGAGAATAAAGTCGGCCCGAGAATTTAACCCTGTGGCACCCCCATAGAGACTGCCAGATGTCCAGACAACAGGCCCTCCGATTTGACACATTGAACAAGTAGTTGGTGAACCAGGCGAGGCAGTCATTTGAGAAACCAAGGCAATTTAGTCTGCCAATAAGAATGCGGTGATTGACAGAGTCAAAAGCCTTGGCCAGGTCAATGAAGATGGCTGCACAGTACTGTCTATTATCGATCGCGGTTATTATAATCGATCTGATATTGATCTGAGCAAGTGTGATGTCCTGTTTGTGGATAAGTCCAGTGCTTTTAGGAAGTATTCAGACCCCTTGACTTCTTCCACATTTTGTTACGTTACAGCCTTATTCTAAAATGGATGAAACTATTTTCTTCCTCACTCTACACACAATACCCCATAATGACAAAGCGAAAACAGGTTTTTATAAATGTTTGCACATTTATAAAAACTAAAAAAACAGAAATACCTTATTTACATAAGTATTCAGACCCATTGCTATTAGACTCAGGGGTTCCATTGATCATCCTTGAGATGTTTCTACAACTTGATAGGAGTCCACCTGTGGTAAATTCAATTGATTGGACATGATTTGGAAAGGCACACAACTGTCTATATAAGGTCCCACAGTTGACAGTGCATGTCAGAGCAAAAACCAACCCATGAGACAAGATAGGCAGGAAGACATTCCGACCAAGCTTCAATGAGACCTGAAAGTTTAAATAGTGGATAGTCATAGGGAGATTGATGGGGAAATTAGATGGCATTTTGTAAACCTTGAATGAAAGGAATAACATTCCAAAATCTGTTACGCATAACTGCACACCCCAAGATATTAGGTAGGTTTCTATGCGAATGTTCTAAAATCTGCATACAACAATATGCCAATTTTCCCACCAGAGATGTTTACAGCAAACTGACTGTTTGTGGATAAAAAGCTGTGCGTGATGACTAATGCACATAATAACTTTTGCCATTAAATTCCCATGTACCAAATAAAAAACAAGAAGTTCAATGGGTTTCCATCGCATTTTCAACTCTACTGATGGTTTTGTCAAAATGTTGCGTCATATGTGCCCACTCTGGTCATGGCACATGCGCTCTAGCCAACAGCTCGCACATACAGTGGGGTAGGCTATCTAGTTTATGAGATTATGGATAAGAGCGATATTATTTGTATTTGTCAAAACGGCAGCCAAGCGTCGATCATCATGTCACCAGAATAAGACCCTCAATATTTTTTGGATAGGAGCATCAAGCTCATCACCTTGTACATTCACCATCCTGTGAAGTTCATCATCATTTATGTAATCTGTAGCCCAATAAACTGCATGCTTTCCCGAGTCGTAGTGGAAGGACCACACAACATATCGCGTGACTCCAAGTTTACTTTGAGATGACGGTTATTATAATCATTATTTGCGTATAAAGGCATTTCCACCACCATTTCTTGCATAATTAATTTTAACGACACAAAATGATCCCACAATGTCGAACTAACAAATTGTCTGTAGGCATTTATATAATTGTACCAGCATTTCATGTTTCCATCAGCCCGGTCGTGACTTTTTTTCATGCATCAGGTAATTCATCCAGTTGAAATGGTTGGCTGGAAATGTGGTTAGTGTTGTGTAAATTAACCTATGAGCCTCAGCTCCAAATGAATGGAAGATGTATGCATCAAACAGGGATTGGGTGTTGATGTAAATGACTATAAAATATACAAAATAAATCGTGTGTGTAATGGCGCCCTCACGCTTTGAACAAGTCCTCACATTCTAAAATCAAATGATTTCTCTAACAGTTTGGGACTAACATGGTTGAGTACTTGCACCAGGCAGAGGTGACCAGTCCCTACCCATTTGTGTTGGCTATTGGGGACTGCTCACATGTGTTTGCAGTCATTAGTGGACTGGCATTGGAGCAAGGTATACTGCTTGGGGCACTGATTGTGTGCTTTAAGTCCTATTATGTGTTTGATATCAACTTTCCCAATGTGCCCCGGCATGAGAATTCCTACAGACCAATAACTGCAAGAACTGCAGCTCTCAAGAGTGAGATCCTTGTGCTCATAAATGTAGGTCGCAACCATTTCGTGAAAGGCAATTCTTGAACTGCTCGAGAAGTATGTCTTTAAATCTTCAAGGTCCTTGACCTCTTGAGAACCACACCACCGATCAAAAAGACATCCCTTGCGAACTCAACATGTCTTTGTGATTCTGTCTTTCGTAATTTACAGAACTGTGGTCTATGAGCCTCTGGGACCAACTCGTAAGCCCGAAGGATAGAAGCTTTAACAGTGTAATAATCTGTGCTCTGGTCAAGAGATAAAGTAGCGTTCACTTTCTGGGCTTTTCCCACCAGAACACTTTGGAGGAGAAGTGACCCAATATCTCACAGCCATTTTCAGGATGTCGCAATCCGCTCTAACAAAGTAAAACATAGCCACCTTTCTTCATTGAAAGGTGGTACAAGCCGGCTGTTCTGACCAAGATAAAACTCTGTTGAGGTGCAGGATGTCCTGACTGGATTCGGAGTGTTTCCAGATCCATCCCTTAGTCGAATGGCTCACATTCACGTTCTTGTTGTTGTTGTTGTTGTTGTTTGGCTGCAAGCGCATCTTGTCTTTCCCTGTGCACCAACTCTAATTTATGTTGCTCCAATCTCTCCTCATGTTCTCTTTCCTTGTGCTCGAGCTCTAATTTCTGTTCCTCTAACTTTGCCTTTCCCTCAGTTGCACGTCAATGGGACTCACTCCACTACCCGTAGTACCCTTTTCATCAACCTTTTTCTACGCAAGGATTTCCTCCTCCACCAAAGCAGTACAGATCAACTCTTTGACTAATGATTTTGGATCGCCAGATGCCACCTTGACGTCATAATGCTTTGCAATGATGTGAAGATTCGCCTTTGTACATTTATCTAGTATCTCCCATGTAGGGTTTTTCACAAATTCTTCCAACTTAAAGTCCATGGCTTTATTTTATAAGCCTGTGTGTTTATGCAACTTTCAAAATTATTCCCCCAATCTTATAACCCCTTTGGGTGAATGTAAGTGACAGAAACTCTACCACAAAAGTGCATTTTGAACACTCAAATATCTGGGCATTGCAGAGCTTCAGAGTAGGTGATTAGAGCGACTACCATACTCATGGGAAACAAAGTCCTGGACGAGCCCCCATTTTGTTACTTTCCCCAGCTCGAAAACCAAATAATGTTGCTCAAACAGAAGGGAAAATATCAGAGAGTCACTGACAACAACCAAAACGAATCAGATGGGGTTTTAGGAGGGGTTCTGAAAGACACTCATGGGGGTGTCCAATGAAAGTTGACTAGCAACAACAGGAACCTAAAAAACACCCAGCATGAGCGCCCACAAAATTTGGCCAAGAAAGAGGCAAAAAAAATAGAAACCCACACCAAACTTAAAGACAGGAAGCAAACAAAAAAAGGTGGAGCAAAACAAAATCAGGGAAATCAGATAAAGGATTGTTTGTCTAGAAATCAAAATAGGGACAGCCAACTAAAGGTGTTAACCCTCTGAATCTATCAAGACAACTGGAGCACTGGGCCAGCCACTCTTAAATAGCACCGGGGCCAGCACTGGTGAAACACTTTCCCACTAATGAGATAGCAACCAGCACATACTGACTATTGAGGTGACAACAAACGGTGTGTCCTACGTGCTAACCTCAAAATATGAATGGAAAAACCTAAACCTGTAACAGGCACTATTTATAGCTATGTTAAGGCAGCAGCTACTCTTCCTGGGGTCTAGCAACATTAAGGCAGTTATATACAATTTAAAATATTACATGACATTACATTTCATAACACTTTACCCAATAAATGTAGTGTGTTCCCTCAGGCCATTACTCCACTATCACATATTTACAATACAACATCCATGTGTGCGTGTCTTATCATGTGTCTGTGCCTGTGTCTGTGCCTCTTCACAGTCCCCGTTGTTCAATAAGGTGTATTTTTATCTGTTTTTTAAATCCGATTCTACTGCTTGCATCAGTTACCTGATGTGGAATAGAGTTCCATGTAGCCATGACTCTATGTAGTACTGTGCGCCTCCCATAGTCTGTTCTTGACTTGGGGATTGTGAAGAGACCTTTGGTGGCATGTCTTGTGGAGTATGCATGGGTATCCGAGCTGTGTGCTAGTAGTTTAAACAGACACCTCGGTACATACAGCATGTCAACACTTCTTACAAAAACAAGTAGTGATGAAGTCTCCTCCACTTTGAGCCATGAGAGATTTAAATGCATGTAATTAATGTTAGCTCTCCATGTACATTTAAGGGCCAGCCGTGCTCCCTGTTCTGAGCCAATTGTAATTTTAAGGGCACCTGACCACACGACTGAACAGTAGTCCAGGTGCGACAAAACTAGAGCCTGTAAGACCTGCCTTGTTGATAGTGTTGGTAAAAAGGCAGAGCTGCGCTTTATTATGGACAGACTTCTCCCCATCTTAGTGTCACGCCCTGGCTCTAGGACTCTGTTATGTTGAGCCAGGGTGTGTTGTTTCTATGTGTTTTGTGTGCTAGGGTTATATTCTAGTTCATTTGTTTCTATGTTGGCCGGTGTGGTTCTCAATCAGAGGCAACGTGTATCAGCTGTTGCTTGTTGTCTCTGATTGGGAACCATACTTAGGCAGCCTGTTTTCCACAGTGTGTTGTGGGATCTTGTTCCGTATGGTTTGTATTGTAACCAAGGACTTCACGTTTCGTGTCGTTTGTTGTTTTGTTCGTGTGGTGTGATCATTCAAATTAAAAGTATGTTCGCATCCACGCTGCGCCTTGGTCCTCTGTATTCGACGATCGTTACAGAAGATCCCACCATAACTGGACCAAGCAGCGTGGTATACAGAATATAGCCCTATTTGGTAAAAGACCAAGTCCATATTATGGCAAGAACAGCTCAAATAAGCAAAGAGAAACGACAGTCCATCATTACTTTAAGACATGAAGGTCAGTCAATACTGAACATTTCTTCAATTGCGGTTGCAGAAACCATCAAGCGCTATGAAGTAAGTTCATTTAAAGTTATGTGATTTGGTTTATGTAGATACATTTCAATGTTTAACACACAGCAACCAAAAACCTGTTCCCCAGAATTGTTTGCTAGAAGTTCACAAGTTGGCCCAAATTTACCGCAACAGTTTGCCACAAAACTAATATGCATGTGACAATATGAGCTTGACGCAAGTTTGCAGCAAATTGGCCATAGGTTTGCCACAGCTGTTTGCCAGAAGCCTGTTTTTTCGGTAAGGGAGGGTGTATCATTCAACACGCGAAAGTAAAATGTGCTTTTTATGCAATAATACACTGACTTCTACAAATATAGGCATAAGAACCTCATAAGCCTTTTGATATCACTTACAGTATATTAATTTCAGGTGGAAAAACAGACATTTCGTTTTCACCTCCACCATTCCTGCTCTACAGCACCACAGGGCTTAAATATTTTCAATCTATAACATTTCATTACATTTATTACATTTCTTTAAAAAGACTGAAATTAAGTCAAGAAAAAAATGTACAGTATATTTACATTGACATTTTAGTCATTTAGTAGATGCTCTTATCCAGAGCGACTTACAGTTAGTGAGTGCATACATTTTCATACTGGCCCCCCGTGGGAAACGAACCCACAACGATGGCGTTGCAAGCGCCATGCTCTACTAACTGAGCTACTGAGTTATGTCTTACGTGATTCTGTATTTAAATAGAAAGCAAGGATATAATGTCACAAAGTCTATACAGTGAGTGAAAAAAGTATTTGATCCCTTGCTGATTTTGTACGTTTGCCCACTGACAAAGAAATGATCAGTCTATAATTTTTAATGGTAGGTTTATTTGAACAGTGAGAGACAGAATAACAACAAAATAATCCAGAAAAACGCATGTCAAAAATGATAAAAATTATTTGCATTTTAATGAGGGAAATAAGTATTTGACCCTTCTGCAAAACATGACTTAGTACTTGGTGGCAAAACCCTTGTTGGCAATCACAGAGGTCAGACATTTCTTGTAGCTGGCCACCAGGTTTGGACAGATCTCAGGAGGGATTTTGTCCCACTCCTCTTTGCAGATCTTCTCCAAGTCATTAAGGTTTTGAGACTGACGTTTGGCAACTCAAACCTTCAGCTCCCTCCACAGATTTTCTATGGGATTAAGGTCTGGAGACTGGCTAGGCCACTCCAGGACCTTAATGTGCTTCTTCTTGAGCCACTCCTTTGTTGCCTTGGCCGTGTGTTTTGGGTCATTGTCATGCTGGAATACCCATCCACGACCCATTTTCAATGCCCTGGCTGAGGGAAGGAGGTTCTCACTCAAGATTTGACGGTACTTGGCCCAGTCCATCGTCCCTTTGATGAGGTGAAGTTGTCCTGTCCCCTTAGCAGAAAAACACCCCCAAAGCATAATGTTTCCACCTCCATGTTTGACGGTGGGGATGGTGTTCTTGGGGTCATAGGCAGCATTCCTCCTCCTCCAAACACGGCGAGTTGAGTTAATGCCAAAGAGCTCCATTTTGGTCTCATCTTACCACAACACTTTCACCCAGTTCTCCTCTGAATCATTCAGATGTTCATTGGCAAACTTCAGATGGGCCTGTATATGTGCTTTCTTGAGCAGGGGGACCTTGCGGGTGCTGCAGGATTTCAGTCCTTCACGGCGTAGTGTGTTACCAATTGTTTTCTTGGTGACTATGGTCCCAGCTGCTTTGAGATCATTGACAAGATCCTCCTGTGTAGTTCTGGGCTGATTCCTCACCGTTCTCATGATCATTGCAACTCCACGAGGTGAGATCTTGCATGGAGCCCCAGGCCGAGGGAGATTGACAGGTCTTTTGTGTTTCCTCCATTTGCGAATAATCGCACCAACTGTTGTCACCTTCTCACCAAGCTGTTTGGCGATGGTCTTGTAGCCCATTCCAGCCTTGTGTAGGTCTACAATCTTGTCCCTGACATCCTTGGAGAGCTCTTTGGTCTTGGCCATGGTGGAGAGTTTGGAATCTGATTGATTGCTTCTGTGGACAGGTGACTTTTATACAGGTAACAAGCTGTGATTAGGAGCACTCCCTTTAAGAGTGTGCTCCTAATCTTAGCTCGTTACCTGTATAAAACACACCTGGGAGCCAGAAATCTTTCTGATCGAGAGGGGGTCAAATACTTATTTCCCTCATTAAAATGCAAATCAATTTATAACATTTTTGACATGCGTTTTTCTGATTTTTTTTTGGTGTTATTCTGTCTCTCACTGTTCAAATAAACCTACCATTAAAATTATAGACTGATCATTTCTTTGTCAGTGGGCAAACGTACAAAATCAGCAGGGGATCAAATACTTTTTTCCCCTCACTGTAGCTGGCTCTAACGTGTGTGTGTGTGTGTCCTCAGATCAGGAGTGCGGGGGGCTGGTTTCGAGCGCATCTTTATCTCCTGGGCAACACCTCTTCTCTGCTTGTCCCCCCCTCTCTTTTCTCCTGTCATCTGCCTGATGCCTGTCTCCTGTGTCTGTGCCTCATAGTTCCCCTGTGAAACTTGTAAGGGAGACGGAGATAGAGACAGGAGAGGTTAATGTTAGGGAGAATTCCAAGGGGCAAGTATTGAAACGAACACAATGCAAGAGTCTACAGAGAACTGGTGTGTGTCCTCTCTTCACCGAGTTGGTTCTCTCTTCCAGCAGTCCGGTTGGAGTATCTTCTGCTCCTCTTCTGTTCGTTGGCTTTAATCTCCTCTCATCTTCTTCAATGTCTCCACCAAGATCACAAGGAAGCAATGGTGTGCAATGCTAATCACACTGTATTATTGATCTACTAGTGTCACACGTGACAATGTTTACCACCCTCTGGAGAGCCCTGTGGTTGCCTGTACCAGGCGTTGATACAGCCCGACAGGATGCTTTCAATTGTGCATCTGTAAAAGTTTGTGAGGGTTTTAGGTGCCAAGCCAAATTTCTTCAGCCTCCTGAGGTTGAAGAGGCTCTGTTGCGCCTTCTTTACCACACTGTTTACGTGGGTGGACCATTTCAGTTTGTCAGTGATGTGTACGCCCGTTGATGTGGATAGTGGGGTGCACCCTCTGCTGTTTCCTTAAGTCCACAATCATCTCCTTGTTGTTGACATTGAGTGAGAGGTTGTTTTCCTGGCACCACACTCCCAGAGCCCTCACGTCCTCCCTGTAGGCTGTCTTGTCATTGTTGGTAATCAAGCTACTACTGTTGTATCATATGCAAACTTGATCATTGAGTTGGAGGCGTGCTTGGCCACGCAGTCATTGGTGAACAGGGAGTACAGGAGTGGGCTCAGCACGCACCCTTGTGGGGCCCCAGTGTTGAGGATCAATGAAGTGGAGATGTTGTTTCCTACCTTCACCACCTGGGGGCGGCCTGTCAGGAAATCCAGGACCCAGTTGTACAGGGCGGGGTTCAGACCCAGGGCCTTGAGCTTAATGATGAGCTTGGAGGGTACTATGGTATTGAATGCTGAGCTAAAGTCAATGAACAGCATTCTTACATGGGTATTCCTCTTGTCCAGATGGGATAGGGCAGTGTGCAGAGTGATGGTGATTGCATTGTCTGTGGATCTATTGGGGCAGTAAGCAAATTGAAGTGGGTCTAGGGTGACGGGTAAGATAGAGGTGATATGATCCTTGACTAGTCTCTCAAAGCACTTCATGATGACAGAGGTGAGTGCTATGGGGCGATAGTCATTTAGTTCAGTTACCTTTGCTTTCTTGGGTACAGGAACAATGGTGGCCATCTTGAAGCATGTGGGTACAGCAGACTGGGATAGGGAGAGATTGAATATGTCCGTAAACACACCAGCCAGCTGGTCTGCGCATTCTCTGAGGATGTGTCTAGGGATGCCGCCTGGGCCGGCAGCCTTGCGGGGGTTAACATGCTTAAATGTCTTACTCACGTCGGCTCCGGAGAAGGAG
The DNA here is from genome assembly GCF_964263955.1 of Coregonus lavaretus. Classification (NCBI taxonomy): domain Eukaryota; kingdom Metazoa; phylum Chordata; class Actinopteri; order Salmoniformes; family Salmonidae; genus Coregonus; species Coregonus lavaretus. The sequence continues at coordinate 29,022,883 of NC_140026.1, forward strand.
AGCCCACAGTCCTTGGTAGTGGGCCCCGTCGGTGGCACTGTGTATTCCTCAATGTTTAGCTTGTCTGGAAGTGAGACGTCGGTGTCGGCGACGCGGCTGGTTTTCCTTTTGTAGTCCGTGATTGTCTGTAGATCCTGCCAAATACGTCTCGTGTCTGAGCCGTTGAATTGCGACTCCACTTTGTCTCTTTACTGATGTTTTGCCAGTTTACTTGCCTTGCGGAGTGAGTAGCAACACTGTTTGTATTCTGCCATATTCCCAGTCACCTTACCATGGTTAAATGCGGTGGTTCCTGCTTTCAATTTTGCGCTAATGCTGCCATCTATCCACGGTTTCTGATTAGGGTAGGTTTTAATAGTCACAGTGGGCACAACATCTCCTGATAAACTCAGTCACCGTTTCAGTGTATTTGTCTAAATTATTTTCACAAACTATCCGGAACATATCCCAGTCCGCGTGATCAAAACAATCTTGAAGCATGGAATCCGATTGGTCAGACCAGCGTTGAATAGTCCTTAGCACGGGTACTTCCTGTTTGAGTTTCTGCCTATAGGAGTGGAGGAGCAAAATGGAGTCATGGTCAGATTTGCTGGAAAGGAGGGCGGGGGAGGGCCTTATAGCCACCCCGGAAGTTTGAATTGCAATGGTGGAGGATTTTAGCAGCCTGAGTACAACAGTCGATATGTTGATAGAACTTCGGCAGCCTAGTCCTCAAATTTGCTTTAATAAATGCAGCCTCAGGATATGTGGTTTCCAGTTTGCATAAAGTCCAGTGAAGTTATTTGAGGGCCGTCGTGTTATCGGCCTGACGGGGATATACACGGCCGTGACTATAACCGAATAAAATTCTCGTGGGATATAATACGGTCGGCATAGGTTGGGTGAACAAAAGGACTGGAGTTCCTGTATGTTACTACAATTACACCATGAGTCATTAATAATGAAACACACACCTCCGCCCTTCTGCTTCCCGGAGAGATATTTATTTCTGTCTGCACGATGAACTGAGAACCTATCTGGCTGGACCAATTTTGACAGAATATCCCCAGAGAGCCATGTTTCCGTGAAACAAAGTATGTTACAGGCGTTGATGTCTCTCCAGAAAGAAATCCTTGCCCTGAGCTCATCGACTTTGTTATCCAAAGTCTGAACATTAGCAAGTAATATACTTGGAAGCGGTGGGTGGTGTGTAAGTCGATCCAGTAGGCCGCTCCGAGTGCCTCTCCTCCGCCGGCGATGTTTTGGGTCAGCCGCTGGAATCAGTTCAATAGCCCTGGGGAGAGCAAACAAAGGATCTGCTTCGGGAAAGTCGTATTCCTGGTCGTAATGCTGGTGAGTTACCTCCGCTCCGATATCCAATAGTTTTTCCCAGCTGTATGTAATGATACAAAACACTTTCTGAGCTAATAATGTAAAAAATAATACATAAAAAAAACAAAATACCCCAACGTTTTCTAAGAGATAGTCGCGAGGCCGCCATCTTCGTTCCGTACATATGTGGGCAACCACTGCATTCAAACGAGGCTGCAATTAAAACTAATGGGACTGTAGCAACTGTGTTGGTGTCACGACCTCCGCCGAAGTTGGTGCCTCTCCTTGTGCAGGCGGCTATCGGCGGTCGTCGTCACTGGCTTTCTAGCTGCCACCAATCTACGTTTCTGTTTGTTTTGTCTGTATTGTACACACCTGGTTCCCATCACGTTAATTTGTTTCCCTATTTAACCCTCTGGTTCCTTCATGGTGTTGTGCGTGATTGTTCTTTGTTTGGTGTTTATACTGCTGTGAGCTGACGTTATTTCCCTGCGTGGAAATTAGATGTATTGTTTTTTGAGTAAAGTTTGTCTATTACTCAGTTCTGTGTCCTGCGCCTTACTCCGTCCTACCACTGCACACTGACACTTTTTTTTTTTTGTCATTTAGCAGACACTCTTCTCCAGAGCGACTTACATGTGCCTTGCTCAAGGGCACATCGACAGATTTTTCACCTAGTCAGCTCGGGGATTAGAACCAGCGACCTTTCGGTTACTGGCACAACGCTCTTAACCACTAAGCTACCTGACACTTGACAGAATCACGCACCTAATATGGAGTCAACAGGTGCACCCAGTCCTCCGTTACCAGTGGAGGAGCGCGTCCAGCAGCACGCGACGATGCTCCACAATCTGGGCATAGCCATGGATCGCGTGCTGCACACCATGGAGTGATGGGAGAGAGGGTTGCCCAACAACCCCATCAACTTCACCTCAACCCACACCGCTGTCCACCCCTCCGTCACCTGGACCCAGTGGGATTCGGCTCTTGCTCCCAGGTGCCTGGGGTTCCTGCTCCAGGTGGAGCTCTACCTGGCGACCGTCCACCTGGTCCCCTCGGTTTACGAGAGAGTGTCCGCCCTCATCTCTTGTTTGTGGGCCAACGCCGAATGGGGAGGGATAGATACTACATTGGTTCACTACGAGGATTTCACCCGCTGTTTCTGGGTGGTCTTCGATCATCCGCCTGAGGGGAGAGTGGCGGGGGAACGCTTGTTCCATCTCAGTCAGGGGAAGAGGAGCGCACAGGACTTCGCACTGGACTTCAGGACCCTGGCTGCCAGCGTGGGATGGAATGAGAGGGCCCTGATCGACCATTTCTGGTGTAGTCTACAGGAGGACGTTTGTCGGGAGCTGCCCTGCAGGTACACCACCCTTACACTCGACCAGCTGGTGGATTTATCCATCCGGCTGGATAACCTGTTGGCCACCTGCGGACGTCCGGATCAGGGTCCGTCCATTCCATCCCCCAGCACCTCGAACCCTACCCCTATGGAGCTTGGAGGTGCTGCTCTAAGGGTGACCGGAGGGGGGGGGCGTTTCCTGCACCATGTTTGGCCGCAGAGGGCACACTGCTGGTCGGTGCTGGGGAGGTTCCCCAGGGAGTCGAGGCAGCAGGCAGGGCACTGGTGGATCATCCCAGGTGAGTAGGCACCCGATTCACCCAGAGCTCACTGTTGCGCACATGTATGTCTGTATAGAGTTTCCTGAGTTTTCTGGATGAATACAAAGCTATGAATCAAGTAGGAGAAGGATTTACTATGACGTTATTTTGGTGCGTTACGATTAATAACAATGTGGATTGGATTCATTGTATATATTACAACCAACGACGATTTGTGAACCAAACTAGAGATGTGGTGAAGGGGATCTCAGATCAATTATCCACCACCTCGCTCATGACTTGCCAAAATAGGTTGGCTCTAGATATGTTCCTGGCAGAAAAGGGCGGTGTCTGTAGAATGGTGGGGGGCCATTGTTGCACATTTATCCATAACAACACCGCACCAGATGGTATGGTCACCAGAGCCCTTGCAGGATTGACTGCTCTAAGTGAAGAATGGGCTGAGAACTTAGGAGTTAATACATCTTTGATAGGCTGGTTTGATGAAATGTTTGGTAAATGGAAAACCATAGCAGCCACCATCCTGGGGACTGCCATCGCTTGTATAGGTATGCTTGTATTATGTGGTTGTTGTCTTATTCCCTGTGTCCGAGGGTTGGTGAGTAAGGCGTTGGAGTATTCAGTGTCTCAACAGATGGTGAGATATGAACCGACTCTGGACTCTGATCAGTGGAATGTGAAATACGATCCTCCAGGCTTGGTGGATAACGAGGACTTTGACCCTGTAAGACCGCAATTGGATGAAACTTTTATTGGTTCTAACGTGTGAAAGTCATAGGGAATATCTCAAAAAGAAGAAGACGTATGATTGGAAGTAGTAATAAGAACTAATCGCTGAGGTTAATCATGCTTGTAATACATTTATTAAATGTGTGTGGGTGAAAACATTTAGTCAAAAGGTGGATTGATAGATTCATTTGTATGTTTAATGTAATTACTAAAATATTCCACCCCGATATTGTATAACTGTGTAAACTGTGAGTTATAAGACAATAGAACATTCCAATAGGGAAGGGGACCTGGAAACAGTTAAACATAAACATTCCAACAGGGAACGAGATCTAGAAACTGTTAAACTTAAACATTCTATACTGTGGAAAGTTACAGGACGCCTAAAGGTGGGCGGAGCATGGTCCTTTGTGTGAACGCATATAAAAAGACTGTGTTCTTTTTAGCAGGAGAGCTCTCATGAATAAAATACTGATCTATTGCAGACTGGGACTTTGTTTAATTCTTTATTAACCAGAGCCTTACAACCTCTGGGAATTATTCAAAGCTTGAGTGATAGTTGAGTTCAACCATTGAGATAGCAAAATTCTCGTGACATGGGGCCAGTGTGGTGTCTGGTAAACATGGTGGCATGCAAAGTGTAGTGCAGGACAAGCTGAATCGGGAAGTGCCGTATGTGCATTGCTTTAACCACCAGCTGCATTTAGTCATAGTGCACGTTATGTCCTCTGAGGGTGCATTGGATGACTTTTTTAATGTGTGTAATTCCCTTTACAAGTTTCTCAGGAAACCAACTGTGGCTGTGCAATATACGGGACAGAACCTGAAACGGCTGCTTGAGCAGCGATGGACTGGTCATCTAGCCATGGTGAGTGTCATTATAAAATCTCTGGACAGCATCATCCACCTGCTCAGAGAAATCGAGAGTACCCGCACCAACGGTACAGAGGTGCGACTTGAGGCTGTGGGCCTATTGAAAGCTGTTTACGAGCCGAGCTTCAGATTCAGCAACACAGATCAGAATCCGTGTTGTCCGCAGTGCCCACAATTGTGTGAAAAAACTGCGACGTGACAGTGAGTTTTGCGACGTGACGTGATAGTTGTTGTTTTGTTTAGAAATTGATTAGAATTATTCACTATCTTTTTAGGCCTTATCATTAATGAATTTTATCTTGCTTATTGACAATGTTTGGCATGTCCATGCTCAGCCATTATACCATTTACAGTAGGCTTAGCCCTATATCAGTGTGAATGATATGTACTGTATATATTTCCACATTGAAGCCATGCAATTACTTAGAACAATGTCGAATGCAAACAGGTTCAAGTTAACTTAACATATTTAGCAAAGATGGGATAGGTCTACATTTTGTTATTTTATTTCTGTAAGCTATTTAACAAACTATAACAGACTAACATTACATTTGGAGTTGATTCCAAGGTAATACATAAAAGACTGTAAATACACAACTTGAAGCAACCCCATATTTAGCCATGGAGCACGTTCTGATTGGCCAGTGAGGGGCCAAGCCGCGACCCACCCACAACTTGTTTATTCATCAAAACCCAGCCCTTTCGTGCCACCGCCAGCACAGCGCCCATCATTCTTGGTTGTGAAAATAGCAAAAATATTTCTGACACACCCTCGATCCTAGAGCGCTACCGCCAGTGCTTACATTTACCATTGCGTTAGGTTTGTTAAAATAGAGCCCATAGACTACTATCTGTCACATTCGTTGAAAGACGGGTCAGACCAAGGCGCAGCGCGATATGCATACATGTTTATTTTAACTGAATAAACACCACGACAAAGCAATAAAGGAAGCCCTTTAACGGCCTCCTGCTGCCTCGTCGTCCACACGGTGTGCCCCCCCCCAAAAAAACATGGTCCAAGGTAGAACACACAACATACCTTACAAGGAACAAGATCCCACAACTAGACAGTGCCAATAGGCTGCCTAAGTATGGTCCCCAATCAGAGACAACGAGCGACAGCTGCCTCTGATTGGGAACCACACCGGCCAACATAGATCCACACATACTAGATCGACAACATAGAAAAAGCACAACAAGGAATATACACACCCTGACTCAACATATAAGCATCCCCTGAGTCAGGGCGTGACACTATCCATAGATTTTGTCAGCCAATTCCTTCAGTCACCATGCATTCCTTAAATATCTCAGTGTCAGTGGAGGGCTTAGTGTGTTGAATTGAGGGAGTATGTGAGGGTATTGTGGCTTGTGTTAAAGAAAATGGCTAAAAGCACAGGCCTACCCCTTGTTAGCTAAGATTTATATATATTTTTTAATGGACCTGATTATATAAAGCAAACTATAATGACGCTTTAATCCGCAATGCTTTATGCTAGAAACAAGCTGTAAAATGCCAGAGAAAGACGTGACTCCAACATATATGGGATATCTTTGGTTGGTCTCTATGACATTCCGAGGCTGCGCTGCAACCTTTTATAGCCGAGGAGACAAAAAATGGACTTTGCTTGGGAAAGTAATGTGTGATTCTGTCACTATCAATTAACGTTCCACATTTCAACAGGCTATTAAACAACATACTAACTCTAAATCAGTCAGGAGCAAGCCAGGTAGCCTAAGAAGAGATGAAAATGAATTATTTAGGCTATATTATTATTATTTCAAAGCTATAGCCTGCCATTTAAGAAATAAATTGTGAAGCATTTTACAGGCTACAGGCTGGCATTTCAACAACACATCAAGAACAGCACTTCGAAATGCCAAAACATTTCGCATTTGGGCTGAATAAAATGACATTTATAATTAAATAGTAATGAAACAAAAAATGCCTTATTAGGCTATACAGTCATTCTACAGTGCCTTTTTGAATTCACTTTTATATACACTAGTTTGGCCAGTCTTTGGTCTGAGGATCATGCGGTGATCCCATGCCTAGTTTGTTAATTTAGCCTAGCAAATGCTGTTATATTCCCATGCCCTAAACAAAGTTAACACAAATCTATCTTGTAACAACAATATCATGTAATAAAATAAAATAAATTAGAAAATTATAGTTTCCCAAATGAAAACAAGTGCATATACGTAGGCCTACTTGATGATATGCGGCTGCTGTGTTAAAAAACGAATGGCTTTTTCTCAAATTCATTGATGATCAGATACTGACTGTACTTCAGTTGTAAATGGTTCTGTTGTGCTCAACTTTTACAGTTGATAGACAGCTTTAGCACTGTTCCAAACTTAGACTATCCTCTTTTTTAACAATAACCTTTATAAACTGAACAAATATATAAATGCAACATGCAACAATTTCAAAGATTTGACTGAGTTACAGTTCATATAAGGAAATCAGTCAATTGAAATAAATTCATTAGGCCCTAATCAATGGATTTCACATGACTGGGAATACAGATATGCATCTCTTGGTCACAGACACCGTTACAAAAAAGGTAGGGGTGTGGATCAGAAAACCAGTTAGTATCTGGTGTGACCTCATGCAGCTTGACACATCTAGTTCGCATAGAGTTAATCAGACTATTGACTGTGCCCGGTTGAATGTTGTCCCACTCCTCTTCAATGGCTGTGCGGAGTTACTGGATATTGGCAGGAACTGGAACACGCTGTCATACACGTCGATCCAGAGCATCCCAAGAAGGCTCAATGGGTGACATGTTTGGTGAGTATGTAGGCCAGAAGAACTGGGACATTTTCAGCTTCCAGGAATTGTGTGGCATTCGCCAAACCCAGATTTGTCCGTCGGACTGCCAGATGGTGAAGTGTGATTCATCACTCCAGAGAACACGTTTCCACTGCTCCAGCGTCCAATGGTGGCGAGCTTTACACCACTCCAGCTGACGCTTGGCATTGCGCATGGTGATTTTAGCTTTGTGTGCAGCTGCTTAGCCATGAAAACCCGTTTCATGAAGCTCCCGACTAACCGTTTTAGAGCACTTATCCATTGTCAGATTAGTAAATATTTATTCTTAGAAGTGTTTTGTACTTGGCTAATGACATTGTATTTTACAGGTGTTTCTGAGCAGTTTGTCAGTTGTCACAGTGTTTGTATCAGGAGTTACCAAAATTGCTATTGACGAGCAACAGGGTTATGCAGGCTTTTTTGTTCAAGCCCAGTGCTACCATTACTCTACTACTCAGCTGTTCATCAAGACCTCAGCTGGAGACCTTGAATAGTAGAATCAGGTGTGGTAGAACTGGGCTTGAACAAGAAAGCCTGCATAACCCTGTAGCTCTTCAATGTCAATTGTGGCCATCCCTGACTTGTACAGTTGAAGTCGGAGGTTTACATACATCTTAGCCAAATACATTTAAACTCAGTTTTTCACAATTCCTGACATTTAATCCTAGTAAAAATTCCCTGTCTTAGGTCAGTTAGGATCACCACTTTATTTTAAGAATGTGAAATGTCAGAATAATATTAGAGAATTATTTCTTTCAGCTTTTATTTCTTTCATCACATTCCCAGTGGGTCAGATGTTTACATACACTCAATTAGTATTTGGTAGCATTGCTTTTAAATTGTTTAACTTGGGTCAAACGTTTCGGGTAGCCTTCTACAAGCTTCCCACAATAAGTTGGGTGAATTTTGGCCCATTCCTCCTGACAGAGCTGGTGTAACTGAGTCAGGTTTTTAGGCCTCCTTGCTCGCACACGCTTTTCCAGTTCTGCCCACACATTTTCTATAGGATTGAGGTCAGGGCTTTGTGATGGCCACTCCAATACCTTGACTTTCTTGTCCTTAAGCCATTTTGCCACAACTTTGGAAGTATGCTTCGGGTCATTTTCCATTTGGAAGACCCATTTGCGACCAAGCCTTAACTTCCTGACTGATGTCTTGAGATATTGCTTCAATATGTCCACATAATTTTCCTTCCTCATGATGCCATCTATTTTGTGAAGTGCACCAGTCCCTCTGGCAGCAAAGCACCCCCACAGCATGATGCTGCCACCCCTGTGCTTCACGGTTGGGATGGTGTTCTTCGGCTTGCAAGGTCCCCCTTTTTCCTCCAAACATAACGATGGCCAAACAGTTCGATTTTTGTTTCATCAGACCAGAGGACATTTCTCCAAAAAGTACGATCTTTGTCCCCAGGTGCAGTTGCAAACCGTAGTCTGGCTTTTTTATGGCGGTTTTGGAGCAGTGGCTTCTTCCTTGCTGAGCGGCCTTTCAGGTTATGTCGATATAGGACTTGTTTTACTGTGGATATAGATACTTTTGTACCTGTTTTCTCCAGCATCTTCACAAGGTCCTTGGCTGTTGTTCTGGGATTTATTTGCATTTTTCGCACCAAAGTACATTCATCTCTAGGAGACAGAACGTGTCTCCTTCCTGAGCGGTATGAAGGCTGCGTGGTCCCATGGTGTTTATACTTGTGTACTTTGTTTGTACAGATGAACGTGGTATCTTCAGGCGTTTGGAAATTGCTCCCAATAATTAACTTTTTTTTTTTCTGAGGTCTTGCCTGATTTCTTTTCATTTTCCCATGATGTCAAGCAAAGAGGCACTGAGTTTGAAGGTAGGCCTTGAAATACATCCACAAGTACACCTCCAATTGACTCAAATTATGTAAATTAGCATATGAGAAGCTTCTAAAGGCATGACATCATTTTCTGGAATTTTCCAAGCTGTTTAAAGGCACAGTCAACTTAGTGTATGTAAACTTCTGACCCACTGGAATTGTGATATAGTGAATTATGAGTGAAATAATCTGTCTGTAAGCAATTGTTGGAAAAATTACTTGTGTCATGCACAAAGTAGACTTGCCAAAACTATAGTTTGCTAACAAGAAATTTGTGGAGTGGTTGAAAAACAAGTTTTAATGACTCCAACCTAAGTGTCTGTAAACTTCCGACTTCAACTGTATGCACAAACTTTACTATATCTGATGAATGTATGTTTCATTGTAAATGTTATATTTAGTAATATCTCACTATTGTTTACAGGCAATGTAGTACTAGGCCTTTCTTCAGTAAACTTCTTCAGTAAACATTTTTCCAGGAGCTTTCTCGATTGTCTTGTTAAAAGAAATCAGGTAAAACATTTCCAGTTTATTCCATATTTGCTTAAATGGGTTTCAGTTTATTTACTTCCCTCTAAAAAATTTGCTATTAATATTAAATAAACACAAATAACTACATTATTTCTGTATTTTGCTGTATTATAATGCTGTATAATAATGTTGTATAATCACCTTCCGGTGTTAAAACCATTAAAATTAAAAAAAAAAGCCAAAAAAGAAAGGAAATGCAGGAGCACCACAATGTACAGTGAGGGAAAAAAAGTTTTTGATCCCCTGCTGATTTTGTATGTTTGCCCACTGAAAAATAAATGATCAGTCTATAATTTTAATGGTAGGTTTATTTGAACAGTGAGAGACAGAATAACAACAACAAAAATCCAGAAAAACGCATGTCAAAAATGTTATAAATTGATTTGCATTTTAATGAGGGAAATAAGTATTTGACACCTCTGCAAAACATGACTTAGTACTTGGTGGCAAAACCCTTGTTGGCAATCACAGAGGTCAGACGTTTCTTGTAGTTGGCCACCAGGTTTGCACACATCTCAGGAGGGATTTTGTCCCACTCCTCTTTGCAGATCTTCTCCAAGTCATTAAGGTTTCGAGGCTGAGGTTTGGCAACTCAAACCTTCAGCTCCCTCCACAGATTTTCTATGGGATTAAGGTCTGGAGACTCCAGGACCTTAATGTGCTTCTTCTTGAGCCACTCCTTTGTTGCCTTGGCCGTGTGTTTTGGGTCATTGTCATGCTGTAATACCCATCCACGACCCATTTTCAATATCCTGGCTGAGGGAAGGAAGTTCTCACCCAAGATTTGACGGTACATGGCCCCGTCCATCGTCCCTTTGATGCGGTGAAGTTTTCCTGTCCCCTTAGCAGAAAAACACCCCCCAAAGCATAATGTTTCCACCTCCATGTTTGACGGTGGGGATGTGTTCTTTGGGTCATAGGCAGCATTCCTCCTCCTCCAAACACGGCGAGTTGAGTTGATGCCAAAGAGCTCCATTTTGTTCTGGGCTGATTTCTCACCGTTCTCATGATCATTGCAACTCCATGAGGTGAGATCTTGCATGGAGCCCCAGGCCGAGGGAGATTGACAGTTATTTTGTGTTTCTTCCATTTGCGAATAATCGCATCAACTGTTGTCACCTTCTCACCAAGCTGCTTGGCGATGGTCTTGTAGCCCATTCCAGCCTTGTGTAGGTCTACAATCTTGTCCCTGACATCCTTGGAGAGCTCTTTGGTCTTGGCCATGGTGGAGAGTTTGGAATCTGATTGAATGATTGCTTCTGTGGACACGTGTCTTTTATACAGGTAACAAGCTGATTTTCGGAGCACTCCCTTTGTGAGTGTGCTCCTAATCTCAGCTCGTTACCTGTATAATAGACACCTGGGAGCCAGAAATCTTTCTGATTGAGACAGGGTCAAATACTTATTTCCCTCATTAAAATGCAAATCAATTTAGAACATTTTTGACATGCGTTTTTCTGTTGTTTTTTGTTGTTGTTATTCTGTCTATCACTATTCAAATAAACCTACCATTAAAATGATATACTTTTAGATTTTGTGTCACTGATCTTCACACAGTACTCCATAATGTGAAAGTGGATTTTTTTGGGGGGGAAAGTGTACAAATTCATTAAAAATGAAAGCTGAATTGTCTAAGGATTCAACTCTTTTGTTATGGTAATCCTAAATAAGTTCAGGAGTAAACATTTGCTTAAACAGTCACAGAAAAGTTGCATTGACTCACTTTGTGTGCAATAATACTGTATAACATGATTTTTAAATGACTACCCGATCTCTGTACCCTACACATACAATTATCTGTAAGGTCCCTCAGTCAAGCAGTGCATTTTAAGCACAGGTTCAACCACAAAGACCAGTGAGGTTTTCCTAAGGGATTTCATTTTGAGGCCAAACAGTTAGAGTTTAATGGCTTTGATAGGAGATAACTGAGGATGGATCAACACTAACCTAAATCCACAATACTAACATAGAGTGCATTCGGAAAGTATTCAGACCTCTTGACGTCTTCCACGTTTTGTTACGTTACATCTTTATTCTAAAATGGATTAAATCAAGCTTGGCACATCTCTATTTGGGGAGTTTCATCCATTCTTCTCTGCAGATCCTCTCAAGCTCTCTCAGGTTGGATGGGGAGCGTCGCTGCACAGCTAGTTTTAGGTCTCTCTAGAGATGTTCGATCGGGTTCAAGTCTGGGCTCTGGCTGGGCCACTCAAGGACATTCAGAGACTTGTCCCGAAGCCACTCCTGCGTTGTCTTGGCTGTGTGCTTAGGGTCGTTGTCCTGTTGGAAGGTGAACCTTCGCCCCAGTCTGAGGTGCTGAGTGCTCTGGAGCAGGTTTTCATCAAGGATCTCTCTGTACTTTGCTCGATTCATCTTTCCCTCGCTCCTGACTAGTCTCCCAGACCCTGCCGCTGAAAAACATCCCCACAGCATGATGGTGCCACCCCCATGCGTCACCGTAGGGATGGTGCCAGGTTTCCTTCAGACGTGATGCTTAGCATTGAGGCCAAATGTTTAATCTTGGTTTCATCAGACCAGAGAATCCTGTTTCTAATGGTCTGAGAGTAATTTAGGGGCCTTTTGGCAAACTCCAAGTGGGCTGTCATGTGCCTTTTACTGAGGAGTGGCTTCCGTCTGATTGCTGCAGAGGAACTCTTGAGCTCTGTCAGAGTGTCCATCGGGTTCTTGGTCACCTCTCTGACCAAGGCCCCTCTCCCCCCCGATTCTCAGTTTGGCGGGCGGCCAGCTCTAGGAAGAGTCTTGGTGGTTCCAAACTTTTATTTAAGTATGATGGAGGCCAGTGTGTTCTTGGGGACCTTCAATGCTGCAGAAATATTTTTTTACCCTTCCGCAGATCTGTGCCTCGACATAATCCTTTCTCTGAGCTCTACGGACAATTAATTTGACCTCATGGCTTGGTTTTTGCTCTGACATGCACTGTCAACTCTGGGACCTTATATAGACAGGTGTGTGCCTGTCCAATCAATTGAATTTACCACAGGTGGACTCCAATCAAGTTGTAGAAACATCTCAAGGATGAGCAATGGAAACATGATTCACCTGAGCTCAATTTCAAGTCTCATATCAAAGTGTCTGAAAACTAATATAAATAAGATATTTCTGTTACATTTTTTTATAAATTAGCAAAAATTGAAATAAACTGTTTTCACTTAGTCATTACGGGATATTGTTTGATGGTTGATGGGGATTTGTATTTTTGAAATCCATTTTAGAATAAGGCTGTAACGTAACAAAATGTGGAAAAATATAAGGTGTCTGAATACTTTCTGAATGCACTGTAAATGACAAAGTGAAAAGAAGGAAGCTTGTACAGAATAAAAATATTCCAAAACATGCATCCTATTTTCAATAAGGCACTAACGTAATGCTGCAAAACATGTGGAAAGAATACAAAGCCTTATGTTTGGGGCCAATGCAACACAACATATCACAGATTATCACTCTTCATATTTTCAAGCATGGTGGTGGCTGCATCATGTTATGGGTATGATTGTAGGATAAAAATAAACAGAATTATAGCTAAGCTCAGGCAAAATTCTTAGAGGAAATCCTGGTTCAGTCTGCTTTCCAACAGACACTGGGAGACAAATTCACCTGTCAGCAGGAGAATAAGCTAAGACTCAAGGCCAAATTTATACTGGAGTTGCTTATCAAGACGACATTAAATGTTCCTTTGTGGCCTAGTTACAGTTTTGACTTAAAGGAAAAATCCACCCAAGACCACTCATTCATATAAATCACAGTGTTAAATAACATTAATATGTGAGAACACATTTTTTGTGAACAAATGTTTGATTTTGGCATTATAATAAGGTTGGTAGCAACATGTGAAAATTATTGTGGAAATATTTTGCAGCTAAAGTCGACTACAAATCCGCAATGCTCTCTCTATTGGCTGGCTGGTTAGCAAACGTAGCTACATACAATAATACCAAAGACAATATCTGCATGTGAAGTAGCTAGTTAGCTGTTTAATCGACTCATACTCTGACTTTGAGAAGGGATTGCGTGATGATTAATTTAGCAACCGCGTGACACAGCATGACTACGTGAACGTAATTGGTCGACAGTCTGCTGGTGGAGCGTTATAGAGGCCCACAGTGGAGGTGTCATCATACCGGTTGGAGAAGTCGATGTGGTGATCAAGGGGGAGTGTGGGGTGATTGGAACGTGACGGAAGATGGCGGAAACTGAGGTTTTGTTTGAAACTGCTAGTGAGTCAGGTGAAGCTAATAGTACAGAATGTGAGAATGCGTGGGTTACAGTGGTGAAGAAAAAGGGAAACAAGAGAAGTAAAGCTATGTTGGAAAATAGGAAACCACTAGACTCGTTTTTAGTCGGAGTCAGGGTTTTGGATCAATGCTACTTGGGAAATCCGTTTAACGTCTCTAGGAAAATATGGAATGTGTTGGAGGAAAGTGTGGAGTCGGTGAGAGTCACAAGAAGTGGTCTTATTTTGATTTTTTGTGTGTCTATGGAGCAGAAGAAGCACGTTTTAAGACTCAAAAAGATATCGGAATAGAATGTTTCCTGCATGGATTTTCGTAGCAGGGCGCCTGTCAATGGGGGTTATTTCTAGGGTGGCGCAAGAAATAAAGGCAGAGGATATAACTGAAGACATCGATGGAGTGGTTGGTGCACGTTGACTGACCTGTATGGTGGACGGAGAAATGTAATTCACTTCATCCATGCTACTGTACTTTGTTGAAGAGTCTCTCCCTTCACATATAAAGTTAGGATTCATGAGGTACCCTGTCAGAGCTTTTGTGCACAAGCCCCTTCAGTGTCATCAATGTAAAATATTTTGTCATGTGTCAAGTGTGTGCAGAAGGGAAGAATATCGTATGCCAGATGAAGGGAAATGCTGCAACTGTGGAGGTGAACATGCGCCTGAATTCTTGGAGTGCTCTGTTAGGGTGAGGGAGAATGAGTTGGCAAGGGTAAGGAGTGTCCAGCTTGTCTCCTATCTGGAGGCGGTGAGAAGAAGGAACAAGTGGCGGGGAAGAAGCAATGGTAGTAGAGCCACCACGACCAGTGAAGGTTTCCCATCAACCGACAGACAATGAAATGCTACATGTTAAAAAGGTGGACTTTCTATTATTTATTGCAATGGTCATAAACTGTACAGCACAAGTGGAGAAGAAGTCTAAGAAAATTTGAATCATTGTGAACGTTTTTTAGGTCTTTGTGATTTCACAGCCGAGGCTGTGCAAGAAATCCTGTCGGTGAATGTACCCCTATCATAGCCCCCTGAGCCTGTGTAGGGATGTATTTTGGAGTGGACTGTGATTGAAGAAGTGTGATGGGTTTTCTTAGTTGACGTGTTTAATTTTGTATGATGTTGTTTTCCCCCTTTCCCAAAATGTTTTTTTATTCAATACCCGGTCCAGCTAGTGGCGGTAATGCACCATTAATATTGGATGTCAACTGCCGTTAAACCCCATAGAAAAAGAAAAAGTGTCATCATACCCATAAAACCTAGTGGTCAAACAAGGAAATAGTTCCAATTGTTTTTCCACCACTCATTTTTCCCATAGGTGATTTTAGAAACACTTAAAATAAGGGCTGTTTTTCATGTAGGTTTACCCTGGTGTGATGTTTTGATAACCATGTAAATTTCTCTAGGACAAGGTGATTTTTATCAATATATTTGCCTCTATTTACCCCCCCCCCCCAAAATGAAATGCTAATTTCATGCTAATTAGCTGCTAATATGAACTACAAATGCCATGATGATCTGGACGAGACTGACGAACCGAGGCAAAGGTAATAATCTCTGGATTAACTGTCTAATATCAATATATTCGGCTCTATTTACTCTCAGATTCGAAATGTCAAATTAACATCAAAGTAGACATCATGCAAAAATACAAATCCCTGCAAGCTCCTGTACGTCATCTCTAGCTGACACCTTTGCTAACAGGTATTTGGTCAATTTAAAACTTGCACATGACAGTTTACAGAATTGTTCATTTTATTTATTTAATTTAGCAAATTTATGAATTCCTACATTTCTCTAACATTAGATAGTTAATCCAGAGAGGTTCAAAAGGTTTAAAACAACATAGCAAACAATTTAGCTTTTTGGCCTAAATGAAAAACTGGGGCAAATCCAACACAACACAACACATCACAGAGTAAAACCCTCTACATTTTCAAGAATTGAGGCAGCATCATGTTATAGGTTCGTTTGTCACTGGCAGGGACTGGGGAGTTTTGTCAAGACCAAAATAAATATGAAAGGGGCAACACCCAGGAAAAAAACACATAGGAAAGCCTACCTCAATCTTTTGAAGATCTAACACTGGAACAATTACACACATTTTAAGACGGAAGACACACATAAATGGCTTCCCAAAGGGTGTTGAGTGGTCCAGTCTCGATGCTTGAGCATATATGCCAAAAAAATGGATATCCACTATACATACAAATGTATGTGGACACCCCTTCAAATGAGTGGATTCTGCTATTTCAGCCACATCAATGCAATCTCCATAGACAAACATTGGCAGCCTTACTGAAGGGCTCAAAAATGGTCTGTCCTAGGTTGCAACACTCACTACCTAGTTGTGATGACATTGCTGCCTCTGGAAGCAACATCAGCACAAAAACTGTTTGTCGGGAGCTTCATGAAATGGGTTTCCATGGCTGAGCAGCTGCACACAAGCCTAAGATCACCATGCGCAATGCCAAGAATTGGCTGGAGTGGTGTAAAGCTCACCGCCATTATAATCTGGAGCAGTGTAAATGCGTTCTCTGGAGTGATTGATCACGCTTCACCATCTGTCATTCCGATGGACAGATCTGGGTTTGGCGGATGCCAGGGTAAAAGCTACCTGCTCGAATGCATAGTGCCAACTGTAAAGTTTGGTGGAGGAGGAATAATGGTCTGGGCCTGTTTTTCATGGTTTGGGCGAGCACCTTAGTTCCAGTGAAGGGAAATCTAAAAGCAGAAGCATACAATCGCATTCTAGATGATTATTTGCTTCCAACTTTGTGGCAACAGTTTGGGGAAGGCCCTTTCCTGTTTCAAAATGACAATACCCCCATGCAGAATGGCGCCGGATGAGATGGCTGCTGTTTTACGGCCCCCTAACCAATTGTGCTAATGTGTGTTTTTTCAAGTTATTTGTAATGTTTCTGCCACCGTCTCTTATTATCAAAAAGAGCTTCTGGATATCAAGACCGCGATTACTCATCTCGTATTGGACAAAGATTTTTTCTTCAACAAGTCGGACGCAAAGGATATTCTACAGACACCCGAAAGGCCCAAATCCCTGTCAATCGCATGAGAAAGAGAAGGAGATATCATGGATGTAGGTCGGGATGCCTTGTAAGGATCCGACGGCGAGCAAGTAATCCGCCACTTCCATCAGTCATATTAGCCAATTTGCAATCATTGGAAAGCAAAATGGACAACATACGATCAAGGATATCCTACCAACGGGACATTAAAAACTGTAATATCTTATGTTTCACAGAGTCGTGGCTGAACGACGACATGGATAACATACAGCTGGCGGGAGATACGCTACATCGGCAGGATAGAACGGCTGACTTTGGTAAGACAAGGGGTGGCGGTCTGTGTATATTTGTAAACAACAGCTGCTGCATGAAATCTATTACTAAGGAAGTCTCAAGGTTTTGCGCGCCTGAGGTAGAGTATCTCATGATAAGCTGTAGACCACACTATTTACCAAGAGGGTTTTCATCTATATTTTTCATAGCTGTATATTTACCACCACAAACCGATGCTGGCACTAAGACTGCACTCATTGAGCTGTATAAGGCCATAAGCAAACAGGAAAACGCTCATCCAAAGGCAGCACTCCTAGTGGCCAGGGACTTTAATGCAGGGAAACTTAAATCCGTTTGACCTATTTTCTACCAGCATGTTAAATGTGCAACCAGAGGAAAAACAACTCAAGGCCAACTTTACTCCACACACAGAGATGCGTACAAAATGCTCCCTCGCCCTCCATTTGGCAAATCTGACTATAATTCTATCCTCCTGATTTCTACTTATAAGCAAAAACTGAAGCTGGAAGCACCAGTGACTCGGTTAATAAGGAAGTGGTCAGATGAAGCAGATGCTAAGCTACAGGACTGTTTTGCTAGCACAGACTGGAATATGTTCCAGGATTCTTCCGATGGCATTGAGGAGTACACCACGTCAGTCACTGGCTTCATCAATAAGTGCATTGATGACGTCATCCCCACAGTGACTGTACGTACATACCCCAACCAGAAGCCATGGATTACAGGCAACATCCGCTCTGAGCTAAAGGGTAGAGCTGCCGCTTTGAAAGAGCGGAACTCTAACCCAGACGCATATTAGAAATCCCGCTATGCCCTCCGACGAACCATCAAGCAGGCAAAGAGTCAATACAGGACTAAGATTGAATTGTACTACACCGGTTCCGACGCTCGTCGGATGTGGCAGGGCTTGCAAACTATTGCAGACTACAAAGTGAAGTACAGCCGCGAGCTTCCCAGTGACACGAGCCTACCAGACGAGCTCAATCACTTCTATGCTTGTTTCGAGGCAAGCAACACTGAAGCATGCATGAGAGCATCAGCTGTTCCGGATTACTATGTGATCACGCTCTCCGTAGCCGATGTGAGTAAGAATTTTAAGCAGGTCAACATTCACAAGGCCACGTACAGATTACCAGGACGTGTACTCTGAGCACATGCTGACCAACTAGTAAGTGTCTTCACTGACATTTTCAACCTGTATATGTCCCTGACTGAGTCTGTAATACCAACATGTTTCAAGCAGACCAGCATAGTCCCTGTGCCCAAGAACACTAAGATAACCTGCCTAAATGACTACCGCTAACGTCTGTAGCCATGAAGTGCTTTGAAAGGCTGGTCATGGCTCACAACAACACCATTATCCCAGAAACCCTAGACCCACTCCAATTTCTATACCGCCCCAACAGATCCACAGATGATGCAATCTCTATTACACTCCACACTGCCTTTTCCCACCTGGACAAGAGGAACACCTAAGTGTTCATTGACTACAGCTCAGCGTTCAACACCATAGTGCCCTCAAAGCTCATCACTAAGCTAAGGACCCTGGGACTAAACACCTCCCTCTGCAACTGGATCCTGGACTTCCTGACGGGCCGCCCCCAGGTGGTAAGGGTAGGTAACAACACATCTGCCACGCTGATCCTCAACACGGGGGGCCCCTCAGGGGTGCGTGCTCAGTCCCCTCCTGTACTCCCTGTTCACCCATGACTGCATGGCCAGGCACGACTCCAACACCGTCATTAAGTTTGCTGACGACACAACACTGGTAGGCCTAATCACGACAACGATGAGACAGCCTATAGGGAGGAGGTTAGAGATCTGGCCATGTGGTGCCAGCATAACAACCTCCCCCTCAACGTGATCAAGACAAAGGAGATGATTGTGGACTACAGGAAAAAAAAGAGGACTGAACTCGCCCCCATTCTCATCGGGCTGTTGTGGAACAGGTTGAGAGCTTCAAGATCCTTGGTGTCCACATCACCAACAAACTATCATGGTCCAAACACACCAAGACAGTTGTGATGAGGGCACGACAAAGCCTACAGTGGCTTGTGAAAATATTCACCCCGCTTGGCATTTTTCCTATTTTGTTGCCTTACAACCTGGAATTAAAATGGATTTTGGGGGGGGGTTTATCATTTGATTTACACAACATTGTGGCATGTAATTTGGACGGAGTCAGGCGCAGGAGTGTAAATCACAGAATGAAGGTTTATTCCGTATATATGTCGATGCAAAGTACAAGGAGCTCCACCGAGCTCATTTAACCTCCACAATAAACAATCACACACAAAGACAATGGGGCAGAGGGAACACTGGTACTGATGAGGAGAATTGAAACCAGGTGTGTGTAATAAACAAGACAAAACAAATGGAATGATGTGATGAGGAGCAGCAGTGGCTAGAAGGCCGGTGACGACGACCGCCAAAGCCTGCCCGAACAAGCAGAGGAGGCAGCTTCGGAGGAAGTCGTGACAAACATGCCTACCACTTTGAAGATGCAAAATATTTTTTTATGTGAAAAAAACAATAAATATGACCAAACAAATATTCACCCCCCCAAAGTCAATACTTTGTAGAGCCACCTTTTGCAGCATTTACAGCTGCAAGTCTCTTGGGGTATGTCTCTATAAGCTTGGCACATCTAGCCACTGGGATTTTTGCCCATTCTTCAAGGCTAAACTGCTCCAGCTCCTTCAAGTTGGATGGGTTCCACTGGTGTACACCAATCTTTAAGTCATACCACAGATTCTCAATTGGATTGAGGTCTGGGCTTTGACTAGACCATTCCAAGACATTTAAATGTTTCCCCTTAAACCACTTGAGTGTTGCTTTAGCAGTATGCTTAGGGTCATTGTCCTGCTGGAAGGTGAACCTCCGTCCCAGTCTCAAATGTCTGGAAGACTGAAACAGGTTTCCCTCAAGAATTTCCCTGTATTTAGTGCCATCCATCATTCCTTCAATTCTGACCAGTTTCCGAGTCCCTGCCGATGAAAAACATACCCACAGCATAATGCTGCCACCACCATGCTTCATTGTGGGGATGGTGTTCTCGGGGTGATGAGAGATGTTGGGTTTGCGCCAGACATAGCGTTTTCCTTGATGGCCAAAAAGCTCAATTTTAGTTTAATCTGACCAGAGTACCTTCTTCCATATATTTGGGGAGTCTCCCACATGCCTTTTAGCGAACACCAAATGTGTTTGCTTATTTTCTTTAAGCAATGGCTTTTTTCTGGCAACTCTTCCGTAAAGCCCAGCTCTGTGGAGTATACGGCTTAAAGTGGTCCTATGGACAGATACTCCAATATCCGCTGTGGAGCTTTGCAGCTCCTTCAGGGTTATCTTTGGTCTCTTTGTTGACTCTCTGATTAATGCCCTCTTTGCTGGTCCGTGAGTTTTGGTGGGCGGCCCTCTCTTGGCAGGTATGTTGTGGTGCAATATTCGTTCAATTTTTTTATAATGGATTTAATGGTGCTCCGTGGGATGTTCAAAGTTTCTGATATTTTTTTTATAACTCAACCCTGATCTGTACTTCTCCACGACTTTGTCCCTGACCTGTTTGGAGAGATCCTTTGTCTTCATGGTGCTGCTTGCTTGGTGGTGCCCCTTGCTTAGTGGTGTTGCAGACTCTGGGGCCTTTCAGAACAGGTGTATATATAATGAAATCATGTGACAGATCATGTGACACTTAGATTGCACACAGGTGGACTTTATTTAACTAATTACAGTGGGGAAAAACATTTTTTAGTCAGCCACCAATTGTGCAAGTTCTCCCACTTAAAAAGATGAGAGATGCCTGTAATTTTGATCATAGGTACACGTCAACTATGACAGACAAAATGAGAAAAAAAAATCCAGAAAATCACATTGTAGGATTTTTTATGAATTTATTTGCAAATTATGGTGGAAAATGAGTATTTGGTCAATAACAAAAGTTTCTCAATACTTTGTTATATACCCTTTGTTGGCAATGACACAGGTCAAACGTTTTCTGTAAGTCTTCACAAGGTTTTCACACACTGTTGCTGGTATTTTGGCCCATTCCTCCATGCAGATCTCCTCTAGAGCAGTGATGTTTTGGGGCTGTCGCTGGGCAACACGGACTTTCAACTCCCTCCAAAGATTTTCTATGGGGTTGAGATCTGGAGACTGGCTAGGCCACTACAGGACCTTGAAATGCTTCTTACGAAGCCACTCCTTCGTTGCCCGGGCGGTGTGTTTGGGATCATTGTCATGCTGAAAGACCCAGCCACGTTTCATCTTCAATGCCCTTGCTGATGGAAGGAGGTTTTCACTCAAAATCTCACGATACTTGGCCCCATTCATTCTTTCCTTTACACGGATCAGTCGTCCTGGACCCTTTGCAGAAAAACAGCCCAAAAGCATGATGTTTCCACCCCAATGCTTCACAGTAGGTATGGTGTTCTTTGGATGCAACTCAGCATTCTTTGTCCTCCAAACACGACGAGTAGAGTTTTTACCAAAAAGTTATATTTTGGTTTCATCTGACCATATGACATTCTCCCAATCCTCTTCTGGATCATCCAAATGCACTCTAGCAAACTTCAGACGGGCCTGGACATATACTGGCTTAAGCAGGGGGACACATCTGGCACTGCAGGATTTGAGTCCCTGGCGGCGTAGTGTGTTACTGATGGTAGGCTTTGTTACTTTGGTCCCAGCTCTCTGCAGGTCATTCACTAGGTCCCCCCGTGTGGTTCTGGGATTTTTGCTCACCGTTCTTGTGATCATTTCGACCCCACGGGGTGAGATCTTGCGTGGAGTCCCAGATCGAGGGAGATTATCAGTGGTCTTGTATGTCTTCCATTTCCTAGTAATTGCTCCCACAGTTGATTTCTTCAAACCAAGCTGCTTACCTATTGCAGATTCAGTCTTCCCAGCCTGGTGCAGGTCTACAATTTTGTTTCTGGTGTCCTTTGACAGCTCTTTGATCTTGGCCATAGTTGAGTTTGGAGTGTGACTGTTTGAGGTTGTGGACAGGTGTCTTTTATACTGATAACACGTTCAAACAGGTGCCATTAATACAGGTAACGAGTGGAGGACAGAGGAGCCTCTTAAAGAAGAAGTTACAGGTCTGTGAGAGCCAGAAATCTTGCTTGTTTGTAGGTGACCAAATACTTATTTTCCACCATAACTACAATGTGATTTTCTTGATTTTTTTTCCTCAATTTGTCTGTCATAGTTGACGTGTACCTATGATGAAAATTACAGGCCTCTCTCATCTTTTTAAGTGGGAGAACTTGCACAATTGGTGGCTGACTAAATACTTTTTTTCCCCACTGTATGTGACTTCTGAAGGTAATTGGCGGCACCAGATCTTATTTAGGGGCTTCATAGCAAAGGAGGTGAATACATATGCACGCACCACTTTTCCGTTATTTAGTTTTTTAGATTTTTTTTAAACAAGTTATTGTTTTCATTTCACTTCACCAATTTAGACTATTTTGTGCATGTCCATTACATGAAAATAAATAAAAATCCTTTAAATTACAGGTTTTAATGCAACAAAATAGGAAAAACGCCAAGGGGGATCAATACTTTTGCAAGGCACTGTATTCCCCCACAGGAGACTGAAAATATTTGGCATTGGTCCTCAGATCCTCAAAAAGTTCCACAGCTGCACCATTGAGACCATCCTGACTGGTTGCATCGCTGCCTGATATGGCAACTGCTCGGCCTCCGACTGCAAAGCAGTACAGCGGGTATTGCGTACGGCCCAGTACATCACTGGGGCCAAGCTTCCTGCCATCCAGAACCTCTATACCAGGCTGTGTCAGAGGAAGGCCCTAAAATTGTCAAAGACTCCAGCCACCCTAGTCATAGACTGTTATCTATGTTACCGCACGGGAAGCGGTACCGGAGCGCCAAGTCTAGGTCCAAAATACTTCTTAACAGCTTCTACCCCCAATCCATAAGACTCCTGAACAGCTGATCATGGCTACCCGGACTATTTGCATCGTCCCCCCACCCCACCCCCTCTTTTACGCTGCTGCTACTCTCTGTTTATTATCAATGCATAGTCATTTTAACTCTACCCACATATACATATTACCTCAATTACCTCTAGTAACCTGTGCCCCCGCACATTGACTCTGTACCGGTACCCCCTGTAAATAGCCTCCCTACTGTTATTTTATTTTACTGCTGCTCTTTAATAATACAAAATAATAAAAAGTTTTACTTATCTATTTTTTACTTGACACTTATTTTTCTTAAAACTGCATTGTTGATTTAAGGGCTTGTAAGTAAGCATTTCACTGTAAGGTCTACACCTGTTGTATTCGGCGCATGTGGCAAATAAAGTTTGATTTGATTTGCACAATGCGAGGTCCATACAGAGATGGTTTGTCGAGATCCGTATGGATCACAGTGCCCTGACCTCAACCCCATCGAACACCTTTGGGATGAATTGGATGGCCATTTGCGAGCCAGGCCTAATTGCCCAACATCAGTGCCCTACCTCACTGATGCTCTTGCGGCTGAATGGAAGCAAGTCCCCGCAGCAATGTTCCAACATCTAGTGGGAAGCCTTCCCAGAAGAGTGGAGGCTGTTATAGCAGCAAAGGGGGGACCATCTCAAAATGAATGCCCGTGATTTTGGAATGAGACGTTCGATGAGAAGGTGTCCACATACCTTCGGTCATTTAGTTGATGTTGCTCCAAGAGTTGTGCAAAATTGGTGGAATCTTATTCAATGTGATACACAGCTGGTAATTGCTGCCAAAGGTGCTTCAAACAATTATTAACTCTGTGGTGTGAAGACACGCAATCAAGATGCAATCAAGATTTATATTTATTAATTTAGAAAATCTCCATAAATTTCAATTTTCCTTCCACTTTGAAAATGTGGAGTAGGTTGTGTTTTAGATGAGTAGGAAATAAATCAAATTACATTTCTGTTTAGATTTAAATATAAGGCAGCAAACTGTGACAACTGTGAAAAGGCTGTGAAGACTTTCACTAGGCACTGTATGTTTGGTTTTGTGAACAGTACTGCAATTTGGATTATAAGCAAATATGACAGGAAATGGAAACTTTACTGTCCTGAGGTGTGTTCAGTTCCGTTCACCATTTGCTAGGTTGAGCTACAGTTTGTACTGAATGCCATTTTTATCCAAAAAGGTGAGCACCGTTCTTCAACAGCCTTCGAGGAACGTTTGCTCCCGTTTGGTGGGTGTGGCTGATCAATATGGGTGACCATTTGAAATCGCCTTTTTTTAACTGGTCGTTCAGTACAGTACCGTTTTTGTTGAATTCAACATTGAACACCGTTCTGTTGTACTGAACACAACCCAGGACAAATGCAAATGCAATGTTTCAAACTGAAGATAAAATGAAACTAGCAGTAGAGACTGGAGTAGAAGGCATTCATTTTGAGAGGGTACCAAAGGTTTCCAAAGAGAGAAGTAAGACATATACACGTGTGATGGGTACAGATGCACCAAGGGGAGCGTTAGTATGAAAGTGAAATATTTGCAGTGATTTTTGGACCTTTACAAACCAGAAAGGCATTGTTGTTGACAATTCTCCATGTATTTTCCTTATTGCACACTAGATGGTATTCTTACTCTATCATACATGGTCATTTCCTTGTGCTACATAGTGGCTCAATCTCAGTTGCTTTGAGTTGCTCAGTTGCTGTGATTTGTCCTCTCCTCCCCTTTATCTGCACTGATTGGACAATACTTCATGGATGAAAAGGTGAAAAATCATTAATAGGCTGGCTCTCCCTGGTCAGTTCTATCAGATCAGTGCAATGAAGGAGAGGAGGCAAAGATATTTATTTGTTTTATTCGACAGTATGAAAAATGTATGCACTCACTAACTGTAAGTCGCTCTGTATAAGAGCGTCTGCTAAATTACTTAAATGTAAATGTTTTACATAATTGAGAAATAGACACTTGTTCAAATGTGTACAAAACTCATCCTTCCATCCTCCCCTCCTTGAGCCTATCACTGATCTGTATGTTATTGGATAGGTGAAAGCCAAGTTTCCAACCACTCAAGGACATTCAGAGACTTGTCCCAAAGCCACTCCTGCGTTGTCTTGGCTGTGTGCTTAGGGTCGTTATCCTGTTGGAAAGTGACCGTTCATCCCAGTCTGAGGTCCTGAGTGCTCTGGAGCATGTTTTCATCAAGGATCTCTTTGTACTTTGCTCCGTTAATCTTTTTCTCGACACTGACTAGTCTCCCAGTCCCTGCCACTGAAAAACATCCCCACAGCACGATGCTGCCACCACCATGCTTCACCGTAGGGATGGTGCCAGGTTTCCTCCAGATGTGTCGCTTGGTATTCAGGCCAAAGAGTTCAATCTTGGTTTCATCAGACCAGGGAATCTTGTTTCTCATGGTCTGAGCGTCTTTAGGTGCCTTTTGGCAAACTCCAAGCGGGCTGTCATGTGCCTTTAACTGAAGAGTGGCTTCCGTCTGGCCACTATACCATAAAGGAAAGATTGATGGAGTGCTGCAGAGATGGTTGTCCTTCTGGAACGTTCTACAATCGCCACAGACGAACTTGAGAGCTCTCTTAGTGACCATTGGGTTCTTGGTCACCTCCCTGTCAAAGGCCCTTCTCCCCCGATTGCCCAGTTTGACTGGCCAACCAGCTCTAGGAAGAGTCTTGGTGGTTCCAAACTTCTTCCATTTAAGAATGATGGAGGCCACAATTCCTTCGACCTCATGGCTTGGTTTTTGCTCTGACATGCACTGTGAACAGGTACACTCTTGCCATTCTAACAACCAGCTTCATGAGGTAGTCACCTGGAATGCATTTCAATTAACAGGTGTGCCTTCTTAAAAGTTAACTTGTGGAATTTCTTTCCTTCTTTCCATCTTAATGCGTTTGAGCCAATCAGTTGTGTTGTGCTCAGCATATGTGGGAACTCCTACAAGACTGTTGGAAAAGCATTCCAAGTGAAGCTGGTTGAGAGAATGCCACGTGTGCAAAGCCGTCATCAAGGCAATGGGTGGCTATTTGAAGAATCTCAAATAAAAAATATATTTTGATTTGTTTAACACTTTTTTGGTTACTACATGATTCCATAAGTGTTATTTCATAGTTTTGATGTCTTCACTATTATTCTACAATGTAGAAAATAGTAAAAATAAAGAAAAACCCTTGAATGAGTAGGTGTGTCCAAACTTTTGACTGGTACTGTATATTTTTTGGATACTTCAAGGGGTTCTTAAAACAATTCTATACAGCTTAGTAGAACACCCCAGTTGCTGACGGGTGTATAAAATCGAGCACATAGCCATGCAATCTCCATAGACACACATTGGTAGTAGAATGGCCTTACTGAAGAGCTCAGTGACTTTCAACATGGCACCGTCATAGGATGCCACCTTTCCAACAAGTCAGTTCGTCAAATGTCTGCCTTGCTAGAGCTGCCCCGGTCAATTGTAAGTGCTGTTATTGTGAAGTGGAAATGTCTAGGAGCAACAACAGCTCAGCCACAATGTGGTAGGCCACACAAGCTTATGGAATGGGACCGCCGAGTGCTGAAGCGCGTACCGCATAAAAATAGTTTATCCTCGGTTGCAACACTCACTACCGACTTCCAAACTGCCTCTGGAAGCAACGTCAGCACAAAAACTGCTCGTCGGGAGCTTCATGAAATGGGTTTTCATGGCCGAGAGGCTGCACACAAAGCTAAGATCACCATGCGCAATGCCAAGCGTCAGCTGGAGTGGTGTAAAGCTCACCGCCATTGGACTCTGGAGCAGTGGAAACGTGTTCTCTGGAGTGATGAATCACGCTTAACCGTCTGGCAGTCTGACGGACGAATCTGGTTTTGGCAAATGCCAGGAGAACGCTACATGCCCGATTGCATAGTGCCAACTGTAAAGTTTGGTGGAGGAGGAATAATGGTCATGGTTCGGTCTAGGCCCCTTAATTCCAGTGAAGGGAAATCTTAACGCCACAGCCCACAATGACATTCTAGACGATTCTGTGCTTTCAACTTTGTGGCAACAGTTTGGGGAAGGCCCTTTCCTGTTTCAACATGACAATGCCCCTGTGCACAAGGCGAGGTCCATACAGAAATGGTTTGTCGAGATCGGTGTGGAAGAACTTGACTGGCGTGCACAGAGCCCTGACCTCAACCCCATCGAACACCTTTGGGATGAATTGGAACGCCGACTGCGAGCCAGGCCAAATCGCACAACATCAGTGCCCGACCTCACTAATGCTCGTGTGGCTGAATGGAAGCAAGTCCCTGCAGCAATGTTCCAACATCTAGAGGAAAGCCTTCCCAGAAGAGTGGAGGCTGTTATAGCAGCAAAGGGGGGACCAACTCCATATTAATGCCCATGATTTTGGAATGAGATATGCGACGAGCAGGTGTCCGCATATTTGGTAATGTTGTGTACATTGTCTGAAATGTTATAAATATATATATTGGTTAAATTGCAGAGGGGTCCTATATTTAGTCGAAAGTGTTTATACTGGATTGTCCGATGTCATTGACTGTTGATGTTTTTTCGGTAACACTTAATTTTAAGGGGTCCTTATTACAGTGTAATGTAATAACACTGTAAACATTTTTGGAATTAATTGAAATAATACATAGTTTCACTGTAATAACGACCTATAACTGGTTGTAATTGCAGTCTGTAACATCCCAACCATATATCCCAATGCACCATATTTCAGCCTGCTCAATCCATGTGATAAGTGTTAGCCAATTTAAAGCCGACCACCTCATTGACACAATTCTGAGAGTCTGATGCCCAGGCCCAATGGCAAAAACAAGTTCACAAACGGTTCACATAAAAAAATAATATTTAATTTTTTTAATCAATTAAAGGCGCATTTGACAATGGGTATATTACTTTAACCATCAATTAAACATTTGTAATAATAATAATTCAACTTCTATAGCAATTCTCATTACAGAAATAACCTCAAAGCAGTTGAAAAACCAAAACGACAATAAAAAAAAAACAGCTATGGTCTGGACTACGATTTTCAGCCAGAGTCAGGGGCGGTGTGTTCAATAGGGCGATATGGGCGACGCACTGCCAAACGGGAAAAGCAAGGGATTTTTTTTCTAATCAATTATATCACGGCAACAGTAGTTATCAGTGTTCTAATCTAGATGTCTGATCTGCCACTAAATGTCCAATCAGGCTAAAGTCGTGCTTCAAATGGCCCCGCCCGTTTTGGGGCGATTTCAGTCAGGTTGAAAATCGCCCAGAAGTCTCTCATAGCCTCTCATGTTTAAATCTATTTTTTTCAAATTTCAGAGCTTTCAATACAATCTCTATGGGTTTCTGAGGGCTTGCACTTACGCGCTTTCGTCATACGTAACGTAACCATGAACGTAACTAAGAAAAGAGCGGGTAGCAGCATCAATCAATTCACGTACTACTATCAAGATGGCTATAGCGTTCAGTGCAACTCGATTGTCTCTTTGAAAGAAGTTCACATCAAAGAGACAACCACAAAGTGCAGGAGCGCTTTTTTGAGTTCCTTCCCATCTCGGAATCAACCTCAGTCTCAATCGCCAGTGTGCTTTTGGAGAGACTGAACAGTCTTTTTGCCGACGACGTGAAAGTCAAACTCATTGCGCAAGCTTACGATGGAGCCAGTGTGATGAGGCGAGAGAAGGCAAAAGGTGCGTGAGCATTTCAAGAAAGGCCATTACGTGCATTGCTATGCGCATCAGCTGAATTTGATCATGCAGCAAGCTAAAAGTAACTAGTAAACTAGTCCTCAGCATGCCTGATTTCAATGAGAAAGTCATTGACCGCTTTGCTGCATTGAAAGAGAGAAGAGAACAGTTTCAGTACAAGTAATGTAGCCTCTCTCTCTCTTTGTCCCTCCCTGTCTGTCTCTTTAACACACACACGCCCAAATCAGTTCACAGTTGATGTTGTTTAAAATAGTTATTTTTCATTTTAAAAAAAGTAAACAATTTTTTTTACAAATCTATACAATTGGCCAGAATATGGTTGTTCATATTTACAAATCTATACAATTGGCCAGAATATGGTTGTTCATTTTTACAAAGCCATACAGATAGCTGTGTTTACCTTTTCTAGAAATTATTTTCAAATTCTGTTTTCAGGCAAAATGTCTATCACTGTTCATATAAGAACACATTTATTACAAAGAAGAACCCCTCAAGATACATTACATTTAATTTGCTTAATCCTGTGTAACACCTGGTAATTACTTTGTACTTATGTAGATATTACATGTACTCTGTGTTGTACTAGTGTGTGTATCTGCCCACTTGGATGGTTCTTCTGGAAACCTTAAAATAAGGGCCAGGGTTGCCAGGATGGGTAATGTACTATATAAGTACACATTAATTACAAGTAAGTATCCCTCAAGATACACTTCATTTTACCTAGCTAAATCACCTAGTGATTACATTGACTTATGCAGATATTATATGTACACTGTGGTCTACTAGTGTGTTTATTTTCTCACTTGGATGGTACTTCCTGAAGCTTTGCAATTAGGGTAAGGTTGTCAGGATGGGTAATATACTATATAAGTACACATTAAATACGAGTAAGTAATCCTCAAGATACAATTAATTAATACCGTGTAACACACCTAGTAATTACATTGTACTTATGCTGATCAAATCAAATCAAATCACATTTTATTGGTCACATGTGCCGAATACAACAGGTGCAGACATTACAGTGAAATGCTCCTCTGATTTTACATGTACTCTGTGGTGTACTTGTGTTTACCCTCCATTTGAGGATGATACCCACTTAAGGATGACACCCTTATGATAGACACCAGTCAGTGAGGTTGACCTACATCCTATCTGTTTTTGTATATGTATGTATGTACAGTACCAGTCAAAAGTTCGGACACACCTACTCATTCAAGGGTTTTTCTTTAGTTTTACTATTTTCTACATTATTCTACGTTATTTTATTTTTTAATTGTTTTAATTTTTATTTCGGGGGGAATGGATCAGCTTAATATTGCAGATAGATTGTATCTTCTATCAATGTAATTGTCTGCATCACTTCCAATCCCCCATGTTTTTTTTATTTTTTTATATATATATTCCCCTTTATTACTTTTCAACCCCACCATCCTTTCCCTACTTGGAGTAAATTAGTGAACAACAACGCCCAGGCCTCTACTTCCGGTCTATACTTACTATCTACACCTTATGGACAGAGTTAATTTTACAATAATTCTATATATATATATATATATATATATATATATATATATATATATATATATATATATATATATATATATATATATATTTTTTTTTTTGCTCCTGAACTTCTTCTACTCTCAACCTCTCCGATCATTTTCATGATGTCCATCCGGTTTGCTTCTAAATGCCATATCTTTCTAATTGTGCTCTTTCCCAAAAGCTCCCAACATACAACCTATATACTTATTATGGACACAGTATGCTTACATTATTAGCTATCTTTGTTATTATTTGTTGTTATTTGTTATTAGTCCCATCCTTCAACTCTATTCAATACCTCCCATCTATCTCTTAACACCATCCATATAGGATTTCTATTTGCCATATATATTTCAACCGTACTGTGATGTTTTACAAAAGTTCTGAACCTTTCTATTCTCATTGCTTCTACAGATTGTGAATTAAAAATAAACATTTTTGCTAAAAGTATTATTATATTATTGATTGATTGACTATGACTTTTCAGATCACCCAGTAATGCTATCTGTAGGGTTAGCTCCAGGTAAATATTGCAATCCTTTAGCCATTCCTGGACCTGTGTCCAAAAACAAGCTACAAATGGACAGAACCAAAACAAATGATCTAATGATTCTGTCTCTTCACAGCAAAATCTGCAGAGCTGGGAAGATTGTATCCCCCATATAAATAACATTCTATTGGTAGCAAGAATTTTATATAATAATTTAAATTGAAAGATTCTAATTTTTGAATCCGGTGTCGTTTTGCGTGTCAGTTCATAAACACTATGCCATGGGATCGGTACGTCAAAGATCTCTTCCCAACTATTTTGCAATCTATATGGGACGGCTGTCAATCCTTTGGTCCTTAAGTGAAACTGATATACTTTTTTATTTATCACAGTTTTCCTTAACCAATTATGTTCTTTAATGCAAGGCCGACAGACAAGTTCCTTACTTTCTCCCCCTTCAACTTTCCTCTTCCACTTTTGCGGTAAGGCTGCAATTATTTGGTTGTAATTTTGGGTGGAGCAGACATTTCCATATGTTTTTGTTAGCTGCATGTGCGACATAACTCCACCAGTCCTACCGATGATATCATTTACGAAGATTATACCTTTTTTAAACATTCTGTTAAAAAATAAAGTTTTTTTGTCAATTAGTATATTTGAATTTAACCACAATATTTGTTGCATTATTTGTTCTGTCGTTTCTGGAGGATTAAATTGAAATTGCAACCAACTTTCTATGGCTTGTTTTAGAAATAGTGACATTTGGGAGATTATTTCCTTTTCAAATAACTGAAAGTGAGAGGTTGTAATCTGAAAAAAGGGAAAAAGGCCTTTCTTGAACAGTGGGTGAGACAATCTTACTAATTTGCTTGAGAACCAGTTCGGATTTAAGTATAACTTTTGGATGACTGAAGATTTTAGTGATAGGTCTAATGCTTTAATATTTAATAATTTCTGTCCTCCGAATTCATATTCATTCTATAAATATGCTCTTTTAATTTTGTCTGGCTTGCCGTTCCAAATAAAATTGAATATTTTTTTCTCATATAATTTAAAAAACTGTTTGCTAGGTGTAGGCAAGACCATAAGCAAATAGGTAAACTGGGATAATACTAAAGAGATAATCAGGGTGATTTTTCCACAAATTGACAGGTATTTTCCTTTCCATGGTAGTAAGATCTTATCTATTTTTGCTAACTTTCTATTAACATTTATTGAAGTGAGATCATTTATTTCCTTTGGGATATGTATTCCGAGTATATCCACATCACCATCAGACCATTTTATTGGTAAACTACATGGTAATGTAATAGTTGTATTTTTTAGTGATCCAATACGTAATATAGTACATTTGTCATAATTTGGTTGTAATCCAGAGAGGTTAGAAAATGTATCTAGATCCTCTATGAGGCTGTGGAGGGATTCTAGTTGTGGATCTAAAAGAAAACATGAATCATCTGCGTACAATGACACCTTTGTTTTTAAGCCCTGTATTTCTAATCCTCTGATATTATTATTGGATCTGATTTTAATAGCTAACATCTCGATGGCCACAATAAATAGATATGCCGATAGTGGACAACCTTGTTTCACTCCTCTTGACAGTTTAAAACTTTCTGAGAAATAGCCATTATTTACTATTTTACACCTAGGGTTACTATACATGATTTTGACCCATTTTATAAGAGATTCTCCAAAATTGAAATGCTCCAGGCATTTATATATAAACCCCAGTCGAACTTTATCAAATGCCTTTTCGAAGTCTGCTATAAATAGCAGGCCTGGTTTCCCATATTTTCCATAGTGTTCTATTGTTTCCAATACTTGCCTTATATTATCTCCAATATATCTTCCATGTAAAAAACCTGTCTGATTAGAATGAATAATATCCGACAATACCTTTTTAATTCTATGCGCTATACATTTTGCCTCCAATTTTGTAAATGGACTGGATCTTTATATTTTCCACTTGTATCCTGTTTCAGTGATAATGAGATCAGACCTTCTTCTTGAGTGTCAGATAATCTACCATTTACATAGGAGTGGTTAAAACATGCTAATAACGGTCCTCTTAGTATATCAAAAAAGGTTTGGTATACCTCGATTGGTATGCCATCCAACCCTGGAGTTTTCCCGGACTTAAAGTCTTTAATTGCATCCAGAAGTTCCTCCTCTGTAATTTCACCTTCACATGAGTCTTTCTGTGTGGCTGTTAATTTGACATTATCAATAGAAAAAAAATCTCTACAATTAGCTTCAGTTAGAGGAGATGGAGGCGACTGAAAAGAAAACATATGCTTAAAGTACTTTGTTTCTTCCTTCAAAATATAATTTGGTGAATTATGGGTGACTCCGTCAATTGTAACTAGTTTCATTAAGTTCTTTTTGGTAGCATTCCTATGTTGAAGATTAAAAAAGAATTTTGTGCATTTTTCCCCATATTCCATCCAGTTTGCTTTATTTTTATAATATATTAACTTGATCTTTCTTGAATAAGTTTTTCCATTTATTTTTGTTTTTCCTCTAATTTATTCTGAGCCTCTATGTTACAGTTTTTATTCCCATCTATCTGTTCTGTTAGACTTTCTATTTCCTTTCTTAGTATAAACTCTTTTGACCTAAATTGCTTTTGTTTTCGTGAGTACTGAATTGCATGGCCTCTAAAGGCACATTTAAAGGTGTCCCATACAATAAGGGGATTCGCTGTACCTATGTTATGTTGGAAAAAGTCAGTTATAAATTCCTTTGTTCTAATTATAAATAAATCATCATCCAATAGGCTTTGATTAAATTTCCAATATCCTCGCCCACGTGGAAATTCAGTCAGAGTAATGTATATGCCTATTATATAATGGTCCGACCGCATTCTGTCCCCTATCAACACTTTTTTTTACTTTTGGTGCCAACGAGAATGAGATAAGAAAGAAGTCAAGACGACTAGCTTGATTCAGTCTCCGCCATGTATATCTCACTAAATCAGCATATTTAAGCCTCCATATATCTACTAGTTCTAATGTATCCATGACATTCACAATTTCCTTAAGAGCATGTGGGTGATTGTTTGTTGTGTGATTTCCTTTTCGGTCCATTGAGCTATTTAAAACAGTATTATAATCCCCCACCATAATAATATTGTCTTGAGTTGCTTGCAGGCTTGATAATTTATTATATATATTGTCAAAGAATTGTGGATCATCATTATTTGGTCCGTAAAGGTTAATGAGCCATATCTGTTTATGGTCCAATACCATATTTAAAATAATCCATCTACCTTGCGTATCTATTTGGACAATTTGCACATTCGGATCGAAATTACTATTAATTAATATCATCACCCCTTTTGAATTTCTTTGCCCATGGGAGAAGTATATTCCCCCCCCCCCCATTCTTTTTTCCACGCTACTTCATCTCGAATTGTTAAATGAGTTTCCTGTATACAATAGATATTATATTCCTTCTCTTTGAGCCATGTAAATATTGTTCTTCTTTTGTTATTATCAGCTAAGCCATTACAATTATAACTGGCTATACTTATTTCACCATACACCATAATGAGATACAAGTTTCAAGTCTATTTATCATTATATATGTTTGTACATTTACCAATAAAAGTACATTTACCATAGCGTAATGATTGAGTGTCCATATAGCTGTACCGTGATATTTGCATTGCTACGGAGTAACCCTTCAATTGTTCTCCACTAATTCCCCCGCTAAAGCCCCTCCCCATCCCAAGTTGAGCCGTCATCCCAGTGATCAGCATCCCACCCACGTCCCTCCGTATCCCTAAGGCCCCGAGAGGCCAGGACCCATCCATCGAAAACAGCACACAGTGCCACCCACAATATAGAAGCAGATTAACCGCCAAAAGCATTTCCAATGCTTTCACCTCTATATATATATATCTATATAACTATTATTTATTTATTTTATTATGCATATCCTATTTTCCATCATTATCAATTAATATGCGTAATAATGTCGGCAGTTCACGCATAGGATTCTAACATATAACCCGGATTGCCATTGTATTACATTTAATTCATTGACAAGCAATTATTATCCTAGCAAATAATTCCTGCGGTCCATCCCGTCAAGGTTCTCATTAGCAGCTTTGAGAATTTCCTTGTATATTATGCTCTCCCATCAGGGGGCTCTGGCTTTGTAGGACCAACCCTGCCAGGCAGGCTCAGAATCTTGAGGGGGCGGTGCTGCTCAAGTAGGTCTCTGACCGCATTTATTTCTCTGTTTAGGCTGCATATTCACAGCAGGTCCATAAAATAGATGGGAACTTCTCTTTGGTGTATGGGTCGCTCAGGTGAGTGTCCAGGTTATAGGGTTAGGGATCTTTCCATCATGATAGGACAATGGATAATTAGATTAGATGTATACTATATTTAAAAATGTATATCCCTCATCTACACAAAATTGAAAGCTCTCTCTCTCACTACCCCTGCTCATAGACCCCCGGTCGGCACTGGGATATGCAACCATTTCCCCTCTCACTCACTTAACGCCGCACCTTTTCAAACACAAAAATGCACACCACATGGTTGACTGCGGAAGAAATGGGCCGAGCGTGCAAACGCACCCGCATCCACATCTGCCGCAAGGGGGAAAGGACGCCAGAGAGAACACAGGACCAACCACAACAACCATCCGCCAAAACAACAACCTCCCGCCAAAAAAGCCATGTTCTAATTATTTGTATTTAAAGATGTATTATTCTGCTTGTTATATCGTTTTATCCATTTATAAAATACTATACTTACTATAAATGTTATTTAATATTACAATCCCTATCATTGCTAGTATCAAGTGCTCCAATATTTGACTCCTCTATTACAACTTTTAGAATAGCCATGGAGTAGTCTTTGTGTCTCTGAACATTTGGTTGTCAATATATAATTTATCCACCACTAGTGCAACACGTTTCCCTTTTAATCTGTTTTCCTTGAAGATTGGATACAGAACTTTGCGCCTTTCTACAATCTCCTTCGGGAACTGATCATTCATGCCTATTTTCGTGCCAGCAAGTCTTTTTCCCAGGCTTTTCACCATAGCTTTATCCTTAAAAAAAGCAAATTTGGCAACGATTGGGCGCTCATATTTCTGTCCTCTTTTTCCGAAACGATGTACACGTTCGAGTTGGATTTTATCGACAGCCTCGAGTGGGATTTGTAGCGCTGTATGCAGGAAGTCCTTCATAACATTCTCTGTTATTTCTCCCTCCTTTTCCTGAATACCCGTAAGTACTAGATTTTCCCTCATCGATCTAGTTTGGATGTCTAGTAAGGCTTCTCTCAGAAGATTGTTCTCCTTTTTTAATTCCCTAACGTCCGTTTCCATTTTAGAGACTGTCACTTTTATTTCTTTGGTTTCTTTCTCCATTACCAAAGCTTTTTCGTCACTCATTTGAAGACTCGCTTTCAACTCTTTTACGTCTTTACTGACCAATTCTAATATGCCCAATTTGTCATTTATCGACTTCAATAGGTCGCTTTCCACACTTACCATACCCAGTGGTGAAAAGCATATATCATCTGTATCAGTCGATGAGTCGCGTTTCCTTTTGGGGATCGGCTCTCCACGCTTGTCTTCAGTCATGTTTGGGTGTTGCTTGTTGTAGTAATATTTGTCGATATATTTCTCTAGCCTTATGATCTTATTTCTGTTATTATCCAGATTGAATTATAGTAACTGCGAATATATGAAATGCTAATATTTAGTCTAACTTACTGATTTTGAATATTATGTTTTTATCTTGAGGTGTTTTGTACCGATTTCTATTCAATACGCCATCTTGTCTACGCGTGCCCCGCCCCTACGTAGTCATATTACTACTTTGTGCATACTGTTAGAACTTTCCAAATACTTGTGGTCTTGCTCGTGATTCTTGGCCCAATCAAGTTTCTTCTTCTTATTGGTGTCCTTTAGTAGTTGTTTCTTTACAGCAATTCGACCATGAAGGCCTGTTGATGTTGAGATGTGTCTGTTACTTGAACTCTGTGAAGCATTTATTTGGGCTGCAATTTCTGAGGCTGGTAGGTCAGTCTAATGAACTTATCCTCTGTGGCAGAGGTAACTCTGGGTCTTCCAATCCTGTGGCATTCCTCATGAGAGCCAGTTTCATCATAGCGCTTGATGGTTTTTGCAACTTTTAATGTTCTTGAAATGTTCCATATTGACTGACCTTCATGTCTTAAAGTAAAGATGGGGACTGTCGTATCTATTTGCTTATTTGAGCTGTTCTTGCCATAATATGGACTTGGTCTTTTACCAAATAAGGCTATCTTCTGTATACCAACCCTACGTTGTCAAAAGACAACTGATTGGCTCAAACGCATTAAGGAAAGAAATTCCACAAATGAACTTTTAAGAAGGCACACCTGTTAATTGAAATGCATTCCAGGTGACTACCTCATGAAGCTGGTTGAGAGAATGCCAAGAGTGTGCAAAGCTGTCATCAAGGCAATGGGTGGCTACTTTGAAGAATCTCAAATATAAAATATATTTTGATTTGTTTAACACTTTTTTGGTTTCTACATGATTCCATGTGTGTTATTTCATTGTTTTGATATCTTCACTATTATTCTACAATTTAGAAAATAGTAAAAAATTTAAGAAAAACCCTTGAATGTGTAGGTGTGTCCAAACCTTTGAATGGTACTATATGTATGTATGTATGTATGTATGTATGTATGTATGTATGTATGTATGTATGTATGTATGTATGTACGTACGTACAGTTGAAGTCGGAAGTCATTAAAACTCGTTTTTCAACCACTCCACAAATTTCTTGTTAAAAAACTGTGGTTTGGGAAGTTGGTTAGGACATCTACTTTGTGTAATTTTTCCAACAATTGTTTACAGACAGATTATTTCACCTAAAATTCACTGTATCGCAATTCCATTTGGTCAGAAGTTTACATACATTAAGTTGACTGTGCCTTTAAACAGCTTGGAAAATTCCAGAAAATGATGTCATGGCTTTAGAAGCTTCTGCTAGGCTAATTGACATCATTTGAGTCAATTGGAGGTGCACCTGTGGATGTATTTCAAGGCCTACCTTCAAACTCAGTGCCTCTTTGCTTGACATCATGGGAAAATCAAAAGAAATCAGCCAAGACCTCAAAAAAAATGTGTAGACCACAAGTCTGGTTCATCCTTGGGAGTCATTTCCAAATTCCTGAAGGTACCATGTTCATCTGTACAAACAATAGTACGCAAGTATAAACACCATGGGACCACGGAGCCGTCACACCACTCAGGAAGGAGACGCGTTCTGTCTCCTAGAGATTAACGTACTTTGGTGAAAAAAGTGCAAATCAATCCCAGAACAACAGCAAAGGACATTGTGAAGATGATGGAAGAAACAGGTACAAAAGTATCTATATCCACAGTAAAACGAGTCCTATATCGACATAACCTGAAAGGCCGCTCAGCAAGGAAGAAACAACTGCTCCAAAACCGCCATAAAGAAGCCAAACTACGGTTTGCAACTGCAGATGGGGAGAAATGTCCTCTGGTGTGATTAAACAAAAATAGAACTGTTTGGCCATCATGACCATTGTTATGTTAGGAGGAAAAATTGGGTGGATATATTGTAGCAACATCTCAAGACTTCAGTCAGGAAGTTAAAGCTTGGTCGCAAATGGGTCTTCCAAATGGACAATGACCCCAAGCATACTTCCAAAGTTGTGACAAAATGTTTTAAGGACAACAAAGTCAAGGTATTGGAGTGGCCATCACAAAGCCCTGACCTCAATCCTATAGAAAATGTGTGGGCAGAAATGAAAAAGTGTGTGCGAGCAAGGAGGCCTACAAACCTGACTCAGTTACACCAGCTCTGTCAGGAGGAATGGGCCAAAATTCACAAAACTTATTGTGGGAAGCATGTGGAAGGCTCCCCGAAACGTTTGAACCAAGTTAAACAATTTAAAGGCAATGCTACCAAATACTAATTGAGTGTATGTACACTTCTGACCCACTGGGAATGTGATTAAATAAATAAAAGCTGAAATAAATCATTCTCTCTACTATTATTCTGACATTTCACAATTTTTAAATTAAGTGGTGATCCTAACTGACCTAAGACAGGGAATCTTTGCTAGGACTAAATGTCAGGAATTTTTTTTAAACTGAGTTTAAATGTATTTGGCTAAGGTGTATGTAAACTTCTGACTTCAACTGTATGTACAATGAGGGAAGAAAGTACATTTCGTACATTTGCCAACTGACAAAGAAATGATCAGTCTATAATTTTAATGGTAGGTTTATTTGAACAGTGAGAGACAGAATAACAACAACAAAATCCAGAAAAACGCATGGCAAAAATGTTATAAATTGATTTGCATTTTAATGAGGGAAATAAGTATTTGACCCCCTCTCAATCAGAAAGATTTCTGGCTCCCAGGTGTCTTTTATACACGTAACGAGCTGAGATTAGGAGCACACTCTTAAAGGGAGATCTCCTAATCTCAGCTTGTTACCTGTATAAAAGACACCTGTCCACAGAAGCAATCAATCAATCAGATTCCAAACTCTCCACCATGGCCAAGACCAAAGAGCTCTCCAAGGATGTCAGGGACAAGATTGTAGACCTACACAAGGCTGGAATGGGCTACAAGACCATCGCCAAGCAGCTTGGTGAGAAGGTGACAACAGTTGAAACAGTTGGAAGAAACACAAAAGCACTGTCAATCTCCCTCGGCCTGGGGCTCCATGCAAGATCTCATCTCGTGGAGTTGCAATGATCATGAGAATGGTGAGGAATCAGCCCAGAACTACACGGGAGGATCTTGTCAATGATCTCAAGGCAGCTGGGACCATAGTCACCAAGAAAACAATTGGTAACACACTACGCCGTGAAGGACTGAAATCAAGCAGCGCCCGCAAGGTCCCCCTGCTCAAGAAAGCACATATACAGGGTTGTCTGAAGTTTGCCAATGAACATCTGAATGATTCAGAGGAGAACTGGGTAAAAGTGTTTTGGTCAGATGAGACCAAAATCGAGCTCTTTAGCATCAACTCAACTCGCTGTGTTTGGAGGAGGAGGAATGCTGCCTATGAACCCAAGAACACCATCCCCACCGTCAAACATGGAGGTGGAAACATTATGCTTTGGGGGTGTTTTTCTGCTAATGGGACAGACAACTTCACCGCATCAAAGGGACGATGGACGGGGCCATGTACCATCAAATCTTGGGTGAGAACCTCCTTCCCTCAGCCATGGCATTGAAAATGGGTCGTGGATGGGTATTCCAGCATGACAATGACCCAAAACACATGGCCAAGGCAACAAAGGAGTGGCTCAAGAAGAAGCACAATAAGGTCCTGGAGTGGCCTAGCCAGTCTCCAGACCTTAATCCCATAGAAAATATGTAGAGGGATCTGAAGGTTCGAGTTGCCAAACGTCAGCCTCGAAACCTTAATGACTTGGAGAAGATCTGCAAAGAGGAGTGGAACAAAATCCCTCCTGAGATGTGTGCAAACCTGGTGACCAACTACAAGAAATGTCTGACGTCTGTGATTGCCAACAAGGGTTTTGCTAAGTCATGTTTTGCAGAGGGGTCAAATACTTATTTCCCTCATTAAAATGCAAATCAATTTATAACATTTTTGCCATGCGTTTTTCTGGATTTTCTTGTTGTTATTCTGTCTCTCACTGTTCAAATAAACCTACCATTAAAATGAGAGACTGATCATGTCTTTGTCAGTGGGCAAACGTACAAAATCAGCAGGGGATCAAATACTTTTTTCCCTCACTGTATGTACAGTATCTCACAAAAGTGAGTACACCCCTCACATTTTTGTAAATATTTGAGTATATCTTTTCAGGTGACAACACTGAAGAAATTACACTTTGCTACAATGTAAAGTAGTGAGTGTACAGCTTGTATAACAGTGTAAATTTGCTGTCCCCTCAAAATAACTCAACACACAGCCATTAATGTCTAAACCGCTGGCAACAAAAGTGAGTACGCCCCTAAGTGAAAATGTCCAAATTGTGCCCAATTAGCCATTTTCCCTCCCCGGTGTCATGTGACTCATTAGTGTTACAAGGTCTCAGGTGTGAATGGGGAGCAGGTGTGTTAAATTTGGTGTCATCGCTTTCACACCCTCATACTGGTCACTGGAAGTTCAACATGGCACCTCATGGCAAAGAACTCTGAGGATCTGAAAAAAAGAATTGCTCTATATAAAGATGGCCTGGGCTATAAGAAGATTGCCAAGACCCTGAAACTGAGCTTTAGCACGGTGGCCAAGACCATACAGCGGTTTAACAGGACAGGTTCCACTCAGAACAGGTCGACCAAAGAAGTTGAGTGCACGTGCTCAGCGTCATATCCAGAGGTTGTCTTTTGGAAATAGACGTATGAGTGTTGCCAGCATTGCTGCAGAGGTTGAAGGGGTTGGGGGTCAGCCTTTCAGTGCTCGGACCATACGCCGCACACTGCATCAAATTGGTCTGCATGGCTGTCGTCCCAGAAGGAAGCCTCTTCTAAAGATGATGCACAAGAAAGCCTGCAAACAGTTTGCTGAAGACAAGCAGACTTTGGATTACTGGAACCATGTCCTGTGGTCTGATGAGACCAAGATAAACGTATTTGTTTCAGATGGTGTCAAGCGTGTGTGGCGGTAACCAGGTGAGGAGTACAAAGACAAGTGTGTCTTGCCTACAGTCAAGCATGGTGGTGGGAGTGTCAGGGTCTGGGGCTGCATGAGTGCTAACGGCACTGGGGAGCTACAGTTCATTGAGGGAACCATGAATGCCAACATGTACTGTGACATACTGAAGCAGAGCATGATCCCCTCCCTTCGGAGACTGGGCCGCAGGGCAGTATTCCAACATGATAACGACCCCAAACACACCTCCAAGACGACCACTGCCTTGCTAAAGAAGCTGAGGGTAAAGGTGATGGACTGGCCAAGCATGTCTCCAGACCTAAACCCTATTGAGCATATGTGGGGCATCCTCAAATGGAAGGTGGAGGAGTGCAAAGTCTCTAACATCCACCAGCTCCATGATGTCGTCATGGAGGAGTGGAAGAGGACTCCAGTGGCAACCTGTGAAGCTCTGGTGAACGCCATGCCCAAGAGGGTTAAGGCAGTGCTGGAAAATGATGGTGGCCACACAAAATATTGACACTTTGGGCCCAATTTGGACATTTTCACTTAGGGGTTTACTCACTTTTGTTGCCAGCGGTTTAGACATTAATGGCTGTGTGTTGAGTTATTTTGAGGGGACAGCAAATTTACACTGTTATACAAGCTGTACACTCACTACTTTACATTGTAGCAAAGTGTCATTTCTTCAGTGTTGTCACATGAAAAGATCTACTGAAATATTTACAAAAATGTGAGGGGTGTACTCACTTTTGTGAGATACTGTATGTATGTACAGTATATGTATATATTTAAAAATATATATATGGGGGAATTGGAAATGATGCAGACAATTACGTTGATGGAAGCTACAATCTATCTGCAATATTAAACCATGTTGAAGTGTGCATACACGGTAGGTAATTAAAGCATATGTAATCTTGGTACACCCAGCACATCTGTCCACAACAGATTACAACCTTGTGATAGTTATTACGAAATCGGATACAGCCGAGAAGAAACAAAACACACTAAACTTGTGAATTTACTGGAAGCAAGCATGGTACAATAATTTTTATTACACCTTTGTAATTACAGACTGCAATTACCACCAGTTACATGTTGTTATTACAGTGTAACTATAAGTTATAACAATGCTTATTACAGTGTAATTACACATGTAGTTACACTGTAATAAGGGCCCCTTAAAATTAAGTGTTACTGTTGTTTTGCCTTAATATGTGAGGAAGTAAATATTTTAGTAACCGCATCGACTACTTTTCATCTCAACTTTCCCAGCGCTTTAGACAAAAACATGTTGGTGTACTTCTCTGCTATTTAAATTTGGAATCAGAACAGTTATCTACTACCAATCAAGAGGTAGAGCTGTTTTAGTAACCACATCAACTAATTTTGCTAACTTCCAACTGTTGAATTAACTGCTGTGGAACTTTTCATAACTTTCAAATTATAACAATGGGGGACTTACAAACTTACAGACACACAGCTCACTCCAACCCAGTAAACTAACCTACCACTGTTTGTCTACATGTAGTTATTGTTTAACTTTACTATCTTTAATGGTAAGGAAGTCTCAAGTTTTTGCTCGCCTGAGTTAGAATACCCCATGATACTATTTACCAAGAGATTTTTCATCTATATTTTTTAGGCTAAAACCACACTCAACGAGCTGTATAGGGCCATAAGCAAACAATAAAATCCACATCCAGAGGCGGTGTTTCTCATGGCCAGTGATTTTAATGCAGGGAAACTGAAATCTTTTAAATAAAAATGTACCAGCATGTAACCTTTGCAACTAGAGGTGACAAAACTCTTCATTACTTTTACTCCATACACAGAAATGCATACAAGGCCCTCCCTCACCCTCCCTTTTGCAAATCAGACCATAACTTTATCTTCCTGCTTCCTGCTTACAAGCAAAAACTCAAACAGGATGTTACAGTGACGCGCTCAATAGGGAAGTGCTTTGATGAAGCGGATGCTAAACTACAGAACTGTTACGCTAGCACAGACTGGAATATGTTTTGGGATTCATC
This sequence comes from Coregonus lavaretus, assembly GCF_964263955.1. NCBI lineage: Eukaryota > Metazoa > Chordata > Actinopteri > Salmoniformes > Salmonidae > Coregonus > Coregonus lavaretus. The sequence continues at coordinate 29,066,528 of NC_140026.1, forward strand.
AGATAACAACATTGAGGAGTTTACCACATCAGTCAACGGCTTCATTAATAAGTGCAGACGCCGATGTCCCCACAGTACATACCCCAACCAGAAGCCATGGATTACAGGCAACATCCGCACTGAGCTAAAGGCTAGAGCTGCCGCTTTCAAGGAGCGGGACACTAATCCAGACGGTTAAAAAAAATGCCACTACGACCTCCGACAAGCCATCAAGTCAGGCAAAGCATCACTAAAGGACTGAGATCTAATTCTACTACTCCGGCTCTGATGCTCGTACAATGTGGTAGGGCTTGCAAACTATCATGGATTACAAAGGGAAACCAAGCCATGAGCGTACCAGACTAGGTAAATGCCTTCTATGCTCGCTTCGAGGCAAGCAACACTGAACCGTGCATTAGACCACCAGCTGTTTAGGATGACTGTGTGATATCGTTCTCCGTATCCGATGTCAGTAAGAACTTTTAAAGGGGTTAACATTTGTAAGGCCACAGGGCCAGACGGAATAGCAGGATGCATACTCAGGGCATGCACTGACCAGCTGGCAAGTGTCTTCAATGACATTTTCAACCTATGATCCAGTCTGTATTACCAACTTGTTTCAAGCAGACCACTATAGTCCCCGTGCCCAAGAATGCCAAGGTAACCTGCCTAAATGACTAGCAATTAAATGCTTTGAAAGGCTGGCTCACATCAATACCATCATCCCAGACACCCTGGACCCACTCCAAATAGCATACTACCCCAACAGATCCACATACGAGGCAATCTCTTTTGCGCTCTCACCCACTTGGACTAAACTAATACCTATGTAATAATGCTGTTCATTGACTACAGCTCAGCATCCAACCACATAGTCCCCTCTAACCTCATCACCAAGCTCAGGACCCTGGGACTGAACACCTCCCTCTTCAACTGGATCCTGGACTTCATGACAGGCCACCCCCAGAAGGGGAGGATAGGCAGCAACACATCTGCCACGCAGACCATCAACACGGGGGCCCCTCAGGGGTGTGTGCTTAGTCCCCCCCTGCACTCCCTGTTCACCCAAGACTGCGTGGCCGCGCACGACTCCAACACCATCATCAAGTTTGCTGACGACACGTCGGTGGTAGGACTGATCACCTACGATGATGAGGGAGCCTATAGGGAGGAGGTCAGATACCTGGTAGGGAGAGGGAGGGCAACAACATCTCCCTGAAATGTCAGCAAGACAAAGGAGCTGATCGTGGACTACAGGAAACAGAGGGGTGAGCACGCCCCCATCCACATTGACGGGGCTGTAGTGGAGCAGGTTGAGAACTTCACATTTCTTGGTGTCCACATCACTAAGGAATTAACATGGTCGATACACACCCACACAGTTGTGAAGAGGGCACGACAGCACCTCTTCCCCCAGGAGGCTGAAAAGATTTGGCATGGGCCCACAGATCCTCATAAAGTTGTACAGCTGCACCACTGAGAGCATCATGACTGGCTGGATCACCACTTGGTACAGCAACTGCAAGGCACCCGACCGCAAGGAGCTACAGAGGGTGGTGAGTATGACCCAGTACATCACTGGGGCTGAGCTTCCATCCAGGATCTTTATACCAAGCGGTGTCAGAGGAAGGCCCAAAAAACTGTCAAAGACTTCAGCCACCCAAGCCTAGACTGTTCTCTCTGCTACCACACGGCAAGCGGTACCAGTACACCAAGTCTGGAACCAACAGGATCCTGAACAGCTTCTACCACCAAGCCATAAGGCTGCTAAATAGCTAATCAATTGGCTACCTAGACATTTACCCTTCTTTGCACTGACTCTCTTGCACTGTCTCTATGCACACACACTGGACTCTACCCACACACTCACAGATACTTACACTGACACCCCAACACACACACACACACACAAACACACCACTTATGCCCACACACACATAACACGTGAACACATGCATACTGACGTCACACACTCACTCACACATGCATATACATGCTTTCACCACATACCCTGCTGCTACTGTGTATTATCTATCCTGTTGCCTAGTCACTTTATCCCTACCTATGTGTACATAGCTATCTCAATTACCTCGTACCACTGCACATCGACTCAGTACTGGTACTCCCTGCAAATAAATGTTATTTTTACTTGTTATTGTTATTTGTTATTCACAGTGTATTTATTCCTTGTGTCACAATTGTATTTCATTTTTGAAAGTTATTTAGCTCTGCATTGTTGGAAAAGGACCCATAAGTAAGCATTTCACTGTTCGTCTACACCTGTTGTTCACGAAGCACGTGACAAATATTTACATTTTTTGATTTACTGGTCTTTAGTCTGCCTAGCACAGTAGTAAACTCCCATTCAGCTGGTGGCGCTGATGTGCAATTCTGTGCTAGCCACCCACTAGAACCAATTCATTTTCAAAAATTCCTTGTCTGGAACACAGAAGTAGGATTGGAGAAGACTTTGGTTTGATTTCAAACATTCTTTGTGTGGAGTAAAGAAAGACATACTGACAGAACTGAATCGGCAATACAACTCTCATTCAACCGAAAATGTCTAAACTACTGTTGTTGCATCTGTTTGTACATGAACGTTTAACGGCGGCTACTGTGGAGATTTATGGGGCAGTTGAGAAAACGGTAGTTGAGTACCAAGAGGAAAACGCGGTGTGTTGTAAAAGCAAAATTACATTTTGATGGGCAACACATATTCATGGTAAAAATACAAATAAAATTGCATTTGAAATAATGAAATGTACAGTATGTTATGCTCTGTTGACTTCTACGGTCAGTGGTTCCCTCTTCCCACTTATGCCTCTCCAGCCCAGAGAGGATTTCATAAACTGTCACGACTTCCGCCAAGGCTGCCTCCCCTTCTTGTTCGGGCAGGTTTTCGCGTTCGGCGTCACCGGCTTACTAGCTACTGCCGATCCAGGGTCCGGGGACGAGGACTGCGCAGGACTTCGCATTGGAGTTTCGAACTCTGGCAGCTGAGTCCGGGTGGAACGAGCGAGCCCTGATTTTTTTATTTTAATTTTTTTTATTTCACCTTTATTTAACCAGGTAAGCCAGTTGAGAACAGGTTCTCATTTACAACTGCGACCTGGCCAAGATAAAGCATAGTAGTGCAATAAATAAAAATAAAAACACAGAGTTACATATGGGGTAGAAAACATAAAGTCAGAAATACAACAGAAAATATATATACAGTGTGTGCAAATGTAGCAAGTTATGGAGGTAAGGCAGTAAATAGGCTATAGTGCAGAATAATTACAATAGTATTAACACTGGAATGCTAGATGTGCAAGAGATTATGTGCAAATAGAGATACTGGGGTGCAAAAGAGCAAAATAAATAACAATATAGGGATGAGGTAGTTGGGTGGGCTAATTTCAGATGGGCTGTGTACAGGTGCAGTGATCGGTAAGGTGCTCTGACAACTGATGCTTAAAGTTATTGAGGGAGATAAGAGTCTCCAGCTTCAGAGATTTTTGCAATTCGTTCCAGTCATTGGCAGCAGAGAACTGGAAGGAATGGCGGCCAAAGGAGGTGTTGGCTTTGGGAATGACCAGTGAGATATACCTGCTGGAGCGCAGACTACGGGTGGGTGCTGCTATGGTGACCAATGAGCTAAGATAAGGCGGGGATTTGCCTAGTAGTGATTTATAGATGGCCTGGAGCCAGTGGGTTTGACGACGAACATGTAGTGAGGACCAGCCAACAAGAGCGTACAGGTCACAGTAGTGGGTAGTGTATGGGGCTTTGGAGACAAAACGGATGGCACTGTGATAGACTACATCCAATTTGCTGAGTAGAGTGTTGGAGGCTATTTTGTAAATGACATCGCCGAAGTCAAGGATCGGTAGGATAGTCAGTTTTACGAGGGCATGTTTGGCAGCATGAGTGAAGGAGGCTTTGTTGCGAAATAGGAAGCCGATTCTAGATTTAACTTTGGATTGGAGATTCTTTATGTGAGTCTGGAAGTTGAGTTTACAGTCTAACCAGACACCTAGGTATTTGTAGTTGTCCACATACTCTAGGTCAGACCCGTCAAGAGTGGTGATTCTAGTCGGGTGGGCGGGTGCCAGCAGCGTTCGATTGAAAAGCATGCATTTAGTTTTACTAGTGTTTAAGAGCAGTTGGAGGCTACTGAAGGATTGTTGTATGGCATTGAAGCTCATTTGGAGGTTTGTTAACACAGTGTCCAATGAAGGGCCAGATGTATACAAAATGGTGTCGTCTGCGTAGAGGTGGATCTGAGAGTCACCAGCAGCAAGAGCGACATCATTGATATACACGGAGAAAAGTGTCGGCCCAAGAATTGAACCCTGTGGCACCCCCATAGAGACTGCCATAGGTCCAGACAACAGGCCCTCCGATTTGACACACTGAACTCTATCTGAGAAGTAGTTGGTGAACCAGGCGAGGCAGTCATTTGAGAAACCAAGGCTATTTAGTCTGCCAATAAGAATGCGGTGGTTGACAGAGTCGAAAGCCTTGGCCAGGTCGATGAAGACGGCTGCACAGTACTGTCTATTATCAATCGCGGTTATAATATCGTTTAGGACCTTGAGCGTGGCTGAAGTGCACCCGTGACCAGCTCGGAAACCGGATTGCATAGCGGAGAAGGTACGGTGGTATTCGAAATGGTCGATTATCTGTTTGTTAACTTGGCTTTCGAATACTTTCGAAAGGCAGGGCAGGATGGATATAGGTCTGTAGCAATTTGGATCTAGAGTGTCACCCCCTTTGAAGAGGGGGATGACCGCGGCAGCTTTCCAATCTCTGGGGATCTCAGACGTTATGAAAGAGAGGTTGAACAGACTAGTAATAGGGGTAGCGACAATTTCGGCGGCTAGTTTTAGAAAGAAAGGGTCCAGATTGTCTAGCCCAGCTGATTTGTAGGGGTCCAGATTTTTCAGCGCTTTCAAAACATCAGCTGTCTGAATTTGTGTGAAGGAGAAACGGGGGGGGCATGGGCAAGTTGCAGCAGAGGGTGCAGAGTTGGTGGCCGGGTTAGTGGTAGCCAGATGGAAAGCATGGCCAGCTGTAGCAAAATGCTTGTTGAAATTCTCGATTATTGTAGATTTATCGGTGGTGATAGTGTTTCCTAGCCTCAGTGCAGTGGGCAGCTGGGAGGAAGTGCTCTTATTCTCCATGGACTTTACAGTGTCCCAAAACTTTTTGGAGTTAGTGCTACAGGATGCAAATTTCTGTTTGAAAAAGTTAGCCTTTGCTTTCCTGACTGCTTGTGTATATTGGTTCCTAACTTCCCTGAAAAGTTGCATATCGCGGGGGCTATTTGATGCTAATGCTGTACGCCACAGGATGTTTTTGTGCTGGTCACGGGCAGTCAAGTCTGAGGAGAACCAGGGGCTATATCGGTTCTTAGTTCTGTATTTTTTGAATGGGGCATGTTTATTTAAGATTGAGAGGAAATTACTTTTAAGGAACAACCAGGCATCCTCTACTGACGGAATGAGATCTATATCCATCCAGGATACCTGGGCCAGGTCAATTAGGAAGGCCTCCTCGCTAAAGTGTTTTAGGGAGCGTTTGACAGTGATGAGGGGTGGTCGTTTGACCACGGACCCGTTACGGACGCAGGCAATAAGGCAGTGATCGCTGAGATCCTGGTTGAAGACAGCTGAGGTATATTTAGAGGGTATGTTAGTCAGGATGATATCTATGAGGGTACCCATGTTTACGGATTTAGGGTTGTACCTGGTAGGTTCGTTGATAATTTGCGTGAGGTTGAGGGCATCTAGCTTGGATTGTAGGATGGCTGGGGTATTAAGCATATCCCAATTTAGGTCACCAAGCAGTACAAACTCTGAGGATAAATGGGGGGCAATCAATTCACATATGGTGTCCAGGGCACAGCTGGGGGGTGAGGGGGGGCTGTAGCAAGCGGCAACAGTGAGAGACTTATTTCTGGAAAGGTGGATTTTTAGAAGTAGAAGCTCAAACTGTTTGGGCACAGACCTGGATAGTATGATAGAGCTCTGCAGGCTATCTCTACAGTAGATTGCAACTCCACCCCCTTTGGCAGTTCTATCTAGACGGAAAATGTTATAGTTGGGGATGGAAATTTCAGAATTTTTGGTGGCCTTCCTGAGCCAGGATTCAGACACTGCTAGAACATCAGGGTTGGCAGAGTGTGCTAACGCAGTGAATAACTCAAACTTAGGAAGTAGACTTCTGATATTTATGTGCAAGAAACCAAGACTTTTGCGATTACAGAAGTCATCAAATGATAGCGCCTGGGGAGTAGGAGTGATACTGAGGGCTGCAGGGCCTGGGTTAGCCTCTACATCACCAGAGGAACAGAGGAGGACTAGAATAAGGATACGGCTAAAGGCTTTAAGAACTGGTCTTCTAGTGCGTTGGGTACATAGAATAAAGGGGGCAGATTTCCGGGTGTTATAGAAAAGATTCAGGGCATTATGTACAGACAAGGATATGGAAGGATATGAGTAAAGTGGAGGTAACCCTAAGCGTTGGGTAACTATGAAAGAGATAGCATCGCTAGAGTCATCAATTGAGTTGGTCTCCGCGTGTATAGGGGGAGGTGCGAAGGAGCTAACTAAGGCAGGTTTAGCTAGGCTGGGGGGTCTACAGTGATATAGTACAATTAGAAATAACCGAAACAACAATAAACTAACCATGTTTGGGCTGAGGCTAAACATAAACAGGATGTAGTACCGTAAAAAGGAACAGTCCAGCAGATATCAGCTGTATAGCTGAGTTATCATAAGGTCCGGTGGTGAAGCAATAGTAAGAGGCTACGGCTAGCGTGTGCTAGCGGGCCAGGGCTAGCAGATGGATGGAATCTTCGTGGTTAACGTCGTAACCACATCAGACGATTTCGTCGGCAGACCAGTCGTGTAGGATCGGCGGGGCTCCGTGTCAACACTAGGTGGTCCCGTCCGGTTGACAGAGAGGTAGATAGCCGGGAGATGGGCGATGGGCCTAGCTCAGGGTGATTAGCCAGACCACAGCGTCCGTTTTGTTGTAGCTGGCTGGTGGTAGCGATGAAATCCGGAGTTAAAGGTCCAGTGATTCAGTGATTCCCGCGGAAAAACTGATATGTTCTGGGTCGATAACGCGCTGTGCAGACTGGCCGAATATCCGGTGATCAATGTCCAGTGATTAAAATTAATCCCGCAGAAAAAAATCAAATGTCCTGAGTGAAACACCGCTAGCTGTGGCTAATAGCAAGTAGCTAGTTCAGTAGCTAGTTCAGTTTAGCGTGTGCTAGCGGGCCAGAGCTATCAGATGGATGGAATATTCGTGGTTAACGTCGTAACCACATCAGACGATTTCGTCGGGCCGAATATCCGGTGATCAATGTCCAGTGATTAAAATTAATCCCGCAGAAAAAAATCCAATGTTTTGGGTGAAACACCGCTATCTGTGGCTAATAGCAAATAGCAAGTAGCTAGTTAGCTGGCTAGCTAGTTTCAACTGGAGATTCTAGATTCTAGATAAAGGTAAGTCAATAATAGAATCCGTTCCACATTGAGTGAGGCGGGTTGCAGGAAAGTATATCTTGTAGAAGGATGAAAAGTCTGATAGGGAAATATGTACGAAAAAATAGGGTATTTACAGGCTATTTACAGACAGACGATAAAAACACAACTGTACTACTACGCCATCTTGGATTGGATGAGTTGATCATTGGATTGGATGATCAACCATTTCCGGTGCCATCTGTGAGAGGACGTCCGACGGGAGCTAGCCTGCCGTGACACCATGTTGTCCTTCTCGCAACTGGTGGATATGGCCATATATAATATAGTAGTATAATATAATATAGTAGTCTATCAAAGTACATTTACATTTTAGTCATTTGACAGACGCTCTTATCCAGAGCGACTTAAAGGAGCAAGTAGGTTTAAGTGCCTTGGTCAGATTTTGACAGATTTTTTACCTAGTCGGTTTGGGAATTCAAACCATCGGCCTTTCGCTTTCTGGCCCAACAGTCTTAAACACTAGGTTACCTGCCAGAGTAATCAGACCAGATATTTTAAGAAATTGAAGGATGCAGAAAGTGAAATCAGAAGTTAGCATATTCATTATTTACCATCAACAGCTGCATCACAAAATCTACATCACTTTATTTATTTAGTTTCATAGCACAAACCTTTGCTAGAACATTTGTAATGCTGTCTTTAGCCACAGAGGGAGCAGGCATGCCCAGGCAAGTGCATGGGGTTGCCTAGCAACACGTGCCTTGGAGGGAAACAAAGTCTGCAAAATAACTACATTATGGCATTCACTAATCATAAACCTTGACATACTGTATAATAGGTAAACTCAACAAAAAAAGAAACGTCCTCTCACTGTCAACTGCGTTTATTTTCAGCAAACTTAACATGGGTAAATATTTGTATGAACATAACAAGATTCAACAACTGAGACATAAACTGAACAAGTTCCACAGACATGTGACTAACAGAAATTGAATAATGTGACCCTGAACAAAGGAGGGTCAAAATCAAAAGTAACAGTCAGTATCTGGTGTGGCCACCAGCTGCATTAAGTACTGCAGTGCATCTCCTCCTCATGGACTGCACCAGATTTGCCAGTTCTTGCTGTGAGATGTTATCCCAGTCTTCCACCAAGGCACCTGTAAATTCCCGGACATTTCTAGGGGGAATGGCCCTAGCCCTCACCCTCCGATCCAACAGGTCCCATACGTGCTCAATGGGATTGAGATCCGTGTCTCTTCGATGGCCATGGCAGAACACTGACATTCCTGTCTTGCAGGAAAACACGCACAGAAAGAGCAGTATGGCTGGTGGCATTGACATGCTGGAGGGTCATGTCAGGATGAGCCTGCAGAAAGGGTATCACATGAGGGAGGAGGATGTCTTCCCTGTAACGCACAGCGTTGATATTGCCTGCAATGACAACAAGCTCAGTCCGATGATGCTGTGACACACCACCCCAGACCATGACGGACCCTCCACCTCCAAATCGATCCTGCTCCAGAGTACAGGCCTCGGTGTAACGCTCATTCCTTCGATGATAAACGCGAATATGACCATCATCCCCGGTGAGACAAAACCGCGACTCGTCAGTGAAGAGCACTTCTTGCCAGTCCTGTCTGGTCCAGCGACGGTGGGTTTGTGCCCATAGGCGACGTTGTTGACGGTAATGTCTGGTGAGGACCTGCCTTACAACAGGCCTACAAGCCCTAAGTCCAGCCTCTCTCAGCCTATTGCGGACAGTCTGAGCACTGATGGAGGGATTGTGCGTTCCTGGTGTAACTCGGGCAGTTGTTGTTGCCATCCTGTACCTGTCCCGCAGGTGTGATGTTCGGATGTGCCGACCCTGTGCAGGTGTTGTTACACGTGGTCTGCCACTGCAAGGGCGATCAGCTGTCCATCCTGTCTCCCTGTAGTGCTGTCTTAGGTGTCTCACAGTACAAACATTGCCATTTATTGCCCTGGCCACATCTGCAGTCCTCATGCCTCCTTGCAGCATGCCTAAGGCACGTTTCACGAAGATGAGCAGGGACCCTGGGCATCTTTCTTTTTGTGTTTTTCAGAGTCAGTAGAAAGGCCTCTTTAGTTTCCTTGTTTTCATAACTGTGACCTTAATTGCCTACCGTCTGTAAGCTGTTAGTGTCTTAACTTCCGTCTCAAGCTCAGTCCGATGATGCTGTGACACACCACCCCAGACCATAACTGTGACCTTAATTGCCTACCGTCTGTAAGCTGTTAGTGTCACAACTTACACCCCAGACCATAACTGTGACCTTAATTGCCTACCGTCTGTAAGCTGTTAGTGTCACAACTTCCGTCTCGCTTCCGCATTGTCTCCGTGCTGCTGTGCTGTTTGTTGCTACTTGGCTACCTGCCAAACTATTCACGTTTTACTTTTAATAAATGTTTAATCAATCTCTGTGTTCAACAAATTTACCAACTTTTTAGTTTTGTCCTCACTCATCTTTTTTCGTTAAACTTTTTCACCCCGGACGTTTTATCCCGAGACAGAAGAGTCATTTTCCTGTGCGTTTTAGCTGCCAACTTTACTTTATTTTCCTTTTTTCCATCGCAACTTTTTTCCCTCATTCAACTTTTTCACTCCGGACGCTCCGGACGCTTTATCTGGACATGGTTCGTCAACATCTTCAACATCTTCAACAGCCGAAGCTAAGTAGTAACATTAACATGATGTGGTCCTCTGTAGCTCAGCTGGTAGAGCACGGCGCTTGTAACGCCAGGGTAGTGGGTTCGATCCCCGGGACCACCCATACACAAAAAAAACGTATGAACGCATGACTGTAAGTCGCTTTGGTTAAAAGCGTCTGCTAAATGGCATATTATTATTATTATTATGTCTTCTAATTGCAGTCGCTGTACTCATAATATACAGGAGAACGATCGCCTTACGGCGAGAATAGCTGTGCTACAAGCCCAGCTTCAGACGCAATCGTTAGGCAAGGGTAATTTCAGTGTAGGAAAGGAAGAAACAGCGTCTGTGCCACCAGTAAGTACAGATAGTAACGTTAGTATAAATCCCCCCGCACAGTCCCCGCAGCCGGACAACTTTCTCATGGCTTCTGGAGGGAAATACCGTTGGAATGCTCAACCGGTGTCGCTCATTCAGCCGACAGAAACTTTCAACCGGTTTTCCCCATTATGTAGCGAGTCGGAGTCTGAGTCTGAGTCTTCTCTTGTCTCTACTCCTCCCGTTACGGGGTCTGAGACGCCGAAGGCTCCCACCATTAGCTCTGACAAATTGAAAACCCTAGTCATTGGCGACTCCATTACCCGCAGTATTAGACTTAAAACGAATCACCCAGCGATCATACACTGTTTACCAGGGGGCAGGGCTACCGACGTTAAGGCTAATCTAAAGATGGTGCTGGCTAAAGCTAAAACTGGCGAGTGTAGAGAGTATAGAGATATTGTTATCCACGTTGGCACCAACGATGTTAGGATGAAACAGTCAGAGGTCACCAAGTGCAACATAGCTTCAGCGTGTAAATCAGCTAGAAAGATGTGTCGGCATCGAGTAATTGTCTCTGGCCCCCTCCCAGTTAGGGGGAGTGACGAGCTCTACAGCAGAGTCTCAGCACTCAATCGCTGGTTGAAAACTGTTTTCTGCCCCTCCCAAAAGATATAATTTGTAGATAATTGGCCCTCTTTCTGGGACTCACCCACAAACAGGACCAAGCCTGACCTGCTAAGGAGTGACGGACTCCATCCTAGCTGGAGGGGTGCTCTCATCTTATCTACCAACATAGATAGGGCTCTAACTCCTCTAGCCCCACAGTGAAATAGGGTGCAGGCCAGGCAGCAGGCTGTTAGCCAACCTGCCAGCTTAGTGGAGTCTGCCAATAGCACAGTCAGTGTAGTCAGCTCAGCCATACCCATTGAGACTGTGTCTGTGCCTCGACCTAGGTTGGGCAAAACTAAACATGACGGTGTTTGCCCTAGCAATCTTATTAGGATAAAGACCTCCTCCATTCCTGCCATTATTGAAAGAGATCGTGATACCTCACATCTCAAAATAGGGTTACTTAATGTTAGATCCCTCACTTCAAAGGCAGTCATAGTCAATGAACTAATCACTGATCATAATCTTGATGTGATTGGCCTGACTGAAACATGGCTTAAGCCTGATGAATTTGCTGTGTTAAATGAGGCCTCACCTCCTGGTTACACTAGTGACCATATTCCCCGTGCATCCCGCAAAGGCGGAGGTGTTGCTAACATTTACGATAGCAAATTTCAATTTACAAAAAAAAAAATGGCGTTTTCGTCTTTTGAGCTTCTAGTCATGAAATCTATGCAGCCTACTCAATCACTTTTTATAGCTACTGTTTACAGGCCTCCTGGGCCATATACAGCATTCCTCTCTGAGTTTCCTGAATTCCTATCAGACCTTGTAGTCATAGCAGATCATATTCTAATTTTTGGTGATTTTAATATTCACATGGAGAAGTCCACAGACCCACTCCAAAAGTCTTTCGGAGCCATCATCGACTCAGTGGGTTTTGTCCAACATATCTCTGGACCTACTCACTGCCACAGTCATACTCTGGACCTAGTTTTGTCCCATGGAATAAATGTTGTAGATCTTAATGTTTTTCCACAAAATCCTGGACTATCGGACCACCATTTTATTACGTTTGCAATCGCAACAAATAATCTGCTCAGACCCCAACCAAGGAGCATCAAAAGTCGTGCTATAAATTCTCAGACAACACAAAAATTCCTTGATGCCCTTCCAGACTCCTTCTGCCTACCCAAGGACGTCAGAGGACAAAAATCAGTTAACCACTTAACTGAGGAACTCAATTTAACCTTGCGCAATACCCTAGATGCAGTTGCACCCCTAAAAACGAAAAACATTTGTCATAAGAAACTAGCTCCCTGGTATACAGAAAATACCCGAGCTTTGAAGCAAGCTTCCAGGAAATTGGAACGGAAATGGCGCCACACCAAACTGGAAGTCTTCCGACTAGCTTGGAAAGACAGTACCGTGCAGTACCGAAGAGCCCTCACTGCTGCTCGATCATCCTACTTTTCCAACTTAATCGAGGAAAATAAGAACAATCCAAAATTTCTTTTTGATGCTGTTGCAAAGCTAACTAAAAAGCAGCATTCCCCAAGAGAGGATGGCTTTCACTTCAGCAGTAATAAATTCATGAACTTCTTTGAGGAAAAGATCATGACCATTAGAAAGCAAATTACGGACTCCTCTTTGAATCTGCGTATTCCTCCAGGGCTTAGCTGTCCTGGATCTGCACAGCTCTGCGAGGGCCTGGGATCGGGAGAGACACTTAAGTGTTTTAGTACTATATCTCTTGACACAATGATGAAAATAATCATGGCCTCTAAACCTTCAAGCTGCATACTGGATCCTATTCCTACTAAACTGCTGAAGGAGCTGCTTCCTGTGCTTGGCCCTCCTATGTTGAACATAATAAACAGCTCTCTATCCACCGGATGTGTACCAAACTCACTAAAAGTGGCAGTGATAAAGCCTCTCTTGAAAAAGCCAAACCTTGACCCGGAAAATATAAAAAACTATCGGCCTATATCGAATCTTCCATTCCTCTCAAAAATTTTAGAAAAAGCTGTTGCGCAGCAACTCACTGCCTTTCTGAAGACAAACAATGTATACGAAATGCTTCAGTCTGGTTTTAGACCCCATCATAGCACTGAGACTGCACTTGTGAAGGTGGTAAATGACCTTTTAATGGCGTCAGACCGAGGCTCTGCATCTGTCCTCGTGCTACTAGACCTTAGTGCTGCCTTTGACACCATCGATCACCACATTCTTTTGGAGAGACTGGAAACCCAAATTGGTCTACACGGACAAGTTCTGGCCTGGTTTAGATCTTACCTGTCGGAAAGATATCAGTTTGTCTCTGTGAATGGTCTGTCCTCCGACAAATCAACTGTACATTTCGGTGTTCCTCAAGGTTCCGTTTTAGGACCACTATTGATTTCACTATATATTTTACCTCTTGGGGATGTTATTCGAAAACATAATGTTAACTTTCACTGCTATGCGGATGACACACAGCTGTACATTTCAATGAAACATGGTGAAGCCCCAAAATTGCCCTCGCTAGAAGCCTGTGTTTCAGACATAAGGAAGTGGATGGCTGAAAACTTTCTACTTTTAAACTCGGACAAAACAGAGATGCTTGTTCTAGGTCCCAAGAAACAAAGAGATCTTCTGTTAAATCTGACAATTCATCTTGATGGTTGTAAAGTCGTCTCAAATAAAACTGTGAAGGACCTCGGCGTTACTCTTGACCCTGATCTCTCTTTTGACGAACATATCAAGACTGTTTCAAGGACAGCTTTTTTCCATCTACGTAACATTGCAAAAATCAGAAACTTTCTGTCCAAAAATGATGCAGAAAAATTAATCCATGCATTTGTTACTTCTAGGTTAGACTACTGCAATGCTCTATTTTCCGGCTACCCGGATAAAGCACTAAATAAACTTCAGTTAGTGCTAAATACGGCTGCTAGAATCCTGACTAGAACCAAGAAATTTGATCATATTACTCCAGTGCTAGCTTCCCTACACTGGCTTCCTGTTAAGGCAAGGGCTGATTTCAAGGTTTTACTGTTAACCTATAAAGCGTTACATGGGCTTGCTCCTACCTATCTTTCCGAGTTGGTCCTGCCGTACATACCAATATGTACGCTACGGTCACAAGACGCAGGCCTCCTAATTGTCCCTAGAATTTCTAAGCAAACAGCGGGAGGCAGGGCTTTCTCCTATAGATCTCCATTTTTATGGAACAGTTTGCCTACCCATGTGAGAGACGCAGACTCGGTCTCAACCTTTAAGTCTTTACTGAAGACTTATCTCTTCAGTAGGTCTTATGATTGAGTGTAGTCTGGCCCAGGAGTGTGAAGGTGAACGGAAAGGCTCTGGAGCAACGAACAGCCCTTGCTGTCTCTGCCAGGCCGGTTCCCCTCTCTCCACTGGGGTTCTCTGCCTCTAACCCTGTTACAGGGGCTGAGTCACTGGCTTGCTGGTGCTCTTTCATGCCGTCCCTAGGAGGGGTGCGTCACTTGAGTGGGTTGAGTTACTGACGTGATCTTCCTGTCTGGGTTGGCGCCCCCCCTTGGTTTGTGCTGTGGTGGAGACCTCTGTGGGCTATACTCGGCCTTGTCTCAGGATTGTAAGTTGGTGGTTGAGGATATCCCTCTAGTGGTGCGGGGGCTGTGCTTTGGCAGAGTGGGTGGGGTTATATCCTTCCTGTTTGGCCCTGTCCGGGGGTTTCTTCGGATGGGGCCACAGTGTCTCCGGACCGCTCCTGTCTCAGCCTCCAGTATTTATGCTGCAGTAGTTTATGTGTCGGGGGGCTGGGGTTAGTTGGTTATACCTGGAGTACTTCTCCTGTCTTATCCAGTGTCCTGTGTGAATTTAAGTATGCTCTCTCTAATTCTCTCGTTCTCTCTGAGAACCTGAGCCCTAGGACCATACGTCAGGACTACCGGGCATGCTGACACCTTGCTGTCCCCAGTCCGCCTGGCCTTGCTGCTATTCCAGTTTCAACTGTTCTGCCTGCGGTTACGAAACCCCTACCTGTCCCAGACCTGCTGTTTTCAACTCTTAATGATCGGCTATGAAAAGCCAACTGAGAGACCTGAGCCCTAGGACCATACGTCGGGACTACCGGCCGTGGTGACTCCTTGCTGTCCCCAGTCCGCCTGGCCTTGCTGCTATTCCAGTTTCAACTGTTCTGCCTGCGGTTATGGAACCCCTACCTGTCCCAGACCTGCTGTTTTCAACTCTTAATGATCGGCTATGAAAAGCCAACTGAGATTTATTCCTGATTATTATTTGACCATGCTTGTCACTTATGAACATTTTTGAACATCTTAGCATGGTTCTGTTATAATCTCCACCCGGCACAGCCAGAAGAGGACTGGCCACCCCTCATAGCCTGGTTCCTCTCTAGGTTTCTTCCTAGGTTTTGGCCTTTCTAGGGAGTTTTTCCTAGCCACCGTGCTTCTACACCTGCATTACTAGCTGTTTGGGGTTTTAGGCTGGGTTTCTGTACAGCACTTCGAGATATTAGCTGATGTACGAAGGGCTATATAAAATAAAATTGATTGATTGATCGATGACCGTTCCACAGGTGCATGTTCATTAATTGTTTATGGTTCATTGAACAAGCATGGGAAACAGTGTTTAAACCCTTTACAATGAAGATCTATTTTAACAAATTATCTTTAAAAGACAGGGTCCTGAAAAAGGGACGTTTATTTGGGTACATTTGTGGACAAAATTCGAACTTACTCAACCTTTAACTTCTTTTTTAAAATACTATTCATTTTTTTGGTACTTCTTACCCCTTATTCTCCCCAATTGGTAGTTACAGTCTTGTCCTATCACTGCAACTCCCATACGGATTTGGGAGAGGCAAAAATCGAGAGCCATGCGTCCTCCGAAACACAACCCCGACAAGCCACACTGCTTGCTTAACCCGGAAGCCAACCGCACCAATGTGTCGGAGAAAACAACGTACAGCTGGTGACCGAAGTCAGCGTGCATGTGCCCTGCCGCCACAAGGAGTCGCTAGAGCGCAATGGGACAAGGACATCCCAGCCGGCCAAACCATCCCCTAACCCGGACGACGCAGGGCCAATTGTGCGCCGCCTCATGGGTCTCCTGGTCACGGTCCGGGATCGAACCCGGATCTGTAGTGACGCCTCTAGCACTGCGATGCAGTGCCTTAGACCGTTGCACCATTCAGGAGGCCTTAAAATACTATTTTAACCCAGGATGGCACCTGCGTACTTGTTTGCCATTATAATGTGGAAGTTAGCAATCTTAGCTGAGACCTGAATACTTTTATTAGCTCCACAAACTAATGCCTTTATCTCAGCAGGCTAACATAATTTTGCGATGTGGAGGAGACCGGGACTTGAACCCACCCAGTAACACCAGCAACTATCTGGCTCACTCCCACCAGATTTTCTACTAAAATGCCTTATTTTAGTGTAATGAATGATGTTGAATAAATTAATGAATGATTTTGAATAAATGTGCTAAGAATGTTGTATGAATGAAACTGCAACATTCATGACAGTGTCATGACCGGTTTCATAAAGGTGTTAAGAATGCCTTATGTCTCGTTCATAAATTGTTAACAACTCATCACTATCCGGCAAAACTATCCAATTGAGGTTTTCTTCCCATTCACAATAATACATTTTGTTGTCATAGTGAGAAATTCAACATTATGAAACCAAAAGATTCATCAGGAGTCTTTTTACACATTCTAACAGAGTCAGTAAAGGCCTAGCTGTCAGCTCCGGTCAGCAGCTCCATTCCAGGCCCAGACGTCAGCCCCTCTCCAAGGTCGGGGCCTCCTACACCAGGGTCCAGACAGGGCTTGGTGCATCGTGGGAGGAAGGAGAGGGGAAGCATCGCGCCGAGGTCCAGACCAGACCGGGGAGGCAGAGAGGGAGAGGTCGTCACGCCCGGAGCCGGATCCGCCTCCGAGGCGGAATACCCACCCGGACCCTACCCTAATGAGTCAGGTTGGTGCGGCTGGAGTACGCACCTTTGGGGGGGGGGGGGAGTACTGTCACGCCCTGGCCTTGAGAGGCTGGTTATCTTTAGTTGGTTTGGCGAGGGCGTGAGGATCTATGTTAGAATTTCGATGTTTAGGATCTAGTGTGGTGTTTCTATGTTTGGCCGGGTGTGATTCCCAATCAGAGACAGCTGTCGCTCGTTGTCTCTGATTGGGGATCATACTAAGTAGACTGTTTGCCTACCTTAGTTGTGGGATCTTGTTCCGTTTTAGGCTTGTATGTGTTTAGCCTGAGGACTTCACGTTATGTTGTTTCTTGTTTTGTTTATTGGGTTTAATAAACATGTTCGCATACCATGCTGCACCTTGGTCTGACCCATCTCTCAACAATCGTGACAGCGTGCTAGTTAACCTCATCATAGGTCTTCATTTTGATATACTCTAGTGAGCCGATTTAAAAGTTGCGAACTTGAAAAAGGAGGGACATTTAGGTCATTCACTTGCACCACTTTGAATGTGATGGACTCTGTCGCTACCAAAATGGCCCCTGATCCCTTTTAAAGGGAAAGAAGTAAAGGCATTAGTGAAGTTCGTTATAGGCCCCCATTTTTTTTTTATCACCTTCTGCTCATACAGCAAGAGAGTGGAAATTTTGGAAATAGATTATTGCAGCCCTTTTACACTGGCATAGAAATTCCCTGAAAAATGTGCCTGAGCGATGTGTAAGTTTCTGTAATGGACTATGCCATAGGAATGTACTCCTGAGTGGCGCAGTGGTCTAAGGCACTGCATCGCAGTGCTAACTGTGCCACTAGAGATCCTGGTTCGAATCCAGGCTCTGTCGCAGCCGGCCGTGACCGGGAGACTCATGGGCGGCGCACAATTGGCCCAGCGTCGTCCAGGGTAGGGGAGGGAATGGCCGGCAGGGATGTAGCTCAGTTGATAGAGCATGGCGTTTGCAACGCCAGGGTTGTGGGTTTGATTCCCACGGGGGGCCAGTATATAAAAAAAAAATGTATTCACTAACTGTAAGTCGCTCTGGATAAGAGCGTCTGCTAAATGACTAAAATGTAAATGTAAAATGAATGTTTCCATGGAAACATGGCAAAAGCGCCAGTACAGATCAATGCTGCTCTCAGGGGAGTAGTCTATCTGGGTCGTTTCTGTATAGTGAGAAATGTTGTTGGATAAAACTCAACAGGAGAAAGCTATTGCTCATAGTATGGAGTGTAGTGTGATAGATGTTAAATTATGTTATTCCTCAGGTGCTATCCCAATTTAAACAAACTACAATTTATAAAGCATTTATAGAACCTTCTTAAGCACTACAGTCAAAAATGCTTCACAAATAATTTCTAAGCAAAGTCATACTAAAATAAAGGGTGATATTACATAATTCCACCCTCTATATAGCATGGCATTTACTTATACATGATTTTTGAAGAATGTAAGAAAACGTTATAAAAGGGTTTATGAAGGCTTCATAAAACCTTTAAAGCTGTTTATATAAGGCCTGCCCTGGGACTACGGGTGCAAATTAGCTTTTGGCTAACTCCGGCACATTTACATGGATGTTGTATTATTGTAATATTGATGTTGATTAATATGCATTGTCCCCTATCAATAAAAAAAGTAGGACCAAATCTTATTAGAAATGATTTGTTCTGCGATGAGGTTTTTACCCACCCTGAGTAGACCGTTTGCCCTGTGTGTAGTCTGCCTGAGCGGAATCCAGGTTACATCAGATACTCCTTTAGAAACCGTCGCTACC
Source organism: Coregonus lavaretus (assembly GCF_964263955.1). Classification (NCBI taxonomy): domain Eukaryota; kingdom Metazoa; phylum Chordata; class Actinopteri; order Salmoniformes; family Salmonidae; genus Coregonus; species Coregonus lavaretus. The sequence continues at coordinate 29,085,319 of NC_140026.1, forward strand.
CTACTGCTCTTTTCCCCCGTCATGATGCGTATGTCATGCTCTGTTAGACGTCGGAATTTCGGGTGGCTAAGCCGAGAAAAAAAGAGGTGAACAGAGCTTTGTATTGGATTAGATCACAACTGGGCAAAATTACATTCATACCGAGTGTAAAAAAACAACAATTTTTTCACATTAATTTCAAACAAATTACCCCCTGTCGGAAGGCCTAATGAAACAAAAACATTAGAACGTACTACCTGCTTACTTGTGAATTCTCCAGAAAGTTTATTTGATATGTCTAAGCCAATAACCAAAGTATTGGTGATAAGAAACTGTTCAGCAGACATGAACTGGGTCTGAATGACTAAATTGTTGAAAATTCACGGGCCTCCGCTTTGAATAATTAGCTGAGTTTTAAGCAGAAATCTTGGCGCGAGAAACTAATTTCCTCCAGCACGAAGGTTCCGTCCTTTGAAAAACTCTGTCCAACTGATAAGGTAGAATTAAAACACGTTTCATAAGCAAGCTGGACTTTTTCCTGGTCTCTTCCAAAAAAGATTGAAAAAGATTGTGTCATAGCAACCTCAATAGGTGTGCAGTGTTTCGTGTGTTTTGAACTAATGCTGTATGTCCCATCAGAAAATCAAGAACATTGTCTTATGTCAATTGTGTCCTTAGTTGTGAGTGGTCCAACATTGACTCCCCTGGTCCCTCAACGCTTGGACAAACATTGGATGAGTCACTGAGACAACAATTCCCTTGGATATGCCCAATGTTTGTTTCTCTCTCTCTGAGCTTGAATCATATCTCACTCACTCACTCACTCAAACACACACACACACACACACACACACACACACACACACACACACACACACACACACACACACACACACACACACACACACACACACACACACACACACACACACACCCACACACACACACACACACACACACACACACATAGCCTCTGCAAAAAAGTTGATTAAAAAATGCATTATCTTCTCACTTTCTGCTGTTGGCGTCTGGCTTTCTAAACTGTCTGAGAAAGCGTTGGAGTGTGAAATTGAGTTCAAAACTGTATGCAGCGCGAGGAACCCGAGACGAGCGTATGTTTGGTTATCTATTCATATCACATTGAAATTCACTTGCAGTTTTGCATGAAGAGGTCAATTAACACGTTGTGATGTTTGTTCTTGGTTCTTGGCAGAATTTGCGAGCAGGATTGAAGTTGTAAAAGGACAAGATTTGGAAGGTGACATTTGAACCTCAAGATTGGCTCAAATAGATTGGTCATCTTGGGGGTCAGTGAAGTTCTATAATGAAAAGGTCCAAATAAATGCCTCCTATTTATTTTATTTATTTGAGAGCCATGAACCAAGTGGAGGAGTTCTGTGTGATGGTTGCAATTGTATCTTCACCAGAGTTCAATTCTGGCTTTTGCAAAAGGGTCACATTTTGCTTGATAACATTTATTGTAGTACAGTAACTTGGAGTCCATAGTTTTTAACCGTTTCCTCATATAAGAGGTTTAAGTTTTTCTTCCTGCAGCCCAAAGTCAACAGGTCTATGCTAGAATAATAACACTTATCCATATTAATTTGCCAAAAACAAATTAGTTTTCTTGAGAATGTTACTTTTGCTGCGTTTTCGAGATTGAATCAGCAGAACTACACCGGCAGTTCCTAGGCCCGAGTCTCTCTTCAGCGCGTAATGATGAATGTTTGTAACCAGATGATATACAGTTGAAGTCAGAGGTTTACATACACCTTAGCCAAATACATTTAAACTCAGTTTTTCACAATTCCTGACATTTAATCCTAGTAAAAATTCCCTGTCTTAGGTCAGTTAGGTTCACCACTTGATTTTAAGAATGTGAAATGTCAGAATAATAGTAGAGAGAATTATTTTTTTCAGCTTTTATTTCTTTCATCACATTCGCAGTGGGTCAGAAGTTTACATACACTCAATTAGTATTTGGTAGCATTGCCTTTAAATTGTTTAACTTGGTTCAAACGTTTCGGGGAGCCTTCCACAAGCTTCCCACAATAAATTGGGTGATAATAAATTTTGGCCCATTCCTCCTGACAGAGCTGGTGTAACTGAGTCAGGTTTGTAGGCCTCCTTGCTCGCACACACTTTTTCAGTTCTGCCCACACATTTTCTATAGGATTGAGGTCAGGGCTTTGTGATGGCCACTCCAATACCTTGACTTTGTTGCCCTTAAGCCATTTTGCCACAACTTTGGAAGTATGCTTGGGGTCATTGTCCATTTCGAAGACCCATTCGCGACCAAGCTTTAACTTCCTGACTGATGTCTTGAGATGTTGCTTCAATATATCCACATAATTTTCCTTCCTCATGATGCCATCTATTTTGTGAAGTGCACCAGTCCCTCCTGCAGCAAAGCACCCCCATAGCATGATGCTGCCACCCCCGTGCTTCACGGTTGGGATTGTGTTCTTCGGCTTGCAAGAACCCCCTTTTTCCTCCAAACATAACGATGGTCAATATGGCCAAACAGTTCTATCTTTGTTTCATCAGACCAGAGGACATTTCTCCAAAAAGTACAATCTTTGTCCCCATGTGCAGTTGCAAACCGTAGTCTGGCTTTTTTAAGGCGATTTTGGAGCAGTGGCTTCTTCCTTGCTGAGCGGCATTTCAGGTTATGTCGATATAGGACTCGTTTTACTGTGGATATGGATACTTTTGTACGTGTTTCCTCCAGCATCTTCACAAGGTCATTAAAGTGTTAGACCTATCACTAAAAGCTTCAGTCATACAAAAGTTATACTTAAATCCGAACTGGTTTTCTAGCAAATTAGTAAGATTGTCTCACCCAATGTTCAAGAATGGCCTTTTTCCCTTTATTCAGAATATAACCTCACACTTTCAGTTACTTAAAAAGGAAATAATCTCCCAAATATCACTATTTCTAAAACAAGCCATAGAAAGTTGGTTGCCATTTCAATTTAATCCTCCAGAAACGACAGAACAAATAATGCAACAAATATTGTGGTTAAACTCAAATATACTAATTGATAAAAAACCTTTTTTTTTGACAACATAAAAAAAAAAAAAGTATAATCTTCGTAAATGATATCATCGGTAGGACTGGTGGAGTTATATTGCACATGCAGCTAACAAAAACGTATGGAAATGTCTGCTCTACCCAAAATGTCAACCAAATAATTGCAGCATTACCGCAAAAATGGAAGAGGAAAGTGGAAGGGGGAAAATGTAAGGAACTTGTCTGTCGGCCTTGCATTAAAGAACATAATTGGTTACAGAAAACAGTGATAAATAACAAAGTATACCAGTTTCATTTAAGGACCAATGGATTGACAGCCGTCCCATATAGATTGCAAAAAAGTTGGGAAGAGATTTTTGACATACCGATCCCATGGCATAGTGTTTATGAACTGATACGCAAAACGACACCGGATTCAAAACTGTAAGAACTGTAATTGTAAGAGCGACATGTAGGCGGGAAGCGAAGTCAAGAGCAGGACACCGAGCTACTGGCAACGTACTTTACTGTACACAGTAATAAAAGTACAACACAACCTCCTAAAAGGGAGGAACAATAACCCGCACACAATAGCAACTGCCGACTTAACGAAAACAATCACGCACAATACACAATGAGAGACAGAGGGTTATAAAGGGAATACAATACAACATAATTGGAAACAGGTGTAAACAATAAAGACCAAACAAGACAAACACCGAAACAAAGATCGGTAGCAGCTAGTACTCTGGGGACGATGAACGCCGAAGCCTGCCCGAGCAAGGAGGAGGAGCAGCATGGAGGGATCTAGGATGTCCCTCCTAGGGACCCAGCACCGTTCCTCCGGACCGTACCCCTCCCACTGCAGGCCCCCCATCTGACGCCTCGTATCCAAGATGGAACGGACTGAGTACGCCGGAGCCCCCTCGATGTCCAGTGGGGGCGGAGGAGCCTGTCGTACATTACTCTCCTGGAGTGGACCAGCTACTACCGGCCTGAGGAGAGACACATGGAACCACTCGTCCACCGCAGGGGCTTCGATCTGGCTCTGATGCCAAGGTGCCAGGACCGGCTGATAACCTAGCACACACTAAAAAGGCGTAAGGTTAGTTGAGGAGTGGCGGAGGGAGTTTTGGGCTATCTCTGCCCAGGTGATATATCCCGACCACTCCCCCTGCCGGTCATGGCAATAGGACCTCAGAAACCTACCCACATCCTGGTTCACTCTCTCCACCTGCCCATTACTCTCGGGGTGAAAACCTGAGGTAAGGCTAATCGAGACCCCCAGACATTCCATAAACGCCCTCCAGACTCTAGAGGTGAACTGGGGACCCCGATCAGACACTATATCCTCAGGTACCCCGTAGTGCAGGAAGACGTGTGTAAACAGGGCGTCAGCAGTTTGTAGGGCTGTAGGGAGACCTGGCATAGGAATGAGACGGAAGGCCTTCGAAAACCGATCCACAACGACCAAGATCGTCGTGTTCCCCTGGGAGGGGGAAGGTCCGTGACAAAATCCACCGATAGGTGAGACCACGGCCGTTGTGGAACAGGTAGGGGTTGTAACTTCCCTCTGGGCAGGTGTCTTGGCGCCTTACACTGGGCGCACACTGAGCAGGAGGAAACATAAACCCTCACGTCCTTAGCTAAAGTCGGCCACCAGTACTTCCCACTAAGGCAGTGCACTGTCCGACCAATACCAGGATGACCAGAGGAGGTTGACATGTGAGCCCAATATATCAATCAGTCACGAATCTTGAGCGGCACGTACTTCCGACCCCTTCAGCAGCGAGGTAATGGGAGCTGCTACCTGCCCAAAGCCCCGGATAAACCTCCAGTTGTAATTGGCAAAACCCAAGATCCGCTGCACCTCCTTCACCATGGTGGGAGTCTGCCAATAGGGGTCGGCTCGGAAGTGCTGGAGGATGGAATGGACGGCCCCGAATCCGGACGTCCGCGGGTAGCCAACAGGGTATCCAGGCGAATCGACATGTCCACCAGTTGGTCGACGCTTAGGTTGGTGTCCCTGCAGGCCAATTCCCGATGCACGTCCTCCCTCAGGCTACATCTGTAGTGGTCGATGAGGGCCCTCTCATTCCATCTAGTGTTGGCAGCCAGCGTCCGGAAGTCCAGTGCGAACTCCTGCGCGCTCCTCCTCCCCTGTCTGAGGTGGAATAGACGCTCACCCGCCGCTTTACCCTCTGGTGGATGATCGAATACTGCCCTGAAGCGGCGGGTGAACTCCGCATAGTTGACAGTAGCGGCGTCTATTCCCCCCCACTCACCGGAGGTGAAGCGATGGGCATCACCGATGGTGGTGGTATCGTCGGAGGAAGTGTAGGCAGACCTCCTCTTTCCCATCGCTCCATTGTTCTCACCACCCGTTCCATGGCGGTGCCGAGAGCCTGGATCATGGCCGCTTGTTGTTCTACGCGTTCTTCCATTGATCCAGCTGGCACCGCCGCTCCTGCTGACTCCATGTCTTAGGTGCGTGATTCTGTCAGAGCGACGTGTATGCGGGAAGCGAAGTCAAGAGCAGGACACAGAGCTACTGGCAACGTACTTTACTGCACACAGTAATCAAATTACAACACAACCTCCTAAAAGGGAGGAACAATAAACCGCACACAATAGCAACTGCCGACTTAACGAAAACAATCACGCACAATACACAATGAGAGACAGAGGGTTATAAAGGGAATACAATACAACATAATTGGAAACAGGTGTAAACAATAAAGACCAAACAAGACAAACACAGAAACAAAGATCGGTAGCAGCTAGTACACCGGGGACGACGAACGCCGAAGCCTGCCCGAGCAAGGAGGAGGAGCAGCCTCGGCTGAATCCATGACAAGAATCTTTCTTTAAATTATTTAAATTATTATATAAAATTCTTGCTACCAATACAATGTTATTTATATGGGGGATACAATCTTCCCAGCTCTGCAGATTTTGCTGCGAAGAGACAGAATCATTAGATCATTTGTTTTGGTACTGTCCATTTGTAGCTTGTTTTTGGACACAGGTCCAGGAATGGCTAAAGGATTGCAATATTTACCTGGAGCTAACCCTAAAGATAGCATTACTGGGTGATCTGAAAAGTCATAGTCAATCGATCAATAACATAATCATACTTTTAGCAAAAATGTTTATTTTCAATTTACAATCTGTAGAAACAATGAGAATAGAAAGGTTCAGAACTTTTGTAAAACATCACAGTACAGTTGAAAAATATATGGCAAATAGAAATCCAATATGGATGGTGTTAAGAGATAGATGGGTGGTGTTGAATGGAGTTGAAGGATGGGACTAATAACAACTAACAACAACTAATAACAACAAGATAACTAATAATGTAAGCATACTGTGTCCATAATAAGTATATAGGTTGTAGGTTGAGAGCTTTTGGGAAAGAGCACAGTTAGAAAGATATGGCATATAGAAGCAAACCGGATGGACATCATGAAAATTATGTGAGAGGTTGAGGGTAGAAGAAGTTCAAATTGTAAAATTGACTGTGTCCATAAAATGTATATAGTACGTATAAGCTGCAAGTAAAGGCCTAAGCATTGTTGTTCACTAGTAAAGGGAAATATATTTTTTAAAAGGAAATGTATATGTCTGTCTGTCTGTCTGTATATATATACAGTGGGGAAAAAAAGTATTTAGTCAGCCACCAATTGTGCAAGTTCTCCCACTTAAAAAGATGAGAGAGGCCTGTAATTTTCATCATATGTACACGTCAACTATGACAGACAAACTGAGAATTTTTTTTCCAGAAAATCACATTGTAGGATTTTTAATGAATTTATTTGCAAATTATGGTGGAAAATAAGTATTTGGTCAATAACAAAAGTTTCTCAATACTTTGTTATATACCCTTTGTTGGCAATGACACAGGTCAAACGTTTTCTGTAAGTCTTCACAAGGTTTTCACACACTGTTGCTGGTATTTTGGCCCATTCCTCCATGCAGATCTCCTCTAGAGCAGTGATGTTTTGGGGCTGTCGCTGGGCAACACAGACTTTCAACTCCCTCCAAAGATTTTCTATGGGGTTGAGATCTGGAGACTGGCTAGGCCACTCCAGGACCTTGAAATGCTTCTTACGAAGCCACTCCTTCGTTGCCCGGGCGGTGTGTTTGGGATCATTGTCATGCTGAAAGACCCAGCCACGTTTCATCTTCAATGCCCTTGCTGATGGAAGGAGGTTTTCACTCAAAATCTCACGATACATGGCCCCATTCATTCTTTCCTTTACACGGATCAGTCGTCCTGGTCCCTTTGCAGAAAACAGCCCCAAAGCATGATGTTTCCACCCCCATGCTTCACAGTAGGTATGGTGTTCTTTGGATGCATCTCAGCATTCTTTGTCCTCCAAACACGACGAGTTGAGTTTTTACCAAAAAGTTCTATTTTGGTTTCATCTGACCATATGACATTCTCCCAATCCTCTTCTGGATCATCCAAATGCACTCTAGCAAACTTCAGACGGGCCTGGACATGTACTGGCTTAAGCAGGGGGACACGTCTTCACTGCAGGATTTGAGTCCCTGGCGGCGTAGTGTGTTACTGATGGTAGGCTTTGTTACTTTGGTCCCAGCTCTCTGCAGGTCATTCACTAGGTCCCCCCGTGTGGTTCTGGGATTTTTGCTCACCGTTCTTGTGATAATTTTGACCCCACGGGGTGAGATCTTGCGTGGAGCCCCAGATCGAGGGAGATTATCAGTGGTCTTGTATGTCTTCCATTTCCTAATAATTGCTCCCACAGCTGATTTCTTAAAACCAAGCTGCTTACCTATTGCAGATTCAGTCTTCCCAGCCTGGTGCAGGTCTACAATTTTTGTTTCTGGTGTCCTTTGACAGCTCTTTGGTCTTGGCCATAGTGGAGTTTGGAGTGTGACTGTTTGAGGTTGTTGACAGGTGTTTTTTATACTGATAACAAGTTCAAACAGGTGCCATTAATACAGGTAACGAGTGGAGGACAGAGGAGCCTCTTAAAGAAGAAGTTACAGGTCTGTGAGAGCCAGAAATCTTGCTTGTTTGTAGGTGACCAAATACTTATTTTCCACCATAATTTGCAAATAAATTCATTAAAAATCCTACAATGTGATTTTCTGGATATTTTTTTCTCAATTTGTCTGTCATAGTTGACGTGTACCTATGATGAAAATTACAGGCCTCTCTCATCTTTTTAAGTGGGAGAACTTGCACAATTGGTGGCTGACTAAATACTTTTTTCCCCCACTGTATATATATATATATATATATATATATTTGCGAGAAAAAAACAACATATGGGGGATTGGAAGTGATGCAGACAATTACATTGATGGAAGTTACAATCTATCTGCAATATTACACCTGATCTACCCCCTAAAAAAACTAAGAGAAAAAAAAAAAACTTCCTGACTGATGTCTTGAGATGTTGCTTCAATATATCCACATAATTTTCCTTCCTCATGATGCCATCTATTTTGTGAATAATCAATCAATCAATCAATTTTATTTTATATAGCCCTTCTTACATCAGCTAATATCTCGAAGTGCTGTACAGAAACCCAGCCTAAAACCCCAAACAGCTAGTAATGCAGGTGTAGAAGCACGGTGGCTAGGAAAAACTCCCTAGAAAGGCAAAACCTAGGAAGAAACCTAGAGAGGAACCAGGCTATGAGGGGTGGCCAGTCCTCTTCTGGCTGTGCCGGGTGGAGATTATAACAGAACCATGCCAAGATGTTCAAAAATGTTCATAAGTGACAAGCATGGTCAAATAATAATCAGGAATAAATCTCAGTTGGCTTTTCATAGCCGATCATTAGAGTTTAAAACAGCAGGTCTGGGACAGGTAGGGGTTCCATAACCGCAGGCAGAACAGTTTAAACTGGAATAGCAGCAAGGCCAGGCGGACTGGGGATAGCAAGGAGTCACCACGGCCGGTAGTCCCGACGTATGGTCCTAGGGCTCAGGTCTCTCAGTTGGCTTTTCATAGCCGATCATTTAGAGTTGAAAACAGCAGGTCTGGGACAGGTAGGGGTTTCGTAGCCGCAGGCAGAACAGTTGAAACTGGAATAGCAGCAAGGCCAGGCGGACTGGGGGCAGCAGGGTGTCATCATGCCCGGTAGTCCTGACGTATGGTCCTAGGGCTCAGGTTCTCAGAGAGAAAGAGAGAACGAGAGAATTAGAGAGAGCATACTTAAATTCACACAGGACACTGGATAAGACAGGAGAAGTACTCCAGGTATAACCAACTAACCCCAGCCCCCCGACACATAAACTACTGCAGCATAAATACTGGAGGCTGAGACAGGAGCGGTCCGGAGACACTGTGGCCCCATCCGAAGAAACCCCCGGACAGGGCCAAACAGGAAGGATATAACCCCACCCACTCCGCCAAAGCACAGCCCCCGCACCACTAGAGGGATATCCCCAACCACCAACTTACAATCCTGAGACAAGGCCGAGTATAGCCCACAGAGGTCTCCACCACAGCACAAACCAAGGGGGGGGGGGCGCCAACCCAGACAGGAAGATCACGTCAGTAACTCAACCCACTCAAGTGACGCACCCCTCCCAGGGACGGCATGAAAGAGCACCAGCAGGCCAGTGACTCAGCCCCTGCAACAGGGTTAGAGGCAGAGAACCCCAGTGGAGAGGGGAACCGGCCCGGCAGAGACAGCAAGGGCTGTTCGTTGCTCCAGCCTTTCCGTTCACCTTCACACTCCTGGGCCAGACTACACTCAATCATATGACCTACTGAAGAGATAAGTCTTCAGTAAAGACTTAAAGGTTGAGACCGAGTCTGCGTCTCTCACATGGGTAGGCAGACTGTTCCATAGAAATGGAGATCTATAGGAGAAAGCCCTGCCTCCCGCTGTTTGCTTAGAAATTCTAGGGACAATTAGGAGGCCTGCGTCTTGTGACCGTAGCGTACGTATTGGTATGTACGGCAGGACCAACTCGGAAAGATAGGTAGGAGCAAGCCCATGTAACGCTTTATAGGTTAACAGTAAAACCTTGAAATCAGCCCTTGCCTTAACAGGAAGCCAGTGTAGGGAAGCTAGCACTGGAGTAATATGATCAAATTTCTTGGTTCTAGTCAGGATTCTAGCAGCCGTATTTAGCACTAACTGAAGTTTATTTAGTGCTTTATCCGGGTAGCCGGAAAATAGAGCATTGCAGTAGTCTAATCTAGAAGTAACAAATGCATGGATTAATTTTTCTGCATCATTTTTGGACAGAAAATTTCTGATTTTTGCAATGTTACGTAGATGGAAAAAAGCTGTCCTTGAAACAGTCTTGATATGTTCGTCAAAAGAGAGATCAGGGTCAAGAGTAACGCCTAGGTCCTTCACAGTTTTATTTGAGACGACTTTACAACCATCAAGATGAATTGTCAGATTTAACAGAAGATCTCTTTGTTTCTTGGGACCTAGAACAAGCATCTCTGTTTTGTCCGAGTTTAAAAGTAAAAAGTTTTCAGCCATCCACTTCCTTATGTCTGAAACACAGGCTTCTAGCGAGGGCAATTTTGGGGCTTCACCATGCTTCATTGAAATGTACAGCTGTGTGTCATCCGCATAGCAGTGAAAGTTAACATTATGTTTTCGAATAACATCCCCAAGAGGTAAAATATATAGTGAAAACAATAGTGGTCCTAAAACGGAACCTTGAGGAACACCGAAATGTACAGTTGATTTGTCGGAGGACAGACCATTCACAGAGACAAACTGATATCTTTCCGACAGGTAGGATCTAAACCAGGCCAGAACTTGTCCGTGTAGACCAATTTGGGTTTCCAGTCTCTCCAAAAGAATGTGGTGATCGATGGTGTCAAAGGCAGCACTAAGGTCTAGTAGCACGAGGACAGATGCAGAGCCTCGGTCTGACGCCATTAAAAGGTCATTTACCACCTTCACAAGTGCAGTCTCAGTGCTATGATGGGGTCTAAAACCAGACTGAAGCATTTCGTATACATTGTTTGTCTTCAGAAAGGCAGTGAGTTGCTGCGCAACAGCTTTTTCTAAAATTTTTGAGAGGAATGGAAGATTCGATATAGGCCGATAGTTTTTTATATTTTCCGGGTCAAGGTTTGGCTTTTTCAAGAGAGGCTTTATCACTGCCACTTTTAGTGAGTTTGGTACACATCCGGTGGATAGAGAGCTGTTTATTATGTTCAACATAGGAGGGCCAAGCACAGGAAGCAGCTCCTTCAGCAGTTTAGTAGGAATAGGATCCAGTATGCAGCTTGAAGGTTTAGAGGCCATGATTATTTTCATCATTGTGTCAAGAGATATAGTATTAAAACACTTAAGTGTCTCTCCCGATCCCAGGCCCTCGCAGAGCTGTGCAGATCCAGGACAGCTAAGCCCTGGAGGAATACGCAGATTCAAAGAGGAGTCCGTAATTTGCTTTCTAATGGTCATGATCTTTTCCTCAAAGAAGTTCATGAATTTATCACTGCTGAAGTGAAAACCATCCTCTCTTGGGGAATGCTGCTTTTTAGTTAGCTTTGCAACAGTATCAAAAAGAAATTTTGGATTGTTCTTATTTTCCTCGATTAATTTGGAAAAGTAGGATGATCGAGCAGCAGTGAGGGCTCTTCGGTACTGCACGGTACTGTCTTTCCAAGCTAGTCGGAAGACTTCCAGTTTGGTGTGGCGCCATTTCCGTTCCAATTTCCTGGAAGCTTGCTTCAAAGCTCGGGTATTTTCTGTATACCAGGGAGCTAGTTTCTTATGACAAATGTTTTTCGTTTTTAGGGGTGCAACTGCATCTAGGGTATTGCGCAAGGTTAAATTTAGTTCCTCAGTTAAGTGGTTAACTGATTTTTGTCCTCTGACGTCCTTGGGTAGGCAGAAGGAGTCTGGAAGGGCATCAATGAATTTTTGTGTTGTCTGAGAATTTATAGCACGACTTTTGATGCTCCTTGGTTGGGGTCTGAGCAGATTATTTGTTGCGATTGCAAACGTAATAAAATGGTGGTCCGATAGTCCAGGATTTTGTGGAAAAACATTAAGATCTACAACATTTATTCCATGGGACAAAACTAGGTCCAGAGTATGACTGTGGCAGTGAGTAGGTCCAGAGACATGTTGGACAAAACCCACTGAGTCGATAATGGCTCCGAAGGACTTTTGGAGTGGGTCTGTGGACTTCTCCATGTGAATATTAAAATCACCAAAAATTAGAATATGATCTGCTATGACTACAAGGTCTGATAGGAATTCAGGAAACTCAGAGAGGAACGCTGTATATGGCCCAGGAGGCCTGTAAACAGTAGCTATAAAAAGTGATTGAGTAGGCTGCATAGATTTCATGACTAGAAGCTCGAAAGATGAAAACGTCATTTTTTTTTTTGTAAATTGAAATTTGCTATCGTAAATGTTAGCAACACCTCCGCCTTTGCGGGATGCACGGGGAATATGGTCACTAGTGTAACCAGGAGGTGAGGCCTCATTTAACACAGCAAATTCATCAGGCTTAAGCCATGTTTCAGTCAGGCCAATCACATCAAGATTATGATCAGTGATTAGTTCATTGACTATGACTGCCTTTGAAGTGAGGGATCTAACATTAAGTAACCCTATTTTGAGATGTGAGGTATCACGATCTCTTTCAATAATGGCAGGAATGGAGGAGGTCTTTATCCTAATAAGATTGCTAGGGTGAACACCACCATGTTTAGTTTTGCCCAACCTAGGTCGAGGCACAGACACAGTCTCAATGGGTATGGCTGAGCTGACTACACTGACTATGCTATTGGCAGACTCCACTAAGCTGGCAGGTTGGCTAACAGCCTGCTGCCTGGCCTGCACCCTATTTCACTGTGGGGCTAAAGGAGTTAGAGCCCTATCTATGTTGGTAGATAAGAGGAGAGCACCCCTCCAGCTAGGATGGAGTCCGTCACTCCTCAGCAGGTCAGGCTTGATCCTGTTTGTGGGTGAGTCCCAGAAAGAGGGCCAATTATCCACAAATGTTATATTTTGGGAGGGGCAGAAAACAGTTTTCAACCAGCGATTAAGTGCTGAGACTCTGCTGTAGAGCTCGTCACTTCCCCTAACTGGGAGGGGGCCAGAGACAATTACTCGATGCCGACACATCTTTCTAGCTGATTTACACGCTGAAGCTATGTTGCACTTGGTGACCTCTGACTGTTTCATCCTAACATCGTTGGTGCCGACGTGGATAACAATATCTCTATACTCTCTACACTCGCCAGTTTTAGCTTTAGCCAGCACCATCTTTAGATTAGCCTTAACGTCGGTAGCCCTGCCCCCTGGTAAACAGTGTATGATCGCTGGGTGATTCGTTTTAAGTCTAATACTGCGGGTAATGGAGTCGCCAATGACTAGGGTTTTCAATTTGTCAGAGCTAATGGTGGGAGCCTTCGGCGTCTCAGACCCCGTAACGGGAGGAGTAGAGACTAGAGAAGACTCAGACTCAGACTCCGACTCGCTACATAATGGGGAAAACCGGTTGAAGGTTTCTGTCGGCTGAATGAGCGACACCGGTTGAGCATTCCAACAGTATTTCCCTCCAGAAGCCATGAGAAAGTTGTCCGGCTGCGGGGACTGTGCGGGGGGAGTTATACTAACGTTACTGTCTGTACTTACTGGTGGCACAGACGCTGTTTCTTCCTTTCCTACACTGATAATACTCTTGCCTAACGATTGCGTCTGAAGCTGGGCTTGTAGCACAGCTATTCTCGCCGTAAGGCGAGAATTCTCCTGTATATTATGAGTACAGCGACTGCAATTAAAAGACATCATGTTAATGTTACTACTTAGCTTCGGCTGTTGAAGATGTTGATGAACCATGTCCAGATAAAGCGTCCGGAGTGAAAAAGTTGAATAAGGGAAAAAAGTTGCGATGGAAAAACGGAAAATAACGTAAAGTTGGCAGCTAAAACGCACAGGAAAATGACTCTTCTGTCTCGGGATAAACGTCCGGGGTGAAAAAGTTTAACGAAAAAAGATGAGTGAGGACAGAACTAAAAAGTTGGTAAATTTGTTGAACACAGAGATTGATTAAACGTTTATTAAAAGTAAAACGTGAAATAGTTTGGCAGGTAGCCAAGTAGCAACAAACAGCAGAGCAGCACGGAGACAATGCGGAAGCGAGACGGAAGTCACGTGTCACACACCATGTAACCATCTACTATCTGAATACACCAGTCCCTCCTGCAGCAAAGCACCCCCACAGCATGATGCTGCCATCCCCGTGCTTCACGGTTGGGATGGTGTTCTTCGGCTTGCAAGTAACCCCCTTTTTCCTCCAAACATAATGATGGTCATTATGGCCAAACAGTTCTATTTTTGTTTCATCAGACGAGAGGACATTTCTCCAAAAAGTACGATCTTTGTCCCCATGTGCAGTTGCAAACCGTAGTCTGGCTTTTTTATGGCGGTTTTGGAGCAGTGGCTTCTTCCTTGCTGAGCAACCTTTCAGGTTACGTCGATATAGGACTCGTTTTACTGTGGATATAGATACTTTCGTACCTGTTTCCTCCAGCATCTTCACAAGGTCCTTTGCTGTTATTCTGTGATTGATTTGCACTTTTCGTACCAAAGTACATTCATCTCTAGGAGACAGAACGAGTCTCCTTCCTGAGCGGTATGACAGCTGCGTGGTCCCATGGTGTTTATACTTGCGTACTGTTGTTTGTACAGATGAACGTGGTACCTTCAGGCGTTTGGAAATTGCTCCCAAGGATGAACCAGACTTGTGGAGGTCAATATTTTTTTTTCCGAGGTCTTGGCTGATTTCTTTTGATTTTCCCATGATGTCAAGCAAAGAGGCACTGAGTTTGAAGGTAGGCCTTGAAATACATCTACAGGTACACCTCCAATTGACTCAAATTATGTCAATTAGCCTATCAGAAGCTTCTAAAGCCATGACATCATTTTCTGGAATTTTCCAAGCTGTTTAAAGGCACAGTCAACTTAATGTATGTAAACTTCTGACCCACTGGAATTGTGATACAGTGAATTATAAGTGAAATAATCTGTCTGTGAACAATTGTTGGAAAAATGACTATTGTCATGCACAAAGTAGATGTCCTATCCAACTTGCCAAAAGTATAGTTTGTTAACAAGACATTTGTGGAGTGGTTGAAAAACGAGTTTTAATGACTCCAACCTAAGTGTATGTAAACTTCCGACTTCAACTGTATCTTATTTACATTTTATATGGATAAGCTAAACCTTGTTTTTTGTTACTGCATGCCAACGGTACAAACTAACTCATGTATCTGATTCAGCTTTTACACAAAACCAAAGTATGCATACTTGGACACTGCACTACTTAGATACAGTATATGACTGTGTATTGAAAAATGGGGTGCAACTTTATACAAGCATTCATAATAGGTCTCTCTTCTATTCTCACTACACAAAGTTGATTGATTCTCACCAACAGGGGGCATTGTACGTATTCAGAATGAAGGCTCAATCTGCCTGTTACAGTACAACCAGGCAGCCATGATCATAGAAATGCAGAAACTGTCTTCAATCATAAACTAGGCATATTCACCTACACAAACAACACTTATGTCCTCTGTGTATGTATTAGGCCTTCAGTGTTTCCAGATCATGATCCATATTGAATTTAAGATTGGGTACCACTTACAGTACTTATCATGGAATATGTCCTTTTCAGGTAGCATTATATGGACAGTACTGGAGAAAAGCAACAACTATTCATTTAAACGCTTCATGTAAAACATTTTGTTAGGTCTCAAAGGGTATAATACACTATGCTTTTTAATATAATGCAATGTTATGTAATTACATTAATTAACACTTTGCTTTGCACATACAGCATCCTTATTTCAGTGTCATAATTCCTCAAATGTTCACAGTTTGACCTGGGAGCATTGAGGCATGCATTCCTACATACAGATGGTTCTGAGTCAGTCATGGTATCTCACCATGCAGTCTATTGATACACTTTACAATGACTGCATCGCTAAAGAGTCTAGAGCAATTAGCTACCTTTCTCTGCCACATTTTAATCTGAGCCGCATTATAGCGCAGGTTACTATATAGCCAACAATGCGGCTTTAAAAGGCATTTTCCCCGACGTTCACAGCGATCACATAAACAATTCTGCAATGAATCCTGGCCTTGGAGTTAATGTGTATGTGAGTTGAGCTGATATATTGTATTGTAACTTTTCCCACCTACCGCCTGTCACTCACTAAGACTCACTTTATTAGAATGATGTGGTGGATGTCTACCAGTAGCTCTTTATTTAACTTTAAATGAGTTATGGAGGGACATTGTTTATTTTGGCAGCCATTTTACTTTACCTGAGCACTGAAGTAAGCCCCTCCCCCAAAAGATTCTGGGGATGTATTGAATGCAGTATATACGCATCTTCCACTGATTCATCTTGTTGGTCATAATCAAAGTCAATCATTCAATGCTAGTGTCAGAATGTATAGCATACTGGTATTTTTTATTAAGCATAATCAAAAGTATGCTAGGATTTTTTAAGCATAATGTTTGGCAAGGTGTACCAATGACCAAATCACCACACTGGTGTGCGATATACTGTATGTCTGGTTTACCCATGAAATTGTTGGGAGTATATAGAGAGTATGCAACTTTCTTTCTTTATTTTTACACTGTTTATTATTCTGTTGGTCAGCACCACTACCAACATTTTTGGGTATGTCATCTCATGCTTTTTACTGGACCTTCTATATGTCTACCATCAGTTGCAAGTCTCACATCGGTTGCAAGTCTCACTCTTCTATACAAGCCCTAAGCCCTAAGTGCCGAAAAACACTGTCAATGAAGCAACAAGAACAACAACAAAAATAAAAATGGTAGCATAGATTGCAGTGTGCATAATATTTTTTACCTTTTCTCAAAGTGGCCTTGAAAAAGTAAATTTGTGTAAGAGCTATCTGTCATGCCAATATTACAACTGTAGGCGTATACCCATGGAAAACGTGCAATGTGGAATGAATGTTGCAAACAACACACAGTATTAGGCAGTACTGCCTAACAAACACACGTATGACTTAAGTGAGGAGATACAAAATATGCTCTTTCCATGACAAAGACTGACCAGGTGAATCCAGGTGAAAGCTATATAGATGAAGAGGAGGAAACAGGTTAAAGAAGGATTTTTAAGCCTTGAGACAATTAAGACATGGATTGTGTATGTGTGCCATTCAGAGGGAGAATGGGCAAGACAAAAGATTGAAGGGCCTTTGAACGGGTGCCAGGCGCATCGGTTTGTGTCAAGAACTGCAACGCTGCTGGGTTTTTCACATAGGTGCCAGGCGTACCGATTTGTGTAAAGAACTGCAACGCTGCTGTTTTTTTCACGTTCAACAGTTTCCCGTGTGTACCAAGAATGGTCCACCACCCAAAGGACATACAGCCAACTTGACACAACTGCGGGAAGAATTGGAGTCAATATGGGCCAGCATCCCTGTGGAAAGCTGTTCTGAGGGCAACACGGGTGGGGGTCTTTAATGTTTTGTACACTCAGTGTATCTCTCACACATACGTGCACTCACACACACATTCAAATGCAACAACCAAACATTTGTTTTGTCTGGCAGATTGGCAGATGTTATTACCCGATATATTCAACAAAAATGACAGCAGTCAATATTTTCCCCATCACTAAAGGCTGAATAAAATAGATAACTTTTAAATACTTTGATTCCTAAAAGTCTAAGCTGTTCCCAATGTTTGGTATATTCATTGTATAACTCCAAATTAACTGTATTGAATACCTAATGAAATGCCCCATTAACATTCCACAATGTGTTTAGCCTTCGCATCAGCAGGAAGGTTATTACAATTATTAATGTAAAGTAAATACCAATTAATATGGAATGAGTATTGAATAGATCATTCAGGATGCCATAACGTCGAGATTATCCATTACCTGCCTATTATCAATTTAATTGGACCTAATTGTAGTCAATCAATCAATCAAATGTATTTATAAAGCCCTTTTTACATCAGCAGATGTCACAAAGTGCTATACAGAAACCCAACCTAAAACCCCAAACAGCAAGCAATGCAGATGTAGAAACACGGTGGCTAGGAAAAACTTCCTAAAAAGGCAGAAACCTAGGAAGAAACCTAGAGAGGAACCAGACTCTGAGGGGTGGCCAGTCCCCTTCTGGCTGTGCCTGATGGAGATTATAACAGTACATGGTCATTAAGGCCAGATTTTTCTCCAAGATGTTCAAACGTTCATAGACGACCAGCAGGGTCAAATAGTAATCACAGTGGTTGTAGAGGTTGCAACAGGTCAGTACATCAGGAGTAAATGTCACTTGGCTTTTCATAGCCGGGCATTTAGAGGTTGAAATAGCAGGTGCGGTAGAGAGAGAGAGTTGAAAACAGCAGGTCTGGGACAAGGTAGCACGTCCGGTGAACAGGTCAGGGTTCCATAGTCGCAGGCAGAAGAGTTGAAACTAGAGCAGCAGCATGACCAGGTGGACTGGGGACAGCAAGGAGTCATCAGGCCAGGTAGTCCTGAGGCATGGTCCTAGGGCTCAGGTCCTCCGGGAGGGGAGGGAGAGAGGGAGAATTAGAGGGAGCATACTTACATCACACAGGACACCAGATAAGACAGGAGAATAACAGCAGATATAACAGACTGACCCTAGCCCCTCGGAACAGTCAAATCCATAAAATTAAAATGGTACGTTTGTGAAATAATTAACCTGGTGAGCGGAAATAAATGAAGTAAATTATTTGTTTGTTTCTCACACTTTCACAATGAATACATTAAATATCTGCACATATTATTGGTATTTATGCATAAACATGTGAATGTGAGCAATGGAAATCACCAGTGTTTATAAAATAAAATGTGATATCTTAAGGGTTGTTAAAGGATCTGCTTATATCTGTTACCCAACACCCGCTTTCTCCCTGTCTCTAATATCAATCATACTGTACTCCAAGATACATTGAAAATCATAGGCAGCCTGTTTTGAAATTGCCACTGTTTAGCAATTATTTTATCAGAAATTGCTGAAACACATTGACTCACTACACAAATAATGTCACTTTACATATTTTCAGCTCAATTTTTCTCTTTTGAATTCTCTTCGAAGGAATGTTAGTAATTATTCATATTGTCAGTAACTGTTTCCAAATTCAAAGGGAAGATGAGGCAGTTTGATTAATTGTTGCCTACAAAGAGTGAGATGTACAGTTTTATTTATTTAGCAGATACAAAGAACCCCATTCTCCGTTGCTATTGATAATAATAATAATAATAATATGCCATTTAGCAGACGCTTTTATCCAAAGCGACTTACAGTCGTGCGTGCATACATTTTTTTTTTTTGTGTATGGGACATTATAAATGTCATAAATGTATGGGACATTATAAATGTTTTTTGTGTATGGGACATTATGTCTATTGAGACATTATAAATCCAATATTTGGTGGAGAAGAAATTTGAATAAAGTGCAAAAAGTTCCAGCGCATCACTCCTTTTAGCCAGCTGTCCAATATGACATTTCGTTAGTACATTTTGTCAATAGAGACAGGAGAGCGAAGGAGAGGCCTAGAAGTAGAGAGGGAGGAAAGAGAAAGAGAGAGGTGTGCATCGAATAAAAAAAAGTTGCAGTCCTTTTTCATTAGAACCATCCTGACTCCAGCCTACGAATATTACTAACATTTTGCAGTTTTAAATCACATTTCATGCAAATCTATTCATTTTGCGATGGGACGGAGAGAACATGTTGCAGTTTTGAAGGCAATATCCTGCAATTCTAAACATTTTGCCATGTTCATATGATATCTGAGTGAGAGTGGTGACTAACAATATCAATGGGGGCTCCCTGGAAAATCAATGGGGGCCCCCTGGAGGTCAGGGCTCCTGGGCACATGAACCGTGTGCCCGGTCGGTAATTTGGTGATGATTACTACAAGGTTTAGATAGCTGGCTAGACTACCTTACCTAAAAATAAAAAAAGAATTAGCTGACATGGTGTAATTGAGTGACTGTCATTGACTGACATAACAAGTGGAAAAATGTTGATGCACTAACACATTTTGAAATTGCACCTTGTGTATTCTATTTTTTAAACTCTTAACAGTAAGTAATGTTTTGGGGTCGGGGGCCCCCTAGCGGCCAAGGGGCCCTATGCGCAGCGCGTAGTCTGCGTGTAATCAGAGGCGGCACTGATAGAACAGTCCAAGTAACTTATTTTCTTGAAACTTTTATATTCTTGAATGTACCCCTTCAAGTGAAGGTCCCACTATCTGCTATTTAACATACTTTCATTATTTTCTTATTAATCTGAGGCATTAGTATATTCTAAATAGTAATCTCTTATTTTTTCTGACTTGAGTCATTAGTTGTGTATTGAATTAACTGCCAAGGTTTGGCATACGTCCATAACTATCTAGCATGCTCATAAATTGCAAGTTACAGGATCAAAGTCAGCACAAGCCTCCCAGCATTCCACCCCCAACCGTCCACAGCAGCTCAGCGCCCACTTAGCCCTATTCCCACTTCCTCCTCAACCCACTTTTGGAGTTATTAGCTCAATGGCATTCCATGGGGTTTTCCATCCACTGCATTTAAACTGCTAGCACTATTATGTCAGCGAGATGCACATCAAAGGAGGCTAGCGGGACAAACTATGTTGCTTTTCTGAGTAGGGAATGGAATACCTCAAGGCGCTTTGTTGAGACAGCTTTTCTTTCTCCAAAAATGATATTTTTTCCCTCCAAGATTATTTTCTCCACCTACCGATCATGCACAATGGGATGCTCTCCCCGTTGAGACTGGGGGGTGAATAGTTATGCACGCTCATGTTTTCAGTTTTTTTGTCTTATTTCTTGTTTGTTTCACAATAAATCTTCAAAGAGGTAGGCATGTTGTGTAAATCAAATGATACAAACCCCCAAAAAATCCATTTTAATTCCAGGTTGTAAGGCAACAAAATATGAAAAATGCCAAGGGGGGTGAATACTTTCGCAGGCCACAGGTTACAACTTCCCATTAATTACCGCATTAACCCCTCGTTCCATGTGTCTCTCCTCAGGCCGGTAGTAGCTAGTCCACTCCAGGAGAGTGAGGTACGAGAGGCTCCTCCGCCCCCGCTGGACATCGAGGGGGCTCCGGCGTACTCAGTCCGTTCCATCTTGGATTCGAGGGGTCGGATGGGGGGCCTAGAGTATCTCGTGGAGTGGGAGGGGTACGGTCCGGAGGAACGGTGCTGGGTCCCTAGGAGGGACATCCTAGATCCCTCCATGTTGAGGGATTTCCACCGGAGTCATCTGACTCGCCCTGCTCCGCGTCCTCCTGGCCGTCCCCGAGGCCGGGGTCGGCGCACGGCTGGAGCCGCGCGTCAAGGGGGGGGGGGGGGTACTGTCACGGATTCAGCCTTGGCTGCTCCTCCTCCTTGCTCGGGCAGGCTTCGGCGTTCGTCGTCCCCGGAGTACTAGCTGCTGCCGATCGATGTTTCTGTGTTTGTCTTGTTTGGTCTTTATTGTTTACACCTGTTTCCCATTATGTTTTATTGTGTTCCCTTTAATACCCTCTGTTTCTCATTGTGTATTGTGTGTAATTGCTTTGGTCTTTGCAGCAGTCATATTATTTCCTCTCTGATTGAGGTTGCCTTTGTATTTGCATTGCATCCAGTAAAGTTTCTGCCAGTAGCTCGGTGTCCTGCTCTTGACTTCGCCTACACGTCGCTGTGACAGTTATGTTACGGGTCTCTTTTCCATCCACCCTAGACTTTTAAAGCCACGGGGTTCGTAACACACGACATTTACCAGAGCGACTTACAGGAGCAATTAGGGTTAAGTGCCTTGCTCAAGGGCACATCGACAGATTTTTCACCTAGTCGGCTCGGGGATTAGAACCAGCGACCTTTCGGTTACTGGCACAACACTCTTAACCACTAAGCTACCTGCCGCCTTACATGAATATGTATTGGGTTAACATCCATACAAGCATATACTCAAATTTTTACCCCAAGGCAAATTTTGATGGGCGTCAATAAAGAGATTCTGAATCTTTCCCACCGGGGGGATAGTCCCAGTCGGTACTAAACATAATGTTGCGGCCCCCTCGTCTGTGGGGAAAACAACCCATTGTTACCATGGTTACCACATTGGCTCACAGCAAAAACATAACTTTTTTCACAACCAATTTTCTTGTTTTCTGCTTGTTTTAGTCAATTACCAAACTACATTTAAGTTAACTTTTCAACACTGCCTGCCCCCAACTGTTCTCACTACTTAGAAAAAACATAATATTGTAGGGCGCTACGTTAGCCACGTGAGTGAATGCTAGCTAGAACATTAAGCTAGCCAAGACCAACAACACAAACAAATGGACTATACAAATACAAGTGAAAAGTGGAGTTACAAACTTAATATACTAAACGAGATAAATGTCTTACCTGTGATTAAATGTTTTCCACACACATAGCTACATGTAGCCTACTTGGGCACTGGGTCCCCACACAGTGGCGGCTCCTGAAAAAATTCTCAGGAGGGGCAATTTTTCTGATGATTTAGGTGACCTACACACATTTAAAAAAAGATATGTCCAGCAACAACATGAAGACAGGGGCAGCATATAAGTCAATACCAGAAGCATTTATTGACTGATCTCAAAAGTGTTGGCTTACCAGGGTTGGTGGAGCCCTCAGTTTCATCTTTGCCTCGCAAAGCTAACTCAAACACTCCGCAAAACTTCACACACTGGATTAGCCGGCTGAGGATGTGGCGGTTCTTGCTAATGTCGTAGTAAATATATTTGTTATAGTGAATATGGAATATGATATGTTGAGTAAAATGTTGTGCTAAGATCTATTTAGGTCAGGAGCTGGTTATAAGTTCTGTTCCTATCCAATAACAATGGACAAAAGGGTCCTATCTTGTCAGCCTTGTCAGCAGGTGGCCAAGGACAACACCCACGCCATAGGCCTCTCAGTTCTTCCAACTCACGAGTTCTTGCTCTGAGGACACACACACACACACACACATCATCACTGTTAAACACACACACACACACACACATCATCACTGTTAAACACACACACACACACACAAAAATCCCCTCTCTTAGGCTGAACATTTGAAGACAGAGAACCCGACTCAGAGCCAATGCAACAGTGACAGTAGCCTGCAGGGGACCTCGCCCAACTCATCAGGACCAATCAGAAGATCAGAACTACTAGATTGAACCTACTTCATTTATTGCATAAAATGTCTGCACACAATGTTTCGGGGCTCTCTTCAGATAATAATAATAATAATAATAATAATATGCCATTTAGCAGACGCTTTTATCCAAAGCGACTTACAGTCATGCGTGCATACATTTTTGTGTATGGGTGGTCCCGGGGATCGAACCCACTACCTTGGCGTTACAAGCACCATGCTCTACCAGCTGAGCTACAGAAAGTGGATACTCATGGATGCGCATTGCAATTGTAAAATGTCAACACAATTGGAGACACCACGTCATTTTTGGAGACATGTTATTGACAGTAAACTATTGTAGATGCGACTGCTAACTAACTAAAACATTTTAGCTGGCTAGCTAATCATCTTAGCTAAATGTGGGGCAAACAATTCAGTTATTTACCGTTAATTTGAGGGATTGGGGTGAAAGAAATCGAGTTACATAGTGATACTTTACGATATACTGTATTGACAATATCGCAATATTTTAGCGCTAGTTGGCTGTACCTGCACCAAAACACCATTATTGTTCCTTCATAGCTTGTTCTCAATCTTTTCACATTGGGAGCCAATTTGTTTTCAGCACTTTTATTTCCATGACTGATCAAAACTCGTTCTCATGGCTTTCTGATCCCTCTGCAACAGACATATGGTGCGCAATAAAATCACAGTATCGAATCGCAATACGTATAGAATCATGAGACTCGCAATGCTGATGCATATATCTTATCGTGAGGTTCCTGGCAATTCCCAGCCCAAGTTCATTTGCCACAACAAATCTCTTCGCTAGCAAACGCGATGTCTTCTCCAAAACGGCAATGTGTCTCCAGCAATGTTTACTTTTTTGACGTTCTATGGCATCTCCACTTTCCAAGCATATATGACCACATGTAATATTTTGGTAAGTGATGCAAATAGTGAACTATGTAGGGCCAGGATGTAAAATATATGTAGCTGCAGCAATTTCTCTTATCTGATATGGTAAGTAATGGGGCTTAATTTATAGCTCCCTAAGAGTTTGACGAACGGGTCCGTGAACGCGATTCCAGATATATTTACCTCTGAATAAACTGCCTTTATTACACCATATCCACATCCAGTAAACTTGTGATTATCAACACTAACCTCATCGTTGTGGCGGCGGACAGCTAGCCTGTATCCCTCGTCATCCAGTTGAGTGAGTGGCAATGTCTTTTTTCGTTCGTACCAATTTTTGGAAAATCCTCGGGTGTAGGACTTTCCGCCTTTAGTAGAAACCTGTTGAATTATTAAATTTGGTCTGGGAGGTCCTAATTGTTTCGTTGCCAATTTATCTTCATTTGTTCGCCGACAAAAAGGAACTTCTTTCAAACAATCCACTCTTTTCTCAGTTACGTTCATGGTTACGTAACGTATGACGAAAGCGCGTAAGTGCAAGCCCACAGACACCCATTGAGATTGTATTGAAGGCTCTGAAATTTGAAAAAAATAGATTTTACATGGGAGTCTATGACAGAAGTTCTGGGCGATTTTCAATCTGACTGAAATCGCCCCAAAAGGGGGTGGAGCCATTTGAAGCACGACTTTAGCCTGATTCGACATTTAGTGGCAGTGTGGCACTGTGGCAGATCAGACGTATAGATTACAACACTGATAACTACTGTTGCCGTGATATAATTGATTAGAAAAAAAATCCCTTCCTTTTCCCGTTTGGCAGTGCGTCGCCCATATCGCCCTATTGAACAGGCCGTCCCTGTCCCCACAACTTCCCTCTCTCCCATGCAGAATAGCCTGAAGCCAGAGGGCTCTTCTTGCAGGCTCTACTTCTCTACGTGGAAGCATTGTGAACCGTAAGTCAGGACTTTTGACATGGTTACATGTACATTGCACAACACAGTAGCTTTTTGGCATGTTTTGTTATTTCTGTATAACAAAAAATCCACAAAGAAGTTTGCTCTTTTACAATGGGGTTCAATGGGAAATAATGTTTGTTTTCCCCAATTTATGGGCATGGTAGAGGGGAATTTTTTCTAATGACATGAATACCGACTCGGAGTATGCGTGCGTGGCATTTCCATGGCGTTTCCATTGTTTTGGTTGAATTCCATTGATCTCTTTCCACATCTATTGGAGCACAATTATCGATTGAAGAATCCCATTCTTTGAGAAATCCTTGATAATACACAAACAACATGATCTACGTTTGTCCAGACCAGGAAAGAGAGAAACTTCAGGGACTTCCTAACAATAATGAACACTTGTAGCTCCCCCTTTTTAGAAATGTGTTGATACATGTAGTCTTTAAGCAGTTCCTTTGTCTCACGCTTTCTCAAGGTAAAGTATTGGTGCTTTCAGCCAGTGTTTTAGTGATTTGCGTGTGATTTTCAAGATAATCCTTGAGGCTTCCTGTCACTTCCACTCTAGCCGCCTTGTGGTGCACACGTGTGTCATGGTCCAATGGAGCAATTTACCCACCGCTACATGCATGTGTGAATAGATCAAAGCGCTGCTCAATGAAGCCCTCCGTATCGATCCCAACCTGTCACACGAGACAAATCAAATCAAATCAAATCAAATTTTATTGGTCACATGCGCCGAATACAACAGGTGCAGACATTACAGTGAAATGCTTACTTACAGCCCTTAACCAACAGTGCATTTATTTTAAACAAAAAAGTAAGAGTAAAACAACAACAAAAAAGTGTTGAGAAAAAAAGAGCAGAAGTAAAAAATAAAGTGACAGTAGGGAGGCTATATATACAATAGAATAAAGTGACAGTAGGGAGGCTATATATACAGGGGGGTACCGTTGCATAGTCAATGTGCGGGGGCACCGGCCAGTTGAGGCAGTTGAGGCAATATGTACATGTGGGTAGAGTTAAAGTGACTATGCATAAATACTTAACAGAGTAGCAGCAGCGTAAAAAGGATGGGGTGGGGGGGCAGTGCAAATAGTCCGGGTAGCCATGATTAGCTGTTCAGGAGTCTTATGGCTTGGGGGTAGAAGCTGTTGAGAAGTCTTTTGGACCTAGACTTGGCACTCCGGTACCGCTTGCCGTGCGGTAGCAGAGAGAACAGTCTATGACTAGGGTGACTGGAGTCTTTGACAATTTTGAGGGCCTTCCTCTGACACCGCCTGGTATAGAGGTCCTGGATGGCAGGGAGCTTTGCCCCAGTGATGTACTGGGCCGTACGCACTACCCTCTGTAGTGCCTTGCGGTCAGAGGCCAAGCAGTTGCCATACCAGGCGGTGATGCAACCAGTCAGGATGCTCTCGATGGTGCAGCTGTAGAATTTTTTGAGGATCTGAGGACCCATGCCAAATCTTTTTAGTCTCCTGAGGGGGAATAGGCTTTGTCGTGCCCTCTTCACGACTGTCTTGGTGTGTTTGGACCATGATAGTTCGTTGGTGATGTGGACACCAAGGAACTTGAAGCTCTCAACCTGTTCCACTACAGCCCCGTCGATGAGAATGGGGGCGTGCTCAGTCCTCTTTTTTTTCCTGTAGTCCACAATCATCTCCTTTGTCTTGGTCACGTTGAGGGAGAGGTTGTTGTCCTGGCACCACACGGCCAGATCTCTGACCTCCTCCCTATAGGCTGTCTCATCGTTGTCGGTGATCAGGCCTACCACTGTTGTGTCGTCGGCAAACTTAATGATGGTGTTGGAGTCGTGCCTGGCCATGCAGTCATGGGTGAACAGAGAGTACAGGAGGGGACTGAGCACGCACCCCTGAGGGGCCCCCGTGTTGAGGATCAGTGTGGCAGATGTGTTGTTACCTACCCTTACCACCTGGGGGCGGCCCGTCAGGAAGTCCAGGATCCAGTTGCAGAGGGAGGTGTTTAGTCCCAGGATCCTTAGCTTAGTGATGAGCTTTGAGGGCACTATGGTGTTGAATGCTGAGCTGTAGTCAATGAATAGCATTCTCACGTAGGTGTTCCTCTTGTCCAGGTGGGAAAGGGCAGTGTGGAGTGCGATAGAGATTGCATCATCTGTGGATCTGTTGGGGCGGTATGCAAATTGGAGTGGGTCTAGGGTTTCTGGGATTATGCTGTTGATGTGAGCCATGACCAGTCTTTCAAAGCACTTCATGGCTACAGACGTCAGTGCCACGGGTCGGTAGTCATTTAGGCAGGTTATCTTAGAGTTCTTGGGCACGGGGACTATGGTGGTCTGCTTGAAACATGTTGGTATTACAGACTCAGTCAGGGACATGTTGAAAATGTCAGTGAAGACACTTGCCAGTTGGTCAGCACATGCTCGGAGTACACGTCCTGGTAATCCGTCTGGCCCTGCGGCCTTGTGAATGTTGACCTGCTTAAAAGTCTTACTCACATCGGCTACGGAGAGCGTGATCACATAGTCGTCCGGAACACATGCTCCCATCAAGAGGCCTTTCATGTTAAAAGATTGAACAACCTTTTAAAACTCCAGTTAGACCAAACTCAAGGGGAAGAGAATATACAAACCTCTCACAACCCTTTCAGACAAACATGGCAAAAGGATAATGTGAAAGTCCGAATTTGAACCCTTTTCAGTGTTTTTACAAAGCCTTTAGCTACCATTTAAAGTATTGTCAATGCCTGAAGCGAGTATTGATTCCAAAGCCATCTTGAAGGCCCCAAACCTTCATTGTGTATTGACAAATTATGTAGATTCATTTTGCTGTGTGTGGATTACCTATCTGGGCCGTGATCTATAAGAATTACAACAATTTCATCCACTTGAGATGAGTCGCGGTGATCAATTGCAAAATGTTCTTGTTTGTCTGATAAGCAAATTGCCATTTCAGTTTCATCAGTTGCAATTTGGAGAAAAATGGCCTTGTAGAAACAGAAACCACAATTGTTCACAACATAACTATCAACTGCAGCATTTGCAGATAACTCATTTCTGGTCATTGTCAAAAGTAAGAGTTTCAAAACAAATATTTTTGAAGTTATTGAGAATTCTACTTACTCTGGGTGTTGAATGTAGAGCAAAATGTATACTATATTGAAGGAGAGAAAACCGGATTACTGAGAATAGTACATTTCCCGGTCACTTTATGATGGGTATCAGGGCTGTATTTTGCTGTGACTTTAGTGCTGGTGACAAGGTGTTGCTATGGATACCTGTAAGTGAGCAGCCTTCAGTGTTTCCATGGACAGTTTACACAAATACTTAAATATATTCTTTCCCTTTTTCTCTAGAAGAACAAAGTCGTAGAGACAATGTTGAGAACATTGGCCCTATTTTTTTATAATACCATGCCATTTTGATATTACCATACTGGCAAGATACTACATTTAATGTGTCACAGAACTAAATCAACAACTTTCAATGCACATGCTGTATATCTCCCACTGAATAAATACAGTTTTGTAATATATTTTAGGAACATGTCACTCGACAGCCACATTCACTTCAAAAAGTTTGTCAGTCATCAGACTTCACTTAATGTAGATCCAGATGCATGCCTCAACCACAAATGAATGGGCTACATAGGCACAGAGTCAATTATTCAATCAATTTCTACATTAGACCAACATTAGACACCTTTTGAAGACTGCCATAAGAACCCTTGAAAGATTGGCGAGAGTGAAAGTACATGTACAGTATGTAGTGTATATGACCATGGGTTGGACATCTTATTGCATGCCTCTCTATGCCCACTATCCTGTACAACTATGAAGAATTAAGGGGTGGTAGCTGGGCATAACCTGGCTCTTTAGGGTGTGAAGAAAATACCTATCCACCTCAGGTCTCAGATAAGGGGCAGATGTAGAAACAGAGTACAGTTAAAGATGTTCATATCAAGTTTTTTAGGATGTATAATCAAGGCTGTGGCTTGAGATGAGTAGCACAAAGCATGCATGTTAGTATGAGAGTGAACAATCGATTGACTTGTTTTCACATTGTTAATAATCAGGTCAAATGCAAAGTCAACATATCGAATTACATACTGTATACGCATGATCTCCATGTGTACATTGAAATCACGCATTTGACAAAAGATTAAATGGGCAATCTGCACCGATCTCTGATCTGCCTTGCCTTATGGTTATAAGCACAAGACTAAAACCCTACACATGTATGAATAAATGTATCCATTTACCATGACTTTAACATGTATGTCCTTGGTCCACCACGATAACCTCTCCCTCAATGTTAACAAAACAAAGGAGTTTATCGTGGACTACAGGAGACAGAAGAGGGAGCAAACCCCCATCCTCATCGACGGGACCATAGTGGATAGGGTCAAAAGCTTCAAGTTCCTCGGAGTGCACATCACTGAGGACCTGAAATGGTCTCTCCACACCGACATTGTGGTGAAAAAGGCACAACAGCGCCTCTACAACCTCAGGCGACTGAAGAAATTCGGTATGGCCTCTAAGACCCTCACAAACTTCTACAGATGCACCATTGAGAGCATTCTGTAGGGCTACATCACCGCCTGGTATGGCAACTGCTCTGCCCTCAAACACATGGCTTTCCAGAGGGTGGTGCAGACAGCCCAACGCATCACCGGGGGCATGCTGCCTGCCCTCCAGGACATCTACAGCACCGGGTGTCAAAGGAAGACCAAGAAATTCATTAAGGACCTCAGCCACCCGAGCCAGGGACTGTTCACTCGGCTATCATGCGACAGACGGAGACGGTACAGGTGCATCAGAGCTAACAACTTCTATTTTCAGGCCATCAGACTGTTCAACTGCCATCACTAGCCGTCTACCCAGGTGATGCACGCTCACTACACACACACAAGCTATCACACAGACCTCATACTCACAAACCCACTCACATACACACTCACACACACAGCCAACACTGCTGTCCTATGCTATAGAGACATTGAACCACTGGTCTATTCCCATTTCACACATTGTATTTAAATACCGTATCCCCAACGTAGCTCATCATAATATTTCTGTACATTGTATTTTAATTACATTGTTTATATACACCGCATATTTATTCATACACTGGATTCTTGACATAGCTTACTCTAATATATCTACTGCTGTACATTCTTAGCTGATCTTGTGTAAATTCTCCCAGTGTACATATGTATAGATGGCATTTGATTACTGCTAGAGTGCTATTTGGGTTGTTAATCAGAATCGTCCCGCCGTTCTTGATTTCTTGTATTTTTCATATTTTTTTACCCTTACATTTGAAAAGTTTTACACTTTACTGCATTGTTAAGTGTCACGTTCGTTCATAGACGGGACGGACCAAGGCGCAGCGTGATATGCATACATGTTTATTTAAACTTAATAAACACTCGACAAAACAATAAACGAAACGTGACGTCAGAACGCTATACACACAAGCCAAACTCACCGAGCACAAAACAAAATCCCACAACACAGGCAGGAAAACTGGCTGCCTAAGTATGATCCCCAATCAGAGACAACGAGCGACAGCTGCCTCTGATTGGGAACCACACCCGGCCAAACATAGAAATACAAACATAGAATCAACACACACATGATATTCACACCCTGACCAAACTAACTAGAGTTCTATAGGTCAGGCGGGGAGCAGGTACGGGCCGGACCGGACTGGGAACACGCACCACTGGTCTGGTGCGAGGAGCAGGAACGGGCGGGGCCGGACTGGGAACATTCACCACTGGCTTGGTGCGGGGAGCAGGTACAGGGCATACCAGACTGGGAACCGGCGCTGGAGGTCTACGACTGTCCCCGTCCTTTACACTCCGCCCCGTCCTCCTCCAGTGAGGACTCCTCTTTGAGCCTCCACGAGTGCAGTGGTCGGGGCTCCTCTCTGTCGCTCCCCGACCACCCTTTTAGCCCCCCCACATTTTTTTATTGGGGCTGTCTCTCCTTCTCCACCCTGATACCTTTCAGGGCCTCCATCTGCTTGCCCAGATCCTCTCATATTTCCCTCCAAGTCCATACTCTCTGCTCCTCCTGGGCACGCTGCTTGGTCCATTGGTGGTGGGATCTTCTGTCACGTTCGTTCATAGACAGGACGGACCAAGGCGCAGCGTGATATGCATACATGTGTATTTAAACTTAATAAACACTCGACAAAACAATAAACGAAACGTGACGTCGGAAGGCTATACACACAAGCCAAATGTCACCGAACACAAAACAAGATCCCACAACACAGGCAGGAAAACTGGCTGCCTAAGTATGATCCCCAATCAGAGACAACGAGCGACAGCTGCCTCTGATTGGGAACCACACCCAGCCAAACATAGAAATACAAACATAGAATCAACACACACATGATATTCACACCCTGACCAAACTAACTAGAGTTCTATAGGTCAGGGCGTCACAGTTAAGAGCTAGTAATATAAGCATTTTGCTGCACACGCTGTAACACCTGCTAAATTGTGTACGCGACCAATAAACGTTGATTTTATTTACCCATTTTCCCTGTCTTGCAGAACTGAAAAGAGACCACTTTTTAAACGATCACTGCTCTGAGCAGTCAAATGTGAGTGGCAGTCAAATAGAATTTCAAAACTGTATTTCATGGCAAACTGTCCCTGAATCTTATTCGTTAGTCTTTCCCTGCACCACGCCTATGTGTTAACCCCAGAGAAAGAAGGATGGCACTATGTGTGACACACAACATTCAAGCCGCTGCTGAAAATATCAAATCTCCTAGGGAGACGAGATACGGCACTATTCTCTGGAACTACTTTTTGTCAATGTACCATTTACCTTCATAACTTGCTTTAGGCTTTTAGAATCTCAACCAGCTGATTACACAGCATTGTGTGCTATTCATGTACTTTCACAGTCATATAAACCGAAACTCCTTAGAATAATTACTTGTTATGACTTATAGCATTTTAGAAAGATATTAGTTGCAACCATTGTTATCAAGCCTTAGAAGTGTATACACGAGGATGCCTGCAATACGGTCCAACATTATCTCCCTTTTCTGTTCTGATTACTAAATAAATCTGGAAATGGCAGAGTCTTAGAAACTATGCAAATAAGCTTAGCAAATCACCATTCATATTATGCTTAGCTGAAATTCAGACGAAATGTGGTAATTTTATCATGTACCTTCTCTGTATCTTGGTTCTGTACTTTCATAGTTTCCAAGTACTGGAAGAACTGCTGAGATGCACACATGCACACACACACACACACACACAAACACACACTGCAGTAGAGTGACAATTTTATTCTAAGAGGTTGCCTTATCTAATCACCTCTTTATTCTGACATTACGATTCAGAAATATGAATTAGCAAATTATTGCTATGTAGTGTTGAAACTGAGATCGCTGTCCGGTGCTGAAGTTGAAATTGCTGTTCCCTACGTAGTGCTGAGACGAAAACCGTTGTCTGGTGCTGAAGATGAATTGGATGAATGGCCGATCTGCACTGAATGGCTGAATCTCATGTGGGTACAAGCAAAGCCAGATCCAAACCTGCCAATTCCCAATCCACATCAGTGAAACAAGAACATTCTGGTCCATTCAATGCCTCTATTCCACAAATGTATTTTTCTCTCTGCATGACTAGCTCCATCTGTTGTACATTACACATAGTAACAGTCAACACATTCCTGCATGTTTGTGTTCACATGAACACCATTTAGCCACTTTAGCAGCTCAGACAATTGATTTTTGGGAGGAGAGAGAAGGAGGGCAGTTCTCATCCAATGCTAATGTCAATTAATTGATGTACTCAGTGAAAATCAATAGGTTAGCCTGTTCATCTGTGGTATTTTATTAGGTTAGCCTGTTCATCTTATAATGAATCAAAACAGTGGGTCCTGTGTTTTTTTATTTGTATTACTAATTGCTCACTGGCTGGTATATTTAAGTCCATGGTTACATTGCTCCTGTAAATCATGCACTGGCTGTACTGGATGATCCTAACTGATTCAGCAAAGTAACCCAGCCATACGAAAGTAGATGCCCCAATGCATTTACAGTCGTGGTCAAAAGTTTTGAGAATGACACAAGTATTGGTCTTCACAAAGTTCGCTGCTTCAGTGTTATGATATATTTTTGTCAGATGTTACTATGGTATACTGAAGTATAATTACAAGCATTCCATTAAGTGTCAAAGGCTTTTATTGACAATTACATTAAGTTTATGCAAAGAGTCAATATTTGCAGTGTTGACCCTTCTTTTTCAAGACCTCTGCAATCCACCCTGGCATGCTGTCAATTAACTTCTTGGCCACATCCTGACTGATGGCAGCCCATTCTTCCATAATCAATCCTTGGAGTTTGTCAGAATTTGTGGGTTTTTGTTTGTCCACCCGCCTCTTGAGGATCAAACCACAAGTTCTCAATGGGATTAAGGTCTGGGGAGTTTCCTGGCCATGGACCCATAATTTCGATGTTTTGTTCCCCAAGCCACTTAGTTATCACTTTTGCCTTATGGCAAGGTGCTCCATCATGCTGGAAAAGGCATTGGTCATCACCAAACTGTTCTTGGATGGTTGGGAGAAATTGCTCTCGGAGGATGTGTTGGTACCATTCTTTATTCATGGCTGTGTTCTTAGGCAAAATTGTGAGTGAGCCCACTCCCTTGGCTGAGAAGAAACCCCACACATGAATGGTCTCAGGATGCTTTACTGTTGGCATGACACAGGACTGATGGTAGCGCTCACCTTGTCTTCTCCGGACAAGGTGTTTTCCGGATACCCCAAACAATCGGAAAGGGGATTCAGCAGAGAAAATGACTTTACCCCAGTCCTGAGCAGTCCAATCCCTGTACCTTTTTCAGAATATCAGTCTGTCCCTGATGTTTTTCTTGGAGAGAAGTGGCTTCTTTGCTGCCCTTCTTGACACCAGGCCATCCTCCAAAAGTCTTCACCTCACTGTGCGTGCAGATGCACTCACACCTGCCTGCTGCCATTCCTGAGCAAGCGCTGCACTGGTGGTGCACCGATCCCGCAGCTGAATCAACTTTAGGAGACGGTCCTGGCGCTTGCTGGACTTTCTTGGGCGCCCTGACGCCTTCTTAACAACAATTGAACCTCTCTCCTTGAAGTTCTTGATGATCCGATAAATGGTTGATTTAGGTGCAATCTTACCAGCAGCAATATCCTTGCCTGTGAAGCCCTTTTGTGCAAAGCAATGCTGAAGGCAAATGTTTCCTTGCAGGTAACCATGGTTAACAGAGGAAGAACAATGATTTCAAGCACTACCCTTCTTTTAATGCTTACAGTCTGTTATTCTAACTCAATTAGCATGACAGAGTGATCTCCAGCTTTGTCCTCGTCAACACTCTCACCTGTGTTCACGAGAGAATCACTGACATGATGGCAGCTGGTCCATTTGTGGCAGGGCTGAAATGCAGTGGAAATGTTTTTGGGGGATTAAGTTCATTTTCATGGCAAAGAGGGACTTTGCAATTAATTGCAATCCATCTGATCACTCTTCATGACATTCTGGATTATATGCAAATTGCCATCATCAAAACTGAGGCAGCAGACTTTGTGAAAATTAGTATTTGTGTCATTCTCAAAACATTTGACCACGACTATACATTAACATTTGAGTAATTTAGCAGATACTATTATCCACAGCCAATTACTACTATCAGAAATGACAATGATAAAAAAAAGGAGAGATAAGAGGAAAATTAGGATTGGAGATGTGTACCTTCTAATTTATAATAATAATTTACATTTTAGTCATTTAGCAGACACTCTCATCCAGAGCAACTGACAGTTAGTGAATGCATACATGTTTTTTAAAATTTATTGTTTATATTGGCCCCTCGTGGGAAGCGAACCCACATCCCTGCCGGCCAAACCCTCCCCTACCTTGGACGATGCTGGACCAATTGTTCACTGCCCATGGGTCTCCCGGTCGCGGCCGGCTGCGACAGAGCCTGGACTCGAACCAGGATCTCTAGTGGCACAGCTAGCACCACGATGCAGTGCCTTAGACCACTGCGCCACTCGGGAGTATGTGTTTATAGCTCCTCATGTGGCATAATTAATTTAACACCACAGAAACCATTAATGGGACAAACGTTTAATAATTCCTAGAAAGCTGGGCATTAATTGTGATGTGCTGTAATTGTGGGCATTAATTGTGATGTGCTGGCCAATTATCTGGTTGAAGTGAGTGCTACTGGTTGTCTTGCCCTTGGTGGTATGAAAATAGCCAACAATGCTAGCCACTGATTTCCTTCTACTGCACCTAAGTCAGACGTTCTATCATGATCAACCATAACAAAGCCAAGAGTTCACTGACACAGTCAAGAAGGAGATAACAAAATTATAGCGAAAGAGTCCTATAGCCATGTATACAGTTTTTGGCAGAATACGTCATTGTTGGAAGTATTTTCAGCATAATTAATTACAGGAAAAGTACATGCTACAGAAACCATAAAGTGCCATATTTGTCCTGAAATTATACATTGTGCCCATAAAATGTATAATTTATGTCCCACTTTTGGTTTATGTTATTAGTGCAAATCTACGTGGGGGGAATTCTGACCGGAGTTAAGAGTGGGTAAATGGAACGTAATTCCCTTTTCTCTCTACTCATATTCTGACCTTGAACTTAAGCATGAGAATAGCATGCTATTCAACCGCTATTTGTTGATCAGAGAATTAAGGTGTGGCGGAGGTGTTTCTGCAGGTACTACGTATTCTGACCTTGACTTAATTCCCTCATAATTCAATTTTTTTTACGTGCAATGAAACAATGATTAAGGTCGAGCAACCTGTCGGTTCCTAGTGGAACATGTACTTTATTTTTCAGATAAAAATAACGGCATTCTCCATGCACTGTAGTTTACAAATTGATAAAAGCTATTGATAAGAGCTAGGTAAATAAGTAAGCCGTTTGGATAAGGGAATTGTAAATATAAATGACAATTGTTTTAAATCTATTTTACCTTATGATCGCTGAAGACACATGTGAAACCAGTCATATGGCAGCCAAATGAAGCATATCAACATATCACCTTTTCCACAGTGAAGTTTATGAAATGCTGGCCTAATAACTTGCAAGGAGGACATTTGGAGACCCAAGCTATAGGCTTCTGTAGCCATGCGCAAATGACAATATAGAGCCAAAACTGATTTATGATTTCTAGAATGTTAATTATATGCCCAGACTTTTCACTGTATTTATTTTACAATTTGTGTTGTGTTAAATATTAGCCACTCTCGGTAGCCACCGTCAGTTATACCACATACATTTATAAGTGTCACTTTAGTGTTAGTTTCCTTACATTTTGCATCATTCCATTACATAGTTAGTTTACCTTTCTTTCCTCTGTCATGTTCGTGTTTTTTTTTCCAGAGGATCGCTAGCAATAGTGGATCATATTAGGCTAACGTATTACAAGTTGTGCAATAATTTGGGACATGTAGCCTATTTGAATCATTATGGAATGCAGACCATACAGAGAAGTTTAAACCTGGAGCCGGGTGCATGTTTCAAGACGACTAGACTGTTGTCATCACAGTTCCATGATTAGTGAGGATTATTAGGGTCAATTTATAAGACTACACTGTAAGACTTTTCTGTAATTTCATAACTGAACACTGTAGAATGCATAGTATAATACCATTAATGTGTTTTACAGCATTGATGCTGTAGATTACACTGCATTATGGGTAAAATGCTGAGAAATACTGTTATTAACTGTAATTGGAAGCCTCCTGTAAAAATTACTGTATTTCTTTAGAGTAATAGCTTATGCTTAATTATCAGTTTCAGGCGCCAACCTCATGCTGTCGGGTGAGACACATGAAGTGGCTGTGAAGTGGAAGAATATTTGCTGCGTATGTCACGCTCTGGCTCCGGGACTCTGTATGTTGAGCCAGGGTGTGTTCGTTCTGTGTGGGTTGTTTCTATGTTGGGTGTTCTAGGTTGTTGTTTTCTGTGTTGGCCTAAGTGACTCCCAATCAGAGGCAACGAGTGTCAGCTGTTTGCTGGTTGTCTCTGATTGTAAGCCATATTTAAACTTTCTGTTTTAACTTTGTGTTTGTGGGTTCTTGTTTCGAGTTGGTTGTGTTATACCATGTACTGTCACGTTTCCGTCTTTTGTTGTTTTGATATCGTTTCGATTAATAAATGAGTATGTTTGCCTGCAACGCTGCGCCTTGGTCTACTCCTTACCCTGACGATCGTGACAGAAGAACCCACCAAAACTGGACCAAGCAGCGTGAAGAGGAGAGAGGAAGGACCTGGGATCAGTGGAGTAGGAGTTTCGACTGGGCCCCGCTAAGTGAAGAGAAGAGAGGCTGGTCTATGGAGCAATGGATTAAGAGTCTTGACTGGGCCAAGGCAAGTGAAGAACAGAGAGGTTGGACTTTGAAGCAGTGGAGTGAGAGTCTGGCGAGAACTAGGGAGGCCTGGTCCACGGGGAGGAGAGAACCCCAGAAAATGTTTAGGGGGGGGCTCACGACGTGGACGACGGGGCAGCAGGAGGCCGCGATGGAGCGGTCCAGCGGGTGTGCAGAGGAGGCCGCCAGGTTAAGGGGGCCACTGGTCACAGAGGAGAGGGAAAGTGTGGAGGCACGGCGAGAGGTACTGGGGTGTGTTACCAGTCCGGTCCGGCCCGTTCCTGATCCCTGTGTAGGGCCAGAGGTGTGTGTCCCCAGTACGGTCCGGCCTGTTCCTCGCATCGAGCCTGTGGTAAGTGTCGTCAGCCCGGCCCGGCCTGTTCCTGCTCCCCGCACCGAGCCTATGGTGCGCGTCGTCAGCCCAGCCCGGCCTGTTCCTGCTCCACGCACCAAGCCTACGGTGTGCGTCGCCAGCCCAGCCCGGCCTGTTCCTGCTCCACGCACCAAGCCTACGGTGTGCGTCGACAGCCCAGCCCGGCCTGTCCCTGATCCACGCACCAAGCCTACGGTGTGTGTCACCTGCCCGGTCCGGCCTGTTCCTGCCACCCGCACCAAGTTTACGGTGTGCGTCGCCAGCCCGACCCGGCCTGTTCCTGCCACTCGCACCAAACCTACGGTGCGCGTCGCCAGCCCGACCCGGCCTGTTCCTGCCACTCGCACCAAACCTACGGTGCGCGTCGCCAGCCCGGTCCGGCCTGTTCCTGCCACTCGCACCAAACCTACGGTACGCGTCGCCAGCCCGGTCCGGCCTGTTCCTGCCACTCGCACCAAACCTACGGTGCGCGTCGCCAGCCCGACCCGGCCTGTTCCTGCTACTCGCACCAAGCCAGGGATGCGAGTCGTCAGTCCGGTGAGGCCCGTTCCGGCTCCACGCACCAAGCCAGGGGTGCGTATCGTCAGCCCGGTCCGGTCCGTTGCTGCTCCACGCACCAAGCCAGGGGTGCGCATCGTCAGCCAGGTCCGGTCCGTTCCTGCCTCACGCGCCAAGCCAGGGGTGCGCGTCGTCAGTCCGGTGCCTGATCAGGTACAGGTCAGCTGCTCCACAACGGAGCTTAAGCAATCTGCTCCGTCGATGTCCAGTCCAGATCCAGCCAGCGGGGTCAGACCGGACCAGGGGCGCTACGGGGGGATTATGGAGGGGTGGTGGTCAAGCCCGGAGCCGGAACCGCCGCCGAGGAGGTATGCCCACCCAGCCCTCCCCTGTTTTGCTCTTTTTGAGGCGCGGTCGCAGTCCGCGCCTTTAGGGGGGGGTACTGCTGTGCTGTTTGTTGCTACTTGGCTACCTGCCAAACTATTCACGTTTTACTTTTAATAAACGTTTAATCAATCTCTGTGTTCAACAAATTTACCAACTTTTTAGTTTTGTCCTCACTCATCTTTTTTCGTTAAACTTTTTCACCCCGGACGTTTATCCCGAGACAGAAGAGTCATTTTCCTGTGCGTTTTAGCTGCCAACTTTACGTTCTTTTCCTTTTTTCCATCGCAACTTTTTTTCCTTATTCAACTTTTTCACTCCGGACGCTTTATCTGGACATGGTTCATCAACATCTTCAACAGCCGAAGCTAAGTAGTAACATTAACATGATGTCTTCTAATTGCAGTCGCTGTACTCATAATATACAGGAGAACGATCGCCTTACGGCGAGAATAGCTGTGCTACAAGCCCAGCTTCAGACGCAATCGTTAGGCAAGGGTAATCTCAGTGTAGGAAAGGAAGAAACAGCGTCTGTGCCACCAGTAAGTACAGACAGTAACGTTAGTATAAATCCCCCCGCACAGTCCCCGCAGCCGGACAACTTTCTCATGGCTTCTGGAGGGAAATACTGTTGGAATGCTCAACCGGTGTCGCTCATTCAGCCGACAGAAACCTTCAACCGGTTTATGTAGCGAGTCGGAGTCTGAGTCTGAGTCTTCTCTAGTCTCTACTCCTCCCGTTACGGGGTCTGAGACGCCGAAGGCTCCCACCATTAGCTCTGACAAATTGAAAACCCTAGTCATTGGCGACTCCATTACCCGCAGTATTAGACTTAAAACGAATCACCCAGCGATCATACACTGTTTACCAGGGGGCAGGGCTACCGACATTAAGGCTAATCTAAAGATGGTGCTGGCTAAAGCTAAAACTGGCGAGTGTAGAGAGTATAGAGATATTGTTATCCACGTCGGCACCAACGATGTTAGGATGAAACAGTCAGACGTCACCAAGTGCAACATGGCTTCAGCGTGTAAATCAGCTAGAAAGATGTGTCGGCATCGAGTAATTGTCTCTGGCCCCCTCCCAGTTAGGGGAAGTGACGAGCTCTACAGCAGAGTCTCAGCACTTAATCGCTGGTTGAAAACTGTTTTCTGCCCCTCCCAAAATATAACATTTGTGGATAATTGGCCCTCTTTCTGGGACTCACCCACAAACAGGACCAAGCCTGACCTGCTGAGGAGTGACGGACTCCATCCTAGCTGGAGGGGTGCTCTCCTCTTATCTACCAACATAGATAGGGCTCTAACTCCTCTAGCCCCACAGTGAAATAGGGTGCAGGCCAGGCAGCAGGCTGTTAGCCAACCTGCCAGCTTAGTGGAGTCTGCCAATAGCACAGTCAGTGTAGTCAGCTCAGCCATACCCATTGAGACTGTGTCTGTGCCTCGACCTAGGTTGGGCAAAACTAAACATGGCGGTGTTCACCCTAGCAATCTTATTAGGATAAAGACCTCCTCCATTCCTGCCATTATTGAAAGAGATCGTGATACCTCACATCTCAAAATAGGGTTACTTAATGTTAGATCCCTCACTTCAAAGGCAGTCATAGTCAATGAACTAATCACTGATCATAATCTTGATGTGATTGGCCTGACTGAAACATGGCTTAAGCCTGATGAATTTGCTGTGTTAAATGAGGCCTCACCTCCTGGTTACACTAGTGACCATATTCCCCGTGCATCCCGCAAAGGCGGAGGTGTTGCTAACATTTACGATAGCAAATTTCAATTTACAAAAAAAAAAATGGCGTTTTCATCTTTTGAGCTTCTAGTCATGAAATCTATGCAGCCTACTCAATCACTTTTTATAGCTACTGTTTACAGGCCTCCTGGGCCATATACAGCGTTCCTCTCTGAGTTTCCTGAATTCCTATCAGACCTTGTAGTCATAGCAGATCATATTCTAATTTTTGGTGATTTTAATATTCACATGGAGAAGTCCACAGACCCACTCCAAAAGTCTTTTGGAGCCATTATCGACTCAGTGGGTTTTGTCCAACATGTATCTGGACCTACTCACTGCCACAGTCATACTCTGGACCTAGTTTTGTCCCATGGAATAAATGTTGTAGATCTTAATGTTTTTCCACAAAATCCTGGACTATCGGACCACCATTTTATTACATTTGCAATCGCAACAAATAATCTGCTCAGACCCCAACCAAGGAGCATCAAAAGTCGTGCTATAAATTCTCAAACAACACAAAAATTCATTGATGCCCTTCCAGACTCCTTCTGCCTAACCAAGGACGTCAGAGGACAAAAATCAGTTAACCACTTAACTGAGGAACTCAATTTAACCTTGCGCAATACCCTAGATGCAGTTGCACCCCTAAAAACGAAAAACATTTGTCATAAGAAACTAGCTCCCTGGTATACAGAAAATACCCGAGCTTTGAAGCAAGCTTCCAGGAAATTGGAACGGAAATGGCGCCACACCAAACTGGAAGTCTTCCGACTAGCTTGGAAAGACAGTACCGTGCAGTACCGAAGAGCCCTCACTGCTGCTCGATCATCCTACTTTTCCAACTTAATCGAGGAAAATAAGAACAATCCAAAATTTATTTTTGATACTGTTGCAAAGCTAACTAAAAAGCAGCATTCCCCAAGAGAGGATGGCTTTCACTTCAGCAGTGATAAATTCATGAACTTCTTTGAGGAAAAGATCATGACCATTAGAAAGCAAATTACGGACTCCTCTTTGAATCTGCGTATTCCTCCAAGGCTTAGCTGTCCTGGATCTGCACAGCTCTGCGAGGGCCTGGGATCGGGAGAGACACTTAAGTGTTTTAGTACTATATCTCTTGACACAATGATGAAAATAATCATGGCCTCTAAACCTTCAAGCTGCATACTGGATCCTATTCCTACTAAACTGCTGAAGGAGCTGCTTCCTGTGCTTGGCCCTCCTATGTTGAACAGAATAAACAGCTCTCTATCCACCGGATGTGTACCAAACTCACTAAAAGTGGCAGTGATAAAGCCTCTCTTGAAAAAGCCAAACCTTGACCCGGAAAATATAAAAAACTATCGGCCTATATCGAATCTTCCATTCCTCTCAAAAATTTTAGAAAAAGCTGTTGCGCAGCAACTCACTGCCTTTCTGAAGACAAACAATGTATACGAAATGCTTCAGTCTGGTTTTAGACCCCATCATAGCACTGAGACTGCACTTGTGAAGGTGGTAAATTACCTTTTAATGGCGTCAGACCGAGGCTCTGCATCTGTCCTCGTGCTACTAGACCTTAGTGCTGCCTTTGACACCATCGATCACCACATTCTTTTGGAGAGACTGGAAACCCAAATTGGTCTACACGGACAAGTTCTGGCCTGGTTTAGATCCTACCTGTCGGAAAGAT
The DNA here is from genome assembly GCF_964263955.1 of Coregonus lavaretus. Classification (NCBI taxonomy): domain Eukaryota; kingdom Metazoa; phylum Chordata; class Actinopteri; order Salmoniformes; family Salmonidae; genus Coregonus; species Coregonus lavaretus. The sequence goes on from NC_140026.1 coordinate 29,127,406, forward strand.
ATCAGTTTGTCTCTGTGAATGGTCTGTCCTCCGACAAATCAACTGTACATTTCGGTGTTCCTCAAGGTTCCGTTTTAGGACCACTATTGTTTTCACTATATATTTTACCTCTTGGGGATGTTATTCGAAAACATAATGTTAACTTTCACTGCTATGCGGATGACACACAGCTGTACATTTCAATGAAACATGGTGAAGCCCCAAAATTGCCCTCGCTAGAAGCCTGTGTTTCAGACATAAGGAAGTGGATGGCTGAAAACTTTTTACTTTTAAACTCGGACAAAACAGAGATGCTTGTTCTAGGTCCCAAGAAACAAAGAGATCTTCTGTTAAATCTGACAATTCATCTTGATGGTTGTAAAGTCGTCTCAAATAAAACTGTGAAGGACCTCGGCGTTACTCTTGACCCTGATCTCTCTTTTGACGAACATATCAAGACTGTTTCAAGGACAACTTTTTTCCATCTACGTAACATTGCAAAAATCAGAAATTTTCTGTCCAAAAATGATGCAGAAAAATTAATCCATGCATTTGTTACTTCTAGGTTAGACTACTGCAATGCTCTATTTTCCGGCTACCCGGATAAAGCACTAAATAAACTTCAGTTAGTGCTAAATACGGCTGCTAGAATCCTGACTAGAACCAAGAAATTTGATCATATTACTCCAGTGCTAGCTTCCCTACACTGGCTTCCTGTTAAGGCAAGGGCTGATTTCAAGGTTTTACTGTTAACCTATAAAGCGTTACATGGGCTTGCTCCTACCTATCTTTCCGAGTTGGTCCTGCCGTACATACCAATACGTACGCTACGGTCACAAGACGCAGGCCTCCTAATTGTCCCTAGAATTTCTAAGCAAACAGCGGGAGGCAGGGCTTTCTCCTATAGATCTCCATTTTTATGGAACAGTCTGCCTACCCATGTGAGAGACGCAGACTCGGTCTCAACCTTTAAGTCTTTACTGAAGACTTATCCCTTCAGTAGGTCATATGATTGAGTGTAGTCTGGCCCAGGAGTGTGAAGGTGAACGGAAAGGCTGGAGCAACGAACAGCCCTTGCTGTCTCTGCCAGGCCGGTTCCCCTCTCCACTGGGGTTCTCTGCCTCTAACCCTGTTGCAGGGGCTGAGTCACTGGCTTGCTGGTGCTCTTTCATGCCGTCCCTGGGAGGGGTGCGTCACTTGAGTGGGTTGAGTTACTGACGTGATCTTCCTGTCTGGGTTGGCGCCCCCCCCTTGGTTTGTGCTGTGGTGGAGACCTCTGTGGGCTATACTTGGCCTTGTCTCAGGATTGTAAGTTGGTGGTTGGGGATATCCCTCTAGTGGTGCGGGGGCTGTGCTTTGGCGGAGTGGGTGGGGTTATATCCTTCCTGTTTGGCCCTGTCCGGGGGTTTCTTCGGATGGGGCCACAGTGTCTCCGGACCGCTCCTGTCTCAGCCTCCAGTATTTATGCTGCAGTAGTTTATGTGTCGGGGGGCTGGGGTTAGTTGGTTATACCTGGAGTACTTCTCCTGTCTTATCCAGTGTCCTGTGTGAATTTAAGTATGCTCTCTCTAATTCTCTCGTTCTCTCTTTCTCTCTGAGAACCTGAGCCCTAGGACCATACGTCAGGACTACCGGGCATGATGACACCTTGCTGTCCCCAGTCCGCCTGGCCTTGCTGCTATTCCAGTTTCAACTGTTCTGCCTGCGGCTACGAAACCCCTACCTGTCCCAGACCTGCTGTTTTCAACTCTTAATGATCGGCTATGAAAAGCCAACTGAGAGACCTGAGCCCTAGGACCATACGTCGGGACTACCGGCCGTGGTGACTCCTTGCTGTCCCCAGTCCGCCTGGCCTTGCTGCTATTCCAGTTTCAACTGTTCTGCCTGCGGTTATGGAACCCCTACCTGTCCCAGACCTGCTGTTTTCAACTCTTAATGATCGGCTATGAAAAGCCAACTGAGATTTATTCCTGATTATTATTTGACCATGCTTGTCACTTATGAACATTTTTGAACATCTTGGCATGGTTCTGTTATAATCTCCACCCGGCACAGCCAGAAGAGGACTGGCCACCCCTCATAGCCTGGTTCCTCTCTAGGTTTCTTCCTAGGTTTTCGCCTTTGTGTTTGTGGGTTCTTGTTTCGAGTTGGTTGTGTTATACCATGTACTGTCACGTTTCCGTCTTTTGTTGTTTTGATATCGTTTCGATTAATAATTGAGTATGTATGCCTGCAACGCTGCGCCTTGGTCTACTCCTTACCCTGACGATCGTGACAGCGTAGGTACCTTGACTTGTTTATAAGTATCTTTATTGCTAGTCAACGTTGAATTACTGCATGTTTTCTTAGCTAACCTGATTCAGAGGGGTTTGGTTAAATGCGGAAGACACATTTTGGTTGAATGCATTCAGTTGAGCAACTGACTAGGTATACCCTTTCCCTTTCCTTTAGCTAGCTAGCTAGTAAAAGTTAGCCAGCTAGCTAGCTAGCTAAAGGAAAGGGGATACCAATCACTTGCACAACTGAATGCATTCAACCAAAATGTGTCTTCCGCATAGTTAGCTAGCTCAAGTTGACACAAGCCATTTCGTTCTGCTCTAAATTGTTTGTAAATATCTTGCTGTGCGACCTAGAAAAATATCACCCAGAGAATAATGATTGTGATGACAGGCTGTATCTCAGCCCCTGAGTGCCATAGAGATACACTGATCGCAGCTTCGTGACCGTCGTTTATACCATTACTAAAGAGGAAATTGATTGTTTCTAGCAGTTCAAATGATGACCCATATTACCGGCGCAATGTTTTTTCCAGATTGACAGGTCACATTTTACACATAAACCACATCATGGGCCGTACTTGTGAGCCACTAAAGCCGATGTGAATGACCAGCTGTAGCCTATCACACTTGGTAGCTAGTATCATGGCCAGTAGCTAGTAACGTATCACTTGCTGCAGCTAGTAACGTGGCCAGTTTATTTCCCTCCCAGGATTATGTTTAAAGTAAGATTAAAGCCTACACAAGAAATAAGTCATATTGGTAGCCATCTAGATATCACCATGATATAGTCTACTCAATGGGGAGAGCATGAACAACCTCTCCCTCAACGTGACCAAGACAAAGGAGATGATTGTGGACTACAGGAAAAAAAAGAGGACTGAGCACGCCCCCATTCTCATCGACGGGGCTGTAGTGGAACAGGTTGAGAGCTTCAAGTTCCTTGGTGTCCACATCACCAACGAACTATCATGGTCCAAACACACCAAGACTGTCACAGTCACTAGCCCATTTAAGCTTAATATCCTTGTCATCTATCGCCCTCCAGGTTCCCTTGGAGAGTTAATCAATGAGCTTGACGCCTTGATAAGTTCCTTTCCTGAGGATGGCTCACCCCTCACAGTTTTGGGGGATTTCAACCTCCCTACGTCCACATTTGACTCATTTCTCTCTGCCTCCTTCTTTCCACTCCTCTCCTCTTTTGACCTCACCCTCTCACCGTCCCCCCCTACTCACAAGGCAGGCAATACGCTTGACCTCATCTTTACTAGATGCTACTCTTCTACTAATCTCACTGCAACTCCCCTCCATGTCTCCGACCACTACTTTGTTTCCTTTTCTCTCTCGCTCTCCTCCAACACTACTCACTCTGCCCCTACACAGATGGTAATGCGTAGGTCAAGCCTATGGCCTACGCATTACCATAGCCTATGTCAAGATGAGCTACTTTGAAAAACAGTGCTGCTATTCGCAAAACACTGGGAGTTGTTGAGAAAAATATATATATATTGGTTCTACGGACAGATTTTTCTTCTTTTTTTAGCGGAAGGCATTTGCTTTCCAAACTGTTTTGAAATTTGCAAAAGGTAAACAGACAGCCGCAACCATACAAAAATACAATCCATAGATGACAGTTCTTATTCAAGTCAGGACTTGCAGCCATTGCTAGTGCACCTATGAGTTTAACACTCAAATTACCAGGGCAAGAGCCGAGGTTCCAAAACCCTTCTATGGATTATATGTCTATGGCCACAATGGAACAAGCTGTGTATTTGGCGTACATGCTGCCCAAATTGAAGCCTTTCCGACTGTATTCAACCGGTAACTGCCAAAATAAGGGAAACAATTGAGTAAATGTACATTTTCCTGGCATGGTTTAGGTCCACTTGTAGAATCTATGCCAAGGTGCATTGAAGCTGTTCTGGCAGCTCGTGGTGGCCCAACACCCTTTTAAGACACTTGTGTTTCCTTTAATTTGGCAGTTACTTGTATGCTCTTGTGATCAAATTTAATCCACTGTTATTTTGTGGCTAAATTACGCTTTCTGGTGTATATTGAACATTGAGAGCATGCTGGGGTTGGATTAAAATATACAATACCATTCAAATGTTTGGGGTCACTTAGAAATGTCCTATTTTTCAAAAGAAAAGCAATTTTTTTGTCCATTAAAATAACATCAAATTGATCAGAAATATCGTGTAGACATTGTTAATGTTGTACATGGCTATTGTAGCTGATTTGTTATGGAATATCTACATAGGCATACAGAGGCCCATTATCAGCAACCAATGGCACGTTGTGTTTGCTAATCCAAGTTTTGCAATAATGTTAGCACAGCTGTAAACTACCCAAATACAGGTGTGCCAAGCTTGTAGCGTCATACCCAAGAAGACTCAAGGCTGTAATCGCTGCCAAAGGTGCTTCAACTAAGTACAGAGTAAAGGGTCTGAATAGTTATGGAAATGTGATGTTTCCGTTTTTTATTTTTAATACATTTGCAAACATTTCTAAAAACCTGTTTTTGCTTTGTCATAATGAGTTAATATGTGTAGATTGATGAGGGGGAAAAAATGATTAAATACATTTTAGAATAAGGCTGTAATGAAACAAAATGTGGAAAAAGTCAAGAGGTCTGAATACTTTCCCAATGCATATACAGTGGGGGAAAAAAGTATTTAGTCAGCCACCAATTGTGCAAGTTCTCCAACTTAAAAAGATGAGAGAGGCCTGTAATTTTCATCATAGGTACACGTCAACTATGACAGACAAATTGAGAATTATTTTTCCAGAAAATCACATTGTAGGATTTTTTATGAATTTATTTGCAAATTATGGTGGAAAATAAGTATTTGGTCACCTACAAACAAGCAAGATTTCTGGCTGTCACAGACCTGTAACTTCTTCTTTAAGAGGCTCCTCTGTCCTCCACTCGTTACCTGTATTAATGGCACCTGTTTGAACTTGTTATCAGGATAAAAGACACCTGTCCACAACCTCAAAGAGTCAACTCCACTATGGCCAAGACCAAAGAGCTGTCAAAGGACACCAGAAACAAAATTGTAGACCTGCACCAGGCTGGGAAGACTGAATCTGCAATAGGTAAGCTGCTTGGTTTGAAGAAATCAACTGTGGGAGCAATTATTAGGAAATGGAAGACCTACAAGACCACTGATAATCTCCCTCGATCTGGGGCTCCACGCAAGATCTCACCCCGTGGGGTCAAAATGATCACAAGAACGGTGAGCAAAAATCCCAGAACCACACGGGGGGACCTAGTGAATGACCTGCAGAGAGCTGGGACCAAAGTAACAAAGCCTACCATCAGTAACACACTATGCCACCAGGGACTCAAATCCTGCAGTGCAAAATGTGTCCCTCTGCTTAAGCCAGTACATGTCCAGGCCCGTCTGAAGTTTGCTAGGGTGCATTTGGATGATCCAGAAGAGGATTGGGAGAATGTCATATGGTCAGATGAAACCAAAATATAACTTTTTGGTAAAAACTCAACTCGTCGTGTTTGGAGGACAAAGAATGCTGAGTTGCATCCAAAGAACACCATACAGTGAGGGAAAAAAGTATTTGATCCCCTGCTGATTTTGTACGTTTGCTCACTGACAAAGACATGATCAGTCTATAATTTTAATGGTAGGTTTATTTGAACAGTGAGAGACAGAATAACAACAAAAAAATCCAGAAAAACGCATGTCAAAAATGTTATATTTTAATGAGGGATTTTGTGTTTGCATTTTAATGAGGGAAATAAGTATTTGACCCCTCTGCAAAACATGACTTAGTACTTGGTGGCAAAATCCTTGTTGGCAATCACAGAGGTCAGACGTTTCTTGTAGTTGGCCACCAGGTTTGCACACATCTCAGGAGGGATTTTGTCCCACTCCTCTTTGCAGATCTTCTCCAAGTCATTAAGGTTTCGAGGCTGATGTTTGGCAACTCAAACCTGCAGCTCCCTCCACATATTTTCTATGGGATTAAGGTCTGGAGACTGGCTAGGCCACTCCAGGACCTTAATGTGCTTCTTCTTGAGCCACTCCTTTGTTGCCTTGGCTGTGTGTTTTGGGTCATTGTCATGCTGGAATACCCATCCATGACCCATTTTCAATGCCCTGGCTGAGGGAAGGAGGTTCTCACCCAAGATTTGACGGTACATGGCCCCGTCCATCGTACCTTTGATGCGGTGAAGTTGTCCTATCCCCTTAGCAGAAAAACACCCCCAAAGCATAATGTTTCCACCTCCATGTTTGACGGTGGGGATGGTGTTCTTGGGGTCATAGGCAGCATTCCTCCTCCTCCAAACACGCCGAGTTGAGTTGATGCCAAAGAGCTCCATTTTGGTCTCATCTGACCACAACATTTTCACCCAGTTCTCCTGTGAATCATTCAGATGTTCATTGGCAAACTTCAGACGGCCTGTATATGTGCTTTCTTGAGCAGGGGGACCTTGCGGGCGTTGCAGGATTTCAGTCCTTCACGGCGTAGTGTGTTACCAATTGTTTTCTTGGTGAGTATGGTCCCAGCTGCCTTGAGATCATTGACAAGATCCTCCCGTGTAGTTCTGGGCTGATTCCTCACCGTTCTCATGATCATTGCAAGTCCACGAGGTGAGATCTTGCATGCAGCCCCAGGCCGAGGAAGATTGACAGTGCTTTTGTGTTTCTTCCATTTGCGAATAATCGCACCAACTGTTGTCACTTTCTCACCAAGCTGCTTGCCGATGGTCTTGTAGCCCATCCCAGCCTTGTGTAGGTCTACAATATTGTCCCTGACATCCTTGGAGAGCTCTTTGGTCTTGGCCATGGTGGCGAGTTTGGAATCTGATTGATTGATTGCTTTTCTGGACAGGTGTCTTTTATACAGGTGACAAACTGAGATTAGGAGCACTCCCTTTAAGAGTGTGCTCCTAATCTCAGCTCGTTACCTGTATAAAAGACACCTGGGAGCCAGAAATCTTTCTGATTGAGAGAGGGTCAAATACTTATTTCCCTCATTAAAATGCAAATCAATTTATAACATTTTTGACATGCGTTTTTCTGGATTTTTTTGTTGTTATTCTGTCTCTCACTGTTCAAATAAACCTACCATTAAAATTATAGACTGATCATTTCTTTGTCAGTGGGCAAACGTACAAAATCAGCAGGGGATCAAATACTTTTTTCCCTCACTGTATACATATCAAGCTCTATATATCATTGTTTTCTTTGGGCCCAGCCCGACTCACACAATATTTATTTATTTTTCAGTTTATTTTTCATTAATCAGTTACCCAATCAAGACAGTGCCCCCCAGTTACCCACGTGTGCCCCCTACTTCCAGCAGGCTCTCTACACTTATTGAGACCTGGATCTTGAATCTTCCTGTGGTTGTTGGTTTGAGTAAAAAATATTAACAAATATATACTATATATCTAATATATAATGTATAATGACTTATATTGTCAGTTATGTTCTTAATTTGTTGTTAATGTTGTTACCAATTTGAATAAATGTATTTAATGTACAAATGTATTGTTTTTCTTACATTTAGATTTCAGGGAGAATTTCACTGTAAATTTACATCATTATCCTGGCACCAGATTTGCCAGTTTAATACTATAATTTTGCTTTACAGCAGAGATGCTGTAATATATTTCACAGTACTATTATCATTACTGTAAAACAATACTTTAAAGATATATTTACAGGGATATTGTAAGGAAAATAGTACTGTAAAATATATGACATCATCTGTAAAGGAAAATTGGTAACACTTTACTTCACATCCAGCGTCATAACACGTTATAACACGGTCATAATCATGTCATAATATGTCATAACAGCTGACATAACTTGTCATAACCTGTTATAATATGGTCATAATACTGTCATGAAACATGTATTTACACCTGTTGTGACATTTAATGTGTTATTTTATGGCTGGTTATGACACCTACGTAAGAGTTTCAAAACCCACAAAACCTACAACACAAGGTAAAACCTTCCATTACACCAGAGCCTACGTGCCAACGGTATGTTTATGTTGTATATATATATATTTTATGACCACATTAAATGACCATTGTAATTGTGCACACATTGATATAAGACATGCACCTACCCCAATGCTCTGTTGCTGATGACAGAGATGAATGCAGGAGCAGATTTCAGGTGCAGGACAAGAACACCCTCTTTTTGATTGATGACTGCTATGATGGCATGTATGTGATAGACCTATTTGGCTTATGTGTTTATGATGGTCAGAATGCTTCATGACAGTGTCATAAAGTGTAGTTATTTAAAATGTGATGAAAAAAACATGACTGGAAAGTATTCATTACAACAACAAAGGAATTAAGAAACAAACTTTCAAACGAAAGGAAAGTTCTTGGCAGGGAAAACATTTATTTGAATAAATGTGGGTTTGACACTCTTATGAGGGTGTCATAACCAGCCATAAAATAACACAATATATGTCACAAGGAATTACTTCACTGCATTGGTGCCTGATCTACCGGCACCTTCATCGCTGGGACTGCCTGTGTCTGCAACGGCGGTGCTGACTCCTACTACGCTGACTCCAGCAGCAGCTTTGTTGTTGGGTTTGGCTAATTTCCCTCTCTCTGGATCTGACGGGGCACTGCCTTGCCACCATACACCCGGCGCCCTCGGGATACGAGAGCGTTTCCGCCCTCATCTCCTGTCTCACCGGCAAGGCGTTGGAGTGGGCCAACGCCAAATGGAGGGGAATAGACGCCGCCACAGTCACCTATGCGGAGTTCTCCCGCCGCTTCCGTGCTGTCTTCGACCATCCACCAGAGGGGAAGGCGGCGGGGGAGCGTCTATTCCACCTCCGACAGGGGATGAGGAGCGCTCAAGAGTTTGCGCTGGAGTTCCGGACTCTAGCGGCCGATGCAGGGTGGAATGAGAGGGCCCTCATAGACCACTTTAGATGTAGCCTTCGGGAGGACGTCCGCAGGGAGTTAGCGTGCAGGGATACTACACTAACATTTGATCAGCTGGTGGACATGGCCATTCGGCTGGACACCCTGCTCGCGACCCGCGGACGTCCCAGGTGGGGGCCTCCCATTCCACCCTCCAGCGCCTCCGAGCAGAGCCCGATGGAGCTTGGAGGTGCTGGCGCTAGAGGGAGGAGAGGAAGGAGCCCGAGGGGGGCAGTCTCCTGCACCAACTGTGGCCGCGGAGGGCACACCGCGGCTAGGTGCTGGGGAGGGTCCCCTCGTGAGGGAGATGGTAGGTCACACATTGGGGAGTCCTCCCAGGTGAGTAGGCGCCCTACTTACCCAGAGCTTTCTGTCGTACACATTACATTACCTGTTTGTTTCCCACAGGTTGCACCTCATTCCCAGCATAAGGCGCTAGTCGATTCAGGCGCAGCTGGGAATTTTGTAGATCGTAAATTCTGTGTTAAGTTAGGGATTCCCCTCCTTCCAGTCGATAAGCCCTTCCCTGTACATGCCTTAGATAGTCGTCCGTTAGGATCTGGGTTAATTAGGGAGGTCACGGCGCCACTTAGGATGATGACGCAGGGGGGTCATGAGGAGACGATTCAACTCTATCTGATCGACTCTCCTGCGTATCCGGTGGTACTGGGGCTTCCCTGGTTGATTACCCATGATCCTACGATTTCGTGGCGAGAGAAGGCTCTTAAAGGGTGGTCTGCTCAGTGTGAGGGGCTATGTCTGGGTGTTTCCGTAGGGGCGACCTCGGTGGAGAGCCCGAACCAGATGCCAGCACTGCACATTCCGCCTGAGTATGAGGATTTGGCACTCGTGTTTAGTAAGACCAGAGCGGCACGGTTGCCACCTCATAGACAGGGGGATTGTGCGATAGACCTCCAGACAGGAGCTGCGCTCCCGCGGAGCCATGTGTATCCTTTGTCACAGGAGGAGAAAAGGGCAATGGAGACTTACATTGCCGAGTCTCTGAGACAGGGATACATACGGCCCTCCACTTCTCCCGCGTCCTCAAGCTTCTTTTTTGTGAAGAAAAAGGATGGAGGTTTGCGTCCGTGTATTGATTACCGCGGTCTCAATCAGGTGACTGTGAAATATAGTTATCCACTCCCGCTGATTGCGACCATGACGGAGTCATTACACGGGGCACGGTTCTTCACAAAATTGGACCTCAAGAGCGCATATAACTTGGTGCGCATTAGGGAGGGCGATGAGTGGAAGACAGCATTTAGTACTACCTCCGGCCATGACGAGTATCTCGTCATGCCATATGGGTTAATGAATGCTCCATCAGTCTTCCAATCGTTTGTAGATTAGATTTTCCGGGACATGCAGGCGCAGGGAGTAGTGGTGTACATAGATGATATTCTTGTGTACAGTTCTTTCCGGGCCGAGCATGTAGCCCAGGTGCGCAGGGTATTGAGGAGACTGTTGGAGCATGACCTGTATGTCAAAGCCGAGAAATGTCTGTTCTTTGAGGAGTCAGTCTCCTTTTTGGGTTACCAGTTGTCTGCGTCAGGGGTGAGAATAGAGGTGGACCGAGTGTCCGCCGTGCGTAATTGGCAAACCCCAACTACGGTTAAAGAGGTGCAGCGGTTCTTGGGTTTTGCAAATTACTACCGGAGGTTTATCCGGGGTTTTGGACAGGTGGCAGCTCCCATAACGTCTCTTCTGAAGGGGGGTCCGGTGCGCTTGCAGTGGTCGGCTGAGGCGGACAGGGCCTTTGGGAGACTGAAGGACCTGTTTACCTCGGCTCCAGTGCTGGCGCACCCGGATCCCACTTTACCCTTCCAAGTTGAGGTGGACGCGTCTGAGGCCGGTATTGGGGCAGTTCTTTCTCAATGGTCCGGCACACCACCTAAGCTCCGCCCCTTTGCTTTTTATTCTAAGAAGCTCAGTCCGGCGGAGCGGAATTATGACGTAGGGGACAGGGAGCTGTTAGCCGTAGTACAGGCCCTAAAGGTGTGGAGGCATTGGCTTGAGGGGGCTCAGCACCCTTTCCTCATTCTGACCGACCACCGTAACCTGGAATACATTCGGGCAGCTAGGAGACTGAATCCTCGCCAGGCTCGATGGACTATGTTTCTCGCCCGGTTTGTGTTCAAGATCACTTACATCCTTGGGTCCCAGAACGGGAAGGCAGATGCCCTGTCCCGGCGGTATGACACAGAGGAGAGGTGCGTGGAGCCCATTCCCATACTACCAGAGTCTTGTCTGGTGGCACCGGTGGTGTGGGAGGTCGATGCGGAGATCGAGCGGGCATTACGCACCGACCCTAGCCCTCCACAGTGTCCGGTGGGTCGGACGTACGTCCCGCTCGAGGTCCGGGATCGGCTGATTTATTGGGCTCACACGTCCCCCTCCTCTGGACATCCAGGTATTGGCCGGACAGTGCACTGCCTTAGTACGAAGTACTGGTGGCCAACGTTAGCCAGGGATGTGAGGGTTTATGTCTCCTCCTGCTCAGTGTGTGCCCAGTGTAAGGCGCCCAGACACTTGCCCAGGGGTAAATTACAACCTCTGCCCGTTCCACAACGACCCTGGTCTCACCTCTCGGTGGATTTTGTTACCGACCTTCCCTCCTCACAAGGGAATACCACCATCCTGGTTGTTGTGGATGGGTTCTCGAAGGCCTGTCGTCTCCTTCCCATGCCGGGTCTTCCTACTGCCCTACAGACCGCTGAGGCTCTATTTACTCACGTCTTCCGGCATTACGGGGTACCCGAGGATATAGTGTCCGATCGAGGCCCCCAGTTTACCTCCAGAGTCTGGAGAGCCTTTATGGAACGGTTGGGGGTCTCGGTGAGCCTTACCTCGGGTTACCACCCGGAGAGTAATGGGCAGGTCGAACGAGTCAACCAGGATGTGGGTAGGTTTCTGAGGTCATATTGTCAGGGCCGGCCGGAGGAGTGGGTGAGATATGTGCCCTGGGCCGAGATGGCCCAGAACTCTCTCCGCCACTCCTCCACGAGACTAACCCCTTTCCAGTGTGTGTTAGGGTACCAGCCGGTTCTGGCACCTTGGCATGAGAGCCAGATCGAGGCCCCTGCTGTGGATGAGTGGGTGCGGCGCTCGGAGGAGACGTCTCCTTCCCATGCCGGGTCTTCCTACTGCCCTACAGACCGCTGAGGCTCTATTTACTCACGTCTTCCGGCATTACGGGGTACCCGAGGATGGCTCGCTGCACGTCCATCTGCAGCGAGCCATCCGTCGACAGAAGACGAGCGCCGACCTACACCGCAGTGAGGGGCCAGTGTACGCACCTGGAGATCGAGTCTGGCTCTCAACCAGAAACCTGCCCCTCCGCCTGCCCTGCCGGAAGCTGGGTCGGCGGTTTGTGGGGCCTTTTAAAGTCCTGAGGAGATTGAACGAGGTGTGTTACAGGTTACAACTGCCCATTGATTACAAGAATATTAACCCCTCGTTCCATGTGTCTCTCCTCAGGCCGGTGGTAGCTGGTCCACTCCAGGACTTTAAGATTGAGGAGACTCCTCCGCCCCCGTTGGACATCGAGGGGGCTCCGGCGTACACTGTTCGGACCATCCTGGATTCGAGACGCCGGATGGGGGGTCTCCAATATCTCGTGGAGTGGGAGGGGTACGGTCCGGAGGAGCGGTGCTGGGTGCCAAGGAGGGACATTCTGGATCCGTCCCTGCTGACCGAATTCCATCGTGGTCATCCTACGCGCCCTGCTCCGCGTCCTCCTGGTCGTCCCCGAGGCCTGGGGCGGCGCACGGCTGGAGCCGCGCGTCAAGGGGGGGGTACTGTCACGGTTTCGGCCGAGGCGGCCCCTCCTCCTTGTTCGGGCAGGTTTCGGCGGTCGTCGTCTCCGGAGTACTAGCTGCCACCGCTCTATGTTTCTTGTTTGATTGGTTTTGTCTGTTTGTCACACCTGTTTTGTGTTATGTCTCATTAAGCACCCTATTTAGTTTCCTTGTTGTTAGTTAGGTGTTGTGTGTAATTGTTCTATGTCGTGTTGCTGCGCTACCTGTGCTTGGTGCGCTATTTTGTGCTTTCCTCCTTGTTTTGTGTTTTAGGAGTAGATTACGCACTTGTTTATTGCGCCCGTTTGTTTTACGCCTGTGCGCGCTTTTCTCGCCTCCGGGCTGGTTTTGGATATTTATTGTGATATCTACTAAAGTATTTTGTTGGACTTTACTTCTGCCTCCTGCGCCTGATTCCACACCACACCTACCATAGCAACTCCTGACAGTTCCAAAATGTGATTATTATGCAACAGGACAGTTAAAACGCACTGCCTGCTAATTATCTATAGGCTATGTTTCAATTTGTCAATTTCAAATTATTTTCTAACAAATGTTATTTTCTAACAACAGTTTGAATTGAGGTTTGTTCCACCTCCTCATTAATTCAGATAGAAATAGCCCATTTCACTGTTGCACACAATTTATGTTTGAGGCTTTACTGAGCCGGACAAATTTCTTCTCTCTTCAATTCGAGGAGAGCCCAAGCACCTCCCCAGTGTTTCCGCAGATCAAGTATGCAGACATTTGCGCCGTCTTGTACGAACTGGCAAATTTTCTGGCTGGCGCTCACATTGCCTTCTTTGTTGTTTTCCTTACAAATACTAACTTTGGACATGTGTGTGTTCCTTTCAAAGTAAGTGCCTTATTTTCTGTATATTGTGTTGTCGTTTCTACTGTAGCATGTATTTACAGTTTATTCACATTTTCAAGTACTGGTGACAAATAATGGATTCCGATTATTGCATTGATTGTAATGGACACCTATGTGTCACGGTTTCGGCCGAGGCTGCTCCTTCTCCTTGTTCGGGCAGGCTTCGGCGGTCGTCGTTTCCGGAGTACTAGCTGCCACCGTTCTATGTTTCGATGTTTGATTGGTTTTGTCTGTTTTGTTACACCTGTGCCTTGTTAGTGTTAATTATGCGTCCTATAAGTTCTCTTGGGTTTTGTCATGTGTTGTGTGTAATTGTTCCTGTCATTTTGGGATGCTAGTTCGTTTATTTCTCTCTGTGTTGTTTTGTAGAGAGTTCCGCACAGTGTGCGCCTTTTGTTTGTACTTTACCGGTGTGCGTAAAGTTTGCTTGCCTGCCTGGTTGTATTTAGCCGTGTTTGGCTTGTTCCTTTTTGTCTTCACTAAACATTTACATTTACATTTTAGTCATTTAGCAGACGCTCTTATCCAGAGCGACTTACAGTTAGTGAGTGCATACATTATTATTTTTTTCATACTGGCCCCCCGTGGGAATCGAACCCACAACCCTGGCGTTGCAAACGCCATGCTCTACCAACTGAGCTACATCCATGCTGGCCATTCCCTCCCATACCCTGGACGACGCTGGGCCAATTGTGCGCCGCCCCATGTGTCTCCCAGTCGCGGCCGGCTACGACAGAGCCTGGATTCGAACCAGGATCTCTAGTGGCACAGCTAGCACTGCGATGCAGTGCCTTAGACCACTGCGCCACTCGGGAGACAAGTGGCGCAGTCAACACAACATGGATACTAGTGTCCTTATTGGAGCAAGTCTTCCAGTCCCAAGGACAAGCAGAGAACTCTGGGAAAGTAGGAGGCTGGATCCAGTGCTTTCTCAGACTGGCCTAGTACCACATGATTTCTGCACTTCTTGTGACCTATCGGTGCTTAGGCCGCACACTACTGACAGTACATACTTTTACAGAAGGGGGATTTCTATGAAGTAGAACCTAAAGAGAAAATATTTCACTTTTAGGTATGTCTTTTTCATTTCTTAATGTTGTGCTTTTTTTCCATTTTTGAGATAAATGACTGTAGTAAAATGTTTATCAGTTGCCTGAGTGACATTGTGCTGTGTCTGGTTTGGGGGTCAAATTCCCAGTTGCTATAACTGGATTTAACAGCCACATGTTCTCATTACATTACAATCAAGCCAGGGACATTAATAGTTAGTGTATACTTGAACATATAACCGTTTCTGCTTTACCACGTGGGATCATGTATAAAGAGGATATTAATATAGTCTACTGTACAAACCGAGTGTTGAAGCAAATTGGCCAAAACAACAGTGGGAATCTGACCACCACTCTAGCGCATCATCAGTGTAAACATGTCTGTATAGCTTTACATATTTACAGTACTATACTCTTTTTAGAGAAAACAAGTAATAAAATGGTATCATTCAAGAACTGTATTTGTTTGATTCTGTGGCATTCTCCGGTCCTTGACATAATGCGGCCTTGTAGGCAAATAAAAGTACAATCATACCATTGTAAGTAATAACTGATTAGTTATCAAGTCCAATCAGTTCATCCATCTTTCCACAGATGCTACCTTCACCTTCCTGGGACTACAAAGTCTGGATGTTTGTAATAAAGGAGGGAAACCGCTGTACACAACCGCTCCCATCAAACAATAAATTGTACAAAAGGCCACACTTTGTATCGCAAGTCATAACTTTTCAGGTAAATGCAGCAACATTACTTTAGACTGTTATAAATGCAAAGTGATCCTCAAAGTACACATTTCTTTGTAGATATATATCTCAGGTAAACAAATATCCCTGACCATGTCAAGAGCACAGTCACTGTACCAACCACACACCAATGCTGGAGGGGCCAACAGTTTTAGCAGTCTCTAATGTGTCCATTAGGAACCTAAAATTGCAGGTTTCCAAAGAGCGATGGCAAGGTGTTGGGTTTAGGATGGGGCTTGTAGCCTATTCTCTCATTGATCATCTAAACGTACTAAAGACGTTAGTACGAAGCCTCTGTGTGTCCTGCGCTTGATTCCACACCACATCTACACTCAACCTTGACACTATGATGTGTGTCAAATACTTTTTTGAAGGTTGTATTGATTGTGATGAGCTAATGCTAAGCTATTTGCCAGCTATGTGTGGCGCCATGTTTGTTGACATTATACAATGCATTCTGGGTGTCACGTAAACATATGTCAGACCAAAGATGTTATAATGAGGTGAAGGAATGGTTCACTCAATTTTCAAGTAAACTTCTGGAAGTGAATGAAGGGAAGTGAATGATCGTAGACGACACAACCCCCTTCAACATGCATACTGAAAACAAACCAAACTCATCTTGTCTTCTCTTCTTATCTTTGGTTGACGCAGGGGAATAAAACATGGTGGCACGGACAAACTACCTATCGTCGGATTACTTTAGATTTTTAGAAAGTATTTTACTCAATTATTTTGATCAATGGTGAGCTCACCCGTGATGTGATGAATTGTAAATAGTAATTGCTATTAGCTAATTCATATTGTGGTTTCTGTCAGCCGAGAGTTATCTAAATATGAATGCTTGTGTTAAGTCAATCTTTCCTCAGTTAGCACTAGGAGTAATAAAGCCTACATTTTCCAGTTTGGATGATTGTGTTATGCTGTCGTTACTTCTGTGAATGTCTGAATATTGCATCCAAAAATAAACCGGTCACATTCAGGACATAACTTTGTAAGGACAGTGTTTGTTTAAAATGTTTCTGTGAAAAAAACTCAAACGCTGACTGTTGCGTCAATCAAAACTGGACGTTAATCATTCTAATCAAACTGGTTTGAGCGTACACTGCAGGTACCACTGTAGAATGATCACACCCGTTTGTTGGTACATGGGAAAAGGTTAAAGCAGTATCCAAATCCATTGGCTGTAGTAATCAAAATATAGTAGCCATATCTAGGAAAACCAAAGCTCCAAAGGCTGGGCCTAATATAGTGTATAAGAGGTCATACAATACATTTCGTAGTGATTCCTATGTTGTTGATGGAAATAGTATTTGTTGGTCTGTGGTGTGTAATGAGGAGCAACTAGATGCTGCACTTGACACATTTATGAAATAGCTTATCCCAATTACTAATAAGCATGCACCCATTATGAAAATGACTGTAAAAACTGTTAAATCCCTGTGGATTGATGAGGAATTAAAAAATGGTATGGTTGAAAGGGATGAGGCAAAACGAATGGCAAATAAGTCTGGCTGCACAACCGATTAGCAAACGTACTGCAAATTGAGAAATCATGTGACTAAACTGAATAAAAAGATGTAGAAACTACACTGTGAAATAAAGTTAAATTACATGAACAATTATAGTGAAACGCTTTGGAGCACCTTAAATGAAATTATGGGCAAAAATGCAAACTCAGCTCCATCATTAATTGAATCAGATGGGTCATTTATAACAAAACTGACTGATATTGCCAACTACTTTAATTATTTTTTCATTGGCAAGATTAGCAAACTTAGGCATGACATGCCAGCAACAAACGCTGACACTACACATCCAAGTATAACTGATCAAATTATTAAAAGACAAGCATTGTAATTTTGAATTCCGTAAAGTGAGTGTGGAAGAAGTGAAAAAAATATTGTTGTCTATCAACAATGACAAGCCACTGGGGTCTGACAACTTGGATGGAATATTACTGAGGATAAGAGCAGACGATATTGCCACTATTTGCCATATCTTCAATCTAAGCCTACTAGAAAGTGTGTGCCCTCAGGCCTGGAGGGAAGCAAAATTAATCCCGCTACCCAAGAATAGTAAAGGCCCCTCTACTGGCTCAAATATCCGACCAATCAGCCTGTTACCAATCCATAGCAAACTTTTGGTAAAAATGGTGTTTGACCAGATATAATACTATTTTACAGTAAACAAATTGACAACATACTTTTAGCATGCTTATAGGGAAGGACATTCAACAAGCACAGCACTTACACAAATGACTGATTGTGGGGGCTGTTTTGTTAGACTTCAGTCCGGCTTTTGACATTATCGATCATAGTCTGTTGCTGGATAAACGTATGTGTTATGGCTTTCCACCCCCTGCTATATTGTGGATAAAGAGTTACCTGTCTAACAGAACACAGTGGGTGTTCTTTAATGGAAGCCTCTCCAACATAATCCAGGTAGAATCAGGAATTCCCCATGGCAGCTTTTTAGGCTCTTTACTTTTTTCAATCTTTACTAATGACATGCCACTGGCTTTGAGTAAATACAGTGTGTCTATGTATGCAGATGACTTAACACTATACACGTCAGCTACTACAGTGACTGAAATGACTGCAACACTTAACAAAGAGCTGCAGTTAGTTTCCGAAGGGGTGGCAAGGAATAAGTTAGTCCTAAATATAAAAAAAAACTTAAAGCATTGTATTTGGGACAAATCATTCACTAAACCCTAAACCTCAACTACATCTTGTAATGAATAATGAGGTAACTAAACTGCTTGGAGTAACCCTGGATTGTAAACTGTGATGGACAAAACATGTTGATACAACAGTAGCCAAGATTGGGAGAAGTCTGTCCATAATAAAGCCCTGCTCTGTCTTCTTAACAACACTGTCAACAAGTCAGGTCCTACAGGCCCTAGTTTTGTTGCACCTAGACTACTGTTCAGTCATGTGATCAGGTGCCACAAAGAGGGACTTCGGAAAATTGCAATTGGCTCAGAACAGGGCAGCGTGGCTGGCCCTTAAATGTACACAGAGAGCTAACATTAATGAAATGCATTTCATTCTGTCACGGCTCAAAGTGGAGGAGAGATTGACTTCATCACTACTTGTTTTCTTAAGAGGTGTTGACAAGTTGAATGCACCGAGCTGTCTGTTTAAACTACTAGCATAAAGCTCGGACACCCATGCATACCCCACAAGACATACCACCAGAGGTCTCTTCACAATCCCCAAGTCCAGAACAGACTATTGGAGGCGCACAGTACTACATAGAGCCATGACTACATGGAACTCTATTCCACATCAGGTAACTGATGCAAGCAGTGGAAACAGATTTTTAAAAAATAGATTAAAATACACCTTCTGAAGCAGCGGGGATTGTGAAGAGACACACACACAGGTGCTGGCTGACACATGCATACGCACACAGACGCTATCACACGCACTCTACACACACGTACATTGTAATATTGTTGTATAGTGGTATTATACATTTTGTGTTGTGGATATTTGGTGGTGTGACAGTGTTATATAAAGTATTGTTTTATCTTTTGCTTCATGTGTAGTATAAGTGTCTTAATGTGTTTGGACCACAGGAAGAGTAGTTGCTGCCTTGGCAGCAGCTAATGGGGATCACTAATAAAATATAACAAAAAAATTATAATACAATTGGTGTAACTATATGGGTTATGACAGTGTTATGACCATATTATGACAGGTTATGATGAGAAATGATGTCAACTGTTAAGACATATTATGAGATGGTTATGACCATGTCATAGCGTTTTATGACACTTGGTGTCAAGTAAAGTGTTACCAGAAAATGACAGTATTGAGCTGGCAACTCTGGTGCCAGTATAATGCTGTAAATTTACAAGGAAGCAGCCCGGGCAGCCGCACACAAGCCTAAGATCACCATGCGCAATGCCAAGCGTCGGCTGGAGTGGTGTAAAGCTCTCCGCCATTGGAATCTGGAGCAGTGGAAACACGTTCTTTGGCGTGATGAATCACGCTTCAACATCTGGCAGTCTGACGGATTAATCTGGGTTTGACTGGTGCCAGGAAAACGCTACCTGCCCGAATACATAGTGCCAGCTGTAAAGTTTGGTGGAGGAGGAGTAATGCTCTCGGGCTGTTATTCATGGTTCGGACTAGGCCCCTTAGTTCCAGTGAAGGGAAATCTTAACGCTACAGCAAAAAATGACGTTCTAGACGATTCTGTGCTTCCTACTTTGTGGCAACAGTTTGGGGAAGGCCCTTTCCTGTTTCAGCATGACAATGCTCCCGTGCACAGAGCCTTGACCTCAACCCCATCCAACACCTTTGGGATGAATTGGAACGCCGACTGCGAGCCAGGACTAATCACCCAACATCAGTGCCCAAGCTTACTAATGCTCTTGTGGGTGAATGGAAGCAAGTCCCCGCAGCAATGTTCCAACATCTAGTGGAAAGTCTTCCCAGATGATTGGAGGCCATTATAGCAGCAAAGGGGGAACCAACTCCATATTAATACCCATGATTTTGGAATGAGATGTTCGACAAGCAGGTATCCACATACTTTTGGTCATGTAGTGTATTTTGTGTGTAAAAGCTCTCCAATCCTGTTTTTTTGTATTATTTATAAATACCTTCCTAACCCTAAATAATATACCAAACCCCAGTATTTTTAAATCTTCAATTGGTGCTGAAAAGGAGACGAATATGTGTGTATTTAGGCCTACAGGTGTCGAATCTTAACATGACCCGTTTTGTCACAGGAGGAAAATAATCCTTCAGCAACATCCAAATGAAGCATGTCTACTCGATATATCTAATAAAATGTCAGATATCCGGAAATATATAGATAAAGATATTGCCTGATATTGACCCTTTTTGCCCAGTGTGTATTTTCAGAGAGAGGTTACAGTTATTATTATTTTTTGAATAAATGCATATAACCCCAACCCATTCCCCCCCTCAGTCCCCATCCACCCGGCCCCATCCTCCCACATCATATGAAGGAATGTGCCTACCTGATTTAGGAAAAACAGTGAACAGTTGGGAGTTGGGGCCAATATCATCATAAAATGTTTCCTTGGTGTTAAATACAGTCTGTGAACAAACTCAAAATGTATAAATCGATGGTTCGGATTACAGGATGGCAAGGTCATATTATTCCATATTCTGTTCAAGTTAATGCGTTGTTCAGATTTCATTAGATCTGTGGACCATACTTTTTTTAATGGCTAGTTCAGAATATGAGCATTCCCTTTCGGGAGCCCAGATATTTTTTCTATAAATCCCATTATCGGATGGTTCGGTAGTTGGGTTTCCTAAGGGACTCCATAGGCCAGCATAGCTGACCTAAATTGTAAATTTGAAAAAAGGAGTTGGAATGTTCTCAAATCATTACTGTCCATAATATCAGTAAGGGTACAGATTCCACATTAGGACCATTGGGGGGATGCAAGAGGCCACTCTCCAGATTTTTTTAAAGGGATTTATCAGTGAAGAACACCTCTTCCAGGGCAATAGGAGACATCATATTTCTCTCTATACTCAGCCAGGGGGCAGAATAATCATGTCCAAAGCAATTTAGGATTGGGTGAAATGCTAGAGCCTGGAAATACAATTTAAAGTTTGGTATAAATAGTCATCCTACGTCTTTCCCTCATCCTACGTCTTTCCCTCATTGTAAATTGTATTAATTTTAACAGGGATTGTTTAGCTTGCCATATAAATGTTGAAACCGCACTAGGAATTTTATCCCAGTATCCAAAAGGGGGAGCCATGGGAAGAATTGAACCACAGAAATTCAGCTGTGGCAAAACATTCATTTTCACAATAGAAATGTTGCCGGTTAAGGAAACTATGATGTTATTCATCTATTATTCCATCTACTGAGGTCGGATTGAATTGATTTGAGCGTTCTGTTAAAGTTTCTGCCAATGGTTTTATCTAAAGTAGGGAATATATTTACTCCTGAATATTTAAAATGGGAAACGATTGGGATTCCATTAGTAGAGATGTTGTCCCCCATTGGGGTCTTAAGAGGCAGTAGGGCTGATTTGGTTAAATAAATTGTTTAACTTGAGATGAAGCTGAATTTATCTATGATCTTCAATGCATTTGGGAGCGATTGAGATACATTGTCTAGAGATAGTAAAATACTCTCTGCGTATAATGAGATTAAATGATCTGTATATTTGAGAGAAATATGTATTATTTCCTTCGATTAACGAATTGCCTGGGCCAGAGGTTCCATTGATAATAAGAATTGCGGAGGCAAAATTGGATCTCCTTGTCTGCTGCTTCTAATGATTCTGAACGGAGCAGAGCAGATATTGCCTGTTATACAGTGGGGCATTTTTTAAATTTAGTCAGCCACCAATTGTGCAAGTTCTCCCACTTAAAAAGATGAGAGAGGCCTGTAATTTTCATCATAGGTACAAGTCAACTATGACAGCCAAAATGAGAGAAAAAAAATCCAGAAAATCACATTGTAGGATTTTTTATGAATTTATTTGCAAATTATGGTGGAAAATAAGTATTTGGTCAATAACAAAAGTTTCTCAATATTTTGTTATATACCCTTTGTTGGCAATGACACAGGTCAAATGTTTTCTGTAAGTCTTCACAAGGTTTTCACACACTGTTGCTGGTATTTTGGCCCATTCCTCCATGCAGATCTCCTCTAGAGCAGTGATGTTTTGGGGCTGTCGCTGGGTAACACGGACTTTCAACTCCCTCCAAAGATTTTCTATGGGGTTGAGATCTGGAGACTGGCTAGGCCACTCCAGGACCTTGAAATGCTTCTTACGAAGCCACTCCTTCGTTGCCCGGGCGGTGTGTTTGGGATCATTGTCATGCTGAAAGACCCAGCCACGTTTCATCTTCAATGCCCTTGCTGATGGAAGGAGGTTTTCACTCAAAATCTCACGATACATGGCCCCATTCATTCTTTCCTTTACACTGATCAGTCGTCCTGGTCCCTTTGCAGAAAAACAGCCCCAAAGCATGATGTTTCCACCCCCATGCTTCACAGTAGGTATGGTGTTCTTTGGATGCAACTCAGCATTCTTTGTCCTCCAAACACGACGAGTTGAGTTTTTACCAAAAAGTTATATTTTGGTTTCATGTGACCATATGACATTCTCCCAATCCTCTTCTGGATCATCCAAATGCACTCTAGCAAACTTCAGACGGGCCTGGACATGTACTGGCTTAAGCAGGGGGACACGTCTGGCACTGCAGGATTTGAGTCCCTGGCGGCGTAGTGTGTTACTTATGGTAGGCTTTGTTACTTTGGTCCCAGCTCTCTGCAGGTCATTCACTAGGTCCCCCCGTGTGGTTCTGGGATTTTTGCTCACCGTTCTTGTGATCATTTTGACCCCACGGGGTGAGATCTTGCGTGGAGCCCCAGATCGAGGGAGATTATCAGTGGTCTTGTATGTATTCTATTTCCTAATAATTGCTCCCACAGTTGATTTCTTCAAACCAAGCTGCTTACCTATTGCAGATTCAGTCTTTCCAGCCTGGTGCAGGTCTACAATTTTGTTTCTGGTGTCCTTTGACAGCTCTTTGGTCTTGGCCATAGTGGAGTTTAGAGTGTGACTGTTTGAGGTTGTGGACAGGTGTCTTTTATACTGATAACAAGTTCAAACAGGTGCCATTATTACAGGTAACAAGTGGAGGACAGAGGAGCCTCTTAAAGAAGAAGTTACAGGTCTGTGAGAGCCAGAAATCTTGCTTGTTTGTAGGTGACCAAATACTTGTTTTCCACCATAATTTGCAAATAAATTCATAAAAAATCCTACAATGTGATTTTCTGGAGAAAAAAAATCTCAATTTGACTGTCATAGTTGACGTGTACCTATGATGAAAATTACAGGCCTTTTTCATCTTTTTAAGTGGGAGAACTTGCACAATTGGTGGCTGACTAAATATTTTTTCCCCCACTGTTAGTAAGCATTTCACTGTAATGTCTGCACCTGTTGTATTCTGCACATGTGGCCAATACAATTTGATTTGATTTGATTTGATTTGAATGCGGTGGTTGACAGAGTCGAAAGCCTTGGCCAGGTCGATGAAGATGGCTGCACAGTACTGTCTATTATCGATCGCGGTTATAATATCGTTTAGGACCTTGAGCGTGGCTGAGTTGCATCCATGACCAGCTCGGAAACCCGATTGCATATTGGAGAAGGTACGGTGTGATTCGAAACGGTCGGTGATCTGTTTGTTAACTTGGCTTTCAAAAACTTTCGAAGGGCAGGATGGATATAGGTCTGTAACAATTTGGATCTAGAGTGTCACCCCCTTTGAAGAGGGGGATGACCGCGGCAGCTTTCCAATCTCTGGGGATCTCAGACGTTATGAAAGAGAGTTTGAACAGGCTAGAAATAGGGGTTGCGACAATTTCGGCGGCTAATTTTAGAAAGAAAGGGTCCAGATTGTCTAGCCCGGATGATTTGTAGGGGTCCAGATTTTGCAGCTCTTTTCAGAACATCAGCTGTCTGAATTTGTGTGAAGGAAAAGCGGGGGGGGGCATTGTCAAGTTGCAGCGGAGGGTGCAGAGCTGGTGGCCGGGGAAGTGGTAACCAGGTGGAAAGCATGGCCAGCCGTAGCAAAACACATTTTTTGATGAAATTCTCGATTATTGTAGATTTATCGGTGGTGATAGTGTTTCCTAGCCTCAGTGCAGTGGGCAGCTGGGAGGAGGTGCTCTTATTCTCCATGGACTTTAGTGTCCCAAAACCTTTTGGAGTCAGTGATACAGGATGTAAATTTCTGTTTGAAAAAGCTAGCCTTCGCTTTCCTAACTGCTTGGTTCCTAACTTCCCTGAAAAGTTGCATATCGCGGGGGCTATTTGATGCTAATGCAGTACGCCACGGGATGTTTTTGTGCTGGTCAAGGGCAGTCAAGTCTGATGAGAACCAGGGGCTATATCTGTTCTTAGTTCTGAATTTTTTTAATGGGGCATGCTTATTTAAGATTGAAAGGAAAGCACTTTTAAAGAACAACCAGGCATCCTCTACTGACGGAATGAGATCGATATCCATCCAGGATACCTGGGCCAGGTCAATTAGGAAGGCCTGCTCGCTAAATTGTTTTAGGGAGCGTTTGACAGTGATGAGGGGTGGTTGTTTGACTGCAGACCCTTACGGACGCAGGCAATAAGGCAGTGATTGCTGAGATCCTTGTTGAAGACAGCGGAGGTGTATTTAGAGGGTAAGTTAGTCAGGATGATATCTATGAGGGTACCCATGTTTACGGATTTAGGGTTGTACCTGGTAGGTTTGTTGATAATTTGTGTGAGATTGAGGGCATCTAGTTTGGATTGTAGGATGGCCGGGGTGTTAAGCATATCCCAATTTAGGTCACCAAGCAGTACGAACTCTGAGGATAAATGGGGGGCAATCAATTCACATATGGTGTCCAGGGCACAGCTGGGGGCTGAGGGGGGTCTGTAGCAAGTGGCAGCAGTGAGAGACTTATTTCTGGAAAGGTGGATTTTTAGAAGTAGAAGCTCAAACTGTTTGGGTACAGACCTGGATAGTATGATAGAGCTCTGCAGGCTATCTCTACAGTAGACTCCACCCCCTCCACCCCCTTTGACAGTTCTATCTAGACGGAAAATGTTATAGTTGGGGATGGAAATTTCAGAATTTTTGGTGGCCTTCCTAAGCCAGGATTCAGACACTGCTAGAACATCAGGGTTGGTGGAGTGTGCTAACGCAGTGAATAACTCAAACTTAGGAAGTAGACTTCTGATATTTACATGCAAGAAACCAAGGCTTTTGCGATTACAGAAGTCAGCAAATGATAGCGCCTGGGGAGTAGGAGTGATACTGAGGGCTGCAGGGCCTGGGTTAGCCTCTACATCACCGGAGGAACAGACGAGGACTAGAAAAAGGATACGGCTAAAGGCTTTAAGAACTGGTCTTCTAGTGCGTTGGGTACATAGAATAAAGGGGGCAGATTTCCGGGCGTTGTAGAAAAGATTCAGGGCATTATGTACAGACAAGGATATGGAAGGATATGAGTAAAGTGGAGGTAAACCTAAGCGTTGGGTAACAATGAAAGAGATAGCATCACTGGAGGCACCAATTGAGTCGGTCTCCGCGTGTATGGGGGGTGGGACAAAGGAGCTATCTAAGGCAGGTTTAGCTGGGCTGGGGGATCTACAGTGAAATAGTACAATTAGAAATAACCGAAATAACAATAAGCTAACCATATTGACATGGGAGAGAGGCATAAAGCAATCACAGGTGTAATTTGAGAGAGCTAAGACAACAGCTGGTAATGACAGTTTGGGCTGAGGCTAAACATAAACAGGATGCAGTACCGTGTTCCAGGTCCCGCTAATATCCAGCAACTTCGCACAGCCATTGAAGAGTGGGACAACATTCCACAGGCCACAATTAACAGCCTGATTTTTTAAAGGTGTGTGTGACCAACAGATGCATATCTGCATTCCCAGTCATGTGAAATCCATAGATTAGGCCCTAATTTATTTATTTAAATGGACTGATTTCCTTAAAATCTTTGAAATTGTTGGATGTTGCGTTTATATTTTTGTTCAGTGTAGCTAGCCAGGTAGCCAGCCTGAGAAACCCGTGAACCGAAACAGATGCTTTAGCTCCAACAACAAGCTAGCTAACGTTACTTGTTAGCTAGCAAAGACAGGTAGCAAGAAAGCTAACTAAAACTAGCTAGCCAGCTAACCAAGGAAAAAATAACATCTAACAAGGTTAATGTTAGCTAACTGAATAGCTAGCACCATCATGTTTCCCCACATAGGTAGCTAGCATGCTAGAATTAGAACTGGACTAATTCTCAAAATAAAATGAAACAGCAAATTTTCTGTTTGCGTGCCACTGTTGGTCGTGCTGCTTATGCCGGGGTAACGTTACTCCCACTGGTTTATGCCGATGCAGTTGGTGGTATTCCGACCAACAGTGAGTCCAGCCATAAGTCCAGTCTCCTGGAATGTGGGCTATTCCTGCTAGCAAAATCATGTATCCTGTGCTTATGGCTGGTGTTCGAGCAACCGGCACAAAGATATTTATTAGCAATTTTCGGGGAGATTGAACTGAATGAACTTGAAGTGCTGTAGTACGATAGGTAGCTAGCCAGAGTCGTCTGTGCAGTCGATCACCTGAACAAACGTCATAGCCAAAATCACAGGCTTTGTCACGCACGATTTTAGCATGTAAATCTTGGTGGGGCAAACAAAACAAAAAATGTGGGATGCATGCCAGCAAAGCCACTACACAACATAACACTAAACAATTCATTAATTGCACTATAACGATGACAAACGGTGCCCACAAACTGTTAGGGCCTACATAAAGCTGTCCCACCAGCAGAGTCCCAACCGCAGTCCCAACATCTTACCACTGCTACACCTGGCTATCAGCAGAGCCTTGTCTGACAGCGAAACAGTTCATTCAGCCTCATTTACGTCCTTTTAAAAAAACATAGCTGATATGGTGACTTGCTTAAACAAATGTGGTTTCTACTGACAATTGAGATGTACAAACTATGGCATAAGGGGACAACAAGAGGCAATCCGTAATTTCGATTAAGACATTAATGGGCGAGCTAGGACGGACGTAGTCAATATAACTATTTGTTTAGCACTTTTAAACTTCCAAGATTTGGGACCACACAGCCACTCCACTGAATAACAGGCTAGTGATTCCATTGCATGCTTGCAGTTAGCCACTGATTCCTTCCAAACCACTCATTGTTGAATTTGCGATTTCCAACTTATGAAATATTTATGTCCAATGGCCGATGAGCACCAATACGTTCTATCTATAATTTATATATATAATATTTCTCTTCACATGACAAGGATTAAAAAGGATTTGTCAGTAGATTGTCGACTTGATTCATGATGATGACTGCTTGCTAAGATTTTGAAAGTATGATGTTGACATGATCCAATCAAAGTTACTCTAGATATAATGTGATTTGACATCATTTTATCTGTGGCCAATGACCTTGAGGCTTCTTGGATGGGCACTTCTAATGTAACTCTATGGCAGCACCCAAGGGGCTTTAATTTTCGAGCTCTACCCTTAGACTTAGCGGTGATGTAGTGTCCCCATGAGTGACAGAACACTGAGCCAATCACGGTGCAACTAGAGAACATTACCAACACCTAAGCAAAAAAGAGATCATGTTTTTATGCGGCTTTATTAAATCAATTATACATTTTTTTTAAATTACATTGTTTGCCAACTGATATGTGACATGTATTAATGCCAAAATGACATGCAAAACAGGCAAGCCACAATTTTCTTTTATATATTTTTAGAAATATATATTTTTTTTAGCAAGAAATGTCTGCCCCACCTGCCCTGAATGATGGGTCGCCACTGCACACACTTGCGCACGTGCTTCACACATTTCTTTCTCTAGCAGCCCGGGGGAAAAAATACACATATTTTTTATTGTCATCTACAAGGAGTGTATATGTGACTGTCACGAACGTCTGACGAATGAGTAGACCAAAGCGCAGCGCGTTGAGCGAACATGACTTTATTTAATTAAAGTACTCAATACAAAAACAACAAACAATGACAAATCGTGAAGTCCTCAGTTACAATGACTGATACGGAACAAAAACCCACAACACTAAGGTGAACACTGACAGTTTAAATATGGCTCCCAATCAGAGATAACGAGCCGACAGCTGACACTCGTTACCACTGATTGGGAGTCACACGACCAAACAAGGAAACACAACCAAATACAACACAACCAATACCAAACACCACCAAATGAATACACCCTGGCTCAGAATACACAGTCCCGGAGCCAGAGCGTGACAGTACCCCCCCCTAAAGGCGCGGACTCCGACCGCGCCTACACCCCAAATAGGGGAGGGCTGGGTGGGTGTTGCTCCTCGGAGGCGGCTCCGGCTCCGGGCTTGACCACCACCCTACTACAATCCCCCTGTAGTGCCCCCAGTCCGATCTGACCCAGTTAGCTGGATCAGGACTGCCGACGCGCACCCCTGGCTTGGCGCGTGAGGCAGGAATGGACCAGACCTGGCAGACGATACGCACCCTTTGCATAGTGCGTGGAGCCGGAACAGGCCTCACCAGGCTGAAGACTCGCATCCCTGGCCTGGTGCGAGTAGCAGGAATGGGCTGAATCCGGCTGACGACTCGCACCCTTGGCTTGGTGCGAGTAGCAGGAATGGGCTGAATCCGGCTGACGACTCTCACCCCTGACTTGGTGCGAGTAGCAGGAATGGGCTGAATCCGGCTGACGACTCGCACCCTTGGCTTGGTGCGAGTAGCAGGAATGGACTGAATCCGGCTGACGACTCGCACCCTTGACTTGGTGCGAGTGGCAGGAACAGGCTGAATCAGGCTGACGGCTCGCACCCTTGGCTTGGTGCGAGTAGCAGGGACAAGCTGAACCAGGCTGACGACTCGCACCCTTGGCTTGGTGCGAGTAGCAGGAACGGGCTGGACCAGGCCGACGACTCGTACCCCTGGCTTGGTGCGAGTAGCAGGAACGGGCTGGACCAGGCTGACGACTCGCACCCTTGGCTTGGTGCGAGTAGCAGGAACGGGCTGGACCAGGCTGACGACTCGCACCCTTGGCTTGGTGCGAGTAGCAGGAACAGGCTGGACCAGGCTGGCGACGCACACCGTAGGCTCTGTGCGTGGAGCATGAACAGGCCGGGCTGGGCTGGCGACGCACACCGTAGGCTTTGTGCGTAGAGCAGGGACAGGCCGGGCTGGGCTGGCAACGCACCCCGTAGGCTTTGTGCGTGGAGCAGGAACAGGCCGGGCTGGGCTGGCGACGCACACCGTAGGCTTTGTGCGTGGAGAAGGAACAGGCCGGGCTGGGCTGGCGACGCACACCGTAGGCCTTGTGCGTGGAGCAGGAACAGGCCGAACAGGGCTGGCAACGCACACCGTAGGCTTCGTGCGTGGAGCAGGAACAGGCCGGGTAGGGCTGTCGACGCACACCGTAGGTTTGGTGCGTGGAGCAGGAACAGGCCGGGCTGGGCTGGCGACGCACACCGTAGGCTTAGTGCGAGGAGCAGGAACCGGCCGGGCAGGGCTGGCGACGCACACCGTAGGTTTGGTGCGAGAGGCAGGAACAGGCCGGGCTGGGCTGGCGACGCACACCGTAGGCTTTGTGCGTGGAACAGGAACAGGCCGGGCTGGGCTATCGACGCACACCGTAGACCTTGTACGTGGAGCAGGAACAGGCCGGGCAGGGCTGTCGACGCACATCTTAGGCTTTGTGCGTGGAGCAGGAACAGGCCGGGCTGGGCTGGCGACGCACACCGTGGACTTGGTGCGTGGAGTAGGAACAGGCCGGTCCGTACTGGGAACACACACCACTGGCCTTAACCGGGGATCAGGAACGGGCCGGACCGGACTGGTAACACACCTCAGTCTCTCACGCCGTGCCTCAACTACTTCCCTCCCTCTACTCGCCAATGGCTCCCGTAATCCGGTAGCCTTCTCTCCACGTCTCCCTGTGGCAGCCTCCTGCTGCCCAGCCGCCCAAGCCATGTGCCCCCCCCAAAAAACTTTTTGGGGTTGCCTCTCGTCCTTCCGACGATGGCCCTGCTGACGCCGTTGCTCCCCTCTCAGTCGCCTCTCCACTGTTTTACTCCATGGCCGGCGATCCATCCCATCCAGGATCTCCTCCCAAGTCCAAGACCCTTTACCATCCAAAATCTCCTCCCATGTCCAGACCCTTGGCTCCTGGACACGCTGCTTGGTCCTGCTATGGTGGGTTTTTCTGTCACGAACGTCTGACGAATGAGTAGACCAAAGCGCAGCGCGTTGAGCGAACATGACTTTATTTAATTAAAGTACTCAATACAAAAACAACAAACAATGACGAATCGTGAAGTCCTCAGTTACAATGACTGATACGGAACAAAAACCCACAACACTAAGGTGAACACTGACAGTTTAAATATGGCTCCCAATCAGAGATAACGAGCCGACAGCTGACACTCGTTACCACTGATTGGGAGTCACACGACCAAACAAGGAAACACAACCAAATACAACACAACCAATACCAAACACCACCAAATGAACACACCCTGGCTCAAAATACACAGTCCCGGAGGCAGAGCGTGACAGTGACTGACCACCTCGATTCGATCTTCTGTAGCAAAATGTGAAATGTTGTTTTTTACATTGGATGAAAGTAGAGACTCAGAGCTACAAAATTGTACATCATTAACTGCAGTTGAAGAACAATTGGAAATTAATTCTGCTTTAAGGTTGATAAACAACCCCACTTTTGAGAAAATGGCCCTTGAATGTTTTGGTTCACCTACTGGAGAGCTATTATTTTAAGCCTTAGCCCCACTCATCTCTTTAAGGATTCACATGTGAGGCCATGTGCTAAACAGAGTGAGTTGTGTAGTAAACAACCAAAGATTTCAAGACTAAAAGTGATAAAAGTAGTAGCCTACAATAAAGAAAAACTCTAGGTAAAAATACACTTTAGCTTGTCCTTGGCCTATATCCTAATCTGACTTAGGTGCAGGTCATGTTGTTCTTCACATTACCATCTCTGGTAAACACACATTAAATCAAATAAAATCAACGTTTATTTGTCACATGCACAGGATACAGAAGGTGTAAACGGTACAGTGGAATGGTTACTTGCATATTTTATAGTAGCAATATCAAAAACAGAAAGTGTCCAGATAAAATTTTTTGGTTGACGCTTACCCAAATTGATGGGTCATGTGAAATAAATGCTATAACCCCAAGCTACATCTTACTAAGTGGATGGGTCTCTACAGAAGGTGTAAACGGTAGAGTGAAATGGTTACTAGCATATTTGCATAGTAGCAATATCAAAAATTGTGTCCAAAATTATTATTTTTTTAAGTGTCAATGCCAGCAGAGAAAGAACAACATAATATACAGTATGTACAAGAACAATATCAATAACGATATCAGTGATACTGGTGATAGACAAGGTGGTTATATGCATACTGTAAGGGGTAAAGTGGCTGAGCAGCAGAATAAAAAAACAAATAGCAGCAGCAACGTATGTCGTGTGTGTGTGTTAGGAGAGAGTCATGTGAATATGCATAGAAGCACTGCAGATTGTCCGGATGACTGGGAACTCGTCCCCAGTGATGAACTGGTCCGTCCGCACCACACGTGAACAATGGTATCTATATTCGGAGAGCCTGTTTCTGTCCTGCCCCTGACTTTGGTGCATGGCCTCTTTGTCGCAAAACTCCCTGATCTTCTCAAAAAGGTAAGTTTGTCTAGCTGTGTCCAGTCCAGGTGGTGCTTGTACAGGCAGACCATCTATGGGAGGAAGGATGTCAGCGTTATGCAGCAGCTGAAACCTGGTCCCGACTGAGTCCAAACGCTCCTTGGCGACAACAAAACCAGGCTCCAGAGCATCGAAAAAACACGAACATAGGCAAAATAATTTAGAAGACATTACAACCTTGCATTACATAAATTGACCTTCCAAGTTTAGATAATAAGAATAACCTCATACAATGCAATGAAAATGATATTTACGTGAAGTGCTGGTACTGCTTGATCTGTGGCAGCCGCTTGAAGTACGGAGTCAGGTGTTGTAGCCAGCCATAGCTTTCCACCAGAACCCGTATCAACCTCCAGTCCAACCAGCTCTGGGATGTTGAACCTTGTCACAGTG
Source organism: Coregonus lavaretus (assembly GCF_964263955.1). Taxonomy (NCBI): domain Eukaryota; kingdom Metazoa; phylum Chordata; class Actinopteri; order Salmoniformes; family Salmonidae; genus Coregonus; species Coregonus lavaretus. Next base: position 29,159,720 of record NC_140026.1, read on the forward strand.
CTGTCCTTCACCACACCAGCAATCTCTCCACAGATTACTGAAGGAAGACAGCCTGACTACACGTACCTCAAAAAATTATACAAATAATGTGAGATCAATAAAAGTGTGTGCCAATCAAGTTGGAGATAAATGAAATAAACAAAACATTTGGTGTTTATGCTTATTATACCAAGTCATCGATTCCTTGTAGAGACGCTACACCGCTGCTTTTGTCACATGAGATGGCAGCAGCTTTTCACCAAAGTGTTTGTGTCCTGGGTGGTGTCCTGGTAATACTATTGCATTATCCTCTGCATAGTTGTTGATGAAGTTCACAACTCGCTGCAAGTCCCCATGCTTCAGGTGTAACCTGTGCTTGCTTGGGCTGGCTCTCTTTTTGATGGGAGGCATTAGGCCATTCTCCTTGCATAACTGGTGGAGGAGAGTCAGGCATGTTCTAATGATGCTGAAAAACAAATTTGAGATACAAATATTTTAGCATTATTATACAATAGATGGCCGTAATCACCGCCAGACACACCTGGCTAACTTGATGGGTCATGTAATCATCTGGTGAAGTGGAGTCTTTTGTTTAAATCAAATCAAATCAACTTTTATTTGTCACATGCGCCGAATACAACAGGTGTAGACCTTACAGTGAAATGCTTACTTACAAGCCCTTAACCAACAATGCATTTAAAAAAAAGAATACCTTAAAAAAAAAAAAAAAAAGTCACAAATAATTAAAGAGCAGCAGTAAAAAACTATAGTAAAATAACAATAGCGAGGCTATATACAGGGGGTACTGGCACAGAGTCAATGTGCGGGGGCACTGGTTAGTCGAGGTAATTGAGGTAATATGTACACTGCTGAAAACAATAAAGGGAACACTAAAAAAACACATCCTAGATCTGAATGAATGAAATCATCTTATTAAATACTTTTTTCTTTACATAGTTGAATGTGCTGACACAAAATCACACAAAAAAAATCTATGGAAATCAAATTTATCAACCCATGGAGGTCTGGATTTGGAGTCACCCTCAAAATTAAAGTGGAAAACCACACTACAGGCTGATCCAACTTTGATGTAATGTCCTTAAAACAAGTCAAAATGAGGCTCAGTAGTGTGTGTGGACTCCACGTGCCTGTATGACCTCCCTACAACGCCTGGGCATGCTCCTGATGAGGTGGCGGATGGTCTCCTGAGGGATCTCCTCCCAGACCTGGACTAAAGCATCCGCCAACTCCTGGACAGTCTGTGGTGCAACGTGGCATTGGTGGATGGAGCGAGACATGATGTCCCAGATGTGCTCAATTGGATTCAGGTCTGGGGAACGGGCGGGCCAGTCCATAGCATCAATGCCTTCCTCTTGCAGGAACTGCTGACACACTCCAGCCACATGATGTCTAGCATTGTCTTGCATTAGGAGGAACCCAGGGCCAACCGCATCAGCATATGGTCTCACAAGGGGTCTGAGGATCTCATCTCGGTACCTAATGGCAGTCAGGCTACCTCTGGCGGGCACATGGAGGGCTGTGCGGCCCCCCAAAGAAATGCCACCCCACACCATGACTGACCCACCGCCAAACCGGTCATGCTGGAGGATGTTTCAGGCAGCAGAACGTTCTCCACGGCGTCTCCAGACTCTGTCACGTCTGTCACATGTGCTCAGTGTGAACCTGCTTTCATCTGTGAAGAGCACAGGGCGCCAGTGGCGAATTTGCCAATCTTGGTGTTCTCTGGCAAATGCCAAACGTCCTGCACGGTGTTGGGCTGTAAGCACAACCCCCACCTGTGGACGTCGGGCCCTCATACCACCCTCATGGAGTCTGTTTCTGACCGTTTGAGCAGACACATGCACATTTGTGGCCTGCTGGAGTTCATTTTGCAGGGCTCTGGTAGTGCTCCTCCTGCTCCTCCTTGCACAAAAGCGGAGGTAGCAGTCCTGCTGCTGGATTGTTGCCCTCCTACGGCCTCCTCCACGTCTCCTGATGTACTGGCCTGTCTCCTGGTAGCGCCTCCATGCTCTGGACACTACGCTGACAGACACAGCAAATCTTCTTGCCACAGCTCGCATTGATGTGCCATCCTGGATGAGCTGCACTACTTGAGCCACTTGTGTGGGTTGTAGACTCCGTCTTATGCTACCACTAGAGTGAAAGCATCGCCAGCGTTCAAAAGTGACCAAAACATCAGCCAGGAAGCCTAGTCTGGGTAGCTATTTGATTAGATGTTCAGGAGTCTTATGGCTGTTTAAAAGCCTCTTAGACCTAGACTTGGCGCTCCGGTACTGCTTGCCGTCCGGTAGCAGAGAGAACAGTCTATGACCAGGGAGGCTGGAGTCTTTAACAATTTTTAGGGCCTTCCTCTGACACCACCTGTTACAGAGGTCCTGGATGGCAGGAAGCTTGGCCCCAGTGATATAGTTGGCCGTACGCACTACCCTCTGTAGTGCCTTGTGGTTGGAGGCCGAGCAGTTGCCATACCAGGCAGTGATGCAACCAGTCAGGATGCTCTCGATGGTGCAGCTGTAGAACCTTTTGAAGATCTGAAGACCCATGCCAAATGAAGCTAGCTAGCTAGCTAAACAATGAACCATCATCCCTATCCATAGAGTACCTGCAATACAAACCGATTGTCATAGCTAGCTAAAGCTACCCAACTAGTTTCAATGTTAGTAAGCTAGCTAACATTAGGCTATAACTAGCAATGCAAATGGCATTTCTGAGATAATATTACTACACAGATCATACACCAGTGGAGGCTGGTGGGAGGAGCTATAGGAGGACGGGCTCATCGTAATGGCTGGAATGGAATAAAAGGAACATGTGGTTTCCATTTGTTTGATGTATTTGATACCGTTCCTTTAATTCCATTCCAGCCATTACAATTAACCTGTCCTCCTATAGCTCCTCCCACCAGCGTCCTCTGTCATACATGTAATGTTAGCTAGCGAGCCAGCCAGCTAATGTTAGCTAGCTAGCTAACAGTACGCTTTCACTTGCAATGAAAACAACTTTCTGACAAAATTAGAAACATATAATATCTGAAAATGTAGCTAGACTCTTACCCGTATACATGGATGAACGTTTCATGGCAGACTGTAACCCTTTCGTTAAATAAGATGTCCTGTGTCATTTCCGTTTTGTTTGTACAGCTTCCTTTGCCCGTTGTGTCAAGTCACTCTTGTTCACACTGACCGTGTGCAATGCCATAAGAATCATCAGATCTTTCTCACGCTCTGTCACTGATGCCATGGTTGCCCTTAGTTTGAAGATGTAATCCGGAGAAAACTTTTGCAGTTCTCCATGATATCTTTAAAAAAAGCTGCAGTAGAAAGTATTATCTACACATACCGAGCAGCTCATGTTATAGACAGAAGGTGCTACATTGCATACCAATCCGAACTCATCTCTCGCCATGTCCAGCCCATTCATTATCTCAGCCAATCATGGCTAGCGGGAAGGTTCCTGTCTTTTTCCGTGGCTAAACCAACTAGGCTCATAATTTAACAATTTTATTTTCATTTACAGATGGCATACAAGTTTGTTATTAAGGCGCATGACAGTTCACATGTTCCGGAAAAAAAATAAACAAAAAAACATTCAAATACCTCTCCTGTGAAGTAGTGACGTGCGACCTATGCCTAGTTTCCTGAAACGAGTCACATATTCGATTTTTATTAGCAAATTGAACTTGCAACATGGCCTTTAAAGTCAAAGACTGGACTGAAAGACGGTGAGTTGTGACCTTTTTAGGTTAAATGATGGGATAACCAGGCTCTTTTAAAATATTTTCTTTCCAGCCACATTTCACAGCAGTAGACCTTAACTTATTTTATACAATGGGTGGGTCTAATCCTGGATGCTGATTGGTTAAAACCGCTTTACAGTCTGTGTCTATTCCACAAGTTACACCCGGATAAGGCTATGACGTTGAAATGCATATTTACTGTTCCATCTCACTGTGCAATCCACTGTCTGTCTCATCAGCCCAACCAGGCAATTTATAAACTTGATATCCAATGAAAAAAGCATCTAGGCACTATCTCCCCTTTCTTTTAGACTAGCATGTTGTTTTCAACAGCGGAGTTTTGTATAAACCTTGCTGTCAGTCTCTCCGACATTTTCAACATTGTTTAAACATTGCAATTCAATCTCCAGCTGTCCCATATTAACGAACGTGTCAGGAGTCGGGAAAAGACAGACAGGCAGGCAGCTTTTCTCAGCCAGTCGAAATCATGAATCAGAATCATTTTCATGAATATATACAGTACCAGTCAAAGGTTTGGACACACCTACTCATTCAAGGGTTTTTCTTTATTTTTAACAATTTTCTACATTGTAGAATAATAGTGAAGACATCAATACTATGAAATAACACATATGGAATCATGTAGTAACCAAAAAAGTGTTAAACAAATCAAAATATATTTTATATTTTAGATTCTTCAAAGTAGCCAACATTTGCCTTGATGACAGCTTTGCACACTCTTGGCATTCTCTCAACCAGCTTTATGAGGTAGTTACCTAGAATATATTTCAAATAACAGGTGTGCCTTGTTAAAAGTTAATATGTGGAATTTATTTCCTTCTTAATGCGTTTGAGCCAATCAGTTGTGTTATGACAAGGTAGGGGTGGTATACAGAAGATAGCCCTATTTGGTAAAAGACCAAGTCCATATTATGGCAAGAACAGCTCAAATAAGGAAAGAGAAACGACAGTCCATCATTACTTTAAGACATGAAGGTCAGTCAATCCAGAACATTTCAAGAACTTTGAAAGTTTCTTCAAGTGCAGTCGCAAAAACCATCAAGCGCTATGATGAATCTGGCTCTCATGAGGACCGCCAGAGGAAAGGAAGACCCAGAGTTACCTCTGCTGCCGAGGATAAGTTCATTAGAGTTAACTGCATCTCAGATTGCAGACCAAATAAATGCTTCACAGATTTCAAGTAACAGACACATCTCAACATCAACTGTTCAGCGGAGACTGCGTGAATCAGGCCTTCATGGTCGAATTGCTGCAAAGAAACCACTACTAAAGGACACAAATAAGAAGAAGAGACTTGCTTGTGCCAAGAAACACGAGCAATGGACATTAGACCGGTTGAAATCTGTACATTGGTCTGATGAATTCAGATTTTATATAGTTTTCACCGTAAAAATTCACCTTTATAATAAAAGCATTACATGCATAATCGCATTTGTGGTCACTTTTGAGAATGGTGTTTTCCTGATAATGGAACATTCACGCTTATAGCCTACTGCCGTGTGCTGCGCTTATAATGTGATAGCGTAATAGTTTCTCTGTCATGCCCTGACTCAGGGGACTCGTATATGTTGAGTCAGGGTGTGTAGTTTCTATGTTGTGTATTTCTATGTTGTAGTTCTAGAATGTCTAGATCTATGTTGGCCGGTGTGGTTCCCAATCAGAGGCAGCTGTCGCTCGTTGTCTCTGATTGGGGACCATACTTAGGCAGCCTATTGGCACTAGTGGGTTGTGGGATCTTGTTCCAGTTAAGGTATGTTGTGTTGTGCTGCCTTGGACTTCACGTTTCGTTTTGTTTGTTGTTTTGTCGTTGTGTTTAATATTTAATAAACATGTACGCATATCACGCTGCGCCTTGGTCTGACCCGTCTGTAAGCGAATGTGACATTATCAACATTTTAAGATAAACGTTCTCGTCTGTTGCGTCAGGCTCATTGCTTAAAATAGGTTTTTTAATGCTAGTGGTTGTATTAATTTGGGATCTATCGCATCCCACAACTGTCCCGGACTATGTTTGGAATATTTATTTCTCGCACAGAATAGAATAGGTCAACTTTTGTACTATGCGGGATAGTAGATTGACATAGGCTAGTGCTTTTGCTATTCATTAGGCCTACTCATCCTGTTGGCTGACGATAAGTAAATGTGGACAGTTCTTCCAATATCTTCAATATGCACCTCGGAATTGGAAAAGGACGCTCGCAGTTGAGTCCCTGATGTGTCTGTCTTCACTTGTAGTCTGTGAGAAAGACCCGATCACGGCAAGCAGCGGGGAGAAGGGAATTATAATTATTATATTCAGCCCAAGGGCACAACGGCCACTGGCTGCAAAAGGCATGCATTTTTTGGGGGGGATTATGGCTACACAAAGGGATGCAGCCGGGAAATTTGAGGCATTATCAAGTGCTTTTCAAATTGTGAATGAGAGACTGATGAAGTGTGTACAGCCTGCGCAAAAAAAAAAAGCAGAGCTCATGCCTTTGATACAACTTTTTTCAAATCATCACTAGAGTCGTGTCATGCAGCCCTAGAATGTATTAAAAATGTAAACATATAGCCCAACTAAAGTTACATAAATAACTGTAAATTAAGCATATAGGAGTACCTGTTTCTTTGTTAGTCAACACAGAATAGCCACATGTGTGCACTCCCTCAAATTGTTTGGAGAAAATACAGTTTCAGCTATTTTCAATTGTATTCTTCATACTATAAAATAATACAAAACAATGGCACGGAACTCTAAGCAAGTCTTGTCTGCTAAATGAACTAGTGTAGCCCACAGCCATATGGCATAGCCAGATCAGGGCCTAACATAAGGACAACACAGAGTATGTGTCACGACTTCCACCGAGGCTGCCTCCCCTCCTTGTTCAGGCAGGTTTTGGCATTCGTCGTCACCGGCTTACTAGCCACTGCCGCTCCATATAGCATTATTCCATTTGTCTTGTCTTGTCTTGTCAATTACACACACCTGGTTCATATCCCCTCATTAGTCAGTGTATAAGTGTTCCCTCCGGCCCCTTGTCCTTGTGGGTGATTGTTATTTGTGAGTTGAGTGTAGCTCAGTTGAGCTACCCGTACCTTGTATTTCTGGGGCTTATGTTCCCCGTGTGCCTGTATTTTGTTGACGCTATCCAGCGTAACTGTTTCCTAATGAATAAATTCTGTATTTGGTGATTTACCCTCCTGCGACTGTCTCCTTCAAATCACACTCTCACAGAATCACCCACCCCAAGTATGGAGTCAGCGGGAGAGGAGCGCATGCCTGGAGTCATGGCACGGGTCCAGGAGCATTCCATGATGCTGGCCAGCTTGGGGGAAGCGATGGATCGGGTTCTTCAGGTCGTCCAACGCCTGGAGAGGAGAGGACCCGATCTGTCGAGACGAGCTGGTCAACCGGATCCAGCCACCCACACCCCAGCACCTGGAGGGATCTAGATATCCCGACCACGGGAGTTCGACGGGACGGCGGCACTCTGCCAAGGATTCCTCCTCCAACTGTAGCTCTATTTCTCCAGCATCAGGCCGGCCCCATCGGAGCGGGAGAAGGTGTCCGCCCTCGTCTCCTGCCTCTCGGGGAAAGCCCTGGAGTGGGCCAACGTGGTGTGGAATGAAGGAGGAGCCGCGTTGGAGAACTATGGGGAGTTCGCTCGCCTCTTTCGGGCGGTCTTCGATCACCTGCCCGAAGGTCGAGAGGCAGGCGAGCGGCTGGTCCACCTGAGGCAGGGGACGAGGACCGTGCAGGACTTCGCTTTGGAGTTTCGGACTCTGGCAGCGGGGTCCGGGTGGAACGAGCTGGCCCTTATCGACCATTTCCGGTGCCATCTGCGGGAGGACGTCCAATGGGAGCTAGCCTGCCGGGACACCATGTTGTCCTTCGCGCAACTGGTGGACATGGCCATTCGTTTGGACAACCTAATGGCAGCCAGAGGATGTCCTGGAAGGGGTATGCCCGTTCCCACCCCGGCCGACTCAGATCCCAAGCCGATGGAGCTGGGTGGAACCGCCATCCGAGAGAGCGGAGGACGACAGCGACAGTATCACACTGGTGGCACGAAGGGACAGTACACCACACATTGTCGTCAGCGCTCTTTTGGGTCTGGAGACGGCAGGCAGGGCGCTCTTGTCAATTACACACACCTGGTTCATATCCCCTCATTAGTCAGTGTATAAGTGTTCCCTCTGGCCCCTTGTCCTTGTGGATGATTGTTATTTGTGAGTTGAGTGTAGCTCGGTTGAGCTACCCGTACCTTGTATTTCCGAGGCTATTGTTCCCCGTGTGCCTGTGTTTTGTTGACGCTATCCAGCGTAACTGTTTCCTAAGGAATAAACTCTGTATTCTGTGATTTACCCTCCTGCGCCTGACTCCTTCAAATCACACTCTCACAGTATGCTATTCTGTTCTTCTGAAATAGACTACATTTTCTTCATATCATGTTTCTTTAGACCTGTCTAAAATAAATGATGGATTTATTGTGATGGTGTAGGCCCCTCAAACTCAACTCTGGACCTTGAAGCCAGTTTCACAACTAGTTTTCATTGTTCCCCTCTAATAAGGGACTGATTTAGACTTGGGACACCAGGTGTGTGCAATTAATTATGAGGTAAAACAGAAAACCAGCAGGCTACGGACCACGTACGGTAAGAGTGGAGTTCCCCTGGTAGGCTATATTACATGGATTTATTATACTTTTTTATATGTAGATGTTCCAAAGGTCTGCATCGGTGGCTTGTGGGTTAAGAGGGGCTGTTGCACCTTCTTCATCATACTGTCTGTGTGGGTGGACCATTTCAGATTGTCAGTGATGTGTATGCTGAGGAACTTGAAGCTTTTCACGTTCTCCACTGCGGCCCCGTCGATGTGGATGAGGGCATGCTCCCTCTGCTGTCTCCTGAAGTCCACAATCAGCTCCTTTGTTTTGTTGATGTTGAGGGAGAGGGAGATAGTGCCCTCGAAGCTGGTGTTTGGAGGATATATTGGCACGATTCGCACACCCGGGCCAATATATCCTCCAAACCCCTGCTTCAAGTGCATTACCAAAAGGATGCCTGGACCTCTTTGAAGTCACATAGATCACATCATTACGCTCTTTTTGTTTACAAAGCCCTGCTCTACAAACATCCGACTTACCTAACATCACAGTTAAGATTTTAAATGACAAGTTATCAAAAAAAAAAAAAAAACCCGTTCACAGGGTTGGTTAACTCTGGAGACTCCTTTAATGTCTAGAGAGGAGTTAGATAAATCAGCCTTTAATTTCCACCTTATGTGTGGAATGATCTACAATACACTTTAAAATTGGAAGAATTGGTGCCTCTAGGGCATTTCAGACAGTTGTTAGGGGACATTTCTACTGAAGAATGTGTCTGTTTTTTACGATTTTGTTTAGATTTTTGTGTATTGTTGTGTATAATAACATGTATTTTATTGGGTATATGAATGTGCAGTTTAATGTGTTTATTGTATTTGATGTGTATTGTGGTGCTTTACAGGGCTCATCTGGAAAATAGATGTTGGTCTCAGCATTGACTCCCTGTCAAAATAATTGTTAAATAAATAAACAATTAAACCACTTGAGTAGCTTGATAATTTAAATGCTTTTGTGTTCTATATTTTTTTTTATTATCTATTTTCAGAGCACTCATCTAAGCATTTTGTATAAGCATATGTACAGCTTATGTGATTACAGTAAATGGAATGGAATGGTTGTTGACAATAGAAACATGAAATAATCTGTGTATTTAGCAGAGATCCAGAAATGTCTAATTATTGTGATACTGTCTCGACTTTACCACCTAGATTCACTACTTCATCTGCTACCTTGCAATCTGAGGTCAACGAAAAGTGCCTTCTTCAGAAACTCAAACACAGCTAACACATTATAGAAGTTTTAGGACAGATGGATCAGTTTAGAGTGAGATGGGGTCAAGGTTAGATGGTAATCCAATAAAGCTGATTCACTGCGCCGTGGCTTTAATATGAGGTCACAGTGCTTTTGGATGCTGGGAGGGGAAAAACCTAGTAATTATCCTTGAAAGACGCCCTTGCTGAAGTGAAAGGATATAGGTGTATGGGAAAATAGATCTGAGTTTGAACAACATTATCACCCACCAGCAGTTGTTGTAGTGGACAAAAATGTCCTATATGGATCCGGACTTTGTGGCATCAACTGGCATTTATAGGTACAGTGAGGGAAAAAAGTATTTGATCCCCTGCTGATTTTGTACGTTTGCCCACTGACAAAGAAATAAATCAATTTATAACATTTTTGACATGCGTTTTTCTGGATACTTTTGTTGTTATTCTGTCTCTCACTGTTCAAATAAACCTACCATTTAAAATGTTATACTGATCATTTCTTTGTCAGTGGGCAAACGTACAAAATCAGCAGGGGATCAAATACTTTTTTCCCTCACTGTAGGAGCCACTGCAATAATTCAAATGGGTTCAGGTGCATATAATATTCCCTTTAAAAGGCCTCCTCTATGTACCCCTTGGATCAATGTTGTTCACTCTGACAGAGAGAGTGATAGATCACATAATTTCTCACGCAGACATGGGGTTTTCAAGTCAGAACTGCAGGAGTGCTGTCTCAGTCTGGAGGAGGATGCTGAGCAACACATGGGATCTCTCCTGCTGGCTGATGAAACTGGTGGCCTACCAAAGGCATGGAAACCACTGCACTCGCCCAAGCACAGTATATGACAAGACACTCAATCGAATATCTTAATAAGAAGCACTACCTCTGAATACAGACACACTAGTATTCCCCAGTTTGTTTTGAGATGAAACAGAGTCTGTCTTTTGTAATGTTAACTTTTTTTTGGGGGGGGAGTAATCCGTCCGAGTGCAATTTCTCTGACCTGTACTAATAGACTTACATTTTACATTTTAGTCATTTAGCAGACGCTCTTATCCAGAGCGACTTACATTTAGTGAGTGCGTACATTTTCATACTGGCCCCCCGTGGGAAACGAACCCACAACCCTGGCGTTGCAAGCGCCATGCTCTACCAACTGAGCTACAGGGGACCTGTTAATTACTTTTAAAACTCAAAGAATGTGTCTAAATTCCGATGGGATTTTAAACTATTTAATACTGTCTGAAATACTTACATTGTGAGTCTACGGGTAAGGGGGTGTCAATGCTACAGTTTTATTGACTGAATATGCAGCATTTATCATAACCACATCACCTGTATAAATTTGGTTTAACCCTTGGCCTACAATTTCTATGCCACCGTGGAAATCTAATTAACATAATAAAAAAATCCCCATCAAAAATCGGTCTGTTTTTTTGCATGTGCTGCTTCTCAATCCACCGCATCCGCCGACATCGCCCATCCGCATCTGCGGTGAAAGGTGGCAGAGCTAGAGAAGTGTTTGTCAGACCATGAGACATGCTGAAAATCGGTATTCTCACAAAACTTCTGTAACAACTGAACGGGTTGGCTTACAAACTATTATGACCACTCTAGGGAAAGACTCTTACGAACACGACAGTGTTCTTCTCCGTGTTGCTCTAGGACGCCCACAAGCCTCACAAGACTTCATGAGGAATGCTTTTCCAACAGTCTTGAAGGAGTTCCCACATATGCTGAGCACTTGTTGGCTGCTTTTCCTTCACTCTGTGGTCCAACTCATGCCAAACCATCTCAATTGGGTTGAGGTCGGGTGATTGTGGATGATAGGTCATCTGATGAGCACTCCATCACTCTTCTTCTTGGTCAAATAGGCATTACACAGCCTGGTGGTGTGTTTTCGGTCGTTGACCTGTTGAAAAACAAATGATAGTCTCAATGAGCGCAAACCAGATGGGATGGCGTATCGCTGCAGAATGCTGTGGTAACCATGCTGGTTAAGTGTGCCTTGTATTCTAAATAAATCACTGACAGTGTCACCAGCAAAGCACCCCCACACATCACACCTCCTCCTCCATGCTTCACGGTGGGAACCACATATGCGGAGATCTTCCGTTCACTTATTCTGCGTCTCACAAAGACACGGCGGTTGGAACCATAAATCTCCAATTTGGACAGATTTCCACCGGTCTAATGTCCATTGCTGATGTTTCTTGGCCGAAGCAAGTCTCTTCTTCTTATTGGGGTCCTTTAGTAGTGGTTTCTTTGCAGCAATTCGACCATGAAGGCCTGATTCACGCAGTCTCCTCAGAACAGTTGAGGAGAGATGTGTCTGTTACTTGAACACTGTGAAGAATTTATTTGGGCTGCAATCGGAGTTGCAGTTAACTCTAATGAACGTATCCTCTGCAGCAGAGGTAACTCTTGGTCTTCCTTTCATGTGGCAGTCCTCATGAGAGCCAGTTTCATCATAGCGCTTGATGGTTTTTGCGACTGCACTTGAAGAATGTTCTTGAAATGTTCTGTACTGACCAGAGCATACGAGCGGAGTGGAGCGGGAGCGAGCGTGGAGCGTGAGCGGACAGATTTTGAACAGAGCGCAGAGCGGCATTTTTAAAAGGACGGAGCGTCGCCCTATGTCCCGCTCCAATTTCGCTTGCTCACACCACAAGTCTGAAGCATGCTCAAGCCTGACCCAGAATCCATCTGTTTAATTTAATTTGTGTCGTCCATTAATTTGTATTTTATAGAGCGAGAGGAGCAGCACCAGCAACAAGAGAAAAGGGTTGAGGAATTCAAAAGTTTATTCACTGCACGCAAAGGCCCAACCATAACAAGGGAGAGAAAAAGAGAGCTGGATGTAGCATTTTTTAAAATGATTTTCATGGACTATGAACCGCTGAGTAAAGGAGAACGCGAAGGGATGCAACACTTCGCCAGCGCAGCTCAACCGGGCTACACTCCCCCAAGAAACTATGATAAATCAGTACTTTACTTTGTCAAATTTACATCTGAGATGCCCCATTCACATGCTTCAGCTGGCGATCAAAAACGCCGTTAACAAGCACGACAACATTAATAGGCTGTTAGTGAAAGTTGGGCACCTGGTGAAAAGTGTACGCAAGAGCACAGAGGAAACCGACCAATTATGTGTCCGCCCCACAAATGCCTGCGCCATTCGATGGAGCAGCCAGCTGCGGATGATTCAGTCGTTCATCCGGTTGTTCCAAAAAGACCCGTTATGGTAAAACAAACTCAAGTCTAATGTTGCTAACATCACCCTGAATCAAGTACGGCAGCTGACGCACCTTGTCAGTGTGCTGACACCACTAGCAGACCTCACAGACAAAATGCAGAAGGAGCTGGGGAACCTGGGGATGATCCTCCCTGCTGTCACAGAAATCAAATCCCTGCTCACCGATTACACTCACGCTGCACTTCCAATGGGCATCGCTGCTTTTGCAGAAACATTGGCAAACAACGTGTCAATTCGCTATGGAATATACTATACTGATTAACATCTCATTTTAGCGTCAGTGTTAGATCCCCGTTTCAAGACAGAATGGATAATCCGAGACGAGTCTGTATGCAACAAATTCGGGGAGATAACGTAAGGCTGTGGTTTAAGCTAAAAGTGAAATACATGCAGATTTTGTTCCTTTTTTGGAGTGAGTGGGGGGCGATTTGAGTGGAGCGCGATGCAAACTGCGTTGAGCGCTGAGCGATAATGAGCGGACTGGCCTGATGTGGCTTTGAGCGGGGGGAGCGGAGGGGTGAACAGCTCCGTGAGCGAGGAGCTGAGATTCTCACCGCTCCACTCCGCTCATATGCTCGGGTACTGACTGACCTTCTTAAAGTAATGATGGACTGTCATTTCTCTTTGCTTATTTGAGCTGTTCTTGCATAATATGGACTTGGTCTTTTACCAAATAGGGCTATCTTCTATATACCACCCCTACCTTGTCACAACACAACTGATTGGCTCAAAACGCATTAAGGAGGAAGAAATTCCAACTTTTAACAAGGCACACCTTTTAATTGAAGTGCATTCCAGGTGACTCCCTCATGAAGCTGGTTGAGAGAATGCCAAGAGTGTGCAAAGCTGTCATCAAGGCAAAGGGTGGCTACTTTAAAGAATCTCAAATATAAACTATTTTTTGATTTGTTTCACACTTTTTGGGTTACTACATGATTCCAAATGTGTTATTTCATAGTTTTGATCTCTTCACTATTATTCTACAATGTAGAAAATAATACAAATTATGAAAAACCCTTGAATGAGTAGGTGTGTCCAAACTTTTGACTGGTACTGTATATACAAAAGTTTGTAGACATCCCTTCAAATTAGTGGATTCGGCTATTTCAGCCACACCAGTTGCTGACAGGTGTATATAATCGAGCAAACAGCCATGCAATCTCCATAGAAACATTGGCAGTAGAATGGCTTTACTGAAGAGCTCAGTGACTTTTAACGTGGCAGCGTCATAGGATGCCACCTTTCCAACAAGTCAGTTCGTCAAATTCCTGCCCTGCTCGAGCTGCCCCGGTCAACTGTAAGTGACATTATTGTGAATTGGAAAGGTCTAGGAGCAACAACGGCTCAGCCGCGAAGTGGTTGGCCACACAAGCTCACAGAATGGGACCGCTGAGTGCTGAAACGCGTAACAATCGGCTGTCCTCAGTTGCAACACTCACTACTGAGTTCCAAACTGCCTCTGGAAGTAACATCAGCACAATAACTGTTCGACGGGAGCTTCATGAAATGGGCTCCAATGGCCGAGCAGCTGTACACAAGCCTAAGATCACCATGCACTATGCCAAGCGTTGGCTGGAGTGGTGTAAAGCTCGCCGCCATTGGACTCTGGAGCAGTGGAAACGCGTTCTCTGGAGTGGTGAATCATGCGTCACAATCTGGCAGTTCGACTGACTAATCTGGGTTTGGCGGATGCCAGGAGAACGCTACCTGCCTGAATGCATAGTGCCAACTGTAATGTTTGATGGAGGAGGAATAATGAACTGGTGCTGTTTTTCATGGTTCGGGCTAGGCCCCTTTGTTCCAGTAAAGGAAATTCTTGATGCTACAGCATACAATGACATTATAGACGATTCTGGTTTGTCGAGATTGGTGTGGATTTACTTGACTGGCCTGCACAGAGCCTTGACCTCAACCCCATACGAATACCTTTGGGATAAATTGGCCTATTTGCCCAACATCAGTGCCCTACCTCACTAATGCTCTTGTGGCTGAATGGAAGTAATTCCCCGCAGCAATGTTCCAATATCTAGTGGAAAGCCTTCCCAAAAGAGTGGAGGCTGTTATAGCAGCAAAGGGGTGAACAGCTCCATATTAATGCCCATGATTTTGGAATGAGATTGTCGATGAGCAGCTGTCCACATAATACATAAACGTTTCCTGATCATCTCTCAGATATAGGACAGAAACTTCAGAACAAACTTCCTTTAGAATTGTTTTGGGGACTATCTGTTGTTCCATGTAGTAAATCTGTTGTTCAATGCATCTTTATTGGCTAATAGCAGTAATGCCAAATTCAATGTTTGATGCAAAGAGTGTGGCTATCACATCCCATCAAAGACATCATTGGATCCAACAGGCAAAGTACAGTGCCTTGCAAAAGTATTCATCCCTGTTGGTGTTTTTCCTATTTTGTTGCATTACAACCTGTAATTTAAATTGATTTTTATTTGGATTTCATGTAATGGACATACACAAGATAGTCCAAATTGGTGAAGTGGAATGAAAAAAATTACTTGTTTCAAAAATGTCTAAAGAATAAATAACGGAAAAGTGGTGCGTGCATATGTATTCACCCCCTTTGCTATGAAGCCCCTAAATAAGATCTGGTACAACCAATTACCTTCAGAAGTCACATAATTAGTTAAATAAAGTCCACCTGTTTGCAGTCTAAGTTTCACATGATCTGTCACATGATCTCAGTATATATACACCGGTTCTGAAAGACCCCAGAGTCTGCAACACCACTAAGCAAGGGGCACCACCAAGCAAGCGGCACCATGAAGACCAAGAAGCTCTCCAAACAGGTCAAGGACAAAGTTGTGGAGAAGTACAGATCAGGATTGGTTATAAAAAAATACCAGAAACTTTGAACATCCCATGGAGCACCATTCAATCCATTATTAAAACGGGAAAGAATATGGCACCACAACAAACCTGCCAAGAGAGGGCCACCCACCAAAACTCATGGACCAGGCAAGGAGGGCATTAATCAGAGAGGCAACAAAGAGACCAAAGATAACCCTGAAGGAGCTGCAAAGCTCCACAGCGGAGATTGGAGTATCTGTCCATAGGACCACTTTAAGACATACACTCCACAGAGCTGGGCTTAACGGAAGAGTGGCCAGAAAAAAACCATTGCTTAAAGAAAAAAATAAGCAAACACGTTTGGTGTTCGCCAAAACGCATGTGGGAGACTCCCCAAACATATGGAAGAAGGTACTCTGGTCAGATGAGACTAAAATTGAGCTTTTTGGTCATCAAGGAAAGCGCTATGTCTGGGGCAAACCCAACACCTCTCATCACCCAGAGAACACCATTTAGCGCCATCCATCATTCCTTCAATTCTGACCAGTTTCCCAGTCCCTGCCGATGAAAAACATCCCCACAGCATGACGATACCACCACCATGCTGTGGCTCAAGTTTTCAGTTTTTTTGTCTTATTTCTTGTTTGTTTCACAATAAAAAATATTTTGCATCTTCAAAGTGGTAGGCATGTTGTGTAAATCAAATGATACAAACCCCCCAAAAATCATTTTTAATTACAGGTTGTAAGGCAACAAAATAGGAAAAATGCCAAGGGGGGTTAATACTTTCGCAAGCCACTGTAATTCAGCCGCATGTTCAAATATGTTGTGGCAGCCTTTTGATACTTCAAAAAGGTTGAAATGTCTCCCAATAACATCTCAGCACTTTTATTATTGTGCCTGTCTCTATCTGTGAACACATTGTGCTACAAGCAACGGGAAAGGACATGGCTGACCACAGGCATGTGAGACGTGTTTGAAAACGGACAAAGCATGGCAAACACCGTTTTTGGGGTGCTGTCACATGTAAACCTTTTCAGTTTTGACATGTACCCAATAAAATCAGTTTGATGTGTGTTAGTTTGTGTTTGTGTGTGTTCTGACATTTAAACACTACTATCAGTGCCTTTGAATTCATTACCACATTTTTCCTGTGCCTTTATATATTTTTGTTATAAAACAATAAGAAAATGTCTAATTGCTTGAAACGTATAGCCTCAGTACCCATCTCTCTTTAGACCCAAAATGCCTGATAAACTGTGTTTTGTCAGTAGACATTAAGACATCACAATGACAAATCCACAGCAACACCTAACCCAATATGACAAAACAGAATTGCTCTTGATCATTCAGATTGCAGTTTTATCCAATTACAGGAGCTTGATGCTCCTAGTAAATGCCTTAGTCACATTGGGCCCTGAAGTTTTTTACATAATTAATGTACATTTTTAATCAACTTTATTAATGTGTGTGTGTGCGCAAGCGTGTGTGTGCATACTTTCACAAACGTTGGCTGTAACACATAAAATATATAAAGAGTTTGGAGATAAGATAATTACAATTGTTTTACTTTGATCCTAGGACAGTGAGTGTATATGACACTGCTACATCAATTTAGTTTATGTGTATATTAGACGTGCAGGCATGTCGTCTGTCACGATCGTCGGTAAGAGATGAGGACCAAGGCGCAGCGTTGCAGACGAACATACTCTTTATTAGTGATAAACGACAAAAACAGCAAAAACGATAACGTGACAGTCAACGGTCTAACACAAACCAACTAGAACAAGATCCCACAACAAATGTGGGAAAACAGCCTCTATAAGTATGGCTCCCAATCAGAGACAACCAGCCACAGCTGACACTCGTTGCCTCTGATTGGGAACCACTCTGGCCAACACAGAAATACAATACCTAGAACCCCGACATAGAAACACAACACATAGATTAACACACCCTGGCTCAACATAACAGTGTCCCCAGAGCCAGGGCGTGACAGTACCACCCCCTAAAGGCGCGGACTCCGACCGCGCCAACTAAATTCCACAGGGGAGGGACCGGGTGGGCACTCCGCCTTGTCGGATGATCCGGCTCCGGGCCTGATCCCCACTCCCTCTCCAACCCCCCAAAGTACCCCTGGTCCGGTCTGGCCCCGCTGACCGGAGCTGGACTGCACACTGATGGAGCGGATTGCTCTAGTCCGGCGTAACGCATCTGACCGGTGCCGGACCAGGCACCAGTGGAACAGGCCCGGGCCGTGCCGGACTGACGACGCCCACCACTGGCTTGGTGTGGAGAACAGGCACGGGCCGTGCTGGACTGACGACGCACACCACTGGCTTGGTGTGAGGAGCAGGAGCGGGCCGAACCTGGCTGGCGACGCGCACCATTGGCTTGGTGCGGGAAGCAGGAGCGGGCCGGACCGGGCTGACGATGCGCACCCCTGGCTTGGTGCGTGGAGCAGGAACGGACCGGACCGGGCTGACGATACGCACCCTTGGCTTGGTGCGTGGAGCAGGAACGGGCTGGACCGGGCTGACGACTCGCACCCCTGGCTTGGTGCGAGTGGCAGGAACAGGCCGGACCGGGCTGGCGACGCGCACCATAGGCTTGGTGCGGGGAGCAGGAACAGGCCGGGCCGGGCTGGCGAAGCGCACCATAGGCTTGGTGCAGGGAGCAGGAGCCGGACGGGCAGGGCTGGCGACGCGCATCGTAGGCTTGGTGCGTGGAGCAGGAACAGGCCGGGCCGGGCTGGCGACGCGCACCGTAGGCTTGGTGCGTGGAGCAGGAACAGCACGGGCCGGGCTGGAGACTCGCACCATTGGCCTGGTGCGGGGAGCAGGAACTGGCCGGACCGTACTGGGGACACACACCACTGGCCCTACGCAGGGATCTGGAACGGGCCGGACCGGACTGGTAACACACCCCAGTACCTCTCGCCATGCCTCTACACCTTCCTTCCCCTCTTCGACCAGTGGCCCCCGTAACCTGGCGGCCTCCTCTGCCAACCCGCTGGGCCGCTCTGTCGCGGTCTCCTGCTGCCCCGTCGTCCACAGCATTAGCCCCCCCCTAAAAATCTTATGGGCTTCACTCCTACCCGTGGACCAGGTCTCCATACTTTTTGCCAGCCTTTCGCCCTTCTGCTTCCACGTCAAGCCCCTCTCCTCCTCACATGGCTTGACCCAGTCGAGGAGGCGAAGGAGATCCGCTAGAGATCTCCCAGGCGATGGCTCCTGGACTTGCTGCTTGGTCCAGTCTTGGTGGGATCTTATGTCACGATCGTCGGTAAAAGATGAGGACCAAGGCGCAGCGTTGCAGACAAACATACTCTTTATTAGTGATAAACGACAAAAACAACAAAAACGATAACGTGACAGTGAACGGTCTAACACAAACCAACTAGAACAAGATCCCACAACAAATGTGGGAAAACAGCCTCTATAAGTATGGCTCCCAATCAGAGACAACCAGCCACAGCTGACACTCGTTGCCTCTGATTGGGAACCACTCTGGCCAACACAGAAATACAATACCTAGAACCCCGACATAGAAACACAACACATAGATTAACACACCCTGGCTCAACATAACAGTGTCCCCAGAGCCAGGGCGTGACATTGTCAGCACATTAAGACATGAAACCTTTAGAAAAGACACACAAATGAATTACCCAAAGACTTTGGAGAAAGACAAAACTCAGCTATTATTTATCTGCCTTTGCTCAGAAGTAAACATACTGTCACAAAACCACACTTCCAGACCACTGACCTCTCAACATCTCCCGTCGATGAATTCAATAATTGAGTTGCTTTACAGTAGCCTAGTTGATGGAGATACATAAACCCCTTCCTAAGACTGAACACAGCCCAACTACTATGATTTATAAAAAGCAGTAACTTTATTAAGACTGGTAAAGCACTATACTTCGTTGATTTTTGGTAAAATACTCAGACTCTTATTGTCTCCCAAAGCCCAGATGGCAGTAATTGACATGATGCAACTCGCTGCTCTATTGATTAACGTGTTGAGAACTCGGCCCCAACTACAGGTATATTCACATCAAACCTCAAGTAAATAGATTCCTCCCCCTAATCCATGCAAATCAAACATGGCTGTTGTCATTTGTCAGCCGCTGAGGTGCACGCGATCTTATTCATCTCTGTATTTTCAGCTGACATACAGTAACAGTCAAAAGTTTGGACACACCTACTCATTCAAGGGTTTTTCTTCACTTTTACTATTTTTTACATTGTAGAATAATAGTGAAGACATCAAAACTATGAAATAACACATTTGGAATCATGTAGTAACCAAAAAAGTATTAAACAAATAAAAATATATTTGTGATTTGAGATTCTTCAAATAGCCACCCTTTGCCTTGATGACAGCTTTGCACACTCTTGGCATTCTCTCATCTCACTTCACCTGGAATGCTTTTCCAACAGTCTTGAAGGAGTTCCCACATATGCTGAGCACTTGTTGGCTGCTTTTCCTTCACTCTGCCGTCCGACTCATCCCAAACCATCTCAATTGGGTTGAGGTTGGGGGATTGTAGAGGCCAGGTCATCTAATGCAGCATTCCATCACTGTCCTTCTTGATAAAATAGCCCTTAAACAGACTGGAGGTGTGTTGGGTCATTGTCCTGTTGAAAACCAATGATAGTCCCACTATGCCCAAACCAGATGGGATGGCATATTGCTGCAGAATGCTGTGGTAGCCATTCTGGTTAAGTGTGCCTTGAATTCTAAATAAATCACTGATTGTGTCAGCAGCAAAGCACCCCCACACCATACCACGTCCTCCTCCATGCTTTATGGTGGGAAATACACATGCAGATATCATCCGTTCTAACACACCGCGTCTCACAAAGACACAGCGGTTTGAACCCAAAATCTAAATTTGGACTCAAGACCAAAGGACAAATTTCCACCGGTCTAATGTCCGTTGCTCGTGTTTCTTGGCCCAAGTAGGTCTCTTCTTATTAGTAGTGGTTTCTTTGCAGAAATTTGACCATGAAGGCCTGATTCACACAGTCCCCTCTGAACAGCTGATGTTGAGATGTGTCTGTTTCTTGAACTCTGTGAAGCATGTATTTGGGATGCAATTTCTGAGGCTGGTAACTCAAATGAACTTATCTTCTGCATCAGAGGTAACTCTGGGTCTTCCATTCCTGTGGTGGTCCTCATGAGAGCCAGTTTCATCATAGCGCTTGATGGTTTTTGCGACTGCACTTGAAAAAATTAAAAAGTTCTTGACATTTTCGGTATTGACTGACCTTCATGTCTTAAAGTCATGATGGACTGTCATTTCTCTTTGCTTATTTTAGCTGTTCTTGCCATAATATGGACTTGGTCTTTTACCAAATAGGGCTATCTTCTGTATACCCCCCCCACCCCCCACCCCCTCCCCTTCCTTGTCACAACACAACTGATTGGATCAAACGCATTAAGAAGGAAAGAAATTCCACAAATTAACTTTTAAGAATGCACACCTGTTAATTGAAATGCATTCCAGGTGACTACCTCATGAAGCTGGTTAAGAGAATGCCAAGAGTGTGCAAAGCTGTCATCAAGGCAAAGGGTGGCTATTTGAAGAATCACAAATATAAAATATATTTTGATTTGTTTAACACTTTTTTGATTACTACATGATTCCATATGTGTTTTTTCATAGTTTTGATGTCTTCACTATTATTTTACAATGTAGAAAATAGAACAAAATTAAGAAAAACCTTTGAATGAGTAGGTGTGTCCAAACGTTTGACCGGTAGTGTACAGTGGGGGAAAAAAGTATTTAGTCAGCCACCAATTGTGCAAGTTCTCCCACTTAAAAAGATGAGAGAGGCCTGTAATTTTCATCATAGGTACACGTCAACTATGACAGACAAATTGAGAATTTGTTTTCCAGAAAATCACATTGTAGGATTTTTAATGAATTTATTTGCAAATTATGGTGGAAAATAAGTATTTGGTCACCTACAAACAAGCAAGATTTCTGGCTCTCACAGACCTGTAACTTCTTCTTTAAGAGGCTCCTCTGTCCTCCACTCGTTACTTGTATTAATTGCACCTGTTTGAACTGGTTATCAGTATAAAATACACCTGTCCACAACCTCAAACAGTCACACTCCAAACTCTACTATGGCCAAGACCAAAGAGCTATCAAAGGACACCAGAAACAAAATTGTAGACCTGCACCAGGCTGGGAAGACTGAATCTGCAATAGGTAAGCAGCTTGGTTTGAAGAAATCAACTGTGGGAGCAATTATTAGGAAATGGAAGACATACAAGACCACTGATAATCTCCCTCGATCTGGGGCTCCAGGCAAGATCTCACCCCGTGGGGTCAAAATGATTACAAGAACGGTGAGCAAAAATCCCAGAACCACACGGGGGGACCTAGTGAATGACCTGCAGAGAGCTGGGACCAAAGTAGCAAAGCCTACCATCAGTAACACACTACGCCGCCAGGGACTCAAATCCTGCAGTGCCAGACGTGTCCCCCTGCTTAAGCCAGTACATGTCCAGGCCCGTCTGAAGTTTGCTAGAGTGCATTTGGATGATCCAGAAGAGTTTTGACTCCAGACCAAAGGACACATTTCCAATGGTCTAATGTCCATTGCTCGTGTTTCTTGGCCCAAGCAGGTCTCTTCTTCTTATTGGTGTCCTTTGGTCTGGAGTCAAATATTGAGAAACTTTTGTTATTGACCAAATACTTATTTTCCACCATAATTTGCAAATAAATTCATTGAAAATCCTACAATGTGATTTTCTGGAATTTTTTTTCTCAATTTGTCTGTCATAGTTGACGTGTACCCATGATGAAAATTACAGGCCTCTCTCATCTTTTTAAGTGGGAGAACTTGCACAATTGGTGGCTGACTAAATACTTTTTTTCCCCACTGTATATACTGTATTCTGTATCATTCTACTGTATCTTAGAGTATGCCTCTCTCTTAATTCCTTTGCTTTACTTAGATTTCTGTGTATTGGGTATATGTTCTGAAATTAGGGTAAAGTGAATTAATGAGGGTTGTCATTTTAAATTTGGTTGAGTTAAGTCATTTGGTTTTGGGTTATAATTTATAAGATGACTGAGTGATTTAAGTGAATCAACAGTATGTATTAGTATAATTATTTTCAAAATGAAGGATTTTAATTGTACAATTTAGAAATGTTTTATATAGATATTATGGTTAAAAACAGTGATACATTATGGTAATGTCTTAAGATCCACATATATTATTTATTTTGAGTAGACATTGTGAATCATACTGTTTGAAACATGGAAGTTAATATGAGGATTGTGAATGAAATCATGAATATATTGATTAATTGGGTTAATGTATTAATAGATTAGTAAGTATATACATTTGAAGTAGTGGGTGATATTGACATTGATGTTTAAATATCTATGTTGCTAGGCAAATACTTAATTGGTTCCTATCATGTGCTATTTTCATATGATCTGATTTTGATTGAATTATTAAAGCATGAATAGTTAGGGATGTACTGATTTAACAGGGAGTGAAAATAGAGTGTTATAATGTGTATCTATCTCAGGAATAATAGGAGAACAAAGCCGGAGTTAAACATTGTATCTGTTAACAATCATCGGTTTTTAAGCAATTCGGTCTGAGATGTCACTCATAAGATTATGTAAGTGATAATCACAGAGCATTGGATGCTATTATAGTAGATAAAGAGGGAATGTAAGGTGGGGAAAAAAAGTATTTAGTCAGCCACCAATTGTGCAAGTTCTCCCACTTAAAAAGATGAGAGAGGCCTGTAATTTTCATCATAGGTACACACGTCAACTATGACAGACAAAATGAGAAGAAAAAAAATCCAGAAAATCACATTGTAGGATTTTTTATGAATGTATTTGCAAATTATGGTGGAAAATAAGTATTTGGTCGATAACAAAAGTTTCTCAATACTTTGTTATATACCCTTTGTTGGCAATGACACAGGTCAAACGTTTTCTGTAAGTTTTCACACACTGTTGCTGGTATTTTGGCCCATTACTCCATGCTGATATTCTCTAGAGCAGTGATGTTTTGGGGCTGTCGCTGGGCAACACGGACTTTCAACTCCCTCCAAAGATGTTCTATCGGGTTGAGATCTGGAGACTGGCAAGGCCACTCCAGGACCTTGAAATGCTTCTTACGAAGCCACTCCTTCATTGCCCGGGCGGTGTGTTTGGGATCATTGTCATGCTGAAAGACCCAGCCACGTTTCATCTTCAATGCCCTTGCTGATGGAAGGAGGTTTTCACTCAAAATCTCACGATACATGGCCCCATTCATTCTTTCCTTTACACGGATCAGTCGTCCTGGTCCCTTTGCAGAAAAACAGCCCCAAAGCATGATGTGTCCACCCCCATGCTTCACAGTAGGTATGGTGTTCTTTGGATGCAACTCAGCATTCTTTGTCCTCCAAACACGACGAGTTGAGTTTTTACCAAAAAGTTCTATTTTGGTTTCATCTGACCATATGGCATTCTCCCAATCCTCTTCTGGATCATCCAAATGCACTCTAGCAAACTTCAGACTGGCCTGGACATGTACTGGCTTAAGCAGGGGGACACGTCTGGCACTGCAGGATTTGAGTCCCTGGCGGCGTAGTGTGTTACTGAAAGTAGGCTCTGTTACTTTGGTCCCAGCTCTCTGCAGGTCATTCACTAGGTCCCCCCGTGTGGTTCTGGGATTTTTGCTCACCGTTCTTGTGATCATTTTGACCCCACGGGGTGAGATCTTGCGTGGAGACCCAGATCGAGGGAGATTATCAGTGGTCTTGTATGTCTTCCATTTCCTGATAATTGCTCCCACAGTTGATTTCTTCAAACCAAGCTGCTTACCTATTGCAGATTCTGTCTTTCCAGCCTCGTGCAGGTCTACAATTTTGTTTCTGGTGTCCTTTGACAGCTCTTTGGTCTTGGCCAAAGTGGAGTTTGGAGTGTGACTGTTTGAGGTTGTGGACAGGTGTCTTTTATCCTGATAACAAGTTCAAACAGGTGCCATTAATACAGGTAACGAGTGGAGGACAGAGGAGCCTTTTAAATAAGAAGTTACAGGTCTGTGAGAGCCAGAAATCTTGCTTGTTTGTAGGTGACCAAATACTTATTTTCCACCAAACTTTTGTTATTGACCAAATACTTATTTTCCACCATAATTTGCAAATAAATTCATAAAAAATCCTACAATGTGATTTTCTGGATATTTTTTTCTCAATTTGTATGTCATAGTTGACGTGTACCTATGATGAAAATTACAGGCCTCTCTCATCTTTTTAAGTGGGAGAACTTGCACAATTGGTGGCTGAATAATTTGTTTTATTTTCCCACTGTATGTGATTATATGGGGGATAAATGTTGGCCATTAAGATTAGGAAGGTCTTGGGAATTTAACTAAAGATATGCAGGAAGACATTAAGAGTAATAATTCTTAAGCCAGGAGGACGCGGAGCAGGGCGAGCTGGATGGCGACGGTAGAAATCCTGCAACAGGGAGGGATCGAGGATATCTCTTACCGTGACGCAGCACTGCTCCTCCGGACCATACCCCTCCCACTCCACGAGGAAATGAAGGCCCCATACCCGACGCCTCGAATCCAGGATGGAACGGACGGAGTACGCCGGGGCCCCCCTCGATGCCCAGAGGGGGCAGAGGAACCTTCCGTACCTCAGACTCCTGGAGCGGGCCAACCTCCACCGGCCTGAGGAGAGACACATGGAACGAGGGGTTAATATGGTAATCTGGAGGGAGTAGTAACCTATATGTAACCTCATTTATTCTCCTCAGGACTTTGAACGGACCCACAAACCGCGGGCTCAGCTTCCGGCAGGGCAGGTTGAGAGCCAGACCCGATCACCCCATACAAAGACCGGGGCCTCACTGCGGTGGCGGTCAGCGTTGGCCTTCTGACAACACACGGCGCGCTAGAAGTTGACGTGAGCAGCGTTCCACGTCTCCTCTGCATGCCGAAACCAGTCATCCACCGCAGGAGCTTCGGTCTGGCTCTGATGCCATGGTGCCAGAACCGGCTGATACCCTAAAACTCATTGAAATGGCGATAGGTTAGTGGAGGAGTGGCGGAGAGAGTTCTGGTCATATTCGGCCCATGGCAAGAACACCGACCACTCCCCTGGCCGGTCCTGGCAGTAGGACCGCAGGAACCTACCCAAATCCTGATTTGAAAAAAAAAATGTATGCACTCACTAACTGTAAGTTGCTCTTGATAAGACCGTCTGCTAAATGACAAAAAAAAATCAAAAAAATAAACGTACACCTGCCCATTAGACTCGGGTGAAAACCAGAGGTCAGGCTGATCGAGACCCCGCAGATGTTCCATGAACGCCTTCCAGACCCTGGATGTAAACTGGGGACTCCGGTCAGACACTGTATCCTCTGGCACCCCGTAGTGCCGGAAGATGTGAGTAAACAGGGCCTCCACAATCTGCAGGGCCGTGGGGAGACCGGGTATAGGAAGGAGGCGGCAGGCTTTCAAAAAGTGATCCACAATGACCAGGATGGTGGTGTTACCTTGAGAAAGGGGAAGATCAGTAAGGAAGTCAATACACAAGTGGGACCATGGCCGTTGTGGAACTGGTAAGGGCTGTAACTTACCTGCTGGGAGGTGCCTAGGTGCCTTACTCTGGGCGCACACTGAGCAGGAGGAGACATACACCCTCACGTCCTTAGCCAAGGGAGGCCACCAGTACTTCCCGGTCAGGCAGCGCACTGTACGACCGATACCTGGGTGACCAGAGGAGGGGGACGTGTGTGCCCAATAGATCAGACAGTCCGGGACAAGACATAGCACGTACCGCAGCCCAGCTGGACACTGAGGTGGAGATGGCTCGGTGCTGGCTCGGTGCGTAACGCCCACTCTATGTCCGCGTCCACCGCCCACACTACCGGCGCCACTATGCAGGAGGCCGGGAGTATGGTGGTGTGGTCTATGGGCCTCTCCTCTGTGTCGTACAGCCGTGACACTGCATCTGCCTTCACACTCTTAGTACCAGTACCCGGTATGTAGGATAGTGTAAAATCAAACCGGGTGAAGAACAGGGCTCAGCCTCCTCACTGCCCGGATGTACTCCAGGTTACAGTCCAGACAAGGAAAGGGTGTTTCGCCCCCTCGAGCCAGTGCCTCCACACAGTCAGGGCTCTGACAACAGCCAACAGCTCCCGATCACCAACGTCGTAGTTCTGCTCTGCCGGGCTGAGCTTCTTGGAGAAGAAGTCACAGGGGCGGAGCTTGGGTGGCGTGCCCAAGTGTTGAGATTGGACAGCGCCTATCCCTACCTCAGAGGCATCCACCTCCACTATGAACTGTAGTGATGGATCGGGATGGACCAGTACTGGGGCTGAGCTGAACAGATTCCTCAGGTTACTGAAAGGTGATGGGAGCTGCGACCTTGTCAAAGCCCCGGATAAACCTCCGATAGTAATTGGCAAAGCCAATAAAGCACTGCACCTCCTTTACCGTGGTTGGAGTCGGCCAATCACGCACGGCTGAAATGCAGTCTCCCTCCATCTCCACACCTGAGGTGGTAATGCGGTATCCAAGGAAGGAGACGGACTGCTGGAAAAACAGACTATTTTCTGCCTTGGCATGAAGGTCATTCTCCAACAGTCAGTCCAGCACTTTGCGAACCAGGGACACATGCTCAGCGCGTGTAGCGGAATACACCAGAACGTCATCGATGTAGAACCCCACACCACGACCAAGCATGTCCCGAAACCTAGTTCACAAAGGACTGGAAGACTGATGGAGCATTCATCAAACCGTACGGCATCACCAGCTATTCGTAATGCCCCGTTGATGTGCTGAATGCTGTCTTCCACTCGTACCCCTGTCGGATACGCACCAGGTTGTACGCACTCTGGAGATCTAATTTTGTGAAGAAGCGTGCCCCATGCATTGACTCGAACCCAGATGGAATGAGGGGTAGAGGAAAACTGTAACAAATAGTCCCCTTGTTCAGTGCTCTGTAATCAATGCAAGGGCGCAGACTTCCGTCTTTCATCTTCACAATAAAGAAACTCGAGGAGGCGGGTGAAGTGGAGGGACGAATAAACCCCTGGCCCAGGGACTCGAAGACGTATGTCTCCATCGCCTCCATTTCAGCCTGCGACAGGGAATATACATGAATCCTGGGAGGTATAGTGTCTACCCAGAGGTTTATCGCGCAATCCCCCGCCCGATGAGGTGGTAATTTGGTCGCCTGCGTTTTGGAAAACGCGTGAGCCAAATCGAGGTATTCGGGGGGGAATGCACATGGTGGAGGTAGTGTCTGGACTTTCTACCATGGTTGCACCAATGTAAACAGCCAGACACCTACCCTGACACTCTCGCGACCACCCCGTGAGAACCCTCTGCGGCCATGAAAAGGTGGGGTTGTGTAGTGCTAACCAGGGAAGACCCAACACAACATGGAAATCAGGAGACTCAATAATAAAAAAAAGTGACTTGCTCTCTATGGGTCTCTTATGTAACCTTCGTGACTGATGCTGTAACCTCCCTAATGAATCCTGACCCTAATGGTCGACTGTCAAGTGCTTGAATGGGTAGTGGAATGGATAGGGGAACCAATGTAATACCTGGACTATGTGCTAACGACCTGTCCATAATGTTCTCAGCTGTGCCTGAATCGACCAGCTCCTTACACTGGGGAACTACTGTGTAACCAGGGAAGTGGATGTGTAGGGTACAGTGCGTAGCAGAGGGCTCTGAACGAGTGTAGGTGTTCGATACTTGGGGTGACGCGAGAGTGCCCTGTCTGCCGCCTACAGACCCAAAAGAACGCTGACGACAGCATGCCGTAGAATGCTCTCTTGTGCCACAAGAGTGACAATGGCGCTGTCGTCCTCTGCTCTCCCGGATTGCCACACCACCGAGTTCCATCATCTTGTGATCCGGGTTGGGGGAGGGGGGGTGAAACGGGTAGGCCCCTTCCATGACGTCCTCTAGAAGTCAGCAGGTTGTCCAACCGGATGGCCATGTCCACCAGTTGATTGAAGGATACTGTGGTGTCCCGAAAGTCTAGCTCCCTTCAGACATCCTCTCGCAGGTGGCACCGGAAGTGGTCGATTAGGGCCCGCTCGTTCCACCCGGACCCAGCTGCTAGAGTCCTGAACTCCAGGGCAAAGTCCTGCGCGGTCCTCATCCCCTGCCTCAAATGGACCAGCCACTTGCCCGCCTCTATTCCTTTGGGAGGGTGATCGAAGATGGCCCGGAGAGGCGAGCGAACTCCCCGTAGTTGTCCAACGCGTTTTCTCCTTCACTCCAGACCGCGTTGGCTCACTCCAGGGCTTTGCCCGAGAGGCAGAAGACTAGGGCGGACACCTTCTCCCGCTCCGAGGGAGTCGGGCTGACGGTGGAGAAATAGAGGTCCAGCTGCAGGAGGAAACCCTGGCAACGGGCCGCTGTCCTGTCGTACTCCCTCGGTCGGGAAAGGTGAATCCCTCTGGGTGCTGGAGTGTGGGTGGCTGGATCCGGTAGCTCAGTTGGTCCTGAAGGGTTGGGTCCTCTCCCCTCCAGGCGTTGGACGACCTGGAGAACTCGATCCATCGCTTCGCCCAAGCTGACTAGCATATTCGAATGCTCCCGGACCCGGTCCACGACTCCAGATATATTCCCGGTTCCTGCTGACACCATGTATTCGGGTGTGTGATTCTGTAGCGGGTGATGTTGGATGGAGTCAGACACAGGAGAGTAAATCACAGAATAAATGGTTTAATCAATAAACAGAGGTAGGCAGCAATGTATAATACACACCAGTGTGGACAAATGGCGCATTGGGGAAAATAATGCACACGGGTGAACAACACAGCGATACACAATATAATCGAGCTCCACCGAGCTATAATCACACACAAAGACCAGGGGGCAGAGGGAACACGTATACAGGTATTGATGAGGGGATATGAACCAGGTGTGTGTAATAAACAAGACAAAACAAATAGAATGAAGATATGAGGAGAGGCATTGGCTAGAAGGCTGGCGACGACGAACGCCGAAGCCTGCCCGAACAAGGAGAGGAGGCAGCTTCGGAGGAAGTCGTGACACCTGCCAATGCATTGTTGTTCGGGCCATTTAAAAATATATATTTTCAAAAATTTGAGGTAGGCTATATGATCACACCGGTAATAGATCCATTGTTGTATTACTTGTGAAGCACAGCTGAGTGAGCATACAGTTAAATAATTTGCTTTTTTTTTTTATTGGGCTGATGGAGGTGATGGTCGGTCTCATTGGAGGGAGAGAGCAGCAGACTGAGGGTCCACCTCTCAACATCCCTCCGCTCTCCCTTACCAAAAAGGTACACCATCTTGCAGATGATGGCGAAACTCAAATCGCACTGCATTACTTCTGCCTCATGCACAAATTCATGTTGTTAATCTTGAATAAAAGTGAAATATTCCTCGATATAAAAAAAACCCAAGCCGCTAATAATAACATCAACGCAAGCCTATAGATACATTTTCCTACTCATTCATTACTGCTGCAATGCTTGTTGTAGCACTGAGTGGAATAGGAAGAATATGTATGTTATGGCTTATAAAAGTGTTGAATACAAAGTGTTGACAGTAAGAACTTAAATATGAACTCACTCATAAAAACAGCATCTTGTTGCTGTATTCGTTGACAGTTTCTCTCTAGTCATGGTTTTAAACGTTTTGAAATTCACAGTATCAACTTTGCTGTAGTTTTCTTGTATGCCTGCTACAGTGGCTTGTGAAAGTATTCACCCCCCTTGGCATTTTTCCTATTTTGTTGCCTTACAACCTGGAATTAAAATGGATTTTGGGGGGGTTTGTGTCATTTGATTTACACAACATGCCTACCACTTTGAAGATGCAACAGATTTTGTATTGTGAAACAAACAAGAAATAAGACAAAAAAAACAGAAAACTTGAGCATGTCATGGGTTTTTTACAGAAATGTTTGGCGATTGACTAGGAATGCCTTGGAGATCAACCAGTCGATGGCGATCGACCGGTTGGTGGGTGGGAGCTGCGCGGCAGTCTCGGGGATACTGCGCGTGTGCTTAGAGTGAACATTGGTCAAGACCCTGGTGAGGACGACGAGCACGAAGATAAGCTTCTCTGAGACGGTTTCTGACAGTTTGTGCAGAAATTATTTGGTTGTGCAAACCCACAATTTCATCACCTCTCCGGATGGCTCGTCTCAAACCATCCCGCAGGTGAAGAAGCCGGATGTGGAAGTCCTGGGCTGGCGTGGTTACATGTGGTCTGCAGCTGTGAGAACGGTTGGACGTACTGACAAATTCTCAAAAGCGACGTTGGAAGTGGCTTATGGTAGAGAAATTAACATTCAATTCTCTGGTAACAGCTCTGGTGGACATTCCTGCAGTCAGCATGCCAATTGCACGCTCCCTCAAAACTTGTCACATCTGTGGCATTGTGTTGTGTGACAAAACTGCACTTTTATTGTCCCCAGCACAAGGTGCACCTGTGTAATGATCATGCAGCTTAATCAGCTTGTTGATATGCCACACCTGTCAGGTGGATGGATTATCTTGGCAAAGTAGAAATGCTCACTAACAGGGATGTAAACACATTTCTGCACAACATTTGAGAGAAATAAGCTTTTTGTGTGTATGGAAAATGTCTGGGATCTTTTATTTCAGCTCAAGAAACATGGGACCAACACTTTACATGTTGCGTTTATATTTTTGTTCAGTATAATTTGGGCCCTGACGGATGTCTTGAGGAATAATTGCAGCTATATAGCACCGTGCATTATTGGCCAAGACAAATCTCATACATTAATGAAGCTTTCTAAGCGTTGCTCGCTATTGCCAAGTTTCATTTCAGATTTTTCCTCTTGTTCGGGTCAGTCTGATACATTCTTACAAATAGTGTGTTGCTATTCTAAGTCCTTGGCTTGGCAGAAGCATAACTTGATTGCCCTGGTAATGATCTGCATTAGGTCCATTATTGTAAACTATAAAACTCAGCAGTGAATGGACTCAATCTTGTTAATATCGATTTCCTTCATGTTAAAAGCATTCGGAAGAAATATAAGGGGGAAATAGCCCTGAGAGAAAGAGAGAGAGGGAGAGAGATATTCTGACGCACTGCACCAAAGAGAATGTGTATCTAATCTGACACCTAGCAGTCCCGCCTAATGTTTGATAGGACTTAAGTGGATCACTCCTGCCCTTGGAAAAGTAGCCCTTGTGTGCTAAAATAAAAGGTACAGGAAAAACTGTACCACTTTACGTTTCAGCTCGGTAATAAAATGGTAATAAAATGGTAAAAACTATGTATTTACTAGGTAATTAGCTAGTAATTACCATTAGTTTCCATTAGTAGTTACCATGTTGTTTCCCCCCAATCCTGTCCTGACATCCGAACCAGCCCATGGTTGTTACCTGGAAGCAGAGATGGTCATTTCTATGTAATAACGCTGAATCAGTGTTGGAAAATGCAACTTTACCTGTTTCTCATTAGTTATACTGTTATATTCCTTCCCCATAACAAACATAACATAACATAACAGTGACATAAATTATGTCCTTGCAAAGTGACACAAAATTGCTATGACTGACAAACAAAGCCCAGTTCATAATTAGGTTCTGTATTGACTAAAAATATAGGTAAAATATATGACTAATGATGGATATGACAAGCGACATTCAGTGACATGCTGTAAGCCCCCCCACCACACACACACACACATTTTTTCTTGATGAAGACACAAAATGAATACATCCACCAAAAATGTACAAAAAGTTAAACCAAAAATGTAGGAAGAGTTAAAAGGGCAATCAACATTTAAAACAAAAACAAAGCGTTCTCCTCACCCGTTTCAGTTAAAAGCTGTGGGATGGGGCTGGAGAAGTGTAACCACTCTCAAACACATAGACAGAGCTATGGGTGCAAGGACTGACCATCCATGATATTAATATTATAGTTGTAACCATGTTTTGAGGCTATAAAGTATTTGTTTACATTTATTGTGTTTACAAACATTGGAGTAAAGCAATCTTATATTTTGGGTTCTGATGGGGTCCGACAGTTGAACTAAGGTCATGAGGCATTAATAAGTTATATTCATCAGGAATCAATGGGTACATATCATTACTCTATAAGCCAAAACATGGATGTAGCAACTACCCCTTTAAGCAATATACTTTTTTTTATGTGTAGGCTATTTACATTAACCCCCTATAACCTAGGAAAATGTGAGAATGTAATTGGGACTACCTCAAATTATTTCAGGGTCAAACATTGGATGTTAGCTAACCTTTTATTTAATTTGGGGCTGGATGTTTCAGAAAATAGCAGTTAAATATATATGTTTTAAAGCAAAATACATCTCCAGCTTGAGCTTCCCCTCTCCCCATGATTATCTAGCTACATCAGCACCACCAACCTTGTCAGAAAATGTTTGAACGACCCCTGAGAAAAGGTAGTTACTAGCTAGCTAATATGAATTGCATCACAGGGTATACAACTATTTTTAGCAAACAACAATAGAAAATATTTATGAAATGTACATCTAGGATGTGGGCCGAAGCAACGTATCTGCTTTAGTTTTCGAGATGATCGGTCTCTGGCGAGGGAGAAGCTGGTTTTTACATATTGTGTATATTTATTTATTCTGATCATATTTCGGTTGGCAATGTCAATTCTTGCGATTTCTTTCAAAATATTTACTTCTGTGTTCACTAGCTGGACAGGAAAACGCTGCCAAGTACTAAACAGTAAACCAATTAAAATGTGTGTACTATCCAGGTACCATTTCTGCTGATCACGCCAATCACCTTCTCCCCACACTGACTATTCATGGTTTGCACGTTTCACCACACTATTGTTTTGAATGTTCATTTTAGGACTAAACCCTGCTGAGCATTCTAGTCAATGCAGTCGCAATGGGTGCTGATGAAAATGTAGTCTAAAGTGCCTTACAGTGGCTCGGGAAAACGGTGACATTTCAAAAGGAAGCAAATAATCAGTAGGACAAGCTTTGTCATCATTGTGATGTCTCCAATTTGATTTTAGATCCAGTATAACTTTAGCTAGCTAACATTGAGGGGAGAGCACCGAAATGTTTACTACCTAACATTAGCATTGCTAGATCTTGGCAACATTGCAATATCTCTAACGTAAACTTGACGACATCATAATGATGGCAAAGTTGTTTTCTACTAATTATTTCTCTACTTTAGCAATGTCATTGTATTTCCAGGCCACTATAGAGTACATTTTACGAAACGGTCAGTAGCCCCCATTCAGAAAGATTTGGCATTAACCATCAGTCAGACATCAATATGCTGTGACATCTGTAGAACGTTGACAACAATGTTAACGATTCAACCAAGTGACGGAGGTGAAACCCATGAATACGAACGTATCCAAACCAAAAACCAAGGATTACATGCAATATCCACACTGGGCTAAAGGCTAGAGCTACCGCTTACAAGGAACGGGACATGGATATGGACGCATACAAGAAAGCCCGCTATGACCTCCGACGAGACATAAAAATGCAAAATGACAATATAGGAGGAAGGTGAAATCCTATTACACCGGCTCCGAAGCTCGTCGTATTTGTATTTGTATGTATTAAGGATCCCCATTAGCTGCTGCCAAGGCAGCAGCTACTCCTCCTGGGGTCCTGCAACATTAAGGCAGTTATGTGGCAGGGCTTGCAGACAATAACTGATTACAAGGGGAAACCCAGCTGTTAGATACCCAGTGATACAGAACTCCCAAACTAGCTAAATGCCTTGCGTGAACGCTTTTGTACTTGCGCCACACAGAGGACTTCGTCTCAAATGTCGGTAGCACCAGGGATATGTCCTGGGAGCTGCATTGCGTCGACATCTGCGAAGTTGTTGACATAGTGAACGATTCGCTAAATGTCCTCATAGGACAGCACCGTTTACTAGCAAGACGACCACCATACCTCTGCTTCCTTGGAGCCACACCATGTTCCTTGTAGAACTTTATCACCACAGTCAGCTTTTTGTAGAAATTCTGAAACCAGAAAAACAAATTTTTAAAACATGCCTTTTATATATGCCGAAAGGAACAATGTATTCTCAGCTCTTTTGTTTATATTCATGATACATCCTTCTACTCATTCTTTCTTAAATGTGACACATTTTAGGAAACTAGGCGTATGTCGCACTTTACTACTTCCTAGGAGAGGCATTTGAACGTAAACA
Organism: Coregonus lavaretus; assembly: GCF_964263955.1. Taxonomy (NCBI): domain Eukaryota; kingdom Metazoa; phylum Chordata; class Actinopteri; order Salmoniformes; family Salmonidae; genus Coregonus; species Coregonus lavaretus. The sequence goes on from NC_140026.1 coordinate 29,194,605, forward strand.
TATATTTTTAATCAAAATGCATTTTTGGGCAGAAATACCTGCTGGACCGTGAACTTTCATGTGCCTTAATAACAAATGTGTATGCCATCTGTAAATATGAATTGTTAAATTACAAGCCTAGTTGGTTTAGCTACGGAAAAAGACAGGAACCTTCCCGCTAGACATGATTTGCTGAGATAATGGATGGGCTGGACATGCCGAGAGATGAGTTTGGATTGGTCTGCCATGTAGCACACTTCTGTCTACAATAAAGGGCTGCTCAGTATGTGTAGGTAATCCTAACACAGCTTTATTGAAAGATAACTGCCAAAGTGTTGCTCTCAAATTTCTGGAGGGCAGAGTTTTGAAATCAATGGAATGCCCAGTGGTATGATAGCTAGGGAGATGGAGAAAATTCTGGTATTTGATTGCAAATATGTGGAGGGAGTCAAAGAACACACAGAAGGCTGTTGTATAAAACAACACTCTCCGGATTACATCTTCAAACGAAGGGCGACCATGGCATCCTTGACAGAGAGGGAGAAGCATTTATCCATGCATACGGATGAGCGAGTCTAGCTAGCTACATTTCCAGAAATTATATTTTTCCAATTTAGTCAGAAAGTCATTTTCATTGCAAGTTAAAATGTATTGATAGCTAGCTAGCTAATGTTAGCTGGTTGGCTTTCTAGCTAACGTTACGTGTATGATTTGTGAAGTAATATTATTCGTATCTCAGAGCTATTTGCATTGCTAGTTATAGCCTAATGTTAGCTAGTTAGCTAACATTGCATCTAGTTGGTTAGCTACCTGCAGATTCATGCAGGGTAGTAATGTTATGAGTTGGGATTATGGTTCATTGTTTAGTTAGCTAGCTACATGTCTAAACAAAAGACTCCACTATGCAAGGTACCATTTCACTGTACCGTTTACACCTTCTGTATTCTGTGCATGTGACAAATAAACTTTGATTTGATAGTGTGTGTTTACCAGAGATGATAATGTGAAGAACAACATGACTTGCATCAAAATAAAATTAGGATTTAACTTTAGGCCAATGAGACAGTGTCCAAGTTCAAAAATTCTCCAGTAGAATGCCCTGCTTTTATTTCATCATACTCACAAACGTAAGCTATTTTCTTTAATTAGCTTGCCATTAACTTGTAAATAATGATCTTGTGTGAGTTTATTTTCCTGTAGTAATTAATACAAATGAGCTAAAGTTAAGAAGTGGTCAGCTATATGATGTGGCCATTATTTGAACTGGCTAGCCAGCTAACTTAACATTAGCTAGCTAGCTAACAAGCTAGAAACTAACCAAAACATTGTTTAGAAAGTTGCTTTTAGTTGTCTGGTTTGCTAGATACTAAAGTCATTTTTAAACGGATGGGTTTATTGGTGTTAAAATAAAACCAGTTATGCTATTTTGGACCACCAGGCAGATGATGCTGAATGCATGTAGACAAATAAGAGCTCTCCAGTAAGTACAAAAACATTCAAGGGCCATTTTCTCAAAACGTATCAACTTTCAAAGCAGAATTACTTTCCCATTGTTCCTCAACTGCAGTGTATGATATACAATTTTCTAGCTCTGAGTTCCTACTTTTATCCAATGTAAAAAACACAATTTCAAATGTTGCTACATAAGACTGAATTGAGCCGGTCGGTCACAAATACCTCATATCCTCTTTAATACTGTTGCAGCCCCAATAATAACAGAAAACATTAAGTTGTATTACTCTAAAGAAAACTTCGTACGAACTTGAATGTTTCTCTGCAAATATTTGGCTATCAAGGATATATGATGTCCTCTGCTGTTTCCTTTCTTTTTGTTTGCCTCTCTCTCTCTCTCTCTCTCTCTCTCTCTCTCTCTCTCTCTCTCTCTCTCTCTCTCTCTCTCTCTCAATTCAATTTCAATTCAATTTAAGGGCTTTATTGGCATGGGAAACGTGTGTTAACATTGCCAAAGCAAGTGAAGTAGATAGTAAACAAAAGTGAAATAAACAATAAATATTAACAGTAAACATTACACTCAGAAGTTTCAAAAGAATAAAGACATTTCAAATGTCATATTATCTATATATACAGTGTTGTAACAATGTGCAAATAGTTAAAGTACAAATGGGAAAATAAATAAACATAAATATGCGTTGTATTTACAATGGTGTTTGTTCTTCACTGGTTGCCCTTTTCTTGTGGCAACAGGTCACAAATCTTGCAGCTGTGATGGCACACTGTGGTTTTTCACCTAGTAGATAAGGGAGTTTATCAAAATTGGGTTTGTTTTCGAATTCTTTGTGGATCGCTGTAATCTGAGGGAAATATGTGTCTCTAATATGGTCATACATTTGGCAGGAGGTTAGGAAGTGCAGCTCAGTTTCCACCTCATTTTGTGGGCAGTGTGCACATAGCCTGTCTTCTCTTGAGAGCCAGGTCTGCCTACGGCGGCCTTTCTCAATAGCAAGGCCATGCTCACTGAGTCTGTACATAGTCAAAGCTTTCCTTAAGTTTGGGTCAGTCACAGTGGTCAGGTATTCTGCCACTGTGTACTCTCTGTTTAGGGCCAAATAGCATTCTAGTTTGCTCTGTTTTTTTGTTTGTTCTTTCCAATGTGTCAAGTAATTCTCTTTTTGTTTTCTCATGATTTGGTTGGGTCTAATTGTGTTGTTGTTGTTGTTGTTGTTGTCCTGGGGCTGTGTGGGGTCTGTTTGTGTTTGTGAACAGAGGCCCAGGACAAGCTTACTTAGGGGACTCTTCTCCAAGTTCATCTCTCTGTAGGTGATGGCTTTGTTATGGAAGGTTTGGGAATCACTTCCTTTTAAGTGGTTATAGAATTTAACGGCTCTTTTCTGGATTTTGATAATTAGCGGGTATTGGCCTAATTCTGCTCTGCATGCATTATTTGGTGTTTTACGTTGTACACGGAGGATGTTTTTGCAGAATTCTGCATGCAGAGTCTCAATTTGGTGTTTGTCCCATTTTGTGAATTCTTGGTTGGTGAGCGGACCCCAGACCTCAGAACCATAAAGGGCAATGGGTTCTATAACTGATTCAAGTATTTTTAGCCAGATCCTAATTCTCTCTCTCTCTCTCTCTCTCTCTCTCTCTCTCTCTCTCTCTCTCTCTCTCTCTCTCTCTCTCTCTCTCTCTCTCTCTCTCTCTCTCTCTGCAGCTGTAGTTTTTAAACCTCCATTCTAGCATACATGACACACACATCTTTCTATTTACATGCTTTTACTTGGTTTATATGCAAATTATATGATTTAATGTTTCTTTAAGCCTGCAGCTAGTTACTTAAAATGAGACATATGACCATGCCAAAACATGATTTAAAAAAATACAATTTAATTCACAGACAGAGAGATAGCTAATGAAACATTAGCTTACTGAGCATGCAAATTGACATTTACAGTAACTGGCTAGGCTAGTCAAACTGTAACATTGGCTATCTTTCAATAAATTGGCTAAGTGGTCAACGGAGTTACCTCTTCATACGATCAGGACAATTCACATTGCATGCTGCATATTTCAAGTGCACATGAAAACAGATATTCATCTTATTTCATTATTTGGGAGCTAGCTATACATGTACGTTCCTTTTCATCACAGACAGAAAGCAGCTCAAGTTTTCGTGTGAGGCTGTGTTAACATCTTAGATAGAAGAAGGCCATTGGCTGCCTTCATCACGAGAGGTACAGCATATACGGGAGATCTGAGTGGTTTCAAGTTTAGCAGTAAAGGCACATTTGCCTGAGCTTACAGCATTGAAATATACTTTTTATGAGAAACTGTGCAATAATTAAAGGTTCCAAAATGTTATAGTAACTGTCATACACAAATAAATTATCTCCTCCCTCGACGGGGATCGATCAACTTCACGTTTTTCAGCTTCGGCCCACCACCTAATGAACGCTTATCTGTTCTATACTTTTTAAACTTTTTAGCGAGCACACGTCAATACAGAGCTAGATAGCTAGCCAGTTACCTGTTCACAGCAAGAAGTCAAAGCAGCAGACTGAGGAGAGAGAGAGTGCATGCTCTGTTGATCTGACATTCCTGTAGATCAAATCAATCTATCATCGAGCAATTGTCAACTACAAAAGACACTGCAGAAATGAAAAATAACAAAGAGCAACGAACAGGGAATTTCTGTGAAATTTAAGAGTGGTGAATTTATATTGTAATATTGTATTTCATGTCTGTCGCTCTGTGATGACATCAAATGCACTCTCCGCTCTCTCTCCACTGCAGACTGCTTGCTGAGAAGAGGTAGCTATTTACAGGACGAGTGCTCTGGTGTATTTTCATTTAAAAAGTGTAGCTAGAACATAGACATGTTCATGTACGTTTCATGAATCCTTTCCTAATGTTGTTCTGATATTTGCGAACTAAAGGTAATGAGATGGTATTGTGTAATATATACAGTATATATATATATATATATATATATATATATATATATATATATATATATATATATATGTATATATATATACTGCAATGTGAATTGTTCCTGAAATGCAATAAAGTATAAATCCACTGGGCACACACTGGTTGAATCAAGTTTGTTTCAATGCAATTACATTGAACCAACCTAGAATAGATGTTAAATTGATGTCTGTGCTCAGTGATGCAATTATAGATTGGCTAGCTATTTAGCAAGCTAACATTAGCTACCAGCAGGGTGTTACTACCCACTGGGCACAGACATAATTTTAACATCTATGTGTGAGGGCACATGCAGGAGGCATGCAGACAGACCAAGTGCCAGTCAACAATAGACCTGCACAGTGCAAAGAATTGAATATATTTTTGTAGCTACCTATTATATTACATGTTAGTTAACTAGCTAGTAGCTACCTTTTTTTCAGGGGTCTTTACCTATTTTTCTGACAAGGTGGGTGGTGCTGATGTAGCTAGCTAAGCGTGGGGAGAGGGGAAGCTCAAGCTGGAGATTTATTTTGCATTTTCTAAACCTCTGTAACTGCCATTTCCTGAAACCCACAGCCCAAAACGGCACCCGTGCGGGATTAAAACACATCCCCATCAAAATCTCTGTGTTTAATTTAGTTAATCAGTACCTGATATGACGTATTTTATACAGGATTTGTCAATGTGACTGATATGGTGTTGCATAGGATTTTTGAGGATGAGGACATTCCATTTATTTCTGTCACTGGTGGGTGCCAGAAGGTTTGCATGCCAAAAAAGACTGGGGGGGGCACTGGTGTTAATCTTAGAAGGAGTACGTGATGGAATAACCTGACTAGGGTGCAAGACGATACCATATAGGGCAGGGTTCTTCAATTCCGGTCCTGGAGGGCCGAAACACCTCTGTTTTTCATCCTCTCCTTCTAATCAGGGGCTAATTCAGACCTGGGACACCAGGTGAGTGCAATTAACTACCAGGTAGAAATAAAAAACAGAAATGTTTCGGCCCTCCAGGACCGGAATTGAAGAACCCTGATATAGGGTGATACTATTGTGTGACACTCAATAATGGTTGGCAACTGTTGGCTAGAATTAGCTTGTAAAGCAGTATATCAACTTGATATTTTGTAAGCCTATCATTCAGATAACGAGGGGCAACTCGGTACAGTATCTATTAAATACTTTTATCAACTCTGTTTAACTAGTGTTTAACTATTTTCTAGCATCCTGAATTCCTCAATACCAGAAAACTAATCATAAGAGTACCAGTCAAACGTTTGAACACACCTACTCATTCAAGGGTTTTTCTTTATTTTTATTATTTTCTACATTGTAGAATAATAGTGAAGCAAAACTATGAAATAACATATGGAATCATGTAGTAACCAAAAAAGTGTGAAACAAATCAAAATATATTTGAGATTCTTCAAATAGCCACCCTTTGCCTTGATGACAGCTTTGCACATTCTTGGCATTCTCTCAACCAGCTTCATGAGTGTCACTAGTGTCAGTGGGTCGAAGTCAGGTGCAGGACACAGAACTCAATGAAAACGTACTTTACTGATAAGTAAAGAAACAAATACAAAATACCTCCACACAGGGAGGAGCATACCCGCTCACCAAACGACACACGAAACGAAATAACAAACACGCACAAAACACAATGGGAGCCACCGGGTTAAATAGGGAAGGAGTAATTACACGATGGGAAACAGGTGTGTGACAATCAGACAACAACAGGTAAAACATAGAAACATAGAACATAGATCGGCAGTAGCTAGTATTCCGGTGACGACGAACGCCGAAGCCTGCCCGACCAAGGAGGAGGGGCAGCCTCGGCAGAATCTGTGACAATGAGGTAGTCAATCTGGAACATTTCAAGAACTTTGAACGTTTCTTTATGTGCAGTCGCAAAAACCATCAAGCGCTATGATGAAACTGGCTCTCATGAGGACCACCACAGGAATGGAAGACCCAGAGTTACCTCTGCTGCAGAGGATAAGTTCATTAGAGTTACCAGCCTCAGAAATTGCAGCTCAAATAAATGCTTCACAGAGTTCAAGTCACAGACACATCTACAAACTATCAGCCTCAAGGAAATCACACTACAAACTATCAGCCTCAAGCACTTAAGGAGATCCCGAATATCATGGATACATTAGAACTAGTGGATATATGGAGGCTGAAAAAACCTGACCTAGTGAGATATACATGGAGGAGGCTTAATCAAGCTAGCCGTCTTGATTACTTCCTGGTATCATTCTTGCTAGCATCAAAACAAAAAAAAAAAAGTATTAATAGGAGACCGAATGCGATCGGACCACCATCTAATTGGCCTCCATAGAAATCGTAGAGAATTTCCACGTGGACGGGGATATTGGAAATGTAATCAAAGCCTACTGGATGACAATTTGTTCTTAACTATGACAAAATAATTCATAATTGACTTTTTCTGCACAACATACAGTTGAAGTCGGAAGTTTACATACACCTTAGCCAATTACATTTAAGCTCAGTTTTTCACAATTCCTGACATTTAATCCTAGTAAAAATTCCCTGTCTTAGGTCAGTTAGGATCACCACTTTATTTAAAAGAATTGAAATATCAGAATAATAGTAGAGAGAATTATTTATTTCAGTTTTTATTTCTTTCATCACATTCCCAGTGGGTCAGAAGTTTACATACACTCAATTAGTATTTAGTAGCATTGCCTTTAAATTGTTTAACCTGGGTCAAACGTTTCAGGTAGCCTTCCACAAGCTTCCCACAATAATTTGGGTGAATTTTGTCCCATTCCTCCAGACAGGGTTGGTGTAACTGAGTCAGGTTTGTAGGCCTCCTTGCTCGCACACGCCTTTTCAGTTCTGCCCACACATTTTCTATAGGATTGAGGTCAGGGCTTTGTGATGGCCACTCCAATACATTTATATTATAGTCATTTAGCAGATGCTATTATCCAGAGCGACTTACATTTAGTGAGTGCATACATTTTTTTTTCATACTGGTCCCCCGTGGGAATCGAACCCAAAACCCTGGCGTTGCAAGCGCCATGCTCTACCAACTGAGCTACACAGTACTACACAATACTTTGACTTTGTTGTCCTTAAGCCATTTTGCCACAACTATGGAAGTATGCTTGGGGTTCATTGTCCATTTGGAAGACGCATTTCGACCAAGCTTTAACTTCCTGACTGATGTTTTGAGATGTTGCTTCAATATATCCACATAATTTTACATCCTCATGATGCCATCTATTTTGTGAAGTGCACCAGTCCCTCCTGCAGCAAAGCACCCCCACAGCATGATGCTGCCACCCCCATGCTTCACGGTTGGGATGGTGTTCCTTGGCTTGCAAGCAACCCCCTTTTCCCTCCAAACATAACGATGGTCATTATGGCCAAACAGTTCTATTTTTGTTTCATCAGACAAGAGGACAATTCTCCAAAAATTACGATCTTTGTCCTCATGTGCTGTTGCAAACGTAGTCTGGCTTTTTTTATGGCGGTTTTGGAGCAGTGGCTTCTTCCAGAAGATGCTGGAGGAAACAGGTATAAAAGTATCTATGTCCACAGTAAAACAAGTCCTATATCGACATAACCTGAAAGGCCGCTCAGCAAGGAAGAAGCCACTGCTCCAAAACCGCCATAAAAAAGCCAGACTATGGTTTGCAACTGCACATGGGGACAAAGATCGTACTTTTTGGAGAAATGTCCTCTGGTCTGATGAAAAAAAAATAGAAATGTTTGGCCATAATGACCATCGTTAGTTTTGGAGGAAAAAGGGGGTCGCTTCCAAGCCGAAGAACACCATATCAACCGTGAAGCACGGGGGTGGCAGCATCATGCTGTGGGGGTGCTTTGCTGCAGGAGGGACTGGTGCACTTCACAAAATAGTAGGCATCATGAGGAAGGAAAATTATGTGGATATGTTGAAGCAACATCTCAAGACATCAGTCAGGAAGTTAAAGCTTGGTCGCAAATGGGGTCTTCCAAATGGACAATGACCCCAAGCATACTTCCAAAGTTGTGGCAAAATGGCTTAAGGACAACAAAGTCAAGGTATTGGAGTGGCCATCACAAAGCCCTGACCTCAATCCTATAGAGAATGTGTGGTCAGAACTGAAAAAGCATGTGCGAGCAAGGAGGCCTACAACCTGACTCAGTTACACCAGCTCTGTCAGGAGGAATGGGCCAAAATTCACCCAACCTATTGTGGGAAGCTTGTGGAAAGCTACCCGAAACGTTTGACCCAAGTTAAACAATTTAAACGCAATGCTACCAAATACTAATTGAGGGTATGTAAACTTCCGACTTCAACTGTGTATGGGGTATACAACAATCTCAGCCGTGTAGATTTTGCTGCGAATAGACAGAATCACTAGATTATTTAATCAGTTTTTTCCCAAATGTAGCTTGTTTCTGGTCAAAGCTTCAGGAATGGTTAAAAAAATCACAACATTCACTTAAAATTGACCTTACAAATAGCAGTGTTGGGCAATTTGGAAAGCCATGGTCAGTCAATAAATAATATAATAATACTCGTAGGAAAGGTTTTCATCTTTAGCTCACAATCTGTGGATACTATACGATTAGAAAGGTTCAAAATGAATGTAAAACATAACAGCACAATTGAAAAATATATGGCACATGGAAACCAAACGAGGGTGGTCTATTTAGATAGGTGGGATGGGCTGAGAGAGGCTGAGGAGTGGGATTAAATAACTTATGGTCGGTTAATGTATTATTGTTATGTGATTTCTGTATATAAAAGTACCATGTATGTAACATGTGTATGTCAAATGTATATGTCAAATGTATGTACTGTATATGTAGCAGAAAAGCTGTAAAAGAAAACTAAATCTGACCGTGCTTTCCTGTCAATTAATTTCAGGTCTGTATCAGCAGGTACCCCCCACAAATGACATGTTAACGAAGACATAAATATGTGAAGATATACTCGAGGACCAGCAGTGGAGGATTCAAACTCACAGCCACCATATGCCAACACCATGGATAGATCACTTTTGTGGATCATGCCACCACTCTGGGCTAGCAGTAGTGGGTAAATTACTGCTATTTGACAACATTACGAGAGTCATCGCCTTTGACTTTTACAATGTCTGAATACAAGGTTCCATGTTATATAATCCTCCTACTTTTTTCAGTCAAAGTTAAATGGATGAGCAAAAACGTGTAATTTAGACATATGTGAAAACCTTTTAGAATGTTGTATGATGTCAGTAGCCTAGTCAAGGAAGCATCATGCTCAAATACATTGCTCAAAAAAATTAAGGGAACACTAAAATAACACATCCTAGATCTGAATGAATGAAATAATCTTATTAAATACTTTTTTTCTTTACATAGTTGAATGTGCTGACAACAAAATCACACTAAAATTATCAATGGAAATCAAATTGATCAACCCATGGAGGTCTGGATTTGGAGTCACCCTCAAAATTAAAGTGGAAACCACACTACAGGCTGATCCAACTTTGATGTAATGTCCTTAAAACAAGTCAAATTGAGGCTCAGTAGTGTGTGTGGCCTCCACGTGCCTGTATGACCTCCCTACAACGCCTGGGCATGCTCCTGATGAGGTGGCGGATGGTCTCCTGAGGGATCTCCTCCCAGACCTGGACTAAAGCATCCGCCAACTCCTGGACAGTCTGTGGTGCAACGTGGTGTTGGTGGATGGAGCGAGACATGATGTCCCAGATGTGCTCAATTGGATTCAGGTCTGGGGAATGGGCGGGCCAGTCCATAGCATCAATGCCTTCCTCTTGCAGGAACTGCTGACACACTCCAGCCACATGATGTCTAGAATTGTCTTGCATTAGGAACCCAGGGCCAACCGCACCAGCATATGGTCTCACAAGGGGTCTGAGGATCTCATCTCGGTACCTAATGGCAGTCAGGCTACCTCTGGCGAGCACATGGAGGGCTGTGCGGCCCCCCAAAGAAATGCCACCCCACACCATGACTGACCCACCGCCAAATCGGTCATGCTGGAGGATGTTGAAGGCAGCAGAACGTTCTCCACGGCGTCTCCAGACTCTGTCACATCTGTCACATGTGCTCAGTTTTAACCTGCTTTCATCTGTGAAGAGCACAGGGCGCCAGTGGCGAATTTGCCAATCTTGGTGTTCTCTGGCAAATGCCAAACGTCCTGCACGGTGTTGGGCTGTAAGCACAACCCCCACCTGTGGACGTCGGGCCCTCATACCACCCTAATGGAGTGTGTTTCTGACCGTTTGAGCAGACACATGCACATTTGTGGCCTGCTGGAGGTCATTTTGCAGGGCTCTGGCAGTGCTCCTCCTGCTCCTCCTTGCACAAAGGCGGAGGTAGCAGTCCTGCTGCTGGGTTGTTGCCCTCCTACGGCCTCCTCCACATCTCCTGATGTACTGGCCTGTCTCCTGGTAGCGCCTCCATGCTCTGGACACTACGCTGACAGACACAGCAAACCTTCTTGCCACAGCTCGCATTGATGTGCCATCCTGGATGAGCTGCACTACCTGAGCCACTTGTGTGGGTTGTAGACTCTGTCTCATGCTACCACTAGAGTGAAAGCACCGCCAGCATTCAAAAGTGATCAAAACATCAGCCAGGAAGCATAGGAACTGAGAAGTGGTCTGTGGTCACCACCTGCAAAACCAGTCCTTTATTGGAGGTGTCTTGCTAATTGCCTATAATTTCCACCTGTTGTCTATTCCATTTGCACAACAGCATGTGAAATTTATTGTCAATCAGTGTTGCTTCCTAAGTGGACAGTTTGATTTCCCAGAAGTGTGATTGACTTGGAGTTACATTGTGTTGTTTAAGTGTTCCCTTTATTTTTTTGAGCAGTATATATTAGCACACTCCACTTACTGTAGACCATGGGTAACAAATTAAACCAAGCAGTTAGATGGTTTAACAATCTGCTTCTGATGGCCAAATTGACCTGTTGAACACATGTGATTGGATGATGGCACTACCATTTAAGGTCTCTGATAGGTTGATTCCTTATTTTGTTACCAGATATAATTTTCTGCCCAGCTGGCCTCAACATTGTGGCATCGTGGTTTAAACCATGTCTAAGCAAAAGTTCATAAGAATGGCCCCATTTGGGTTAAATCAAAAAGTGAGCTAAGATACTGCCTAATTGACAGTATTTGATCCTGAAATAATTTTAGGTGGTCCCAATGACATCCTCAAATTTTTGGGGAATATCTGGGTTAACATAAATAGCCTACACATAAAAAGAAAAAAATAGCTTGCTTAAAGGGGCAATCTGCAGTTGCTACATCCATGTTTTGGCTTTTAAATTAACCCAATTAATCCCACTGTAACGCCGGGGCATTTTGGACTTCTAAACCCTTTCAAACATTGTGTGTTTGAGCTACATACTTCTGGGTTGTACCATTGGAGTCTATGTGTGTCACGGTTTCGGCCGAGGCTGCCTCTCTTCCTTGCTTGGGCAGGCTTCGGCGTTCGTCGTCTCCGGAATACTAGCTGCCACCGTTGCATGTTTCTATGTTCGTTTACTTTTGTCTGATTGTTGTTACACCTGTTATCGTTTAGTGTAATTAGTGTCCTATAAGTTCTCGTTGTGTTTGTTCATTGTTGTGTGTGATTGCTTTATGTCTGTCGTGCGTTGCTGGACGTGTATACTATATTGCTCGGTTGAGCTATTCTCCACTGTGTTGGAGCGTTTGACGCACCTGTGTAGTGCGCCCGTTTTGTTTTGTCGCCTACGTGCGGAGTTTCGCCTTCGGGCAAGTTTGTTCATTTTTCCTTGTGGATTTTCACTAAAGTATTTTGGACTGTACTTCAGTGTCCTGCGCCTGATTCCACCACCACACCCACCTACAGCATCACTGACAAAATCACACACCACATCGAATGTAGTCAGCAGGAGCCACAGCAGCACAGGAGACGCTGGAGGACAGGATCCGCGAGCAGAATGACCAGATCCTGCGGATGGGGGCTGCCTTGCAGGAGGTGATTACCACCATCCGAGGCTGGGAGACCCGAGGGACACCTCCACCGCCATCTTCCCTGCCCTTACCATCGGCCAGCCAGCCCATTCCCACGCCGGAACCCAGAGGAGTTCGACTCTCGCTCCCGAGGGCCTACGATGGGACCGCTGCCGGGTGTCAGGGATTCCTTCTCCAGGTGGAGCTTTACCTGGCCACCGTGCACCCGGCGCCCTCGGGACACGAGAGCGTGTCCGCCCTGATCTCCTGCCTCTCCGGCAAGGCGTTGGAATGGGCCAACGCAGAGTGGAGCAGAATAGACGCTAACACCATTACATACAATGAGTTCTCCCGCCGCTTTAGGGCGGTGTTCGACTATCCCCCGGAGGGGAAAGCGGCGGGGGAGCGTCTGTTCTACCTCCGGCAGGGGAAGAGGAGTGCCCAGGAGTTCGCCTTGGAATTCCGTACTCTAGCGGCGGATGCAGGGTGGAATGAGCGGGCCCTCATCGATCACTACAGATGTAGTCTACGTGAGGACGTCTGTAGGGAGCTAGCCTGTAGGGACACCAGTCTCTCGTTCGACCAGTTGGTCGACATGTCCATCAGGCTGGATACCCTGCTGGCCACCCGCGGACGTCCCGAGGGGGGTCCGTCCATTTCACCCTCCAGCGTCTCCGAGCCGTGCCCCATGGAGCTCGGGGGCGCTGGCGCTAGAGAGAGGAGGGGTCGGCTTACGAGGGGGTCCATCTCCTGCACCAACTGTGGTCGGGGAGGACACACCGCGGCTAGGTGCTGGGGATGGCCTCCTAGGGGAGAAGACGACAGGTCCCGCACTGGGGAGTCTTTCCAGGTGAGTAGGCGCCCCGCTCACCCAGAGCTCTCTGCTGCACACTTCTGTATACCTGTGCGTTTTCCACAGGTAGCACCTCATTCCCAGCATAAGGCGCTGGTAGATTCAGGCGCGGCTGGGAATTTTGTTGATAAGAAATTTTGTTTAGCATTAGGGATTCCCCTTCTCCCTGTTGACGTCCCCTTCCCCGTTCATGCCCTAGATAGCCGTCCGTTGGGCGCGGGCTTGATCAGGGAGGTCACGGCGCCACTTAGGATGTGTGCGCAGGGGAGTCATCAGGAGATGATCCAGCTATTTCTGATCGACTCGCCTGCGTATCCGGTGGTGCTGGGCATGCCCTGGTTGAGTACCCATAACCCATCTATTTCGTGGCAGGAGAGGGCTCTGATGGAGTGGTCTGCCCAGTGTGTGGGTCGATGTGTAGGCGTTTCCGTAGGGGCTACCTCGGTGGAGAGTCCAAACCAGGTGCCCGCATTACACGTTCCCCCTGAGTATGAGGATTTGGCTATTGTGTTCAGTAAGTCGAGGGCGACGCAGTTGCCTCCCCATAGGCAGGGGGATTGTGCGATAGACCTCCAGGCAGGAGCTGCGCTCCCACGGAGCCATGTGTATCCTCTGTCTCAGGAGGAGAAGAGAGCTATGGAGACTTACATAGACGAATCTCTGAGACAAGGATACATACGGCCTTCCACTTCCCCTGCGTCCTCGAGTTTCTTTTTTGTGAAGAAAAAGGATGGTGGGTTACGCCCGTGCATAGATTACTGTGGTCTCAATCAGATCACGGTGAAGTACAGTTATCCACTCCCGCTGATTGCGACCATGACGGAGTCATTGCACGGGGCGCGGTTCTTCACTAAATTAGATCTCAGGAGCGCGTACAACTTGGTGCGCATTAGGGAGGGCGATGAATGGAAGACAGCCTTTAGGACCACCTCGGGCCATTACGAGTATCTTGTCATGCCATACGGGTTGATGAACGCTCCTTCAGTTTTCCAATCATTCGTGGATGAGATCTTTAGGGACATGCAGGGGCAGGGGGTGGTCGTGTACATAGATTACATTCTCGTGTACTCGCCTACCCGGGTCGAGCATGTGGCCCTGGTGCGCCGAGTGTTGCGGAGGCTGTTGGAGCACGACCTGTATGTCAAGGCAGAGAAGTGTCTGTTTTTCCAGGAGTCGGTCTCCTTTTTGGGTTATCAGTTGTCTGCGTCAGGGGTGAAGATGGAGGTAGACCGGGTGTCAGCCGTGCGTAATTGGCAAACGCCAACCACTGTGAAGGAGGTGCAGCAGTTTTTGGGGTTTGCGAATTACTACCGGAGGTTTATCCGGGGTTTTGGACAGGTGGCAGCTCCCATAACGTCTCTTTTGAACGGGGGTCCGGTGCGTCTGCAGTGGTTAGCCGAGGCGGACAGGGCGTTTAGGAGGCTGAAGGACCTGTTTACCTCGGCCCCGGTGCTGGCGCATCCGGATCCCTCTTTACCATTTCAGGTAGAGGTGGACGCGTCATAGGCCGGTATTGGAGCCGTGCTTTCGCAACGGTCCGGCGCGCCACCTAAACTCCGCCCCTGTGCTTTTTTTTCCAAGAAGCTCAGTCCGGCGGAGCGAAATTATGACGTAGGGGACAGGGAGCTGTTAGCCGTGGTACAGGCCCTAAAGGTGTGGAGGCACTGGCTTGAGGGGGCTCAACACCCTTTCCTCATTTTGACGGACCACCGTAACCTGGAGTACATCCGGGCAGCGAGGAGGCTGAACCCTCGCCAGGCAAGATGGAATATGTTTTTGACTCGGTTCACCTTTAAGATCACGTACATCCCTGGGTCACAGAACGGTAAGGCAGATGCACTGTCTCGGCAGTATGACACGGAGGAGAGGTCCATGGAGCCCACGCCCATACTGCCGGAGTCTTGTCTGGTGGCACCGGTAGTGTGGGAGGTCGATACTGAAATCGAGCGGGCGTTACGCACCGACCCTAGTCCACCTCAATGCCCGGAGGGTCGGAAGTACGTTCCGCTCGAGGTTCGGGATCGATTGATCTATTGGGCTCACACGTCACCCTCCTCTGGACACCCTGGTATCGGTCAGACAATGCACTGTCTTAGTGCCAAGTACTGGTGGCCCACGTTGGCGAGGGATGTGAGGGTTTATGTTTCCTCCTGCTCGGTGTGCGCCCAGTGTAAGGCGCCTAGACATCTGCCTAGGGGTAAGTTACTGCCCCTGCCCGTTCCACAACGACCATGGTCGCACCTCTCGGTGGATTTCCTCACTGACCTTCCTCCTTCACAGGGGAATACCACTATACTGGTCGTTGTGGACCGGTTTTCTAAGGCCTGTCGTTTGCTCCCTATGCCGGGCCTTCCTACTGCCCTGCAAACTGCCAAAGCACTATTCACCCATGTGTTCCGGCACTACGGGGTACCCGAGGATATCGTGTCTGATCGAGGTCCCCAATTTACCTCCAGAGTCTGGAGAGCCTTTATGGAGCGGTTGGGGGTCTCGGTGAGCCTCACCTCGGGTTACCACCCGGAGAGTAATTGGCAGGTGGAACGTGTGAACCAGGATGTGGGTAGGTTTCTTAGAACATACTGCCAGGACCGGCTGGAGGAGTGGGCAAGGTACGTTCCCTGGGCCGAGATGGCCCAGAATTCCCTACGCCATTCCTCCACTAACCTAACCCCTTTTCAATGTGTGTTAGGTTACCAGCCGGTTCTGGCACCTTGGCAGCAGAGCCAGATCGAGGCTCCTGCGGTGGATGAGTGGGTGCGGCGCTCGGAGGAGACATGGAACGCTGCACACGTCCACCTGCAGCGGGCCCTCCGTCGTCATAAGGCGAGCGCCGATCTCCACCGCAGTGAGGGACCGGTGTACGCACCTGGTGATCGAGTCTGGCTTTCTACCAGAAACCTGCCCCTCCGCCTGCCCTGCCGGAAGCTGGGTCGGCGGTTTGTAGGGCCATTTAAAGTCCTGAGAAGATTGAACGAGGTGTGTTACAAATTACTACTATCTGTTGAGTATAAAAGTATTAACCCCTCGTTCCATGTGTCTCTTCTCAGGCCGGTGGTAGCTGGCCCACTCCAAGAAAGTGAGATCAGGGAGACTCCTCCGCCCCCATTGGACATCGAGGGGGCACCGGCGTACTCCGTGCGGTCCATCTTGGATTCGAGACGTCGGATGGGGGGTCTCCAATATCTAGTGGAGTGGGAGGGGTACGGCCCGGAGGAACGGTGCTGGGTGCCAAGGAGAGACATTTTAGACCCGTCTCTCCTGACGGAATTCCATCGTGGGCACCCGACGCGCCCTGCTCCGCGTCCTCCTGGTCGTCCCCGAGGCCGGAGTCGGCGCACGTCTGGAGCCGCGCGTCAAGGGGGGGGGTACTGTCACGGTTTCGGCCGAGGCTGCCTCTCTTCCTTGCTCGGGCAGGCTTCGGCGTTCGTCATCTCCGGAATACTAGCTGCCACCGTTGCATGTTTCTATGTTCGTTTACTTTTGTCTGATTGTTGTTACACCTGTTATCGTTTAGTGTAATTAGTGTCCTATAAGTTCTCGTTGTGTTTGTTCATTGTTGTGTGTGATTGCTTTATGTCTGTCGTGCGTTGCTGGACGTGTATACTATATTGCTCGGTTGAGCTATTCTCCACTGTTTTGGAGCGTTTGACGCACCTGTGTAGTGCGCCCGTTTTGTTTTGTCGCCTACGTGCGGAGTTTCGCCTTCGGGCAAGTTTGTTCATTTTTCCTTGTGGATTTTCACTAAAGTATTTTGGACTGTACTTCGGTGTCCTGCGCCTGATTCCACCACCACACCCACCTACAGCATCACTGACAATGTGGTTAACGGGGGCTGAGCTAAAGCGGTGTTTGTGAGACAAGGTTGGATTCCAAAGGGGACCGGGGCTGGGTCTATTTACAAAAATGTCTGTAGAGTACAAACTATTAAAAGCTACATTATCTATGAAAAGCTGAGATTCTCACGAATATGCACATGTAAAATGCTATGCTGTATGGTGCTCACAAGTTACACAAGACTCGTTAGAAGGTGAAGGGTTCTTCTACACTGAACAAAAATATAAACTCAACATGCAACAATTTCAAAGATTTTACTGATTTACAAATCAGTCAATTAAAATAAATTCATTCGGCCCTAATCCAGCTTTTCCCAAAGTCGGTGCACCAAGAGGTGCACATTTTGGTTTTTGCCCTAGCATTACACAGCTTATTCAAATAATCATGATTAGTTGATTATTTGAAGTGTAGTGCTAGGGAAAACACCAAAATATGCTCCCCTTGGGGTCCCGAGGACCGAGTTTGGGAAGCCCTGCCCTAATCTATGGATTTCACATGACTGGGAATACAGATATGCACCTGTTGGTCACAGATAACTTTTAAAAAAGGTAGGGGCGTGGATCAGAAAACCAGTCAGTATCTGATGTGACCACCATTTGCTTCATGCAGCGTGACACATCTCCTTGACATAGAGTGATCAGGCTGTTGATTTTGGACTTTGAAATGTTGTCCCACTCCTCTTCAGTGGCTGTGCGAAGTTGCTGGATATTGGCGGGAACTGGAACACGCTGTCGTACGCGTCAATCCAGAGCATCTCAAACATGCTCAATTGGTGACATGTCTGGTGAGTATGCAGACCATGGAATAACTTTGAAATGTTCAGCTTTCAGGAATTGTACAGATCTTGCGACATGGGGCCCTGTGCAATATCATGCTGAAACATGAGGTGATGATGGCGGATGAATGGCACAACAATGGGCCTCTGGATCTCGTCATGGTATCTCTGTGCATTCAAATTGCCATCGATGAAATACATTTGTTTGTTGTCCGTAGCATATGCCTGCACATACCACAACCCCACTACCACCATAGGGCACTCTGTTCACAACGTTGACATCAGAAAACTGCTTGCCCACATACAGACGCAATACACGCTGTCTGCATCTGCCCGGTACAGTTGAAACCGGGATTCATCCGCGAAGACCACACTTCTCCAGTGTGCCAGTGGCCATCGAAGGTGAGCATTTGCCCGCTGAAGTCGGTTACAATGCCAAACTGCAGTCAGGTCAAGACCCTGGTGAGGACAACGAGAATGCAGATGAGCTTCCCTGAGACGGTTTTTGACAGTTTGTGCAGAAATGTTTCGGTTGTGCAAACCCACAGTTTCATCAGCTGTCCAGGTGGCTGGTCTCAGAAGATCCAGCAGGTGAAGAAGCCGGATATGGAGGTCCTGGGCTGGCGTGGTTACACATGGTCAGTGGTTGTGAGGCTGGTTGGACCTACTGCCAAATTCTCTAAAACAACGGTGTAGGCGGATTATGGTAGAAAAATTAACATTCCGTTCTCTGACAGCAGCTCTGGTGGACATTCCTGTAGTCAACATGCCAATTGACACGCTCCCTCAAAACTTGAAACATCTGTGGCATTTGGGGCACCACGGAAGAAGTTGTTTAACGAGTTACCATCTCCCGGATTAAACTCTTAAAAGATATATATGTTATACATCGATAACAGTCACTTATTAAATAATTCCCTCTTATCAATCTCATTCTGAACGTTGCATAATCCTTGAACCTGCAAGAACCCTAACCCTATTGATGAATCAGCAATATACAAATTGGCTTAATTATTTATTTACTAATAAAATAAATAATAACACAATACAAACACACACACACACACATAGGTTATTCATTACTAACGTAATACAATGAAAACAGGTTCCTAGTGGACTGGACTAACATTAGCATGAATGCTTGGGTAGTGGAGGGGTCAGAATGGAAGGGAGAGACAGAGATTCAAACTATTGTAGTTACTTTGGAAACTACGCTCACAGTAATCATAATACTTATGCACCCTAATAATCGCTCATTCGGATTAGTAATGCAACATGTATTTATGTGTTGATGTTCTCGATAGTTGAGTTGAGGATGTAGGACTCTGGTTTGCCCACCAGAGATCTCAATGTCCTTGGTAGAGTTTCTGGTCGTAGTTGTGGTTAGAATGGATACTTCAGATTTTTATTTATTTGATTTCACCTTTATTTAACCAGGTAAGCCAGTTGAGAACAATTCTCATTTACAACTGCGACCTGGCCAAGATAAAGCAAAACAGTGCGATAAAAACAACAACAATATAGACTTACATATGGAATAAACAAAACGTACAGTCAATAACACAATAGAAAATGTATATACAGTGTGTGCAAATGTAGTATGTTATGGAGGTAAGGGAATAAATAGGCCATAGTGCAAAATAATTACAATTTTGTATTAACACTGGAGTGATACAGTGCCTTGCAAAAGTATTCATCCCCTTTGGCGTTTTTCCTATTTTGTTGCATTACAACCTGTAATTTAAATTGAATTTTATTTAGATTTCATGTAATGGACATACACAAAATAGTCAAAATTGGTGAAGTGGAATGAAAAAAATAACTTGTTAAAAAGAATTCTAAAGAATAAATAATGGAAAAGTGGTGCGTGCATATGTATTCACCCCCTTTGCTATGAAGCCCCCAAATAAGATCTGGTGCAACCAATTACCTTCAGAAGTCACATAATTAGTTAAATAAAGTCCACCTGTGTGCAATCTAAGTGTCACATGATCTGTCACATGATCTCATTATATATACACCTGTTCTGAAAGGCCCCAGAGTCTGCAACACCACTAAGCAAGGGACACCACCAAGCAAGCGGCACCATGAAGACCAAGGATCTCTCTAAACAGGTCAGGGACAGAGTTGTGGAAAAGTACAGATCAGGGTTAGGTTATGAAAAAATATCAGAAACTTTGAACATCCCACGGAGCACCATTAAATCCATTATTAAAAAATGTAAAGAATATGGCACCACAACAAACCTGCAAAGAGAGGGCCTCCCACCAAAACTCACAGACCAGGCAAGAAGGGCATTAATCAGAGAGGCAACAAAGAGACCAAAGATAACCCTGAAGGAGCTGCAAAGCTCCACAGCAGAGATTGGAGTATCTGTCCATAGGACCACTTTAAGCCGTACACTCCACAGAGCTGGGCTTTACAGAAAAGTGGCCAGAAAAAAGCCATTGCTTAAAGAAAAAAATAAGCAAAAACGTTTGGTGTTCGCCAAAAGGCATGTGGGAGGCTCCCCAAACATATGGAAGAAGGTATGAGATGAGACAGAAATTGAGCTTTTTGGCCATCAAGGAAAACAGTATGTCTAGCGCAAACCCAACACCTCTCAACACCCCGAGAACACCATCCCCAGATTGAAGCATGGTGGTGGCAGCATCATGCTGTGGGGATGTTTTTCGTCGGCAGGGACTGGGAAACTGGTCAGAATTGAAGGAATGATGGATGGCGCTAAATACAGGGACGGAGGTTCACCTTCCAGCAGGACGGAGGTTCACCTTCCAGCAGGACAATGACCCTAAGCATACTGCTAAAGCAACGCTCGAGTGGGTTAAGGGGAAACATTTAAATGTCTTGGAATGGCCTAGTCAAAGCCCAGAACTCAATCAAATTGAGAATCTGTGATATGACTTAAAGATTGCTGTACACCAGCAGAACCCATCCAACTTGAAGGAGCTGGAGCAGTTTTGCCTTGAAGAATGGGCAAAAATCCCAGTGGCTAGATATGCCAAGCTTATAGAGACATACCCCAAGAGACTTGCATCTGTAATTGCTGCAAAAGGTGGCTCTACAAAGTATTGACTTAGGGGGGGTGAATAGTTATGCACGCTCAAGTTCAGTTTTTTTGTGTTATTTCTGTTTATGGTAGGCATGTTGTGTAAATCAAATGATACTAAACCCCAAAAAATCAATTTTAATTCCAGGTTGTAAGGCAACAATATAGGAAAAATGTCAAGGGGGGTGAATACTTTCACAAGCCACTGTACATGTAGGATACATTTAGATGGGGTCTACTAATAAATGAAAATGGAGAACGAGGTGAAAAAAAAAGTATCCCATATTTGTCAGTTGACCAGTAGACCCCATCTTCCTTTCAAAGTTCCATCTTCCAACACTTTACCCAGTAAGTGGTAGAATGGTTGTTTTACTTTTAACAACCTGCTTAATACAGAAAACAGCAACAATACGGCTAAAATTGTTGGCAACAATTCTTTAGGTCCTAACGCCCACACATGAAGTGTTACATGCCCCATACTTCGACCAAAGCCTCGATTTCCCTAATTGTGTCAGAGACCAGTGTTCACCCGAGGCGAATTGTAGCTTTCAAGAAATCCCCCAGTGTGAATATTCTAATAGCCAGGGATGTTCTTTGCAAATGGAGTTCCTGCCAAGACTTTGAAAATGTGAGAAACTTCTTGGAGCTTAATACATGCCCTCTCCTTATGGCACCATGGGCAGATTTCTCCATGCAGCCACCCGATCAAGCTGCAGGGTTACACCAGCTCTCATGGGCTTCTAAGCTCACCATAAGACATTAGAGGTTAAATATTTGGAATGAAGCCATATGCATCATAGTCCCTACGCCCACCCAACAATCATTTGGCTCCTCCGGCAAAGACATTATTTTTAAAGGAGCAGCTCGGGCAATAGAGCTGCATTTAAATGCTGGAAGAAAACAATGTGTACAGTTATCAATGTCGGATTAACCTTTTTTATTAGAGGACACATGCTGCACGGAATCAAGATAGCACTAAACTGCAAGTACCATGATTTCTTTGTCTTTAGAGAGTTGTTCTTGTTGACAGAGCCATTAGTCTTAGAAATACCACAACATTTACCATAGTCTCTCTGCGGTTAGTTTACATATTCATAATGTCATTACTTTTCCCACCAGGGGCTCAGACAGCATTTTGTGATATTATCAGTTGTTCTGAAGAAGATAAAAGGAAGGTAGAACAAAATGTTCAATTTTCATTAGGGACAAAACTTGAATATCTAAAATCGGTTCTTCATCTGAGGCCTTTAAAAGGTCTTCATTATGACTTGATCAGAAAGTAATCTGGGGGTCCCATAAGACCACCACTCTAATCTGTCTGCAAGATAATTCATATCTGGTTTTGGGTAAATGAATGTCTGTCACGATAATTTTGTTATCTCAATGGTTGAAGTCAACTACTTCTCAAATCTTTGAATAATTCCCAGAGGTTATAAATCTCTAGTTAAATAATGAATTAAACAAAGACCCCCAACATACAATGATCAGTATTTATTCAGAGAGCGCTCTGCCACAAAATGGGCGCACAGTCTTTTTATACACACACGTCAGATGAAAAATCCCACCCCGCTTTAGGCGGCCTGTATTCTTCCACTGTACACATCTTGTAAGCTCACACCTGGGTTTAGCTCATGTGCTTATCTTCTGTTTTCTTGATTATCAGGTCACACATACAGTCTTCCTTTACTTGTTTCACACCTGCACTCTGCTTACATAGATACAAAAATAAGACAACTGCCTCATTGTACTTCTAACTAAGTTACACACATTATCAGACTATAGTGTAATAATTCTAACACATTTCACACAGTTTCGGGGTGTAATAATTAGTCATTACCAAATTCTTCTATCAATCCACCCTTTGACTAAATATTACACACATACACTCAAAATATACATTGTTATAAAATGAAACACACACATCAAAGCATATAACTTGATTTGCATATATAATGAATCACTAGTACAAAACACAATATAATAACACAATTTGCCTGGCATACTACCAAATTTTACTTCCAATCATAACAGTATACTAAACATTAATAATTGTCTCATCCTATTCAGGTTCATCAGGATTGAAATCTTCTGCATCGTCCACCAGAGCGGGAGGATATAGGTCGTCGTTCCATTGGTCTGAGTCTGGAATGGGTCCATACCTCACCATCTGTTGGGTCACTGCTTTCTCCAGTGACCTAAACACAAGACCTCTCACACACAGAATTAAGCAACATCCACATAACATCAACTTGAATATCCCAGTCAGAGCCCCCCCTAATAAAGTTGCAACAATAGTTTTCCATTTTCCAAACATGTTACCGAACCAACCGGTTAGTGTGTTACCAATACCAGAATTCTCAGCCAGTTTGTTTGCCAGCGTGGTGAGTCCCTGAAGAGCCTTGGTCACTGAGCCATTGGGCACTGTGTTATTGGGGATGAAAGTACAGCACATGACACAAACCCCGCCCTTCTCAGCCAAAAGCATATCTAAAGCTAATATATTCTGCCATGACATTAAGCTCGTTGCCGCTGTCTGCTCAGCCAATCCCTTTATTGCATCACGAGTGTGGTTAATAAATCTATGTTGGTTGTAGTAGATGTAATTTATCCAATCCACATTCTTATCAATTGTTGACCACCAGAAAAGACTTGACTCAAATCCAGCTGCAATCTGATTCCTAGTTTTGAATTAGTCTGGAACCCCTCGAGGTACTCCTATCCCATCGATATATATCCTCTCATCAAAGGATCCCGGAAGGAGGTCTCGCTTTTTACGCAAAAACCCACCAGTCTCTAACATGATAGATTGTTTGATGAGAGTGAAAGGCATTACCAGCTGAGCTAACGCACATGTTCCAGTCCAATTCACATGTAGTTTGGGCCACAGCCTGTTACCACCGCACAACCACCAGATGTCAGCGTGGGCCTGATTTTGGCTCCTAAAATCCTTGGGCTGCAATGCAGAAGAGAGATTAGTCATAGACTCCTTAGATGTAACATTCTCTGTATGGGAACAGGAGCTGAGGTATCCTACCTCATACCCTGTTTTGTCCGTTCTAGAAAAACAATAATAAGACTCCCCTGAGACTTCAAACGGATGTAATCTAGGTCGGGAGACTTCGATACCAGGGGATACAGATAGTGCAAGTTAACACAAGACTCATTCAACACATTCCTAAGTGGCATGAACAATTTAACCATGCAGGATAAACCTGATGGAGAGTTAAAGCCCGTCAAAGGGAACGGAGTAGTGGTTAACCTAGGTTTAGCTGTTCCACAGGCGTAACAATCCTCCTTGGACATAGTTCTTGCCGTATACTGTATCCATTCCAACCATAGATTTGGGTCCTTATAACCAGTCTCCACCTCTAATACCTCCTTCAGGTCTATAGTTTGCACTATCTTCACCAAGGCCCTGGTCTCACTCCCTCCCTCATAAATGTTTACTCTATAGGGTGCCCCAGTTGAAGAGAGTATTTCACCTGTCGGGACTGTGTATGGAGATTCACATATCCCCCCCTCTCGGTATGAGCAACTACATGGTCCCAGGATGTACATGGTGACATACATATATATATCCCGTCCTTTATTACACTACCAGCCAGCCTTGGCTCGAGAGACCCCAACTGGTTTGTGAAGACCTCAAAGGTGATGTCCTTTCCTACAGTCACTAGTACTTCCCCTTTCCCTACGTCAAGCTGTCTTTTCTGCCTGCTTTTGTCTTCCCGGGGCATGTCCTTACTAGCTTGAGTTAGGTTAACTACTACTTCTGGTGGATCAGAAGGGTTTGAGTGTGCAAGGAGTATGGCTCCCACAATCAGACAGCCACCTACCATCAGGAAACATGTAAATCCTCACCCTCGTCCTGCGAACATGTCAGACGCCAGAGGCCAACCCATTGCTTTACCTTCTATCGAACTCACACAGGGATGCTCAGACAGGGTAAGGGAATCTTCGTTAAGGAGCCAACCCCTGAGCCCTAGTGATGATCGGTTCTTTCTCCTAACTCTGTGTTTGTTCGTCAGGTGTGGCTGGGTTTACCTTTTTGCAGTGTGTGACATGCACCCATGTGGATCTTTCCACAATTCTTACAGCGAAGGCCTTCACCAGCAGGACCTGATATGGACCTTCCCAACGGGGCTGCTTCCAGTCCTTTTTCTTTAAGGATTGGATCCACACCCAGTCACCTGGTTGGATAGAGTGGGTTACCTTCTCCTTTAGTTCTCCTGTGGGGCACAAAATCTTTGACATACGTGTTTGGTTAATGAACAATCTCCTCATGTGTTCTGCCAATGTGTCTTCTGCCTCTATGTCTGCTTGTTCCAGTCTGCCTAACTCAGGCATTCTGTATGGTCTCCCAAATACATTCTCAAAGGAGGATAACCCATCTTTATCTGGGGTTACTCTAATGGTGATGAACACTATTGGTAGGCATTGTACCCAATTTCTTCCCTTCACTCCGTGATAACTCTATAAAATCAATTTCCAATTGCTGGACTGGATATTTTGCCAGGGGAAATTCCCCCTGGGGTGCTCTCTGTCTACCTTGGTGATAATTCTGTGCACAGATGACACATCTGGAACAAAAAAACAAAAAAAATTGTAGTTCGTTATACCATAGGCCACAAAGTGTTTCCTAACCTGCTCTACCATCTCCCCTGTTGACACATGGCTTTACCCATGTGTCAATATTTCTGCATATCAAAACAGTGACTTTAATAAAATTAATAATTTATCCTTATGCCAGACATTATCTCGTAGGATTGCCCCGTTCTTTTTCTACATGTTCAATTCTTTATCCTCTCTTCTTTATTTGTCATTTTTCACTAATTTGCTAATATAATCCCTTACTCCGTGTAAGTAAGCAGTGATATTTTATCCCAGGCATCTATAAAAAAATAAAAGTATACATTGTCTCCTACTGCCCCTTAACATATACTGTAGGGGATTTCCATCAATCCTGGGAAAAAAAGTAGAAAAAAAACTCCCCCTCAGAACACATCGGATAACTCCACGTTTCATAAAATTTACTAAACCTAGAAATAAAAAGCCCATAACCACCTTCCGGTAATCTACTAATTTAAACCTGTTGCATTAATTTATTAAAATATAAACCTATTGTTTAATAAATCCAGAACCTTCGAAAAATGTTTACCAAGCCATCAGCCTAATAGTAAAAACGATCTCCAATTGTTCAACGTCAACTGTCTGCATAACTCACTGTTGTATAAACAAACTATTCAGACATCCGCTTCACATTACCCTCTGCTTCATTTACTAAATCCTGGCATTAGTAAATTCTATCCACACACCACCAAAAATGAATAACATCTTTGCATACACATAACTAGAAAGCATGAATTTAATACCATTCTTGCTTAAATAATGCAATTCAACATTTCTCATCACTCAATTTCTATAACTTTTTTTTACACAGGAAACCCTGTACAATCTCTATCCTCTACCGCTGTCTTTCCATCTAACATTACTTTAACAGATCTATTCCCAGAGATGCAACTTAAACTACTATGTTATACTATCCACCATGTGTTGCTAGGACAATCTCTTTCGTATAAACGTATCAATTAGACCAGTCAGTCGATGTTATCTTACATACTCTGCTTCCTTCCAACACTGCTTCATTATTCTTAGTGTTTGTTTAATAATCCTATTATTCTCTGAGTTCCCTTACTTCACTTCCCACGAATATAAGACATTCGCTTCTCTAGGCGTCGTAAACTACATCCTATTACCTCTGTTATCAACTAAAATTATAGCCACCTCTTATGAAACCCCCAATCCGTCATTATTTAGAAAACAGCAAATCTAGGCAACTATCCTCTCTAAGTAGGCTACAAGTAACACCAAACACTTGCTGTATTTTACCATCAGATATTGAATTCATATCCATATTCTCAATATCCAATTTATTTATAGACATTACGCCACCATTCTCAATTGTTTAATCTAGCAAACCCTTAGGCAACGAAAATAAATTACCACCACGCAATCATTTCAAACCTTCCCTTCTACATCACCAAACCAGATACTCTGTAGTATCCGTTCCAGCAACACATACCAGCAGATGAATTACACTCATAAAGACAGTTTTATTCACTCTATGCGATTAAAATGACAAATAAATCCCACTACTATCACAATTACAATGGTTTGTCGTCTTACCATCTGATACAAAATGACGTTGCTTAATGGAAACCCTAAATTGGCTTTGTACAATATTATAACTTACGTCTTTAACCATATTACTTATGGTCAGTTTATTCAGAAAATCCATATTAATTATGTCTCACCCATGACGTATGCTTACGTTTTGGTGAGCAAGTTACTATAATTATTATTCCAATTATTATTTTCTGAAATCTCTAGCCTCTCATTCAACACAAATACCCTTCATCAAATATACTCAGACAAAAAACAGACTGTGATTTCCAGGACACTGCCCCTTTGTTCTGGCCTCCTATCTCCCCGAGAGTTGGCATGAGATACTCAACTCCCTTCAGGTCTCTCTTACTCCTCTTTTCTCTCCCGTTCTGCTCATGGTGAACGGCATACCTTTTAACCTCAATCGGTGTTGATATTCCCCAGCCAATCAGGGTCTTTTTTATTGTTTGAGAAATGTCAGGCCTCATTCTGCTTAAAAATGCTATTTTTAATTGTTGATGATACGGCCCATCTGCTACCTATTTGCACTCATGGATTTTAGAAAAATCTGCATGTCTATGGTAGTAATCTCTGAGATTGTTACCTAGTTGATTAAGTTTATCTCGATACTCTCCGTCTTTTATTTATTTATTTATTTTATTTCACCTTTATTTAACCAGGTAAACCAGTTGAGAACAGGTTCTCATTTACAACTGCGACCTGGCCAAGATAAAGCAAAGCAGTGCAATAAAAACAACACAGAGTTACATATGGGGTAAAAAAACATAAAGTCAAAAATACAACAGAAAATATATATACAGTGTGTGCAAATGTAGCAAGTTATGGAGGTAAGGCAATAAATAGGCTATAGTGCAGAATAATTACAATAGTATTAACACTGGAATGCTAGATGTGCAAGAGATTATGTGCAAATAGAGATACTGGGGTGCAAAAGAGCAAAATAAATAACAATATAGGGATGAGGTAGTTGGGTGGGCTAATTTCAGATGGGCTGTGTACAGGTGCAGTGATCGGTAAGGTGCTCTGACAACTGATGCTTAAAGTTATTAAGGGAGATAAGAGTCTCCAGCTTCAGAGATTTTTGCAATTCGTTCAGTCATTGGCAGCAGAGAACTGGAAGGAATGGCGGCCAAAGGAGGTGTTGGCTTTGGGAATGACCAGTGAGATATACCTGCTGGAGCGCAGACTACGGGTGGGTGCTGCTATGGTGACCAATGAGCTAAGATAAGGCGGGGATTTGCCTAGCAGTGATTTATAGATGGCCTGGAGCCAGTGGGTTTGACGAGGAACATGTAGTGAGGACCAGCCAACAAGAGCGTACAGGTCACAGTGGTGGGTAGTGTATGGGGCTTTGGAGACAAAACGGATGGCACTGTGATAGACTACATCCAATTTGCTGAGTAGAGTGTTGGAGGCTATTTTGTAAATGACATTGCCGAAGTCAAGGATCGGTAGGATAGTCAGTTTTACGAGGGCATGTTTGGCAGCATGAGTGAAGGAGGCTTTGTTGCGAAATAGGAAGCCGATTCTAGATTTAACTTTGGATTGGAGATTCTTTATGTGAGTCTGGAAGTTGAGTTTACAGTCTAACCAGACACCTAGGTATTTGTAGTTGTCCAAATACTCTAGGTCAGACCCGTCGAGAGTGGTGATTCTAGTCGGGTGGGCGGGTGCCAGCAGCGTTCGATTGAAAAGCATGCATTTAGTTTTACTAGTGTTTAAGAGCAGTTGGAGGCTACTGAAGGATTGTTGTATGGCATTGAAGCTCGTTTGGAGGTTTGTTAACACAGTGTCCAATGAAGGGCCAGATGTATACAAAATGGTGTCGTCTGCGTAGAGGTGGATCTGAGAGTCACCAGCAGCAAGAGCGACATCATTGATATACACGGAGAAAAGTGTAGGCCCAAGAATTGAACCCTGTGGGACCCGCATAGAGACTGCCATAGGTCCAGACAACAGGCCCTCCGATTTGACACACTGAACTCTATCTGAGAAGTAGTTGGTGAACCAGGCGAGGCAGTCATTTGAGAAACCAAGGCTATTTAGTCTGCCAATAAGAATGCGGTGGTTGACAGAGTCGAAAGCCTTGGCCAGGTCGATGAAGACGGCTGCACAGTACTGTCTATTATCAATCGCGATTATAATATCGTTTAGGACCTTGAGCGTGGCTGAAGTGCACCCGTGACCAGCTCGGAAACCGGATTGCATGGCGGAGAAGGTACGGTGGTATTCGAAATGGTCGGTGATCTGTTTGTTAACTTGGCTTTCAAATACTTTCGAAAGGCAGGGCAGGATGGATATAGGTCTGTAGCAGTTTGGATCTAGAGTGTCACCCCCTTTGAAGAGGGGGATGACCGCGGCAGCTTTCCAATCTCTGGGGATCTCAGACGTTATGAAAGAGAGGTTGAACAGACTAGTAATAGGGGTAGCGAAAATTTCGGCGGCTAGTTTTAGAAAGAAAGGGTCCAGATTGTCTAGCCCAGCTGATTTGTAGGGGTCCAGATTTTGCAGCGCTTTCAAAACATCAGCTGTCTGAATTTGTGTGAAGGAGAAGAGGGGGGGGGCATGGGCAAGTTGCAGCAGAGGGTGCAGAGTTGGTGGCCGGGTTAGTGGTAGCCAGATGGAAAGCATGGCCAGCTGTAGCAAAATGCTTGTTGAAATTCTCGATTATTGTAGATTTATCGGTGGTGATAGTGTTTCCTAGCCTCAGTGCAGTGGGCAGCTGGGAGGAAGTGCTCTTATTCTCCATGGACTTTACAGTGTCCCAAAACTTTTTGGAGTTAGTGCTACAGGATGCAAATTTCTGTTTGAAAAAGTTAGCCTTTGCTTTCCTGACTGCTTGTGTATATTGGTTCCTAACTTCCCTGAAAAGTTGCATATCGCGGGGGCTATTTGATGCTAATGCTGTACGCCACAGGATGTTTTTGTGCTGGTCAAGGGCAGTCAAGTCTGAGGAGAACCAGGGGCTATATCGGTTCTTAGTTCTGTATTTTTTGAATGGGGCATGTTTATTTAAGATTGAGAGGAAATTACTTTTAAGGAACAACCAGGCATCCTCTACTGACGGAATGAGATCTATATCCATCCAGGATACCTGGGCCAGGTCAATTAGGAAGGCATGCTCGCTAAAGTGTTTTAGGGAGCGTTTGACAGTGATGAGGGGTGGTCGTTTGACCGCGGACCCGTTACGGACGCAGGCAATAAGGCAGTGATCGCTGAGATCCTGGTTGAAGACAGCTGAGGTGTATTTAGAGGGTATGTTAGTCAGGATGATATCTATGAGGGTACCCATGTTTACGGATTTAGGGTTGTACCTGGTAGGTTCGTTGATAATTTGCGTGAGGTTGAGGGCATCTAGCTTGGATTGTAGGATGGCTGGGGTATTAAGCATATCCCAATTTAGGTCACCAAGCAGTACAAATGGGGGGCAATCAATTCACATATGGTGTCCAGGGCACAGCTGGGGGCTGAGGGGGGTCTGTAGCAAGCGGCAACAGTGAGAGACTTATTTCTGGAAAGGTGGATTTTTAGAAGTAGAAGCTCAAACTGTTTGGGCACAGACCTGGATAGTATGATAGAGCTCTGCAGGCTATCTCTACAGTAGATTGCAACTCCACCCCCTTTGGCAGTTCTATCTAGACGGAAAATGTTATAGTTGGGGATGGAAATTTCAGAGTTTTTGGTGGACTTCCTGAGCCAGGATTCAGACACTGCTAGAACATCAGGGTTGGCAGAGTGTGCTAACGCAGTGAATAACTCAAACTTAGGAAGTAGACTTCTGATATTTATGTGCAAGAAACCAAGACTTTTGCGATTACAGAAGTCATCAAATGATAGCGCCTGGGGAGTAGGAGTGATACTGAGGGCTGCAGGGCCTGGGTTAGCCTCTACATCACCAGAGGAACAGAGGAGGACTAGAATAAGGATACGGCTAAAGGCTTTAAGAACTGGTCTTCTAGTGCGTTGGGTACATAGAATAAAGGGGGCAGATTTCCGGGTGTTATAGAAAAGATTCAGGGCATTATGTACAGACAAGGATATGGAAGGATATGAGTAAAGTGGAGGTAAACCTAAGCGTTGGGTAACAATGAAAGAGATAGCATCGCTGGAGGCATCAATTGAGTCGGTCTCCGCGTGTATAGGGGGAGGGGCAAAGGAGCTATCTAAGGCAGGTTTAGCTAGGCTGGGGGGTCTACAGTGATATAGTAAAATTAGAAATAACCGAAACAACAATAAACTAACCATGTTTGGGCTGAGGCTAAACATAAACAGGATGTAGTACCGTAAAAAGGAACAGTCCAGCAGACATCAGCTGTATAGCTGAGTTATCATAAGGTCCGGTGGTAAACTAGTGAGTGAGAGGCCACGGCTAGCGTGTGCTAGCGGGCCGGGGCTAGCAGATGGATGGAATATTCGTGGTTAATGTCGTAACCACATCAGACGATTTCGTCGGCAGACCAGTCGTGTAGGATCGGCGGGGCTCCGTGTCAACACTAGGTGGTCCCGTCCAGTTGACAGAGAGGTAGATAGCCGGGAGATGGGCCTAGCTCAGGATGATTAGCCAGACCACAGCGTCCGTTTTGTTGTAGCTAGCTGATAGCGATGAATCCGGAGTTAAAGGTCCAGTGATTCAGTGATTCCGGCGGAAAAACTGATATGTTCTGGGTCGATAACGCGCTGTGCAGACTGGCCGAATATCCGGTGATTAATGTCCAGTGATTAAAATTAATCCCGCGGAAAAAATCCAATGTTCTGGGTGAAATACCGCTAGCTGAGGCTAATAGCAAGTAGCTAGTTAGCTGGCTAGCTGGCTAGCTAGTTTCAACTGGAGATTCTAGATTCTAGATAAAGGTAAGTCAATAATAGAATCCGTTCCACATTGAGTGAGGCGGGTTGCAGGAAAGTATATTTTGTAGAAGGATGAAAAGTCTGATATGGAAATATGTACGAAAAATACAGAAAAATAGGGTATTTACAGGCTATTTACAGACATACGATAAAAACACAACTGCACTACTACGCCATCTTGGAAATCGGCCCAGTCTCCCTTCACAGCTGCTCAATCCTTTCCTACCACTATCTGCAATCTCAATGGTTGTGGCCTGTTCTCTTACAGTATTTACACAGCGCCTCACACTCTTTGGCAAAATGCCCTTCCTGGCTACAGTTAAAGCACTCATTCCCTCTGTTGTGTCCCTCCCTCTTTCCTGGGTTTCTACTCCTACCCGCCATCTCTCCCAGAGTGGCAATTAGGTACTCTGCTCCCTTCTGCTCTTTCTTGGCTTGGTCCTGTTTGTTATTCTGCTCATGATGGATTGCATATCTTTTAACCTCAGCTAGCGATGCCATTCCCCACCTCACCAAAGTATTTTTAATGGTCCTGCTTATCTCTGGTCTCATTCCACTGGAGTTCCAATTGGGTTCGCTGCTGTTCTTCCAGAAGTTTCTTAATAACCTCAACTGTATTTTCTTCCTTTACCTTATCCTCACCTCCTCCCTGTCCTTCCTCAGCTTCCCCCTGGTTCTGGTAAGTGGGTGGACGCTCTAGAGCAGCAGCCTGCTGTGGCACCCTTCCCCCATCACCACTACTTCATCGTCTGGATTTTCCCTCCAGGCCTGATCTGCCAAGCAGACCGTTCTACAGGGGGAGTTGTGGGTTCTATTTTAGACCTTCCTTTCTTACTTTCTCTCTAACTTCCTTTTTCTGTCTCTCACCCTCTTCTCTCTTTCGAGCATCAGGGAGCCACACCCTGGCCGTATCTAGCCCTTCCACTCTGCTCTGCCTTTACACACCTTGTGCATCTGTTTTACCATGGATTCGAGTTGGTCTGCGTCCAGACGCCCCTCGAATCCATACCTCTCCCTCCACCGATTTCCATAATGGAGGTTTCTTCTATCCCTTGACCCCATATACCTTTCATCCCCGGATAACTCCGGGACCTCCTTTGAGGATTTACTTCCCATGATGGAAAAAGAAGAAATCCCCCCGTTGTCCTTATAATCTAGTAATAATTCACTCAAGAATTACTCTCCTTTGGACTTATTATTAGGTGCGACCTTTGTGCAAATATTATGATCAACTTTTGTAATTAACCATTTAAATTTTTCAACCCGTAACCCAGAGTGTTTTAAGACCCCAGTTTCATGAAACGGATGGGACAACCATTCTTTCTCACGCAACCTATTTTAGTCCCTTCCTTGAAACAATTGATTATCGTGACTTTCGATGGATTATTAGATCTCACACGTATACAACCTTATATGATTATTAGTTAACACTATCGGTAACCCAGAGTTTGTAAGGCTCCAGTTTCATGAAACGGATAGAGTTATGGCAAAATTACAGTTGTTTATGACATTTTACTTGTTTAATGTATCTATCTCACACGATAAGTTATTTCCCTCCTTGAAGTTTTACCCCATTTTATATTTATCTAGAATACTGGCGCATTGGGTTTTCTCTAGATATACGTCTAAAAATGCCAAAGTTCACTTCCTTCCTTCCTGGTTATATTGTAAAGACTGTATCTTGTACAATCTCAATATTACCTAGTTTATATTGGTAGGCCTATTACCTTGAGTCAATTGCGGACCCACTTCCTTCCTGTGCTATACCACTCGTGTCTTATATTTATCAAGAATACTGGTGCATTGGGTGTTCTCTAGATAAACGTCTAAAAACGTGATGGCAAGTCTTACTGTATTTTGGTAATCATTCTCTGACCTTTACAAGAATTACAGCAGTATTTCTATATTATTGCAAGTTCAGACCATTCTCCCGCAAAATCCATGAATAAAGCCTACTGACCTTATCCTTGCAGCTTGTCACGCCCTGGCTCTGGGGACTCTTATATGTTGAGCCAGGGTGTGGATTTTCTATGTGTTATTTTCTATGTTTTGTTCTAGTTCATGTATTTCTATGTTGGCCAGGGTGGTTCCCAATCAGAGGCAGCTGTAGCTTGTTGTCTCTTATTGGGGACCATACTTAGGCAGCCTGTTTGGCACTGTTTATTGTGGGATCTTGTTCCGGAAGGTTTGTGTTCAACCCAGGACTTCATGAATCGTTTGTTTTGTTGTTTTGTTAGTGTTGTAACGCCGGAGGTTACGTTAGTAGATGTCCTCCTCGGTTGGGGGAAAATCACGGAGGAGGAGGCCATCCGTTACCGGAGGGCGATGAATGAAAATGCCCAGGCAGGAGAGGAGAAACGGCGCCAACCGTGCCGACGACGGACACCCGAGAGTCAACCCCAAGAACATTTTTGGGGAGGGCACATGGCGTGGACGACGGGGCAGCAGGAGGCAGCGACAGGGCGTATCTGCAGACTAGGAGAGGAGGCCACCAGGTTACGGGGGCTATTGGTCCAGAGGGAGCAGGAGTTAATTGGTCAGAGGGAGGAGCTACAGGAGGCGTTAAGGGAGAAGGAGAGTGTAGAGGCACAGCGAGAGGAGCTGGTTAGGCAGCAGAGGGAGAGGAAGTTTATAAGGAAACCCAGTCCCGCTCCTCGCACCAAGCAAGTGGTGTGTGTCACCAGTCCGGTCCTGCCCCGTTCCTGATCCCCACACTAAGCCAGTGGTGCGTGTTCCAAGTATGGCTCGACCCATTCCTGCTTCCCGCACAAGGCCAGTGGTGTGTGTTCCCAGTACGGTCCGGCCCATTCCTGCTCCCCGCACTAAGTTAGTGGTGCGTGTTCCCAGTACGGCCCGACCCGTTCCTGCTCCTCGCACTAAGCCAGTGGTGCGTGTTCCCAGTCCGGCCCGGCCCGTTCCTGCTCCCCGCACCAAGCCAATGGTGCGTGTTCCCAGTCCAACCCGGCCTGTCCCTGCTCCCCGCACCAAGCCAATGGTGCGTGTTCCCAGTCCGGCCCGGCCCGTTCCTGCTCCCCGCCCCAAGCCAATGGTGCGTGTTCCCAGTCCAGCCCGGCCCGTTCCTGCTCCCCGCACCAAGCCAGTGGTGCGTGTTCCCAGTCCAGCCCGGCCCGCTCCTGCTCCCCGCACCAAGCCAGTAGTGTGCGTCACCAGCCCGGTCCGGCCGGTTCCTGCTCCCCGCACCAAGCCAGTGGTGCGCGTCGCCAGCCCGGTCCGGCCTGTTCCTGCTCCCCGTACCAAGCCAGTGGTGCGCGTCGCCAGCCCGGTCCGGCCTGTTCCTGCTCCCCGCACCAAGCCAGTGGTGCGCGTCGCCAGCCCGGTCCGGCCTGTTCCTGCTCCCCGCACCAAGCCAATGGTGCGCGTCGCCAGCCCGGTCCGGCCTGTTCCTGCTCCCCGCACCAAGCCAGTGGTGCACGTCGTCAGCCCGGTCCGGCCCGTTCCTAGTCCCCGCACCAAGCCAATGGTGCGCGTCGCCAGCCCGGTCCGGCCTGTTCCTGCTCCCAGGACCAAGCCAGTGGTGCGCGTCGCCAGCCCGGTCCGGCCTTTTCCTGCTCCCCGCACCAAGCCAGTGGTGCACGTCGTCAGCCCGGTCCGGCCCGTTCCTGCTCCCCGCACCAAGCCAGTGGTGCGCGTCGTCAGCCCGGTCCGGCCCGTTCCTGCTCCCCGCACCAAGCCAGTGGTGCGCGTCGTCAGCCCGGTCCGGCCCGTTCCTGCTCCCCGCACCAAGCCAGTGGTGCGCGTCATCAGTCCGGCACGGTCCGTGCCTGTTCCACCGGTGCCTGGTCCAGCACCGGTCAGCTGCTCCACACCGGAGCAAGAGCAATCCGCTCCACCGATGTCTAGTCCAGCTCCGGCCATTGGGGCCAGACCAGGGGCACTACGGGGGGGGTAGAGAGAAAGTGGTGGTCACACCCGGAGCCGGATCCGCCTCCGCGCCTTTGGGGGGAGGGTACTGTCACGCCCTGGCTCTGGGGACTCTTATATGTTGAGCCAGGGTGTGGATTTTCTATGTGTTATTTTCTATGTTTTGTTCTAGTTCGTGTATTTCTATGTTGGCCAGGGTGGTTCCCAATCAGAGGCAGCTGTAGCTTGTTGTCTCTGATTGGGGACCATACTTAGGCAGCCTGTTTGGCACTGTTTATTGTGGGATCTTGTTCCGGAAGGTTTGTGTTCAACCCAGGACTTCATGTATCGTTTGTTTTGTTGTTTTGTTAGTGTTGTGTACGAAATAAAAGAATGTACGCATACCACGCTGTGCCTTGGTCCGTATACCACGCTGTGCCTTGGTCATGTAACGATCGTGACACAGCTGGGATATCAATTTTGGTTAGATCTCATCACCGTTCCTGTCGTGAACCAGTTCACCACCGGCCTGAAATAACCCTCAATCTCAGAGGTCAGGTCTTTGTCTTACGGATCCTAGATCCGCCCGTGCACGGTTTCGCGGTTCCCTGGGACGACAACAATGGGTGTTGAGATCCGCCTCGAAGTACCAAGTTGTCACGAGAATTTTGTTATCTCAATGGTTGAAGTCAACTACTTCTCAAATCTTTGAATAATTCCCAGAGGTTGTTTAGTCTCTAGTTAAATAATGAATTAAACAAAGACCCCCAACATACAATGATCAGTATTTATTCAGAGAGCGCTCTGCCGCAAAATGTGTGCACAGTCGTTTTATACACACACTTCAGAGGCAAAATCCCACCCCGCTTTAGGCGGCCTGTATTTTTCCACTGTACACATCTTGTAAGCTCACACCTGGGTTTAGCTCATGTGCTTATCTTCTGTTTTCTTGATTATCAGGTCACATACACAGTCTTCCTTTACTGGTTTCACATCTGCACTCTGCTTACATAGATACAAAAATAAGACAACTGCCTCATTGTACTTCTAACTAAGCTACACACATTATCAGATTATAGTGTTATGATTCTAACACATTTCACACAGTTTCGGGGTGTAATAATTAGTCATTACCAAATTATTCTATCAATGTCATTATCTCAATTTCTTACAGATAATTTATCTCTCAGTATCTCTTCGAGTTTTAAAACTCAAAACTCCTTCACATATACAAATGTTTTTCTTTATCTTTTTTGTTTTACTTTATTATATCAATCCTGCGAGTTACAAATTTACTTTATGTAATTCTTATTTAATGTTAAAAAGTATGAGAAATTTGGATTATTTCAAAAAGCTGGTAAAGTTCTGGCAATTCTGCAAAAAACACTTTAATTTATTAGATTGCTCTTTACTAGAGGACGGACAGCTTATATCTTAGAATTTCCTGTATTGCGAAACCAAGCTTTACTCTCACATGTGCAACAAATTGTTTAAAAAATATATACCGAACAAAAATAGAAAAGCAATGTGTAAAGTGTTGGTCCCATGTTTCATGACCTGGAATAAAAGATCCCAGACATTTTCCATATGCCCTAAAAGGTTATTTATCTAAATTTATTTACACAAATTTGTTTACACCCATTAGTGAGCATTTCTCCTTTGCCAAGATAATCCATCCACCTGACAGGTGTGGCATATCAAGAAGCTGATTAATTGGCATGATCATTACACAGGTGCACCTTGTGCTGGGGACAATGAAAGGCCACTCTAAAATGTGCCACAGATGTGTCAAGTTTTGAGGGAGCGTGCAATTGGCATGCTTACTCCAGGAATATCCACCATAACTTTTGCCAAATAATTTAATGTTAATTTCTCTACTATAAGCTGCCTCCAACATGGGTTTGCACAACCAAATATTTTCTGCACAAACTGTTAGAAACCGTCTCAGGGAAGCTCATCTGCGTGCTCGTCGTCCTCACCAGGGTCTTGACATGACTGCAGTTTGGCGTCGTGACCAACTCCAGTGGGCAAATGCTCACCTTTGATGGCCACTGGCATGCTGGAGAAGTGTGCTCTTCATGGATGAATCCCGGTTTCAACTGTACCGGGCAGATGGCAGTATGGTGTCGTGTGGGCGAGCGATTTGTTGATGTCAATGTTGTGAACATAGAGTGCCCATGGTGGCGGTGGGGTTATGGTATGGGCACGCATAAGCTATGGACAGCGAACACAATTCCATGGCAATTTGAATGCACAGAGATACCGTGACAAGATCCTGAGGTACATTATCGTGCCAAACATCACGTCAAATTTCAGCAATTATAATGCATGGCCCAATGCCGCAAAGATCTGTATACAATTCCTGGAAGATGAAAATGTCCCAGTTCTTCCATGTCCTGCATACTCACCAGACATGTCACCCATTGAGCAAGTTTTGGATGCTCTGGATCGAAGTGTACGACAGCGTGTTCCAAATCCCGCCAATATCCAGCAACAAATCACATCCATTGAAGAGGAGTGTGAGAACATTCCACAGGCCACAATCAATAGCCTAATCAACTCTATGCTAAGGAGATGTTGCGCTGCATGAGGCAAATGGTGGTCACAACAGATACTGACTGGTTTTCTGATACACGGCCCAATTTTGTATATCTTTTTTTTCAGGGGGTAGATCAGCTTTAATGTTGCAGATAGATTGTGGCTTCCATCAATGCAAT
Source organism: Coregonus lavaretus (assembly GCF_964263955.1). Lineage (NCBI taxonomy): Eukaryota > Metazoa > Chordata > Actinopteri > Salmoniformes > Salmonidae > Coregonus > Coregonus lavaretus. Next base: position 29,233,096 of record NC_140026.1, read on the forward strand.
TGTCTGCATCATTTCCTGTCCCCCATATATAATTTTTTTTGTAAATATATACAGTACCAGTCAAAAGTTTGGACACACCTACTTATTCAAGGGTTTTTCTTTATTTTTACTATTTTCTACATTGTAGAATAAAAGTGAAGACCTCAAACCTATGAAATAACAAATATGGAATCATTTAGTAACCAAAAAAGTGTTAAACAAATCAAAATATATTTTATATTTGACATTCTTCAAATAGCCACCCTTTGACTTGATGACAGCTTTGCACACTCTTGGCATTCTCTCAACCAGCTTCACCTGGAATACTTTTCCAAAAGTCTTGAAGGAGTTCCAATATATGCTGAGCACTTGTTGGCTGCTTTTCCTTCACTCTGCCGTCCGACTCATCTCAAACCATCTCAATTGGGTTGAGGTTGTGTGATTGTGGAGGCCAGGTCATCTGATGCAGCACTCCATCACTCTCCTTCTTGGTAAAATAGCCCTTACACCGCCTGGAGGTGTGTTTGGTCATTGTCCTGTTGAAAAACAAATGATAGTCCCACTAAGCCCAAACCAGATGGGATGGCGTATCGCTGCAGAATGATGTGGTAGCAATGCTGATTAAATGTGCCTTGAATTCTAAATAAATCACATACAGTGTCACCAGCAAAGCACCCCCACACCATAACACCTCCTCCTCCATGCTTTACGGTGGGAACTACACATGCAGAGATCATCCGTTCACTCACACAGCGTCTCACAAAGACATGGCGGTTGGAACCAAAAATCTCCAATTTGGACTCCAGACCAAAGGACAAATTTCCACCGGTCTAACATCCATTGCTCGTGTTTCTTGGCCCAAGCATGTCTCTTCTTCTTTTTGGTGTCCTTTAGGAGTGGTTTCTTTGCAGCAATTCGACCAAGAAGGCCTGATTCACACAGTCCCCTCTGAACAGTTGATGTTGAGATGTGTCTGTGACTTGAACGTTTATTTGGGCTGCAATTTCTGAGGCTGGTAACTCTAATGAACTTATCCTCTGCAACAGAGGTAACTCTGGGTCTTCCATTCCTGCGGTGGTGAGAGCCAGTTACATCATAGGGCTTGATGGTTTTTGCGACTGAACTTGAAGAAACATTCAAAGTTCTTGAAATGTTCCGTATTTGCTTTGCTTATATGACCTGTTCTTGACATAATATGGACTTGGTGTTTTACCAAATAGGGCTACCTTCTGTATATCCCCCCCCCCCCCCCTCCTTGTCACAACACAACTGATTGTCCCAAACACATTCAGAAGGAAAGAAATTCCACAAATTAACTTTTAAGAAGGCACGCCTGCTCCCGAGTGGCGTATCGGTCTAAGGCACTGCATCTCAACGCTTGAGGTTTCACTACAGAACCCCTGGTTCGATTCCAGGCTGTATCACAACCGGCCGTGATTGGGAGTCCCATAGGGTGGCACACAATTGGCCCAGCGTCGTCCGGGTTTGGCCGGTGTAAAACGTCATTGTAAATAAGAATTTGTTCTTAACTGACTTGCCTAGTTAAATAAAGGTGAAATAAAAAAATTAAAAAATAGTAGTGTTTCCCTCTGTGTAGTGCTGGGAGTTGTAGTCCTCAGCTTTCTCATGCAGAGCAGGGGCAGGTCTCTCTATCCAGTGCCCGCTGTGAGCCCTCAGGGGTGAGTGGAGTCTGTGGCGATTATCTCCCAGACCGACATCCAGAGAGAGGGCTGCCATGGCCGGGCCCCGTGTCCCCGCTGACAAGCCTCTGGCCGGGGCACCAGCGCTCGGCTGCTCCCTGTCGTCTCGCCTGGTGGGTGGCCTCCATTTGGCGCTTGCCCGCAGGGGTTGTCCCGCTTTCTGCCCAGCGGAGGTGAAGGGGGGGATCATTGGGGCTTGTCATCTAATAGGGCAAGCCTTGAGAGCGAGATAATATAAATTATGCGAGAGGATGTGTTTTTTCACACTCACGTGCATAAACAACGTAATTCAATACAATGGAATGCAATTTCTATGTATCCATTGTACAGAGACAACAGAACATGCACAGTACCAGACGTTCTGTACATTGTTGGCTGGCAAGAGCACATCAATTGTACACAGTGAAAAGATAGTTAATCGTGTACAGTTATTTCATAGTTCTAAACTGAGATACAGTGTATAGACAATAGACTGAGGACTAAGCAATTGTAGCTATTGTAATTGTTCATTATGATTGTAGGCCAGTAATGGGTTAGATGTTGATATACTGTACCTTTCACACTATAATACTTAAATATTTGGAAAACACTACAATACAACCTCAATTATTTATTATATTCAATAGATTTTACAAGTCAAAGTACATTCCATGATATCATAAGGACAACAAACATACAAACATCACCTGAGGTGAATAAACAAGTAAAAATGACCAGCATCTGCCACATTTCCTGCCACATTCTAATCTCCTACTACTCTCTTTTGTGGCTAACTCCCAAGAGATAAGCCACGCTGGTCTTTTCAAACGGCCAATAATTCTGTCAGGTTTCTCTCCCACTCCCCCTGCTATCTTGGAGATGCGAGTCGGGCGGATAGAGAGACGCCTTCCCTGTCTTGCCTGCTCTTTAGAAAAACGCAGTTTGGCTGGGGAACGCTTGCCAGAGGCTGACAGGAAGCTTTATCTCGACATCTCCATCACTCACCCACGTTAAAGCTTCCGCGGGTTCACGCTATGGTTGGCCTCTCAACCTCACAACCCCCCTACCCCTGGTTCTGTTATGTAAGCTGCCCCCCTTCCCCACCCCCTATCACAAGTGCCTGTCACAACCCACAACCTGAGGCTGCACACAAACTTCAGTGGGAGGAAAATGTAGCCGGTTTGAATGCCTTCAGCGTTAACGGATGATGGGGATGGTGTATAGCGCAATAACAAGGAGATTGCGGTCGGTCTGTTTTTGTGATCACAATAATTTGGATCATACAGTGGAGGAGTCCAAAGCAATTTCCTCATGCATGCCGCCCGGGTGATACAGACATACATCCTGCGACTGCAGCGGAGATTGGTGGCCAGGATGTTGCATATTTCATGAGGCAGAAAAGGTTAGATAAGATCCGAAAGCGCTAGGGAGATAAAGCCAGTATTCTCCTGATCTTCCTATGGCTATAGCTATGAGGAATTCTAGAAAATAAATCATAATTGTTGTTTTGAATATGACCCCTGCACACCAGAAATAACATCTTGTAAGGACCTATACAAGTTGCTTCTGCACAGGCATGGTAATATCCGTCCTGGGGTCTTGTTTTATCTTACCCGTGCCATTCCTAATGTAGATGTATTGATCCATAGATCCATGACAAAATAAATTGTATGTACAGTCACATCTTACGTCAAATAGTTTAAACTTTAGTTTATTTTTTGCATCTTTGTTATGAGAGGATCTCATTCATTTTCTTTCAAATACTCTGAGCGTTTGATGAAACCTGTGTGCCTGATGAACAGGGTTTGTACTTTTGGGACTATGCCATTGTTTCCATTGCACAAGGCAAGCTCAATTAAGCACAGCTTAGTTATTTGATAGAACACAAATGCTATTTAAACCCAGTTCTGCATGAAATGGCATCATTTCTCCTAAAAGAGATGTATCATGTGTTGTTATATCAAGGATGTGTCACCTTGTGCCCAAGTGACAATATTAAGGGCAATTAATTAAAATGTAAATGTAATTAGTTGTCCCTGGCTCTCTCTTACATATCTACTCTCATTACGCCAAAGGTCACAGGGTTAATCACATCATTCTTACTAATCTCTGTTGCCACAACCATATTAGGAAAACCTGCACCAAATCCATAAAAACCTGCTTTGTTATAGTATTTCCAGGTTCTATTTGCAGTCAAATCTAACCTTATTACCCAGGGTGCTTCAGTGTGAGAGGAAATGCCATTTCTGGTCTGCTTGTTGGCTGAGGGAAACACAAAGGACACGTGGAGGATTCCGATGTAGAGGAACCTGATGGTTCGCCAGAAAATGCTCCCTAGGGCTTTTTCCAGTCGGAGCGATCCACAAACATTAACAAAGTCACAACAGAAAGTGCCAACTGCCAAGCCCAGACATTACAGCTAACATGTTTGAGTTCTTAGCAGTAAAGGTCAGGCTCTGTTTGCTCCTCAAAACCCAGGCGATATACTCTAAAAAGCACTGCTTCCGCCATTTGTACTCTGTTTCGCAACCGGCGGCTGCAGTGTTTTGACAGAAATGTGTTCCTTTCTTACAGCACAGAAGGAGAGTGACAGACAAACTGACCAGGCCCACAGAGAGGGAGTGAGCTTTTGTGATACGAGTGTGTAGTTGTCCTTCATTTCGGTGGCATATCAGCCTTTCTTCGGTCAAACATGTTTGAGTTCAACTGGATTGATACCAGTTAAGTACTCTTTACCAGCTTTGTAACATTTGTATTAACATGTCATTACGTAATAACTGACTGCTTTGTAATTACATGGCAATAGAGTTTAGTGGAAGTTTTTTTTTGGTAGCACTTTAAAATACCTCCACATAATAAAGCATGTATAATGGATTAGTAAATAGTTTATTCATCATTTATTAACCATTACGCCCACATTTGTAAATGTTAGTAAACTAGTTATTGACATACTTATAAACAACATGGGGGCCCCTCAGGGGTGCGTGCTTACTCCCCTCCTGTACTCCCGGTTCACGCACGACTCCAACACCATCGTTAAGTTTGCTGATGACACAACGATGGTAGGCCTGATCACTGACAACAATGAGACAGCCTATAGGGAGGTAGTCAGTGACCTGGCAATGTGGTGCCAGGACAACAACCTCTCCCTCAACGTCAGAAAGACAAAGGAGCTGATCGTGGACTACGGGAAACGGAGGGCAGAGCACGCCCCCATCCACATCAAGTTCCTCGGTGTCCACATCACTAAGGAATTAACATGGTCCATACACACCAACACAGTCATGAAGAGGGCACGACAACACCTCCTACCCCTCAGGAGGCTGAAAAGATTTGGCCTCAAAAAGTTCTACAGCTGCACCATTGAGAGTATCTTGACTGGCTGCATCACCACTTGGTAGGGCAACTCTTTGGCATCCGACCGCAAGGCGCTACAGAGGGTAATGCGTAGGACCCAGTACATCACTGGGGCCGAGCTCCCTGCCATCCACTACCTCTATAGCAGGCAGTGTCAGAGGAAGGCCTTAAAAACTCCAGCCACCCATGTCATAGACTGTTCTCTCTGCTACCGCACGGTAAGCGGTACCGATGCACCAAGTCTGGAACCAACAGGACCCTGAACAGCTTCTACCCTCAAGAAACAAGACTGCTAAATAGTTAGCAAAATAACTACCCGGACTATCTGCATTGATTTTTGTTTGCACTAACTCTTTTGACACCACATACACTGCTGCTACTGTTTATTATCTATCCTGTAGCGTAGACACTTTACCCCTACCTATGTGTACATATGATTGAGTGATTGTGGCCCAGTGGTGCGAGGCACTGGAGCGATGAACTGCCCTTGCTGTCTCTGCCTGGCCGGCTACCCTCTCTCCACTGGGATTCTCTGCCTCTGACCCCACTGTCTCAGCCTCTAGTATCTATGCTGCAATAGTCTATGTGCCGGGGGCTAGGGTCAGTCTGTTATATCTGATGTATTTCTCCTGTCTTATCTGGTGTCCTGTGTGAATTTAAGTATGCTCCCTCTAATTCTCTCTCTCTCCCTCTCTCCCTCCCCTCCCGGAGGACCTGAGCCGTAGGACCATGCCTCAGGACTACCTGACCTGATGACTCCTGGCTGTCCCCAGTGCACCTGGCCGTGCTGCTGCTTCAGTTTCAGATGTTCTGCCTGCGGCTATGGAACCCTGACCTGTTCACTGGACGTGCTACATTGTCTCAGACCTGCTGTTTTTTTTCTCTATCTTTACCTCTCTATCGCACCTGCTGTCTCGACCTCTGAATGCTTGGCTATGAAAAGCCAACTGACATTTACTCCTGAGGTACTGACCTGTTGCACCCTCTACAACCACTGTGATTATTATTTGACCATGCTGGTCATCTATGAACATTTGAACATCTTGAAGAAGAATCTGGCCTTAATGGCCATGTACACTTATAGTCTCCACCCGGCACAGCCAGAAGAGGACTGGCCACCCCTCAGAGCCTGGTTCCTCTCTAGGTTTCTTCCTAGGTTCCTGCCTTTCTAGGGAGGTTTTCCTAGCCACCGTGCTTCTACATCTGCATTGCTTGCTGTTTGGGGTTTTAGGCTGGGTTTCTGCATAGCACTTTGTGACGTCTGCTGATGTAAAAAGGGCTTTATAAATACATTTGATTTGATTTGATCTACCTCAATTACCTCGTACCCCTGCACATCGACTCGGTACTGGTGCCCCGTGTATATAGCCAAGTTATTTTTTATATTATTTTTCTCTCTGCATTGTTGGGAATGGCCCGTAACTAGCATTTCACTGTTCGTCTACACCAGTTGTTTACGAAGCAAGTGACAAATACAATTTGATTTGATGTATATGCCCTGGTTAAAACTACAGTGGGGAAAAAAGCATTTAGTCAGCCACCAATTGTGCAAGTTCTCCCACTTAAAAAGATGAGAGAGGCCTGTAATTTTCTTCATAGGTACACGTCAACTATGACAGACAAATTGAGGGAAAAAAATCCTGAAATACAGATTGTAGGATTTTTAATGAATTTATTTGCAAATTATGGTGGAAAATAAGTATTTGGTCACCTACAAACAAGCAAGATTTCTGGCTCTCACAGAACTGTAACTTCTTCTTTAAGAGGCTCCTCTGTCCTCCACTCGTTACCTGTATTAATGGCACCTGTTTGAACTTGTTATCAGTATAAAAGACACCTGTCCACAACCTCAAACAGTCACACTCCAAACTCCACTATGGCCAAGACCAAAGAGCTGTCAAAGGACACCAGAAACAAAATTGTAGACCTGCACCAGGCTGGGAAGACTGAATCTGCAATAGGTAAGCAGCTTGGTTTGAAGAAATCAACTGTGGGAGCAATTATTAGGAAATGGAAGACATACAAGACCAAAATGATCACAAGAACGGTGAGCAAAAATCTCAGAACCACACGGGGGGACCTAGTGAATGACCTGCAGAGTGCTGGGACCAAAGTAACAAAGCCTACCATCAAATCAAATCAAATCAAATTTTATTGGTCACATGCGCCGAATACAACAGGTGCAGACATTACAGTGAAATGCTTACTTACAGCCCTTAACCAACAGTGCATTTATTTTAAACAAAAAAGTAAGAATAAAACAACAACAAAAAAGTGTTGAGAAAAAAAGAGCAGAAGTAAAATAAAGTGACAGTAGGGAGGCTATATATACAGTAAAATAAAGTGACAGTAGGGAGGCTATATATATAGGGGGTACCGTTGCATAGTCAATGTGCGGGGGCACCGGCTAGTTGAGGTAGTTGAGGTAATATGTACATGTGGGTAGAGTTAAAGTGACTATGCATAAATACTTAACAGAGTAGCAGCAGCGTAAAAAGGATGGGGTGGGGTGGGTAACACACTACGCCGCCAGGGACTCAAATCCTGCAGTGCCAGACGTGTCCCCCTGTTTAAGCCAGTACATGTCCAGGCCCGTCTGAAGTTTGCTAGAGTGCATTTGGATGATCCAGAAGAGGATTGGGAGAATGTCATATGGTCAGATGAAACCAAAATATAACTTTTTGGTAAAAACTCAACTCGTCGTGTTTGGAGGACAAAGAATGCTGAGTTGCATCCAAAGAACACCATACCTACTGTGAAGCATGGGGGTGGAAACATCATGTTTGGGGCTGTTTTTCTGCAAAGGGACCAGGACGACTGATCCGTGTAAAGGAAAGAATGAATGGGGCCATGTATCGTGAGATTTTGAGTGAAAACCTCCTTCCATCAGCAAGGGCATTGAAGATGAAACGTGGCTGGGTCTTTCAGCATGACAATGATCCCAAACACACCGCCCGGGCAATGAAGGAGTGGCTTCGTAAGAAGCATTTCAAGGTCCTGGAGTGGCCTAGCCAGTCTCCAGATCTCAACCCCATAGAAAATCTTTGGAGGGAGTTGAAAGTCCGTGTTGCCCAGCCATAGCCCCAAAACATCACTGCTCTAGAGGAGATCTGCATGGAGAAATGGGCCAAAATACCAGCAACAGTGTGTGAAAACCTTGTGAAGACTTACAGAAAACGTTTGACCTGTGTCATTGCCAACAAAGGGTATATAACAAAGTATTGAGCAACTTTTGTTATTGACCAAATACTTATTTTCCACCATAATTTGCAAATAATTCATTAAAAATCCTACAATGTGATTTTCTGGAGAAAAAAACTCTCATTTTGTCTGTCATAGTTGACGTGTACCTATGATGAAAATTACAGGCCTCTCTCATCTTTTTAAGTGGGAGAATTTGCACAATTGGTGGCTGACAAAATACTTTTTTCCCCCACTGTACATAGGGAATAGGATGCCATTTGGGACAAATCCATAGAATTTCACACCCAATGTTAATCTGCACTTTCTGTCATTATGTACTGTATCCTCAATATTTCCACCATATATAATTAACACCAAAGCTGTTACACCATATCATTTAATATGCTATATTTATTGCTGATTCACAATCTGGCTGTGTGACTACTGGCTAGTCTGTGTTTATTTGCAGAAAGGATAAATCCACAGTTTCTCTTCCATCGCTTCAGACATGCATGGCCCTCCTATCCCAGGATCCCAAGGGTGTAATCATTACATTTCCCAGTGACCCCTTCTTGGATAAGCAGTTTTCATACAGAAATACATTTTGCATTACCACGCTCACAGGCTTCGTTTACACAGGCAGCCCAATTCTGATCTTTTTTCCACTAATTGCTCTTTTGACCAATCACATCAGATCTTTTCACATCAGATCTTTTTTTAGAGTTCATCTGATTGGTCAAAAGATCAGAATTGGGCTGCCTGTGTAAATGCAACCATAGTGTGAGAGCCATAAAAAATGTATGGGCCTTTGCAAGCAGATTGCAGCCCCAGCAAATCTTAAATCTGGCCAGGCCCTTTTTTACAAGACAGATGTGGCATGTGAGGTTGAGGCGAGTCTTTGTTTTGCTTCTTCATGTATGAAATTGTAATTCCATTTCTTATTCGCTATAAACAGAAAACTTTGCAGAAGAGAGATATGATGAGAGCTGTCTCAAGGCATAGAAAAGGTCCTTACAATTTGGAAAATATCGTTTTGAACAGTCTATTGTTCTTTTGGGATACATAAAAATAGGCAGCTCTATCACGACTCAGGATAAGACCCAGATGCAGTAACAGGAGATGGACAGTTCAAATATCATCTATGTATTATAAAACAGGGGGCAGGCAAACGACAGGTCAAGGGCAGGCAGAGATCAGTAATCAAAGTCAGAGTCAATCAGGGACAGAACGGCAGGCAGGCTCAGGGTCAGGGCAGACAGAATGGTGAGAACCGGGAAGACTAGAAAGCAAAACTTGAGAAACAGGATAAACGGGAAACAAGCTGGAACGACCTGGCAAGACAAGACGAACTGGCACAGAGAAACAGAAAACGCAGGTATAAATACCCAGGATATAATGGGGACAAATGGGAGACACCTGGTAGGGGGTGGAGACAAGCTAAAGACAGGTGAAACAGATCAGGGTCAAACAAGCTCTACAAGTCAAAATCATAATGAGAAAATTTTTATATTTCATGGACAGATGCACATGTACACACGCTTACATGCAAACATGTATACACATACACAAAAACTCACACAGACCATGTAGATAGCCAGGCATTATTTCAGCTGCAATGTATTGAAAGATAAACCTAATGGTCATAGTCTCAGACAATAGTTTTTGTGACAGTGATTATATTGTGTTATTTTGTGTGCAGCTTTGTATTTGAGGAGGTGATGACCTGAATGCAGAAATAAATTATGCCATCCATGATTAGCTTTCAAAATGAAATTAAGCTATGAAGGGAGAGAATGAAGGAATTTCACACGTAACAAAAGTGATTTTGCAAGGTGCTGCGTTGATGTCCTTGAATACCAAAACCATTTTGTTCCTCCCTGTCCCTTTCTTCCTTTGAGAAGTACAGACAACATCTTTGCTGAATGGCACATGTTACTTCAAGTGGTGATTTGAGTAACTTGCACATTTGTGAAACGTTTCAGGAAACTAGGCGTATGTCGCGCGTCACTACTTCAAAGGAGAGGCATTTGAACGTAAACTTTTTTTTGATCAAAATGCGTTTTTTGGCAGAAATGCCTTCTGGAACATGTGCCTAATAACAAACTTGTGTGCTATCTGTAAATACGAATACAATTGTTAAATTACGAGCCTAGTTGGTTTAGACAGGAACCTTCCCGCTAGCCATGATTGTCTGAGATAATGGATGGGCTGGACATGCCGAGAGATGAGTTCGGATTGGTCTGCCATGTAGCACGCTTCTGTCTATAACATGAGCTGGTCAGTATGTGTGGATAATCCTTTCTAACGCGGCACTTTAAAAAATATATCACATAGCAGAACTGCAAGTGTTACTCTCCACTTTCTGGAGGGCTGAGTTTTGAAATCAGTGGTATGGCCGCTGGAATTACAGTATGATTGCAAATATGCAGAAGGAGTCGAAAAGAGAACACACAGAAGGCTGTTGTATAAAACACCTGTCACCGGATTACATCTTCAAACTAAGGGCAACCATGGCATCCGTGACAGAGGGAGAAGCGTCCATCCATGTATACGGGTAACATAGTCTAGCTAGCTAAATTTCCAGAATTATACGTATCTAATTTAGTCAGAAAGTCCTTTTCAAATCAAGTTAAAGTGTACTTTTAGCTAGCTAGCTAACGTCAGCTGTCTGGCTCGCTAGATAACGTTACGTGTATGATCTGTGTAGTAATATTATTCGTATCTCAGAGACATTTGCATTGCTACTTATATATAGCTAGCTAGCTAACATTGAACCTGGTTGGTTAGCTACCTGCAGATTCATGTAGGGTGGCAACGTTATGAGTTGGGACTATGGTTCATTGTCTAATTGTCATGTCTAATCAAAAGACACTATGCATGTAATCATTTCACTACACCTTCTGTATCCTGTGCGTGTGACAAATAAATGTTGACTTTATTTGATATAGTATGTGTTTACCAGAGACGGTAATGTGAAGAACATGACCTGCACCAAAGTCAAATCAGGATATAACGTTAGGCCAACGAGACAATGTCCAAGTTCTAAAATTATTTTATTTTGTCACACTCACAACCGTAAGCTATTTTCTGTAATTGGCTCTCCATTAACTTGTAAATAATGATCTTGTTGTGAGTTTATTTCCCTGTAATAATGAAGACAAATGAGATAGTGAATTATATGGTTTTTCTTTGAACTGTCTAGCCAGCTAACTTAACATTAGCTAGCTAGCTAGCTAACAAGCTAGAAACGAACTAAAACATTGTTTAGAAAGTTGCTTTTAGTTGCCTGGTTTGCTAGATTGACATATAATGAATTCATTTTGAAACGGGTGGGTTTATTGATGTAAAAAATACTAGTTATGCTATTTTGGACCACCAGGCTGCTGATGTCATACAGCCTGTAGTTTTAGTGTTTATACTTTTTAATAACGACAACGACAAGTTTAATGTCGGACGACAACAGAATTAATGTTCATGATATCACTGTGACAACTGTTGATAGACGTAGTATAAACCAGCCTTTAGTCTTAAAATCTTAGGTTGTTTAGTACTTGGCCTCACATGTGAATCCTTAAAGAGATGGGTGGGGCTAAGGCTTAAGAGGGCGTGAACGATGCTGAATGGGTGTAGACAAAGAAGAGCTCTCCAGTAGGTTTACCAAAACATTCAAGGGCCATTTTCTCAAAAAAAAAGTTTAGCAACTTTCAAAGCAGAATTACTTTCCCATTGTTCCTCAATTGTAGTGTATGATATATCATTTTCTCAACTTTTATCCAACGTAAATCCACATTTGTTAATGTAATTATCACGTTTCAGGAGAAGACCTGACGCAGACAGTGTCGAAGTAACAACAGTTTATTACAAAAACAGGGGGCAGTCAAAGGACAGGTCAAGGGCAGGCAGAGGTCAGTAATCCAGATCAGAGTCCAAAAGGTACAGAACCGCAGGTAGGCTCAAGGTCAGGTCAGGCAGAATGGTCAACACCAGGAAAACAAGAAAACAGGAACTAGAGAAAGACAGGAGTAAGGGGGAAAATGCTGGTAGGCTTGACGAAACAAAACGAACTGGCAACAGACAAACAGAGAACACAGGTATAAATACACTGGGGATAATGGGGAAGATGGGTGATACCTGGAGGGGGGTTGAGACAATCACAAAGACAGGTGAAACAGATCAGGGTGTGACAGTTACCCCCCTCTAGGGGCGCCACCTGGCATCCTGCCTGGGCGCATACCTGGTTGACCGGGGGGCCGTCGTTGAAACTCAGCGATGAGGCCTGGGTCCAGGATGTCCCTAGCAGGAACCCAGCACCTCTCCTCCGGGCCATAACCCTCCCAGTCAACCAGGTTCTGGAATCCCCTGCCCCAAGGTCAAACCTTCAGGAGACGCCTCACCGTGTAAGCCGGTTGGCTGTCAATGTTACGGGAGAGAGAGGTGGGCCTGGTAACAGGAGACAAAGGGCTGTGAGACATGGGTTTGATCCTAGACACATGAAAAGCGGGATATATACAGAGGGTACGGGGCAACAGAAGATGAACAGCAGAGGGGCTAATGATCTTGGAGATGGGGAAAGGGCTGATAAACCAGAGGGAAAGATTGCGGGACTCCAACCGGAGGGGCAGATCTTGGGTGGACAGCTAAGCCTTCTGCCCGAGATGATACCGGGGAGCCGGGGTCCGGTGGCGGTCCAATTGTCATCGATTCCTCGAGGTGGTCTTGAGAAGAGCCGACCGGGCTCTCCTCCAGGTACGACGACAGCGGAGGACAAACATCTGGGCCGAGGGTATGCTGACCTCTTCCTCTTGCTCCGGGAAGAGCGGGGGCTGATAACCCAGGGAACACTCAAAGGGTGAAAGACCCGTGGCAGAGCAGGGAAGGGTGCTGCCGGCATATTCGACCCACACTAGTTGCTGGCTCTAGGTGGTGGAGTTGGTGGGGACCAGGCAGTGCAGAGTCGTCTCCAGGTCTTGGTTGGCTTGCTCCGACTGGCCGTTGGGCTGAGAGTGGATAGCGGAGGACAGGCTGGCCGATGACCCAATGTGTGTGCAGAATGCCTTCCAGAACAGGGACGAGGACTGAGGACCCCGGTCGGAGACCATGTCCACTGGGAGTCCATGGATCCGGAAGACGTGCTGCAACATGAGCTGGGCCGTCTCTTTGGCAGAGGGTAGCTTGGGGAGAGCAAAGAAGTGGGGGGCTTTGGAAAACCGGTCCACAACTGTCAGGACGGCGGTGTTGCCATCAGACGGGAGAATACCCATGACAAAGTCCAGGGATATGTGAGACTAGGGACGGTGAGGAACAGGCAGAGGTTGGAGGAGACCAGCCGGAGCTTGCCGAGGAGTCTTGTTCTGCGCACAGATCGTGCAGGCGGCGACGAACGCGAAGACATCAGGAACCATGGTAGGCCACCAAAAGCGTTGTTGCACAAAGGCCAGGGTCTGACGGAAGCCCGGGTGGTAGGCAAGCCTGGAGGAGTGGACCCACTCCAGGACGAGGAGCGGACAGCATCAGGAACAAACATCTGGTTATCTGGGCCCCTCCCGGGGTTCGGCTGGGAATGCTGCACCTCCCGAACATGCGTCCTTATTCCCCAACTGAGTGCCGTCACCAAGCACGAGGTGGGAAGGATGGTCTCGGATTCCGGAGGTGTAGCCGCGGGGCTATAGCTGCGTGACAGCGCATCTGGATTGACATTCTTAGATCCTCGTCGGTATGAGAGGGAGAAGTTGAACCGGGTGAAAAGCAGGGTCCACCTAGCTTGCCTGGAATTAAGACGCTTGGCAGTGCAGAGATATTCCATGTTCTTGTGGTCTGTCCACACAATGAATGAAAGATTCCCCACATTGTAATTCCTCTCCGTGGTGTTGAGGCGATGGGAGAAGAAGGCACAGGGATGTAACTTGAGGTCCAGGGCCGAACGCTGGGACAGGACCGCCCCCACTCCGAAATCCGAAGCATCTGCCTCCACCACGAACTGGCGGGACGGGGCAGGATAAACCAAGATGTGCGCAGTGGTGAAACGGTGTTTGAGGTCCCGAAACGCCCCGTCAGCAGCTGGGGACCATGTGAACGGAACCTTGGTGAGTGCAGACAAAGGGGAAGCCAGGGTGCTGTAACCCCGGATAAAGTGGCAATAAAGGTTGGCAATAACCAGGAAACATTGCAGCTGCACTCTGGATGTAGGCTGGGGCCAATCCACCACTGCTCTCACCTTCCCGGAATCCATCTGTACACTCCCTGCAGCAATGATGTAGCCAAGGAAGGGAATGGTGGAGTGATGGAATTCACATTTCTCTGCTTTCACAAAAAGCAGGTTCTCCAGGAGGCATTGGAGGACCTGTCGGACGTGGAGCACGTGTTCTTGGGCGGTGCAGGAGAAGTCGAGGATGTCGTCGAGGTAGACAAAGACGAACTGGTTGAACATGTCACAGAGAACATAATTAACCAGGGCCTGGAACACAGCTGGAGCATTGGTAAGGCCAAATGGCATGACTAGATACTCGTAGTGAAAGCCTCCAAAATCCGCACCAGGTGGTAGGCGTTCCGTAGGTCCAGCTTGGAGAACATGTTGGCCCCCTGGAACGGCTCAAAAGCCGAGGAGTTGAGTGGTAGCGGGTAGCGGTTCTTCACCGTGATGTCATTGAGGCCCGGTAGTCGATGCACGGGCGCAGGGTTTTGTCCTTCTTCTCCATAAAGAAGAACCATTTGCCGGCGGGGGAGGCCGGATGAACCAGGCAGCTAGAGATTCCTCAATGTAGGTCTCCATAGCCTTGGTCTCCGGACCCGACAGCGAGTAGTCGTCCCCGGGGCGAGTGGTGCCTGGGAGAAGGTCGATCCCACAGTCGTAGGGTCGGTGTGGAGGAAGCGAAGTGGCCCGGGCCTTACTGAACACCTCCCAGAGGTCCTGGTACTCCGCGGGAATGGCGGAGAGGTCCAAGGCAACTTCCGAGCCCCCAGGAAGACATCCTGGGGAAGGCTGCGCTGACTTCAGGCAATGAGCGTGGCAGAACGGGATCCAGCCCATGATGGCACCAGTAGACCAATCAATAAAGGTGTTTTTTCACTGGAGCCAAGAGAAACCCAATACCACAGGAACCTGAGACTTAATTAGCAGGAATTGGATCATCTCGCTGTGGTTCCCTGATACTCGTAGGTTGATGGGGGTGGTATTGTGGGTGACACGGCCTATAGAGTGCCCGTCCAGCTCTAACGTCCATGTGAATGGAGAGGGACTGAGTGGGGTTGCCCAGCTCAGAAGCTCAAAAGCTCTCTTCGGCCCCAGAGTCGATGAGTACCCGGAGAGATTTCAACTGGTTCCCCCAGAGCAAGATGGCATGAAAGGGGGTGTGAGTAAGGGGTGAGGAAAAGTTTATTTACCTCCTGCATGAACTCCTCCAGACTGAAGCATACGGCCGACTGTTGTTCCCACACTGCCGTAGCCCAGGCGAGAGCCCTCCCGGACATCAGAGTGATGAGGTACGCTATCTTAGAGCGGTCCGAGGGGAAGGAGGAGGGCTGCAATTCAATGATGAGCGAACATGCCCGACAGGTTACCGACTCTCCAGCGAAGCGTTCCGGGGGAGGTAAGCGGGGTTCTCGGAAACCGGGGTGGCCGGAGAGGCTGCGCTGCTAACAGCCGGGTTACTGAGGGGCTGGGAGGTTACCATCGTGGTAGGCTGCCTAACAGACAACCCACAAGATTGCTCCAGCAATGTGTTAAACGCTCAGTCATGGCGTTCGGCCAAGGTCTGGAACCCTTCCATGAGGCCACAAAGCAACTCCTCATGCCTTCCAATGGTGGCTCCTTGGGAGGAGATGGCGTTGCGGAGCTTGTTCGAGTCTGTTGGGTCAGTCATGGCCAGTTCGTACTATCACGTTTCAGGAGAAGACCCAGATGCAGACAGTGTCGAAGTAACAAAAGTTTATTACAAAAACAGGAGGCAGACAAACGACAGGTCAAGGGCAGGCAGAGGTCAGTAATCCAGATCAGAGTACAAAAGGTACAGAATGGCAGGCAGTCTCAGGGTCAGGGCAGGCAGAGGTCAGTAATCCAGGGTGGTGTGACAAGGTACAGAACGGTAGGCAGGCTCAGGAGGGGGGTGGAGACAATCACAAAGACAGGTGAAACAGATCAGGGTGTGACAGTAATTCAGTATCAGTGATCGTAATTGACAATGGGTGACCTCCCCAAGGAGCTGGCCCAATGCTCTTTCCGGTGTTACAGGGCATGCGAGTTAAGATGACGATAACAGTAAAACAGATCAGTTAATACGTAAAAGTGGTTGGTATTGTGCAGATTGGAATTATAACCAAGTCTTTATGCAGGCCAAGGTGCTCTTTAGTTTTAAAGAATGAAGTTAAAGTAAGTTCTCTGTTAGCAGTCAATATCAAGCTACTCTGAATTCTGTTTGGTTTTAGGACACCGATAAATTATATTTACATTTTAGTCATTTAGCAGACGCTCTTATCCAGAGTGACTTACAGTTAGTGAGTGCATACATTATTTGTAATACCCCCTGTGGGAATCAAACCCATAACCCATGCTCTACCAACTGAGCTACATCCCTGCCGGCCATTCCCTCTCCTACCCTACCCTACCCTGGACAACGCTGGGCCAATTGCGCGCCGCCCCATGGGTCTCCCAGTCGCGGCCGGCTACGACAGAGCCTGGATTCGAACCAGGATCTCTAGTGGCAAAGCTAGCACTGCGATGCAGTGCCTTAGACCACTGCACCACTCGGGAGGCCCGAGAATCTGTACAGAGTGGTCTTAACATTTAAATAAATAAATAAAATTGTTTAACTTGGGTCAAACATTTCGGGTAGCCTTCCACAAGCTTCCCACAATAAATTGGGTAAATTTTGGCCCATTCCTTCTAACAGATTTGGTGTAACTGAATCAGGTTTGTAGGCCTCCTTGCTCGCACACGCTTTTTCAGTTCTGCCCCCAAATTTTCTATAGGATTTAGGTCAGAGCTTTGTGATGGACACTCCAATACCTTGACTTTGTTGTCTTTAAGCCATTTCACCACAACTTTGGAAGTATGCTTGGGGTCATTGTCCATTTGGAAGACCAATTTGCGACCAAGCTTTAACTTCCAGATAGATGTCTTGGAATGTTGCTTCAATATATCCACATAATTTTCTTCCTCATGATGCCATCTAATTTGTGAAGTGCACCAGTCCCTCCTGCAGCAAAGCACCCCCACATCATGATGCTGCTACCCCCGTGCTTCACGGTTGGGATGGTGTTCTTCGGCTTGCAAGCATACCCTTTCTCCTCCAAATATAACGATGGTCATTATGGCCAAACAGTTCCAAAAAGTACAATCTTTGTCCCCATGTACAGTTGCAAACCGTAGTCTGGCTTTTTTATGGCAGATTTGGAGCAGTGGCTTCTTCCTTGCTGAGCGGCCTTTTAGGTTATGTCGATATAGGACTTGTTTTACTGTGGATATAAATATTTTTGTACCTGTTTCCTCCAGCATCTTCACAAGGTCCTTTGCTGTTGTTCTGAGATTGATTTTCACTTTTCGCACCAAAGTACGTTCATCTCTAGGAGACAGAAAGCGTCTCCTTCCTGAGCGGTATGACGGCTGCGTGGTCCCATGGTGTTTATACTTGTGTACTATTGTTTATACAGATGAACTTGGTACCTTTAGGCATTTGGAAATTGCTCCCAAGGATGAACCTACTTGTGGAGGTCTACAATTTTTTTTTGGAGGTCTTGGCTGATTTATTTTGATTTTCCCATGATGTCAAGCAGAGAGGCACTGAGTTTGAAGGTAGGCCTTGAAATACATCCACAGGTACGCCTCCAATTGACTCAAATGATGTCAATTAGCCTATCAGAAGCTTCTAAAGACATTATATCATTATCTGGAATTTTCCAAGCTGTTTAAAGGCACAGTCAACTTAGTGTATGTAAACTTCTGACCCACTGGAATTGTGATACAGTGAATTAAAAGTGAAATAATCTGTCTGTAAAGAATTGTTGGAAAAATGACTTGTGTCGTGCACAAAGTAGATGTCCTAACCGACTTGCCAAAACTATAGTTTGTTAACAAGAAATGTGTGGTGTGGTTGAAAAACGACTTTTAATGACTCCAACCTAAGTTTATGTAAACTTATGACTTCAACTGCACATGGGGTACCGGTACAGAGTCAGTGTGAGGGTGCACAGGTTAGTCGAGGTAATTGAAGTAATATGCACATGCAGACAGAGGTAAAGTTACTATAGATAATAAACAGAGAGTAGCAACAGCGTAAAAAGAGGCGGTGGGGAGAACAATGCAAATAGTCCTGGTAGCCATTTGATTAGCTGTTCAGGAGTCTTATGGCTTGGGAGTAGAAGCTGTTAAGAAGCCTTTTGGACCTAGACTTGGCGCGCCGGTACCACTTGCCATGTGGTAGCAGAGAGAACAGTCTATGACTAGGGTGGCTGGAGGCTGGAGTTTTTGGCAATTTTTTGGGCTTTCCTCTGACACCGCCTGGTATAGAGATCCAGGATGGCAGGAAGCTTGGCCCCAGTGATGTACTGGGCCGTACGCACTACCCTCTGTAGTGCCTTGAGGTCGGAGGCCCAGCAGTTGCCATTCCAGGCGGTGATGCAACCACTCAGGATGCTCTCGATGGTGCAGCTGTAGAACGTGTTGAGGATATGAGGACACATGCCAAATCTTTTCAGTCTCCTGAGGGGGAATAGGCTTTTTTGTGCCCTCTTCACGACTGTCTTGGTATGTTTGGACCATGATAGTTTGTTGGTGAGGAACTTGAAGCTCTCAAACTGCTCCACTACATCTCCGTCGATGAGAATGGAGGCATGCTGGGTCCTCCTTTTCCTGTAGTCCACAATCATCTCCTTTGTCTTGACCATGTTGAGGGAGAGGTTGTTAACCTGGCACCACACGGCCAGGTCACTGACCTACTCCCTATAGGCTGTCTCATCGTTGTCGGCAATCAGGCCTACCACTGTTGTGTAGTCGGCAAACCAAATGATGGTGTTGGAATCGTACTTGGCCATGCAGTCATGGGTGAACAGGGAGTACAGGAGGTGACTGAGCACGCACCCCTGAGGGGCCCCGTGTTGAGGATCAGCGTGGCAGATGTGTTGTTACCTACCCTTCCACCTGGGGGTGGCCCGTCAGGATGTCCAGGATCCAGTTGCAGAGGGAGGTGTTTAGTCCCAGGGCCCTTAGCTAGTGATGAGCTTTGAGTCCACTATGATGTTGAACGCTGAGCAGTAGTCAATGAATAGCATTCTCACATAGGTGTTCCTTTTGTCCAGGTGGGAAAGGGCAGTGTGGAGTGCAATTGAGATTGCATCATCTGTGGATCTGTTGGGGCGGTATGCAAATTGGAGTGGGGTCAAGGGTTTCTGGGATAATGGTGTTGATGTGAGCCATGACCAGCCTTTCAAAGCACTTCATGGCTACAGACGTGAGTGCTACGGGTCGGTAGTCATTTAGGCATGTTACCATAGTGTCCTTGGGCATAGGGACTATGGTGGTCTGCTTGAAACATGTTGGTATTACAGACTCAGTCAGGGACAGGTTGAAAATGTCAGTGAAGACACTTGCCAGTTGGTCAGCGCATGCTTGGGGTACACTTCCTGGTAATCCGTCTGGCCCTGCGGCCTTGTGAATGTTGACCTGTTTAAAGGTCTTACTCACATCGGCTACAGAGAGTGTGATCACACAGTCGTCCGGAACAGCTGATGCTCTCATGCATGCTTCAGTGTTGCTTGCCTCGAAGTGAGCATAGAAGTAATTTAGCTCGTCTGGTATGCTCGTGTCACTATGCTTCCCTTTGTAGTCCTTAATAGTTTGCAAGCCCTGCCACATCCGACAAGCGTTGGAGCCGGTGTAGTATGATTCAATCTTAGACCTGTATTGACGCTTTGCCTGTTTGATGGTTCGTCGAAGGGCATAGATGGATTTCTTATAAGCGTCAGTGTTAAAGTCCCGCTCATTGAAAGCGGCAGTTCTACCCTTTAGCTCAGTACGGATGGTGCCTGTAATCCATGGCTTCTGGTTGCGGTATGTATGTACGGTCACTGTGGGGACAACGTCATCGATGCACTTATTGATGAATCCAGTGACTAATGTGGTGTACTCCTCAATGCCATCGGAAGAATCCCGGAACATCTTCCAGTCTGTGCTAGCAAAACAGTCCTGTAGCTTAGCATCTGCGTCAACATAAATTGTCTTCAGCAGATTCCTTACCGTGTCTTAATTTGACATTTAAGTTCATATTTAACAAATTGTATCCCGTAAAGTGGTTTGCAACATGCTCTGTATGGAGAGACTTGTGATGGAGGTACTGGATTTGAAGAAACCACACATACTTAATACCTGGGGCCAAAAGAGGACCTAAAGATGCAACATTATACACCTTCCCTGTACTACATGGATTGTTGCCATGGTAATGCTAATGTCACTTCAATGGCAAAGATGTAAGATGGTGGGTGGGATGCATTTCATATACAGGTGCTATGCTGAGAAAGTGATACAGATAATGGAATCAATTTCCTGTGATTTCTGGAGCAGAGAGCTCACCAAGAAATCATAAAAAATATGAATGATCTATTTAAGTGATAATGCCTGACAAGCCAGTGTTTGGAGGATATTTTGGCATGGGTGTTGTTAGGCCAATGCCAATACATCCTCCAGGCATTATCTGGCATTATCCTGGCGTCCGGCAAAATTAAGGCAGTTATAAACATTTTTTAAACATTACAATACATTCATAACAGATTGCACAACACACTGTGTGTGCCCTCAGGCCCCTAACCACTACCACATCCATGTGTACGTGTGTGTATAGTGCGTATGTTATCGTGTGTCTGTGCCTATGTTTGTGTTGTTTCACAGTCCCCGCTGTTCCATAAGGTGTATTTGTA
This sequence comes from Coregonus lavaretus, assembly GCF_964263955.1. NCBI lineage: Eukaryota > Metazoa > Chordata > Actinopteri > Salmoniformes > Salmonidae > Coregonus > Coregonus lavaretus. The sequence goes on from NC_140026.1 coordinate 29,254,197, forward strand.
TCTGTTTTTTAAATCTGATTCTACTGTTTGCATCAGTTACCTAATGTGGAATAGAGTTCCATGTAGTCATGGCTCTATGTAGTACTGTGCGCCTCACAGTCTGTTGTGGACTTGGGATCTGTGAAAGACCTCTGGTGGCATGTCTTGTGGGGTATGCATGGGTGTCTGAGCTGTGTGCTAGTCGTTTAAACAGACAGCTTGGTGCTTTCAACATGTCAATACCTCTCACAAATACAAGTAGTGATGAAGCATATTACTAATGTTTGCTCTCTGTGTACATCCAAGGGTCAGCCGTAATGCCCTGCTCTGAGCAAATTGCAGTTTCCCTAAGTCCCTCTTTGTGGCACCAAAACTAGAGCCTGTAGGACCTGCCTTGTTGATGGTGCTGTTAAGAAGGTAGAGCAACGCTTTCTTATGGACAGGCTTCTCTCCATCTTAGCTACTGTTGTATCAATATGTTTTGACCATGACAGTTAACAATCCAGGGTTACTCCAAGCAGTTTAGTCACCTCAACTTGCTTAACATTATTCATTACAAGATTAGGTTGAGGTTTATGGTTTAGTGAATGATTTGTCCCAAATACAAGGCTTTTAGTCTTTGAAATATTTAGGACTAACATTCCTTGCCACCCATTCTGAAACTAACTGCAGCTCTTTGTTAAGCGTTGCAGTCATTTCAGTCCCTGTAGTAGCTGACGTGTATAGTGTTGAGTCATCCGCATACATAGACAAACTGGCTTTACTCAAAGCCAGTGGAATGTCGTTAGTAAAGATTGAAAGAAGTAAGGGGCCTAGACAGCTGCCCTGGGAAATTCCTGATTCTACCTGGATTATGTTGGAGAGGCTTCCAATTAAAGAACACTCACTGTTCTGTTAGACAGGTAACTCTTTGTCCACAATATAGCAGGGGGTGTAAAGCAATAACACATACGATGAAGTCAAAAGCTGCACTAAAGTCTAACAAAACAGCCCCCACAATCTTTTTATCTTCAATTTCTATCAGTCATTTGTGTAAGTGCTGTGATTGTTGAATGTCCTTCCCTATAAGCGTGCTGAAAGTGTGTTGTCAATTTGTTTACTGTAAAATAGCATTGTATCTGGTCAAACACATTTTTTTCCAAAACTTTACAAAGGGTTGGTAACAGGCTGATTGGTCGGCTATTTGAGCCAATAAAGGGGTTTTTACTATTCTTAGGTAGCGGAATTACTTTTGCTTCCCTCCAGGCCTGAGGGCACACACATTCTAGTAGGCTTAAATTGTAGATATAGCAACTAGGAGCGGCAATATCGTCCGCTATTTTCCTCAGTAATATTCCATCCAAGTTGTCAGACCCCGGTGGCTTGTCATTGATAGACAACAATAATATATTCACCTTTTCCACACTCACTTTACGGAATTCAAAATTACAATTCTTGTCGTTCATAATATGGTCATATATACTTGGATGTGTAGTGTCAGCGTTTGTTGCTGGCATGTCATGCCTACATTTGTTAAACTTGCCAATGAAAAAATCAAGTAGTTGGCAACATCAGTCGGTTTTGTGAATGACCATCTGATTCAATGAATGATGGAGCTGAGTTAAAAAAAATTCTCCAAAGCTTTTTACTATCATTCTTTATGTCATTTATCTTTGTTTCATAGTGTATTTCTTCTTCTTTTTACTCAGTTTAGTCACATGATTTCTCAAGTTGCAGTATGTTTGCCAATTGGTTGTGCAGCCAGACTTATTTGCCATTCCTTTTGCCTCATCCCTCTCAACCATGCAATTTTTCAATTCCTCATCAATCGACGGGGATTTAACTTTTTTTTTTACAGTAAATTCCTTAATGGGTGCATGCTTATTAGTAACTGGGATAAGCAATTTCATAAATGTGTCAAGTGCAACATCTGTTTGCTCCTTATTACACACCACGGACCAACACATATTATTTATTTCAACAACATAGGAATCACTACAAAACTTATTGTATGACCTCTTATACACTATATTAGGCCCAGCCTTTGGAACTTTGGTTTTCCTAGATATGGCTACTATATTGTGAACACTACATCCGATGGATCTGGAAACTGCTTTCAAGCACATTTCTGCAGCATTAGTAAAGATTTGATCAATGCATGTTGATGATTTCATTCCTGTGCTGTTTATTACTACTCTGGTAGGTTGACTGATAACCTGAACCAGGTTGCAGGCACTGGTTACAGTTTGAAGCTTATTCTTGAATGGGCTGCTTGCCAATATTTAAATCACCCAGAAAATATAGCTCTGTTGATATCACATAGATTTTCAAGCATTTCACACGTTTTCCAGATACTGACTGTTAGCACTTCGTGGTCTTAGCAGCTTCCCACAAGAATGGGCTTTAGGTGAAGCAGGTTATTCTATATCCATATTACTTCAACAGTATTTAACATGAGATCCTCTCTAATCTTTACAAGAATGTGGTTCTGAATATAAACAGCAACACCTCCACCTTTGGCATTTGTCTTTTCTGTAAATGTTATAACCTTGTATTGTTACCACTTTATCATCAAAGGTATTGTCTAAGTGCATTTCAGAGATTGTCAGAATGTGAATATAATTTGTTAGTAGCAAGTTATTAATTTCATGAACATTGTTAAGCTACAAACAGTGAGCTCCATAATTCATTGGACAGTGACCATTCTTTTGTTATTTTGGTTCTGTACTCTAGCACTTTGAGTTTGAAAGGATACAATGACAATGAGGGTGAAGTGCAGACTGACAGCTTTAATTTGAGGGTATTTTCATACATATCGGATGAACCGTTTAGAAATTATAGAAGCTTTGGTACATGGTCCCCCCCATTTTCTGGCATCAAAAAACATTGGACAGTTTAACATAATGTAGAATAAAGTAATCGTTGTTAAGATTTGGTCACATATCCTTTGCATGCAATGACTGCTTGAAATCTGCGATGCATCGACATCACCAGACGCTGGGTATTATCCCTGGTGATACTCTGTCAGGCCTGTACTGCATCCGTCTTCAGTTCCTGCTTGTTTCGGGGACTTATTGCCTTCGGTCTCCTCTTCAGCATGTAAAATGCATGTTCAATTGGATTCAGATCCGGTGATTGACTCGGCCAGTCAAGGATTTTCCCCTTTGTTGCTCTAGCAGTATGTTTAGGGTCATTGTCTTGTTGCATGATGAAGTGCCGTCCAATGAGTTTGGAGGCATTTGGTTTTATCTGAGCAGATAAAATATTTCTGTAGACTTCAGAATTCCTTGTACTTCCGTCTGCAGTCACATCATCGATGAAGACAAGTGAGCCTGTTCCACTGGCAGCCATACAGGCCCAAGCCATAACACCCCCTCCACCATGTTTCACGGATGAGGTGGTATGCTTTGGATCATGGGCATTTCTTTTTTTTCTCCACACTTTCCTCTTTTCATCACTCTGGTACATGTTAATCTTTGTCTCATCTGTCCACAATACATTTTTCCAGAACTCTTGGGGCTCTTTTAGGTGCTTTTTAGCAAACTGCAATCTCGCCTTTCTGTTCTTCAGGCTTATCAGTGGTTTGCATCTTGTAGTGTACCCTTTGTAGTCCTGCTGGTGTAGTCTTCTACATATGGTAAACTTTGTCACATCTACACCTGCATCCAGGAGAGTGTTTTTGATCTGTTGGGCTGTTGTCAGGGGGGTTTTCTTCACCATAGAGAGTATTCTCCGGTCATCCACTACAGTGGTCTTCCTCGGTCTACTGGGACTTTTGACATAATTGAGTTCACCGGTTATTTTTTTATTGTTAATGATGAACCAAACTGTTGACTTGGGCATGGCCAGGGTTTTTGCAATGTTCCTGATTGATTGATTTTCATTTCTGAGCCTTATGACGGCCAGCTTCATTTGCATCGACACTGCTGTCTTCCTCATGTTGTCACACCCCAACAACAACCTCCAAAAGGCAATAGCAAAGTCTAGAATCAATACTATTCATCAACAGCTCTCCTGCATTCACTAACGACACAAATGAATACACCTGCCTAACGACACACATCTGTGAAGCCAATTTAACAAATACTTGTAGTACCTTAAAATGGGGGGACCATGTACAAAAGGTGCTGTCATTTCTAAACGGTTCATCCGATATGTATGGAAAATACCCTCAAATTAATGCTGACAGTCTGCACTTCACCCTCATCGTCATTGTATCCTTTCAAACTCAAAGTGCTAGAGTACAGAACCAAAATAAATAAAAAATGGTCACTGTACAATGAATTATGGAGCTCACTGTATATTAACGTGGGCTATTTTGTTTTGAGCACTTTTCTGGTATGCTTGCTTGTTTTCAATGCTTTACTGGAAAGCTTAGCAGAAGTAGATATTCTAATGTTATTTATGTTAGTGCAGGGTGAGCTGCACACAGTGGACATCCTACTAGGGCACACCACCTCAGTGCTAACAGTATAAATCTGGTTCATAGGCACATGATTGCTGCATACAATAGGTGTAGGATCAGCAGAGGCATTCAGGGCAGTTAGAGGGACATCAATTAGGTTACCTACATTGTGCCTAACAATGCCCCTGGTATAATGTACATTTGCTAAAGCATTATGATGAGTCAGCGACACAGAACTCTTGGGGCTCTTTTAGGTGCTTTTTAGCAAACTGCAATCTCGCCTTTCTGTTCTTCAGGCTTATCAGTGGTTTGCATCTTGTAGTGTACCCTCTGTAGTCCTGCTGGTGTAGTCTTCTACGTATGGTAATCTTTGTCACATCTACACCTGCATCCAGGAGAGTGTTTTTGATCTGTTGGGCTGTTGTCAGGGGGGTTTTCTTCACCATAGAGAGTATTCTCCGGTCATCCACTACAGTGGTCTTCCTCGGTCTACCGGGTCTTTTGACATAATTGAGTTCACCGGTTGTTTTTTTCTTGTTAATGATGAACCAAACTGTTGACTTGGGCATGGCCGGGGTTTTTGCAATGTTCCTGATTGATTGATTTTCATTTCTGAGCCTTATGACGGCCAGCTTCATTTGCATCGACACTGCTGTCTTCCTCATGTTGTCACACCCCAACAACAACCTCCAAAAGGCAATAGCAAAGTCTAGAATCAATACTATTCATCAACAGCTCTCCTGCATTCACTAACAACATAAATGAATACACCTGCCTAACGACACACATCTGTGAAGCCAATTTAACAAATACTTGTAGTACCTTAAAATGGGGGGACCATGTACAAAAGGTGCTGTCATTTCTAAACGGTTCATCTGATATGTATGGAAAATACCCTCAAATTAAAGCTGACAGTCTGCACTTCACCCTCATCGTCATTGTATCCTTTCAAACTCAAAGTGCTAGAGTACAGAACCAAAATAACAAAAAAATGGTCACTGTACAATGAATTATGGAGCTCACTGTATATTAACGTGGGCTATTTTGAGCACTTTTCTGGGATGCTTGCTTGTTTTCATTGCTTTACTGGAAAGTTTAGCAGAAGTAGATATTCTCATGTTATTTATGTTAGTGCAGGGTGAGCTGCACACAGTGGACTTCCTACTAGGGCACACCACCTCAGTACTAACAGTATAAATCTGGTTCATAGGCACATGATTGCTGCATACAATAGCTGTAGGATCAGCAGAGGCATTCAGGGCAGTTAGAGGGACATCAATTAGGTTACCTACATTGTGCCTACCAATGCCCCTGGTATAATGTACATTTGCTAAAGCATTATGATGACTCAGCGACACAATGGTAGGGATTTAACTGAGCTGGGCTTGGGTCATTGATAAGTAATTGTCTCAATGCAGCCTTATATTGCTGTGAAAGAATTGAGGAACCCAAATGATTTGGGTGGATCCCATCCTCCTTATAAAACGTGTTTTGTTTCTAAAAGGTATCGAAATTGTCAATAAAAGTAACACCCATTGAGCTGCAATAATCACGTAGCGAGTTGTGAAGAGAAAGAATCCTGCTAAAGCGGCACAGGGCAAGATATAATGGGTATTTTATTAGTGTCTAGCAGAGAGTCAATCAGCTCTTTGAAATCCAGTTTCAACTGTTCAGAGCTGCCCTTCATAATGTCATTACAACCCATATGGACTACGATAGAATCAATGTCCATGTCCTGGTGTAGTACATTCGGGAGCAGCTTAGAAATGTAATTTACTCGAGCTCCGGGATAGGACATTGTTTTTGCACCAGGAACAGTCACGTTTCTTACCATGGAGCTGCCCAAAATCCCGGCTGGCGAGAAGGATGAGGAAATCCGCCCACTCTCACGCTTCACAGGATGGTGCAGGCCTCCGACAGATGGAGACGCCCCGCTCGATCCAGAGCAGGGACGGATGGTTGCCGACGTCGACTTCGAAATCGTAGGGGAAAGAGTAGGAGTAGGGACAGCGACCGCAGACACAGGTACCCCCAGCGACGAAGGTACAGGAAGATCAGGCTCCAGGGCGGCGAAACTATTCGTTGTTTGTATCCGCTCCGGGCCTCTCGTTGGGAGTGTAGACTGCTTTACGGAAGGCCGCTGTCTTTGCTGCCTTCTACAGCTCGTGACATACGACCATCTTTGATTGCCATGCTCCTCTTGCTGTGCTCCTTCGACTCCGCTATCAGATGGCGGAGGAGAGGCAGGAGATGGCTCCCCTGGCGAACGAACTTCGGGCAACTCCGGCCAGTCGGATAACGACAAATGACAAAACGGAAATGCATCCAACATGTATCATGTTTTAATTTCTAAGTACTGATGTTCAGAGCAAATGTTCAGAGCAAAGTGCACAGGTCTAGTGTAGTTTTTCTTACCCTTGGTAATGCTAATGAGGGATGTGGGCACTTTATATCCATTTTATAAATGTACAGTATATGCAGGGAAGAAGATTGGTTTTAAAAAATATCCTATGTGTTTGGGTGTGTGTGTGTGTGTGTGTGTGTGTGTGTGTATGTACAGTTGAAGTCGGAAGTTTACATTAACCTTAGCCAAATACATTTAAAATCAGTTTTTCACAATTCCTGAAATTTAATCATAGTAAACATTCCATGTCTTAGGTCAGTTAGGATCACACTTTTATTTTAAGAATGTCAGAATAATAGTAGAGAAAATGATTTATTTCAGCTTTTATTTCTTTCATCACATTCCCAGTGGGTCAGAAGTTTACATACACTCAATTAGTATTTGGTAGCATTGCCTTTAAATTGTTTAACTTGGGTCAAACATTTCGGGTAGGCTTCCACAAGCTTCCCACAATAAGTTGGGTGAATTTTGGCCCATTCCTCCTGACAGAGCTGGTGTAACTGAGTCAGGTTTGTAAGCCTCCTTGCTCGCACACGCTTTTTCAGTTCTGCCTACAACTTTTCTATAGGATTGAGGTCAGGGCTTTGTGATGGCCACTCCAATACCTTGACTTTGTTGTCCTTAAGCCATTTTGCCATAACTTTGGAAGTGTGCTTGGGTTCATTGTCCATTTGGAAGACCCATTTGCGACCAAGCTTTAACTTCCTGACTGATGTCTTGAGATGTTGCTTCAATATATCCACATAATTTTCCTTCCTCATGATGTCATCTATTTTGTGAAGTGCACCAGTCCCTCCTGCAGCAAAGCACCCCCACAGCATGATGCTGCCACCCCCGTTGTCACGCTCGTCTGTGAGAGAGGAGGACCAAGGCGCAGCGTTGAAAGCAAACATATTTATTATACGAATGATCACACGATCAAAACAACGAAACGTGACGTCCTTGGTTACATCAACAAACCTTAACGGAACAAGAAACCACAACACAAAGTGTAAAGCCAGACAGTTAAATATGGATCCCAATCAGAGACAACCAGCTGACACTCGTTGCCTCTGATTGGGAGTCACTCAGGCCAACATAGATATACAAACATAGAATCACACACCCTGGCTCAACATAACATAGTCCCCAGAGCCAGGGCGTGACAGTACCCCCCCCCCCCAAAGGCGCGGACTCTGACCGCGCCAAACAACCACAACAGGGGAGGGACCGGGTGGGCACTCCGCCTCGGCGGCGGATCCGGCTCCGGACATGACCCAGGCACGGGTTGTGCTGGACTGACGACGCGCACCCCTGGCTTGGTGCGTGGAGGAGGAACGGGCCTTACCAGGCTGACGACGCACACCGTAGGCTTGGTGCGTGGAGCAGGGACAGGCCGGACTGGGCTGACGAAGCACACCACTGACTTGGTGCGGGGAGCAGGAACGGGCCGAGCCGGGCTGACGATGCGCACCACAGACTTGGTGCGGAGAGCAGGAATGGGCCGGACTGGGCTGGCGACGCGCACCACAGACTTGGTGCGGAGAGCAGGAACGGGCCGGACCGGGCTGACGACGCGCACCACTGACTTGGTGCGGGGAGCAGGAATGGGCCGGACCGGGCTGACGACGCGCACCACTGACTTGGTGCGGAGAGCAGGAATGGGCCGGACCGGGCTGATGACGCGCACCACTGACTTGGTGCGGGGAGCAGGAATGGGCCGGACCGGGCTGACGACGCGCACCACTGACTTGGTGCGGGGAGCAGGAACGGGCCGCGCCGGGCTGACGAAACGCACCACTGACTTGGTGGGAGTAGCAGGAACAGGCCGGACCGTACTGGGAACACACACCACTGACCCTACGTGGGGATCAGGAACAGGCCGGACCGGACTGGCAACACACGCCAGTACCTCTCGCCGTGCCTCTACATCCTCCTTCCCCCTGGTGACCAGTGACTCCCGTAACCTGGCAGCCTCCTGCTGCCCCGTCGTCCACGGCGTTAGCCCCCCCCCTAAAAAATGTATGGGCTTCACGCCTACCCGTGGCCAATGCCTCCATCCCTCTCGCCAGACTCTCACCCCACTGCTCCAAAGTCCAACCTCTCTCCTCTTCGCTTGGCTTGGCCCAGTCGAGACTCCTACTCCACTGCTCCCAAGTCCATCCTCTCTCTTCTTCACGCTGCTTGGTCCTGGTATGGTGGTTTCTTCTGTCACGCTCGTCTACGAGAGAGGAGGACCAAGGCGCAGCGTTGAAAGCAAACATATTTATTATACGAATGATCACACGATCAAAACAACGAAACGTGACGTCCTTGGTTACATCAACAAACCTTAACGGAACAAGAAACCACAACACAAAGTGAAAAGCCAGACAGTTAAATATGGCTCCCAATCAGAGACAACCAGCTGACACTCGTTGCCTCTGATTGGGAGTCACTCAGGCCAACATAGATATACAAACATAGAATCACACACCCTGGCTCAACATAACATAGTCCCCAGAGCCAGGGCGTGACACCCGTGCTTCACAGTTGGGATGGTGTTCTTCGGCTTGCAAGCCAACCCCTTTTTTTCCTCCAAACATAACGATGGTCATTATGGGCAAACAGTTCTATTTTTGTTTCATCAGACCAGAGGATATTTCTCCAAAAAGTATGATCTTTGTCCACATGTGCAGTTGCAAACCATAGTCTGGCTTTTTAATGGCGGTTTTGGAGCAGTGGCTTCTTCCTTGCTGAGCGGCCTTTCAGGTTATGTCAATATAGGACTCGTTTTACTGTGGATATAGATACTTTTGTACCTGTTTCCTCCAACATCTTCACAAGGTCCTTTGCTGTTGTTCTGGGATAGTTTTGCGCTTTTCACACCAAAGTACGTTCATCTCTAGGAGACAGAACGTGTCTCCTCCCTGAGCGGTATGATGGCTGCGTGGTCCCATGGTGTTTATACTTGCATACTATTGTTGGTACAGATGAATGTGGTACCTTCAGGCATTTGGAAATTGCTCCCAAGGATGAACCAGACTGTCACGATTCTCTAAAGCGGAACCCAGAAGCAGACCAGGACAAGGTGAGTTGAATGAAGGTGAGTATTTATTTAAAGACTTAAATGTGGAAGCAGGAGAATCCCGCTGATGGAGCTGACAGTGGAGGTGAGTTGGTGGGAGTGAATGGGCAGATCCAATGAGGTTTCTGAAGCCACAGACGACCAGGCAGAGGTGGAGTGAATATTCTGGGAGAGTAACTGTAGACAGAGGAAACGAAGGTGAGTTCACAGCAAGCAAAAAGTAACAGAACAGCAAAACTAATTTTTAGTAATCTGAGGCTGATACGCAGGCACAACATACTGTTCATGGCTAATGATCCGGCAGGGAATGGATGTCAGGTCAGAGCTTATGAAGTGGAGAGGTGATGATCAGAACCAGGTGTGCAGATAGCTGATGAGATGCAGGTGCGGGTAATGGAGAGAGCTCCCGCCTTGCTTCGTCGCCCGGCAACCAGACAGGGTGCGTTCAGGAAACTCAGGAAAAAAAACTCCAGGAGAGAAAACAGGCAACTCAGGCAGAAACCGACTCAGGAAGCTGGATTCATGACACAGACTTGATGTCAAGCAAAGAGGCACTGAGTTTGAAGGTAGGCCACAGGTACACCTCCAATTGACTCAAATGATGTCAATTAGCCTATCAGAAGCTTCTAAAGACATTATATCATTTTCTGGAATTTTCCAAGCTGTTTAAAAGCACAGTCAACTTAGTGTATGTAAACTTCTGACCCACTGGAATTGTGATACAGTGAATTGTAAGTGAAATAATCTGTCTGTAAACAATTGTTGGAAAAATTACTTGTGTCATGCACAAAGTAGATGTCCTAACGAACTTGCCAAAACTATAGTTTGTTAACAAGAAATGTGTGTAGTGGTTGAAAAACGAGTTTTAATGTCTCCAACCTAAGGTAAACTTCCGACTTCAACTGTATGTATGTGGCCTTAGCCTGGATTGTTATGCCAGTGACTGTGTGACTTTTGCGACCTAAACTAGTGACCGAGACAAGACATCTAGCTGTTTAACAACATTGATAATATTTACTGTATTGAATTGACAAATGAGGGCCTTATCATATGTAGCAGGTTGTCGATTTACTTCCTGCTCCTTGCCACTATGTGAGCATATGATGGTCTGTGTTGTAGGTTAATAACAAAGATTTTTCCTACTATATGCTGGCTGGCTCAATACTAACATGCTTTTCCTTCACTGATGACCAACCTTTTGTGTTTGGACAGCAAAGACCAAAAGGGGCATTAGAGAAGGTTATACTTTACAGACAAAAACAAAAACTATATCTATTACTCTAAAGGATAAAAATGTTATGTCCAATGCAAGAAGTTATGGCAACACTCAGACTCCAGAATAGCCGATCCTGCACCACCCCAGGTTTGAACAAGAGCATGGGGAGCTCTGCTTAACATGTATTTTTTATTTATTTTACCTTTATTTAACTAGGCAAGTCAGTTAAGAACAAATTCTTATTTACAATGACGGCCTACACTGGCCAAACCCGGACGACGCTGGGCCAATTGTGCGCCGCCCTATGGAACTCCCAATCACGGCCAGTTGCGATACAGCCTGGAATCGAACCGGGGGTCTGTAGTGACGCCTCAAGCACTGAGATGCAGTGCCTTAGACCAACATACAGGTTCTTAAAGTTTTGGTTGAGTGGCAAAGTAAGTCCGCAACAGGTTGCAAGTTTACAAGTTTTATTTTCTCCTAATCCACCATTAGTCAAAACCTCAGACTTCTCTATTTTAAGCCTGGTCAAAGGACAAGGAGCACACAGGAGAACACAATGAAATATATACTGAACAGAAATATAAACGCAACATGCAACAATTTCAACGTTTTTGCTGAGTTACAGTTCATATAAGGAAATCAGTAAATTGAAATAAATAAATGAGGCCCTAATCTATGGATTTCACATGAATGGGCAGGAGTGCAGCCATGGATGGGCCTGCGAGGGCATAGGCCCAACCACTGGGGAGCCAGGCCCAGCCAATCAGAATGAGTTTTTCCCCACATGGGTCCTCAGATCCTCAAAAAGTTCTACAGCTGCACCATCGAGAGCATCCTGACTGCTTGCATCACCGCCTGGTATGGCAACTGCTCGGCTTCCGACCGCAAGGCACTACAGAGGGTAGTGCGTACGGCCCAGTACATCACTCGGGCTAAGCTTCCTGCCATCCAGGACCTCTATACCAGGCGGTGTCAGAGGAAGGCCCTAAAAATTGTCAAAGACTCCAGCCACCCTAGTCATAGACTGTTCTCTCTGCTACCACACGGCAAGCAGTACCGGAGCGCCAAGTCTAGGTCCAAAAGGCTTTTTAACAGCTTCTACCCCCAAGCCATAAGACTCCTGATCAGCTAATAATGGCTACCTAGACTATTTGCATTGTTTTACGCTGCTGCTACTCTGTTTATTATCTATGCATAGTCACTTTTACTCTACCCACATGTGCATATTACCTCAATTACCTCAACTAACCGGTGCCCCCGCACATTGACTCTGTACCGGTACCCTCTGTATATTGCCTCCCTACTGTTATTTTATTTAACTGCTGCTCTTTAATGATTGAATGATTTTTTACTCATCTATTTTTTACTTAACACATTTTTTCTTAAAACTGCATTGTTGGTTAAGGGCTTGAAGTAAGCATTTCACTGTAAGTTCCAGTAGGACAGTGTCACAAGGCTACATAGTCATAGACCTACACTTCACAACTGCTGGAGGGAATAAACAGACGTCCTTGATTGTGAATGAAATGTAGAATGAAATGTGTGCAACACGAGGTAAACAATGGTTTTCCATCAATAGAATCAATGTAGGGACATAGGCGGCGCATGAGTTTCAACTTTGGGGAAGCTAATTTTCACCAAAAAAATTCACATTTATAATAAAAGCACTCCATGCTTCATCACATTTGCAGACTTATGTAAGCGCCTCCTATTCATAATGTCATGAGTAGATTGGATAGTCATAATTTAGGCTAACTATATAACTCAATCACTGTTCGCAAAAAATACTGTTCAATGCATGGCTGAGTGCATACAGCCTAGAGTAGGCCTAGGCTACAGGCTAGCCTATATCAGATATGTTTCTTCTTTCTTTGCACAAAAAAATGTGGCCTTTTATAAAAACATTTCATGCAATTCTACTACACTTTATATGACTGGAGACATTAGAATAATCTTTTTTAATATGACAAATTACAGGGTAGCCTACTCTGCTGACACTGAATAACAGATCAATAAAAACGGGGTAAAGCTTGCCTAAAAACTAACTTTTAAGTGGCACTGACCCAACAATGATAAAGTGTGAATATGCTCAGCGGGCATTCACCAGGGATATGGCCGATGCCCTCCACTGGTGCCAATAAGATAGGCTATACTGTTGTTTGCTCAATGAAGTTGCTAATTTTGATAACTAAAAGACAGATTGAGTCTTTTCATTGTATTCTCTTTACAGCAATAGCCATATGCTTTACAAACTATTTTTTCGCGCAATTGTATTTTTAAATATTGCGATATGCCTGGCTGAGCATATTTAATAAATGTTACTTGAAGGAAAGCTTAGCTTCCCCTAGCCTTATGGACGTGCCATCTACATGTAGGAAGGTATCATGATATCATAAGAGAATTGCTTAGGCTGCACTTACCAGTAGGACTATGTGAGCTTTTTAACAGTAGCCTAAACGTACAGTTAAAGTATCCATCACCAATAAATGAACTTCAGAGATAATAGGCTGGTTTATGCTGCGAACAACATGCTTTTGTTAGCCTACCAGAATAGCCTACAAAAAGAGGTTTGTGATAGGCCTTCAATTAAAAGGTTTAACTTGTTATAGCCTATACAGTGAGGGAAAAAAGTATTTGATCCCCTGCTGATTTTGTACGTTTTCCCACTGACAAAGAAATGATCAGTCTATAATTTTAATGGTAGGTTTATTTGAACAGTGAGAGACAGAATAACAACAAAAAAATCCAGAAAACCGCATGTCAAAAATATTATAAATTGATTTGCATTTTAATGAGGGAAATAAGTATTTGACCCCCTCTCCATCAGAAAGATTTATGGCTCCCAGGTGTCTTTTATACAGGTAACGAGCTGAGATTAAGAGCACACTCTTAAAGGGAGTGCTCCTAATCTCAGCTTGTTACCTGTATAAAAGACACCTGTCCACAGAAGCAATCAATCAATCAGATTCCAAACTCTCCACCATGGCCAAGACCAAAGAGCTCTCCAAGGATGTCAGGGACAAGATTGTAGACCTACACAAGGCTGGAATGGGCTACAAGACCATCGCCAAGCAGCTTGGTGAGAAGGTGACAACAGTTGGTGCGATTATTCGCAAATGGAAGAAGCACAAAATACCTGTCAATCTCCCTCGGCCTGGGGCTCCATGCAAGATCTCACCTTGTGGAGTTGCAATGATAATGAGAACGGTGAGGAATCAGCCCAGAACTACACGGGAGGATCTTGTCAATGATCTCAAGACAGCTGGGACCATAGTCACCAAGAAAACAATTGGTAACACACTACGCCGTGAAGGACTGAAATCCTGCAGCGCCCGCAAGGTCCCCCTGCTCAAGAAAGCACATATACAGGCCCGTCTGAAGTTTGCCAATGAACATCTGAATTTTTCAGAGGAGAACTGGGTGAAAGTGTTGTGGTCAGATGAGACCAAAATGGAGCTCTTTGGCATCAACTCAACTCGCCGTGTTTGGAGGAGGAGGAATGCTGCCTATGACCCAAAGAACACCATCCCCACCGTCAAACATGGAGGTGGAAACATTATGCTTTGGGGGTGTTTTTCTGCTAAGGGGACAGGACAATTCACCGCATCAAAGGGACGATGGACGGGGCCATGTACTGTCAAATCTTGGGTGAGAACCTCCTTCCCTCAGCCAGGGCATTGAAAATGGGTCGTGGATGGGTATTCCAGCATGACAATGACCCGAAACACACGGCAACAGAGGAGTGGCTCAAGAAGAGGCACATTAAGGTCCTGGAGTGGCCTAGCCAGTCTCCAGACCTTAATCCTATAGAAAATCTGTGGAGGGAGCTGAAGTTTTGAGTTGCCAAACGTCAGCCTCGAAACCTTAATGACTTGGAGAAGATCTGCAAAGAGGAGTGGGACAAAATCCCTCCTGAGATGTGTGCAAACCTGGTGGCCAACTACAAGAAACGTCTGACCTCTGTGATTGTCAACAAGGGTTTTGCCACCAAGTACTAAGTCATGTTTTGCAGAGGGGTCAAATACTTATTTCCCTCATTAAAATGCAAATCAATTTATAACATATTTGACATGCGTTTTTCTTGATTTTGTTGTTGTTATTCTGTCTCTCACTGTTCAAATAAACCTACCATTAAAATTATAGACTGATCATGTCTTTGTCAGTGGGCAAACGTACAAAATCAGCAGGGGATCAAATACTTTTTTCCCTCACTGTAGTTCACAACAACAGGAAAAAAATACATTTAATCGCCTAAATAAAATGAAGAGAAACTTTCATGGCGACACTTTGTTTAATCGTTAAAGTGTTGGCTAATGTTTTACTGAAACATAAGGAAGCTATCCAATTTTCAATAGCACCGATGACAACAACCTATTAATTGGATAATATGGGAGAACCGTGCGTAATGGATGGATTTGGCGGACGGGTTGCAAAATAAATCCTCCCATGGGATCAACTTGCTGTGGCATGCAGTTTTATAGCCTCATGCAGTAGTAGCAGTTATAATAATAACAATTAAGAATAATACACTTTTAATACCTTACTATTCTGTGCAGGCTGACGCGGACCGATTAGGCTATTTAAAATACTTCAAGCTATAGCCAAAAGCCACCTACTGGGCAAAAAAAAATCTGAGGTGCGCTGAGGATTATTTGGACAATAATGTTGTGTGGAGTAATTTTTATTAGCGGGAAGAAGTTTAACTAATATAAACAAAAGTGTCACACTACATAGGGGCATATCTTTCAATCAGGGCATTTGAAGCCGAGCAGAGATCTTTATACCTTGTGCCAAACCTGGTCTGATATTGCAAAGAAGATTAGTCTGGTCCCTTTGGGGATTTAGATCATTAAACAGTACTTTAGGGACTGCAGATTACCGGCATGGAGCTGTTTTACGAACCAATAATCAGTGTTCTCTTTTGATGATATCACCATTGTGCATGCCCTTGGTGTCAGTCTGTTCAATTACAGCCAAAATGTGTTTTGTGGGGTTTGTAGTGAGTCTCTTATAGAACTTCTGATCAATCAGTTGCCTGAGTCCTTCAGTTTTTAAGACTGCAATTATGTTGTACAAACGGTAATCTTGAGTGGTTTTGCTTGTAAATACTTTTTTTGTTTTATTACGAACATTTTAATACTTTTCTTGTTTTTAAAACCTGAAGCTGTTTTAGACAGTGTAGTTGTGTACAGTAACAGTGCCTCCCTTGTCTGCTGGGAGGATGACTATAGATGTGTCATTCTGGAGATTTCTCAGAGCGGGTAAAGTTATTTCTGAAATGTCCTATTGCCTCTAGCTTGGATATGTCTTTACGCACCAGTCTGTAGTACGCATCCAAAACTGGGTCAATAGTGAACTACTTACTATCTCGTTCAAACTACTTAGTATCTCATATGAACAACCTATTATCTCGTTTGAACTATTTTTTTCTACTAAGTCATTCAAACACAATACTAAGTCGTTCAAACAAGATACTAAGATAACAAGATAATTCCCAAAGTCAGATTTTCTTTTTTTTTTCTTTTTTTGCCTTGGCCTTCAGTGCTTCTGTAATTATTGCATTTTGGTCGTGCCTTACGCTTTCCTAAACTTTTCTATAGCTCTCAGATGCATTTCATACACTTTAAACCATACTAATTTAAATATATTCTTTTTAAATAAATCTATTATAGACATGTTTGTGCAGTGGTGAACCTATAGGCCTTCAGTGTGTGACAGGTTCGTGATTCTGAAAGGACAGCAACCGTAATACCAGCGCACTCATATAGGAGAGTGTACTTTTTGTAAAACACAAAGAGCCAGTGGTGCAGTGGAGGGTATACGCAGGTATAAGCCGTATACCCATTTCTTTCAGTGGACATTGCTTATACTCACTTCTTTATCCCTACTGATGCGTATCAAAGTAATGTAGTGGAGGTATAGGACTAATCAATTATGTAGTACAGTAGAGAAATCATGCACAAAGTAGCCTACACAATCGCAAAGCACGTTAAATATGTTCACATACTAGTCGCACACACAGCCTAGTTTCAGCGGAATATCATCTGTAGGCAGCAAGTGTGCAGCTCTCAACTGGTTTTGGCATGGAGCAGCTCACCGAAGAATGACATCGGTTGCCAGTAGGGTAGGAAAGATGTTTCAACTTATGATATCTACCAGTAAATGCTAACTAAGGCAACAGTGGGTATGCAAACTAGGTATTGAAAAAGCTTCATCCGTAGTGTTGGTTAGTAGGCTATTTGTGATGCGCAATTATCATCATGAGCTGTTTGCATCAGGGGTATAAACATGGATGGGCCTGGGTGGACAGAGGCCCATCCACTGGGGAGCCAGGCCCTGACAGGCCCACCCAATCAGATTGATGTGGTTTAAGCATTGTTGTGGACTTACACGATCACATTTTTTCATTTTCTTCTATAAAAAAAAAAAGTGTGATTTTGAGAGTGAACATCTGATAAATCTATAGGAAAACTCATAAAAAAACATTGGAAAATATAGGATTTTCCACACAGGGTGCCTTTCCTTCATTGAGCAGGCCATTTGGGAACTTTTTGGCAAAATTTGAGTATACCCACTTCTCCATGCACCACTACACCACTGCATAGGGCCGATGGAAAGACAGCAGTCACACCCAGCATGATGTTAATGGATATGCAGTCCATAAACTCTGACATAATAAGCCAGTAGGTGCCAATCATAAGAATATAAAAACACAACCATTAAGCATTTCCCAATTGAAATGTACAACTATTACTTCCCATTTCAAAAAACATTTCACGTTTAGAACACAAAGTAACCGGTGATCTAAAGTTTAAAATGGAACTGACAGTGCTTTACTACTTTGCAGATATGAAACAAACAGACAATCAGGATGTCAGTCAAAAATATCAAATTCCCAGTTTGTTACAAAACCAACTTCATAAGAGGTTTTAAAAATATGTTATATTTGACTCAACGTTCCATGACGTACACTAAGGCATTGTTGGCAGAATAGATGGATGCAGTTCAATGCATGATTAATATAATTCACCAATATATTTCTTGGTAGTCCATAAAATATTGCTATAAGGTTGTAAATCACAGCTGGCCTGGTACATTGTTTACTGCCTCCATTCGGGATGCACTGTTTCAGTTTCAATGACTCAATATTCTGGACAAAAATGGACTAATGTAACTAAGGCTGGGAATGTCAATACAATCAAACTAGCAAGGGCAATGATCACAAGTCAGTTATAACGTGGCTAACAGGCTATCATGTAGCAAGCTAAAAACACGGAGCCTAACGTTAGCTAGATAGCTAGAGATGCAGGTGTCATTTGGTTAGCTAGCAAGAACTTGAAGTACTATTATACAGTTAGCATATTTATTGCGTTCGCAAATTCAGCGCAGAACAACTGATGAATTTACAAATGCGCAACACCTGTTGAATATGACCAGTGTCAGTAAACGTAGGCAAAAAAAGTAATAGTTAGTCAAGAACGCTCTAGATAACACGTAAACAACCTAACCAGCTCTGCTACGGCGGTGTAAAATGGTCAGAGTGAGGTGTTCTATCATTTGTGTCTGGAAGTAGCTGGCTAGCAAACTAGCCAACTTTAGCCAGTTAGCTTGGGTGCTTGGTTGGGACAAGTAGCATTGGCAGGCAAGCTGCAGAAGGACGAGGAGGCTACAATACCCAATCATTTTTCAGTGCAATTTTGACGGCCAACTAGCTGAAACAGTTTGAGAGGGTTTATCTAATGTGCCTTTGTTAGATTTTAGGTAATCTTGCTCTGACTAGAATTAGTTGTCGATCTTGTTGTTGTTGATGTGCATAACTGAGGGAGAGAGAGCCTACCTTTTCATCGTTGTTTGATCAATAGGACTGTAAAGTTCCCAAATGTAAGAGGACTCCCGTGGTGTTTACATATATCCATTCAGGTGTATTTTGTGGCTTTTGGCGAATGCGATCTAAAGTCGCGCTGTTGTGACTGCCGGTAAACACACAGTCCAGATCAAAGTGAATGATGGTAGGCCCGTGTGGCAAATGGCTTGTTTGTATAAAGGTCTTCTGTAGCTCTGATTGGCTATAGGGCACAAGTCTGGTAGACTCCGGTCCTGGACAAGACAGATGGTTTTATTTGGTTTTATTTCCTGCAGTGTCTATTAATTGTCCAAACGCACTGCCGCTTTCCCACTCTATATTGCTATAGAATTGTCACAAATACCTTAGTATATGTAATTCCCAAACATTCTAAGAATTTATGAAAATGTGAAAATGACCATATCTACAGTAAGTGGTCGCTTGACAGATTTTTTTTTTAAAGTGTCATATTCTTCTTTTGTTGTCAGTTCCACCTTAAATGCAACAATATTTCACACACAAGTTATTTTCAAAGAGATGGCTAGCAACAAGCGTGCTGCAATAAAAAACAGAGTTCCACTCACCAGATGATGATCATTTGAAACTTAACTTCTTGTTGAAAGTTATTCTTGAAAAGGGAGAAGCTAACAAATTAGCAACAACATCCTCTTTGATAACACCTGATAATGTAGTGTCTGAAGGTCTGTGATTTTGCTGAGATTTGCAAATGTTGTAATAGATTAACTTTACTCTGCTTTGCTGAAACATCTGGAAAGCATTCCTACATAGGCTTCTTGGAATAGAGGACATTTGGACATATGTGGAGACCAGGGATTGGTCTGTCAAAAAACCACCCATCTTATGTTACATAGGATAAATACCATGTTTTTGAACAAAGGACGAGGAGAAATAACATATCAGAGATTTGGGTTCGGTTATTCTCCAGATATCTGCAGATGTCTGTAAATTGACGCTGGAATCCTTTGATGGAATAAACCTTTATAATCAAAGTACAGCGTCAGCGGAATTCTTATCATCACAGCATAATTAGCAACATATTTTGAGACACCACAATAACACATCAAAAGCTAACTAGCTAGACTGTGGGAAAACTACTGCTCGCTATTGCGCAGTGACTTATCGGCCTTCAAGAAGGCAGAAGTTTCCTACTCATCAAGTCAAAATGTGATTTGGTTGATTCCACTGTCACTCAAACATTTTGCCCTAATACAGTTGAATGGCAGATGCCATTATCTAACTTCTGATGGCCTAGCCAATGGCTGACTTACCTAGCTAGATTTATCCCCCCAGAGACCAGCAAAAAAAAGTCCTGATTGGATATTTTTTTATCTTCAGTGTTAACCCTTCGTTTCTAACAAAACCTAAAGAGATTAAAGCAGAACATCATTGAAAATAATAATATAATTATAATTATTGTTATATTATTGTAATCGTTATTTTATAAATCCTTAGCCCTTCTCTTAAGGCATAGAAGGCCCATTGTTCCCCACTGTGTTTGGGTTAGTAATAATTTGTAGAATGGCTCTATTTACCCTCAACATGCGTTTTTTCACTATTGTTAATGTCTAAAGAATCCATATGCTGTTCTGAAATATGGACACAGAAATACTGGACCTTTTGAACTCTTATTATGGTGGTAATCTGACAAAATTACAATCATGGTCTTGAATTGGATTCGCATATTTCTGGTCTTGGTCTTGACTCGGACTCGATTTGCTCCGGTCTTGGTCTTGAATCGGTCTCGCTTTAGGTGGTCTCGAACACAACACTGACTTTGTAAGTAATTCAGCCTTGACTACTACAAGGTTTAGATAGTTGGCGAGAATAACTTACCTAGCAATTTATAAAATGTTAGCTGACATTGGCTAATTGAGTGACTGACATAACGAGAGGAAAACGGCTTTTTCACTACCAAATTTCGAAATTGCACCGTGTGTATTATATACTATTCTAACTCTTTTTTTTGCGGGGGGGTGCCTAGCGGCCGGGGGCACTTATGTTGCTTATTGGCCCTGAAGAAGACCAAATTCAATGTTTCATCAAATAATTTTTACATATTTGTGTCTGATTAAAAATGTTGAGACAAGAAGAAACAGAGGGGTGTGGCTAAGATATGGCGCCTCTCTGCAGAATGCATGCACTCAGCTCTCCAGAATGCGTCCAGCTATCTCCCACCGATTCTTGCACATTAATTGTTTCATTGTTTTCCCTTTGATTGTTAATTTTGATTAATTTCCCATATGTCACCAGTAGGCCTATTACAGTATATGTACTGTTAATCCCCGTCATTTGGTTACATTAACTTCTGTAAATGCAGGTATTAATTACAGTAATTTGCCATTCACATTTTCAGAGTGGAAACATTGTTTGCAGAGTTCACAACCTGCTACATTTGTGAGAAACAAGTTTTGGTTTATTACATAACCATTATACATTTTTTCATTGTCTTTTGTTTGGAGTGCTCCATGTGAGCAATGAGCATGTATCTGGTTTATCTGCCTGATAATGAAGCCTGCGCGACTGAACACGCATAGAAATACCCGGAGCTGCAAGCAAATGTAGGAAAGTGCCCATTTGGGGATGTCTCAGTTCAGATTGTCACCACATCCACCACTAATAAGCTCTTTCTCAGTCATTTGTCCCCCAACCATTCAAGTGTTGCTTTAGCAGTATGCTTAGGGTCATTGTCCTGCTGGAAGGTGAACCTCCGTCCCAGTCTCTGGAAGACTGAAACAGGTTTCCCTCAATAATTTAATATAATATATAATAATATAAGCTTGGCACATCTATCCTCTGGGATTTTTGCCCATTCTTCAAGGCAAAACTGCTCCAGCTCCTTCAAGTTGGATGGGTTCCGATGGTGTTTTTCCCTGTATTTAGCGCCATCCATAATTCCTTCAATTCTGACCAGTTTCCCAGTCCCTGCCGATGGAAAAACATCCCCACAGCATGATGCTGCCACCACCATGCTTCACTGTGGGGATGGTGTTCTCAGGGTGATGAGAGGTGTTGGGTTTGCGCCAGACATAGCGTTTTCCTTGATTGCCAAAAAGCTCAATTTTAGTCTCATCTGACTTGAGTACCTTCTTCCATATGTTCGGAGAGTCTCTCACATGGCTTTTGGCGAACACCAAATGTGTTTGTGGAGTGTATGGCTTAAAGTGGACCTATGGACAGATACTCCAATCTCCGATCTGGAGCTTTGCAGCTCCTTCAGGGTTATCTTTGGTCTCTTTGTTGCCTCTCTGATTAATGCCCTCTTTGCCTGGTCCATGAGTTTTGGTGGGCGGCCCTCTCTTGGCAGGTTTGTTGTGGTGCCATATTCTTTCCATTTTTTTATAATAGATTTAATGGTGCTCCGTGGGATGTTCAAAGTTCTGGACTTCTACACAACTTTGTCCCTGACCTGTTTGGAGAGCTCCTTGGTCTTCATAGTGCCATTTGCTTGGTGGTGCCCCTTGCTTAGTGGTGTTGCAGACTCTGGGGCCTTTCAGAACAGGTGTATATATATACTGAGATCATGTGACACTTAGATTGCACACCGGTGGACTTTATTTAACTAATTATGTGACTTCTGAAGGTAATTGGTTGCACCAGATCTTATTTAGGGGCTTCATAGCAAAGGGGGTGAATACATATGCAACCACCACTTTTTTTTATAATTTTTTGAAACAAGTTATTTTTTTAATTTCACTTCACAATTTGGACTATTTGTGTATTTCCATTACATGAAATCCAAATAAAATTCAATTTAAATTACAGGATGTAATGCAACAAAATAGGAAAAACGCCAAGGGGGATGAATACTTTTGCAAGGCACTGTATGACATCATTAGAATTATGCCTTAATCAATTGGCTTGATGGATCAGCTTCTCACATAAGCTTTGATCGACAGGTTAGTAGTTAAATATAGATACTGTATCTTTATGATTCTGCAGGTCAATTACCTTATGTCAAGCCATAGAAATATGATAAGCATAATGAGTTTGCCGTTTGTGAAGAGAGTAAAGACATTTATTCTATCAAGACACGAGGAGCGCAAGGACAGCTGGTGCGCACCTGATTGGTAGGGCTAAGCATGAATAATCATTGAAAATTGTGAAAAACTTCTCCTACTACATTAATAATAATAATAATAATAAATAATATGCCATTTAGCAGACGCTTTTATCCAAAGCGACTTACAGTCGTGCGTGCATACATTTTTGTGTATGGGTGGTCCCGGGGATCGAACCCACTACCTTGGCGTTACAAGCGCCGTGCTCTACCAGCTGAGCTACAGAGGACCACATTCCCATTAAAGTGTGATGAGATGAGAGATGATGGTTGAGATGAGATGAGATGAGAAAATGATGGTTAATATAACTATTATATGATCCATTTTATTCCAAGTAATATTGTAAGGGAAAATATTGTGGTTGTTCAACATTGCAATGTTGACGCATGGTTCATGTTCATAAATGTCAAACATATAGCGTTAATGGTAACATTTTATTTTAAGGGGTCCTTATTACAGTGTAATTACACTGTAAAAAGTGTTGTAGTTAATTGTAATAACTCATAGTTACAATGTAATAACAACATGTAACTGGTGGTAGTTTCAGTCTGTAATTACAGGTGTAACAACGAATGCTTGTTACCATGCTTGTTACAAATGGCAAATGTACACAAAATTCACCAATTTAGCATTTTGTTTCTTCTCAGCTGCATCTGATTTAGTAATAACTATCACAAAGTTGTAATCTCTTGTGGACAGATAAGCTGTGTGTCCCGAGATTACATAGGCTCTAATTACCTACCCATGAATGCACACTTCAAAAATTCCACAAAATGTTATTGCTAGCACTTGCCCCCAAGAAGTGTACCATCTGGGTTAATTTGGTTGAGTTTACAAAAACAGATAAGATGTAGGTCCACCTCACTGACTATGGTCTGCCATACGGGTGTCATTCTCAAGTGGGAGGATAAACACACAAGTACACCACAGACTATATGTCAAATATGCATAAGTACAATGTAATTAGTAGGTGTTACACAGGATTTAGCTAGTTAAAATTAAGTGTATCTTGAGTGGTACTTACTTGTAGTTAATGTGTACTTATATAGTACATTACCCATCCTGACAACCTGGCCCTAATTTTAAAGCTTCTGGAACCACCATCCAAGTGAGAAAATAAACACACTAGTGCAACACAGAGTACAGGTAATATCTGCATAAGTACAATGTAATTACTTGGTGTTACACAGGATTTAGCTAGGTAAAATGAGGGGTACTTACTTGTAATTATTGTGTACCTAGAAAGTATGTTACCCATACTGCCAATGTAATCATCAGCTTCGAATGTGCCATCCAAGTTAGAAAATAAATACACTAACATACCACAGTGTACATATCAGTAATATCTGCATAAGTCCTCGTCACAAAATCCTCGTCAGAAGTTGTAACACAGGATTTTGGCTATTTAAAGTTAAGTGTAACTTTAAAGTTACCTACAAGCAATTTCTATATAATTACTTACTACTCATTACCAAGTCAAAATACCTACAAACAAAAGATGAGCTTCTCCTTTAGTCAACATTATTGTTACATGTAAAAAGACCTTACATTTTATTGTTAGATTAATAATTTGATTGATTAGGTCAAGCAAAGATATAGACCTGCAGAATGTTGTGGTAGCCATGCTGGTTAAGTATGCCTTGAAATCGAAATAAATCACAGAGAGTGTTACATTTTACATTTACATTATTTAGCAGACGCTCTTATCCAGAGCGACTTACAGGAGCAATTATGGTTAAGTGCCTTGCTCAAGGGCACATCGACAGATTTTTCACCTAGTTGGCTCGGGGATTAGAACCAGCGACCTTTCGGTTACTGGCACAACGCTCTTAACCACTAAGCTACCTAGTGTCACCAGCAAAGCATCCCCACACCATAACACCTCCTCCTCCATGCTTTATGGTGGGAAATACACATGTAGAGATCATCCGTTCACCCACACCGTGTCGCACAAAGACACGGCGGTTGGAACCAAGCATCTCCAATTTGGACTCATCAGACCAAAGGACACATTTCCACCGGTCTAATGTCCATTGCTCGTGTTTCTTGGCTCTAGCAAGTATCTTCTTCTTATTGGTGTCCTTTAGTAGTAGTTTCTTTGCAGCAATTCGACCATGAAGGCCTGATTCACATAGTCTCCGCTGAAGAGTTGATGTTGAGATGTGTCTGTTACTTGAACTCTGTGAAGCATTTATTTGGGCTGCAATTTCTGAGGCTGGTAACTGTTATGAACGTATGCTCTGCAGCAGAGGTAACTCTGGGTCTTCCATTCCTGTGGTGGTCCTCATGAGAGCCAGTTTCATCATAGCGCTTGATGGTTTTTGCAACTGCACTTGAAGAAACTTTCAAAGTTCTTGAAACGTTCTCTTTGCTTATTTGAGCTGTTCTTGCCATAATATGGACTTGGTCTTTAACCAAATAGGGCTATCCCCCCCCACACTTTTTTGGTTACTACATGATTCCATGTGTTGTTTCATAGTTTTGATCTCTTCACTGTTATTCTACAATGTAGAAAATAGTAAAAAACAAAGAAAAACCCTTGAATGAGTAGGTGTGTCCAAACTTTTGACTGGTACTGTAAGTGACTAGGTAGCTTCATAGCTAGCTAACGTTAACATGCTGGGTGTGTCTCACGTAATACCCTGAGAACAAGTTTCAGGAAAGATAAGACCATCGTGCCCAGCTAACGTTAGCTAGTGTGCTAGCTAATCCCAAAAAACTCAACAGATTGCATGGAAAGTGCATTCTATAGATGGTAACTACAGTGGGGGAAAAAAGTATTTAGTCAGCCACCAATTGTGCAAGTTCTCCCACTTAAAAAGATGAGAGAGGCCTGTAATTTTCATCATATGTACACGTCAACTATGACAGACAAAATGAGATTTTTTTTCTCCAGAAAATCACATTGTAGGATTTTTTATGAATTTATTTGCAAATTATGGTGGAAAATCAGTATTTGGTCAATAACAAAAGTTTCTCAATACTTTGTTATATACCCTTTGTTGGCAATGACACAGGTCAAACGTTTTCTGTAAGTCTTCACAAGGTTTTCAAACACTGTTGCTGGTATTTTGGCCCATTCCTCCATGCAGATCTCCTCTAGAGCAGTGATGTTTTGGGGCTGTTGCTGGGCAACACGGACTTTCAACTCCCTCCAAAGATTTTCTATGGGGTTGAGATCTGGAGACTGGCTAGGCCACTCCAGGACCTTGAAATGCTTCTTACGAAGCCACTCCTTCGTTGCCCGGGCGGTGTGTTTGGGATCATTGTCATGCTGAAAGACCCAGCCACGTTTCATCTTCAATGCCCTTGCTGATGGAAGGAGGTTTTCACTCAAAATCTCACAATACATGGCCCCATTCATTCTTTCCTTTACACGGATCAGTCGTCCTGGTCCCTTTGCAGAAAAACAGCCCCAAAGCATGATGTTTCCACCCCCATGCTTCACAGTAGGTATGGTGTTCTTTGGATGCAACTCAGCATTCTTTGTCCTCCAAACACGACGAGTTGAGTTTTTACCAAAAAGTTATATTTTGGTTTCATCTGACCGTATGACATTCTCCCAATCCTCTTCTGGATCATCCAAATGCACTCTAGCAAACTTCAGACGGGCCTGGACATGTACTGGCTTAAGCAGGGGGACACGTCTTGCACTGCAGGATTTGAGTCCCTGGCGGCGTAGTGTGTTACTGATGGTAGGCTTTGTTACTTTGGTCCCAGCTCTCTGCAGGTCATTCACTAGGTCCCCCAATGTGGTTCTGGGATTTTTACTCACTGTTCTTGTGATCATTTTGACCCCATGGGGTGAGATCTTGCGTGGAGCCCCAGATCGAGGGAGATTATCAGTGGTCTTGTATGTCTTCCATTTCCTAATAATTGCTCCCACAGTTGATTTCTTCAAACCAAGCTGCTTACCTATTGCAGATTCAGTCTTCCCAGCCTGGTGCAGGTCTACAATCTTGTTTCTGGTGTCCTTTGACAGCTCTTTGGTCTTGGCCGTAGTGGAGTTTGGAGTGTGACTGTTTGAGGTTGTGGACAGGTGTCTTTTATACTGATAACAAGTTCAAACAGGTGCCATTAATACAGGTAATTATTTTTATATTAAGGTAATGAGTGGAGGACAGAGGAGCCTCTTAAAGAAGAAGTTACAGGTCTGTGAGAGCCAGAAATCTTGCTTATTTGTAGGTGACCAAATACTTATTTTCCACCATAATTTGCAAATAAATTCATAAAAAATCCTACAATGTGATTTTCTGGAGAAAAAAAATCTCTATTTGTCTGTCATAGTTGACGTGTACCTATGATGAGAATTACAGGCCTCTCTCATCTTTTTAAGTGGGAGAACTTGCACAATTGGTGGCTGACTAACTACTTTTTTTCCCCACTGTAGCTAGTTGGTAGGCCTAAAAAAAATGCCAGATAAGCTAATGTTCTGCTAGCAGTTCCAGTTAAATATCCATGCTAAATCGTCCAGCAGAATTCATGTATACAAAAAAGCAAAACAATTTGCTTGGAAAATGTTATTTCTATCTCCTGTGTTGACACTATGTTTATTTTGCAGCAATCTTTGTTGTCTGTATTTTTCACACTGACCTTCTTCTCGACCCGTTCTTTGCGCACTGTCACATGACATCAGTGTCAACTAATTTGGGCCCGTTCAAGGTCGTCGTTATTTCGAGCGTGTTGCGCAGATGGGTAGATGTTGACATGAAGCCTTCATTTCTAGGATAAATAAATAATTGCACCAATGCATCCCATCCAAAAGTGAGAATGTTCCTCAACAGTGAAACCCTTGCAAGGTTATATGGTAGAATAAGAGTTTATCTTAAGAACATTTGAAGTGCATTTATAAACCATTATTCAACCAAGCTTAATAGGCTCACAATTTTTACCAGAACTGTTTATTAATGTGTCTAAAAATGTTTAATTGATGGTTAAAGTAATTGACCCATTGTCAAATGCACCGTTAATTGAATTAACAGTTTAAAGTATTTTTTGACGTGAATTGTTTGCGAACTCGTTTTTGGCATTGGGCCTGGGCATCAGATTCCAGAACCCTTTATTGCAGAATTGTGTCAATGAGATGGTCGGATTTAAATTGCAAACACTTTTCACATGGTTTGTGCAAGCTGAAATGTACAGTCATGGTCAAAAGTTTTGAGAATGACACAAATATTAATTTTCACAAAGTCTGCTGCCTCAGTTTTTATGATGGCAATTTGCATATTGTCACGGTTTTGGCCGAGGCTGCCTCTCTTCCTTGCTCGGGCAGGCTTCGGCGGTCGTCGTCTCCGGAGTACTAGCTGCCACCGTTGTATGTTTCGATGTTCGTTTGGTTTTGTCTTGATGTTGTACACCTGTTATCGTTTAGCGTTCATTATTTGTCCTATAAGTTCTCGTTGTGTTTGTCATGTGTTGTGTGTGATTGCGCTACTGTTGGTTGTTCTGTGCTTCGTTGTTTCCTCCTCTGTTTGGAGAGGGTTCTCGCACATGTTAGTGCGCATTTTGTTTTACGCCTGTGCGTATTTACTCGCCTCCGGGCTTTTTGGCTCGTGTTCTAAGTGATTGTTCACTAAAGTCTTTTGGACTAAGTTTCTGCGTCCTGCGCCTGATTCCTGCACCACACCCACCTACAGCACCCACTGACACATATACTCCAGAATGTTATGAAGAGTGATCAGATGAATTGCCCTCTTTGCCATGAAAATTAACTTAATCCCGCAAAAACATTTCCACTGCATTTCAGCCCTGCCACAAAAGGACCAGTTGACATCATGTCAGTGATTCTCTTGTTAACACAGGTGAGAGTGTTGACGAGGACAAGGCTGGAGATCACTCTGTCATGCTGATTGAGTTAGAATAACAGACTGGAAGCTTTAAAAGGAGGGTGGTGCTTGAAATCATTGTTTTCCTCTGTTAACCAGGGTTACCTGCAAGGAAACACGTGCCGTCATCATTGCTTTGCACAAAAAGGGCTTCACAGGCAATGATATTGCTGCTAGTAAGATTGCACCTAAATCTTTATCGGATCATCAAGAACTTCAAGGAGAAAGGTTAAATTGTTGTGAAGAAGGCTTCAGGGCGCCCAAGGAAGTCCAGCAAGCGCCAGGACCGTCTCCTAAAGTTGATTCAGCTGCGGGATCGGGGCACCACCAGTGCAGAGCTTGCTCAGGAATGGCAGCAGGCAGGTGTGAGTGTATCTGCACACACAGTGAGGCGAAGACTTTTGGAGGATGTTCTGGTGTCAAGAAGGGCAGCGAGGAAGCCACTTCTCTCCAATAAAAACATCAGGGACAGACTGATATTCTGCAAAAGGTAAAGGGTTTGGACTGCTGAGGACTGGGGTAAAGTCATTTTCTCTGATGAATCCCCTTTCCGATTGTTTGGGGCATCCGGAAAAAAGCTTGTCCGGAAAAGACAAGGTGAGCGCTACCATCAGTCCTGTGTCATGCCAACAGTAAAGCATCCTGAGACCATTCATGTGTGAGATTGCTTCTCAACCAAGGGAGTGGGCTCACTCACAATTTTGCCTAAGAACACAGCCATGAATAAAGAATGGTACCAACACATTCTCAGAGAGCAACTTCTCCCAACCATCCAAGAACAGTTTGGTGACAAACAATGCCTTTCCCAGCATGATGGAGCACCTTGCCATAAGGCAAAAGTGATAGCTAAGTGGCTCGGGGAACAAAACATCGACATTTTGGGTCCATGGCCAGGAAACTCCCCAGACCTTAATCCCATTGAGAACTTGTGGTCAATCCTCAAGAGGCGGGTGGACAAACAAAAACCCACAAATTCTGACAAACTCCAAGCTTTGATTATGCAAGAATGGGATGCCATCAGTCAGGATGTGGCCCAAAAGTTTATTGACAGCATGCCAGGGGGGATTGCAGAGGTCTTGAAAAAGAAGGGTCAACACTGCAAATATTGACTCTTTGCATAAACTTAATGTAATTGTCAATAAAAGCCTTTGACACTTATGGAATGCTTGTAATTATACTTCAGTATACCATAGTAACATCTGACAAAAATATCTAAAAACACTGAAGCAGCAAACTTTGTGAAGACCAATACCTGTGTCATTCTCAAAACTTTTGACCACGACTGTACAAGCTGAAATATGGTGCATTGGGATATGGTTGGGATGCTATCAAGCATATTCACAAGCATTCGTTGTTACACCTCTGTAATTACAGACTGTGATTACCCCCAGTTACATGTTTTTATTACAGTGTAACTATATATTATTACAATTAATTACAATACTTGTTACAGTGTAATTACATATGTAATTACTCTGTTTTAAGGACCCCTTAAAATGAAGAGTTACCGCATTGGTAATTAAAATCGACACAAACATGAAATTATGGCTGTTAGTACATTTGTTGAAAGTAACGAGCATTACAAAACAGAAACATGGAGATAAGACAGATATTGTGCACTTCTCGCAAGCTGTTACTTCCATCCCAAGGCTGCGTTACTCCCGCCCCACTGGCAGGTACAAAAGTAACGTTGCGGTAGTTCTGTTCTCGGCCTATTTAATTTGAAGTTATTTACCCTAGAAATGAAATTACAGTTGCTAATGGTAGAGGACATATATAAGTTGTTTGTCATGAAATATGGTGTATCTAGCTGAGTAATTAGCAAAAGTAAAAATAAAATACTTTCGTCCCGGTTCTCCCCTATTTTACTTAGTTGACGATGGAAGTTATAGGCCTACGACTTCATTGGCCTATACACTTTAAAAAGAAAAGGTTCCTGGAGGATCCTTTAGGGCAGTGGTCACCAACCTTTTCTGAGTCAAGATCACTTTCGGAGTCAAAAACTAAGCTGAGATCTACAGTTCAGATTTTTTTTTTACATGACTTAAAAAACGTAAGCCTATGCAACATTAACCTAATAAAAGTAGTTCTGTATGAATTAAGTTTGTGCAGTAGGCCTAATACATTATCACAGCATATTGGCTATGCTTGGCCTGCCAATATTGTTCTTCTCAGAACATATTATATTTCATTTCATAACAAAATAGATCAGTTGTTGTATCATTTGCGAGGCACAGCTGAGCATAAACTGAAATAATTTGCTTTTCAATTTTACTGGACTGATAGTATGCATCTGATGGTCAGTCTCAGAGTAGGGAGGGAGAGAACAGTAGAGGGTCCGCCTCTCACTGTCCCTGCTCTCTCCTTTCCTCCGGTGAGACTGACGAGAGAGAGGGGACACCGTCTTCCATCTGATGGCAAAACTCAAGACGCACCACATTATTACTGCCTCATGCACAAATTGTTGTTCCTATGACTAGAGAAAGTGAAACGTTACTCGATATTAAAATAGACACGACGAGCTGCAAATAATACAAACTTCAACATGAACTCATTCATAAAAACAGCAGCTCTTTGCTGTATTCTCTCTGGTCATGGTTGTAAAAGTTATGAAATCTCACATAGGCTAGTATCAAACTTTGCTGTGGTGTCGTGGAAGCTGTAGGCACGGTAATTTGAGCTATCTGATTGGCCAGCTCAGTAGGCGCACTTGATTTAGTTTGTCCCTTCATACAAATGAAATGGTTCACAATGGGACTCTTTGCCTACCCGGTGCGCAGGGCTTCTGAATCAAATGAACCTACCGGCAACAGCGCAAGACAAATTGAAAAAATATTTTGATCGCGAGGCTTTATCGTTGGCTTTTGTACAGAAATGTTTGGTGATCAACTAGGAATGCTTTGAAGATCGACCATTCTATCGCGAATCAACCGGTTGGTGACCACTGCTTTAGGGGTTCTTCAAATTGAAACTGTGGGGGAACCCCTATAAGTTCTTGGAAGAATCCTTTAAAAGGGTCCTTCAAAGAACCCCTTTTAAATAATCCTCTAAGAACCTTTTGGGGTACATTTTTGAACTACCCCCCCATTATTGTTATAAATAATATCAGCATAACAAAAAACACAATAACACAATATTAAGATGTTCAGTGTGTATTATGATTTTAGTGGCAAAACAGAATATACAAATCTAAATATGAGGTGAACTCCCAGCAGAGCCCCAAGTCCAATGGGTATATCCTCTGGCATGTTGATGTTCTCCATATCTATAGCCAGCAAGATTTTGAAGCACATGGTGATCGAACAGGTTTCCTGTTATATTCATCAGAGGTGTAGGGAGGGTGAAGTCTGTGAATTAAAAAATATATAATTATACAGAGGATTAACAAACATGCACACGACAGTATTCATACCTTGGTTTTTGTGCTAAATGTGAATGAAAAAAACTGTTCACATTTGATAACAGTTTTAATACACATACTTTATCCATAATGTAGAGGCCTCTGGGATTTTCATGGAAGAGGTAAGGGAGGAGGAAGATGGCTGCTATGACCGAGTCCTGTAAGGTTTTAGAGAAACCATTCATTTAAATTAACTGTAGATGACACGTGATCAACATTGAGACAAACCAATACCAGTTGTACATAACTTTGAATGCCTCCTTGTCAGTATACCTGCAGACACAGACACACACACACACAGACACACACACACACACACACACACACACACACAAGTAAGCAGTTCAGTCATCTGCACCCAATGCAGCTAGCCTTAAACACATTCTTACCTTTTTGTTGATTGATATCCATAGAATTGTGTCCATTTTCTGTTTTAGAAATAATTTTAAAAGGGAGAAAGTGTGAAACAAAACAGCCATTTGCACAAATATAAAAAGATAGATGTATTATCATAAAACATTTCCAATTTTGTCAGCTTCCTGCTTCTCCTGTTTGTCTCCGGGCCTCTAGAGGTCAGCTGTGTTCCCCTCTGCCTTAGTTCTTCCTCGTGTGTCCTCATTAGTTTGATCCAGGTCACCTGTGCCTTGTTTTCCCTTTAGTATTTTAGCTGTGTGTTTTCCCCTTGTTTCTCACTTGGTTATTGCGTCCTGACTATGTGTCTCCTGCTTTGTCCCACCGTGTCTGTCCTAGTAAGTTGTTCGAAGTTATCTTTAGTTTGTTTTTCTCCCCTCGTGGAGTTGTTTTGTTTTGCCTCCTGTTTTGGAACATTAAATCTACTTGCCTGGAGTATTGCCTTGGGTGTTTCATTTGGGTCCTACAACACCTCCTCTGTGGCTAAGGGGTAGTACCCCCAGCTCTACACATCTGAGACCGGAGTTCTAGCCCGGCTTGTGACAGAATAACCAAGTCAATCATGGACCCAGAAACACTCAGTTCCCAGGACCTGTTGGCGGTGATCACTCGACATGAGGCTTCTTTCCAGCGCCATGAAGCCGTTCTCAGCCGACAAGAGGAGCTGATGGCTAGTCATTCTCAACTCCTGGCCGAAATGATGAGTGCCCTCCGCCAGCTCTTTGAACGCCTCCCTGGTCCTCTCCCTTCCCCCAGGTCACCCCCCAGTGACGACAGGCCTTCTCGGTTGGCGGAGCCCCGACTACCACCTCCCAAGCCCTTTTCTGGGGATCCAAGCTCTTGCCAGGGTTTCCTCACCCAATGCTCCCTCACCTTCGAGCTCCAACCCTCAAGTTTTCCCACAGACCGTTCCAAGATTGCCTACATCATTACCCTTCTTTCAGACAAGGCGCTCGCCTGGGCTTCTGCGGTGTGGCAGTCCCAGGAGGCCTGTTGTGACTCCCACGCTGCATTTGTAGAAGAGTTCAAGCGGGTGTTCGATCATCCTGTCAGTGGGCGGGAGGCTTCCAAGCGCCTACTGTCTCTCCGTCAGGGCCCCCAAAGCACGGCAGATTTTGCCATTGATTTCCGGACCATAGCAGCAAGGAGCGGATGGAATGATGAAGCGCTGAGGGTCTGCTTTCAGGGAGGGTTATCTGAGCCCCTTCAAGATGAGTTAGCCACCCGAGAACCAGCTGGAGATCTCGAGTCCCTCATTGCCTTGGCCATCCGCCTGGACAATCGTCTAAGAGAGCGGAGAACGGCTCGCCGTCAGGTGTCTCAGTCCCAAGTTCCTCTGAGCAGCTCTGTTTCTCCTGTTTGGACTCCGTCATTCAGAGCTTCCCTGGCTCCTGAACTGCTCCAGGATTCACCGGAGAGCATGCAGTTAGGCCGTTCCAGGCTTTCTCCCAACGAAAGGGAACGTCGCATGAGGGAACGTCGGTGCCTCTACTGCGGGGTTGCCGGCCACTTCCGCTCCACTTGCCCCGAGCTTTCGGGAAACGCCTGTCCCCGCCCAGCTACAGGAGGGCTGTGATGGGGAGAATTAGAGCGCCTCCTACTAACGCTGTCCTGGCTATTCCAGCCACTCTGTCCTGGGGGGGCCACCAGCATCGGGTCCAGGCTATGATCGATTCCGGTGCCGCAGGTGATTTCCTGGATGTTACCTTGGCTAAGGAACTTAAGATCCCTACCCAACTACTTCCTCAACCCCAGGCAGTTACAGCCTTAGATGGCAGACCTCTGGAACCAGGAAAGGTTACCGAGGCGACTCAGTCCCTGCGACTTACCATCTCTCAACACCAGCAGGAGGAGACCTTCTATCTCATTGACTCTCCCGAGTATCCTATTATCCTGGGTCACCCTTGGCTATGCAGACATAATCCCCAGATCGACTGGCCTACGGGCACCATTCTAAGCTGGGGTCCCACTTGCCAACTCACCTGCATGCTTCAGAGTCCCTCAGCCCCTAGTACCCAGTTTCAAGAGTCTGTTGACGTCTCCCGAGTCCCCAGTGTTTACCATCGGTTCAAGGCAGTGTTCAGCAAGGCCCGGGCTACTTCCTTACCGCCTCATCGCACGTATGACTGTGCCATTGATCTACTCCCTGGGTGCTGCCCTCCTAGAGGTCGGATCTTTTCCTTGTCCTCCCCCGAGCACGCAGCTATGGACACCTACATTAAGGAGTCCTTGGCAGCCGGCCTCATCTATGCCTCTACTTCCCCGGCTGGGGCGGGCTTCTTTTTTGTTGAAAAGAAAGACGGGGGTCTTAGGCCTTGTATTGATTACCGGGGACTCAACAAGATCACGGTTCGGAATCGATATCCCCTTCCTCTCATGGCCACTGATTTTTGAGCTGCTTCAAGGGGCTTCCATTTTTACTAAGCTGGATCTCCGCAATGCTTACCATCTCGTGCGGATCCGGCAAGGGGACGAATGGAAGACGGCGTTCAACACGCCCACGGGGCACTATGAATATCGGGTGATGCCGTTCGGGCTCACCAATGCCCCCGCAGTATTCCAAGCCCTGATTAATGATGTTCTCCGGGATATGCTTAATCTGTTCGTCTTCGTGTACCTGGACGATATCCTCATCTTCTCGAGGTCACTGAAGGAGCATGAGGGGCATGTTAGCAGGGTTCTCCAGAGGCTCCTTGACAATCACCTCTACGTTAAGCCTGAGAAGTGTGAATTTCATGTTTCTCAGACTCAGTTTCTCGGGTTTATTGTCACTCCCGGGCACCTAGAGATGGATCCCAAGAAGGTCAAGGCGGTCCACGATTGGCCCACACCTGCCACGGTCAAGGAGGTTCAACGGTTCATTGGCTTTTCTAACTTCTATCGGAAGTTCATTAAGAATTTCAGCTCGGTGGTAGCCCCCTTGACGACGCTTACCAAGGGAGGAGGGACCAAGATTCACTGGGGTCCGGAAGCAGCAGGGGCCTTCGAGGATCTCAAGCGCCGCTTCACTTCTGCTCCGATTCTGGTGACCCCTGACCCAGAAAGACCTTTCGTGGTGGAGGTGGACGCCTCAGAGGTGAGGGTGGGAGCCGTCCTGTCACAGAGGGGTGCGGATGGGAGATTACACCCTTGTGCCTTCATGTCTCGCCGCCTGTCTGAGGCCGAGCGCAACTACCACGTGGGGGATCTAGAGTTGCTTGCGGTAAAACTGGCCTTGGAAGAGTGGCGCCATTGGCTTGAGGGGGCTCAGCACCCTTTCCAGGTTCTCACAGACCACAAGAACCTGGAATATCTCCAACAGGCTAAGCGGATGAACCCTCGGCAAGCACGATGGTCCCTTTTCTTTAATCGATTCCAGTTCCTCCTGACTTACCGACCTGGCACCAAGAACGTCAAGCCGGATGCTCTGTCTCGAGTCTATTCTCCCGAGGTACAAGAGAAGCCCTTGGCATCGATTATTCCGAGGTCTAGGATCGTCGCACCTCTTCAGTGGGAACTAGAAAGAGGGGTAAGAGAAGCTCTTGTCCAGGAGCCCGATCCAGGCGGTGGTCCTGCCGGTCGCCTGTACGTTCCTCTCTCTGTTCGGGCCCGCGTCTTTCAGTGGGGTCATGAGTCGCCCTTGACATGCCATCCAGGCAGTGCTCGCACACTGGAGTTCCTCCGACGGCGGTTTTGGTGGCCGTCCATCAAGAAGGACGTGCAGGTCTATGTTGAGGCCTGCCCTGTGTGCAACCAGGGAAAGTCGACACGCCAGCGACCCCAGGGACTGCTCCATCCCTTACCTGTTCCTCGAAGGCCATGGTCACACCTTTCTCTGGACTTTGTTACGGGACTTCCTCTATCCCAGGGCAACACCGTCATCCTAGTGGTGGTAGACCGGTTCTCTAAGGCTGCCCGGTTTATTCCCCTGCCCAAGCTGCCCACGGCTAAGGAGACTGCTGAGCTCCTCATGAACCATGTCTTCCGGATATTTGGTATTCCCCTGGACGTGGTCTCTGACCGAGGTCCCCAATTCTCGTCCCGGTTTTGGGGGGCCTTCTGCAGGCTTGTTGGGGCCACAGCCAGCCTATCGTTGGGGTTCCATCCAGAGTCTAATGGCCAAACGGAACGGATTAATCAGGATCTGGAGACCACCCTGCGGTGTATGGCGGCCAGTAATCCCACGTCTTGGGCCACCTATATCATTTGGGCTGAATATGCCCACAACACCCTCCAGTCCTCAGCCACCGGATTGTCCCCATTCGAATGCCAGTTCGGTTACAACCCTCCATTATTTCCAGAGGAGGAGGCGCAAGTTGGTGTTCCCTCGGCCCAGCGCTTTGTCCAACGCTGTAGGCGGACCTGGAAGAAGGCCAGGCATGCCCTCCTTCGGACCTCCCAGAGATACCAAAGTCAGGCTAATCGCCACCGCCGGACGGCCCCTAGTTTCCGAGCTGGTCAGAGAGTTTGGTTGGCCACTAAGAACCTGCCCCTCCGGGTCGAATCCAAGAAGCTTTCCCAGAGATACATCGGCCCTTTCCGCATTGCTAGAAAGGTTAACCCTGTGTCTTATCGTTTGGTTCTCCCTCGCTCCCTTCGTATTAACCCCACTTTCCATGTTTCACTTATTAAACCTGTCTTGTCTTCTCCCTTTGCCCCCCCACGCAGACCCCCGCCACCTCCCAGGATCATTGACGGCCAGCCAGCCTACACAGTCCGCCGGATACTGGACTCCCGGAGGTTCCAGAACTCTCTGCAGTATCTGGTGGACTGGGAGAGCTACGGGCCAGAGGAGCGCTCCTGGGTTCCAGCCAGGGACATCCTGGACCCAGGGTTGGTCCGAGATTTTCGCACCCTGAGGCCAGGGTGTTCTGGAAGGAACGTCAGGAGTCGTTCCTAGAGGAGGGGGTCCTGTCAGCTTCCTGCTTCTCCTGTTTGTCTCCGGGCCTCTAGAGGTCAGCTGTGTTCCCCTCTGCATTAGTTCTTCCTCGTGTGTCCTCATTAGTTTGATCCAGGTCACCTGTGCCTTGTTTTCCCTTTAGTATTTTAGCTGTGTGTTTTCCCCTTGTTTCTCACTTGGTTATTGCGTCCTGACTATGTGTCTCCTGCTTTGTCCCACCGTGTCTGTCCTAGTAAGTTGTTCGAAGTTATCTTTAGTTTGTTTTTCTCCCCTCGTGGAGTTGTTTTGTTTTGCCTCCTGTTTTGGAACATTAAATCTACTTGCCTGGAGTATTGCCTTGGGTGTTTCATTTGGGTCCTACAACACCTCCTCTGTGGCTAAGGGGTAGTACCCCCAGCTCTACACATCTGAGACCGGAGTTCTAGCCCGGCTTGTGACAAATTTAGATCATACAAGGGAGAAACATTACCTTAAATCGAGATCTTTAAATGTTTCAGTTAAGTGCCTGCACCTGCTGTCATCTCAAATTCAAATCCACATTTTTCAGTTGGAAAAGTTAGGTTCCTGCATGAACCCCCACCAACTAAGGAGTTTCCTTGATGAACCCCACATCCTATGGCAGGGATCATCAACTAGATTCAGCCGCAGGCTGATTTTTTTCTTGAGCGGATGGTCGGGGGGTCGGAACATAATTAAGCAATAAGGCACCTTGGGGGTTTGTGGTATATGGCCAATATACCACGGCTAAGGGCAGTTCTTATGCACGACGCAACGCGAAGTGGCTGGATACAGCCCTTAGCCGTGGTATATTGGCCATATACCACAAACCCCCAAGGTGCCTTATTGCTATTATAAACAGGTCACCAACGTAATTAAAACAGTAAAAAATAAATGGTTTGTCATACCCGTGGTATACGTACTGATATACCACGGCTGTCAGCCAATCAGCATTCAGGGCTCGAACCACCCAGTTTATAATTACAAATAATTTGTAGACTGCATATTGACTGCAAGAAGCCCAAACAGATATAATGTTTGACTAAAACATAGTCATTTCAAACATTGCTTACATTTGTATATGATCACATGTCTCTCTTTATGTGTGGGAAAACTTGGTAACAGATTATTTAAATTAAAATCACTTGGAGCTCATTCCTGGTCTTTTAGGTCCAACAATAGAAATTACAAAAGTATTATTATTTTTTGCTCAGAAAACTTGAGGGGCAAAATAAAACCACCGCCAGTTGGGGAACCCTGTCCTTTGGGGTTCTTAGAAGAACCTTTTAGGGGCATTTTCCAATGCCAAGAACTTTAAGGTTATTCGAGGAACTTTGAGGATCTTAGAAGAACCTTTGTTGAACCCCTAATTTTTTGAGTGTAGGCTATCTCTGAGTTCCATGCGCTCGTTTCTTTAGCCGCCAATGGATCACGGTGTATCTATGTGTCCATATGGCAGAGGCTGGTGCTCTCGCATTAGTTTAAGTTTAACTTTTAGTTTTATATCATTTTAATTAAGATTTTTATGATTAATCACGTGACGATGATTTTGAGAAACTAAAATGTTATTATTGAAATGAAACTGTTCCACGAAAACGCGCATATGAAAATCACAACTGGCACTCAGATCGGTAGAAGTGGTAGGATAAATTGTAAGCTTCCCCAAACTTGAAACTCACACACCGGCTATAGTCTTTACTATAACACCCACACAAAAAAAACATAGGTCCCGTGAATAAAACCTGCCCCCTTATGTAAATCAAACTGATTCGTTCTGGCGCCGGCCCTGACCTATGAAGAGGATTGGTCAATATTTCTGATATCGGAGGTTGCCAATATATGATAAACCTATGAGCTAAATAACAATTGGCTTTACTTTTGACCTGTGCAGAAAACAGTATCAAACTGAAAGATGTTCATCTTAACAAGTAATCTATCAAGTTGCAAATAAATGCTACGAGTGAGCGCATCAGTCATGAGTAATACAATATTGTGTCTGGACATAACACTATCTT
The DNA here is from genome assembly GCF_964263955.1 of Coregonus lavaretus. NCBI lineage: Eukaryota > Metazoa > Chordata > Actinopteri > Salmoniformes > Salmonidae > Coregonus > Coregonus lavaretus. The sequence continues at coordinate 29,293,678 of NC_140026.1, forward strand.
TGTCTGTGTTCGGTCAGACTTTCAATAATTGATAATGTCTGTTTCTTTCCTCCTCTATTGCGTTGTATGTTTTTGGAGCCGAATCAAGAAAAACAGTTGCACCCTCAGCGTTCTTATACTCTGGTGAAATGTTTTTATTGCGTTTACCGAAATGGCCATATGAGCATACAAATTCTGACACAGTAGCTAAAATTAGTCAATGAGTCACAGCCTTGAGTTACAGTCCAGATTTATCAAATTAAGTGTGTGCGTTGTTGTTGTATCTCTATTCATAATGCATTAATATTAAATATGTTCTGTATATGTAAGGAATTTCCTGTATAATGTCATATTTGTCATAGAGACAAGAGAGGAAGAGGAACTTCTGCCTTGACTCTCTCTCCTGACCCATTCTGACAGGTGTCTGTCAAACACTTCCTTTTTTAATCCTGACTTTCTTTCAGAGCTGTGACATGGTGGTCCTTGTATGTTCAGCAGGGCGTAAAATTCCATAGTTACAGACAGCAGGACTCGCTTGACAGCATCAAGCACCATCTTTGCTGTTTATGACAGCGGCATTCGCACCACCAATGTTAGTTTTTTTGCCTCACATACAGATTTGCCCCTCTGTGCCTCCATGGATCCCCACGGGAAAACTGTCAGACGTCAACTGCCTTGAGTGCCTGTTTAATGCAATAGGAGCAGAGGGCGAGATTGGCAAAGTCCAAGCACCATCGGACTGCATAACAACAAAAAAGACTGTCACAAATACTTTTAATAATATGTTTCATTGTTACACAAATATTTGTAGGTACTCTTTATTTAGTATTTTTTTAGGATCCCCATTAGTTGCTGTGAAAGCAGCAGCTACTCTTCCTGGGGTCCACACAAAACATGAAACATGACATCTTACAAAAAATGAATAGACAAGAACAGCTCAAGGACAGAACTACATACAGTGAGGGAAAAAAGTGTTTGATCCCCTGCTGATTTTGTACGTTTGCCCACTGACAAAGACATGACCAGTCTATAATTTTAATGGTAGGTTTATTTGAACAGTGAGAGACAGAATAACAACAACAAAAATCCAGAAAAACGCATGTCCAAAATGTTATAAATTGATTTGCATTTTAATGAGGGAAATAAGTATTTGACCCCTGTGCTAAACATGACTTAGTACTTGGTGGCAAAACCCTTGTTGGCAATCACAGAGGTCAGACGTTTCTTGTAGTTGGCCACCAGGTTTGCACACATCTCAGGAGGGATTTTGTCCCACTCCTCTTTGCAGATCTTCTCCAAGTCATTGAGGTTTCGAGGCTGACGTTTGGCAACTCGAACCTTCAGCTCCCTCCACAGATTTTCACTGGGATTAAGGTCTGGAGACTGGCTAGGCCACTCAAGGACCTTAATGTGCTTCTTCTTGAGCCACTCCTTTGTTGCCTTGGCCGTGTGTTTTGGGTCATTGTCATGCTGGAATACCCAACCACGACCCATTTTCAATGCCCTGGCTGAGGGAAGGAGGTTCTCACCCAAGATTTGATAGTACATGGCCCCGTCCATCGTCCCTTTGATGCGTTGAAGTTGTCCTGTCCACTTAGCAGAAAAACACCCCCAAAGCATAATGTTTCCACCTCCATGTTTAACGGTAGGGATGGTGTTCTTGGGGTCATAGGCAGCATTCCTCCTCCTCCAAAAACGGCGAGTTGAGTTGATGCCAAAGAGCTTGAGTTTGGTCTCATCTGACCACAACACTTTCACCCAGTTCTCCTCTGAATCATTCAGATGTTCATTAGCAAACTTCAGACGGGCCAGTATATGTGCTTTCTTGAGCAGGGGGACCTTGCGGGCGCTGCAGGATTTCAGTCCTTCACGGCGTAGTGTGTTACCAATTATTTTCTTGGTGACTATGGTCCTAGCTGCCTTGAGATCATTGACAAGATCCTCCCGTGTAGTTCTGGGCTGATTCCTCACCGTTCTCATGATCATTGCAACTCCACGAGGTGAGATCTTGCATGGAGCCCCAGGCCGAGGGAGATTGACAGGTCTTTTGTGTTTCTTCCATTTATGAATAATCGCACCAACTGTTGTCACCTTCTCACCAAGCTGCTTGGCGATGGTTTTGTAGCCCATTCCAGCCTTGTGTAGGTCTACAATCTTGTCCCTGACATCCTTGGTGAGCTCTTTGTTCTTGGCCATGGTGGAGAGTTTGGAATCTGATTGATTGATTGCTTCTGTGGACAGGTGTCTTTTATACAGGTAACAAGCTGAGATTAGGAGCACTCCCTTTAAGAGTGTGCTCCTAATCTCAGCTCGTTACCTGTATAAAAGACACCTGGGAGCCAGAAATCTTTCTGATTGAGAGGGGGTCAAATACTTATTTCCCTCATTAAAATGCAAATAAATTTATAACATTTTTGACATGCGTCTTTCTGGATTTTTGTTGTTGTTATTCTGTCTCTCACTGTTCAAATAAACCTAACATTAAAAATATAGACTGATCATTTATTTTTCAGTGGGCAAACGTACAAAATCAGCAGGGGATCAATTACTTTTTTCCCTCACTGTACATTTAAAAATGGCACACATAGTGGAGTGGTGTTGTGCTGTGATGTGTTGCTTTGTCTGTTTTTTTTTAAACAGGTTTGCCATTTTAGCAATATGAGATGGGAGTTCCATGCAATAATGGCTCGATATAATACTGTACACTTTCTTGAATTTATTTTGGATTTGGGGACTGTGAAATGACCCCTGGTGGCATGTCTAGTGGGGTAAGTATGTGTGTCAGATCTGTGTGTAAGTTGACTATGCAAACAATTTTGAACTTTCAACACATACATTTTCCTTATAAAAAGAAGAATGGATGCGGTCAGTCTCTCCTCAACTCTTAGCATAGAGACATTGGCATGCATAGTAGTAGTATTAGCCCTCTGATTACAATGAAGAGCAAGATCTGCCGCTCTGTTCTGGGCCAGCTGCAGTTTAACTATGGCTTTCTTTGCAGCACTTGACCACATGACTAGACAATAACCAAGATAAGACAAAACTAGAGCCTGTAAGACTTGCTTTTTGGAGTGTGGTGCCAAAAAACCAGAGCATCTCTTTATTACGGACAGACCTCTCCCCATCTTTACACCACTGTCCTCAACGGTACTCCCACCAGCTTTGGTCTTTGTCATGGTAGCAACGTAGGCTACACTGTTACTCCTCGCAGTTCCAGACAGGGCAGGTCGCAAGGAAGATGGAAACAGCAACAAACAGTAGGGATCTAGACAGCCACAAGCCCGGGACAATCCGCGTTTCCAGCCACAAGGGCTAACAGCATCGCGGGCTGCATTCAAGCCCTCAAGGAAACCCCGCTAGCTTGATAGGCAGCTAACAGTAGCAGCTAGGCTAGCTGCTACGCCAAGCAGCTCATCAGACCCTTGGTCAGCAGGATCCCTGGGCAGATAGCAGTGGTGCCAGCAACTGATGCCAACCACGTTGCGGCATCCAAACTGAAAAGGTAGCTAGCTAGTAACCAAACTTTTCAAAAGGACACTTTTTCAGAGATTTTCAAAACATTCCAAAACAACAAATCGATCTCTCCCTCGTTCTGTGTTCAACTGGTGTCTTTGTAGATATTTAAAATATGTATAGCACTCTTTTGACACTACATAGACCATAGATGCGTAGAACAGACAATAGGGCTGTGGGGCGGTCTATTTGCATTCATTCTCAGTCTTTACAAAGCCTTTTTCTTTCTAGGCTACATCATGTGGGAGCTACAAGCTCAGAAACACACTGGAAATAAATTCACCAGGAGCTGCTGCTACTGGTTTCTGTGGGCTGGGCTCTCACTCAGTGGGAATTACATTGGCCCGTCATAGTGCAATTTAAATTATGTTTTTTTCCACTCTCCTCGCTCAAAGCTCAAAGCTTTGTTGAGCTCCATAAAGCTTGTCAGTGGGGGCTTTGTAGAAGTGGAAGCTATTTCTATCTGTCCTCTTCCCCTCCTTCTCACTATCTTCCCTATCTCTTCCTCTTTCTTTCTCCAGTGCCTGTGTGTGTCATCCTTCGCTTCTAATGAGAGGCAGGGAGACGCACGGCAGGCCCCGGAGTTTGACAGTGCTGCCCGTCGAGTCTGTGCTTCTCACACGGCTCCGAAACTGTCCACTCCTGGCATTTGGATTCTAAACCGCTCCCCCATGTAGAGGCTGGCGGCGTCCTGGAAGGCTGCCACAGTGAGATGTAGAGCTTGTACATTGTGAGAGAGTAGCGTTCTCTTCTATCAAAGGCCCTCGCGTTTGATGTTTGTATTATTTTAGTGTTGTTCGTCTATTGATATCATGGGAGTTTATATGTGTGTTTGTTTTGTCTTTTCATCTATTCAACAGGAGCAACCGAAATACCATTGTTATGGAAAAGCTTCACATATCTCCCAGATCAAATAGAAAGACAAAGTAGAATGAAAGGAAAAGGATTTAGCCTACATGACACGGTGCTTGTTGTCGTCAAGTGACTTATACTGGTAGTAACAAAATTGGCAATACTGAACCCCAAGTGATTTTCTGGATTACGCTTACGTGTGAATTTCAGGCCATGTCTCTGTTGGCTAGTATCCCCAAGGTGACAGGAAATGCAGCGCAGTGTGCCTCCAACATAAGCACCACAACACCTCTCTAATCACATATCAGGATGACGGTGTTGTAAAGCAATAAAGACTCCACTCCATGCATTATAACAGGCGTTATAACACACTCACCCTGAAGAAGGCACAGTGATGCCGAAACATTGGTGTTTTACCCAATAAATTGTGTGCAAGTCTTTATTTATTTTTTATAGCTTAATGTTTACTCGCCGTTAGTCAGCACCACTACAGAAAATAATTTTATCTGGGTGTGCGCCAGCTCATGCTTTTTACTATAGCACTCTTGCTTAACATCCAGTTTACTTTTTTTCCACACCAGAAAATGATTTAGATAATAAAATATAGTGTGTGAAAGAAAAGTATCGATACAGTACCAGTAAAAAGTTTGGGCACACCTACTCATTCAAGAGTTTTTCTTTATTTTTACTATTTTCTACATTGTAGGATAATAGTGAAGACATCAAAACTGTGAAATAACACATATGTAATCATGTAGTAACCAAAAAAGTGTTAAACAAATCAAAATATATTTTCTATTTGAGATTCTTCAAATAGCCACGCTTTAACTTGATGACAGCTTTGCACACTGTTGGCATTCTCACAACCAGCTGAATGAGGAATGCTTTTCCAACAGTCTTGAAGGAGTTCCCACTTATGCTGAACACTTGTTGGCTGCTTTTCGTTCACTCTGCCGTCCGACTCATCTCAAAGGGTTGAGGTCGGGGGATTGTGGAGGCCACGTCATCTGATGCAGCAGTCCATCACTCTCCTTCTTGATAAAATAGCCCTTCTTGATAAAATAGCCCTTTCGCAGCCTTGAGGTGTGTTGGGTCATTGTCCTGTTGAAAAACAAATGATAGTCCCACTAAGCCCAAACCAGATGGGATGGTGTATCGCTGCAGAATGCTGTGGTAGACATGCTGGTTAAGTGTGCCTTGAATTCTAAATAAATCACAGACAGTGTGCAAAGCTGTCATCAAGGCAAAGGGTGGCTATTTGAATAATCTGAAATATAAAATATGTTTAGATTTGTTTAAAGCTTTTTTGGTTACTAAATGATTCCATATGTGTTATTTCATAGTTTTGATGTCTTCACTATTATTCTACAATGTTAAAAAAAGTAAAAATAAAGAAAAACCTTTGAATGAGTAGGTTCGGCGTTCGGCGTCACCGGCTTACTAGCTACTGCCGATCAATTTATCATCACTCCATTTGTCTTGTCTTCAATCACACACACCTGGGCCTTATCCCTCATTAGTCATTGTATACAGTGAGGGAAAAAAGTGTTTGATCCCCTGCTGATTTTGTACGTTTGCCCACTGACAAAGACATGACCAGTCTATAATTTTAATGGTAGGTTTATTTGAACAGTGAGAGACAGAATAACAACAACAAAAATCCAGAAAAACGCATGTCCAAAATGTTATAAATTGATTTGCATTTTAATGAGGGAAATAAGTATTTGACCCCTGTGCTAAACATGACTTAGTACTTGGTGGCAAAACCCTTGTTGGCAATCACAGAGGTCAGACGTTTCTTGTAGTTGGCCACCAGGTTTGCACACATCTCAGGAGGGATTTTGTCCCACTCCTCTTTGCAGATCTTCTCCAAGTCATTGAGGTTTCGAGGCTGACGTTTGGCAACTCGAACCTTCAGCTCCCTCCACAGATTTTCACTGGGATTAAGGTCTGGAGACTGGCTAGGCCACTCAAGGACCTTAATGTGCTTCTTCTTGAGCCACTCCTTTGTTGCCTTGGCCGTGTGTTTTGGGTCATTGTCATGCTGGAATACCCAACCACGACCCATTTTCAATGCCCTGGCTGAGGGAAGGAGGTTCTCACCCAAGATTTGATAGTACATGGCCCCGTCCATCGTCCCTTTGATGCGTTGAAGTTGTCCTGTCCACTTAGCAGAAAAACACCCCCAAAGCATAATGTTTCCACCTCCATGTTTAACGGTAGGGATGGTGTTCTTGGGGTCATAGGCAGCATTCCTCCTCCTCCAAAAACGGCGAGTTGAGTTGATGCCAAAGAGCTTGAGTTTGGTCTCATCTGACCACAACACTTTCACCCAGTTCTCCTCTGAATCATTCAGATGTTCATTAGCAAACTTCAGACGGGCCAGTATATGTGCTTTCTTGAGCAGGGGGACCTTGCGGGCGCTGCAGGATTTCAGTCCTTCACGGCGTAGTGTGTTACCAATTATTTTCTTGGTGACTATGGTCCTAGCTGCCTTGAGATCATTGACAAGATCCTCCCGTGTAGTTCTGGGCTGATTCCTCACCGTTCTCATGATCATTGCAACTCCACGAGGTGAGATCTTGCATGGAGCCCCAGGCCGAGGGAGATTGACAGGTCTTTTGTGTTTCTTCCATTTATGAATAATCGCACCAACTGTTGTCACCTTCTCACCAAGCTGCTTGGCGATGGTTTTGTAGCCCATTCCAGCCTTGTGTAGGTCTACAATCTTGTCCCTGACATCCTTGGTGAGCTCTTTGTTCTTGGCCATGGTGGAGAGTTTGGAATCTGATTGATTGATTGCTTCTGTGGACAGGTGTCTTTTATACAGGTAACAAGCTGACATTAGGAGCACTCCCTTTAAGAGTGTGCTCCTAATCTCAGCTCGTTACCTGTATAAAAGACACCTGGGAGCCAGAAATCTTTCTGATTGAGAGGGGGTCAAATACTTATTTCCCTCATTAAAATGCAAATAAATTTATAACATTTTTGACATGCGTTTTTGTTGTTGTTATTCTGTCTCTCACTGTTCAAATAAACCTAACATTAAAAATATAGACTGATCATTTATTTTTCAGTGGGCAAACGTACAAAATCAGCAGGGGATCAATTACTTTTTTCCCTCACTGTAAGTGTTCCCTTGTCTGTGTGGGTGATTGTTTATTGTGGAGGTTAGTGAAGCTCGGTGGAGCTCGTGTATTTTGTATCAACGGGAGAATTTCCTTTGTGCCTTGTATATTCCAGTGCACCTGTTTTGTGCCCTGGAGTGTGTTTGACGCATTTCTGCGTAAACCTGTATTTTGCGGATTAAAGCCTGTTATTCTGTGATTTACCCTCCTGCACCTGACTCCTTCAACACCACCTAATCACAGAATCACCCACCCGCTATGGAGTCAGCGGGAGAGACACGCATGCAACTATGCTAGCCAGCTCGGGTGAAGTGATGGATCGGGTTCTTCAGGTCGTCCAACGCCTGGAGAGGAGAGAGCCCGATCCGTCGAGACCAGCTGGCCAACAGGATCCCGCCACCTACACCCCAGCACCCGTAGGGATCCAGATATCCTGACCACGGGAGTTTGACGGGACAGCGGCGCTTTTCCGAGGATTCCTTCTCCAACTGGAGCTCTACTTCACCAGCATCCGGCCGGTCCCATCGGAGCGGGAGAGGATGTCCGCCCTCGTCTCCTGCCTCTCGGGGAAAGCCCTGGAGTGGGCCAATGCGGTGTGGAACGAAGGAGGAGCCGCATTGGAGAACTACGGGGAGGTCGCTCGCCTCTTCTGGGTGGTCTAAGATCACCCGCCCGAGGGTCGAGAGGCGGGCGAGCGGCTGGTCCACCTGAGGCAGGGGACGAGGACTGCGCAGGACTTCGCATTGGAGTTTCGAACTCTGGCAGCTGGGTCCAGGTGGAACGAGCGGGCCCTGATCGACCATTTCCGGTGCCATCTGCAAGAGGACGTCCGTCGGGAGCTAGCCTGCCGTGACACCATGTTGTCCTTCTCGCAACTGGTGGACATGGCCATTCGTTTGAACAACCTGCTGGCAAACAGAGGACGTTCTGGAGGAGGTCTGCCCGTTTCCATCCCGGCCGACTTGGATCCAGAACCGATGGAGATGGGTGGAACCGCTAGCCGAGAGAGTGGATGACGACAGCGCCAGTGCCACACTGGTGGCGCAAAGGGACATTTCACAACACATTTTCGTCAACGCTCATCTGGGTTTGGAGATGGAAGGCAGGGCACTCTAGCATCACCCCAGGTATCGAACACCCACACTCGTTCAGTGCCCTCTGCTGCGCACTGTAAAATACACATCTCCTTTCCTGAGCACATGGTAGTTCCCCAGTGTTAGGCGCTAGTCGATTCAGGCGCAGCTAGGCATTCCATCGATTCCCCTATCCATTCCACGCCCCATCAGAGCACTTGATAGTCGACCATTATGGTCCGGGTTGGTTAAGGAAGTTACTGCACCAGTCACCATGATTACCCAGGAGACTCATTGTGAGCAGGTTACTTTTTCCATTATTGAGTCTCCTGCTTTCCCTGTGGTATTAGGTATCCCTTGGCTAGCACTCCACAACCCCACGTTCTCATGGCCGCAGAGGGTTCTCACAGGGTGGTCGCGAGAGTGTCAGGGTAAGTGTCTAGGTGTTTCCATTGGTGCAACCACAGTGGAAAGTCCAGACAGTACCTCCACCATGCGCATTCCCCCTGAATACCACGATCTGGCGAAAGCGTTCTCTAAAAGGCAGGCAACTAATTTACCACCTCATCGGGAGGGGAATTGCGCGATAAACCTCTGGGTAGACGCTGTACCTCCCAGGAGTTATATACAGTGGGGAGAACAAGTATTTGATACACTGCCGATTTTGCAAGTTTTCCTATTTACAGAGCATGTAGAGGTCTGTAATTTTTATCATAGGTACACTTCAACTGTGAGAGACGGAATCTAAAACAAAAATCCAGAAAATCACATTGTATGATTTTTAAGTAATTAATTTGCATTTTATTGCATGACATAAGTATTTGATCACATACCAACCAGTAAGAATTCCGGCTCTCACAGACCTGTTAGTTTTTCTTTAAGAAGCCCTCCTGTTCTCCACTCATTACCTGTATTAACTGCACCTGTTTGAACTCGTTACCTGTATAAAAGACACCTGTCCACACACTCAATCAAACAGACTCCAACCTCTCCACAATGGCCAAGACCAGAGAGCTGTGTAAGGACATCAGGGATAAAATTGTAGACCTGCACAAGGCTGGGATGGGCTACAGGACAATAGGCAAGCAGCTTGGTGAGAAGGCAACAACTGTTGGCGCAATTATTAGAAAATGGAAGAAGTTCCAGATGACGGTCAATCATCCTCGGTCTGGGGCTCCACGCAAGATCTCACCTCGTGGGGCATCAATGATCATGAGGAAGGTGAGGGATCAGCCCAGAACTACACGGCAGGACCTGGTTAATGACCTGAAGAGAGCTGGGACCACAGTCTCAAAGAAAACCATTACTAACACACTACGCCGTCATTTATTAAAATCCTGCAGAGCACGCAAGGTCCCCCTGCTCAAGCCAGCGCATGTCCAGGCCCATCTGAAGTTTGCCAATGACCATCTGGATGATACAGAGGAGGAATGGGAGAAGGTCATGTGGTCTGATGAGACAAAAATTTAGCTTTTTGGTCTAAACTCCACTCGCCGTGTTTGGAAAAAGAAGAAGGATGAGTACAACCCCAAGAACACTATCCCAACCGAGAAGCATGGAGGTGGAAACATCATTCTTTGGGGATGCTTTTCTGCAAAAGAAAATAGGACGACTGCACCGTATTGAGGGGAGGATGGATGGGGCCATGTATCGTGAGATCTTGGCCAACAACCTCCTTCCCTCAGTAAGAGCATTGAAGATGGGTCCGGCGGAGCAGAACTACGGCGTTGGTGATCGGGAGCTGTTGGCTGTTGTCCGAGCCTTGACCGTGTGGAGGCATTGTCTCGAGGGGGCGAAACATCCTTTCCTTGTCTGGACGGACCACCGTAACCTGGAGTACATCCGGGCAGCGAGGAGGCTGAATCCTCGCAAGGCCAGGTGGGCCCTATTCTTCACCCGGTTTGATTTCACTCTATCCTACATCCCGGGTACGAAGAACGTGAAGGCAGACACACTGTCCAGGCTGTATGACACAGAGGAGAGGCCCAGCGACAACACCCCCATACTGCCAGCCTCCTGCATTGTGTCGCCGGTAGTACGGGCGATGGACGCGGATATAGAGCAGGCATTACGCACGGATCCCTCTCCACCTCAGTGTCCAGATGGGCTACAGCACGTGCCTGCTCTTATCCGTGATCATCTGATCTACTGGGCACACATGTCACCCTCCTCTGGTCACCCAGGTATCGGCCGTACAGTGCACTGCCTGACCGGAAAATACTGGTGGCCTACCTTGGCTAAGGACATGAGGGTGTATGTCTCCTCCTGCTCAGTGTGCGCCCAGAGTAAAGCACCTAGGCTACTCCCAGCTGGTAAGTTACAACCTTTACCAGTTCTACAACGACCACGGTCTTACCTAAGTGTTGATTTTCTAACTGATCTTCCCCTCACCCAAGGTAACACCACCATCCTGGTCGTTGTGGACCGCTTTTCTAAAGACTGCCGCCTCCTTCCTCTGCCCGGTCTCCCCACGGCTCTGCAAACAGCGGGGGCCCTGTTTACACACGTCTTCCGGCACTACGGGGTACCAGAGGATATAGTGTCTGACCGGGGTCCCCAGTTCATGTCCAAGGTCTGGAAGGCGTTCATGGAACATCTGGGGCTCTCGGTCAGCCTGACCTCTGGGTTCCACCCCGAGAGTAATGGGCATGTGGAACAGGTAAATCAGGACGTGGGTAGGTTCCTGCGGTCCTACTGCCAGGACCAGCCGGGGGAGTGGTCGGGTGTTCTTGCCATGGGCAGAATATGCCCAGAACTCTCTCCGACACTCCTCCACTAACCTAACGCCTTTCCAGTGTGTTCTAGGTTACCAACCGGTTCTAGCATCGTGGCACCAGAGCCAGACCGAGGCTTCTGCGGTGGATGACTGGTTTCGGCGCGCGGAGGAGACGTGGGATGTGAGTCTTTTTGTTCGTGCTTTAGGAAAAGGTTTTAGTCATATGAGCCTGAAAGTCACAGGAGAGGGGACTACAGATATGTACTGTGTACTTGTACCAGAAATAATACATGTGGCGCCGACGAAGATTGCGGCCTCGTGACTAGCTCTTAGGAAACTTTGTGGTATATATATATTGTTTTGTATCATTTTTTACATTATTAGCTCAGAAAGTGTTTTGTATCATTACATACAGCCGGGAAACGCTATTGGATATCAGAGCGGCGGTAACTCACCAGCATTACGACCAGGAAAACGACTTTCCTGAAGCAGATGCTCTGTTTGCTCTCCCCAGGGCAATTGAACTGATTCCAGCGGCTGACCCAAAACATCGCCGGCGGAGGAGAGGCACTCAGAGCGGCCTGCTGGTTCGACTTAGGAGGCGCGCAAACCTCCCACCGCTTCCAAGTATACTACTCGCTACTGTTCAGTCTCTGGTGAACAAGGTCGACGAGCTCCAGACAACGATTTCTTTCCAGAGAGACATCAAGTCCTGTAACATACTTTGTTTCACGGAAACATGGCTCTCTGGGGATATTCTGTCGAAATCGGTCCAGCCAGATGGGTTCTCAGTTCATCGCGCAGACAGGAACAAATATCTCTCCGGGAAGCAGAAGGGCGGAGGTGTGTGTTTCATGATTAACAACTCATGGTGTAATTGTAGTAACATACAGGAACTCAAGTCCTTTTGTTCACCCGACCTAGAATACCTCACAATCAAATGCCGACCGTATTATCTCCCAAGATAATTTTATTCGGTTATAGTCACGGCCATGTATATGCCCCTTCAAGCCGATACCACGACGGCCCTCAAATAACTTCACTGGAAACCACATATCCTGAGGCTGCATTTATTGTAGCCGGGGATTTTAACAAAGTAAATTTGAGGACTAGGCTGCCGAAGTTCTATCAACATATCGACTGTTCTACTCACACTGCTAAAATCCTTGACCATTGCTATTTGAACTTCCAGGATGGTTATAAGGCCCTCCCCCGCCCTCCTATCTGCAAATCTGACCACGACTCCATTTTGCTCCTCCCTTCCTATAGGCAGAAACTCAAACAGGAAGTACCCGTGCTAAGGACTATTCAACGCTGGTCTGACCAATCGGAATCCACACTTCAAGATTGTTTTGATCACGTGGACTGGGATATCTTCCGGGTAGCTTGCGAAAATAATTTAGACGAATACACGGAAACGGTGACTGAGTTTGTCAGGAAGTGTATAGGTGATGTTGTGCCCACTGTGACTATTAAAACCTACCCTAACCAGAAACCGTGGATAGACTGCAGCATTCGCGCAAAACTGAAAGCGCGAACCACCGCATTCAACCATGGCAAGGTGACTGGGAATATGGCGGTATACAAACAGTGTAGCTACTCACTCCGCAAGTCAATTAAACTGGCAAAACATCAGTATAGAGACAAAGTGGAGTTGCAATTCAATGGCTCAGACACGAGACGTATGTGGCAGGGTCTACAGAAAATCACGGACTACAAAAGGAAAACCAGCTACTTCACCGACACCGACGTCTCTCTTCCAGACAAGCTAAACACCTTCTTTGCTCGCTTTGAGGATAACACAGTGCCACCGATGAGGCCCACTATCAAGGACTATGGCCTCTCCTTCTCCGTGGCTGACGTGAGTAAGACATTTAAGCATGTTAACCACTGCAAGGCTGCCGTTCCAGACGGCATCCCTCGCCGCGTCCTCAGAGCATGCGCAGACCAGCTGGCTGGTGTGTTTACGGACATATTCAATCTCTCCCTATCCCAGTCTGCTGTTCCCACATGCTTCAAGATGGCCACCATTGTTCCTGTACCCAAGAAAGCAAAGTTACCTGAACTAAAGGACTATCGCCCCGTAGCACTCACCTCTGTCATCATGAAGTGCTTTGAGAGACCAGTCAAGGATCATGTCACCTCTGCCTTACCGGTCACCCTAGACTCACTTCAATTTGCTTACCGCCCCAATAGATCGACAGACGATGCAATCGCCATCACACTGCACACTGCCCTATCCCATCTGGACAAGAGGAATACCTATGTAAGAATGTTGTTCATTCACTATAGCTCAGCATTCAACACCATAGTACCCTCCAAGCTCATCATTAAGCTTGCGGCCCTGGGTCTGAACCCCGCCCTGTGCAACTAGGTCCTGGACTTCCTGACGGGCTGCCCCCAGGTGATGAAGGTAGGAAACAACATCTCCACTTCGCTGATCCTCAACACTGGGGCCCCACAAGGGTGCGTGCTCAGTCCACTCCTATACGCCCTGTTCACCCATAACTGCGTGGCCAAGTACGCCTCCAACTCAATTATCAAGTTTGCAGACGACACAACAGTAGTAGGCTTGATTACCAACAATGACGAGACCGCCTACAGGGAGGAGGTGAGGGCTCTGGGAGTGTGTTGCCGGGAAAATAACCTCTCACTCAACGTCAACAAAACAAAGGAGATGATCGTGGACTTCAGGAAACAGCAGAGGGTGCACCCCCCTATCCACATCGACGGGACCACAGTGGAGAAGGTGGAAAGCTTCAAGTTCCTTGGCGTACACATCACTGACAAACTGAAATGGTCCACCCATGCAGACAGTGTGGTGAAGAAGGCGCAACAGAGCCTCTTCAACCTCAGGAGGCTGAAGAAATTCGGCTTGGCACCTAAAACCCTCACAAACTTTTACAGATGCACAAATGAGAGCATCTTGTCGGGCTGTATCACCGCCTGGTACGGCAACTGCACCGCCCGCAACCGCAGGGCTCTCCAGAGGGTGGTGCGGTCTGCCGAACGCATTACCGGGGGCAAACCACCCGCCCTCCAAGACACATACAGCACCCGATGTCACAGGAAGGCCAAAAATATCATCAAGGACATCAACCACCCGAGCCACTGCCTGTTCACCCCGCTATCATCCAGAAGGCGAGGTCAGTACAGGTGCATCAAAGCTGGGACCGAGAGAATGAAAAACAGCTGTCTTTTACAGAGGCTGCTGCTGCCTAGTGAAATCACTGGCCACTTTAAGAAATGGAACACTAGTCACTTTAATAATGTTTACATCTCATACGTATATACTGTATTATATTCTATAATATTCTACTGTATCTTAGACCCAGCCGCTCTGTCATTGCTTGTCCATATATGTATATACAGTTGAAGTCGGAAGTTTACATACACTGTCATTAAAACTCGTTTTTCAACCACTCCACACATTTCTTGTTAACAAACTATAGTTTTGGCAAGTCGGTTACGACATCTACTTTGTGCATGACACAAGGCATTTTTCCAACAATTGTTTACAGATTGGGTCAGAAGCTTACATACACGAAGTTGACCGTGCCTTTAAACAGCTTGGAAAATTCCAGAACAAGATATCATGGCTTTAGAAGCTTCTGATAGGCTAATTGACATAATTTGAGTCAATTGGAGGTGTACCTGTGGATGTATTTCAAGGCCTACCTTCAAACTCAGTGACTCTTTGCTTGACATAATGGGAAAATCAAAAGAAATCAGCCAAGACCTCAGAAAAATAATTGTAGATCTCCACAAGTCTGGTTCATCCTTGGGAGCAATTTCCAAATGCCTGAAGGTACCACGTTCATCTGTACAAACAATAGAACGCAAGTATAAACAACATGGGACCACGCAGCAGTCATACCACTCAGGAAGGAGACGCGTTCTGTCTCCTAGAGATGAACGTACTTTGATGCGAAAAGTGCAAATAAATCCCAGAACAACAGCAAAGGACCTTGTGAAGATGCTGGAGGAAACAGGTACAAAAGTATCTATATCCACAGTAAAACGAGTCCTATATCGACATAACCTGAAAGGCCGCTCAGCAAGGAAGAAGCCACTGCTCTAAAATCGCCTTAAAAAAGCCAGACTACGGTTTGCAACTGCACATGGGGACAAAGATCATACTTTTTGGAGAAATGTCCTCTGGTCTGATGAAACAAAGATAGAACTGTTTGTCCATATTGACCATTGTTATGTTTGGAGGAAAAAGGGGGTTCTTGCAAGCCGAAGAACACAATCCCAACCGTGAAGCACGGGGGTGGCAGCATCATGCTGTGGGGGTGCTTTGCTGCAGGAGGGACTGGTGCACTTCACAAAATAGATGGCATCATGAGGAAGGAAAATTATGTGGATATATTGAAGCAACATCTCAAGACATCAGTCAGGAAGTTAAAGCTTGGTCGCAAATGGGTCTTCCAAATGGACAATGACCCCAAGCATACTTCCAAAGTTGTGGCAAAATAGCTTAAGGACAACAAAGTCAAGGTATTGGAGTGGCCATCACAAAGCCCTGACCTCAAGCCTATAGAAAATGTGTGGGCAGAACTGAAAAAGCGTGTGCAAGCAAGGAGGCCTTACAAACCTGACTCAGTTACAGCAGCTCTGTCAGGAGGAATGGGCCAAAATGCACCCAACTTATTGTGGGATGCATGTGGAAGGCTACCCGAAACATTTGACCCAAATTAAACAATTTAAAGGCAATGCTACCAAATACGAATTGAGTGTATGTAAACTTCTGACCCACTGGGAATGTGATGAAAGAAATAAAGTCTGAAATAAATCATTCTCTCTACTATTATTCTGACATTTCACATTCTTAAAATGAAGTGGTTATCCGAACTGGCCTAAAACAGGGAATTTTTACTAGGATTAAATGTCAGGAATTGTGAAAAACTGAGTTTTAATGTATTTGGCTAAGGTGTATGTAAACTTCCGACTTCAACTGTATTCTTAAATTCCATTCCTTACTAGATTTGTGTGTATTGGGTATATGGTGTAAAATTGTTAGATATTACTTGTTAGATATTACTGCACTGTCGGAGCTAGAAGCACAAGCATTTTGCTACACCCGCAATAACATCTGCTAAACACTTGTATGTGACAAATAACATTTGATTTGATATGATTTACCAGCCTCAGTGGATTACTCACTATTTTTTCAAGCCACAGAAAGCAAATGTGTGCAAACAACTCCCACCAGATGAGCCAAATCAAGTGCACCTAATAATTCGACTTCATTATTTCAGACCAAATTCAACTGTATGACAACCACTGATGTTCTTCGCCATATATAAAGAGAAGAAAAATGCTACTTTTTACAAATGTTTAAATAAATTACATAGCTTTTCCATCTTGCATGCATGCTGGTATTGAAAATCCCATATTGTAAGTATAATGAACAAGCTTTTAACTGTCTTGCTGTAGCCTCACGCCTGTCCCTTTAGAGAATTAAAGATTAATTTGCAATTTCCACTCATTTTCAGCATTGATTAATTACTGTATGCTTCATTGGTAAATCCCAAAGATGAATGCAGTGAGATATACCCCTTTAGATTATTAGTTTACTGCAGGGAGTTACAGTGAGGGAAAAAAGTATTTGATCCCCTGCTGATTTTGTACATTTGCCCACTGACAAAGACATGATCAGTCTATA
Organism: Coregonus lavaretus; assembly: GCF_964263955.1. Lineage (NCBI taxonomy): Eukaryota > Metazoa > Chordata > Actinopteri > Salmoniformes > Salmonidae > Coregonus > Coregonus lavaretus. The sequence goes on from NC_140026.1 coordinate 29,310,607, forward strand.
ATTTTAATGGTAGGTTTATTTGAACAGTGGGAGACAGATGTCAAAAATGTTACAAATTGATTTGCATTTTAATGAGGGAAATAAGTATTTGACCCCTTTGCAAAACATGACTTAGTACTTGGTGGAAAAACCCTTGTTGGCAATCACAGAGGTCACACATTTCTTGTAGTTGGCCACCAGGTTTGCACACATCTCAGGAGGGATTTTGTCCCACTCCTCTTTGCAGATCTTCTCCAAGTCATTAAGGTTTCGAGGCTGACGTTTGGCAACTCAAACCCAACTTTGATGCGGTGAAGTTGTTCTGTCCCCTTAGCAGAAAAACACCCCCAAAGCATAATGTTTCCACCTCCATGTTTGACGGTGGGGATGGTGTTCTTGGGGTCATAGGCAGCATTCCTCCTCCTCCAAACACGGTGAGTTGATGCCAAAGAGCTTGAGTTTTGTCTCATCTGACCACAACACTTTCACCCAGTTCTCCTCTGAATCATTCAGATGTTCATTGGCAAACTTCCGATGGGCCTGTATATGTGCTTTCTTGAGCAGGGGGACCTTGCGGGCGCTGCAGGATTTCAGTCCTTCATGGCGTAGTGTGTTACCAATTGTTTTCTTGGTGACTATTGTCCCAGCTGCCTTGAGATCATTGACAAGATACTCCCGTGTAGTTTTGGGCTGATTCCTCACCGTTCTCATTATCATTGCAACTCCACGCGGTGAGATCTTGCATGGAGCCTCAGGCAGAGGGAGATTGACAGGTCTTTTGTGTTTCTTCCATTTGCGAATAATCGAACCAACTGTTGTCACCTTCTCACCAAGCTGCTTGCCGATGGTCTTGTAGCCCATTCCAGCCTTGTGTAGGATCTACAATCTTGTCCCTGACATCCTTGGAGAGCTCTTTGGTCTTGGCCATGGTGGAGAGTTTGGAATCTGATTGATTGATTGAGCACGCACCCCTGACGGGCCGCCCCCAGGTGGTAAGGGTAGGTAACAACACATCTGCCACACTGATCCTCAACACGGGGGCCCCTCAGGGGTGCTTGCTCAGTCCCCTCCTGTACTCTCTGTTCACCCATGACTGCATGGCCAGGCACGACTCCAACACCATCATTACGTTTGCCGACGACACAACAGTGGTAGGCCTGATCACCGACAACGATGAGACAGCCTATAGGGAGGAGGTCAGAGATCTGGCCGTGTGGTGCCAGGACAACAACCTCTCCCTCAACGTGACCAAGACAAAGGAGATGATTGTGGACTGCAGGAAAAAAAAGAGGACTGAGCACGCCCCCATTCTCATCGACGGGGCTGTAGTGGAACAGGTTGAGAGCTTCAAGTACCTTGGTGTCCACATCACCAACGAACTATCATGGTCCAAACACACCAAGACAGTCGTGAAGAGGGCACGACAAAGCCTATTCCCCCTCAGGAGACTAAAAAGATTTGGCATGGGTCCTCAGATCCTCAAAAGATTCTACAGCTACACCATCGAGAGCATCCTGACTGGTTGCATCACCGCCTGGTATGGCAACTGCTTGGCCTCTGACCGCAAGGCACTACAGAGGGTAGTGCGTACGGCCCAGTACATCACTGGGGCAAAGCTTCCTGCCATCCAGGACCTCTATACCAGGCGGTGTCAGAGGAAGGCCCTCAAAATTGTCAAAGACTCCAGCCACCCTAGTCATAGACTGTTCTCTCTGCTACCGCACGGCAAGCGGTACCGGAGTGCCAAGTCTAGGTCCAAAAGACTTCTCAACAGCTTCTACCCCCAAGCCATAAGACTCCTGAACAGCTAATCATGGCTACCCGGACTATTTGCACTGCCCCCCCACCCCATCCTTTTTACGCTGCTGCTACTCTGTTAAGTATTTATGCATAGTCACTTTAACTCTACCCACATGTACATATTACCTCAACTACCTCAACTAGCCGGTGCCCCCGCACATTGACTCTGCAACGGTACCCCCCTGTATATATAGCCTCCCTACTGTCACTTTATTTTACTTCTGCTCTTTTTTTCTCAACACCTTTTTTGTTGTTGTTTTATTCTTACTTTTTTTGTTTAAAATAAATGCACTGTTGGTTAAGGGCTGTAAGTAAGCATTTCACTGTAATGTCTGCACCTGTTGTATTCGGCGCATGTGACCAATAAAATTTGATTTGATTTGATTTGATTGCTTCTGTGGACAGGTGTCTTTTATACAGGTAACAAGGTGAGATTAGGAACACTCCCTTTAAGAGTGTGCTCCTAATCTCTGCTCGTTACCTTTATAAAAGACACCTGGGAGCCAGAAATATTTCTGATTGAGAGGGGGTCAAATACTTATTTCCTTCATTACAATGCAAATCAATTTATAACATTTTTGACATGCTTTTTTCTGGATTTTTTTGTTGTTATTCTGTCTCTCACTGTTCAAATAACCCTACCATTAAAAATATAGACTGATCATTTCTTTTTCAGTGGGCAAACGTACAAGATCAGCAGGGGATCAAATACTTTTTTCCCTCACTGTATCAGTACATTCTGTTTTGTGAGATTTATAGCAAGGCTTCACATAATAAAGGTTCAATTAATTGGGTAACAAACGGTTGAGGTGGTTACCAATAGCAACAAAATAGCAAACGCTGTATTACCCAAATAGTCTTCTATTTTTAAGCCAGGCATTAACCCTGCAAGTCTCAACGACACTTAATCATGTAACATAGTCCATTTTGTGTTTTTTAAATAATTTCCTTTCACTCCTAGTCTCTATTGTCTAGTAGGGATTGACAGGAGTACTAGTCTCTCTGCAATGTGAAAAACACTTCTTAAAGACTTGTACCAAATGAGGCATATCTTTTCACCATGTTGGGTTCTTCCCTCTGTGGTATCTTACAGCATATGAATATTACCTGCAGTAATATAAATAGGGCATAACGGTCTAGGCCTACACATTGTGGATGTCACATTGAGTCTTCAATCTCCAATCAAAACAATAGACAATACTGACATATTTTCTGTTAGAGGCAGCAGGGTCTTTATTAGAGTTCCATCGGGAGTTATGGGTTCCAAACACAGGATTAGGCCTATTGTGATCTGCCTAAGTGTGATAGTATTAGCAATATTCTTAGGGAATCTCATGAAAGCAACTTTGAAACGAGGGTTTGCTCTGATGTAGTAGGTGTTGGGGGGGAAGGCAGTATATCTGGGAGCGCGGGATCTCAGATTCAATTACAGATCCATTTAAAATTAAATCTTCTTCATAAAAATCCCAGATTGGAGGCTTTGAAATGGAAAGCGGTAGGTAATTCAGGAGGACTACGTTGGTGTGATCTGCAAAGAGAGTGCTGTTGTATCAAACGCATTGACAATGCGGGTCTCCATAGAATAGTTATTCACAGCGAGTACAGATATATTTAACTTTGCATTAGAATAAGAGACATACGAAATGTCAAACATCACACTCAGTATATGGAATATTACATTATGTGCAGTAGCTGTACTGGATATAACTCCACATGTGAACCCACTCAAATAGCTCAGGCTTACATTTCAGCTCTCCAGATTCTGCTCAAAATAAAAGTTATACCTCAACTGCCTTACACTAAAACACAAAAAATCTATTTCACTCTGGCTCATCTGTGAGGTTCAAGTGGGTGTCTCTATGGCACACTGTCCTAAACCTGTTGAAATCAATCTGTCAAACAAACAAGTGCTATTGGTTGCAGGTCACGTAAACTATGTGAAGAGGATGTTTGTCCCTATGATTGCAACGGCCTCTAGGACCGTGGCCATTGAGATCGCTGTGATCACACACAAGCCAACATCAACAGTGTGTGTGACCCCTCAAGGGGAAGAGGGGGGATGTTCACCCTTGTGACTGTTTCATTTATCAATTTTTAAGCTTTAAGAAATGGACATAGATTTTCCCATGTGAGATTGACACCAGTTATGATTGACACCTGTAGTTCTCCCATTCTCACCACCCTCCCTTCCAGGACATGTGGAGTTGGTGGAAGTTGCCCTTAAGCACTGGTCCAGGGACAGATATATTTGTATCAGTTAAGAGCAGGGGTAGGCAACTTGATTCAGTCGCGGGCCAATTTATGTAGGAGCAGATGGTCGGGGGGGCCAGAACATAATTATAATAATCTGTACACTGCAAATTGACCACAACTAAACCCAAAAAGAGATTGAATTTGAAAATAACGATCATTTCATACCTTGATTACTTGGGAGCTGATTTCCAAGTGATTTTACAGTCTTTTTTTACCAAAAACTAAAATCAATTTTTATTTATTTTACAAACAACTTAGGGTTAGATTTATTTAAATGTGTTATTGCTTGCGGGCAGGTTTTGGCCGGCAGACCGCCTGTTGCCGACCCCTGGATTAACCTCTTAAGGATCGGACCCTTTATTTCAATTTTCGCCTAAAATGACATACCCAATCATAACTGCCTGTAGCTCAGGACCTGAAGCAAGAATATGAATCCTTGATACCATTTAAAAGGAAACACTTTGAAGTTTGTGGAAATGTGAAATTAATGTAGGAGAATATAACACATTAGATCTGGTAAAAGATAATACAAACAAAAAAACATGCGTTTTCTATTATTTTTTTTATTTTTTTTCATCATCTTTGAAATGAAAAAGCCCACAATATAATATTGCAGTTCAGGCGCAATTTAGATTTGGGCCACTAGATGGCAGCAGTGTGTGTGCAAAGTTTCAGATTTTGTATCAAGTCTGCCCAAATGTGCCGAATTGGTCAATTGATACATTTTCAAGTACATAACTATAGAGAACATATAAAAATTAAATGGTAATACAAAATGTAAGTTTACACACTCCCAGGAATGTCATACATGATGGATCAATAGCTTATACACTAACTTTCACACATCTAGATGGCCGGGTGGGGGGGGGGGTGTGGAGCCAGACACAGCAGGGGTTGAAACTGTAGAACCCAGTTCCTACATTTGAATATAAAAAAATATTTTTACAAAACGATGCTACATTTTATCTCTGGGACCCTTAGGATGACAAATCAGAGCAAGATCAGAGATTTGCAGCTCCTTCAGGGTTATCTATGGTCTCTTTGTTGCCTCTCTGATTAATGCCCTCCTTGCCTGGTCCGTGAGTTTTGGTGGGCGGCCCTCTCTTGGCAGGTTGTTGCGGTGCCATATTCTTTCAATTTTCTAATAATGGATTTAATGGTGCTCCGTGGGATGTTCAAAGTTTTGGATATTTTTTTGATGACCCAACCCTGATCTGTACTTATTCACAACTTTGTCCCTGACCTGTTTGGAGAGCTCCTTGGTCTTCAGGGTGCCGCTTGCTTGGTGGTGCCGCTTGCTTAGTGGTGTTGCAGACACTGGGGCCTTTCAGAACAGGTGTATATATACTGAGATCTTGTGACAGATCATGTGACACTTATATTGCACACAGGTGGACTTTATTTAACTAATTATGTGACTTCTGAGGGTAATTGGTTGCACCAGATCTTATTTAGGGAATTCATAGCAAAGGGGGTGAATACATATGCACACACCACTTTTCTGTTATTTATTCTTTATAATTTTTTGAAACAAGTTATTTTTTTCATTTCACTTCACCAATTTGGACTATTTTGTGTATGTCCAAATAAAAATCAATTTAAATTACAGGTTGTAATGCAACAAAATAGGAAAGGGGGATGAATACTTTTGCAAGGCACTGTAGCTACTGTAAATTGGACAGTGCAGTTAGATTAACAAGAATTTAAGTTTTTTGCCCATATGAGACATGTCTATGTCCTGGAAAGTTTGCTGTTACTTACAAAGTCATGCTAATCACATTAGCGCACATTAGCTCAACCGTCCCGTATACGGGACACCGATCCCGTAGAGGTTAAAGGTTAAGGTGAAGATTTAGCGTTGGGTAATCTGATCCTAGATCTGTTAGGGGCAATTTATACATAGAGTTTAATATCCTACTGGGCACAGACATCATTTCAACATCTAATCCATGTTGGTTCAGTGTAATTTCATTAAAATTCAACCACTGTGGCCAAGTGGGATAGCACAGCCTCAATTCTGATTGGTTTCTGACTTCAGAGTTCCTAAATGTCATTGGGTGGTTGATTGTATACATTCAGTAGATATAGAAGTAGTGACTAGGATATCAGGAAAAAATATAATGTAAGTGCATCAGTGTCACAGGTGTAGAGCGGAGTAGGCAGGAGGCAGTCGCAGGTTTAGAACTACTGAATATATTTAAGCACGATAGATCAAAGCGGGACCAACCCCAAACACTGTTGTGCTCAAAATATCTCTTCATAAACCAAAAGGCACAGGATGAACCCAAAGTGAAAAATGTAAAGTACTCAGGAAATGGTAGGAGAGATTCCTCTCAGGAAACAAGTAACATATACAATGACCGACCAATAAAAATGGCAGAGGGCATATATATACAGTGATAGAGAGGGGATTGGAACCAGGTGTGTGTAATAGAGACAAGTCCGGGGTTGATAAGTGAATGGCGTTGGCCAGCAGTAGGTTCGGCAGCAGCTAGAAGGCCGGTGACGCCGAACGCCTAAGCTGGACAGGAGAGGGGACCCCCCCGACCTTGGGGACGACCCCGGAGACGCAGTGCAGGTCGGAAGGGACAACACCTGTGGAAGTCCCGAATGAGAGAACAATCCAGGACTTCCCGCACCGGAACCCAGCACCGCTGTTGGGGACCGTACCCCTCCCAGTCGACCAGGTAGTGGAGAAGCCCCCCACGACACCGTGAGTCCAACAGGCTGCGGACGGAGTACACCGGGGCCCCCTTGACGTCCGAGGGAGGGTGAGATGCGTCGTGGGGTCCAGCACTAGCCAAGGGAACAGCTGATACCGGCCTGAGGAGAGATACATGAAATCATGGTGAGATACGGTAATTGACAGGGAGCTGTAATCTGTATGTCACCTCATTGACTCTCCTCAGGACCTTGAACGGCCCCAAAAACCGCGGGCTCAGCTTCCTGCAGTGCAGGCGGAGGGGCAGGTCCTTTGTTGAAAGCCAGACCTTGTCACCGGGGTGAAAGACTGGGGCCACGCTGCGGTGACGATCAGCCTGTGACTTCTGCCGGAGGACGACGCGCTGGAGATGGGTGTGCACTGTGTTCCATACTTCCTCGGCGAGCACCGGAACCGATCGTCCACCGCAGGAGCCTCGATCTGACTCCGGTGCCAGGGCCAGCTGATAGCCAAGAACACACTGAAAGGGTGTGAGGTTAGTGGAGGAGTGACGGAGGGAGCTTTGTGCATATTCTGCCCAAGGCAGAAACGCAGCACACTCCCCCGGCCAGTCCTGACAGTAACTACGAAGGTACATACCCAGTTCCTGATTTACCCTTTCCACTGCCCATTAGATTGGGGACGGTACCCGAAGGTAAGGCTGACCGTGACCCCCAGTTGTTCCATGAAGGTCTTCCAGACACGGGAGGTGAACTGAGGACCACGGTCAGACACGATGTCCTCCGGCATCCCGTAGTGCCTGAAGACGTGAGAGAGGAGAGCCACGGAGAGATGGGACCAGGGTCGTAGTGGAACCGGCAGCGGGTGGAGTTTGCCATAGGGGAGGTGTCTAGGTGTCTTGCTCTGTGCGCAGGTGGAGCAGGAAGAGATGTAAACCCAGATGTCCCGGGCCAACGTTTGCCACCAGTAATTGGCGGAGAGAAAGTAGATAGTATGGGCTATACCCAGGTGCCCCGACACAGGTGCTGTGTGTGCCCAGGCGAGGAGACTGTCCCACACATCAGAGGGCACGTAGATACATCCCTCAGGACAGTGGGCAGGTGAGGGCTCCTGTCTCAGGGCTTGACGGATGTCCGCGTCCACATTCCATATGACAGGAGCCACAGTGCGGTACAGGGGAATATTGGGTGTCCCTTTCTCCCTCCAATCCTCCGGGATAGGGACGTGGGTGGCCTGGTCTGGACTTTCCACAGAGGTGACACAGAGAGACACCTCCCCTGACACTCCTGTGACCAACCCAACAACCTCCTCTCTGTCCACGATATACTGGGGTTATGCAACAGTAACCAGGGGAAACCTAAAACTACGGCGTGTGCAGGAGAGTCTAAGATGAGGAACGTGATGCGTTCATGGTGGTTGTGATTAACTGTGAGGGAAATGGGAATAGTGGTCTGGCGCATCAGTCCTGTTCATAGGGGACGGTTGTCTAGGGCATGGACTGGGATAGGGGGTTGTGAAGGGACTAGAGGAATGCATAATGATAAGGCCACTGACCGTCTATGAAATGACCTGCAGCACCTGAGTCCACTAGGGCAGGACTCAGTGGGGGACCAGGATAGTCCAGGAAGGTGACAGGAGGGAGGATGGGCTGGGTGGACAGAGAGGAGCAAGGCACGCCCACACCTACAATGGAAGGTGCAGGAGCGCTCCTCGGCCTGTCGCTTCCTCGCCTGGTTCTCCTTCTGGGACAGTTGTTCCAGGGGTGGTCCTACACCCCGCAGTAGGAGCAGAGAGCCTGTTGACAGAGGCATTGACAGGCCAGCTCAGTCTGGACATCCGCCTGTATCCCGCTGCGGAAACCGTCAACAGGGCCTGGTCGTTCCAGCCAGTGGACACAGCCACAGTCTGGTAATCCAGAGCAAACTCCGACGCTGTCCTGGACCCCTGGAGACGCTCACCTCCCTCTCGGCCCTCTGTTGGGTGGTCGAAGACGGCACGCAAGAGTTGGAAGAAGCGCTCATAGGACTGCACTTCTGGACCGTCCCTCTCCCAGATGGCGTGCGCCTTCTCCAGAGCCCAGCCTGTCAGCACCGAGATCACCAAGGCCACACTGCAGGAGAAACCCCCTACAGTGAGCTGGGGTGCCATCAAACCACTCCGGGAGGGGCAGGTGGACATTGCTGATCGGACCGGGTGATGTTGATGGTAGTGGGGTGGCTGGAACAACCGCGGGGAGCTGGGAAGGTGGTGGTGTAGCCTGCAGTTGGCGTATGGTGGAGGAGCTTCGCTCCTACAGCGGTGAGGTCGGGATATCCTGCTGCTTCCTGTTGTCTTGGGTCAGTCATTCTGTCACAGGTGTAAGTCACACTGCAGGTAGCTTAGTGGTTAAGAGCGTTGTGCCCGTAACCGAAAAAATCTGTCGATGTGGCCTTGAGCAAGGTACTTAACCCTAATTGCTCCTGTAAGTCGCTCTGGATAAGACCGTCTGCTAAATGACTAAATGTAAATGAGAGGAGTAGGCAGGAGGCAGTAGCTACTGAATTTATTTAAGCACCATAGATCAAAGCGGGACGAAACCCAAACGCTGTTGTGCTCAAAATATCTCTTCATAGGCACAGGGCAAACCCAAAGTGCAAAATATAAAGTACTCAGGAAATAGTAGGAAAGATTCCTCTCAAGAAAACAAGTAACTTATACAATGACCAACCAAGACAAATGGCAGAGGGAGTATATTGTAGGGAGAACAAGTATTTGATACACTGCCGATTTTGCAGGTTTTCCTACTTACAAAGCATGTAGAGGTCTGTAATTTTTATCATAGGTACACATCAACTGTGAGAGACGGAATCTAAAACAAAAATCCAGTAAATCACATTGTATGATTTTTAAGTAATGAATTTGCATTGGAACCAGGTGTGTGTAATAATGACGAGACTAGTCCGGGGTTGATGAGTGAAGGGCGTTTGGCAGCAGCTAGAAGGCCCCAACGCCGAACGCCTGAGCTGGACAGGAGGCTGGTGTGACAATCAGTCTGTGAGTTCAACATACAGTACATAAGACCACAGCAATTGGAGAGACCATGCATCTTTGCCCTATATATTGGAATAAATGTTTTTGAAATAATAAATTAGCCACTCATTTCCATTGTTGGGATGGATTGTATATTTGCATGGATTGAACTAACATTTCTACAGCGAGGCAATTTACCGTAGCTCTGTATGGATGTGACATCACTAACAATTTATACCTGAAATGGTGGGGCGCGATTGGTTTCAAGTGTTTTTCTTTCGTTAAATTCATTATGGCAAAATTATCCATTACCTAAGCAAACTGCCACAACTGAATAATTAAAATTTCTATCACCCATTTGTTTGACCCATAATGTATATCATATATCCCCCTTCTTTGTCTTCTAATGAAATGTTCCCTTTAATTTAAAAAAGATTACTGCTTTGTTGATTCTTGGTGTTTAGGCAAGCAACATCCTAAGTGAATTCCAATAGGGCTAATGCATAATAAATTGCATTTATATGGCACTTTTAATGCAAGGTCGGGAACACCTTGGGACATGCACCTGGGTGAAGTGCGGCGGCCATTTTGGCATTATCACATGCGCCGAATACAACTGGTGTAGACTTTACAGTGAAATGCTTGCTTACGAACCTTTCCCAATCATGCAGAGTTTAAAAATAAAAATAAAATATAACACAAGAGGAATAAAATACACAACAATGGAAATATGTACTGGGAGTCTCAGTACCAGATCAATGTGCAGAGGTACGGAGTATTTGAGATAGAAATGTACATGAAGGCAGGGTGAAGTGACTAGGCATCCGGATAGATAATAATAAGAGTAAAATAAAGAACAGAGTAGCAGTGTAAGGTTCTGTATTTATTTTCTTAGTCAACCTTGTTTTCTTGAACATAGCCCTGTTTCTTTGTGTTCTTGAACGTAGCCCTGTCTTTCATTTTTGTTCATTGAATTTTTGTTCATTGATTTCACCTGTGTTAGTTACTCACCTGGTCTCATTAGCTCCTTGTTTAGTTCAGTTCATTCTGTGTGTGCCTTGTGAGGTATTGTTACTTTTGACTCTACTAAGCTGTTTCCTAGCTCGTTTGGTAGAGCCTTCAGTCCTAGTTTTTGATTCTCCTGCCTGTTTGCCTACCTGTGTATGACCGTCGCCTGCCTGTGACCACGATTCCTGCCTTTTGCGAAGGCGAAATAAACACCTGCCGCGCTCTGCATGTGAATATATTTTCTCCCTTATAATTCATTACGAGCAGCAGCAAATTATGAGTGTAAAACTGTGTGTATGTGTATGCATTCTGAAACTATTCAGACACCTTGACTTTTTCCACATTTTGTTACGTTACAGCCTTATTAAAAAAAATGTTTTTGCAAATGTATAAAAACTAAAATATGACATTTACATAAGTATTCAGACTTATGTAAAATACTATTTTTGTGCGTATGGAACATTTCGGATAACTTTTATTCCAGCTCATGAAACATGAGACCAACACTTTACATGTTGCATTTATATTTTTGTTCAGTGTATAATAGTCATATTTTCAGGGTCACATTCAGGTACAATAATTTTGGACTGATTATTGATGGAAATAAATGCGATGAAAAATAGGGTTTTGTAAATCCTGGTGGATTTTGGTAGGATATTGAAATAAAATATATAGGCATTCGTGTTATTTATTAATTTCTGTAAAAAATGTAGTTAGTCATAATAGAACATCAGAATTGTATTCAGTGGAACAGAAGAAAATGTGCAGCACAGTAAACAGTGCAATTAGCTAGAACAGACAAAAGATTACCATTAGAAGCCAACAAACACAGCAAGCTACCAGATTTGTTAATTAAACAACCATTATTTCATTGTTCTGCAGTTTTACTGTATTTTAACGTCAGTGAATTTTTGTAAGGGTATCCTATATTGTGCATGTTTATCTTACATTCTGTTAGCCTAGAACAAATGTTATGGAATTGAATGTGCACTTTTAAATTGGGTGGACTGCAACTATGAAAAACGCTGCCATAACCTGTAGTAAAAGCAAAACCATTTACAGTGCATTCGGAAAGTATTCAGACCCCTTCACTTTTCCACATTTTGTTACGTTACAACATTATTCTAAAATTGACTAAATTGTTTTTTTCCCTCATCAGTCTACAAACAATACCCCATAATAGCAAAGCAAAAACAGGTTTTTAAACATTTTTGCAAATGTGTACATATCTTTTTTTTTTATTATGGAAATATCACATTTACATAAGTATTCAGTACTTTGTTGAAGCACCTTTGGCAGCGATACAGCCTTGAGTCTTCTTGGGTATGACGCTGCAAGCTTGGCACACCTTTATTTGGGAAGTTTCTCCCATTCTTCTCTGCATATCCACTCAAGCTCTGTCAGGTTGGATGGGGAGCGTCGCTGCACAGCTTTTTTCATGTCTCTCAAGAGATGTTCGATCGGGTTAAAGTCCGGGCTCTGGCTGGGCTACTCATGGATATTCAGAGACTTGTCCCGAAGCCACTCCTACGTTGTCTTGGCTGTATGCTTAGGGTCGTTCTTCTGTTGGAAGGTGAACCTTTGCCCCAATCTGTGGTCATGAGCGCTCTGGAGCAGGTTTTCATCAAGGATCTCTCTGTACTTAGCTCCATTCATCTTTCCCTCGATCCTGACTAGTCTCCCAGTCCCTGCCGCTGAAAAACATCCCCACAGCATGATGCTGCCACCACCATGCTTCACTGCAGGGATGGTATTGGCCAAGTGATGAGCGGTGCCTGGTTTCCTCCAGAAGTGACGCTAGGCATTTAGGCCAAAGAGTTCAATCTTGGTTTCATCAGACCAGGGAATCTTGTTTCTCATGGTCTGAGAGTCTTTAGGTGCCTTTTGGCAAACTCCAAGCGGGCTGTCTTGTGCTTTTTACTGAGGAGTGATTTTAGTCTGGCCACTCTACCATAAAGGCCTGATTAGTGAAGCGCTGCAGAGATGGTTGTCCTTCTGGAAGGTTCTCCCATCTCCACAGAGGAACTCTGAAGCTCTGTCAGAGTGACCACCGGGTTCTTGGTTACCTTCCTGACCAAGGCCCTTTTCCCCCGATTGCTCAGTTTGGCCGGGCGGCCAGCTCTAGGAAGAGTCTTGTTGGTTCCAAACTTCTTCCATTTAAGAATGATGGAGGCCACTGTGTTCTTTGGGATCTTCAATGCTGCAGACATTTTTTGGTACCCTTCCTCAGATCAGTACTTCGACACAATCCTGTCTCGGAGCTCTACGGACAATTCCTTCGACCTCATGGCTTGGTTTTTGCTCTGACATGCACTGTCAACTGTGGGACCTTATATAGACAGGTGTACCTTTCCAAATCATGTCCAATCAATTGAATATACCACAAGTGGACTCCAATCAACTTGTAGAAACATCTCAAGGATGATCAATGGAAACAGGATGCACCTGAGCTCAATTTCGAGTCTCATAGCAAAGGGTCTGAATTTTTATGTAAATAAGGTATTTCTGTTTTTTATTTTTAATACATTTGCAAAAATGTAAAAAAAAAAATCTGTTTTTGCTTTGTCATTATGGGGTATTGTGTGTAGATTGATGAGGAAAAAAAGTAATTTAATCAATTTTAGAATAAGGCTGTAACGTAACAAAATGTGAAAAAAAAGTGAAGGGGTCTGAATACTTTCTGAATGCACTGTATAGCATTGGAGATTCTCAAAATTAGGGACCATCTCTGATAGCTATAGAACCACAGAGACGGTCACAGATGTTTGCTTTTAATGACCCAGCAAAGTCGATGACTTGAAGATTAAATATATCACATTTATTTCTTTTGTAAAATTTGTATTTCATAATCTGCCTAATAAAAACAAAAAATGGCCCTACTCCTGAAAGAGTTAATCGGGCCAGATAAGCTGAGGTGGACTCGGCCCGAGTACCATTAGCCAGAGCCCAGGTTAATATGATTCTGCCGGACTCAGGAAGAGCTTGGCCCGCATGAAGCCCCCCGAGTCAGAGTCCATGCCGAGTCCCCGAAGTCCCAAATGGAATAGGCCCGAGCCCAGCGTGTTGACTGGGTACAGTATGCCATGAGACCCTAACCCGCTTTTGTGCACTTGTTGTTTGCCAACTGTGCTAAGCTGAATCATGTAAATCCTGCTGAAAAAGAACATTACTCCAATTTGTATTATTGTAATGGTTTTAGTGTCTTATTAAATGGGTGCTTGGCCCACAAACACTATGCAGATGTTTATATAGATTGGACTCTATTAATTGAGTAGCAGTTAGATAGCTGGTCAGTAGTTCACTCAGATTTCAACCAAAAAACAGATATCAACCAAAATAAGACACATTTTTCATGGCGTCAAAAAGAAGTCATGAAAAGACGTCTTAATCTGGTTGTGATCTGGTTATAAGACATACCGACCAGGTTTCAACCAGAAAAAGGTCTTTATCATGTTGTATGCCCAGTGAAATCCGGCTAATATGATTATGATGGTCATAATGTTTCTTGACAGTGTCAAAAAGTAAATTTTATTACTCCAAGTAAAGTGACACAGGATGGTCATAATGCTTCTTGACAGTGTCATAAAGTGTATTATCTTAGTCCATGTAAAGTGACACAGGATGATCATAATGCTTCATGACAGTGTCATAATAAACTGATCCTGAACATCAGCTGAATCTGGTAATGAATGGTGTGGCTGTTGAATAAGTTGAGGAGACTAAATTACTTGGGGTATTTACAAATTCGTATTTTTATCTCCTCTAGATGACTTCAGGACTTTTGGAGCTCTGTAGAGGACTTATCGCCACGTTCCGGGGGGCTTACCGATATTCTGTCCAGGGGTTTGAATAGTATGTATCTGGTTGATTGTAGGTAGGTAAGTGGGTCCAGCCACAGCTAGTAAGCACACTACACTTCATTCCCACACACACACCCAACACAGACTGCATACTCATCCTTTCACGTTAATGCACACATAGTCAGGTTACAGAACAATTAGGCAGGACTAGGGCCCCTAGACCTAGCGAGTATAGAGTAACAGGAGGTTTGTCTAATCGGTTCTGTAACAGAAGGCCTATTTGTAGTGGCCCGGTGTCTCCCGGTTCATGTCCCAGGGGCCAGGGTGTTCCGCATTTTTGTTTCTCCCCTAGCACTGACACACTTGAGTCAGCCAATCAAAAGGGGATGGGGGTGTGGGCCCTGCTGGGCCCTGGTCTGTGTTCTCTCCTGTGTGTGTGTGTGTGTGTGTGTGTGTGTGTGTGTACAAACATTCTTGTGTAAGGGGAAGCTGGTTTGATGTTGATGATGATGTGTTTTCCTGTGTGCCAAATCCGCCAAACATTCTTGTGGGGGGAAGCCAGGGGGTGGTGCTCATTTGACGGCTACATGGAGCAGGTCTTTGCCGAGAAGCATCTAAAAATACCAGCACCACGTGGCACGCTTGCACAGCCTCGGTTGTAAGTGCAAGCTGGTGGTGCTGATATTTGGCAGACTCGGCAACGTACACAGGCTTGCAGCGCGTGGCCTCCAGATTACGGGCCTGACAAAAACTAGGGCAAAGCAATTGGCTAGGTACTGCTCTTTTTCAGCTGTCGTGGGCAGCCTAGCTGTTTGGAGAATGAGGTGCTTTCTGTACCATTGAGTACCATGCATACAGGGACCTTTGAAATGTTTGGATCCTTTTTTTGAAATTTGATTGGTGGATTCAAATCAAGTATTTAAAATGTGTGTGTGTGCGCGTGTTCCATTGGATACAAAGCCAGTAGATCAACTAATAGAACGTAGTCACAAGCTAAAATACACCGAACAAATATATAAATGATACATGCAACAATTTCAAAATATTTTACAGAGTTACAATTCATATAAGGAAATCAATCAATTGAAATAAATTCATTAGGCCCAAATCTATGGATTTCACATGACTTGGAATACAGATATGCATCTGTTGGTCACAGATACTTAAAAAAAAAAGTAGGGGCATAGATCAGAAAACCAGTCAGTATATGGTGTGACCCCAATTTGATCAGGCTGTTGATTGTGGCCTGTGGAATGTTGTCCCACTCCTCTTCAATGGCTGTGCGAAGTTGCTGGATAGTGGCGGGAACTGGAACACGCTGTCATACAAGTGGATCCAGAGCATCCCAAAAACATGCTCAATGGGTGACATGTCTGGGGAGTATGTAGGCCATGGAAGAACTGGGCCATTTTCAGCTTCCAGGAATTGTGTGCAGATCCTTGCATCATGGAGCAGTGCATTATCATGCTGAAACATGAGGTGATGGCGGTGGATGAACGGCACAACAATTTTTATTTCAACTATAACCTTTTCCTGAATCACGCACACACGTTTTCAAATCCTGGGATTTAAATGTTGATTGATTCACGTTTGAAAAACAAACAACTACTTTTATCAAGATCTAGCAAGAAATCAATTTGGTAGTAAATGACAAAAGCACTGTAAAATATGTTTTGTCTTAACGCTCTGTCACAATAAAACCCTTTTCAAATTGAAAATTTGAAAAACAAAACAACTCAAGAATCATCTCCCTGAATCAAAATAAAAGTATAGCCTTTAATTGTGTACTCATACTCCAGTACTAATGCGGTACATTGGTCTGAGATTTTACCAGGGCTATATAGGAGTGGTGATGAGATGATGAGGTGCAGGTGCGCTGGAGGTGATCAGGGTGCGTTGGGTTTCCATTCTGGTGTTGCCGAGGTGGTGTGCTCAGACCGGTGGCTCAGTAGACCGGCGAATCAGAGCGCCGGATGGGAGCAACGGGAGGAGATGTGACAATTGTGTTGTGTGACAAAACTGCACATTTTAGAGTGGCCTTTTATTGTCCCCAGCACAAGGTGCACCTGTGCAATGATCATGCTGTTTAATCAGCTTCTTGACATGCCACACCTGTCATGTGGATGGATTATCTTGGCAACGGAGAAATGCTCACTAACAGGGATATAAACAAATTTGTGCACACAATTTGAGAGAAATATGCTTTTTGTGTGTATGAAACATTTCTGGACTCTTTATTTCAGCTCATGAAACATGGGACCAACACTTTACATGTTGTGTTTATATTTTTGTTCAGAATCGTTTTGTAGTCTTTTCTGTGTGTTCTTGTCTTGTAGCCTTTCTACTGAGTGGATCTATTGCTTAGGATACGATATCAGTAGATACTGACAGGATGGTAATATGGGACAAGAGGCCTGTGAAAGGTGACTCTTTGCTAAACTTGACTGTCAGTTTATAAAACATAATTTTAGTCATTTGATTTTATTTGCCTTCTAATATAAGCTTTGTGGCAATACAACAGAGATGCTTTAGGACTGGCAGAAAAGTGATACGAGACAGTGGGCCTACAAGGTAACCCCTTGTTAAACTTGAATGCCATTTTATAAAACATACTTAGTTTTGCTCGATAAAGCAAGTCTACAGAGTGGCTCTAATCATCCATATGATATGATACAATTAGATATTTGTTATTTAACCTTTACTGAGACCAAGTTCTCTTTTACAGATGAGCCCTGAATTACATAAATTACAGAAAATACACACATAAAAAATATAAATACAAAATGCAATCAGAAAGAAAAACACGGTCATAAAAAACAACCATTCATCAGTAATAAGGTCCTCAATCAGCTTTCTGAATTGCCCTAGTGGCACCAAAACATCAAATTTAAGAACATTTTGAAGATTGTTCCACAAATAAGGTGCAAGAAAACTAAAAGCTGATTTACCTAACTCAGTAGAGACCAAAGGAATTTGTGATAGGTGACTTGAAGGAGTCAGGCGCAAGAGGGTAAATCACAGAATACAGAATTTATTCCGGAATACAGAGTTACGCAGAAATGCGTCAAACAGTCCAGTGCGCAAAACAGGCGTACTGGAACCAAACAGGCACACGGGGAAAAAATACCCCGGCAATACAAAATACACGGAGCTCAACCGAGCTACACTCTCCTCACAAAAAACAATCACACACAAGGACAAGGGGGCAGAGGGAACACTTATACAAGAACTAAATCAAGTCAAATTGTATTTGTCAAATACACGTGTTTAGCAGATGTTATAGCGGGTGTAGCGAAATGCTTGTGCTTCTAGCTCCGACAGTGCAGTAATATCTATCAAGTTCTAAAAATGTCACAACATATACCCAATACACACAAAACTAGTAAGGAAATTTAAGAATATATACATATATGGACAAGCAATGACAGAGCGGTATGGACTAAGATACAGTAGAATATTATAGAATGCAGTATATAAATATGAGATGAGTAGTGCAAGATATGTAAACATTATTAAAGTGACTAGTGTTCCATTTCTTAAAGTGGCCAGTCATTTCAATAGGAAGCAGCAGCCTCTAATGTGCTAGTGATGGCAATTTAACAGTCTGATTGCCTTGAGATAGAAGCTGTTTTTAATTATCTCGGTCAAAGCTTTGATGCACCTGTACTGACCTCGCCTTCTGGTTGATAGCGAGGTGAACAGGCAGTGGCTCAGGTGGTTGATGTCCTTGATGATCTTTTTGGCCTTCCTGTGACATCGGGTGCTGTTTGTGTCTTGGAGGGCGGGTAGTTTGCCCCCGGTAATGCGTTCGGCAGATCGCACCACCCTCTGGAGAGCCCTGCGGTTGCGGGCGGTGCAGTTGCCGTACCAGGCGGTGATACAGCCCGACAAGATGCTCTCAATTGTGCATCTGTAAAAGTTTGTGAGGTTTTAGGTGCCAAGCCGAATTTCTTCAGCCTCCTGAGGTTGAAGAGGCTCTGTTGCGCCTTCTTCACCACACTGTCTGTGTGGGTGGACCATTTCAGTTTGTCGGTGATGTGTACGCCAAGGAACTTGAAGCTTTCCACCTTCTCCACTGCGGTCCCGTCGATGTGAATAGGGGGTTCCACCCTCTGCTGTTTCCTGAGCATGATCATCTCCTTTGTTTTGTTGACGTTGAGTGAGAGGTTATTTTCCTGGCACCACAATCCCAGAGCCCTCACCTCCTCCCTGTAGGCAGTCTTGTCATTGTTGGTAATCAAGCCTACTACTGTTGTGTCGTCTGCAAACTTGATGATTGAGTTGGAGGCGTGCTTGGCCACACAGTCATGGGTGAACAGGGAGTACAGGAGGGGGCTGAGCACGCACCCTTGTAGGGGCCCCAGTGTTGAGGATCAGCGAAGTGGAGATGTTGTTTACTACCTTCACCACCTGGGGGCGGCCCGTCAGGAAGTCCAGGACCCAGTTGCACAGGGCGGAGTTCAGACCCAGGGCCTCAAGCTAAATTATGAGCTTGGAGGAGGGTACTATGGTGTTGAATGCTGAGCTATAGTCAATGAACAGCATTCTTACATAGGTATTCCTCTTGTCCAGATGGGATAGGGCAGTGTGCAGTGTGATGGCGATTGCATCATCTGTGTATCTATTGGGGCGGTAAGCAAATTGAAGTGGGTCTAGGGTGACCGGTAAGGTAGAGGTGATATGATCCTTGACTAGTCTATCAAAACACTTCATAATGACAGAGGTGAGTGCTACAGGGCGATAGTCATTTAGTTCAGTTAACTTTGCTTTCTTGGTTACAGGAACAATGTTGGCCATCTTGAAGCATGTGGGAACAGCCTACTAGGAAAGGGATAGATTGAATATGTCCATAAACACACCAGCCAGCTGATCTGCGCATGCTCTGAGGACGCGGCTAGGGATGCTGTCTGGGCTGGCAGCCTTGCGGGGGTTAACATGCTTAAATGTCATAATCACGTCGGCCACGGAGAAGGAGAGGCCACAGTCCTTGGTAGTGGGCCTCGTCAGTGACACTGTGTTATCATCAAAGCGGGCAAAGAAGGTGTTTAGCTTGTCTGGAAGTGAGACGTCGGTGTCGGCGACGTGGCTGGTTTTCCTTTTGTAGTCCGTGACTGTCTGTAGACCCTGCCACATACGTCTCGCGTCTGAGCCATTGAATTGCGACTCCACTTTGTCTCTATACTGATGTTTTGCCAGTTTAATTGACTTGCGGAGTGAGTAGCTACACTGTTTGTATACCGCCATATTCCCAGTCACCTTGCCATGTTTGAATGCGGTGGTTCGCGCTTTCAGATTTGCGCGAATGCTGCCATCTATCCACCGTTTCTGGTTAGGGTAGATTTTAATAGTCAAAGTGGGCACAACATCACCTATACACTTCCTGATAGACGAATACACTGAAACGGTGACTGAGTTTAAATTATTTTCAGAAGCTACCCGGAACATATCCCAGTCCGCGTGATCAAAACAATCTTGAAGCGTGGATTCCGATTGGTCAGACCAGCGTTGAATAGTCCTTAGCATGGGTACTTCCTGTTTGAGTTTTTGCCTATAGGAAGGGAGGAGCAAAATAGAGTCGTGGTCAGATTTGCCGAAAGGAAGCCGGGGGAGGCCCTTATAACCATCCCGGAAGTTCGAATAGCAATGGTCGAGGATTTTGCCAGCGTGAGTACAGCAGTCGATATGTTGATAGAACTTCGGCAGCCTAGTCCGCAAATTTGCGTTGTTAAAATCCCCGGCTACAATAAATGGAGCCTCAGGATATGTGGTTTCCAGTTTGCATAAAGTCCAGTGAAGTTCTTTGAGGGCCGTCGTGGTATCGGCTTGAGGGGGGGATATACAGTGCGGGAAAAAGTATTTAGTCAGCCCTCAATTGTGCAAGTTCTCCCACTTAAAAAGATGAGAGAGGCCTGTAATTTTCATCATAGGTACACGTCAACTATGACAGACAAATTGAGAAAAGAAAATCCAGAAAATCACATTGTAGGATTTTTAATGAATTTATTTGCAAATTATGGTGGAAAATAAGTATTTGGTCACCTACAAACAAGCAAGATTTCTGGCTCTCACAGACCTGTAACTTCTTATTTAAGAGGCTCATCTGTCCTCCACTCGTTACCTGTATTAATAGCACCTGTTTGAACTTGTTATCAGTATAAAAGACACCTGTCCACAACCTCAAACAGTCACACTCCAAACTCCACTATGGCCAAGACCAAAGAGCTATCAAAGGACACCAGAAACAAAATTGTAGACCTGCACCAGGCTGGGAAGACTGAATCTGCAATAGGTAAGCAGCTTGGTTTGAAGAAATCAACTGTGGGAGCAATTATTAGGAAATGGAAGACATACAAGACCACTGATAATCTCCCTCGATCTGGGGCTCCACGCAAGATCTCACCCCGTGGGGTCAAAATGATCACAAGAACGGTGAGCAAAAATCCCAGAACCACACGGGGGGACCTAGTGAATAACCTGCAGAGAGCTGGGACCAAAGTAACAAAGCCTACCATCAGTAACACACTACGCCGCCAGGGACTCAAATCCTGCAGTGCCAGACGTGTCCCCCTGCTTAAGCCAGTACATGTCCAGGCCCGTCTGAAGTTTGCTAGAGTGCATTTGGATGATCCAGAAGAGGATTGGGAGAATGTCATATGGTCAGATGAAACCAAAATATAACTCAACTCGTCGTGTTTGGAGGACAAAGAATGCTGAGTTGCATCCAAAGAACACCATACCTACTGTGAAGCATGGGGGTGGAAACATCATGCTTTGGGGCTGTTTTTCTGCAAAGGGACCAGGACGACTGATCCGTGTAAAGGAAAGAATGAATGGGGCCATGTATCGTGAGATTTTGAGTGAAAACCTCCTTCCATCAGCAAGGGCATTGAAGATGAAACGTGGCTGGGTCTTTCAGCATGACAATGATCCCAAACACACTGCCCGGGCAACGAAGGAGTGGCTTCGTAAGAAGCATTTCAAGGTCCTGGAGTGGCCTAGCCAGTCTCCAGATCTCAACCCCATAGAAAATCTTTGGAGGGAGTTGAAAGTCTGTGTTGCCCAGCGACAACCCCAAAACACCACTGCTCTAGAGGAGATCTGCATGGAGGAATGGGCCAAAATACCAGCAACAGTGTGTGAAAACCTTGTGAAGACTTACAGAAAACGTTGGACCTGTGTCATTGCCAACAAAGGGTATATAACAAAGTATTGAGAAACTTTTGTTATTGACCAAATACTTATTTTCCACCATAATTTGCAAATAAATTCATTAAAAATCCTACAATGTGATTTTCTGGAATTTTCTTTCTCAATTTGTCTGTCATAGTTGACGTGTACCTATGATGAAAATTACAGGCCTCTCTCATATTTTTAAGTGAGAGAACTTGCACAATTGGTGGCTGACTAAATACTTTTTTCCCCCACTGTACTAGAGTCCCATAAGTCAGGGCGTGACAGTACCCCCCCCCCCAAAGGTGCGGACTCCGACCGCACAAACCTGACATAACAGGGTAAGGTCCGGGTGGGCATTCTGCCTCGGAGGCGGATCCGGCTCCGGCCGTGACGACCACATTCTCTCAGCCTCCCAGTTGCGCCCCTGGTCTTGTCTGGACCTTGGCGCGCTGCTTCCCCTCTCCTTCCTCTCACAATGTACCAAGCCCTGTCTGGACCCTGGTGTGGGAGACCCCGAACCTGGAGAGGGGCTGACATCTGGGTCTGGACTGGAGCCGCTGACCGGAGCTGGACTAGGCACCGGTGGAGCGGACTGGTCTGGCTCCGGAGTGGAGCCGCTGACCGGAGCTGGACTATGCACCGGTGGAGCGGACTGCTCTGGCTCCGGAGTGGAGCTGCTGACCGGAGCTGGACTCGACCCCGGTGGAGCGGACTGCTCTAGTGCCGGAGTGGATCTGCTGACCGGAGCTGGACAGGCACCGGTGGAGCGGACTGCTCTGGCTCTGGAGTGGAGCAGCTGACCGGTGCCGGACCAGGCACCGGTGGAACAGGCACGGGCCGTGCCGGACTGGACACATGCACCACTGGTCTGGTGCGAGGAGCAGGCACGGGCCGGACCGGACTAGGAACACGCACCACTGGCTTGGTGCGGGGAGCAGGCACGGGCCGTACCAGACTGTGAACATGCACCACTGTTCTGGTGCGAGGAGCAGGAACGGGCCGGGCCTGACTGGCGACACTCACCACTGGCTTGGTGCGAGACGCAGGCACGAGGTGTACCGGACTGGGAACTGACGTTAGAGATCTCCGACTGTACCAGTCTTTCACTCTCCGCGCCCAGTCCTCCTCCCGTGAGGACTCCTCCCTGAGCCTCCATCGATCCCCGACCACCCTTTTAGCCCCCCAAAATGTTTTTCTTAGGGCTGTCTCTCGGGCTTCCTCCTCGGCCGGCGCCTTCTGTGTTGCCGTTGCTCCTCTCTAAACCAGGCCTCCACTGTCTCCTCCCAAGGATGGCGATCCATCCCAGCCTGAAACTCCTCCCATTGTCAGGATCCTTTTCCGTCCAGGATCTCCTCCCATGTCCAGGATGTCTGTTCCTGGGCACGCTGCTTGGTCCGTGTTTGGTGGGATCTTCTGTCACGTTCGTTGAAGGACGGGTCAGACCAAGGCGCAGCGTGAAATGCATACATGTTTATTATTCTAAATAAACACACGAACAAAACAACGTAACGTGAAGTCCTCAGGCTGAACACAATACAAGCCTCTACACAGAACAAGATCCCACAACTAATGATTGCCAATAGGCTGCCTAAGTATGATCCCCAATCAGAGACAACGAGCGACAGCTGTCTCTGATTGGGAATCGCACCCGGCCAAACATAGAAATACAACACTTAGAACGTAAACATAGAAATAACAACATAGAACTCCACACCCTGACTCAACATACTAGAGTGGCGCAGTGGTCTAAGGCACTGCATCACAGTGCTAGCTGTGCCACTAGAGATCCTGGTTCGAATCCAGGCTCTGTCGTAGCCGGCCGCGACCGGGAGACCCATGGGGCGGCGCACAATTGGCCCAGCGTCGTCCAGGGTAGGGGAGGGAATGGCCGGCAGGGATGTAGCTCAGTTGGTAGAGCATGGCGTTTGCAACGCCAGGGTTGTGGGTTCGATTCCCACTGGGGGCCAGTATGAAAAATAAAAAATAATGTATGCACTCACTAACTGTAAGTCGCTCTGGATAGGAGCGTCTGCTAAATGACTAAAATGTAAAAAATGTAAATGTAGAGTCCCATAAGTCAGGGCGTGACACTTACAAAGTAGTGGCTGTTTTACGGGCTCCCGACCAATTCTGCTACTTTGTGTGTTTTTTTACGTTGATCTTTACTTTTTTGTACATAATGTCTTCAGAACATCAGAACAGCATTCACTAACCTCGATTTGTATGACATCTTCTATACTGGGCCCCGTGTAGCTCAGTTGGTAGAGCATGGCGCTTGCAACGCCAGGGTTGTGGGTTCGTTTCCCACGGGGGGCCAGTATGAAAAAAATTAATGTATGCACTCACTAACTGTAAGTCGCTCTGGATAAGAGCATCTGCTAAATTACTAAAATGTAAATTTCAATGACTCAGCTGCTGTGGATATTCTGCTTACTCCGGACAAGGCCCTGAACCCCAGGACTCGGAAAAGGAAGCGTTGCCGCAAAAGGGATTGATGGGCGGGCATACCAATGAAACTACTTTGGCATGAAAATAAACCCCCCCCCCCCCCCACCCTCTGTTCTTCTGGAGTCACTGCAGAACAAACTGGACAAGTTCCATTCGAGACTATCCTATCAACGGGACCTGAAGAACTGTAATATCCAATGTTTCTCAGAGTCGTGGCTGAACAAGGACATGGATAATACATTGAGGGAAAAAAGTATTTGATCCCCTGCTGATTTTGTACGTTTGCCCACTGACAAAGACATGATCAGTCTATAATTTTAATGGTAGGTTTATTTGAACAGTGAGAGACAAAAAAAAAACAGAAAAATGCATGTCAAAAATGTTATAAATTCATTTGCATTTGAATGAGGGAAATAAATATTTGACCCCTCTACAAAACATGACTTAGTACTTGGTGGAAAAACTCTTGTTGGCAATCACAGAGGTCAGACGTTTCTTGTAGTTGGCCACCAGGTTTGCACACATCTCAGGAGGGATTTTGTCCCACTCCTCTTTGCAGATCTTCTCCAAGTCATTAAGGTTTCGAGGCTGACGTTTGGCAACTCGAACCTTCAGCTCCCTCCACAGGTTTTATATGGGATTAAGGTCTGGAGACTGGCTAGGCCACTCCAGGACCTTAATGTGCTTCTTCTTGAGCCACTCCTTTGTTGCCTTGGCCATGTGTTTTGGGTCATTGTCATGCTGGAATACCCATCCATGACCCATTTTCAATGCCCTAGCTGAGGGAAGGAGGTTCTCACCCAAGATTTGACAGTACATGGCCCCATCCATCGTCCCTTTGATGAGGTGAAGTTGTCCTGTCCCCTTAGCAGAAAAACACCCCCAAAGCATAATGTTTCCACCTCCATGTTTGATGGTGGGGATGGTGTTCTTGGGGTCATAGGCAGCATTCCTCCTCCTCCAAACACGGCGAGTTGAGTTGATGCCAAAGAGATCGATTTTGGTCTCATCTGACCACAACACTTTCACCCAGTTATACTAATAATAATAATAATAATAATATGCCATTTAGCAGACGCTTTTATCCAAAGCGACTTACAGTCATGTGCGCATACATTTTTACATATGTCTCCTCTGAATCATTCAGATGTTCATTGGCAAACTTCAAACGGGCATGTATATGTGCTTTCTTGAGCAGGGGGACCTTGTGGGCGCTGCAGGATTTCAGTCCTTCACGGCGTAGTGTGTTACCAATTGTTTTCTTGGTGACTATGGTCCCAGCTGCCTTGAGATCATTGACAAGATCCTCCCGTGTAGTTCTGGGCTGATTCCTCACCGTTCTCCTGATCATTGCAACTCCACGAGGTGAGATCTTGCATGGAGCCCCAGGCCGAGGGAGATTGACAGTTCTTTTGTGTTTCTTCCATTTGTGAATAATCGCACCAACTGTTGTCACCTTCTTCTCACCAAGCTGCTTGGCGATGGTCTTGTAGCCCATTCCAGCCTTGTGTAGGTCTACAATCTTGTCCCTGACATCCTTGGAGAGCTCTTTGGTCTTGGCCATGGTGGAGAGTTTGGAATCTGGTTGATTGATTGCTTCTGTGGACAAGTGTCTTTTATACAGGTAACAAACTGAGATTAGGAGCACTCCCTTTAAGAGTGTGCTCCTAATCTCAGCTCGTTACCTGTATAAAAGACACCTGGGAGACAGAAATCTTTCTGATTGAGAGGGGGTCAAATACTTATTTCCCTCATTAAAATGCAAATCAATTTATAACATTTTAGACATCCGTTTTCTGGATTTTGTTGTTGTTATTCTGTCTCTCACTGTTCAAATAAACCTACCATTAAAATTATGGACTGATCATTTCTTTGTCAGTGGGCAAACGTACAAAATCAGCAGGGGATCAAATACTTATTTCCTTCACTGTATACATCTAGCTGGTTTTTCTGTGCATTGTCAAGACCGTATGGCAACGTCTGGTAAGGTTAGGGGGGATGGCTGTGTTTCTTTGTTAGCTGGTGCGCGATCTCAAATGCAAAGGACGTTTTCAAGGTTTTGCTCACCTGAGTTAGAATACCTAATGATAAGCTGCAGATCACGTAGCTGTCTGTTTAACACCAAAAATCGATGCTGGCACTAAGACCGCACTCTACGAGCTTATGGCCTCAAATCAAATAAATCTACCATTTAAAATGATAGACGGATCATTTCTTTGTCAGTGGGCAAACGTACAAAATCAGCAGGGGACCAAATACGTTTTCCCTCACTGTAATCTGCTCCAAAATCCATGAATTCCTTATTTGTTATTATCAGAAATATAATTATTAGAAACACAACCTATTATCATTATGAGTTCAGTTTTAGATAAGCCACCCAGGAAAGGATTATAGTTAGCTCATATGAATACACGTAGCCTCAGAAACAAAATTGATGAGATTAAAATGTTTAAAAAATAGTAATTTCCTCATCTTAGATAATATTAATATATTAGCCATTTCTGAGACACACTTAAACAACACATTTGATGACACAGCAGTAGGAATATAATGATATAACATCTATAGAAAATACAGGAATGTCCATGGGAGAGGTGTTGCTGTACAGTGCATTCGAAAAGTATTCAGACCCCTTGACTTTTTCCACATTTTGTCTTGGCTTTGTGCTTAGGGTCGTTCTCCTGTTGGAAGGTGAACCTTCGCCCCAGTCTGAGGTCCTGAGCGCTCTGGAGCAGGTTTTCATCAAGGATCTCTCTGTACTTTGCTCTGTTCATCTTTTCCTCGATCCTGACTAGTCTCCCAGTCCCTGCTGCTGAAAAACATCCCCACAGCATGATGCTGCCACCACCATCCTTCACCGTAGGGATGGTGCCAGGTTTCCTTCAGACGTGACGCTTGGCATTCAGGCCAAAGAGTTCAATCTTGGTTTCATCAGACCAGATAATCTTGTTTGTCATGGTCTGAGAGTCTTTAGGTGCCATTTGGCAAACTCCAAGCAGGCTGTCATGTCCCTTTTACTGAGGAGTGGCTTCCATCTGGCCACTCTACCATAAAGGCCTGATTGGTGGAGTGTTGCAGAGATGGTTGTCCTTCTGGAAGGTTATCCCATCTCCACAAAGGAACTCTGGAGGTCTCTCAGAGTGACTATTGTGTTCTTAGTCTTGGTGGTTCCAAACTTCTTCCATTTAAGAATGATGGAGGTCTTGGGGACCTTCAATGCTGCAGACATTTTTTGGTACCCTTCCCCAGATCTGTGCCTCGACACAATCCTGTCTCGGAGCTCTACAGACAATTCCTTCAACCTCATGGCTTGGTTTTTGCTCTGATATGTACTGTCAACTGTGGGACCTTATATTGACAGGTGTGTGCCTTTCCAAATCATGTCCAATCAATTGAATTTACCACAGGTGGACTCCAATCAAGTTATAGAAACATCTCAAGGATGATCAATGGAAACAGGATGCACCTGAGCTCAATTTTGGGTCTCATATCAAAGCTTCTGAATTCTTATGTAAATAAGATATTTCTGTTTTTTATTTTATCAAAATTTGCAAAAATATCAAAAAATTGTATTGTATTGTGTGTAGATTGATGAGGATTTATTTTTATTTTATCAATTTTAGAATAAGGCTGTAACGTAACAAAATATGAAAAAAGTGAAGGGGCATACTTTCCGAATGCACTGTATAACATTGGAGATTCTCAAAATTAGGGACCATCTTTCATAGCTTTATAACCACAGAGACTGTCACAAATGTTTGCTTTTAATGACCTAGCAAAGTCAAAGAATTGGAGATGAAATACATCACGTGCCTAATAAAAACTTCAGATGGCCCTACTCCTGAAAGAGTAAACGCCCCTGTTATTGTAATGGTGAGAGGGTTTGCTCTGCATGTCTTGGGGGTATGATATTCATGCCTCTGTAACTTTCTCACTCATTATTATTCATGATTCATTCAGTATTATACGTAATCATGGTAGCATCCACATTAATGTAGAAGCCAAAATACAAAATAACGGACTTATCACGATAAAAGGAAGGCAGAGCAAATAAGTCTCCAAAAACCAGCTGACAGCCAAAATACGAAATACTACTGAAACAAATAACGAAACAGGGAGAACACTTCTCAAGTACCTGTACATATTTATTTATTTTCACCATTATTTAACCAGTTAAGCCAGTTGAGAACAAGTTCTCATTTACAACTGCGACCTGGCCAAGATAAAGCAAAGCAGTGTGATAAAAACAACAACACAGAGTTACATATGGAAGAAACAAAACGTACAGTCAATAACACAATAGAAAATCTATATACAGTGTGTGCAAATGTAGTAAGTTATGGAGGTAAGGCAATAAATAGGCCATAGTGCAAAATAATTACAATTATAATTTAGTATTAACACTGGAGTTATAGATGTGCAGAAGATGATGTGCAAATAGAGATACTGGGGTGCAAATGAGCAAAATGTAAATAACAATATGGGGATGAGGTAGTTGGGTGGGCTAATTACAGATGGGCTGTGTACAGGTGCAGTGATCGGTAAGCTGCTCTGACAACTGATGCTTAAAATAGTGAGGGAGATAAGTGTCTCCAGCTTCAGAGATTTTTGCAGTTCGTTCCAGTCATTTGCAGCAGATAACTGGAAGGAATGGCGACCAAAGGAAGTGTTGGCTTTGGGGATGACCAGTGAGATATACCTGCTGGAACGCATACTACGGGTGGGTGTTGCTATGGTGACCAATGAGCTAAGATAAGGCGGGGATTTGCCTAGAAGGGATTTATAGATGACCTGGAGCCAGTGGGTTTGGCGAATAATATGTAGTGAGGGCCAGCCAACGAGAGCGTACAGGTCACAATGGTGGGTAGTATATGGGGCTTTGGTGACAAAAAGGATGGCACTGTGATAGACTACATCCAATTTGCTGAGTAGAGTGTTGGAAGCTATTTTGTAAATGACATCGCCGAAGTCAAGGATCGGTAGGATAGTCAGTTTTACGAGGGCATGTTTAGCAGCATGAGTGAAGGAGGCTTTGTTGCGAAATAGTAAGCCGATTCTAGATTTAACTTTGGATTGGAGATGCTTCATGTGAGTCTGGAAGGAGAGTTTACAGTCTAAGCAGACACCTAGGTATTTGTAGTTGTTC
The DNA here is from genome assembly GCF_964263955.1 of Coregonus lavaretus. NCBI lineage: Eukaryota > Metazoa > Chordata > Actinopteri > Salmoniformes > Salmonidae > Coregonus > Coregonus lavaretus. Next base: position 29,339,885 of record NC_140026.1, read on the forward strand.
ACATATTCTAAGTCAGAGCCGTCAAGAGTAGTGATTCTAGTCGAGAAGGAGGGTGCAAGCAGCGTTCGATTGAAGAGCATGCATTTAAGTTTTACTAGCGTTTAAGAGCAGTTGGTGGCCACGGAAGGAGTGTTGTATGGCATTGAAGCTTGTTTGTTAACAAAGTTTCCAATGAAGGGCCAGATGTATACAAAATGGTGTCGTCTGCGTAGAGGTGGATCTGAGAGTCACCAGCAGCAAGAGCGACATCATTGATATACACAGAGAATAGAGTCGGCCCGAGATTTGAACACTGTGGCACCCCCATAGAGACTGCCAGAGGTCCAGACAACAGGCCCTCCGATTTGACACATTGAACAAGTAGTTGGTGAAACAGGCGAGGCAGTCATTTGAGAACCAAGGCTAATTAGTCTGCCAATAAGAATGCGGTGATTGACAGAGTCAAAAGCCTTGGCCAGGTCAATGAAGATGGCAGCAGAGTACTGTCTTTTATCGATCGCGGTTATTATATCGTTTAGGACCTTGAGCGTGGCTGAGGTACACCCATGACCAGCTCGGAAAACAGATTGCATAGCGGAGAAGGTATGGTTGGATTCTAAATGGTCGTGATTTGTTTGTTCATTTGACTTTCAAAAACTTTCGAAAGGCAGGGCAGGATGGATATACAGTGGGGGAAAAAGTATTTAGTCAGCTACCAATTGTGCAAGTTCTCCCACTTAAAAAGATGAGAGAGGCCTGTAATTTTCAACATAGGTACACGTCAACTATAACAGACAAAATGAGAAAAGAAATTCCAGACAATCACATTGTAGGATTTTTAATGACTTTATTTGCAAATTATGGTGGAAAATAAGTATTTGGTCAATAACAAAAGTTTCTCAATACTTTGTTATATACCCTTTGTTGGCAATGACACAGGTCAAACGTTTTCTGTAAGTCTTCACAAGGTTTTCCCACACTGTTGCTGGTATTTTGGCCCATTCCTCCATGCTGATATTCTCTAGAGCAGTGATGTTTTGGGGCTGTCGCTGGGCAACACGGACTTTCAACTCCCTCCAAAGATGTTCTATGGGGTTGAGATCTGGAGACTGGCTAGGCCACTCCAGGAGCTTGAAATGCTTCTTAGAAAGCCACTCCTTCATTGCCCGGGCGGTGTGTTTGGGATCATTGTCATGCTGAAAGACCCAGCCACGTTTCATCTTCAATGCCCTTGCTGATGGAAGGAGGTTTTCACTCAAAATCTCACGATACATGGCCCCATTCATTCTTTCCTTTACACGGATCAGTCGTCCTGGTCCCTTTGCAGAAAAACAGCCCCAAAGCATGATGTTTCCACCCCCATGCTTCACAGTAGGTATGGTGTTCTTTGGATGCAACTCAGCATTCTTTGTCCTCCAAACACGACGAGTTGAGTTTTTTCCAAAAAGTTCTATTTTGGTTTCATCTGACCATATGACATTCTCCCAATCCTCTTCTGGATCATCCAAATGCACTCTAGCAAACTTCAGACGGGCCTGGACATGTACTGGCTTAAGCAGGGGGACACGTCTGGCACTGCAGGATTTGAATCCCTGGTGGCATAGTGTGTTACTTATGGTAGGCTTTGTTACTTTGGTCCCAGCTCTCTGCAGGTCATTCACTAGGTCCCCCTGTGTGGTTCTGGGATTTTTGCTCACCGTTCTTGTGATCATTTTGACCCCACGGGGTGAGATCTTGCGTGGAGCCCCAGATCGAGGGAGATTATCAGTGGTCTTGTATGTCTTCCATTTCCTAATAATTGCTCCCACAGTTGATTTCTTCAAACCAAGCTGTTTACCTATTGCAGATTCAGTCTTCCCAGCCTGGTGCAGGTCTACAATTTTGTTTCTGGTGTCCTTTGACAGCTCTTTGGTCTTGGCCATAGTGGAGTTTGGAGTGTGACTGTTTGAGGTTGTGGACAGGTGTCTTTTATACTGATAACAAGTTCAAACAGGTGCCATTAATACAGGTAACGAGTGGAGGACAGATGAGCCTCTTAAAAAAGAAGTTACAGGTCTGTGAGAGCCAGAAATCTTGCTTGTTTGTAGGTGACCAAATACTTATTTTCCACCATAATTTGCAAATAAATTCATAAAAAATCCTACAATGTAATTTCCTGATTTTTTTTCCTCAATTTGTCTGTCGTAGTTGACGTGTACCTATGATGAAAATTACAGGCCTCTCTCATATTTTTAAGTGGGAGAACTTGCACAATTGGTGGCTGACTAAATACGTTTTTTTCCCCACTGTAGGTCTGTAACAGTTTGGATCTAGTGTCACTTTGAAGAGGGGGATGACTGCGGCAGCTTTCCAATCTCTGGGGATCTCAGACGATACGAAAGAGAGGTTGAACAGGCTGGTGAAAGGGGTTGCGACAATTACGGCGGCTAATTTTAGTTGCAGCGGAGGGTGCAGAGCTGGTGTCCGGGGTAGGGGTAGCCAGGTGGAAAGCATGGCCAGCCGTAGCAAACTGCTTGTTGAAATATTCTTTACAGTGTCACAAAACTTTTTGGAGTTAGTGCTACAGGATGCACATTTCTGTTTGAAAAAGTTAGCCTTTGCTTTCCTAACTGATTGTGTATATTGGTTCCTGACTTCCCTGGAAAGTTGCCTCCTACAGCTCAGTTGGTAGAGCATGGCACTTGCAATGCCAGGGTTGTGGGTTTGATTCCCACAGGGGGCCAGTATGAAAAATGTATGCACTCACTAACTGTAAGTCGAACTGGAAAAGAGCGTCTGCTAAAATGACTAAAATGTGTAAAAATATTGCGGGGGCTGTTCGATGCTAATGCTGTACGCCACAGGATGTTTTGTGCTGGTCAAGGGCAGTCAAGTCTGGGGTAAACCAGGGGCTATATCTGTTCTTAGTTCTGAATTTTTTGAATGGGGCATGCTTATTTAAGATGGAGAGGAAAGCACTTTTAAAAAACAACCAGGCATCCTCTACTGATGGAATGAGGTCAATATCCATCCAGGATACCCGGGCCAGGTCCATTAGAAAGTCCTACTCGCTGAAGTGTTTTAGGGAGCGTTTGACAGTGATGAGGAGTGGTCGTTTGACCGCGGACCCATTACGGACGCAGGCAATGAGGCAGTGATCGCTGAGATCCTGGTTGAAGACTGCGGAGGTGTATTTAGAGGGTAAATTAGTCAGGATGATATCTATGAGGGTGCCCATGTTAACGGATTTAGGGTTGTACCTGGTAGGTTCCTTGATAATTTGTGTGAGATTGAGGGCATCTAGTTTAGATTGTAGGACAGCCGGGGTGTTAAGCATATCCCAGTTTAGGTCACCAAGCAATATGAACTCTGAGGATAGATTGGGGGCAATCAATTCACACATGGTGTTCAGGGCACAGCTGGGGGCTGAGGGGGGTCTTTAGCAAGCGGCAACAGTGAGATACTTATTTCTGGAAAGGTGGATTTTTAGTAGAAACTCAAACTGTTTGGGCACAGACCTGGATAGTATGATAGAGCACTGCAGGCTATCTCTACAGTAGATTGCAACTCCGCCCCCTTTGGCAGTTCTATCTAGACGGAAAATGTTGTAGTTAGGAATGGACATTTCAGAATCTTTGGTGTCCTTCCTAAGCCAGGCTTCAGACACTGCTAGAACATCAGGGTTGGCTGAGTGTGCTAACGCAGTGAATAACTCAAACTAAGGGAGGAGGCTTCTGATGTTAACATGCAAAAAGCCAATGCTTTTACGGTTACAGAAGTCAACAAATGATAGCGCCTGGGGAGCAGGAGTGATACTGGGGGCTACAGGGCCTGGGTTAACCTCTACATCACCAGAGGAACAGAGGAGGTGTAGAATAAGGATATGGCTAAAGGCTTTATGAACTGGTCTACTAGTGCGTTGGGTACAGAGAAAAAAAGGGGCTGATTTCCGGGCATTGCAGAATAGATTCAGGGCATTATGTACAGACAAGGATATGGAAGGATATGAGTACAGTGGAGGTAAACCTAAGCGTTGGGTAAAGATGAAAGAGATAGCATCACTGGAGGCACCGATTGAGCCGGTCTCCGCGTGTGTGGGGGGTGGGACAAAGGATCTATCTGAGACAGGTTGAGCAGGACTGGGGGCTCTACATTGAAAAAGTACAGTTAGAACTAACCGAAACAGCAATAGTCAAGGCATATTGACATGGGAGATAGGCATAAAGCAGTCACAGGTGTTATTCGAGAGAGGTAAGACAACAGCTGGTAATGGCGACGAAAGTTTGAGCTGAGGCTAAACAGATCAACAGGTTGGGGTACCGTATAAAGGAAGAGTCCAGCAGGCATCAGCTGTGTAGCTGAGTGATCATAAGGTCCAGTGAACAGCAATAAGTAAGTCCGGGAGCAGTTCAGTGGCTGCTACGCTACAGGCGAGCTGGAGGCATGGCTGTTGATTGCGTGTGCTAGCGGGCTGGGGCTAGCAGATTGATCTTTGTGGTCGTCGCAACGGGAAGCCTGTTGAAACCACATCTGACGATTACATCGGCAGACCAGTCGTGATAGATTGGCGGGGCTCCGTGTCAATACTAGGAGGTCCTGTCCGGTTGACAGAGAGGTAGATAGCCGGGAGATGGGCCTGGCTCGAGGCTAGCTCAAGGCTAACTGGGGTTAGCTTCAGGACAGTGGTGATTAGTGGTGATTAGCCAACAACGACAACAGCTAGCTAGTTGTGATGATCCGGTGTTAAGGTCCAGTGATTATGATCTGCAGACTGTGCAGACTGGCCGATAATTGTCCAGGCTAGAGCTGGCTGGTAGATAGTGCAGGCCACGGCCACGGACAATGGTGAAGACCGCTAACGGTGGCTAATAGCAAGTAGCTAGTTAGCTGGCTAGTTTCAGCCAGAGGTTCTGGATAAAAATGTATGAAGAAATAATAGAATCCGTTCCACATTGGTTATGGCGGGTTGCAGGAAAGTATAAATAATAATAATAATAATATGCCATTTAGCAGACGCTTTTATCCAAAGCGACTTACAGTCATGCGTGCATACATTCTTTTTTTGTGTGTGTGTATGGGTGGTCCCGGGGATCGAACCCACTACCTTGGCGTTACAAGCGCCGTGCTCTACCAGCTGAGCTACAGAGGACCACGTATATTTAGTTAAAGGATGGAAAGTGAGATTGAGAAATATATACGAAAAAGAGGCTATTTACATGAGGATACTACAGAAAACACGACCGCACTGCTATGCCATCTTGGATTGGATACATAGGTCTCCGATCAGACACTGAGTAGTACTTTACATTTTAGTACTGCTGGACAGAGAAACTAGCAGAGAAAACTGAGCAAGGGAACACAGGGAAGTGAGGGCATAAATACACAGGTGAACAGATAGACACAGGTGACACCAATAGGATGATGATCAGTCCAGACTGTGAGTGAGGAGGTGCCCAAGATTGTCGGAGGAAGACACCTAGTGGGTCGCTCCGGAACTGCGACCCTCTCCTGTAACACAAAAGGTGCTGTAATTTATAAACGGTTCACCTGATATGGATAACAACCTTATAGTCATTGTATTATTTCAAATCCAAAGTGCTGAGCCAAAACAACAACAAATAATGTCACTGTCCCAATACTTTTGGAGCTCACTGGATGTACAGTGCTGTATCCCTTAGGGCAGTTGCCTTGGGCTATTACTCTTATCCATAATGAACAAAAATATAAACACAAACTGTAAAGTGTTGGTCCCATTATGAGCAGAAATAAAAGATCCCAGAAATGTTCCATACGCACAAAAGGTTTATTTCTCTCAAATGTTGTGTGCAAATTTGTTTACATCCCTGTTAGTGAGTATTTCTCCTTTGCCCAGATAATCCATCCACCTGACATGTGTGGCATATCAAGAAGCTGACTAAACAGCATGATTATTACACAGGTGCACCTTGTGCTGGGGACAAAAAATCGGCCAGTCTAAAATGTGCAGTTTTGTCACACAACACAATGCCACAGATGTCTCAAGTTTTGAGGGCGTGTGCAATTGGCATGTTGACTGCAGGAATGTTTACCAGAGCTCTTGCCAGATAATTTAATGTTAATTTCTCTACCATAAGCTGCCTCTAACGTCATTTTTGAGAAATTAGCTGCACGTACAACCGGCCTCACAACCACGTGTAACCTCCACATCCAGCTTCTTTACCTGCGGGATCTGATGAAACTGAGGAGTATTTCTGTCTGTATTAAATCCCCTTTGTGGGGAAAAACCATTTGGATTTGCTGTGCCTGGCTCCTCAGTGGGTGGGCCTGGCTCCCAAGTGGGTGGGCCTATGCCCTCTCAAACCCACCCAAGGCTGTGCCCCTGCCCAGTCATATGAAATCCATAGATTAGAGCCTGATGAATGTATTTCAGTTGATTGATTTCCTTATTTGATCTGTAACTCAGTAAAATCGTTGAAATTGTTGCATGTTGCACTTATATTTTTGTTCAGTATATTTTTACAAATGAATTGCCACTTGTCTTACAAGAAGCTCAAATTACTATGTACGCTGATGATTGCACACTCTACACATCAGCACGTACAGCCAGTGAGCTCACTGAGACTCAGAATGGCCAATTAACAATAAACTGGTCTTAAATACATCTAAAACCAAAAGCATTGTATTTAGTTAAAAGCATTCTATTTGACCTAAACCTCAACTGGAGCGAGCTGTGCATAAAGGATGTGACCATTGAACAAGTTGAAGAAGCTGAAGTCCTAGGAGTAACATTGGATGGTCAGTTATCATGGTCAAGTCATATTGACAAAGTTGTTGTGAAGATGGGGAGAGGTATGTCTGTTTTTAATACCATCAAACACCAAGTGTTATGCATAGGCTAACTAATTTCTCTGTCAATCGTGAAAGACAATTCTTCACGTTTTACCGTTGAAACCTTCAATGTATCTCCATACCAATCATTTGATTGATCTCAATCAGTTATATGGGAATATGCATTTAGATCTTCTTTAATTACTGTTTCTTGAGTAAATAAGAGCAGATAGTGTTAAAACTATTAGCCTTTCTTGTATTTCGTTTTAATCAAAGCATATACAGTGCATTCGGAAAGTACTCAGACCCCTTGACTTTCTCCACATTTTGATACGTTACAGCCTTATTCTAAAATTGATTAAATAATTGTTTGTCCTCATCAATCTACACACAATATCCCATAATGCAAAAGCAGTTTTTTTATTTTTTTAAATAAACAGAAATACCTTATTTACATACGTTTTCAGACTCTTTGCTATGAGACTCGAAATTGAGCTCAGGTGCATCCTGTTTCCTTTGATCATCCTTGAGATGTTTCTACAACATGATTGGAGTCCACCTGTGGTAAAGTCAATTGATTGGAGAGGATTTGGAAAGGCACACACCTGTCTATATAAGGTCCCACAGTTGACAGTGCATGTCAGAGCAAAAACCAAGCCATGAGGTCGAAGGAATTGTCCGGAGAGCTCCGAGACAGAATTGTGTCGAGGCACAGATCTGGGGAATGGTACCAAAACATTTATGCAGCATTGAAGGTCCCCAAGAACACAGTGGCCTCCATCATTCTTAAATGGAAGAAGTTTTGAACTACCAAGACTCTTCCTAGAGTTGGCCACCCCGCCAAACTGAGCAATCAGGGGAGAAGGGCCTTGGTCAGGGAGGTGACCGATGGTCACTCTGACAGAGCTCCAGACTTCCTCTGTAGAGATTGGATAATCTTCCAGAAGGACAACCATCTCTGCAGCACTCCACCAATCAGGCCTTTATGGTAGTGGCCAGATGGAAGCCACTCCTCAGTAAAAGGCACATGACAGCCCGCTTGGAGTTTGCCAAAAGGCACCTAAAAGACTCTCAGACCATGAAAAACAAGATTCTCTGGTCTGATGAAACCAAGATTGAACTCTTTGGCCTGAATGCCAAGTGCCAACCTGGCACCATCCCTGCGGTGAAGCATGGTACTGGCAGCATCATGCTGTGGGGATGTTTTTCAGCAGCAGGGACAGGGAGACTAGTCAGTATCGAGCGAAAGATGAACGGAGCAAAGTACAGAGCGATCCTTGATGAAAACCTGCTCCAGAGCGCTTGTGACCTTGGACTGGGGGCGAAGGTTCACCTTTCAGCAGGACAATGACCCTAAGCACACAGCCAAGACAATGCAGGAGTGGCTTCGGGACAAGTCTCTGAATGTCCTTAAGTGACCCAGCCAGAACCCGGACTTGATCCCGATGTAACATCTCTGGAGAGACCTGCAAATAGCTGTGCAGCGACGCTCCCCATCCAACCTGACCGAGCTTGAGAAGATTTGCAGAGAAGAATAGGAGAAATTCCCCAAATACAGGTGTGCCAAGCTTGCAGCGTCATCCCCAAGAAGATTCGAGGCAGTAATCACTGCCAAAGGTGCTTCAACAAAGTACTGAGTAAAGTGTCTGAATACTTATGTATAAGTGATAAAAACCTGTTTTTGCTTTGTCATTATTGGGTATTGTGTGTAGATTGAGGGGGGAAAAAACAATGTAATATATTTTAGAATAAGGCTGTAACGTAACAGAATGTAGAAAAAGTCAAGGGGTCTGAATAGTTTCCGAATGCACTGTATCCTGCCTGGTGGCGCGCTCTGTTGAGTTTTGGTGCATGAGAAGAAAATAAATCTGTTAACCATGTGCTAACCTTCAGCTAACCATTCTAAAATCTCATTAGAAATCAGAAGGTGTTTTTGAGGTAACAGTAAGGTATAGGCCTACAATGCTATGGTATCATATTCAGTTCTGTTATGTAAAATGCTAATGATTCATTATGTAATCTTGCGAGACATTTATTCAGCTTTGATCTAACTTTACTAAACAAGCACCATTGTGAAAAGTGATACTCTTCTATTGTAGTAATAATAATAATAATAATAAGTAATGACTTGTGACTATTAGGCAAAGGCAACAGATCTTGATGAGATTACATTTTAAGCGATTGGAGCGCCCTTCGTGGTGCTGAAAGGACAGGATCGCATAGTGATGTTAAAGATGTTGAACCAACTTGTGCTGCTGAAGGATAGCTTAAGAATAGCTCTGCCATTCGGGCAGTTCAGGAACTAGCAAGAATCATTTGCAGTAGGCCTACAGCCTAATAGGCCTACGACTACGTGGTATAGCTACTTGTAGCCTATAGCTTAATGTAAATTCAAATAAATATACTGTAGCTTAATATTATTGCACTGTTTGCGAGGAGAGCTTTATTGCGAGTAGGCATTTCATTGTATTGTGTAGCTTACACGTTGTATCATAAATATACTTTGATTTGATTAGCTTGAACACATGGATACAATATACCCTATCACTGAATAAAATAAAACAGAGAGGTGAACTGTCAATTCATATATATGACTGTAAATCGCTTTGGATAAAAGCGTCTGCTATATGGCATATTATTATATAATTTAATTACATACACTACCAGTCAAAAGTTTGGACACACCTACTTTATACATTGTAGAATAATAGTGAAGACATCAAAACTATGAAATAACACATATGGAATCACGTAGTAACCAAAAAAGTTTTAAACAAATAGCCACCCTTTGCCTTGATGACAGCTAGGCTATCCAGCCACCCACACCCCAGCACCCAGAGGGATCCATATATCCCGACCACGGGAGTTCGAAGGGACAGCTGCTCTCTGCCAGGGATTCCTCCTCCAACTGGAGCTCTACTTCTCCAGCATCAGGCCGGCCCCATCAGAGCGGGAGAAGGTGTCCGCCCTCGTCTCCTGCCTCTCGGGGAAAGCCCTGGATTGGGCCAACGCGGTCTGGAATGAAGGAGGAGCTGTGTTGGACAACTACGGGGAGTTCGCTCGCCTCTTTCGGGCTGTCTTCGATCACCCGTCCGAAGATCGAGAGTCAGGCGAGCGGCTGGTCCACATGAGGCAGGGGACGAGGACTGTGCAGGACTTCGCCTTGGAGTTTCGGACTCTTGGAGGTCCGGGTGGAACGAGTGGGCCCTTATCGACCACTTCCTGTGCCATCTGTGGGAGGACGTCCGAAGGGAGCTAGCCTGCCGGGACACCATGTTGTCCTTCACGCAACTGGTGGACATGGCCATCCGTTTGGACAACCTGCTGCCAGGACCGGCCGGGGGAGTGGTCGGTGTTCTTGCCATGGGCCGAATATGGCCAGAACTCACTCCGTCACTCCTCCACTAACCTAACGCCACTCCAATGTGTTTTAGTTTACCAACCGGTTCTGGCACTGTGGCACCAGATCCAGACCGAGGCTCCTGCAGTGGATGATTGGTTTCGGCGCACGGAGGAGACGTGGGACGCTGGCCACGTCCACCTCCAACATGCTGTGCGTCGTCAGAAGGCCAATGCTGATCGCCACCGCAGTGAGGTCCTGGTCTTCGTACCGGGTGATCGGGTCTGGCTCTCGACCCGGAATCTGCCCCTCCGCCTGCCCTGCCGGAAGCTGAGCCCGCGGTTTGTGGGGCCTTTCAATGTCCTGAGGAGAATCGATGAGGTTACCTATAGGTTATTACACCCCCATGATTACCTTATTAACCCCTCGTTTCATGTGTCTTTCCTCAGGCCGGTGGTGGCTGGTCCGCTCCAGGAGTATGAGGTGCGGAGGTCCCTCCGCCTCTTCTGGACATCGAGGGGGCCCCGGCGTACTCCGTCCCTTCCATCCTGGATTCGAGGTGTCGGGTGGGGTGCCTTCAGTACCTCGTAGAGTGGGAGGGGTACGGTCCGGAGGAACAGTGCTCGGTCCCGGTGAGGGATATCCTCGTTCCCTCCCTGTTGCGGGATTTCCACCGTCGCCATCCGGCTCACCCTGCTCCGCGTCCTGCTGGCCGTCCCCGAGGCCGGGGTCGGCATGCTGCTGGAGCTGCACGTCAAGGGGGAGGTACTGTCACGACTTCCTCTGAAGCTGCCTCCCCTCCTTGTTCGGGCAGGCTCTGGCGTTCGTCGTCACTGGCCTTCTAGCCACTCCCGCTCCATATCTCATCATTCCATTTGTCTTGTCTTGTCAATTACACACACCTGGTTCATATTCCCCTCATTAGTACGTGTTGAAGTTTTCCCTCTGCCCCCTTGTCCTTGTGGTTGATTGTTCATTGTGAGGATTAGTAGCTCGGTTGAGCTCAGTATTTTATATTGCCGGCGACAAATTTTCAACTTTCCCCAACTTTGGTCCCATTTTTTTGCCAAAGTGTGATGACACATTGAACCTATAGGCTACAAATAAAACAAAGTGTAACTTATAGGGGCAATCTGCAGTTTTAACAACAACAAAGTGCACCCCGCCACTGATTTGTTAAACAGCTGAGGGATGGGGCTGGAGAAATGTAACGACTCTCAAATTTACAGACAGAACTAGTGATGCAAGGACTGACCATCCATGACATCAGAGTTATAGTTTTAACCATGTTTTGAGGCTATAGAGTGTTTGTTTACAATAACATTGTTTACAAACAATGGAGTAAAAAAAGCTTATCTTTTGGGTTCTGATGGGGTATGACAGAGGAACTAAGCTCATGAGGCATTTATAAATTATATTCTTCAAGAATCAATGGGTATACGTAATTAATTTAAAAGTCCAAAAATTGATTTAGCAATAGCAGATTGGCCCTTTAAACATATGACTGCAGATAACGCAGATGAATGCCACTTTGCTTACAACTTTGAACCTTTTCCAGCTCTGTCTCTCATCTCAGAAGAATATAATCATCTTAAGCAAGAGCATATTAACATTCATAGAGCCAGAGTTCAGATCTCCTCCTCTTCCTCCTCTTAGACATGTGGATGGAAAGGCTTAGATTTGATCACACTTAAAAAATAGATAAAGTGGCAAGCGGGCAGGACCGGGCTGTTTAACCAAGCCCTTTGTTTGTTGTCTCCTCGGCCCTGTGAAGGCTTGCCAAGTGAACACTGCCTAGTAAAGCCCTGAATTCTTATTTTATCGGTGGACAACCAAATCGATTGGCATCTTCCCCTGCACCTGCTCCCCCCTGAACAACCAGCCTCTGCTGTCCATCCCATTGTCTGTATCATACTATTTAGACCAGGCTATTTCAGAGGGAGAATAAAGCTTCGGGTTGGACAAGCTCTCCTCAATGTCTCAGAAGGGAGGGCAAGTATTGACATTTCCCAGGATCTTGACGTTTAATTGAGATTTCATGCCTTAATTTCTCCCGATCAAAAAAATAGCTCTTTACACCATGAGCTGGGGGAATTTCCTACAGGATCAAGATGAAATAAATTGTTTTCAGGGTTTATTTGGTTGTTCCTTTAAGGACTATTTTTTATCAGAGCAGAACAGCTTTTCAATGAGATGTGCCTGTGTTTGATTTTGTTTATCTGAAAAGTGCTGAATGGATTTATCCCAATGAACTATTGATCAAGGCTCACAGTAATTTATTAGGCTGCATACATGGATGTCAAGATTGTCACAAACACCTCTTTTACTGTTCACAATCTTTGATGCATTTGATTGCTCAAGGCTCCTATTTAAAACTGTGTCAACTAGTGCTTGACTCAACAAGGGAATGGAGGGAGGAATATGTTGTATTTTGTTTTGACCATAAAGACAGTTCCTTTGGCTGTCAGTTTACCCCATGCTGTGCAATATTGTGGAAAGAACTTTACACGCCCGAGTCAAGGCAAAGTCTTACATGCCCATGATGACTACGTATAACCCTGTGATTCTTGTCTGTGATACTGTTTCATTTCTATACAAACAGGACAAATACAGTACAATGTATCAGATTGCTAAATGACCAAAGATGACCTTGTTCTATAAAACACGGTTTGAAAACCTTTATATTCAAGATGCTTTCTAACTTTTCATTGTACAGTTTTCTACATGCACCTGGTTTTATGATAAATGTGCACTTTATATTTTTAAAAAAATGTTTTACTAATGTGGCAAAACTTGTATTTTGTCACCATGACCATATGTAGGTACAGTGCCTTCAGAAAGTATTCATACTCCTTGACTTTTCCACATTTTGTTGTGTTACAGACTGAATTCAAAATAGATTAAATATATATTTTTTAATCACCCATCTACACACAATACCTCATGACAAAGTGAAAAGAAGTTTTTAGAAAGGCCCCTTACACTTCAGTGTTGTGATGCAAAAATCCTAGCAAAATGTATAGCGCATAGAATTAAAAAGGTATTGTCGGATATTATTCATTCTAATCAGACAGGTTTTTTACATGGAAGATACATTGGAGATAATATAAGGCAGTGTATTGGAAACAATAGAACACTATGGAAAATATGGGAAACCAGGCCTGCTATTCATAGCAGACTTCGAAAAGGCATTTGATAAAGTTTGACTGGGGTTTATATATAAATGCCTGGAGCATTTCAATTTTGGAGAATCTCTTATAAAATGGGTCAAAATCATGTATAGTAACCCTAGGTGTAAAATAGTAAATAATGGCTATTTCTCTGAAAGTTTTAAACTGTCAAGAGGAGTGAAACAAGGTTATCCACTATCGGCATATCTATTTATTGTGGCCATCGAGATGTTAGCTATTAAAATCAGATCCAATAATAATATCAGAGGATTAGAAATACAGGGCTTAAAAACAAAGGTGTCATTGTACGCAGATGATTCATGTTTTCTTTTAAATCCACAACTAGAATCCCTCCACAGCCTCATAGAGGATCTAGATAAATTTTCTAACCTCTCTGGATTACAACCAAATTATGACAAATGTACTATATTATGTATTGGATCACTAAAAAATACAATTTTTACATTACCATGTAGTTTACCAATAAAATGGTCTGATGGTGATGTGGATATACTCAGAATACATATCCCAAAGGAAATAAATGATCTCACTTCAATACATTTTTATAGAAAGTTAGCAAAAATAGATAAGATCTTACTACCATGGAAAGGAAAATACCTGTCAATTTGTGGAAAAAATCACCCTGATTAACTCTTTAGTATTATCCCAGTTTACCTATTTGCTTATGGTCTTGCCTACACCTAGCGAACAGTTTTTTAAATTATATGAGAAAAAAATATTCAATTTTATTTGGAACGGCAAGCCAGACAAAATTAAAAGAGCATATTTACATAATGAATATGAATTCGGAGGACAGAAATTATTAAATATTAAAGCATTAGACCTTTCACTAAAGAGCTTCAGTCATACAAAAGTTATACTTAAATCCGAACTGGTTCTCAAGCAAATTAGTAAGATTGTCTAACCCAATGTTCAAGAAAGGCCTTTTTCCCTTTATTCAGATTACAACCTCTCACTTTCAGTTATTTGAAAAGGAAATAATCTCCCAAATGTCACTATTTCTAAAACAAGCCATAGAAAGTTGGTTGCAATTTCAATTTAATCCTCCAGAAACGACAGAACAAATAATGCAACAAATATTGTGGTTAAATTCAAATATACTAATTGACAAAAAAAACTTTATTTTTTGACAGAATGTTTAAAAAAGGTATAATCTTCGTAAATGATATCATCGGTAGGACTGGTGGAGTTATGTCGCACATGCAGCTAACAAAAACATATGGAAATGTCTGCTCTACCCAAAATTACAACCAAATAATTGCAGCCTTACCGCAAAAGTGGAAGAGGAAAGTGAAAGGGGGAGAAAGTAAGGAACTTGTCTGTCGGCGTTGCATTAAAGAACATAATTGGTTAAGGAAAACTGATAAATAAAAAAGTATATCAGTTTCACTTAAGGACCAAAGGATTGACAGCCGTCCCATATAGATTGCAAAATAGTTGGGAAGAGATCTTTGACGTACCGATCCCATGGCATAGTGTTTATGAACTGACACGCAAAACGACACCGGATTCAAAAATTAGAATCTTTCAATTTAAATTATTATATAAAATTCTTGCTACCAATAGAATGTTATTTATATGGGGGATACAATCTTCCCAGCTCTGCAGATTTTTCTGTGAAGAGACAGAATCATTAGATCATTTGTTTTGGTTCTGTCCATTTGTAGCTTGTTTTTGGACACAGGTCCAGGAATGGCTAAAGGATTGCAATATTTACCTGGAACTAACCTTGCAGATAGCATTACTGGGTGATCTGAAAAGTCATAGTCAATCAATCAATAATATAATAATACTTTTAGCAAAAATGTTTATTTTTAATTCACAATCTGTATAAGCAATGAGAATAGAAAGGTTCAGAACTTTTGTAAAACATCACAGTACGGTTGAAATATATATGGCAAATAGAAATCCTATATGGATGGTGTTAAGAGATAGATGGGAGGTATTGAATATAGTTGAAGGATGGGACTAATAACAACAAATAATAACAAAGATAGCTAATAATGTAAGCATACTGTGTCCATAATAAGTATATAGGTTGTATGTTGGGAGCTTTTGGGAAAGAGCACAGTTAGAAAGATATGGCATATAGAAGCAAATCGGATGGACATCATGAAAATGATCGGAGAGGTTGAGAGTAGAAGTTCAGGAGCAAAACAAAACAAAAACAAAATATATATATATATAATAGAATTATTGTAAAATTAACTCTGTCCATAAGGTGTAGATAGTAAGTATAGACCGGAAGTAGAGGCCTGGGCATTGTTGTTCACTAAATTACTCCAAGTAGGGTAAGGATGGTGGGGTTGAAAAGTAATAAAGGGGAGTATATATATAAAAAATTTAAAAAAACATGGGGGATTGGAAGTGATGCAGACAATTACATTGATAGAAGATACAATCTGCAATATTAAGCTGATCCATTCCCCCCGGAAAAAAATAAAAAAATAAAAAATAAGCATACCCATTACATGATGCAGCCACCACCACGCTTGGTGCCACATAGTCTGAATGCCAAGGATTCCAGTATGTCTAGGGAGCTTACTGGTGTTTATCTTAGAATAATTGATAGATGGAATATCCTGCCTGGGGTACAAGCTGATACCATCAGGGTGGGTAGTGTCCAATGATGGTTGTCAGATGTTGGTGAAGACTTGTGTAACATTAAGTATTTAAGCTAAGAGATTTCCTTTGTTCAGGAGTTCAGATGACAAAGGGCAACCCACGTGTCGTTTGTTATACGAACCCGGTACCATATCTATTAAATATATTGTATCAACTCTCCATCTAAGTGTTAAATATATTCTTGCATATTGAATTATTTAATACCAGAGAAACTAATCTTAACACCGGGGCAACCATGTGGTCTCTCTCGTGTCGGGAATTGAGGAAAATTCTCTGTGCTATGCTTTACACTACCTACTGTGTAACGGCTGTATAATAATAAAAAAAAAATAATAATATGCCATTTAGCTGACGCTTTTATCCAAAGCGACTTACAGTCATGCGTGCATACATTTTTTTTGTGTATGGGTGGTCCCGGGGATCGAACCCACTACCATGGCGTTACAAGCGCCGTGCTCTACCAGCTGAGCTACAGAGGACCACATGTATGGAAGCATTCACATATCACAGCCATTTCAAAGTGTAGCTACTGTACATTTAGCCAAATTAGCTAATCCAGGACTAGCTGAAAGCATAGCTAAACCTATGCAACTTAAGAAACAAGCAAATAATTTAACAAGATAAAAAAAAGATTTGAATAAAAAGCCATTGTATGATTCAACCTGGATACGTTAATGAACATTAAATTGTCTTTTTAATTAATTCAACTAAGTCCAGTGCCAATCAGTCTGCTTTTTCAGCCTAACAACTCATGGAATATTTAGTGTAATGCTGTCGAAAATTGTTCAATGCTTTAGTGAGCCATTTCCATTCAGAACTGTTCGTGCCAATTGAACATTCAAGTTGATATATATCAGTAATTTCTCTTCCGATCTTGCAACTGGGTAGAAAACTGAGCATAAATGGAAACCTCAAAGGTTGACTAATGTCAAGATGAAACTATGTCTCATGACATTGGTTGTGTAGATCCAGTTACAGTGCATTCAGAATGTTTTCAGACCCCTTGACTTTTTACACATTTTGTTACGTAACAGCCTTATTCTAAAATTGATTAAATAAAAACTGTTCCTCATCAATCTACACACAATACCCCATAATGACGAAGTGAAAACGGGTTTAGACACTTTGCCAAATGTATTAAAAATAAAAAACATAAATACCTTATCTACATAAGAATTCAGACCCTTTGCTATGAGACTCGAAATTGAGCTCAGGTGCATTCTGTTTCCATTGATCATCCTTGAGATGTTTCTACAACTTGATTGGAGTCCACCTGTGCTAAATTCAATTGATTAGACATGATTTGGAAAGGCACATACCTGTCTATATAAGGCCCCACAGCTGAAAGTGCATGTCAGAGCAAAAACCAAGCCATGAGGTCGAAGAGCCCGTAGAGCTCCGAGACAGGATTGTGTCGAGGCACAGATCTGGGGAAGGGTACCAAACAAATTCTGCAGCATTGAAGGTCCCCAAGAACACAGTGCTCTCCATTATTCTTAAATGGAAGAAGTTTAGAACCACCAAGACTCTTCCTAGAGCTCACTGCCCGGCCAGACTGCGCAATCGGTGGAGAAGGGCCTTGGTCAGGGAAGTGACCAAGAACCCGATGGTCACTCTGACAGAGCTCCAGAGTTCCTCTGTGGAGATGGGTGAACCTTACAGGACAACCATCTCTGCAGCATTCCACCAATCAGGCCTTTATGGTAGAGTGGCCAGACGAAAGCCACTCCTCAGTAAAAGGCACATGACAGCCCGCTTCGAGTTTGCCAAAAGGCACCTAAAGGACTCTCAGACGATGAGAAACAAGATTATCAGGTCTGATGAAACCAAGATTGAACTCTTTGGCCTGAATGCCAAGCATCACGTCTGGAGGAAACCTAGCACCATCCCTTCGGTGAAGCATGGTGGTGGCAGCATCATGCTGTGAGGATGTTTTTCAGTGGCAAGGACTGGGCGACTAGTCAGGATCGAGGGAAAGATGAACGGAGCAAAGTACAGAGCGATCCTTGATGAAAACCTACTCCAGAGCGCTCAGGACCTCAGACTCGGGAAAAGGTTCACCTTCCAACAGGACAACGACCCCAAGCACACAGCCAAGACAACGCAGGAGTGGAATCGGGACAAGTCTCTGAATGTCCTTGAGTGGCTCAGCCCGAGCCTGGACTTGAACCCGATCGAACATCTCTAGAGAGACCTGAAAATATCTGTGCAGCGACGCTCCCCATCAAACCTGATAGAGCTTTAAAGGATTTGCAGAGAAGAATGGGAGAAACTCCCCAAATACAGGGGTGCCAAACTTGTAGCGTCATACCCAAGATGATTTGAGGCTGTAATCACTGCCAAAGGTGCTTCAACAAAGTAAGGGGTCTGAATACTTATGTAAATATGATATTTCCGTTTTTTATTTTTAATACAATTGTCTAAACCTGTTTTTTCTTTGTTATTATGGGGTATGTTGTGTAGATTGATGAGGAGAAAAAAACAATTTAATCCATTTTAAAATAAGGCCGTAATGTAACAAAATGTGGAAAAGGTCAAGGGGTCTGAATACTTTCCGAGTGCGCTGTATTTGCCTCAATCCCAAATGAATGGTTTTCCCAGTTTTATTCGGTGCTTATCTTTCCCATTAATTTAGGGTGGAGGCATATAACTGGATCTACACAACTGATATAGTGGGATGTGGTTTCGTCTTGACATTAGACTACATTTGAGGGCTGAAAATGTCTGAAAAATATTGATATGAAAGTGCAATGTCCCTTTAACATTCCAATTCTCCAGACTTCTCCTGAATTGTGCACTTGCTCACTTCCCGCCATGGATTTAGAAGCATTGGAGTGGTGTAAGCATTGGCTGGAGGGAGTTTCCACCATTGATGAAAAGGAGTGTGCAAGTGCACACTTTGGGAGAAGGCCTCAGAATCATGATGCAATGACTTGTGGTGAGAAGACTGGATATGTCCCTTTAACTTAGTTTTTTAAATCAGTGGTATTAAAAGAAAGGAGATGAGGAGTTAACTTTTTGATAGCCCATGTTCTAGACCTCGATGAACGAGGTATATGAGCATATCACTAGCGAACCATGCGACTTAAAGGCCCAGTGAAGTCAAAAACTAGATTTTTCTGTGTTTTATATATATTTCCACACTGAGGTTGGAATAATACTGTGAAATTGTTAAAGTAATGATAATACCATTTTAGTGTAAGAGCTGTTTGAAAAGATTGCCTGAGATTTCAGCCTGTTTTGACATCACCAGGCGGTAAATTAGTTAATAGACAAATAAATAAAAAAGTTCCAAACCTCTCTGCCAATAACAGCTCATTTTCAGTTTTCCCCTCCCCACTCAGACCACCCACTCCTAGACAGTCCTAGCTAAATTAATGCCTGAGAAACGCAGGAGTGGCTTCGGGACAAGTCTCTGAATGTCCTTGAGTGGCTCAGCCAGAGCCCGGACTTGAACCCGATCGAACATCTCTGGAGAGACCTGAAAATTGCTGTGCAGCAACGCTCCCCATCCAACCTGACAGAGCTTGAGAGGATCTGCAGGGAAGAATGGTAGAAACTCCCCAAATACAGGTGTGCTAAGCTTGTAGCGTCATACCCAAGAAGACTCAAGGCTGTAATCGCTGCCAAGGGTGCTTCAACAAAGTACTGAGTACAGGGTCTGAATACTTATGTAAATGTGATATTTCATGATTATAATAATTTTTTGTTGTTGTTGCAAAAACGTATAAAAACCAATTTTTGCATTGTCAATATGGGGTATTGTGTGTAGATTGATGAGGGGGAAAAAACAATTTAATCCATGTTAGAGTAAGGCTGTAACGTAACAAAATGTGGAAAAAGCCAAGGGGTCTAAATACTTTCCGAATGCACTGTATATACATTTTACGGACACATTTATTTTTAGTCCCACCTTTCAGCTCCCCTCAACCCCTCCTATCTATCGCTGTACAATCCAGTTTTGATTTCTATTTGCCATATATTTTTCAACTGTGCTGTGAAGTTTCACAAACGTTCTGAACCTTTCTATACTCATAGTTTCTACAGATTGTAAATAAAATATTTTTTTTGCTAAGAGTATTATTATATTATTGATCGATTGACTATGACACTCCAAATCACCCAGCAGTACTTTTTTCAGAGTTAGCTCTAGGTAAATGTTACAATTTTTCAGCCATCCCTGAACCTGCGACCAAAAACAAGCTACATATGGGCAGTACCAAAACAACTGATGTAATGATTCTGTCTCTTCGCAGCAAAATCTGCAGAGCTGGGATGGTTGTATCTCCCATATACATATAACATTCTATTCTATTGGTTGCAAGAATTTTGTATAGTAATTTAAATTGAAAAACTCTACATAGTTAATCTGGCGTTGTTTTGTGTATCAGTTCATAAACCATGTGCCATGGACTCGGTACATTGAAAATCTCTTCCCAACTATTTTGCAACCTGTATGGCACAGCTGTCAATTATTTGGTCCTTAAATTAAACTGGTATACTTTTATAATTATCAACATTTTCTTTAACCGGTTTTGGTCTTTAATGCAGGGCCGACAGACAAGTTCCTTACCTTCTCCCCCTTCCACTTGCCTCTTCCATTTTTGTGGAAATGCTGCAATTAGTTGGTTGTAATTTTGGATAGAGCAGACATTTCCATATAATTTTATTAGCTGCATGTGTGACATAACTCCACCACTCCTATTTATGATATAATTTACAAAGATTTACAAAATAATGGTTTTGGATCAATTAGTATATTTTAGTTTAACCATAAAATGTGTTGAAATATTTGTTCTGTCTTTTCTGGTGGATTAAACTGAAATTGCAAACAACTTTCTATGGCTTGTTTTTTTTGGAGATTATTTCATTTTCAAATAACCGAAAGTGAAAGCTTGTAATCTGAATAAAGGGAAAAAAAGACATTCTTGAACACAGAGTGAGCCATTCTTTGCTAAGAAGCTATCTTAGTTTATTTTTGACCATTTTAAATATAAACAATCACAGTAAGGTACTTAAAGTGGAACTGACAGCATTTTAACAACATGAAATTTTATAAAAATATACACCGGCAGGAACAATATGACACCTTTTTATTTTATTTTATTTTGTACATTTTCTGACAAGCGAGCACTTAGATATGGTAATTTTCACGTTTTCATGAATTCATCGAATGTTTGGGAATGATGTATATTAAGGCATTTGTGAAAATTCTATAGCAACGTAGAATGCTAGCGGCCATGCGTTTGGACAATTAAGACAGTGCAGAAAATAAAACCTAATAAAAACATCTGTCTTGTCCAGGAACAGAGTCTACGCTGACAGATGCGCAATAGCCAAGCAGAGCTACAGTAAGCCTACAGTGAGGGAAAAAAGTATTTGATCCCCTGCTGATGTTGTACGTTTGCCCACTGACAAAGGCATAATCAGTCTATAATTTTAATGGTAGGTTTATTTGAACAGTGAGAGACAGAATAACAACAAAAAAATCCAGAAAAACGCATGTCAAAAATTTTATAAATTGATTTGCATTTTAATGAGGGAAATAAGTATTTGACCCCTCTGCAAACATGACTTAGTACTTGGTGGCAAAACCCTTGTTGGCAGTCACAGAGGTCAGACGTTTCTTGTAGTTGGCCACCAGGTTTGCACACATCTCAGGAGGGATTTTGTCCCACTCCTCTTTGCAGATCTTCTCCAAGTCATTAAGGTTTCGAGGCTGACGTTTGGCAACTCGAACCTTCAGCTCCGTCCACAGATTTTCTATGGGATTAAGGTCTGGAGACTGGCTAGGCCACTCCAGGACCTTAATGTGCTTCTTCTTGAGCCACTCCTTTGTTGCCTTGGCCGTGTGTTTTGGGTTATTGTCATGCTGGAATACCCATCCACGACCCATTTTCAATGCCCTGGCTGAGGGAAGGAGGTTCTCACCCAAGATTTGACAGTACATGGCCCCGTCCATCATCCCTTTGATGCGGTGAAGTTGTCCTGTCCCCTTAGCAGAAAAAAACCCACAAAGCATAATGTTTCCACCTCCATGTTTGACGGTGGGGATGGTGTTCTTGGGGTCATAGGCAGCATTCCTCCTCCTCCAAACACGGCGAGTTGAGTTGATGCCAAAGAGCTCCATTTTGGTCTCATCTGACCACAACACTTTCACCCAGTTCTCCTCTGAATCATTCAGATGTTCATTGGCAAACTTCAGACAGGCCTGTATATGTGCTTTTTTGAGCAGGGGGACCTTGCGGGCGCTGCAGGATTTCAGTTCTTCACGGCATAGTGTGTTACCAATTGTTTTCTTGGTGACTATGGTCCCAGCTGCCTTGAGATCATTGACAAGATCCTCCCGTGTAGTTCTGGGCTGATTCCTCACCGTTCTCATGATCATTGCAACTCCATGAGGTGAGATCTTGCATGGAGCCCCAGGCCGAGGGAGATTGACAGTGCATTTGTGTTTCTTCCATTTGCGAATAATCGCACCAACTGTTGTCACCTTCTCACCAAGCTGCTTGGCGATGGTCTTGTAGCCCATTCCAGCCTTGTGTAGGTCTACAATCGTGTCCCTGACATCCTTGGGGAGCTCTTTGGTCTTGGCCATGGTGGAGAGTTTGGAATCTGATTGATTGATTGCTTCTGTGGACAGGTGTCTTTTATACAGGTAACAAACTGAGATTAGGAGCACTCCCTTTAAGAGTGCGCTCCTAATCTCAGCTCGTTACCTGTATAAAAGACACCTGGGAGCCAGAAATCTTTCTGATTGAGAGGGGGTCAAATACTTATTTCCCTCATTAAAATGCAAATCAATTTATAACATTTTTGACATGCGTTTTTCTGTATTTTTTTGATGTTATTCTGTCTCTCATTGTTCAAATAAACCTACCATTAAAATTATAGACTGATCATTTCTTTGTCAGTGGGCAAACGTACAAAATCAGCAGGGGATCAAATACTTTTTTCCCTCACTGTATATGCAGAGAAACCATTTGCCCCACGGGCCTGCCTTCATTCACTTTCAACTGGACTGTTTGTTTGCAGGCAGTAGCAACAGCGTGATTTTAGATCATTAGAACGCATTCGCCAAAAGACACAAAATACACCTGAATGGATTTCTACAAATATGTAAATACCACGGGAGTCCTCTTACATTTGGGAACTTTTGATCAAACAACCATGAAAATTGTAGGCTCTCTCTCCCTCAGTTGCCCATGCACATCATAAACAACAAGATCAACAACTAATGCTAGCCAGAATGAGATGAGCTAAAATCTAACTAGGGAACATTAGATAAACCCTCTCAAACTCTTTCAGCTAGTTGGCCGTCAATTGCACTGATAAACAATGGGCAATAGTAGCCTGCTCGTCCTTCTGCAGCTTACCTGCCAATGCATGCTTGTCCCAACCCACGTTTTGACAGCTGAATGGGAACTTGCCTGCCTGCCCACGGATTTGATTGATGCCAAATACATTTGATTGACAACTAAGAGATATGCTAACCGTGGATGACAGTCGTTCAAGTTCAGCCAGCAAAGCGATTCCAGTAGCATACCACCCTGCATCCCACTGCTGGCTTGCCTTTGAAGCAAAGCAGGGTTGGTCCTTGTCTGTCCCTGGATGGGAGACCAAATGCTGCTGGAAGTGGTGCTGGAGGGCCTGCAGGAAGCACTCTTTCCTCTGGTCAAAAAAATATCCCAATGCATTCCTCCCGTCTTTCGGATGGGACGTTAAACGGGTGTCCTGACTCTCTGTGGTCACTAAAGATCCCATGGCACTTACCGTAAGTGTAGGGGTTTTAACCCTGGTGTCCTGGCTAAACCCTCATACCATCATGGCCATCTAATCATCCCCAACTTACAATTGGCTCATTCCTCTACCCTGTAACTATTCCCCAGGTCGTTGCTGTAAATGAGAATGTGTTCTCAGTCAACTTATTGGGTTAAATAAATACAAAATAAATGCACATTTCTTGCTAGCTAACCAAATGACACCTGCATCTCTAGCTGTAGCCACCGAAAGCCGATATGTGGGGAAGAAGTCGGTCACGCACCCACTCCACCAATGACATGACATCCTCCTAGCAGCTAGCTATGTAACGTTAGGCTCCATGTTTTTAGCTTGCTAAATAAATAGCTAGCTATATAAATAGATACACTAGCCCAGCGGTGTCAAACTCAATCAGCACACTGGCCATGTAAAAAAATATAATTTAAAAAACGAATACGCGGGCCAGACATAGCCTATTTGTTTTTACAAAAATACGTGCAACTGCGACCCAAACTGGCCACTGTTTTATTAGAAAAAATATGGCCCTTTATAATGTCCACTTATGTACATACACAGTGGGGGGGAAAAGTATTTAGTCAGCCACCAATTGTGCATGTTCTCCCACTTAAAAAGATGAGAGAGGCCTGTAATTTTCATCATAGGTACACGTCAACTATGACAGACAAAATGAGAATTTTATTCTCCAGAAAATCACATTGTAGGATTTTTTATGAATTTATTTGTAAATTATGGTGGAAAATAAGTATTTGGTCACCTGCAAACAAGCAAGATTTCTGGCTCTCACAGACCTGTAACTTCTTCTTTAAGGCCTCCTCTGTCCTCCACTTGTTACCTGTATTAATGGCACCTGTTTGAACTTGTTATCAATATAAAAGACACCTGTCCACAACCTCAAACAGTCACACTCCAAACTCCACTATGGCCAAGACCAAAGAGATGTCAAAGGACACCAGAAACAAAATTGTAGACATGCACCAGGCTGGGAAGACTGAATCTGCAATAGGTAAACAGCTTGGTTTGAAGAAATCAACTGTGGGAGCAATTATTAGGAAATCGAAGACATACAAGACCACTGAACCACACAGGGGGACCTGGTGAATGACCTGCAGAGAGCTGGGACCAAAGTAACAAAGCCTACCATCAGTAACACACTACGCCGCCAGGGACTCAAATCCTGCAGTGCGAGACGTGTCCCCCAGCTTAAGCCAGTACATGTCCAGGCCCGTCTGATGTTTGCTAGAGTGCATTTGGATGATCCAGAAGAGGATTGGGAGAATGTCATATGGTCAGATTAAACCAAAATATAACTTTTGGGTAAAAACTCAACTCGTCGTGTTTGGAGGACAAAGAATGCGGAGTTGCATCAAAAGAACACCATACCTACTGTGAAGCATGGGGGTGGAAACATCATGCTTTGGGGCTGTTCTTCTGCAAAGGGACCAGGACGACTGATCCGTGTAAAGGAAAGAATGAATGGGGCCATGTATCATGAGATTTTGAGTGAAAACCTCCTTCCATCAGCAAGGGCATTGAAGATGAAACGTGGCTGGGTCTTTCAGCATGACAATGATCCCAAACACACCGCCCGGGCAACGAAGGAGTGGCTTCGTAAGAAGCATTTCAAGGTCCTGGAGTGGCCTAGCCAGTCTCCAGATCTCAACCCCATAGAAAATCTTTGGAGGGAGTTGAAAGTCCGTGTTGCCCAGCGACAGCCCCAAAACATCACTGCTCTAGAGGAGATCTGCATGGAGGAATGGGCCAAAATACCAGCAACAGTGTGTGAAAACCTTGTGAAGACTTACAGAAAACGTTTGACCTGTGTCATTGCCAACAAAGGGTATATAACAAAGTATTGAGAAACTTTTGTTATTGACCAAATACTTATTTTCCACCATAATTTGCAAATAAATTCATTAAAAATCCTACAATGTGATTTTCTGGATTTCTTTTTCTCATTTTGTCTGTCATAGTTGACGTGTACCTATGATGAAAATTACAGGCCTCTCTCATATTTTTAAGTGGGAGAACTTGCACAATTGGTGGCTGACTAAATACTTTTTTTTCCCACTGTAGGCTGCTGTATATGACATTTTAACTTATTAAAACAAAAGACGAGATAAACAATACTTGTCCAGCCTTTGCTGCTATGCTTGCAGATGTGCATAATATGCTGTGACCCTAATCAAAAAGTATTTAATAACTCCAAAAAGCTGTACAGCCTTCTTCGGTGTGTGGGTACCACTTTATTTAGTCACAAAAAATACAGAATTATAGGGTATAGAGGCAGGCAAGAAGGACAATTATTTAATTAATTGCCTTAGGTGTCTGCTCACTTGGATACATTATATGAATTCATGTGATAGCGTACCACAAGTGTACCATGTCTGTATACTTTCCCTCTGCTGCACGTTGTAAACAGGACACAGAAAGTTTAATTAACGGATGTGAGCGTATCAGGCTGTAATTTCATAAAGTAGATGACTCAAATTTTGACTCATTTATACTCGCATGTGTGTCCTATTCGGCCCACGGGCCTTGTGTTTGACACGTGCGCTAGTCTATTAGCCACGTTATGACTGATATGATCATTGCCCTTGCTATTTTGATTGTATTGAAATTCCCAGCCTTAGTTACAGTCGTCCGTTTATGTAAAAGATATTGAGTAACTGAAACTGAAATAGTGCATCCTGAATGGGTGGAGGCAGCAAACAATGTACCAGGCCAGCTGTGATTTACAACCTGATAGCAATATTTTTGGGACTACCAAGAAATGTATTGGTGAATTATATGAATCATGTATTAAACTGCATCCATCTATTCTGCCAACAATGCCTTACTGTATGTCATGGAATTTTGAGTAAAACATTACCTATTTTTCAAACTTCTTATAAAGTTGGATTTGAAGCATGAACTGGGAATTTGATGTTAGCCAGAAATGATTTGATATGGAGACAAAAATGGCTGCATTGTACCTTTAAGTCCGGACCTGTGACTGTACCTGTTTAGCTACACTTTTCCCACGTCGGAAGCATGGGTGAAGATGTTTTAGGTTGGGTGCTAAGAATTATTATTATTATTTATTTATTTTTATCAGGGGGTGCAGCACCCTCAGCACCCCTACTTCCCGCGGCTATGGTCGGAAGGTACATCCAAAATCAGAATACATTTCTGATTAAAAGGGCATAATTTAAATCACCAAGCAGTGCCCAATAAATAATTAAATATGTTTTTTTAGATGCTACCACCCTTGCAGTATGGTCGCCATGCTGCCACAGACAGAAGTAGAATGGTGCGTGTGCACGCAAACATTGTGATCCATGTTTGATTTTGATTTGGGTGGGGGGTAGCATCTAATAACTTGATGTAATACTTTCTTGTGCACTGCTCGGTGATGTAAGGGATGCCGATATAATAAGAACTGTCTATCGACTATGGATATACCTTCCAACGTGGGACACGGGCTGCTAAACAGGTACAGTAATTTCAGCGTGACTTAATTCAAACGCTTCTCTAATGTTATACCTTCAGACGGAATGTTACTGTTAAAATAAATTATTTACTGTATACATGTCCAAGTTATTTACTGACAGCGAACTTGTGGGGCTAACGTTGAGTGTATTGAGACACAAAGGCCCTATTTGAATACTTCAACAATACATATTTCCTTCCTCCATCCCTTGAAATAATCAGAAATGTGAGAGGGTGATTGGTGAAAGCAGTGGTGTGGAAACCTTGATTTCACTTCTCCAATGACATACAGATTAGTGATGATTAGGCTACCACAAGGATAGAAGAAAGAACTGGATCCTGGACTTCCTGACGGGCCGCCCCCAGGTAGTAAGGGTAGGTAACAACACATCTGCCACGCTGATCCTCAACACGGGGGCCCCCTCAGGGGTGGGTGCTTAGTCCCCTCCTGTACTCCCTGTTCACCCATGACTGCATGGCCAGGCATAACTCCAACACCATCATTAAGTTTGCCGACAACACAACAGTGGTAGGCCTGATCACCGACAATGATGAGACAGCCTATAGGGAGGAGGTCAGAAACCTGGCCGTGTGGTGCCAGGATAACAACCTCTCCCTCAACATGCTCAAGACAAAGGAGATGATTGTGGACTACAGGGAAAAAAAGAGAACTGAGCACGCTCCCATTCTCATCGACGGGGCTGTAGTGGAACACAGGTTGAGAGCTTCAAGTTCCTTGGTGTCCACATCACCAATAAACTATCATGGTCCAAACACACCAAGACAGTCGTGAAGAGGGCACGACAAAGCCTATTCCCCCTCAGGAGATTGAAAAGATTTGGCATGGGTCCTCAGATCCTCAAAAGGTTCTACAGCTGCACCATCGAGAGCATCCTGACTGGTTGCATCACCGCCTGGTATGGCAACTGCTCGGCCTCCGACCGCAAGGCACTACAGAGGGTAGTGCGTACGGCCCAGTACATCACTGGGGCCAAGCTTCCTGCCATCCAGGACCTCTATACCAGGCGGTGTCAGAGGAAGGCCCTTAAAATTATCAACGACTCCAGCCACCCTAGTCATAGACTGTTCTCTCTGCTACCGCACGGCAAGCAGTCTAGGTCCAAAAGGCTTCTTAACAGCTTCTACCCCCAAGCCATAAGACTCCTGAACAGCTAATCATGGCTACCCGGACTACTTGCGTGGCTGACCTGTAGTTGCTCCTACACGTTTGTTTCCACTTCACAATAGCAGCACTTACAGTTGACCGGGGCAGCTCTAGCAGGGCAGAAATTTTACGAACTGACTTGTTGGAACGGTGGCATCCTATGACGGTGCTACGTTGAAAGTGACTGAGCTCTTCAGTAAGGCCATTCTACTGCCAATGTTTGTCTATGGAGATTGAATGACTGTGTGCTCGATTTTATACACCTGTCAGCAACGGGTGTCGCTGAAATAGCCGAATCCACTAATTTGAAGCGGTGTCCACATACTTTTGTAAATATAGTGTACATCCTTGTTTTTTTTTAATAATATGTTTGTTTTCCAATAAAAAATAAATAAAAGACAGAAATACAAACATTGACATTCATTGTACTGTTGAATGGGATGGCAAATTTAGAGGACAAAACAAAACTTAACTCACACATACAAAAATAAATAAAAAAATCAAATAAAAAATCCTATTAGGTGGTACATATTATAGGAAGACAGCATATAGTCATTACAAACAGTGTAGTTAAGCCAAAAATCTATATTGAGTGGAGTACAGCACAGATTAGCAGTAGAGCATCAACCCAGTTATGAAGCTGGACTAGACCATTCATCCAGTATTGGCTGCCATATTTTGTAAAACATTGGACTTCTATTGGAGGTATTGTATCGAATATTTTCCATCAAGTCCTCCTCTTGTTCACCATCCAAAGGACACAGGGACAACTCAAATTTCCAACTCAATCTTTTTTATTTTTAGTTTGCTTTCAGTTGATTGGTCTGTCCAGTAAATTAGCCAGTAAATTAGGTTGTAAACCTTTAAAGACAGAACAAAAAGTTAACATTTTAATTAATTGTAATGAACTTAAATTAGTTTAAACATTTAAATAAACATTCTAAATGAATTAACCATTTAAGCCTTTTACCATTGGCGTCTTTGGACTGAACCTGTGAGTGAACTTGGAGTCTTCTCTCTGAAGTTTGTTCTTCTGAATGACTGAGCCCCTCCATGCCTTCACAGGTGCTCCAAATCAGTGAAAATGACTGATCAGGTGACAAGCAGCCGGTTTGCTGCTGCTGGTGCACTCTGGGAAGTGTAGTTCTTTGACTCACTCCTGAGATTCAGCTCAACAATTACATTCCCTAAACCCGTAACCACATTTCAAAGGAAGGTACAGTTTCCAATTTCCAAAATTGCAATATGAGCCTTTTGGCTAATAGAGTACAAAGAGAGACAGCCTTCCCTTCCTGGTTATTCCCAACAACTGTACCAAACAGAGCGATCAATGGGTAGGGGGCTATAACTCTATCAAAAGCTTTAGATAAGTAATAAAAAATTAGAGCCCAGTAAACATGTAACTTTTGACATGTCCAAAATAAGTTGGTCAAAGTCCCCTCATACTGCTTGCACCTCTCACACAGTGGTGAGGTCTCTGGGAATATTTTATGCAGTTTCACTTTTGAGTAATGTAACCTGTGTATCAGGTTGCGTCTGGCATTCACTGAACTGTGGTTTATATTCCTGAGAGCTTCTACCCAGCCCTGCTCCCAAGCCCTTTTAATAGTGTCTGTGGATACCTCTATGTGGGCCTGTAGCACATCATAAAGTCTTGAGACCGACCCTTCGAATGGGGTTTGACAAGGATAAGGCTATCTAATGTAGGATTATTTGGCTTAATGTCTACTGTGGGATATGTGTCCTTAATAAATTCCTGATTTGGAGGTATCTGAAAAAGTGTGTTGCTGGCATGTTAAACTTACCCTGTAATTGTTGAAATTAAGCTAAATTACCATCAATGTATGAGTTACCGATTGTTGTGAGCCCCTTCTCCCTCTACTGTGAAAACACCATATCATCCAATGCAGGGTGGAAAACACGATTCAGGCAAATTGGGCTGTCAATGTATACAGTGGGTATGTTAAGAAAATACCCAATCTGTTTCCAGATCCTAAGAGTGTGATAAATGACTGGGTTAGAGTCATAACTGTCTTTTTTCACATGCTGGGCTATTAACAAGTGCAGGGAGTGAGGAACGTTGACAGGAGGCCTGCTCCATTAAAAGCCATAAAGGCATATCATTCTGTCGGATCCCAGGGTGTACATCCTTCTTTTCTTGTTTCCTTGAGGTAAGCACAGATCTATGAGTGATTGGATAGGTGAAAGTATGTTACCACTCTATAACTTCCACAAATCCAACTAATTCAGAACTGTGATTATTTCAAGGAAGGTAGTGAGGAAGGAAAACAGTTGAGTGTTTGTGCAGATTTTGTTGCTGAGAAATTCAAACTTGTAGTGTATTCTACACATTTGATAGTCGTAGATAGACCTACATTGTGCATCTTCAAAAATGGCATCATGAAATAGGAGCAAGTTAAATATGAGAACTATGCTGTAGGTAAACCTACACAACCCATAATAAGTTATGGCCCCAAACAAATCAAATCAAATCAAATTGTATTGGCCACATGCGCCGAATATAACAGGTGCAGACATTACAGTGAAATGCTTACTTACAGCCCTTAACCAACAGTGCATTTCTTTTTAACAAAAAAGTAAAAATAAAACAACAACAAAAAAAGTGTTGAGAAAAAAAAGAGCAGAAGTAAAATAAAATAACAGTAGGGAGGCTATATATACAGGGGGGTACCGGTGCAGAGTCAATGTGCGGGGGCACCGGCTAGTTGAGGTAGTTGAAGTAATATGTACATGTGGGTAGAGTTAAAGTGACTATGCATAAATAATTAACAGAGTAGCAGCAGCGTAAAAGGATGGGGTGGGGGGCAGTGCAAATAGTCTGGGTAGCCATGATTAGCTGTTCAGGAGTCTTATGGCTTGGGGGTAGAAGCTGTTGAGAAGTCTTTTGGACCTAGACTTGGCACTCCAGTACCGTAGCAGAGAGAACAGTCTATGACTAGGGTGGCTGGAGTCTTTGACAATTTTGAGGGACTTCCTCTGACACCGCCTGGTATAGAGGTCCTGGATGGATGGCAGGAAGCCAAGGCTTGTAAAGTTTGTAATTTCCATTTTAAAATGTCAGACTTGATGTGCCCAAAGAAACATGTATCAACCCCTAAAAAAAAAATCAATTTTAATCCACATAATAATTCACATTTACTGTTGCTGCAGATTAATTGTACTGCTGTAGCAAACTGGCTCAAATTAAGATCTTACATCTGTAGGTGTTTGAATGGGGTCAGATTTTCTGGCATCTTCCAGCCATTTTCCATCCTTTCAAACTACCAGAGACCATGGCCCTGTTTGAAACCTTTAAAACACTCTTTCCTCCCTTCGTAATCCCTGATCTAACACAAATTAAAAGGCAGCAAAGATAAATGCATTCTTAAAGTAATCGAACAAGGTCATTGTGTAGCATAAATCACACTGTTGTGTCAGTGGAATTTTTATGCAATTTGAAATTGTCATTCTCTCCAACAAAGCAATATGCAGGCCTTTGGCAAATGACCATCAGGTTTCATTATGTAAATAACACACTGAGTGCTCAAATGAATTCTGATGGAAATGCAGGCAAGGCTTGTATCATTTACTTGACGACCATCGTTTTCCATCTTGAAAATATGCAAATGCCCCTCAGTGTAGCTCCTAAATTTGTAAATCATATGTCAATTATAATAACATCTTAGTTTATTGGCCAAAGGCCTTCTTAGATTGACTTTCTTGTAAGTATGGCTGTTTGGCTTGAAACCTAATGGATATCTGAAGATGATCTTGACTTCATTGTCATCACTAAAAGGCTCTTAGTGGTCCTATACTTTCTGCCTTTCATAGCTGATCTAGGTTCAGGTTTCATACCCTTAGCCCTGACTTTAACCATTGCGCAGATAAATTACAAAACAGGCCTTGGACCTGTATATATAGCCTCCCTACTGTTAGTTTATTTTACTTCTGCTCTTTTTTTCTCAACACTTTTTTTGTTGTTGTTTTATTTTTACTTTTTTTGTTAAAAATAAATGCACTGTTGGTTAAGGGCTATAAGTAAGCATTTCACTGTAATGTCTGCACCTGTTGTATTCGGCGCATGTGGCCAATAAAATTTGATTTTATTTTATTTGTTTGGGGCCATAACTTATTATGGGTTGTGTAGGTTTACCTACAGCATAGTTCTCATATTTAACTTGCTCCTATTTCATGATGCCATTTTTGAAGATGCACAATGTAGGTCTATCTACTACTATCAAATGTGTAGATCTTTTGAAAACGTGTGACGTGTAGGCCTATTGTTCCTTGTACTGGCTGCGGTCATTTTATTTTCGAAGGCTAATAAGTCTTTATAAAAAAACACGTAGTATTTTCCACCATGTACTTCGAGTTATTTGTGCAACATTTGTGAATTATTTGTGCTACTTTTGATACTAAATTACTTAAACGTTAAATAACATTCCCTAATCGTATTTTGCGTTTGAATAACATAGCTAAAACGCTGTGGGGGGAAGCACTAGGCTAAATGTAAACACATGCTCAGTACAAAGCTGTGAATGCAGAGGAAAACCTCGTGCACTCTGTCAGAACTCGCGTTCGCTGTCCTTCGTGCTGAAAGCTGTGGCGCTGAATGTCGATTTCTTCGTGCAGTATGCATGGCAATAGGAGCCAAACGCCTCTTATTCCACATACTATTTTGAGTTGGTGCAATATTTTATCTTGCATAATATGCACTAAAGATCTGTAGGATATAGCGTTGGAATGTAGTAGACACATGGTACAAGCAGTAGCCTAGGCTATATTGATGTAAAAAGCTGTGAAGTAAAGTCCAAGGTTTAGACGCCTCATTGACATGGATCTTATATTTAGCCATGAAAACACCTATAACGAAAAGTTGAGAGGGGCATTCAGCTTTACTTAATTCAATTGAAAACACGTTCGCGTGTTTTGAAGGTTATCCTTGCATGGTCCACTATTTCAGTAGGTAAAAGGATCCATCCCATAATTGTAGCCTATAAAACCACAAGATATCCCACGTTTGCTAAAGCATTTCCCCCTGTTCAATCCATGAAAAATGAAATATCAAGACATTTTGTTATTCCCGCATTCCAGCTTTTACGTCTCTCTGGCAAGTCGATATTGTTGAACATCAAATTCCTTATTTAGGAATCAGCGTGATCGTTTTGAATGGCATAAAAGATAACCAATATAATATTTGGTTTGGTAGGATGGAAAGCCCGATGAGGACGTGTTATAGCCAATTACATTCAGGCACCTCGATGCATCACAGTGGATGGAGCTACTCCGGGTATACTTCCGCGTGCATGCGCGCTCGTGTCTGTGGGTTGAATGGAGGAAACAGCGAGAGCGGAGAGGTATAGCGTTGCTGTGATACGTCCCTATATATTTGCTGACAGGACTATCTTCCCTTTACAGACAACCTCC
This sequence comes from Coregonus lavaretus, assembly GCF_964263955.1. NCBI lineage: Eukaryota > Metazoa > Chordata > Actinopteri > Salmoniformes > Salmonidae > Coregonus > Coregonus lavaretus. The sequence continues at coordinate 29,373,648 of NC_140026.1, forward strand.
TTACATTGGTTTTCACTTAGTGATGTCGCGTATTTGTGTGGTGAACCTATAAAGAGAGAGACAGGCAGAAGCCAGCTTTTTAAATTATTTGATTCCTTTTATTTCTTCAGTTATTTTTTATTTGATTTAATGCATTGGCTGAAATGGACTCATTTCTGTATTTTGGTTAAATTTGATTTTTTATTTGTTGATTTTTATGTTTCCAAGTTTGAACTAGGAGGAAGGTAGAATTCATATTTTTATATTGGCAAGTGTTTTCTTCTTTCTCTATTTTTAAAGAGATTGTTTGGCTAAGGACGTCCATAACTTTCATTTGTAGAAACGGTAAGACATTTACAAATGTATTCATTATTCTGTGAAATCGATATTTTATTACTTCTAAGCTTTTGCAATATTATTGTATTGTTGGATATTGTAGCCTGCACTCATCGCATGAGGACCATATAGCCCAATGTTGCAGTTACATTTTTGTTGCATTGAACAGATTCATTGTGTAGAATTATGGTGCGTAAAAATTAATGTCTAAATTAGGCTATGCCCCTGTACGCCTAGGTTTTTTGCGACCCCATGTCAAACTATAGGCCTACATTCTGTGTCCAGTGAGTGCGAATCTTTGGGTCTCGCATGTCATGTTGGTCGCCGGTAGCTAAGCCACGAGTGTGAATAGCCTACCACAATATGCATTGGATAGGTTACAGCTCGCGTTTTGTCTTGAATAGTGCTGGTGAAACTGGCTATACCTACAGTTGAAGTAGGAAGTTTACATACACTTAAGTTGGAGTCATTAAAACTCGTTTTTCAACCACTCCACAAATTTCTTCTTAACAAACTATATTTTTGGCAAGTCAGTTAGGACATCTACTTTGTGCATGACACAAGTCATTTTTCCAACAATTGTTTACAGACAAATTATTTCACTTATAATTCACTGTATGACAATTCCAGTGGGTCAGAAGTTTCCATACACTAAGTTGACTGTGCCTTTAAACAACTTGGAAAATTCCTGAAAATAATGTCATGGCTTTAGAAGCTTCTGATAGGCTAATTGACATCATTTGAGTCAATTGGAGGTGTATCTGTGGATGTATTTCAAGGTCTACCTTCAAACTCAGTGCCTCTTTGCTTGACATCATGGGAAAATCAAAAGAAATCAGCCAAGACCTCAGAAAAAAATTGTAGACCCCCACAAGTCTGGTTCATCCTTGGGAGCACTTTCCAAACGCCTGAAGGTACCACGTTCATCTGTTCAAACAATAGTACGCAAGAATAAACACCATGGACCACGCGGCCGTCATACCGCTCAGGAAGGAGACACGTTCTGTCTCCTAGAGAAGAACGTACTTTGGTGCGAAAAGTGCAAATAAATCCCAGAACAACAGCAAAGGACCTTGTGAAGATGCTGGAGGAAACCGGTACAAAAGTATCTATATCCACAGTAAAACGAGTCCTATATCGACATAACCTGAAAGGCTGCTCAGCAAGGAAGAAGCCACTGCTCCAAAACTGCCATAAAAAAAAAGCAAGACTACGGTTTGCAACTGCACATGGGGACAAAGATCATACTTTTTGGAGAAATGTCCTCTGGTCTGATGAAACAAAAATAGAACTGTTTGGCCATAATGACCATCGTTATGTTTGGAGAAAAAAGGGGGTCGCTTGCAAGCCGAAGAACACCATCCCAACCGTGAAGCACGGGGGTGGCAGCATCATGCTGTGGGGGTTCTTTGCAGCTGGAGGGACTGGTGCACTTCACAAAATAGATGGCATCATGAGGAAGGAAGATTATGTGTATAAATTGAAGCAACATCTCAAGACATCAGTCAGGAAATTAAAGCCTGGTCACAAATGGGTCTTCCAAATGAACAATGATCCCAAGCACAATTACAAAGTTGTGGCAAAATGGCTTAAGGACAACAAAGTCAAGGTATTGGAGTGGCCATCACAAAGCCCTGACCTCAATCCTATAGAAAATGTGTGGGCAGAACTGAAAAAAGCGTTTGCGAGCAAGAAGGCCTACAAACCTGACTCAGTTACACCAGCTCTGTCAGGAGGAATGGGCCAAAATTCACCCAATTTATTGTGAGAAGCTTGTGGAAGGCTACCTGAAACGTTTGACCCAAGTTAAACAATTTAAAGGCAATGCTACCAAATACTAATTGAGTGTATGTAAACTTCTGACCCACTGGCAATGTAATGAAAGAAATAAAAGCGGCAGGTAGCTTAGTGGTTAAGAGCGATGTGCCAGTAACCGAAACGTTGCTGGTTCTAATTCCCGAGCCGACTAGGTGAAAAATCTGTCGACGTGCCCTTGAACAAGGCACTTAACCCTAATTGCTCCTGTAAGTTGCTCTGGATAAGAGTGTCTGCTAAATTACTAAAATGTACATGTAAAGGCAATGCTGCCAAATACTTATTGAGTGTATGTAAACTTCTGACCCACTGGGAATGTGATGAAAACAATAACATCTAAAATAAATCATTCTCTCTACTATTATTCTGACATTTCATATTCTTAAAATAAAGTGCTGATCCTAACTGACCTAAAACAGGGAATTTTTACTAGGATTAAATGTCAGGAATTGTGAAAAACTGAGTTGAAATGTATTTGGCTAAGGTGCATGTAAACTTCTGACTTCAACTGTATAGTCTTTGAGACTTGGAACTCCAAATTGTTAAAAATGTGTGGGTGAAAGAATCAATGCATTGCACTATGCTACAAGGCCTTCATTTGGATTAATTGAATGTAAAAAAATTCAAATAATGTTGGCTAGTTTTTCCTTCAAGGTCTGGAACCTTGACCTGGATGACCCATGTGGCCTGTGCACCTGATGGAAATTAAATGTGTATCTCTCCTATTTGGGCTGGTTGGCCAATGGAATCTTCCAATTTCGGAGATTCTACGTAGAATAACTGTGTGATTGGTTGCCTATCTTGTAAGTTTACATAGGGTTGTTTTTTTTTCCCGCCACTTGCCCAGCTATTCTTCACCGCGCTTACTTTGGACCAGGAGCGGCCGTTTGTTGCATGGACCTTTGTCAATTATAGAAATTGTTGTGAGCTTCATTTATCACCAAAGGTAAGGACACTGCAAAGACTATTTTACTGTATCCAACGAATTAGCTAAACCGTAAAAGAAACTAAAGAAAGTGGCACGCTTTCAAATGCTAGCTCAGTTGGTTTGATGGTCACGAGCAAGAAAGCTGCAGACACAACTCTACGTGGATTGCAGTCAACTTCAAGCATGAAGCTTTTCCCCTTTCGTTACTGTACCCAAGTATTTTTACTACTCTAGGCCAGGTGGACAAAAATGACAATTGTTTTTGTCAAAATTGTAGCCGGCTAACGTTAGAAAGATAACCAATACATTCTGAGTGGATAGGTAACGTTAACACTGCGTTGACTATATCAAAAGCCAGCCCGTATCAAATGTCTGAGACTTTAGTTTAACTAGATAACCTAGTTAGCCTAACTAGCTAATCTATCGTGTGACCATGTTGTTCGCTACGGTAGTTAACTTTACCTAACTAGTTAACCTGGGTTGAAATAGTTGCGCTTTGATACTAGTTAACTACGGATAACGTTATACTGCGTCGTAGTCACCATTAGGCAAATTGAAACAGGTGGCATGTAAATCATTTAGTCACAGGTCAATTGTTAAACTAAGTTATGCAGTAACGTTACAGGCTTGCTGATTATCATGCCATTCATAGATTTGTACACAGGAGTTGGTTTATCTCAACCGCTCATACTCCATCAATACATTTCATTTTAGTGCTATATGCATCTACTCAGACCCAGGATAAGAAAATCACGGTGCATATTCATCATAACACATGTAGGAGAGATTGCATTGATTGGTAATGGAGCGCAAGGTCAGGACATTTTGTTATGCCCCGTTTACATCGTGAAGTGTATCATTCGTGATCTTCATGGAGTGCAATGTTTGTAAAGCAAGATGGAGGAGAGATTGCAAAATATGACCTTTTAATTCAATACAGGAAACATGTATTGTTTCAGGTGATAATAAAACATGTTTTGTTTTGTTACTTTTTCCTCAGCTTGTTTCTAACTATAGCAAGTCAAGCTAGTTTGCACTCAGTGGCATGTGTTCATGGGTTCCAAGGGAAGCCAGGCTTCCCCCAAAACAAATTACCAAAAAAAAAAAGAATGTATATTTCGTCTGTTACATTATTTACCTAAAATTCACAAGAGGCTGACTGTATCTCACAAGAGAAAGCATCAGAGCGAGCGAAACCGCACCCCTCTGTCTCTGTATGTGTAAGCAATGTATCTGATGTGTCTGGTCCAAAATATTACATCGTTTCTGCCCGTAGCATTGAATACAAGGGAAGCCAACGAGCATTTGGCCTCCCTTGATAAAAAAGGTGTAAAATAATAGCCAATCAGCGTTGAGCTAAACTGAGTGAGCTCAACTGTGAATGGTCCTGGCGCACCAAAAGGTGTCAAGGGAAGCCAGATTGGATTTAGTGTCACTCCTATCAAATCGCAATGAGAGCATACGTCATTGACAGAAACAATTTAAATTGTTGCATCTCGTTGTGTTGTCCTCTGGTGGCTAGCTAAAATTGGCCCTTTACTAAATTAGCCATGGCTGGAGATGGGGATTTGGACTTATGGTTTTACTTAATTCTTCCATGGGGCAGAAGTCATGCCGCGTTCAAATGCTAGTCGGAACTAGGAAACATGGACATTTCTGACTTGTTGAACGCGGCATGTGCATAACTACAACCAGTTAGCAAGTGGGACATTTTTTCTAGTTCTGACTAACACGTGAACGCGGCATCAGCCTGTTGTGATTCTGGATGGCCAGATTGCTAGCAAGAATGACAAGTAACTGGCATATGGGGAATCGTAAGTGGCTCGTTTCATCTTATTGATATCATGTCTTGTTTTGACTGATTTCATGTCAATGCTAATATGGCTAAAATTCGCTAGCTAGCTAACCAACAACTGTAACAATGTATTTGAGACAAGTGGTCATTGAGCAAATTTATTTGTTTTTCAATAAACATTGGAGACAAAATATAGCTTACATGTTGTCAACAATCTAAGCCAACCTCATCTGGTTGCGCACGTGTTTTTGTTGCTAAACAACAAACCTGTCTATAGGAATGGGTATTGTTTACAATTTGCTAGCTATCCCATAAAGCCATCACCGAAAACCACATTTTCATCTTCTGTGGTTTGGTCACTTCCTGTTCTTCGATGGACTCCGGCTGAACTGAAGATTGAAAAATGTGATAGTATGCAGCTTCCGTATAGCAACTCATCCTTCAACTGCAAGAAGGTGTTGCGTTTCCACTCAGCTGTTGACATCCCCATTGAAATGCATGACATCTGGCACAACGTACCGGAGTGTTTATGGGTAATGTGAACAAGGCTTTACTCAAGCAATTAACTTTCCAGCACAGGTGGTAAAGAACAACTAATTGTAATGCCAGCTCTCATGTCTCACTGCATGCAGTTTGGCATTACTCTTCGTGAAGTGCACCACTATTTGAGCTACATTCCAGCTATTTAGGTCATTTCTGGTTGGCTGAAGATCCAATGTTACATAGCTATGGTATTAACATATAACATTATGTAACCCACTCTAGTATTACTGTAAGGCATGAATTAGTCGGGTGTGCGGTGGTCATTCTTGTGTTCCAGGTTGCCACCTCATACTACAGTGCATTCGGAAAGTATTCAGAACACCTTTACTTTTTCCACATTTTATTACGTTACAGCCTTATTCTAAATACAAATGTCAGCAGTCTACACACAATACCCCATAATAACAAAGAAAACAGGTTGTTAGAATTGTTTACAAATGTATACAAAAAAAAACGATGCCTTATTTACACAAGTATTTAAACCCTTTGCTATGAGACTCGAAATTGAGCTCAGGTGCATCCTGTTTCCATTGATTATCCTTGAGGTGTTTCTACAACTTGATTGGAGTCCACCTGTGATAAATTCAATTGATTGGACATGATTTGGAAAGGCACACACCTGTCTATAAAAGGTCCCACAGTTGACAGTGCATGTCAGAGCAAAAACCAAGCCATGAGGTCGAAGGAATTGTCCGTAGAGCCCCGAGACAGGATGTGGTTGAGGCACAGATCTGGGGAATGGTACCAAAACATTTCTGCTGCATTGAAGGTCCCCAAGAACACTGTTGCATCCATCATTCTTAAATGGAAGAAGTTTGGAACCACCAAGACTCTTGCTAGAGCTGGCCACCCGGCCAAACTGAGCAATCAGGAGATAAGGGCCTTGGTCAGGGAGGTGACCAAGAACCCGATAGTCACTGACAGCGCTCTAGAGTTCCTCTGTGGAGATGGGAGAACTTTCCAGAAAGCTTATCATAAATACCTGATTGGTGGAGTGCTGCAGAGATGGTTGAGTGGCCAGACGAAAGCCACTCTTCAGTAAAAGGCACATGACAGCCCGCTTGGAGTTTGCCAAAAATATATAGAGGTTCTGGATGGCAGGAAGCTTGGCCCCAGTGATGTACTGGGCCGTACGCACTACCCTCTGTAGTGCCTTGTGGTCGGAGGCCGAGCAGTTGCCATAACAGGCGGTGATGCAACCAGTCAGGATGCTCTTGATGGTGCAGCTGTAGAACTTTTTGAGGATCTGAGGACCCATGCCAAATATTTTCAGTCTCCTGAGGGGGAATAGGCTTTGTCGTGCCCTCTTCACGACTGTCTTGGTGTGTTTGGACCATGATAGTTTGTTGATGTGGACACCAAGGAACTTGAAGCTCTCAACCTGTTCCACTACAGCCTACACTACAGTCGATGAGAATGGGGGCGTGCTCAGTCCTCTTTTTTTTCCTGTAGTCTTACTCACCAAACAGATGTCGGGGCCGTAATTCACCACCATGCAATATTCAATGTGGAATTGAATGTCTGTATATCGAAAAATACATTGGTTTGTAACCCTGAGAAATTCGTTCAACTCGCCAAATTGTTCCCCATTTCAAATGATCACTCTATGAGAATAACTGCTCCAGATGAGAGATGCGCATCACTTTGCACTGGCAACTTTTTTTTCATTTGGAAAAATATTCTGTTCTATTGCTATATTACATGTTTTTTTTTAAACTATAAATTAGGTGTCTTGAATGATAAGGGCTCGGGAAATAAGAGCGTCTTGTCTGCTAAGTTAACAAAGCAAGGCTGTCATTGCACAGCCATGGGCTTCTACAAGCAGTGCCACTGCTGAGGTTGCTACCTTTTTGAAGACTGTTCAATGATATAATATAGCCAGTTGATATTACTGTGTGTGTATATGGGGAAATTTGTTACAGTATCTGTAACGGTTATGCTTAATTAGGCACTGTTGGCATAGGCCTATAGATACATGTGCAAAAAAATTGAGTACCCTAGGAGGGAATGGGGTGTTGATGCTGAAGGGTTGAGGGTGTGCTGCCCTCTATCAGCTAGCTGAAGTCCCAACTGTCCTCCCTGAACAATAATCTCACACGACGCTAACTGAATAGCCACCCTACTGTTGGAAGTTATGGCATGTCAAAAGGGAAAGGGGGGGGATACCTAGTCAGTTGTACAACTGAATGCATTCAACTGAAATGTGTCTTCCGCATTTAACCCAACCCCTCTGAATCAGATAGGTGCGGGGGGCTGCATTAATAGACATCCATGTCATCGGCGCCTGGGGAACAGTGGGTTAACTGCCTTGCTCAGTGGCAAAACGACAGATTTTTACCTTGTCAGCTCGGGGATTCGAACTAGCAACCTTTCGGTTACTGGCCCAACGCTCCTACCCGCCAGGCTACCTGTGTTAGGCTAAATACAGTTAATAAGAGGTTTCTGTTTACATTTCATCCATCAATAAATGTTTACAATAATTCCTTGGCAAGGTAGTTGGTCAATGGAAACTATTTTGCGGGCTGTTTTTAAGTTGAGGTTTCTGAACATAAATTGAGCTAGATTATTTCCTGCAAGTCCCTAACATTTTGCAATAAATGTTTTATTTTATAGGCCTAGATACTGCGTTTGGACAATTTCCTTCCTCATGTCTCCTGTTTCTTCCACAATTTAAACAGATACCGTGAGGGACAAGGGGATACGTGTGGTTGTCTTTATGTATTATTAAGGCCAGACATTTGCCTTTCTAAATGAAGAGAGTTGACCGAACGAGTAAAACGCAGAAGAGTAAGTGAACTTCCTAAGTCATGACAGTGCGCTCTGTGTGCAGCGTAGAATTCTCATTCTCAGCCTGAACCCGTTAAGGCCCGCCTGGCCTCAAATTCTGTGAATTGATTTGGGCCGAGTGGGTTTTCGGGCTTGCCATGCTTTGTTAAGAAAAGAAAACGGTGTGTCTCTGCGCAGCTTTTACTACGGCTCTCTGCTGCTAGCGGTGCCAGGATTCCAATATTTGCTGGGCCAGAGACATTTGTGGCCATGATGAAACTTATCTTTGTGATGATTTTAAAATGTTTCAAATTAAGATACGATTAGGCTGGAGTGCACTCGGGAGAATGAGGATCCACAAAACCACGACAGGCAGCACATCTCCGAATCAGGAGAAGCCCATATTCCAATGGCATCTGTTAACACCGATACAACCTGTGACTGCTCTGCTAATGAGCCTTGCTGGACCTTGTAAACCAGGGATATTCAATAGGCGGCCTGCGGTCCAATTTTGTAGTTTTCTGAGCCCTCCCTCAAAGTGTATTTTGTTTATTGTTGTTGGACTGTGAGACGATTTCTTAGTGATTTTAATTTAGGAATTCTGTCCCAAATATTTCCAAGTATAAGTAGAGACGTATGTGATCGTATTCCAATGTAATCAAGATTTGAAATGATTGTTTTTGTCTGTTTGGGCTTGTTGCGTTCAATATGCAGTGTACACTTAAAAATAATTGTTACGGCGCCCCGACGAGCTGCTCAAGGAAAATTCGGCCTGCGGCTTTTGAGCAATTATTCAAATGGTTGTTTGGCAGAAAATCGAATGCATTTGTTTAATTATTCAAGGATCCCTTTATTTCATTTAGAAATTATTGATTGTATTTTAAGGCATGAATGACTTGTATGCTGTGTAATGACATAAATCATTTGATTATATTGACGTAGGCGAGCTGGTTAAGAAGCTAAGATTTAAAGTTGGCTTTTTCTACAGAAACAGATCGTGCCTTTCTCTAAGCAGTAGGAAGCAGATTATTCAGTCAACCTGTATCTGTTCTTGATTATGGTGATATTATTTATCAAAGTGCAGCTGCTACTACTTTTAAACCTTAGGATGCCATCTACCATAGTGCCCTATGTTTTGTTACAGGTGACAGTTTTGATACTCATCACTGCATCCTGTATCAAAAGGTTGACTGGACTTCGCTAAATCCGTAGATCTCTACATTACACCCTTTTTGTTTACAAGGCCCTACTTCATCAACTTGCATCTTATCTGACTTTGCTGTTGTAGTATAGACACCTGAGTTGCCTAACCCCATTCACAGGATTGATTCCTAGGGTATCCCCCGAGGTAGGTAAATCTGTTTTTAGTTTTAAAGCACCGTATTTCTGAAACAAAATTCGAAATACATTTAATCTTTGAATGTTCTGATGCCATTTGCGCAGTTTAGAGTATTGATTGGGGACTTATTTGTGGAGGAATGTAACTGTTTTTCTAGGTGATTTGTGATGTTTTACTTGTGCTTCTCATGACTGTTTTTATATTTTGTGTATATTTGTGTTGTGCAGGTCACATTTGAAAAAGAGACCTAGGTCTCCATCTTCCCTGAAAAAACAATAACAATTGACAAACAGTACGCGCTCTCAGAGCTCGATGGTGGAAAGATTATATAAGGCTACTAAAGTCTATACGTGAGTCGAGCAAAATGATACTTAATTTAGGCTACATTATTACATGCTATGTGTTTCTGATCCATGATGGATGAGAAAAATAATAAATAAGCTACCGCCTCTACTTATTTGCCCAGCCAGAGATCAATTAACCAAATATACAGACGGAAATTCAGTGAAACAAAATCGCATTGATCGATTATCAGACAAGTCGCAGGTATTTGGTCGGGAGTATGACACGCTACTACGCGAGTGAAGAGCGACACTCACTTGTTAAGCTACATAGCATGCTAGCAAAATGTTCTAATCCGTTAATATATGAGCAAACTAAACTGAACAGAAATATATAAACGCAACATGTATAGTGTTGGTTTCATGAGCTGAAATAAAAGATCCCAGAAATTTTACATACGCACTAAAAGCTTTTCTCTCCAATTTTGTGCACAAATTGGTTTATCTACCTGTTAGTGAGCATTTCTCCTTTGCCACAATCAATCCACCTGACAGGTGTGTCATATCAAGAAGCTGATTAAACAGCATGATCCTTACACAAGTGCACCTTGTGCTGGGGACAATAAAAGGCCACTCTAAAATGTGAAGTTTTGTCAAACACAATGCTACAGATGTCTCAAGTTTTGCGGGAGTGTGCAATTGGCTTGCTGACTGCAGGAATCTCCACTAGAGCTGTCAGAGAATTGAATGTTAATTTCTCTACCATAAGCTGCCTCCAATGTGGTTTTAGAGAATTTTGCAGTACGTCCAACCGACCTCACAACCGCAGACCACGTGTATGGTGTCGTGTGGGCGACCCACTTGAGTGCCCAGAACCTCCACATCCGGCTTCTTCACCTGCGGGATATCTGTCTGTAATGAAGCCCTTTTGTGGGGAAAAACTCATTCTGATTGCCTCGGCCTGGCTCCCCAGGGGGTGGGCCTGGCTTCCAAGTTGGTGGGCCTATGCTCTCGTATGCCAACCCGTGTCTGCGCCCCTGCCAAGTCCATAGATTGGGGCCTAATTCATTTATTTCAATTGACTGATTACCTCTATGAACTGTAACTGTAAATTGTGGCATGTTGCGTTTTATTATATTTTTGCTCATGTTCACTGTAGATTTGTGGTCCTCTGTAGCTCAGCTGGTAGAGCACGGCGCTTGTAACGCCAAGGTAGTGGGTTCGATCCCCGGGACCACCCATACACAAAAAAAAAAAAATGTATGCATGCATGACTGTAAGTCGCTTTGGATAAAAGCGTCTGCTAAATGGCATATTATTAATATTATTATTATTATTATTTACATTCAGTGCTACCTCAGGAAAAAAAAAACATTCTAAAGGAAATATTTTTTCCTTCTGGTGATGTGGTCTATTCTATAGTATTTTCTTGGTGTGGTCTCAGAAGTCGCCACTTTGTTAACTTTTGCATGGTGTTAGTGCTTTAATAGCAGGAGTCGTGTGTTCTCCCCAGGTAGCTTGGTTGTCTTAGCCACTGTTTGGTGGTAGATTAGCTGCTCCTATGACATGTCAGAGCTCATTGTAAGTGATGAAGTGCTATGCCATAATGTTAAAGGACACACACCACACATCTGCGATCATAGAATAAAAATAAATTGATACTGGATAATGAACAATGCCGAAATAGCCTTTGTGCAAAACGAACTTCCAGAAGTAATCAAGGCACTCATGTAGTAAAAAAAAAATCGAAGAGCCTTTGTTTTACGGCTTATGCATGGCAAGAATAAAAAAATAAAAGACGCATTGCAGCTACAACAGCCCTCATCAGGGTGACAAACAATAGTGGTGGACAAACAGGTGTATAACTTAACTCTCACAGGAAGTGACTAAATGCATTACCATATGTAATTGATCAAGTAAAACAATTTGGGGAAAACATTCAAGATACAAAGAAAAAAATTATAAACATGGAATAATTAATGCAATACCACAATGAAATATAATTTAAAGGAAAATACAAAATGTGTACACATGAACTCATATTACGAAACTTAAGAAAGAATGGAGAATAAAGAATCATGGAGAACAAAAACAGCTCTTACAGGAAGGGAGAATAATACATTTCCTCATTTAGACCTGGCAATACAGTGGCACTTACTTTAAAGATCCAGAATGTTTTGCGTTGTAGGAGGTGTTTGATACATCCTGTCCTTGAGCCTGCTCTAAATATGTCCTATGTAAAAACACCCACATGGGCACTCCAACCTGTACACCACATACTGTAGGTAGTGTTGCTGTTGACAAAAAATTGCACTTGGTCCACAAGTGTCCCTGAACGTATTTGTTTTTACAATGTGATTGCAGTTACCGCTTGGGGAGCCAACTTGGCTTAGTTACTGGGGTGAGGTCGCTGCACACCAATTTATCCTTGAGGAAAGGGGCCCTTCTGTAAGAGAATGCTGGGGGTTCAGTGAACACATCACACAAAATAGGATCACTTTAAATTATGGTCCAGTTGCATTTAATGATGTCCTTAACCCTGGCTGCCTCCTGGCTATGTCGGGTCACAAAGTAGATTTGTTTTGGGTTTTTGAGGCTTGTGGGTGTGTTTGAGAAGACTTTCTCTTTCCAGAGATTTAGCTTTAGTGAGTGATTTAACAGGCTCCGGTTTGTATCCCCGTTGCTGAAACCTAGAATCCATTTTCACAGCTTTTTCCTCAACCACCCCCCCCGGTGACATATACTGCGCTGCCTTTGAAATTGTTTGACGGGAATGTTCTTAATCAAATTAGCGGGGTGAAAACTGTCTGCCCCGAGGATAGTATTGCGGTCCGTACTTTACCTGTAAGTGGTGTGGAGTGAACCATCCTGAGTTAAGATTTTCAGATCCAGATTTATTTTCTTCAGTTTGACATTCTTTTAGTGTTCTCTGGATCAAAAAGTCTACTGTTAGAATTCCACAACTGTGAATATATTAAACAAGGATTTGAAACCAAATTTAGAATAGTCAATGTATCTGCCAAACCAGAACAGAGAATTAACTTATCTTCCTAAAATCCCCAAAATAAGTTTGCGTAGTTCGGAGCAAAGCAAGCCCAGTAGCAGTCCCCTTTTGTTGTTTGAAAAGCTTGTAGTGGAAAAGGAAAACGTTGTTTAGTGTTCACTCTCTTAATTGAAGGAGAAAGTCAGCAGGGGGCATACTTTACTCTGGTCTAAATTGAAGATAATGCTTTAAAGCCTCCAGACTTTCATAGTGTACAATATTGGAGTAAAGAGATTCAACATCCATTGGTACCAAATAGGAAGATCCAACATCTTTAAGCTCAGCTTGTTAAGAGTGCGCGTGGTGTCTTAAAGGAAAGGGGGATGTTTGGACACATGGCTTAAAGTAGAAATCAACATACTTGTAGGTTGCCTCTGATATAGGATGATTGATGCTGATGATGGGCCTTCCAGGAGGATGTGTGAGGATCCTTGTGGACTTTTGGTAAAGTAGTAGCACGCCATCCTAAGGTGGGCAGGGAGAAGAAAGTATTCAGACCCCCTCCCTTATTCCACATTTTGTTACGTTACAGCCTTATTCTAAAATGGTTAAAAAATATATATATATTTTTTTTTTCTCATCAATCTAGACACTACCCCATAATGACAAAGCAAAAACAGGTTGTTATAAATTTTTTGCAAATGTATTAAAATATAAACAGTGAGTAAAAGGTCTGAATACTTTATGTAAATGTCATTTTTGCATTTAATTTTTTATTTGTAATACATTTGCAAAAAAAATCAGCCTGTTTTTGCTTTGTCATTATCGGGTATTGTGTGTAGATTGAGATTATTTAATCAATTTTAGAATAAGGCTGCAACGTAACAAAATGTGGAAAAGTCAAGGGGTCTGAATACTTTCCGTGACACACTTTTTTTTTGTTGGTAAAGGCATTAAGGCAAGTACATTTTTTGGGTGAGTAGATCAGCTTTAATATTGCAGATTGTGGCTTCCATCAATGTAATTGTCGCCATCATTTCCAATCCCCCATATATTTGTGTTTGAAAATATATTTTACCCTATTTTACCTAACCCTACCACCCCTCCCCTAATTGGAGTAAACTAATGGACAACAACACTTAGGCTTCTACTTCCAGCTTATACATACTATACATTTTACAGACACTAAGTATATTTTACAATAGTTATCTTTTGTTTGTTTTTAGTCCCATCCTTCAGCTACCCTCAACTCCTCCCATCTACATTTTGATTTCACTTCTCCAATGACATACAGATTAGTGATGATTAGGCTACCAGAAGGATAGACGAAAGGATTCATGGCCCTGTTCGAATACTTCAGAAATACATTACATGACCAAAAGTAAGTGGACATCTTCTCGTTGAACATCTCATTCCAAAATCATGGGCATTAATATGGAGTTGGTCCCCCCTTTGCTGCTATAACAGCCTCCACTCTTCTGGGAAGGCTTTCCACTAGATGTTGGAACATTGCTGCTAGGACTTGCTTACATTCAGCCACGAGCATTAGTGAAGTCGGGCGCTGATGTTGGGCAGTTAGGCCTGGCTCACAGTCGGCGTTCCATTTCATCCCAAAGGTGGTGTTGAGGTCAAATCTGTGCAGGCCAGTCAAGTTTGTCCACACCGATCTTAAACAATTTCTGTATGGACCTCGCTGTGTGCATGGGGGCATTGTCATGCTGAAACAGGAAGTTTTTTTTAATCCGGCGTCGTTTTGTGTATCAGTTCATAAACCATGTGTCATGGAATCGGTACATCGCAAATCTCTTCACAACTTTACGAATGCATAGTATTCAGACCCCTTGACTTAATTAACATTTTGTTATGGTACAGCCTTATTCTAAATTGGATTTAAATTATAATTGTTTTCTCATCATTCTACACACAATACCCCATAATGACAAAGTGAAAACATAATTCTAGAAATTATAGCAAATGTATGAAAAATAAAAACTGATACCTTATTTACGTAAGTATTCAGACCCTTTGCTATGAGACTCGAAATTGAGTTCAGGTGCATCCTGTTTCCATTGATCATCCTTGAGGTGTTTCTACAACTTGATTGGAGGCCACCTGTGGTAAATTCAATTGACTAGACATGATTTGGAAAGGCACACACCTGTCTATATAAGGTCCCACAGTTGACAGTGCATGTCAGAGCAAAAAACAAGCCATGAGGTCGAAGGAATTGTCCGTAGAGTTCAGATAGGATTGTGTCGAGGCACAGATCTGGGGAAGGGTACCAAAACATTTCTGCAGCATTGAAGGTCCCCAAGAAAACAGTGGCCTCCTCCATTCTTAAATGAAAGAAGTTTGGAAACACCAAGACAATTCCTAGAGCTGGCCAAACTGCGCAATCGGGGGAGAAGGGCCTTGGTCAGGGAGGTGACCAAGGACCCTATTGTCACTCTGACTGAGCTCCAGAGTTCCTTCGTGGAGATGGGAGAAACTTCCAGAAGGACAACCATCTCTGCAGCAATCCACCAATCAGGCCTTTATGGTAGAGTGGCCAGACGGAAGCCACTCCTCAGTAAAAGGCACATGACCGCCCGCTTGGAGTTTGCCAAAAGGCACCTAAAGGAATCTCAGACCATGAGAAACAAGATTCTCTGGTCTGATGAAACCAAGATTGAACTCTTTGGCCTGAACGCCAGGCGTGAAGTCTGTAGGCAACCTGGCACCATCCCTACGTTGAAGCATGGTGGTGGCAGCATCATGCTGTGGGGATGTTTTTCAGCGGCAGGGACTGGGAGACTAGTCAGGATCGAGGGAACGATGAACGGCGCAAAGATCCTTGATGAAAACCTGCTCTTGAGCACTCAGGACCTCGTACTGGGCTGAAGGTTCACCTTCCAACAGGACACCGACCCTAAGCACACAGCAAAGACAATGCAGGAGTGACTTTGTAACAAGTCTCAATGTCCTTGAGTGGCCCAGCCAGAGCCTTGACTTGAACCTGATCAAACATCTTTGCGAGAGACCTGAAAATAGCTGTGCAGCGACGCTCCCCATCCAACCCGACAGAGCTTGCGAGGATCTGCAGAGAAGAGTGGTAGAAACTCCCCAAATACAGGTGTGCTAAGCTCGAAGTGTCATACCCAAGAAGACTTGAGGCTGTAATCGCTGCCAAAGGTGCTTCATCAAAGTAGTGAGTAAAGGGTCTGAATGTTAATGTGATATTTCTGTTTTTTTTAATGAGTAAAAACATTTCTAAACCTTTTTTTACTTTGTAATCATGGGGGTAATGTGTGTATTGATGGGGGGGGGGGGGGGGGGGGGGGAACTAATTTAATCAATTTTAGAATAAGGCTTTAACGTAACAAAATTTGGAAAAAGTCTAGGGGTCTGAATACTTTCCGAATGCATTATATCGCACAGCTGTCAATTTATTTTGGTCCTTACATTTTCTTAAGCCAATTTTGGTCTGTAATACAGGGCTGACAGAAAAGTTCCTTACTTTCTCCCTCTTCCACTTGCCTTCATTTTTGCGGTAATGCTGCAATTAGTTGGTTGTAATTTTGGGTAGAGCAGACATTTCCATATATTTTTGTTAGATGCGTGTGTGACAACTCGACCAATTTGTATTTATGATATAATTTACAAAGATTATACTGTTTTTAAAATATTTGTTTATTTTTTAATCAATTGGTATATTTGAGTTTAACCATTTATATTTGTTCTGTCTTTTCTGGTAGATTAAACTGAAATTGCAACCAACCTTCTGTATTTTGTTTTAAAAATAGCGATCTTTTGGATATTATTAAATTTTCAAATAACTGAAAATGAGCGGTTGTAATCTGAATAAAGTTTGACTTTTGAATGATTGAAGCCTTTAGTGAGAGGTCTAATGCTTTAATATTTAATTTCTGCCCTCCGAATTCATATTCATTATATAAATAGGCCAGTTTTAATTTTGTCTGGCTTACTTGTTCCAAATGAAATTGAATCTTTTTTGCTCATATAATTTAAAAACAGGTCGCTAGGTGTAGGCAAGGCCATAAGCAAATAGGTAAACTGGGATATGACTAAAGAGTTAATTAGGGTGATTTTTCCACAAATAGACAGGTATTTTCCTTTCCAGGGTAGCAAGAGCTTATCTATTTTTGCTAACTTTCTATAAAAATGTATTGTAGTGAGATCATTTTATTTCGGTATATGAATACCGAGTATGTCCACTTCACTTTTATTTTTGTAGTTATCCAATACGTGATATAGTACATTTATCATATTTTGCTTGTAATTCAGAGAGGTTAGAGAAAGTATCTACAGTGGGGAGAACAAGTATTTGATACACTGCCGATTTTGCAGGTTTTCCTACTTACAAAGCGTGTAGAGGTCTGTAATTTTTATCATAGGTACACTTATCGGAATCTAAAACAAAAATCCAGAAAATCACATTGTATGATTTTAAAGTAATTAATTTGCATTTTATTGCATGACATAAGTATTTGATACATCAGAAAAGCAGAACTTAATATTTGGTACAGAAACCTTTGTTTGCAATTACAGAGATCATACGTTTCCTGTAGGTCTTGACCAGGTTTGCACACACTGCAGCAGGGATTTTGGCCCACTCCTCCATACAGACCTTCTCCAGATCCTTCAGGTTTCGGGGCTGTCGCTGGGCAATACGGACTTTCAGCTCCCTCCAAATATTTTCTATTGGGTTCAGGTCTGGAGACTGGCTAGGCCACTCCAGGACCTTGAGATGCTTCTTACGGAGCCACTCCTTAGTTGCCCTGGCTGTGTGTTTCGGGTCGTTGTCATGCTGGAAGACGACCCATCTTCAATGGTCTTACTGAGGGAAACAGGTTGTTGGCCAAGATCTCGCGCGCGATACATGGCCCCATCCATCCTCCCCTTAATACGGTGCAGTCGTCCTGTCCCCTTTGCAGAAAAGCATCCCCAAAGAATGATGTTTCCACCTCCATTTTTCACGGTTGGGATGGTGTTCTTGGGGTTGTACTCATCCGTCTTCTTCCTCCAAACACTGCGAGTGGAGTTTAGACCAAAAAGCTCTAATTTTGTCTCATCAGACCACATGACCTTCTCCCATTCCTCCTCTGGATCATCCAGATGGTCATTGGCAAACTTCAGACGGACCTGGACATGTGCTGGCTCGAGCAGGGGGACCTTGCGTAGTGTGTTACTAATGGTTTTCTTTGAGACTGTGGTCCCAGCTCTCTTCAGGTCATTGACCAGGTCCTGCCGTGTAGTTCTGGGCTGATCCCTCACCTTCCTCATGATCATTGATGCCCCACGAGGTGAGATCTTGCATGGAGCCCCAGACCGAGGATGATTAACCGTAATCTTGAAGTTCTTCCATTTTCTAATAATTGCACCAACAGTTGTTGCCTTCTCACCAAGCTGCTTGCCTATTGTCCTGTAGCCCATCCCAGCCTTGTGCAGGTCTACAATTTTATCCCTGATGTCCTTACACAATTCTCTGGTCTTGGCCACTGTAGAGAGGTTGGAGTCTGTTTGATTGAGTGTGTGGACAGGTGTCTTTTATACAGGTAACGAGTTCAAACAGGTGCAGTTAATACAGGTAATGAGTGGAGAACAGGAGGGCTTCTTAAAGAAAAACTAACAGTTCTGTGAGAGCCGGAATTCTTACTGGTTGGAAGGTGATCAAATACTTATGTCATGCAATAAAATTCAAATTTATTACATACAATGTGATTTTCTGGATTTTTGTTTTAGATTCCGTCTCTCACAGTTGAAGTGTACCTATGATACAAATTACAGACCTCTACATGCTTTGTAAGTAGGAAAACCTGCAAAATCGGCAGTGTATCAAATACTTGTTCTCCCCACTGTAGGTCCTCTAGGAGGTTGTGGAGGGATCCAAATTGTGGATTTAAAAAATAACATGAATCAGCTTCTTACAATGACACCTTTTTGTTTTTAAGCCTTGGATTTCTACCTCCTTGATATTATTGTTGGATCTGATTTTAATAGCTAGCATTTCAAAAGCCATAATGAATATAAATTATATGCTGATAGTGGACGATCTTGTTTTACTCCTTGACACTTTTAATACTTTTTGAGAATTAGCCATTATTTACTATTTTACACCTAGGGTTACTATATATAACTTTAAACCATTTCTATAAGAGATTTTCCAAAATTGAAAAATTCCAGGCTTTTATATGTAAATTGTAGTCGTACTTTATCAAAAGCCTGCTATGAATACCAGGCCACACTTACCCAGCATGGCTACCACATCATTCTGCAGCGATACGCATCCCATCTGGTTTGGGCTTAGTGGGACTATCATTTTTGTTTTTTAACAGGACAATGACCCAACACACCTCGAGGCTGTGTAAGGGCTATTTTATCAAGAAGGAGAGTGATGGAGTGCTGCATCAGATGACCTGGCATCCACAATCCCCCAACCAAATTGAGATGGTTTGGGATGAGTCAGACCGCAGAGTGAAGGAAAAGCAGCCAACAAGTGCTCAGCATATGTGGGAACTCCTTCAAGACTGTTGGAAAAACATTCCAGGTGAAGCTGGTTGAGAGAATGCCAAGAGTGTGCAAAGCTGTCATCAAGGCAAAGGGCGGCTATTTGAAGAATCTCAAATGTAAAATATTTGTATTTGTTTAACACTTTTTGGGTTACTACATGATTCAATGTGTTATTTCATAGTTTTTGATGTCTTTACTATTATTCTACAATGTAGAAAATAGTAATAATAAAGAAAAACCTTTTGAATGAGTAGGCGTTCTAAAACTTTTGACGGGTAGTGTATATTGCTGAGATTTGTAAACACCGATTTTAAACCCTTGCTGTAATTTCTGCTTGACATGTTTTGCTTCTTTGCTCTCGTCATTCACTAACGGCAATTTTTCAGGTTTTAAGTTTCTCCTGTAAAGTGCAAGATTCATTTCAAGCAAAACATTAGGACATTTAGCTGGCTACATTCTTTCAATGATAAACATTAGACATATGATGTCAATGGATCATTTTTGCATTGTAAGCTAATTTACGTGTGGCTGCTAGCCAAATAGCGTTGCACATCAGTTGTCATCTGATTTAAAAAAAATACATAAAGAACTAAGCTCTTCTAAGTTGCACTGTTTTTTGTGTGAAGGTAAACTATAGCACCTATCTGGTGTATGAGACAATCAAAATATCATAGTTACATACCCCTGATCACTCTATTGAAGCAAAAATACACTGACTTTCAATATAAAACGCAGGTGAAGTGGTTTAAAAATGCAGATATTTGGATGGTCTGCGTTTTTGAAAATGCATCACTAACTTTGTATGAAAATGACAGGGCCAGTATGTGTTTGCAGAGTGCTCTTTTTAAGGTTCTAAGGGCAACTGCAGGGCTGGGTGGGAAACCCTATTTTACTATATACCGGTATTGATGCACGGACTGGTTTGGATATGAACTTTACCTTCCATAACTGTATTTCAATGTTCAGTATGTTAAATGTAGTAATGGAGTGATGAAATGCAAAAAAAATGACAATCTTCTGTTGTTACCGACAGTATGAGGCTGCTGACAGTTGAGAACTACTAATTTGCTAGCAAGAGCTTTGGGTGTGCACATGTACTTTTTAACAATGAATAGTGTATGTGCCAAAAGCACCCTAGAAATCGGCACACTGCTCCTTGTGGCGAAAGTAAGAACTGCCATTGAATCCATGGTCATAGAGGAGAATAATTATTCTGATAAAGGAAAAGTGACTTTCGCAAAATAGAGGGATACAAAACAAATATGGTACAGTGTGGAACTGATAAATGAGTGAAGCAAATGCAGAAATTGATCAATGCTGACATTTTTTGGGGGTCAAAGTTTGTTTTATACTTTTCAATCAGAAGAGAGAGAGAGACTCATTTTAAACCACTTAGAATGTATTTGTTGCACCCTAGGGTCATGCACTACTCATGAAGCAAATTTTTGGAACTTTTATTATTCAAAAACATCAAATACTGCCATACCATCTAAAGTGAGAAATATCCTGATATTTTGGCCATATCACCCAGCCCTAGGCAACTGATCATGAAATATTGAATAGTCAGCGTGTCAGTCTTTCACATTATTTAAACTGATACATTTACTCCCCAAATTGGGCATCCTCTGCAGCCTCTACCAGATGTATGCTTTTCGTAGAAACATAGCATGCAAAGCAAGGGCTGTATGATTCGAGAGTATCAGTAACTAAGCATGCTGCACTTTAATGAGCCTGCTCAGTGGGGTAAAACACTGGAGGTAGATGGGTTTAGCCCAGCACAAAAATTACAGATTCCAATTTTGACACACTTAACCATTCACACAGTCTGTGTGTTTCCCCTTTTCTGAAATATTTGCATAACATCACCAACGGTGCTGTGGTCATTATCAGTGTGGCAGTATGTTGTTCAAAGTGTCTAGAGAGGATGCAGTAATGAGAGAAATCATAAACTACTAGGAAAAATAATATGCTACTGAAAATATTAGGATACGCTATTCATCCTATAGACTGGTTAGCTGACAAGGTCACAAACGATGCACACGCTTCAATGGGGCGGAAGTCTGTGATTCTGGATGGTCAGATAGCTAGCAACAATGACAAGAAGCTACCATGTGTGCTATTGTAGGTGGCTTGTTTTAGCTTGTTCTCGATACCATGTCTAATTTTGGGGTGTTCTGACTAGTGTCTATGCTAAAATGGCAAATTCGCTAGCTAATTATCAACTGTAAGGATGTATGAGAGAAGTGGTCATTTTGCACATTTTATTTATGTTATCAATAAACATTGGAAACAAAATATAGTTTACATGTTTTAAACAATATAAGCCAACCCTGTCTGTTTTGTCCCATAGTTGCGCGCGAATCGGGTTTGTTGCTAAACAACCAACACGTCTACTGGATGAATCAATGGAGATTGGCTATGTTTCATTGAGTTGCATCCAATTTAATGAGAGGAAACACAAAACTGGCACCGGTCGTCATTCCTCGCACATACAGTTGAAGTCGGAAGTTTACATACACTTAGGTTGGAGTCATTAAAACTTGTTTTTCAACCACCCCACACATTGGCAAGTCGGTTAGGACATCTACTTTGTGCATGACACAAGTAATTTTTCCAACAATTGTTTAGACAGATTATTTCGCTTATAATTCACTGTATCACAATTCCAGTGGGTCAAAAGGTTACAATACACTAAGTTGACTGTTCCTTTAAACGGCTAGGAAAATTCCAGAAAATGTCATGGCCTTAGAAGATAGGCTAATTGACATAATTTGAGTCAATTGGAGGTGTACTTGTGGATGTATTTCAAGGCCTACCTTCAAACTCAGTGCATCTTTGCTTGACATCATGGGAAAATCAAAAGAAATCAGCCAATACCTCAGGAAAAAAATTATACATACATTCATAGTTGAAGTCGGAAGTTTACATACACTTAGGTTGGAGTCAATAAAACCAGTTTTTCAACAACTCCACAAATTT
This sequence comes from Coregonus lavaretus, assembly GCF_964263955.1. Classification (NCBI taxonomy): domain Eukaryota; kingdom Metazoa; phylum Chordata; class Actinopteri; order Salmoniformes; family Salmonidae; genus Coregonus; species Coregonus lavaretus. Next base: position 29,395,902 of record NC_140026.1, read on the forward strand.
CTTGTTAACAAACTATAGTTTTGGCAAGTCGGTTAGGACATCTACTTTGAAGTTTACATAGACTAAGTTGACTGTGCCTTTAAAGAGCTTGGAAAATTCCAGAAAATGATGTCATGGCTTTAGAAGCTTCTGATAGACTAATTGAAATCATTTGAGTCAATTGGAGGTGTACCTGTGGATGTATTTCAAGGCCTACCTTCAAAACTCAGTGCCTCTTTGCTTGACATCATGGGAAAATCTGAGTGGCGCAGTGGTCTAAGGCACTGCATCGCAGTGCTAGCTGTGCCACTAGAGATCCTGGTTCGAATCCAGGCTCTGTCGTAGCCGGCCGTGACCGGGAGACCCATGGGGCGGCGTGCAATTGGCCCAGCGTCGTCCAGGGAAGGGGAGGGAATGGCCGGCAGGGATGTAGCTCAGTTGATAGAGCATGGTGTTTGCAACGCCAGGGTTGTGGGTTCGATTCCCACAGGGGGTATGAAAAAATAATAATGTAAGTCGCTCTGGATAAGAGCGTCTGCTAAATGACGTAAATGTAAAATCAAAAGAAATCAGCCAAGACCTCAGAAATAAGTTCTAGACCTCCACAAGTCTGGTTCATCCTTGGGAGCAATTTCCAAACGCCTGAAGGTACCACGTTCATCTGTACAAACAATAGTACGCAAGTATAAACACCATGTGACCACGCAGTCGTCATACCGCTCAGGAAGGAGACTCGTTCTGTCTCCTAGAGATGAATGTACTTTGGTGGGAAAAGTGCAAAATCAATCCCAGAACAACAGCAAAGGACCTTGGGAAGATGCTGGAGGAAACGGATACAAAAGTATCTATATCCACAGTAAAACGAGTCCTATATCGACAACCTGAAAGGCCGCTCAGCAAGGAAGAAGCCACTGCTCCAAAACCGCCATAAAAAAGCCAGACTACGGTTTGCAACTGCACATGGGGACAAAGACCGTACTTTTTTGAGAAATGTCCACTGGTCTGATGAAACAAAAATAGAACTGTTTGGAGGAAAAATGGGGTGGCTTGAAAGCCGAAGAACACCATCCCAACCGTGAAGCACGGGGGTGGCAGCATCATGCTGTGGGGGTGCTTTGCTGCAGGAGGGACTGGTGCACAAAATAGATGGCATCATGAGGAAGGAAAATTGTGGATATATTGAAGCAACATCTCAAGACATCAGTCATGAAGTTAAAGCTTGGTCGCAAATGGACAATGACCCCAAGCATACTTCCAAAGTTGTGGCAAAATGGCTTAAGGACAACAAAGTCAAGGTGTTGGAGTGGCCATCACAAAGCCCTGACCTCAATCCTATAGAAAATGTGTGGGCAGAACTGAAAAAAGCGTGTGCGAGCAAGGAGGCCTACAAACCTGACTCAGTTACACCAGCTCTGTCAGGAGGAATGGGCCAAAATTCACCCAGCTTGTTGTGGGAAGCTTGTGGAAGGCTACCTGAAACGTTTGACCCAAGTTAAACAATTTAAAGGCAATGCTACCAAATACTAATTGAGTGTACGTGAACTTCTGACCCACTGGGAATGTGATGAAAGAAAAAAAGCTGAAATAAATAATTCTCTCTATTATTCTGAAATTTCACATTCTTAAAATAAAGTGGTAATCCTAACTGACCTAAGACAGGACATTTTTACTAGGATTTAAATGTCAGGAATTGTGAGAAACTGAGTTTAAATGTATTTGTCTAAGGTGTATGTAAACTTCCGACTTCAACTGTTCAATCTGTATTCCCAGTCGTGAACTCCATAGATTAGGGCCTAATGAATTTATTTCAATTGACTGATTTCCTCATATGAACTAACTCGGTAAAATCAATGAAATTGTTGCATATTGTGTTTATATTTTTGTTCAGTATATTTTCATAAACCATGTTTCGGGCCGTTTTAAACTAATCCCGACCGCTAATTATAGCTTTCATAACAAACTACGTTGTTCAGTTATGTTACCTAGCTAGCAAACAACCTAGGCAAATTTGATTGGCACAGGAAGAAAGGAAAAGGGTCTGCTACTCATGAGATATGCTTCAAAGGTAGGATTCATATAGGCCTAATGTAAACCTAAACTATCAAAAATCAATCTCTTTCTGGTGCCTAACCTTAAAGTTGTGAGCATTGTGTATGTGTTTGTGAGAGTGGTTTGTGTGTGTGTGTGAAGGAGGAAGAGGAAAGGTTTCATGCAGTGTTTTCCCCTTAATACCACAATGGCATGCAGATCTATATACATGTATATTCCTTCCTCCCATTCCTCCAGCCAAATCACAGGTAGGCCTTTGCAAGTATGAGCAAATTAGCCATTCTATGCAGCGTTATATTATATAGTGAAGTTAAATTCAATGTGTTGTATTGAGTAGTGTGAATTTGTGACAGGTTTTTTGTGTAGCAGATGCGCATTACTTTAAGAATATGGGAACAAGTGTTAGGGGTCGAACAGGATGCTCAGCCACTGAATTTTCTACCCCGTGGTATTGCGATACTAGACGGTATCATGATACTTGGCCTGGTATTGTATCGTTACTAAATGTTGGTATCGTGACGACACTAATACATAGACAAGGCATTCACATCAATAAAATGTGAAATATACAATAAAATAGACAGTACAAAGTAGGTATGGCAGTGCTGTTACAAAATCAAATAAAATTGTATTTGTCACATGCGCCGAATACAACGGGTGTAGACCTTACTGTGAAACGCTTACTTACAAGCCCTTAACCAACAATTCAGTTTTAAGAAAATGGTTAAGAAAATATTTACTAAATAAACTAAAGTAAAAAATCAAATAAAAAAAAAATTAACAATATATTAACAATAAGGAGGCAATATACAGGGGGTACCGGTACAGAGTCAATGTGCGGGGGTACAGGTTAGTCGAGGTAATTTGTACATGAAGATTGGGGTAAAGTGACTGTGCATACATAATAAACAGCGAGTAGCGGGAGTGGGGTGGGGGTCAATGCAATAGTCCAGGTGGCCGTTTTGATTAATTGTACAGCAGTGTTATGGCTTGGGGGTAGAAGCTGTTAAGGAGCCTTTTGAACCTAGACTTGAGGCTCTGGTATCACTTGCTGTGCGGTAGCAAAGAGAACGTCTATGACTTGGGTGACTGGAGTCTTTGACCATTCTTTGGGCCTTCCGCTGACACCGCCTGGTATAGAGGTCCTGGATGGCAGGAAGCTTGGCCCCAGTGATGTACTGGGCCATACACACTATCCTCTGTAGCGCCTTAGTTGGACGCCGAGCAGTTGCCATACCAGGCGGTGATGCAACTGGTCAGGATGCTCTGGATGGTGCAGCTGTATAACTTTTTGAGGATCTGGGGACCCATGCCAGATCTTTTCAGTCTCCTGAGGGGGAAAGGGCATTGTCGTGGCCCTCTTCACGACTGTCTTGGTGTGTTTGGACCATGATATTTTGTTGGTGATGTGGACAACAAGGAACTATTCCAAGGAACTATTCACTGTAGGCTACTATGTACAGTATTAGCCTACAGTGAATATATCTTTATTTTATGCTAGAGATGCAGAGTGATTATGACCGGAGGCTAACAAATTGTTACATTACTGTGTTTGTATTAGGTAGTAGTGCAAGGAGGACCATATATTTGTGTTTATTATGGATCCTGATTGCTCTTCCTGGGGTCCAGCAAAATTAAAGCAGTTATACAATTTAAAAAAAATTACAATACATTCTCCACAGATTTCACAACACATTACGTGTGTGCCCTCAGGACCCTACTCTACTACCACATATCTACAACACAAAATCCATGTGTATATGTTTATAGTGCGTATGTTATCGTTTGTATGCATGTCTGTTTTAAATCTAATTTTACTGCTTGCATGAGGTACTTGCTGTGGAAAATAGTTCCATGGAGTCCTCTCTATGTAGTACTGTGCGCCTCCCGTAGTCTGTTCTGGACTTAGGGACTGTGAAGAGACCTCGGGTGGTACGTCTTGTGGGGTATGCATGAGTTTCCGAGCTGGGTGCCAGTAGTTCAAACTCAGCTCGGTGTATTCAACATGTGAATACCTCTCACAAATACAAGTCGTGATGAAGTCAATCTCTCCTCCACTTTGAGCCAGGAAAGGTTGTTAGCCTTCTGTGTACATCCAAGAGCCAGCCGTGCTGTCCTGTTCTGAGCCAATTGACATTTTCAAGTCCCTCTTTGTTGCACCTGACCACACGACTGAACAGTAGTCCAGGTGCGACAAAACTAAGGCCTGAAGGATCTGCCTTGTTGATAGTGCTGTTAAGAAGGCACTGCAACACTTTATTATGGACAGACTTCTCCCCATTTTAGCTACTGTTGTATCAATATGTTTTGACATTGACAGTTTACAATCCAGGGTTATTCCAAGCAGTTTAGTCACCTTAACTTGGTAAATCTCCACATTATTCATTAGAAGATTCAGTTGAGGTTTAGGGTATAGTGAATGATCTGTCTCAAATACAATGCTTTTAGCTTTAGACATATTTAGGACAAAGTTATTCCTGGCCACCCATTCTGAAAATAACTGCAGCTCTTTAAGTGTTGCAGTCGCTGTAGTAGCTGACGTGTATAGTGTTGAGTCAACCGCTTTACTCAAAGCCTGTGGCATGTCGTTAGTGAATATTGAAAAAGTAAGGGGTCTTGATACCTGCTCTGGGGAATTCCTGATTCAATCTGGATTATGTTGGAGAGGCTTCCATTAAAGAACACCCTCTGTCACCTTCTGTTAGACAGGTAACTCTTTATCCACAATATAACAGGGGGTGTAAAGCCATAACACACAAGTTTTTCCAGTCGCAGACTATGATCAATGGACGGGGGGGGGGGGAATATGTCAGAATAGCCTTGATGTGAGTCTTGATGTGTGTGTGTGTGTGCTGAAATGACCTCCTTGCTGGGTTTTGGGATGGGGCTATTATGGCAGCCAGACAATGGCCTCTGCCTCAGGATTTGTCCATGTGTCTCTGCAGGCCGCACTCCATGTCATTCCTGAATCTTTGAGTGCCTGAAATGAGGAAAGCGAAGAAGATAAACTAGTGAATACTATCTAAACAGAAGGACATTGCCATACATATAGAAATGACATATGGGACACTACTTGGTTACTTGGATCACCACCTCAAGCTGAACCTCAGCCAGACGGAGCTGCTCTTCCTCCCGGGGAAGGACTGCCCGCTCCATGATCTCGCCATCACGGTTGACAACTCCGTTGTGTCCTCCTCCCAGAGTGCAAAGAACCTTGGCGTAACCCTGGACAACACCCTGTCGTTCTCCGCTAACATCAAGCGGTGACCCGATCTTGTAGGTTCATGCTCTACAACATTCGCAGAGTACGACCCTACCTTACACAGGTCCTAATCCAAGCACTTGTCATCTCCCGTCTGGATTACTGCAACTCGCTGTTGGCTGGGCTCCCTGCCTGTGCCATTAAACCCCTACAACTCATCCAGAACGTTGTAGCCCGTCTGGTGTTCAACCTTCCCAAGTTCTCTCACGTCACCCCGCTCCTCCGCACACTCCACTGGCTTCCAGTTGAAGCTCGCATCTGCTACAAGACCATGGTGCTTGCCTACGGAGCTGTGAGGGGAACGGCACCTCCTTACCTTCGCTCTGATCTGTCCCTACACCCAAACGAGGGCATTGCGTTCTTCCACCTCTGGCCTGCTGGTCCCCCTACCTCTACGGAAGCACAGTTCCCGCTCAGCCCAGTCAAAACCGTTCACTGCTCTGGCACCCCAATGGTGGAACAAGCTCCCTCACGACGCCAGGACAGCGGGGTCACTGACCACCTTCCGGAGACACTTGAAACCCTACCTCTTTAAGGAATACCTGGGATAGTATAAAAGTAATCCTTCTACCCCCCCCCCAAAAAAAAAAATATATATATATAACAAATGTAAATTTAAAAATACTCTAAAAAGAAATTAGAAAATTAGAAAACGATATAAAAAAATTGTGAAGTGGTTGTCCCACTGGCTATCATAAGGTGAATGCACCAATTTTTAAGTTGCTCTGGATAAGAGCGTCTGCTAATTGATGTAAATGTAAATACTTGGTTTGCTACATTGCACTCAGGCTGGATGTAGGTGATGGGATTAGTGTAGTGGTTAGTGCAGTGGATATAGACAGGCCCCACACTAGAAAAAAGGTGCCTCTGAGCATACTTGAAAGGGAGCACCATCCCCCACTTTCCTCAAGTAAACCAAACTATCCTGGAGGGGCAGTTAGGCTACCTGTTAGAATAGATCTGTCTGGACAGGTCAATGATTGCATTACCATACCAATATGACAAAACAAGTGCTAAAGTGTAAACCAGAACATTAGCTAGGTTTCCATCCAATTGGCGACAGAATATTATGAAATCTGCATAAAAACAAAATGAAAATGTTTCAACCATCACATTGATTTGTTGCAGGTAAAAGGCTGTGCGTGATGACGTAGTGCACATAAAAATAACTTTTGCGGTTAAATTCCCATATACCAAATCAAAAAAAAAATATTAAATGGGTTTTCATCATATTTGGGTTTTCAAAATGTTGTGTTTTATATAGCGAGTGTGCCCACTCTGGTATTGGCACGTGCGCTCTAGCCAGTAGATACAGTACTGTATCTGCACTAGGGCTGACCCCAATTAGTCGATAGGCTGTTGGTCGGATTTTTGCAAATATATTAAAAGTAAAAAACTATCACATTTACCTAAGTATTCAAACCCTTTACTCAGTACACCTTTGGCAGCGATTACAGCCTTGAGTCTTCTTGGGTATGACACTATAAGCTTGCCACACTTGTATTTGGGGAGTTTCTCCCATTCTTCTCTGCCGATCCACTCAAGCGCTGTCAGGTTGGATGGGGAGCGTCGCTGCACAGCTATTTTCAGGTCTCCAGAGATGTTCGATCGGGTTCAAGTCCGGGCTCTGGCTGGACCACTCAAGGACATTCAGAAACTTGTCCCAAAGCCACTGCGTTGTCTTGGCTGTGTGCTTAGGGTTGTTGTCCTGTTGGAAGGTGAACCTTCGACTCTGTCTGCGGTCCTGAGCGCTCTGGAGCAGGTTTTCATCAAGGATCTCGCTGTACTTTGCTCCGTTCATCTTTCCCTCTCCTGACCAGTCTCCCAGTCCTTGCCGTTGAAAAACATCCCCACAGCATGCCACCACCATGCTTCACCGTATTGATGGTGCCAGGTTTCCGCCAGACGTGATGCTTGGCATTCATGCCAAAGAGTTCCATCTTGGTTTCATCAGACCAGATAATATTTTTTCTCATGCTCAGTCCTTTTTAGGTGCCTTTTGGCAAACTCCAAGCGGGCTGTCATGTGCCTTTTACTGAGGAGTGGCTTCCGTCTGGCCACTCTACCATAAAGGCCTAATTGGTGGAGTGCTGCAGAGATGGTTGTCCTTCTGGAAGGTTCTCCCATCGCCACAGAGGAACTCTGGAGCTTGGGGACCTTCAATGCTGCAGAAATGTTTTGATAACCTTCCCCAGATCTGTGCCTTGACACAATCCTGTCTCGGAGCTCTACGGACAATTCCTTCGACCTCATGGCTTGGTTTTTGCTCTGAAATGCACTGTCAACTGTGGGACCTTATATAGACAGGTGTGTGTGCCTTTCCAAATCATGTCCAATCAATTGTATTTACCACAGGTGGACTCCAATCAAGTTGTAGAAATCTCAAGGATGATCAATGGAAACAGGATGCACCTGAGCAATTTTGAGTCTCATAGCAAAGGGTCTGAGTACTGATGTAAATAAGGTATTTCTGTTTTATTTTTAATACATTTGCAAAAAAATAAAAATACGTTTTGCTTTGTCATTATGGGGTGTTATGTGTAAATTGATAAAAATAATATTTAATACATTTTAGAATATGGCTGTAACGTAACAATGTGGAAAAAGTCAAGGGGTCTGAATACTTTCTGATTTTTTATTTTAACAGATTGCAACATTTTGTTTGTTTTGGTGAGCTTTGAGAGCTTTTTAACTGTTTTCCTGGATATCCTTCAACTGTTTGTTTCTCTCATTTGCATCTCCAAATTGTTTTGTCTTGTCCTCTAAGGGAAGCCATGGCTTGTTGGGGTCTGTGTCACTTTCCTCACAAATTGGTTCGTTGTTGTGTATAACTCTCCCGGTTGCTTGGGGATATATTGCTCTATTGATTTTAAATGGTTAATTTAATGTCTGGCTTCTACATATAATCACAGTTTTGACGGTACAAAACTGACCTATCTCCCCATGCATCCTATCGTTACGCACATGCTAGCTTACTATTCAATCATAATGTTAGATCATCACTCTTACACCCATTCCACTTAGTTCTGGCTTGCTTAGAATGCCCACTGATGGAACCACTGTATTAATGTATCTGCATTCCCAGTCATGTGAAATCCATAGATTAGGGCCTAATGAAAATATTTCAATTGACTGAGTTCCTTATATGAACTGTAAATCTTTGAAATTGTTGCAAGTTGCGTTTTATATTTTTGTTCAGTGTATATTCAGGGCAACTAGCCATAGTTTCAATCCGTGCAGGTCATTCAATGGAAGTTTGAAAGTTATGGCCGACCACTACAATGCAACTATTACAGCATTGGAATTGTGGGCCAATTGTGCGTCGCCTCATGGGTCTCCTGGTTGCGGCCGGCTGAGACACAGCCAGGGATCGAACCCGGATCTGTAGTGACGCCTCAAGCACTGCAGTGCCTTAGACAGCTGCGCCATGGCTGCACTTTTTTACGTGACTGTAAGTTAGCCATAGTTGGCTAGCTAGCAAGCATGGGATAAGAACGTTGCTAGCCAGTATGGTAATAGATACAGAACAAAAAGACAAAGACTGGGTCGCGTCTCTAGCAAACGAACCAATAGAACAAACAACCAGCCGACTTGGGTAGCAACCCTAGATTTGTGTCGGGACTATATCTTCTGGAAGGATGAAATGGTATGAATAAATTCATAAAAATAACGTTTTTATTGAAAATGTCAATCATTATTTGAATATGTTGGTAACCCGTTGTATAAAAGTGATTATGCCCTCGAAGCCGGTGTTTGGAGGATATATTGGCACGGTTTTATAACAACACCCGTGCCAATATATCCTCCAAACACCGGCTTCGAGGGCATAATCACTTAACTAAAAAACTTGTTCAAAACTCCCGCTATCTCAGCTGGCCAGCTGTGTTGACACTTGCGCACAGCCTATCCTTGTGCCCACTGTCACAGTGGATGAATGAAATGAGTAGTTGGGAGAAAATGGTTCCAAAAATGTTTTTCAAACAACTTACAATCAAAATATAATTTCCTATATACTTGTAAAGAATACGTAAGAGTACTAACCACCCAGCTTTGGAGTAGTTAGGTCTATTTCTGTGCTTTTGAGAGGAGATTGCTAGTAGATACCCATAGACTTCAGCAATTGTGCTAAGCTAACGACATGCTATCTTCAACTTCCTTTAAACTGCACGCAGAGACATAAAAATGGTATCCATGAATTCCTTTGAATTCCTTTGACAAAATCCCGAAGTATCCCTTTAATGTGGGCTATGATGCACAGAGCTAAGAAACATGAATAAAGGGTGACATTGAAGGTGTTTTTCACTTAATCTTTGTTAGGGTTAAGTAAACCATGAGTGACTGTATGAAGACATTGGAAGTAGGCTTGTCACGATACCAACATTTTACAAATGATATGACACCAGGTGAAGTATCATGATGCGAAGTATCATGATACCAAGTAGTATTGCGATACCACAGTGGAAAGATCAGTGGCATAGCATCCTGTTCGCTCCGTCCCCTGGATGCTTGTTCACGTTTTCTAAACGGTCTCCAAAAACCTCACTGAAATTCACACTTCTACTCCATACAACACATTTTAATTTAACTTCACACTGTTCAATGTATAATGGAATACTGCATAGAATGGTTGATTTGCTGATATATGCAAAGGCCTACCTGTGATTTGGCTGGAGGAATGGGAGGAAGGAATATGATCTGCATGTCATTGTGGTAGTAAAGGGAAAACACTGCATGAATCCTTAACTCGTCAGTTAACACACACACTCCCTCGCACACTGTCTCGCTCACACACACACACACCTCTCACTCCCACAAACACATACACACTGCTCACAACTTTTAAAAACGTTAGGCACCAAACAGAATGTAAGGGGCACCAGGAAGAGATCGATTTATGGTAGTTTAGGTTTACATTGGGCGGCAGGTAGCTTAGTGGGTAAGAGCGTTGTGCCAGTAACCGAAAGGTCGCTGGTTCTAATCCCCGAGCCGACTAGGTGAAAAATCTGTCGATGTGCCCTTAAGCAAGGCACTCAACCCTAATTGCTCCTGTAAGTCGCTCTGGATAAGAGCGTCTGCTAAATGACTAAAATGTAAATGTAAAAATGTACATTAGGCCTATATGAATCCTACCTTTTTTGAAGCAGATCTCATGAGTAGCAGACCCTTTTCCTTTCTTCCTGTGCCAAACAAAAGTAAGGAATATACATCAGTGGAGGCTGCTGAAGGGAGGACGGCTCATAATAATAGCTGGAACGGCTCAAATGGAATGGCATCTCAAACACAGAAACCGTGTGTTTGATACCATTCCACTGATTATGCTCCAGCCATTACCATGAGCCCTTCCTCCCCAATTAACTTGCCACCCAACTACCTGTGATATACATGCATAGTGATCTGCATGTCATTGTCAGTAAGGGGAAAACACTGCATGAAACCTTTGCTCTACACTTAACACACTCTCCCTCCCTTCCTCACACACTCGCTCTGTCTCCCTCACTCTCATAAACACACACACACCGCGCTCTCCCACAAACACACATACACACACACAGCTCCCAACAGTTAAAATGTTAGGCACCAAACAGAATTTAAGGAGCACCAGAAATAGATATTTGTTTTTAGTTTAGGCCTATATGAATCCTACCTTTTTTGAAGCACATCTCATGAGTAGGATTCCTTTCTTCCTGTGCCAATACAATTTGCCTAAACCTACTTTTAAGTTACCAGGTTGTTAGCTAGCTAGGTAACATGACTGAACAACGTTGTTTATCAAACCAATAATTAGCTACCCAGGATTAGTTTAAAACTGCACGTGACATGGTTTGTGTAATTATATAAAATGCGCACGTATCCCGATAGAATGAAAAAAAAAAAAGGCACCTCCGGTAATGAGTCATAAAAAAAAAAAAAAAAAACATTTTAGGCTAGAGACAAGACGTTTGCTGTAAAGCTGCAAGCATGCCTGTCGCAAAGTGGTGCTAAATTTTCCCCTCTCTGACACTGAGGCTGCGTGACAGTGAACATGCAAAGTCTACTCAGACTGGTCTGTGCTCTTGGTTATAACAGGCAATGAAATTATACAATGTACAGTGCATTCGGTAAGTGTTCAGACCCCTTACCCTTTTCCACATGTTGTTACATTACAGCCTTATTCTACAATGGATTACATTTTTCCTCATCAATCTACACACAATACCCCATAATGACAAAGGGATGACAGGTTTTTAGAAATCTTTACACATTTATTAAAAATAAAAAATAATAACTTATTTACATAAGTACTCAGACCCTTTGCTATGAGACTCGAAATTGAGCTCAGGTGCATCCTGTTTCCATTGATCATCCTTGATGTTTCTACAACTTGATTGTCCAGCTGTGGTAAATTCAATTGATTGGACATGATTTGGAAAGGCACACACCTGTCTCCAGGGAGGTGACCAAGAACCTGATGGTCACTGACAGAGCTCTAGAGTGACAACCATCTCTGCAGCACTCCACCAATCAGACCTTTTATGGTAGAGTGTCCAGACAGAAGCCACTCCTCAGTAAAAGGCACATGACAGCCTGCTTGGAGTTTGCCATAAGGCACCTAAACGTCTCTGACCACAAGTCTTTGAATGTCCTTGAGTGGCCCAACCAGAGCCTTGACTTGAACCCGATCAAACATCTCTGGAGAGACCTGAAAATAGCTGTGAAGCGACGCTCCCCATCCAACCTGACAGAGCTTGAGAGGATCTGCAGACTAGAATGGGATAAACTCCCCAAATACAGATGTGCCAAGCTTGTAGCATCATATCCAAGAAGGCTCAAGGTTGTAATTGCTGCCAAAGGTGCTTCAACAAAGTACTGAGTAAAGGGTCTGAATACGTTATGTTAATGTGATATTTCCGTTTTTTTTTTTTTTTCTATTTGCTAAAAAATTGAATAACCTAGATTGATGAGGGGGAAAAACCATTTTACATTTTAGAATAAGGCTGTGACGTAACAATGTGGGAAAAAGTCAAGGGGTCTGAATACTTTCCAAAAGCACTGAATCAACATTGCTTGCTTTGCACACTGCTCCAATGTACCAAATATACAAATCTAACAACGGAAGACTCATCTGGGTCTGTATCCCTGCTCACCATCACGGCTTAATTATATGTTAAAAAAAAAACGATGGAGGAATAGACTCCCGTGAAGAGCAGGTGAGTGAGGGCTGGTAGGGGATGCAGCTGCCACACGTGATATGCACATGAAAGTTAAGTGGATATTATTGGAACTGCGCATACAAAACTAGTGGCTGTTGCTTAAATTCAACTGAATTTATAAACATTTTATAACAGGCTCCAGCAGGTTCTTTAGATCGGTAGGGCTGAAAGGTAGTTAGTATCATGAAACTGTACTACGGTATTCTAAAATGTTGGTATAAGTATCATGACATTTTGGTACTGTTATATTACCGCGGTACTAGTATACCATGCATCAATAATTGGAAGTAGAGACGGTAAACAATTTAAAGCATATTTTTTTTCAAAGCAATTAGTCTTTTCATATAGTTCAATGTTAGGCTGTTGCCAGTGGCAACATTGCTTCTGGCTTCCGGTTTTGTAGATGTATTTGAGTGGGCTGCAGATGTTCGTGTGTGCATTCAACTGTCATACCTAACAATTTGGAGTTCAAACAGTCAGTTCCTCCAAGGAAATATTGATAAAAATGCAAGATATAGGCCTAGTCTCGTATGCAATCCTGTAAACATGAATTGATTTGTCAATTTGAAGTTTGGTTCTACAATGGCTGTTTCTTTATTTGTGAAAGTAATATGTGATGCTCAATTATAAAATGCCTATACATGAATGTGCTGGTCATCAAGGCTTCATTATGATTTTGATTTGTTTCTGCATTGGTGTTGTGAGTAACATGCTGACTTGCATGTTTGCACTAAACTGAGTAGCATGTTGGAATTGAATAGAACTTCATACATGTAATTTAATGTACATGCTGATAACACTTCCACTGCTTTTTGAGAATTGTCCTTGACCCTGTTGTGCTTAAAGGACAGATTCAGCCATTTTGAATGTTATCGTATTTGTGCATCTCTGAGCGATGTTCTATCCATTTTCCATGGTCATGTTTTCATGTGTATCTGAGCTAGTATTGCCCAGTATACCGTAACGTATGTACTTTTCCAATACATTTTTTTTTTTTTTAAGTTTGGTACAATAATTGGTTACGTTCGGTACTGTCAAATGTTTCTCACGTGATTGAGAAGATCAAGTCTGTATCGGCGCAGCCAGTTTATAGCGTGAAGAGCAAAGTGCCTGCTCCACTTACTCATTCATTGCTAGAGCAATTTTTTTTTGGCAGAAATGCCTTCTGGAACATGTGAACTTTCATGTGCCTTAATAACAAACTTGTATGCCATCTGTAAATACGGATAAAATGGTTAAATTACGAGCCTAGTTCGTTTAGCCACAGAAAAAGACAGCAACTTTCCCGCTAGCCATGATTGGCTGAGATAATGAGTGGGCTGGACATGCCGAGAGATTAGTTCTGCTTGGTCTGCCATGTAGCGCGCTTCTGTCTATTTGAGCTGGTCAGTATGTGTAGGTAATTCTATCTAACGTGGCATTAAAAAAAATGATATCATGTAGTAAACCTGCATAAGTGTTGCTCTCCACTTTCCGGAGGACCGAGTTTTGAAATTGGTAGAATTATAGTATGATAGTTAAGGAGATGGAGAAAATTATTGCGTTTGATTGCAAATATGCAGACTGAGTCGAAAAGAGAACACACAAGGCTGTTGTAAAACACCTGTCTCCATCTTATAACTAAGGGCAACCATGGCATCCGTGAAAGAGGGAGAAGCGTCCATCCATGTATACGGGTAAGAGTCTAGCTAGCTACATTTTCAGATATTACACGTTTCTAATTTTGTCAAATTAGCTTTCATTTCAAGTTAGTGCACTGTAAGCTAGCTAGCTAACGTTAGCTGTCTGGCTCGCTAGCTAACATTACGTGTATGATCTGTGTAGTAATATTATTCGTATCTCCAAGCCATTTGCTTTGCTAGTTATAGCCTAATGTTAGCTAGCTAACATTCAACCTGGTTGGTTAGCTACCTGCAGATTCATGCAGGATAATAACGTCATGAGTTGGGATTATGGTTAATTGTTTAGCTAGCTAGCTAGCTACATGTCTTAACAAAAGACTCCACTGTGCAAGTAACCATTTCAATGGAATGTTCATGATGTCACTGCGACAACTGTTGATAGACGTAGCTGGTGAATTGGCTCTGGTTATCTACTCCGATTTCAGAGCACTCTCGTCTGAGCACATAATAACTGACGAATGTAGGAATGCTCAACACCTGTTGAATATGGCCAGTGTCAGTAAACGTTGGCAGCACAGTTGCAGTCACCAACGCTCTGGATAACATAAAAACAGCCTAACCAGCTCTGCTAGGGCGAGTAAAATGGTCAGTGAGCTGTTCTCTCATTTGTGTCTGGAAGTAACTAGCAAGTTAGCCAGTTAGCTTGGGTGCTTGACTGCTGTTAGGACAGAACGCTTGGATCAACCCTACTCCTCGGCCGGAGCGTCCAGTGTGCGCTCTGAACACTGAGTGCGAAACGCTTTGAATTTACGAAAGGCCAATCTGACAACGCTCTGAGTTTACGAATGCCCAGAGCACACTCCAGATAAAATTTACGAACACAACCGTAGAATAAACCAGCCATTAGTCTTAAAATGTTTGGTTGTTTAGTACATGGCCTCACATGCGAATCCTTAGAGATGAGTGGGGCTAAAGCTTAAGAGGGTTTGAACGATGCTGAATGGGTGTAGACAAGGAAGAGCTCTCCAGTAGGTGTACCAAAACATTCAAAGGCCATTTTGTCAAAAGTGAGGTTACAAGTTTATCAACTTTAAAAGCAGAATTACTTTACCATTGTTCCTCAAATGTAGTATGTGATAGAGCATTTTCTAGCTCTGAGTCTCTACTTTTATCCAATGTAAAAAACACCATTTCACATTTTGCTACAGAAGACTGACTCGAGGGGGTCGGTCACAAATTTGAGACCCGACTTGATATAAAATAAAATAACTTGGGACTTAACGTCGACTCGGTACTCGACATTGACTTGAGACTGATGAATAGGAAATTATCTGGCAAGGTTTTGTAATGTTTTGTCACTAATTTTGTGGATTAGGCTACTCCACTCAGCAAGAGTTAGCTAGTGAAACGCACACTCGGCCCTATGGTTGGACCAGCAAACTGTCAATCAACTCAGGTCAGGTGAGCTAGTGCAGTGATAAGGTTTTGGGGTGGTCGCACCTGGTGATTTCATTGATCATTTTCATATTTCAGATGGGCCTAGTTTGGGTTGGTTATAATTTTTTACCTCAGTGGTGGTACTGGATATGTCTAAAGATATCTGTAACATCGCACTACCTTCAATACTTATGGGATGAATATGTAACATATTCTGGCGAATTAATTCCGATATTTGTGAGGAAGAAAAATGCTACAGACAGATCATGCTTTCCATCCGATCCTGCAACCCCCGCTGCATACCGATCCTTGACTTCGGCGATGTCATTTACAAAATAGCCTCCAACACTCTACTCAGCAAATTGGATGTAGTCTATCACAGTGCCATCCATTTTGTCACCAAAGCCCCATATACTACCCACCACTGTGACCTGTACGCTCTTGTTGGCTGGTCCTCACTACATATTCGTCGCCAAACCCACTGGCTCCAGGCCATCTATAAATCACTGCTAGGCAAATCTCCGCCTTATCTTAGCTCATTGGTCACCATAGCAACACCCACCCGTAGTATGCGCTCCAGCAGGTATATCTAACTGGTCATCCCCAAAGCCAACACCTCCTTTGGCCACCATGCCTTCCAGTTCTCTGCTGCCAATAACTGGAACGAATTGCAAAAATCTCTGAAGCTGGAGACACTTATCTCCCTCACTAACTTTAAGCATCAGTTGGCAGAGCACCTTACCGATCACTACACCTGTACACAGCCCATCTGTAATTAGCCCACCCAACTACCTCATCCCCATATTGTTATTTATTTTGCTCATTTGCACCCCAGTATCTCTATTTGCACATAATCTCTTGCTCATCTATCATTCCAGTGTTGATACTAATTGTAATTATTTTGCACTATGGCCTATTTATTGCCTTACCTCCATAACTTGCTACATTTGCACACACTGTATATTTATTTTCTGTGGTATTTTTGACTTTATGTTTTGTTTTACCCCATATGTAACTCTGCTGTTTTTTATCGCACTGCTTTGCTTTATCTTGGCCAGGTCGCAGTAGTAAATGAGAACTTATCTTTTTTTTTTTTTTTTTTGTCATTTAGCAGACGCTCTTATCCAGAGCGACTTACAGGAGCAATTAGGATTAAGTGCCTTGCTCAAGGGCACATCGACAGTTTTTTCACCTAGTCGACTCGGGGATTAGAACCAGCGACCTTTCGGTTACTGGCACAACGCTCTTAACCACTAAGCTACCTGCCGCCCCAACTTGTTCTCAACTGGCTTACCTGGTTCAATAAAGGTGAAATAAATAAATAAAATAAATACAGGTAGGCCGTATGATCCTGCTGTGACAATGTGACATGATATCCTTAGTTGATATTGATTGCTAACATGAATGACTTTCAGCTGACAATGCAGGTGTAAAATGCAGTTTGTTTCTGTAACTTGCATTTTTTAAAAATGCATCACCGTTTATGGCGGTAATGACAGGACACATTAGCGCAGCGTTTGTGTGCGTGTTTGCCCTCTGCAGGTCACAAGCTTTGAACCACTCCGTGCTATTTGAACCACACCGTGCTATTTTGTGTTTTTTTGCATTGTTTGTAAATTATTTTGTACATAATGTTGCTGCTACCGTCTCTGATGACCGAAAAGAGCTTCTGGACATCAGAACAGCGATTACTCACCAATTTTATGAGTCAGGCCCTCATCCCCGTCATTCGCAGTAGAAAGAAAAGGAGATATTGCGGAAGGAGATTGGGGTGCTTGGTAAGGAGCCTGCGACGAGTGGCTAATCTGCCGGCCAATTTACAATCGCTTGATAATAAAATGGAAGAACTACAGGCACGAATATCCTACCAAAGGGACATTAAAAACTGTAATATCTTACGTTTCGTCGAGGCTGAACGATGACATGAATAACATACAGCTGGTGGGTTATACACTGTATCGGCAGGATATAACAGCAGCCTCTGGTAAGACAAGGGGTGGTTGTCTATGTATATTTGTCAACAACAGCTGGTGCACGATATTTAAGGAAGTCTCAAGGTTTTGCTCGCCTGAGGTAGAGTATCTCATGATAAGCTGTAGACCACACTATCTACCAACAGTCTTCATCTATATTCTTCGTAGCTGTCTATTTACCACCACAAACCGTTGCTGGTACTAAGACCGCACTCAGTGAACTGTATACGGCCATAAGCAAACAGGAAAACGCTCATCCAGAGGCGGCGCTCCTAGTGGCCGATGACTTTAATGCAGGGGAACTTGAATCCGTTTGACCTCATTTCTACCAGCATGTTAAATGTACAACCAGAGGGAAAAAAAACTCTAGACCACCTTTACTCCACACACAGAGACACGTACAAAGCTCTCCCTCGCCCTCCATTTGGAAAATCTGACCATAATTCTATCCTCCTGATTCCTGCTTACAACCATAAACTAAAGCAGGAAGCACCAGTGACTAGGTCAATAAAAAAGTGGTCAGATAAAGCAGATGCTAAGCTACAGGACAGTTTTTCTAGCACAGACTGGAATATGTTCCGGGATTCTTCCGATGGCATTGAGAAGTACACCACATCAGTCACTGGCTTCATCAATAAGTGCATCGATGACGTCGTCCCCACAGTGACTGTACGTACATACCCCAACCAGAAGCCATGGATTACAGGCAACATCAGCACTGAGCTAAAGGGTAGAGCTGCCGCTTTCAAGGAGTGGGACTCTAACCCGGAAGCTTTTAAGAAATCCCGCTATGCCCTTCGACCAACCATCAAACAGGCAAAGCGTCAATACAGGACTAAGATCAAATCATACTACACCGGCTCTGATGCTCGTTGGATGTGGCAGGGCTTGCAAACTACAAACTGCAGACTACAAAGGGAAGCACAGCCGCGAGCTGCCCACTGACACGAGCCTACCAGATGAGCTAAATCACTTATATGCTCGCTTCGAGGCAAGTAACACTCAAACATGCATGAGAGCATCAGCTGTTCTGGATGACTGTGATCACGCTCTCCGTAGCTGACGTGAGTAAGACCTTTTAAACAGGTTAACATTCACATGGCCGCAGGGCCAGACGGATACCAGGACGTGTACTCCGAGCATGCGCTGACCAACTGGCAAGTGTCTTCACTGACATTTTCAACCTCTCCCTGTCTGAGTCTGTAATACCAACATGTTTCAAGCAGACCACCATAGTCCCTGTGCCCAAGAACACTAAGGTAACCTGCCTAAATGACTACCGACCCGTAGCACTCACATCTGCAGCCATGAAGTGCTTTGAAAGGCTGGTCATGGCTCACATCAACACCATTATCCCAGAAACCCTATACCCACTCAAATTTTCATACAGCCCCAACAGATCCACAGATGAAATATCTATTGCGCTCCACACTGCCCTTTCACATCTGGACAAAAGGAACCTACAGTTGAAGTCGGAAGTTTACATACACCTTAGCCAAGTACATTTAAACTCAGTTTTTCACAATTCCTGACATTTAATCCTAGTAAAAATTCCCTGTCTTGGGTCAGTTTGGATCACCACTTTATTTTAAGAATGTGAAATGTCAGAATAATAGTGATTTTATTTTTTCAGCTTTTATTCATTTCATCACATTCCCAGTGGGTCAGAAGTGTACATACACTCAGTATTTGATAGCATTTTGATAGTCTTTTAAATTGTTTAACTTGGGTCAAAAGTTTCGGGTAGCCTTCCACAAACTTCCTACAATAAGTTGGGTGAATTTTGGCCCATTTCCTCCTCACAGAGCTGGTGTAACGGAGTCAGGTTTGTAGGCCTCCTTGCTCACACACGCTTTTTCAGTTCTGCCCACAAATGTTCTATAGGATTGAGGTCAGGGCTTTGTGATGGCCACTCCAATACCCTGACTTTGTTGTCCTTAAGCCATTTTGCCACAATTTTGGAATTATTGTCCATTTGGAAGACCCATTTGCGACCACGCTTTAACGTCCTGACTGATGTCTTGAGATGTTGCTTCAATATATCCACATAATTTTCCTACCTCATGATGCCATCTATTTTGTGAAGTGCAACAGTTCCTCCTGCAGCAAAGCACCCCCACAGCATGATGCTGCCACCCCCGTGCTTCACGGGTTGGGATGGTGTTCTTCGGCTTGCACAACTTCCCCTTTTTCCTCCAAACATAATGATGGTCATTATGGCCGAACAGTTCTATTTTTGTTTAATCAGACCAGAGGACATTTCTCCAAAAGGTACGATCTTTGTCCCCATGTGCAGTTGCTAACCGTAGTCTGGCTTTTTTATGGCGGTTTTGGAGCAGTGGCTTCTTCCTTGCTGAGTGGCCTTTCAGGTTATGTCGATATAGGACTCGTTTTACTGTGTATATAGATACTTTTGTACCTCTTTCCTCCAGCATCTTCACAGGGTCCTTTGCTGTTGTTCTGGGATTGATTTGTACTTCTCGCACCAAAGTACGTTCATCTCTAGGAGACAGAATGCTTCTTCTTCCTGACCAGTATGATGGCTGTGTGGTCCCATGGTGTTTATACTTGGGTACTATTGTTTGTACAGATGAACGTGGTACCTTCAGGCATTTGGAAATAGCTCCCAAGGATGAACCAGACTTGTGGAGGTGTACAGTTTTTTTTTCTAATGTCTTGGCTGATTTCTTTTGATTTTCCTATGATGTCAAGCAAAGAGGCACTGAGTTTGAAGGTAGGCCTTGAAATAAATCCACAGGTACACCTGATGTCAATTAGCCTATCAGAAGCTTCTAAAGACAATTTTCCAAGCTGTATAAAGGCACAGTCAATTTAGTGTATAAACTTCTGACCCACTGGAATTGTGATCTGTCTGTAAACAAGTGTTGGAAAAATTACTTGTCATTCACAAAGTAGATGTCCTAACCGACTTGCCAAAACTGTAGTTTGTTAACAAGACATTTGTGGAGTGGTTAAAAAACGACTTGTAATGACTCCAACCTAAGTGTATGTAAACATCTGACTTCAACTGTATGTAAGAATGCTATTCATTGTCTACAGCTCAGCGTTCAACACCATAGTGCCCTCAAATCTCATCACTAAGCTAAGGACCCTGGGACTAAACACCTCCCTCTGCAACTGGATCCTGGACTTTCTGACGGGCTGCCCCCAGGTGGTAAGGGTAGGTAATAACACATCTGCCACGCTGATTCTCAACACAGGGGCCCCTCATTGTGCGTGCTCAGTCCCCTCCTGTTCTCTCATGACTGCATGGCCAGGCACGACTCCAACACCATCCTTAAGTTTGCCGATGACAGAACAGTGGTAGGCCTGATCACCGACAACGACGAGACCTGGCCGTGTGGTGCCAGGACAACAACCTCTCCCTAAACGTGATCAAGACAAAGGAGATGATTGTGGACTACAGTAAAAAGAAGAGGACCGAGCACGCCCCCATTCTCATCGACTGCTTCAAGTTCCTTGGTGTCCACATCACCAACAAACTAACATGGTCCAAGCACACCAAGACAGTTGTGAAGAGGTTACGACAAACCCTATTCCCTGTAAGGAGACTGAAAAGATTAGGCATGGGTCCTCAGATCCTCAAAAGGTTTTACAGCTGCTCCATCGAGTGCATCCTGACTGTTTGCATCACTGCCTGGTATGGCAACTGCTCGGCCTCCGACCGCAAGGCACTACAGATGGTAGTGCGTACGGTCCAGTACATCATTGGGGCCAAGCTTCCTGCCATCCAGGACCTATATACCAGGCGGTGTCAGAGGAAGGCCCTAAAAATGGTCAAAGACTCCAGCCAACCTAGTCATAAACTGTTCTCTCTGCTACCACACGGCAAGCGGTACCGGAGCGTTAAGTCTAGGTGCTAGAGGCTTCTAAACAGCTTCTACCCCCAAGCCATAAGACTCCTGAACATCTAATCAAATGGCTACCAAGACTATTTGCATTGCCCCCCCCCCCCCCCCCCCCCTTTACGCTTCTGCTACTCTGTTTATTATCTATGCATAGTCACTTTAATAACTCTACCTACATGTACATATTACCTCGACTAACCGGTGCCCCTGCACATTGACTCGGTACCGGTACCCCCTGTATATAGCCTGGCTATTGTTATTTTTACTGCGGCTCTGTTACTTTTATTTCATATTATTTTATGTATTCTTTTCATTTTTTCATTTTTTATTTTATTTTGGTATTCTTTCTTAAAACTGCATTGTTGATTAAGTAAGCATTTCACTGTTAGGTCTGCACCTGTTGTAGTCGGCGCATGTGACAAATACAATTTGATTTTTGGTGGTCACTGGTCAAAAAGTTTGAGAACCACTGTGCTAGCGATCAGATTGTTGTACAGCGTAGTATCAGGTGCAGCGCAAACTGTAGGGAGGGAGGATTTCCATAAATATGAAGCTCCAAAAAATGTTTGCTGATCAAGAATTGTATCTGTTTGCAAGCTCACCAGACATGGGGCATCAAGCAACAATTTCTAGGTCTTTTGGTGTTTAGTTTTGAAGCGTGCATTTAGAATTTGTTACTAAATTCTGTTGTAGACAAAATAATGAAAAGGGCTGTCTGGTAGTTTCAATAAATGCGCAAAGCATAATTCTGAGATATTGAGCATCTTGAACAATTTTTCACATCCCAGATCTCAGAACTGTTTTGCTGTGAATTCTTCTTTCATAATCCATTAAGGTCATGACTTTAAAGGTAGCTGAAGTACAGTGTATCAACATCTTTTTTTTTTTTTGGGTGGGGGGGGGGGGGGGGGAACAATCGCAGATACTGTACAACCTTAAAGTTCTATCTGACATTTCTGAATTAAACATGTTACGTTTTTATACTTATATACTGTATACCAGGGTATTTGGAAATAGTCATGGGATGGTTATTCAATACACTGATTTATTTTACGTTTTTCAGTCAATTTTTCTATTTGTAGCTACTTTTTAAGTAAATACCTACAGTCAACTTGTGCAGTACGTTAGGAAATGAAGCAGATCGCGTTCTTCATTTCACATGTCACATTATTTTACATTATGAAGCTTATCGTATTTCCCCAGAACAGTTGAGCCAGCCACGTGTTTGTAAATAGCACAGCTGGAGCAGGTGTGTCCAGCTGTGTATTGACGGGTCGCGTTTTATATTGAAAGTCACATTTTGTGTGTGTTTTTTTTTTGACTGCAATAGTGATCAGGGACGTGTAACTAGTTTTGCAAAAAGGATGTATTGCGATCATATTTCTAATATTTGTCGTAGAAAGAAGGTAGCCGGCTACATTTCCAAATGTTTTCCTTAAAGTTAATCTGGCATTTTACTAGAGAAAAGTATGCTGGCTACACCGAGAAAAGTACTGGAGAAAAGTAGCTACACATCAGTCAGAGCGTGGTCTGCTGATGGAATGAATGCCTGTTTAGTGAATTCTCATCTGAGTGGAGAAGTGCAGCAACTGAAGCACAACATTATTCTGATGCAGAGCAGAAATTATAATAAGAAGCATTTTAGATCTGCGTTTAGAAAACACAGAAAGATTATTCTTTTGCGTTTTTTATCTTCATTTCCTGTGTGAAAAAGGCTGGATTTGTCGTTAACACTACCCCTAACTTTAACTTGCTAGTTATCTAAGTAAGTGGCTGAATTAACAAGGTGACTGGGCATCATATTGTGTTAGCTTTCTGCTGTGTTTGAGAATTCTAAGCCCTAGTGACTCCAGACTCCACACACACACAGCATGTACACATGCTGCTCCAGAGCCAGTACTGTTCTTCCTTCAGACAAGCATGCGTCCAAAACTTTGTTCATTTCCACAATGTCTATCGTTCACATTCGCTTGTAAATGTCCTAACTCACCAAAAATGAAATTTGTTTGCTCCTACCTACAGTGGGAGAAAAGTATTTAGTCAGCCACCAATTGTGCAAGTTCTCCCACTTAAAAAGATGAGAGAGGCCTGTAATTTTCATCATAGGTACACGTCAAATATGACAAACAAAATAACAAAAAAAAATCCAGAAAATCACATTGTAGGATTTTTAATGAATTTATTTGCAAATGATGGTGGAAAATAAGTATTTGGTCAATAACAAAAGTTTCTCAATACTTTGTTATATACCCTTTGTTGGCAATGACACAGGTCAAACGTTTTCTGTAAGTCTTCACAAGGTTTTCACACACTGTTGCTGGTATTTTGGCCCATTCCTCCATGCAGATCTCCTCTAGAGCAGTGACGTTTTGGGGATGTCGCTGGGCAACACAGACTTTCAACTCCCTCCAAAGATTTTCTATGGGGTTGAGATCTGGAGACTGGCTAGGCCACTCCAGGACCTTAAAATGCTTCTTACGAAGCCACTCCTTCGTTGCCCGGGCGGTGTGTTTGGGATCATTGTCATACTGAAAGACCCAGCCACGTTTCATCTTCAATGCCCTTGCTGATGGAAGGAGGTTTTCACTCAAAATCTCACGATACATGGCCCCATTCATTCTTTCCTTTACACGGATCAGTCATCCTGGTCCCTTTGCAGAAAAACAGCCCCAAAGCATGATGTTTCCACCCCCATGCTTCACAGTAGGTATGGTGTTCTTTGGATGCAACTGAGCATTCTTTGTCCTCCAAACACGACGAGTTGAGTTTTTACCAAAAAGTTATATTTTGGTTTCATCTGACCATATGACATTCTCCCAATCCTCTTCTGGATCATCCAAATGCACTCTAGCAAACTTCAGACGGGCCTGGACATGTACTGGCTTAAGCAGGGGGACACGTCTGGCACTGCAGGATTTGAGTCCCTGGCGGCGTAGTGTGTTACTGATGGTAGGCTTTGTTACTTTGGTCCCAGCTCTCTGCAGGTCATTCACTAGGTCCCCCCGTGTGGTTCTGGGATTTTTGCTCACCGTTCTTGTGATCATTTTGACCCCACGGGGTGAGATCTTGCGTGGAGCCCCAGATCGAGGGAGATTATCAGTGGTCTTGTATGTCTTCCATTTCCTAATAATTGCTCCCACAGTTGATTTCTTCAAACCAAGCTGCTTACCTATTGCAGATTCAGTCTTCCCAGCCTGGTGCAGGTCTACAATTTTGTTTCTGGTGTCCTTTGACAGCTCTTTGGTCTTGGCCATAGTGGAGTTTGGAGTGTGACTGTTTGAGGTTGTGGACAGGTGTCTTTAATACTGATAACAAGTTCAAACAGGTGCCATTAATACATGTAACGAGTGGAGGACAGAGGAGCCTCTTAAAGAAGAAGTTACAGGTCTGTGAGAGCCAGAAATCTTGCTTGTTTGTAGGTGACCAAATACTTATTTTCCACCATAATTTGCAAATAAATTCATAAAAAATCCTACAATGTGATTTTCTGGAATTTTTTTTCTTAATTTGTCTGTCATAGTTGACGTGTACCTATGATGAAAATTAAAGGCCTCATCTTTTTAAGTGGGAGAACTTGCACAATTGGTGGCTGACTAAATACTTTTTTCCCCCACTTTATGTATAACTGTATGAGCTGGATTGCCTGTCTTTGCAATTCGTTGATTTTCATTTGCGCTAGTTAGCATATTTAGCTGGTAACCTCCATGGATATATGCTATTAATTGTGCTAATTGACGCCCAGTGGGCTTTTTAGTGTTTTTTTGGTCGCCTCCTTGTGTAGTAAGCCGATAATACTGTAAATTCGCTATTAATTGTGCTAATTGACACCCAGTGGGCTTTTTAGTGTTTTTGGGCGCCTCCTTGTGTAGTAAGCCGGTAATACTGTAAATCCTGGGATGAGAGGAGGACTGTATGACTATGAAAATCTGGATACCGTCCAACACTAATTTTAATACTTAAATGATAGAATAACACTATTTTACTAAGATAGAACACATTATCAAATGCATTAAGAAATGTATTATGATCATCAGACAAATTATTCATCACTGAACCACGATGTGACATTTTACTTGAAGATTTCTAACTGTTTTGCTTTCATGCCATTATTGCTAGCTAGACTAGCATAGACCATACTTGGAGGGAGATGGCAAAGACATGTTCTGATTGGTCCGTCGGTATTTGTTCAGGCTTGGATTGGATTGCAGATAGAACCTTATAGCACCAAGTTCAAATGGGTTTATGCAGAAAGACTTTCTAGTTTTTCACTTAAAATGTACTTTAAAAAAAATCTATCTTCACAGACATGAAGAACCATCTAAAGATCTATTATGTGACTAACTCATTTTTGACAAAAATGTCAGATGGAAACTTATTAGTCCCAAAGTCTCGATTTGTAGTTGAACAAGTTTTTTTTTTACTCGACTTGACTTGCTCTTAGAATGCACGACTTGGACTTTGTTCGAGACTACCCCGTTCTACTTGTACTCGACTTAAGTCTCGGACCTTGTGACTTGACACTTGCTTCTGACTCAAACAATAGTGACTTGGTCCCACCTCTGCTAGATTCCATAGCCACAAAATCAGATTATTGCGGATGACATCATTACTTTCTTATAGAGACAGTGCACACTTTTATAAAAGAAGAGATTGCTTCTTCTATGCAAATGTGGTTGATCAATATAATAAAATGTTATCCTAGCAATTGCCAATAAAATAAGTCCTAAATGGAAGGGATTGTTGGTAATCTGTAGCCCCATGAAATCCGCTAAAACAAGCTCAATAACTCAATGCATCCACACACTCTTATTGAATAATATGCATTTACCTGTATTATGAGTAAACCTAGGCTACATCTTGATTTACCGAGTTTATCAATAGAGATTTCCCATTCAAGTAAGTGATTACTATTATGCTTTGTAGTTAGATTGGTAAAAAGTCAAATTGGTTGTATAATTGATTCATTAATGCATATATGGCTGACTAAATTTTTTTTCACAATCTTTCATAATGGTAGCCTGCTTTACATTGGAGATTTGGTTCTAGGTCGATTTTTTAAGCATTTTGAACAAAGATGTTTGGGAGCCAAATGAGCCGGCTCACTGAAAAGACTCGGAATGTCTATAACTATTGTATTGACATTCCCAGCCTTAGTTACAGCCGTCCGTTTTTGTCAAATATTGAGCCATTGAAATTAAACAGTGCATCCCGAATGGGTGGAGGCAGCAAACAATGTACATTTGACATTTTAGTAATTTAGCTGACACTCTTATCCAGAGCGACTTACAGTTAGAGTGCATACATTACAGTTAGAGTGCATACATATTTTTTTTATTTTTTTTATGCTGGTCCCCCGTGGAAACAGCTGTGTACCAGGACAGCTGTGATTTACAACCTGATAGCAATATTTTTTGGACTACCAAGAAATGTATTGGTCAATTATATTAATCATGCATTGAACTGCATCCATCTATTCTGCTAACAATGCCTAAGAGCCAATTTATGCTTGATCCGGTAATGTAGTCAGAGGCTCCGTATGGAAGATGTGACGCAATTGCCTCCGGAGGCATGCAGAGGCCAAATTGATCTCCGTACCGCATCGCTGTGCGCCTCCCAAATTTTGTAACAATGCGGAGGGCTCTGTATAGCTCCGCATTGACATGATTGGTTGACAGAAGGTGGGGCGGGAGTTCCTGTATAAACTCAAGCTCACTTCCTTAACAACAGCTCTGCGCTGCTCCACAATGCACAAGAAGTATGAATGCCCTGACTTCTGCAGAGGCCGTGTCACCATAAATGTATTGACCATGCACCACCTTTTACTCTACACAATGGCATTGAGTCAAATATAACCGTATACAGTGAGGGGGAAAAAGTATTTGATCCCCTGCTGAGTTTGCCCACTGACAAAGAAATGATCAGTCTATAATTTTAATGGTAGGTTTATTTGAACAGTGAGAGACAGAATAACAACAACAAAAATCCAGAAAAACGCATGTCAAAAATATTATACATTGATTTGCATTTTAATGAGGGAAATAAGTATTTGACCCCCTCTCAATCAGAAAGATTTCTGGCTCCCAGGTGTCTTTTATACAGGTAATGAGCTGAGATTAGGAGCACACTCTTAAAGGGAGTGCTCCTAATCGCAGCTTGTTACCTGTATAAAAGACATGTCACAGAAGCAATCAATCAATCAGATTCCAAACTCTCCACCATGGCCAAGACCAAAGAGCTCTCCAAGGATGTCAGGGACAAGATTGTAGACCTACACAAGGCTGGAATGGGCTACAAGACCATCACCAAGCAGCTTGGTGAGAAGGTGACAACAGTTGGTGTGATTATTCACAAATGGAAGAAACACAAAATAACTGTAAATCTCCCTCGGACTTGGGCTCCATGCAAGATCTCACCTCGTGGAGTTCAATGATCATGAGAACGGTGAGGAATCAGCCCAGAACTACACGGGAGGATCTTGTCAATGATCTCAAGGCAGCTGGGACCATAGTCACCAAGAAAACAATTGGTAACACACTACGCCATGAAGGACTGAAATCCTGCAGCGCCCGCAAGGTCCCCCTGCTCAAGAAATCACATATAATAATAATAATAATAATAATAATATACATGCCCATCTGAAGTTTGCCAATGAACATCTGAATGATTCAGAGGAGAACTGGGTGAAAGTGTTGTGGTCAGATGAGACCAAAATGGAGCTCTTTGGCATCAACTCAACTGGCCGTGTTTGGAGGAGGAGGAATGCTGCCTATGACCCCAAGAACACCATCCCCACCGTCAAACATGGAGGTGGAAACATTATGCTTTGGGGGTGTTTTTCTGCTAAGGGGACAGGACATCTTCACCGCATCAAAGGGACGATGGACTGGGCCATGTACCGTCTATTCTTGGGTTAGATCCTCCTTCCCTCAGCCAGGGCATTGAAAATGGGTTGTGGATGGGTATTCCAGCATGACAATGACCCAAAACACATGGCCAAGGCAACAAAGGAGTGCCTCAAGAAGTGGCACATTAAGGTCCTGGAGTGGCCTAGCCAGTCTCCAGACCTTAATCCCATAGAAAATTTGTGTAGGGAGCTGAAGGTTCGAGTTGCCAAACGTCAGCCTCGAAACCTTAATGACTTGGAGAAGATCTGCAAAGAGGAGTGGGACAAAATCCCTCCTGAGATGTGTGCAAACCTGGTGGCCAACTACAAGAAACGTCTGACCTCTGTGATTGCCAACAAGGGTTTTGTCACCAAGTACTAAGTCATGTTTTGTAGAGGGGTCAAATACTTATTTCCCTCATTAAAATGCAAATCAGTTTATAACATTTTTGACATGCGTTTTTCTGGATTTTTTTGTTGTTATTCTGTCTCTCTATGTTCAAATAAACCTACCATTAAAATGATAGACTGATAATTTTTTTGTCAGTGGGCAAACGTACAAAATCAGCAGGGGATCAAATACTTTTTTCCCTCACTGTAACCTTGTCAGATATGCACAAATACGATATACTGTAACATTCAAAATGGGTGAATCTTTCCGTTAATTAACTGCAGTCAGAAGACCAAGCTATGGCAGGTGATGATGGCTTAAAAAGAAAATACGATTATGGTAAAATATTTCCATTTGCTGACAGCATTTATTTTTTTACAATTATCTCCAACGGGAGACCTGGCCTGCTTTGTTGGGGTAGAACTGAGCACTTGCTCAGACTTTTTGAATGTGGCATTGTTTACCAGTAGCAGGTGAAATGTAGCTTATCCACTTTCTATTATAAGTGATTTGATATACTGTAGCAAGCTTGGATATACTCATCTTCTTTTGGTTGTAACCTTAGGGTTAGAAAGACCCGAAAGATAACCTAATTGCTTGAAAATGTAATTGAATGACCACAGATTGGGTGATTTTTGTACTTTGTGAGCTACTTGAACACGGTTAGTGAATGTGTGTCAGCGTAATAAAAGCAGATGTAAGCTGTACTGTGCAGGGCTATTGATTTGCACTGTCCGATATCAGTACATCTTACTGTGAAGCATCCCATCCATTCAACTAATTGTCATTACTCATGCATGTTCCTGTTTTTGTGGCAAGATTTCTTTCTTGACTCTCAAACTCCTACAGATATTTCCTCAGTCTCATTTTTGCTCCTTGCTAAAGAGTACTTATTATGGGAAATTGCCTTTTTGTCACTGCCTCTCTGGGTGAAGCCAATCTGCAGAGACAGCCAGTGCCAAGAAAGAATCCCCCCCCCATCCCCCATCTCCCCCTCTCCTCTAACTATGACATGTGATCGTCACTGACTGTTGCTTTTGTTCCTGTGAATCTAACATACAGTACTTTCTGTGTCCACATTTGCAGACGGCAACGCCAAACTAACATGGCAGTCAGACTGTGTGATGTGGCTTCTCTGCTTAGAAGTGGTTCGTGGGCGGCAGAGCCTTGGACTGGGGTCGGTGGCAATTTTAATTGAATTCATTTGGCCAATAATGCTCATTGTCTCAGGCCATACCAATGACTAGGTCTCACCAACTTTGGATGCGTTTAAATCTTTTATTTGCCAGAACAGTCTTTCTGTTCAATATTAGGCTAATTTACTGTGATTTTTTTTCATTTTGGGTACGAAATACTCCAAGTAGTCTGTCTGCATTGGTATGGTCTAAAACGGTGTATTGCCACTTTGATTATAACTGTCTGAATGCATGCAATTTGTATGTAGTATAGCACCTCTTAGCACTTAACTTTTATCTAGCCTAAATGAATGACTATTCAGTTAGTTCTTGAATGAAACTGATGAATTGTGCTGCCTCTGACTGGACATGTTTGAGTAAGGATATCTTCATACTTGTTGGGAGATGCATCAAATTGTAGCTTTGTAGGATACATTTACAGAGCCTATCCCCTTATGCCTTTGTTTTGTAGTGCCAGAATTCCCACGGTTGTTGCCTAGCCTAGTTTCATTCTTAAATCTTTGTCTTCACAACACTTGAATGATGCCACTGTGGAGTAGGCCTACTGGATTTCACCCAGTTTGCCTTTGAAAGATCTTTATATAAATGCAACAGAGCAGTGCATCTTCTCACTTTAGTTGATCAGTGTTTGTTTTCTGCCATCTTGACATCAGCAATTAAATTTAATACCGTATTTTCCGCACTATAAGGCGCACTTAAAAGCCTTTAATTTTCTCAAAAAACGACAGTGCGCCTTATAATCCGGAGCGCCTTATATGGATCAATTGGTTAATTTGTTGATCCATACTGGTTGTACACGGCGCTCAAGGCGCTCTGTCAAAATGTTTCAGTATGAAAAACCAATAAAAACAATTGAATAATAATGAAATGTTTCAGTACGACTGGTAAACTACAAAGCCGCACCACTTGCAGCATTACGGCTACCGTAGTCAGTAAACACCGGTACTGTGGTTACTCACAGTCCCACACCACTTGTGTGTGTATAAAGACCCCAAAATGGCACCTTTCAAGAGACACGCTTACGACGCAGAGTTCAAGCTCAAGGCTGTCGGTCACGCAGTAGAATATGGGAATAGAGCAGCAGCGAGAGAATTCAACATTAATTAATCAATGGTACGGAAGTGGAGGAAGCAAGAAGATGACCTGCGCCAAGTAAGGAAGACTAAACAAAGTTTCCGTTCAATTCGGACACTGAAGAAGAAGAATTCGAGGGATTCGTGGACGGGGAAAGCTTTACGTGTTATACGTAACTGAACAATGTTGAGTTATGCACTAACGTTTGATTTAGTGGTATCAGACTGTTTCTTTTACTACGTGTTTACTGAATCAGGGAAAAGTTCCACTCCACGTTTGGGAGAAGAGTGAGCAAGGCTGGGAGATATTGTTAATATGCACATTAACGTTTGAGCAACGTTACCATGGGAGTGAACGGAGTTGTCAGAACGCTTAATAAAGTTTGACTTTATCTGACTGTTTTGTTGACATTCCCTTTAGCACACCTCCATCTAGTGGATGCATAACGCAACCCCAGTCAAACGTTTGACTTCAGTATCTTCTATTCTATCCGCTTTATAATCCGGTGCGCCCTATATATGAAAACAGTTCTAAAATAGGCCATTCATTGAAGGTGCGCCTTATAATCCGGTGCGCCTTATAGTGCGGAAAATACGGTAGTTTATTTTCTCATTATCCTCTTAAGAGGAAAGGACAACTGCCTGCAGGAGCAGTAACCATGTTGGTGTCCCTTTCTTTTGCATGACAGTGCAGACTTAACACATCTCAAAATTGCACACCTATTCAAAGGTAGTCTGCTCACCTCCGACTCATATTTGAGAGGATAGGCTAGTATAAAAAAAATTCTGGACCGGGCCAACTGAACTGAAGCTTGTCATGCTTTGGGTCTTTTTTCATGGTCCCATCCCTGTGAGAATGAAGGGAGAAATTATTTTGCTAAAAGCAGCCTGAAAGTTTATTTCACCTCAGCTATAGTCTCAGGAGAAGTGTAATTATATAATGTATGTTGCAATTCACTGGTCTGGGAGGGCTGTATTCTCAAAGGTATTGTATAATTAGGCCTAATGGTAATAATCTATAATACTCAATGATAACTAGCATATTGTTCAATATCCTTTATAATAGTTTTTCTCACACTAATAGGCTACACATAGTTGGTGTTCATTTCATTTAATTCTGTTGAGAATTTTATGTTTCAGGTCAGTCTGACCTTACTCTTCCCAAAAGCGAGAGACTGTAATCTTGATAAAATGGTGTCATGGAATGGCTTCAGTTAATTGTGAAGAGCATCCTTTTTAACTATCCAATTTTGGTCTGCTTCATGTTTGATGTATTAGCATGTGGTCCTGACTTGACTTTTCTATCTCTTTAGCAGGTTATTGCTGCCATGGAAACACAGCTGTCCAATGGGCCCACTTGCAACAACACAAGCAATGGTCCCTCAACAATCTCAAACAACTGCTCCTCTCCGGTAGAGTCAGGGAACATAGAGGACAGTAAAACTAACTTGATAGTCAACTACTTGCCTCAGAACATGACCCAAGAAGAGCTCAAGAGTTTGTTTGGGAGCATCGGGGAAATCGAGTCCTGTAAATTAGTTCGAGACAAAATAACAGGTAAGGTATGCAGATGCCATTGAATTGTTGACAGAAGTAATTTTAGTCATTTTGTAAAGTTGTGCCAAGAAATTGCATGTTTTTTGGGTGTTTTTTTGCATATCAGTTGAGACCACAGACGTGGTGGTTTATGGGTGGATCTCATAGGCATTTGTCTCTATTGCATTCATATTTTTGTTTCTTAGCCTGATGCCTTTGATCTCCAGTGTGTTTTTTTATATATTTTTTCCCCCAATTTAAATCATGGTTCTTGCTTTTTAAGATTATATTTAGTGAGGTGAAAAAGGCTCTCACTGAGAGAATCCATTCACTTGACAGGTGTGGCATATCAAGAAGCTGATTAAACAGCATAATCATTACACAGGTGCACCTTGTGCTGGGGAAAATAAAAGGCCACTCTAAAATGTGAAGGTGTGTCAAACAACACAATGCCACAGATGTCTAAAGTTTTGAGGAAGCGTGAAATTGTCATGCTGACTGCAGGAATGTCCACCAGAGATGTTGCCAGATAATTTAATGTTAATTCCTCTAACATAAGTCATTTTAGAAAATGTGGCCTCAAAACCGCAGACCACGTGTTAATACGCCAGCCCAGGACCTCCACATTCGGCTTCTTCACCTGCGGGATCGTCTGAGACCAGCCACCCGGACAGCTGATGAAACTGAGGAGTATTTTTGTCTGTAATAAAGCCCTTTTGTGGGGGAAAAACATATTCTTGATTGGCTGGGCCTGGCTCCCACGTGGGTGGGCCTATATCCTCCCAGGCAAACCCATGGCGGCGCCCCTGCCCAGTCATGTGAAATCCATAGATTAGGGCCTAATGCATTTCTTTCAATTGACCGATTTCGTTATATGAACTGTAACTCCGTAATATCGTTGTACGTGTTGCGTTTATATTTTTGTTCAGTATAGATGGCATCTCGAAGTGAAACACATTATGAAACGTTCCCAGCAGCAAGTCAGATTGACTTACTCTGAGTTCTGATTGAATTGTTAAATATTACTGGTTTAATCTGTTCTTTTAAATACGGCTTGCTCATGTCAACCACCATGCCACAAGCAAACGAGCAATGCCAAAAGAGCGTAAACCCTTTGAGTATCTTAAACCCTTAGCCTAGAATTTCCGTGGCCCCTCGGAAATCTAATTAACATAATAAAACGATCCCCATCAATCTGGCTAAGGTAGAAATGTTTTTTTGCATGGGCTGCGTCTCAATCCACCGCATCTGCCGATATATCGCCCTTCCGCATCTGCAGTGGAAGGTGGCAGCGCTAGAGTAGTACTTGTCAGACCATGAGACATCCCGAAAATCGGTGGTCTCACGAAAACATATATAGCGTCCGAACGGTTTGGCCTACAAACATGCAACTCTCACGAACACAATGGTGTTCTCCGTTTTGCTCTACGACCCCCACAAGACTCGTCTAAAGTTGGTACAGCCTCTTCTACCAACTTCTGTCTGTAGCGTCCGAACGGTTTGGGCTACACACTATTATGATCCCTCTGTGGAAAGCGGTGACTCTCACGAACACGATGGTGTTCTCCATCTGAAGGTCCCCTGTTACCAGTTTAAAAAAATTAATGGAAGTACACTATATGGCCAAAAGTATGTGGGCATCCCCTTCAAATGAGTGGATTTGGCTATTTCAGCGACACCCGCTGCTGACAGGTGTATACAATTGAGTACACAGCCATGCAATCTCCATAGACAAAACACTCGCAGTAGAATGGCCTGTACTGCAGAGCTCAGTGACTTTCAACGTGGCACTGTCATAGGATGCCACCTTTCCAACAAGTCAGTTTGTCAAATTTATGCCCTGCTAGAGCTGCCCCGGTCTGTTATTGTGAAGTGGAAATGTCTAGGTGCAACAACGGCTCAGCCGCGAAGTGGTAGGCCACACAAGCTCACAGAACGGGATCGCCAAGTGCTGAAGCGTGTAGGGCGGAAAAAGTCTGTCCTCGTTTGTGACACTCACTACAGAGTTCCAAACTGCCTCTGGAAGCAACATCAGCACAATAACTTTGTCGGGATCAAATCAAATTTTATTTGCCACATGCGCCGAATACAACAGGCGTAGACATTATAGTGAAATGCTTACTTACAGCCCTTAACCAACAATGCATTTATTTTTTTATAAAAAAGGAAAATAAAACAACAAAGTGTTGAAGAAAAAAGCAGAAGTAAAATAAAATAACAGTAGGGAGGCTATATATACAGGGGGGTACCGGCTAGTTGACATGGAGGTGGAATTATTATTATATATATTATTATATTATATTATATTATTATTATATTATATATTATTTATATATTTTAGTTGACGTAATATGTACATGTGGGTAGAGTTAAAGTGACTATGCATAAATGAGTAGCAGCAGCATAAAAAGATGGGGTGGGGGTGGGGGGGGGGGCAGTGCAAATAGTCCGGGTAGCCATGATTAGCTGTTCAGGAGTCTTATGGCTTGGGGTAGAAGCTGTTGAGAAGTCTTTTGGACCTAGACTTGGCACTCCGGTACCACTTGCCGTGCGGTAGCAGAGAGAACAGTCTATGACTAGGGTGGCTGGAGTCTTTGACAATTTTGAGGGCCTTCCTCTGACACCACCTGGTATAGAGGTCCTGGATGGCAGGAAGCTTGGACCCAGTGATGTACTGGGCCGTACGCACTACCCTCTGTAGTGCCTTGCAGTCGGAGGCCGAGCAGTTGCCATACCAGGCGTTGATGCAACCAGTCAGGATGCTCTCGATAGTGCAGCTGTAGAACTTTTTGAGGATCTGAGGACCCATGCCAAATCTTTTCAGTCTCCTGAGGGGGAATAGGCTTTGTCGTGCCCTCTTCACGACTGTCTTGGTGTGTTTGGACCATGATAGTTTGTTGGTGATGTGGACACCAAGGAACTTGAAGCTCTCATCCTGTTCCACTACAGCCCCGTCGATGAGAATGGGGGCGTGCTCTGTCCTCTTTTTTTCTTCCTGTAGTCCACAATCATCTCCTTTGTCTTGGTCGCATTGAGGGAGAGGGTGTTATCCTGGCACCACACGGCCAGGTCTCTGACCTCCTCCCTATAGGCTGTCTCATCGTTGTCGGTGATCAGGCCTACCACTGTTGTGTCGTCGGCAAACTTAATGATGGTGTTGGAGTCGTGCCTGGCCATGCAGTCATGGGTGAACAGGGAGTACCGGAGGGGACTGAGCACGCACGTGTTGAGGATCAGTGTGGCAGATGTGTTGTTACCTACCCTTACCACCTGGGGGCGGCCCGTCAGGAAGTCCAGGATCCAGTTGCAGAGGAGGTGTTTAGTCTCAGGATCCTTAGCTTAGTGATGAGCTTTGAGGGCACTATACACACTCACAGTGAAGGGGAAAAAAGTATTTGATCCCCTGCTGATTTTGTACGTTTGCCCACTGACAAAGACATGATCAGTCTATACATGTAATGGTATATTTATTTGAACAGTGAGAGACAGAATAACAACAAAAAAATCCAGAAGAACGCATGTCAAAAATGTTATGAATTGATTTGCATTTTAATGAGGGAAATAAGTATTTGATCCCTCTGCAAAACATGACTTAGTACTTGGTGGCAATCACAGAGATCAGACATTTCTTGTAGTTGGCCACCAGGTTTGCACACATCTCAGGATGGATTTTGTTCCAGTCCTCTTTGTAGATCTTCTCCAAGTCATTAAGGTTTCGAGGCTGACGTTTGGCAACTCGAACCTTCAGCTCCCTTCACAGATTTTGTATGGGATTAAGGTCTGGAGACTGGCTAGGCCACTCCAGGACCTTAATGGGCTTCTTCTTGAGCCACTCCTTTGTTGCCTTGGCCGTGTGTTTTGGGTCATTGTCATGCTGGAATACTCATCCACGACCCATTTTCAATGCCCTGGCTGAGGGAAGGAGGTTCTCACCCAAGATTTGACAGTACATGGCCCCGTCCATCGTCGCTTTGATGCGGTGAAGTTGTCCTGTCCCCTTAGCAGAAACACACCCCCAAAGCATAATGTTTCCACCTCCATGTTTGACGGTGGGGATGGTGTTCTTGGGGTCATAGGCAGCATTCCTCCTCCTCCAAACACGGCGAGTTGAGTTGATGCCAAAGAGCTCGATTTTGGTCTCATCTGACCACAACACTTTCACCCAGTTCTCCTCTGAATCATTCAGATGTTCATTGACAAACTTCAGACGGCCCTGTATATGTGCTTTCTTGAGCAGGGGAACCTTGCGGGCGCTGCAGGATTTCAGTCCTTCACGGCGTAGTGTGTTACCAATTGTTTTCTTGGTGACTATGGTCCCAGCTGCCTTGAGATCATTGACAAGATCCTCCCGTGTAGTTCTGGGCTGATTCCTCACCGTTCTCATGATCATTGCAACTCCACGAGGTGAGATCTTGCATGGAGCCCCAGGCCGAGGGTGTTCTGCAAGAGTGTTCTCCCTTTAAGAGTGTGCTCCTAATCTCAGCTCGTTACCTGTATAAAAGACACCTGGGAGCCAGAAATCTTTCTGATTGAGAGGGGGTCAAATACTTATTTCCCTCATTTAAAATGCAAATCAATTTATAACATTTGTTACATACGTTTTTCTGGATTTTTGTTGTTGTTATTCTGTCTCTCACTGTTCAAATAAACCTACCATTAAAATTATAGACTGATCATTTCTTTGTCAGTGGGCAAACGTACACAATCAGCAGGGGATCAAATACTTTTTTCCCTCACTGTATATATCAGATATAGGACAGACACTTCAGAACAAACTTCCTTTTTTATTTTTGTGGGGTTGACTATCTGTTCCATGTAGTGAATCTGTTATCCAACGTGTTTCTAATAGCAGTAATGTCAAATTCAATGTTTCATCCCAAGAAAATTGGTATGTATATGCTCGTCATAACTCACACTCCCAGGAACTTGTAGAGCCCTATAAAATGCATGAAATGTTTTGCTTAATTCAGTTTTTTCCCCCGTATTCAATTTTATCAGTTTAGTTCTTCAATTTTTTCGCTCTTTGTTTTCAAACATCAGATGTTCTAAATCCTCAACAATGCTTAAACCACATCGGGAGACAACTTTTGAGGTCTGGGAAAAATTGAAGACATTTGCATTTTTGGTTGTAGTTGCCCTTTAAGGCAAATGTGCACCAGCAAGAGACAGTTTGGTTAGTGATGTTTCTGTAGCGCTCATGTGATTGCAGAGTTTGGTAAACAAATGGCCACTGGATTGATACAAATAATCATGTAATTCTGCCAGGTAGGCTACTTGGTAGTTATCATTATCAAATGTATGCACTCACTAACTGTAAGTCGCTCTGGATAGGAGCGTCTACTAAATGACTAAAAATGTTTAAGAAATGATCGATAATGGCTACACAAAGTGTAGGCATTCACTACATGACCAAAAGTATGTGGACACCTGTTTGTCGAACATCTCATTCCAAAATCATGGCCATTAATATGGAGTTGGTCCCCCCTCTGCTGCTGTAACTGCCTACACTCTTCTGGGAAGG
The DNA here is from genome assembly GCF_964263955.1 of Coregonus lavaretus. Taxonomy (NCBI): domain Eukaryota; kingdom Metazoa; phylum Chordata; class Actinopteri; order Salmoniformes; family Salmonidae; genus Coregonus; species Coregonus lavaretus. The sequence continues at coordinate 29,433,883 of NC_140026.1, forward strand.
CTTACCACTAGATGTTGGAACATTGCTGTGGGGACTTGCTTCCATTCAGCCACAAGCTCATTCGTGAGGTCGGGCACTGATATTGAGCGATTAGGCCTGGCTCACAGTCGGCGTTCCAATTCATCCCAAAGGTGTTCGATGGGGTTGAGGTCAGGGCTCTGTGCAGGCCAGTCAAGTTCTTCCACACAGATCTTGACAAACCATTTCTGTATGGACCTCGATTTGTGCACGAAGGCATTGTCATGCTGAAACAGGAAATGGCCTTCCCCAAACTGTTGCCACAGAGTTGGAAGCACAGAATCGTCTAGAATGTCATTGCATGCTGTAGCGTTATGATTTCCCTTCACTGGAACTAAGGGGCCTAGCCCGAACCATGAAAAACAGGTCCAGACCATTATTCCGCCTCCACCGAACTTTACAGTTGGCACTATGCATTCGGGCAGGTAACGTTCTCCTGGCATCCGCCAAACCCAGATTCGTCCGTCGTACTGCCAGATGGTGAAGCGTGATTCATTGCTCCAGAGAACGCATTTCCACTGCTCCATAGTCCAATGTCTGCAAGCTTTACACCACTCCAGCCGATGCTTGGCATTGCGCATGGTGATCTTAGGCTTGTGGCTGCTCGGCCATGGAAAACCATTTCATGAAGCTCCCGACGAACATTTCTGACGTTGCTTCCAGTGGCAGTTTGGAACTCGGTAGTGAGTGATGCAGTGAGTGATGCAACCGAGGACAGACAATTTTTACGTGCTACGCACTTCAGAACTCGGCGGTCCTGTTTTTTGAACTTGTGTGGCCTACCACTTCGCAGCTGAGCTGTTGTTGCTCCTAGATGTTTCCACTTCACAATAACAGCACTTACAGTTGACCGGGGCAGCTCTAGCAGGGCAGAAATTTGGTGAACTGACTTGTTGGAAAGGTGGCATCCTGTAACAGTGCCACTTTGAAAGTCACAGCTGTTAAGGCCATTCTACTTCCAATGTTTGTCTATGGAGATTGCATGGCTGTGTGTTGATTTTATACACCTGTCAGCAATGGGTGTGGCTGAAATAGCCGAATCCACTCATTTGAAGGGGTGTCCACATACTTTTGTATATACTGAATAGTGTACATGTGCACCGCACACACATATAGACGGGCATTCCTGTGCAGATTTTATAGGGCCCTAGACTTGATAGTGAATCGGTAGCCATAGTGACAATTGCATCCGTTTAATTTGCTTATGCACTGAAGCGTTCACTGCGGCTCAATGTAGTGCGATGCCTTATCCCAATTTGGTAGACGCTGAAGGGAATAAGACTGTTTCCCCCACTGACAAGGGAAACCACTTGAATTGACTCCATGTATTTTTGTAGTCATGGATGATTTTTAATGATATTGCTTTATTCCCAGGTTAGTCATTCTTCATTAAATACCTGTAAATAATTTGCATACAACCACCTCTCCCTTCTGAAATATTAAGTGTTGAATATTTTACAATGCTTATGTATAGCTGACCAGCTTTCATAAGAAAGCCTGTCTACTGTTATGCTATATGCATGCTTTTTAGTAACTCCAAGTAATGGCTTGAATATTTTTTGCCTAATGAATCCATGTCCATACCTGCCCGGTACTACATTGTGTTCAGTATCCAATGAGGGATTCCCATCTTCCCTGAAAAAAGCCACTTGCGATAAGTATACACAATACGCAGCAAGGCCAACAACCTGTGAAATTACTGTACTGTATACTTTGTCATTTTCTGCTTGTTCCATTTGAAAAAGAAGTGATGCATTTGCAGGTAAACTGGCTGTGCTATTTACTGTCAGATGGGATGACATCTGGATTATTACTTTTCTTCCACAAGAGATGCATATGAAACAGATTAATGCATGATAGACTAGGATGAAAAATCAACATTTGATTTACTGTGGAGTTTTCCTTTCATACATTTACATTTTAGTCATTTAGCAGACGCTCTTATCCAGAGCGACTTAGTGAGTGCATAAATTTTTCAAACTCTCATTCGCTTGGTACTCTTTGCAGGTGTCTTAACAAATACAGTGCCTTCAGAAAGTATTCATACCCCTTGACTTATTCCACATTTGATTGTTACAGCCTGAATTCAAAATTGATACCCTATAATGACAAAGTGAAAGCATGTTTTTTGACATTTTTGCAAATGTATTAAATTAAGTACAGAGATCACAATTGCATAAGTATTCACACCCTTTAGTCAATACATGTTAGTCACCTTTGGCAGTGATTACAGCTTTCTGTACAGTCTTTCTGGGTAAGCCTCTAAGAGCTTTGCACACCTGGATTGTACAATATTTGCCCATTATTATTTTCAAAATTCTTCAAGCTCTGTCAAATTGTTTTCTGATCATTGCTAAACAACCATTTTAAATTCTTGCCATAGATTTTCAAGCAGATTTAAGTCAAACCTGTAACTCGGCCACTCAAGAACATTCACTGTATTCTTGGTAAGCAATTCCTGTGTAGATTTGGCCTTGTGTTTTACGTTTTGTCCTGCTATAAGCTGAACCAGGTTTTCCACTAGGATTTTGCCTGTGCTTAGCTCCATTCCGTTGTTTTTTTTTTGTCCTGAAAAAATCCCCAGTCCTTAATGATAATAAGCATACCCATAACATTATGCAGCCACCACTATGCTTGAAAATATGGAGGAGTGGTAATCTGTAATGTGTTGTATGTTTGGGGCAAATCTAATAACACCTTGTATTCAGGGCAAAAAGTGAATTCCTCTCCGGCAATTGAGTTAGGCAGGACGCCTGTATCTTTGTAGTGACTGGGTGTAGTGATACACCATCCAAAGTGTAATTAATAACTTCACCATGCTCAAAGGGATATTCAGTGTCTGCTTTTTTTTATTTGTACCCATCTACCTTACAGATAATTGTATGTGTGGGATACAGAGATGAGGTAGTCTTTCAAAAATCATGTTAAACACCATTATTGCACACAGAGTCCATGTACTTACTATGTTACTTGTTAAGCACATCTTTAGTCCTGAACATACACTGCTCAAAAAAATTAAGGGAACACTTAAACAACACAATGTAACTCTTAGTCAATCACACTTCTGTGAAATCAAACTGTCCACTTAGGAAGCAACACTGATTGCTGTTGTGCAAATGGAATAGACAACAGGTGGAAATTATAGGCAATTAGCAAGACACCCCCAATAAAGGACTGGTTTTGCAGGTGGTCACCACAGACCACTTCTCAGTTCCTATGCTTCCTGGCTGATGTTTTGGTCACTTTTGAATGCTGGCGGTGCTTTCACTCTAGTGGTAGCATGAGACGGAGTCTACAACCCACACAAGTGGCTCAGGTAGTGCAGCTCATCCAGGATGGCACATCAATGCGAGCTGTGGCAATAAGGTTTGCTGTGTCTGTCAGCGTAGTGTCCAGAGCATGGAGGCGCTACAAGGAGACAGGCCAGTACATCAGGAGACGTGGAGGAGGCCGTAGGAGGGCAACAACCCAGCAGCAGGACTGCTACCTCCGCCTTTGTGCAAGGAGGAGCAGGAGGAGCACTGCCAGAGCCCTGCAAAATGACCTCCAGCAGGCCACAAATGTGCATGTGTCTGCTCAAACGGTCAGAAACAGACTCCATGAGGGTGGTATGACGGCCCGACGTGGTGCAGGACATTTGGCATTTGCCAGAGAACACCAAGATTGGCAAATTCGCCACTGGCGCCCTGTGCTCTTCACAGATGAAAGCAGGTTCACACTGAGCACACGTGACAGAGTCTGGAGACGCCGTGGAGAACGTTCTGCTGCCTGCAACATCCTCCAGCATGACCGGTTTGGCGGTGGGTCAGTCATGGTGTGGGGTGGCATTTCTTTGGGGGGCCGCACAGCCCTCCATGTGCTCGCCAGAGGTAGCCTGACTGCCATTAGCTACCGAGATGAGCTCCTCAGACCCCTTGTGAGACCATATGCTGGTGCGGTTGGCCCTGGGTTCCTCCTAATGCAAGACAATGCTAGACCTCATGTGGCTGGAGTTTGTCAGCAGTTCCTGCAAGAGGAAGGCATTGATGCTATGGACCGCCCGTTCCCCAGACCTGAATCCAATTGAGCACATCTGGGACATCATATCTCGCTCCATCCACCAAAGCCACGTTGCACCACAGACTGTCCAGAAGTTGGCGGATGCTTTAGTCCAGGTCTGGGAGGAGATCCCTCAGGAGACCATCCGCCACCTCATCAGGAGCATGCCCAGGTGTTGTAGGGAGGTCATACAGGCACGTGGAGGCCACACACACTACTGAGCCTAATTTTGACTTGTTTTAAGGACATTACATCAAAGTTGGATCAGCCTGTAGTGTGGTTTTCCACTTTTAATTTTGAGGGTGACTCCTAATCCAGACCTCCATGGGTTGATAAATTTGATTTCCATTGATAATTTTTGTGATTTTGTTGTCAGCACATTCAACTATATAAAGAATAAAGTATTTAATAAGATTATTTTATTCATTCAGATCTAGGATGTGTTATTTTAGTGTTCCCTTTATTTTTTTGAGCAGTGTATTTAGGCTTGCCATAACAAAGGGGTTGAATACTTTTTGACTCGAGACATTTCAGCTTTTCATTTTGAATTAATTAGTAAAAATGTCCACTTTGACATTCTGGGGTATTGTGTGAAAATACATCTCAATTTTATAAAACATTTTGATGGACAGATTATTACTGAAAATTGTCTGGAATATATCTGAGTTGTTAATCTGACAGCCAAGTGAGACGGGCATGGATTGTTCAGGCTAGTGTGAACAACCTGGGAATAAGTTTTCCACTAGTGTTGTCACGATACCAGAATTTTGAATTCAATACCAGTTATAGTTTCACAACACTCGATACCAAAAAAGATTACAAAATTATACCACGCAAAAAATAAGGGGTATTAGCAAAAGTCACAGAATGGCACTTGATCTTTTGAGTTCAATGTCAATACATTTGAAATGTTCGATAAAAAAAATATACTATTCATTAATCATACAGTCAATTTACTGTTTTTTACCAGTCTAACTACATAACATAATGTTAATCATTTATTTGAATGGTACATCTCCAGTCTATTGATGAACTGGGTAAATCAAGATGTAACCTAGGCCTACATCTTGATTCAATAGTAATCGAGATGTATTCAATAGGAGTGTGAGCATGCACAGAGATACCGTGACGAGATCCTGAGGCCCATTGTCGTGCCAATAATCCGCTGCCATGTTTCAGCATGATAATGCATGGCTCCATGTCGCAAGGATCTGAACATTTTACTGGAAGCTGAAAATGTCGCAGTTCTTCCAGGGTCTGCATACTCGCCAGACATGTCACCGATTGAGCATGTTTGGGAAGCTCTGGATCTACGTATACAACAGCGTCTTCCAGTTCCTGCCAATATCAAGCATCTCCGCACAGCCATTGGAGAGGAGTTGGACAACATTCCACAGGCCACGATCAATAGCTTAATCAACTCTATGGAAATGAGATGTCTCACTGCATGAGGCAAATGGTGGTCACGCCAGATACTGACTGGTTTTCTGATCCACGCTGCTACAAAAAAAAAAAAGTATCTGTGACTAACAGATGCATATCTGTATTCCCAGTCATGTGAAATCCATTGATTAGGACCTAATTTATTTATTTCAATTTCCTTATGAACTGTAACTCAGTAATCGTTGAAATTGTTGCGTGTTGCGTTTGATTTTAGTTCAGTATATTTACATCTGTTCCTTTTTGTCCTAACATCGTTTAGTTTTGCTTTGGATAATTTTTCGTTGACTGAGGGACAGCATAAGCATATTTTAGTTTTAGTTGGAAATTTGATTTAATGTGCAAATTAACGTTATGACGTTGTCTAGCGACAAATGGAGAATCCCACAGCTACATTCCATGAAATTTTTTTGGCAACGCTGTTGGAGGCTCGAGCAAAGATGATCTTGACAGGGAGAGACGTGAAGCAGGGGAGGCTAAGTGAATGAATAAAGTTTTGGCTGACAATCAGCTTTGAAATCCACAATAATCTGCGTTATGGTTTGTGTACTACAGTAGTGAATTGACGGTAGCTTCAGCTGTAAGCTAGCAAGGAAAGGTAGCTTACAAAGCTGGAAGCTACTGGTATCATATTGCTTTGTAAAGTCTTGTAGCCTGTAATGGACATTTTGTTTTGCGAACAGTAATTAATTAAGTTTCAACATTTCTACTTGCTGTGTTGCATTATTCAAGTGTGTTAACTTCTGTGCAGCATAAATGGTGATGCTGCCCAGACACCCAGTGAGTGCAAACACAGTACTCTTGCGCTATTCATGTTCTATTATCGAAAGTACTGTGGTTTTGGTATACCGTGCAACACTGTTCCACACACCCTGCTTGGGTGATTGAACACAAACGTGCTCAGTAGGCTACATACTAAACCGGGTAAATGAAGAAATCTTAATTTAAGTGTTTCAAACTAAAGGGACCAAACGATTTGAAACCAATCTAGTGTGAAAGGCCTAGAGGCACTGCAAACCCCTGATTCTGCATCTCTGGTCTTTTTCAATATTAAGTTAACTCACCTGGTGCAGCTTTAGCAGACAGTTGGGGACTTGTTTTCAGGTGGTAGATCTTTGGTGGATTTAGGAGGGAATATAGGCTATGTTCAGAAAACTATGGATTGAGCCAATTGTTTTTCAATGGGAGCCATTAATTGACGGGTGATGGACAAAATAGATAATTGTTCCTAAAGAAACGCACAATATGTCCTCTTGTGGTGTATGCAGCTTGTCCCGTGTAGCTCAGTTGGTAGAGCATGGCGTTTGCAACGCCAGGGTTGTGGGTTCGTTTCCCACGGGGGACCAGTATGAAAAATAAATAATTGTATGCACTCACAAACTGTAAGTCGCTCTGGATAAGAGTGTCTGCTAAATTACTCAAATGTAATGGAAATGTCAGAAAATCGTTGACTTGAATTTAACTTTTGATGGACAAAAACGGACAATTGATACATTCGTATACGATTTCATCCGTGTTCTATGTGGGTGTAGCGTAAGTCTGCAAACACATAAGAGTTCAAGTTAATTAAAAGTGGTACATTTTTGGTTTTACTTTAAACTGTAGCTAGCTAACAGTAAAATATGGATTTGGGGTAACTGGAACTAGGTTGTCATGTTTGTCTACTGTGCTAGCCTGAGTTTACCTGTATGATCACATCCTTTTATGCTCAGTTGGTTTGAGAAGGTGTAGTGTGTGCCGAATGAGATTGTCTGATATGTTTTCTCTGGAAATAACACATTTGTTGTACCTCAACTTTGCAGCCTTGATAAGGTGTGAAATAATCGTTAGCATTTAGCCCTGTTGGCTATCTAAATAGGAGTCTGAAGGTGTCATTTTACTCTTGCAATGCACTAGTGCTGTGAGAACGCACATAACAATTTTTATAACGGGGCGAGTTAAATTATTATTTGCAACTTTACTTTAACAGTTTCCGTGAGGAGGAACTTTGGTTTTAGTAAACAGCGTAAAACACACAATGCGATCACAAGCTGCAGTAGCAGCTCATCTATTTAGAATGTTAGGGTGCATTTGCTCCCAGCGCATGTATGTTTGGGAATGGAAAATGTCTCTGTTGACCACAGAGGAAACCTAGTGTTGGAGCTAGAGCTGAGCGATATGGACAAAAATCCATATGACGATAAATTGACTGAATTATCACAATGATGATAAATTGAACAATATGGTAACATTTTTATATTACCCTTCTACTACTTTAAATGTTGTGGCTATCAATTGTCCCGTTAGCAATAGCCCATATTAGCAGACTTCAAACTTCACACGCCTTTTAGTAAAGGCTACTTATCGATATCAGTAAAATGTCATCGATAATTGGTCTCTTCAATTTTCGGTTTATAATCTCAGCTCTAGTTGGAGCCCTCTCATTCTCATTCTCATAACTTTACTTTCCATACTGCATGCACATCTCTGTCCTAATTTCTCTTCATTTTATGTTTGACTGGATGGTGATTCAAAGTGTCTCCTGTGGCAGTGTATTTAGGCTAATCAACCTACCCCTGTATGCTACTTGTGCTAGGTACCTCAAATGTTAGGTCATCACCAGACATCCTGAGAGATTAATATTTTTCTCCCTGCTTTGGCTCATCCTGGACCTTTCATGTCCACTCTCCTTTAGCTTGCAGCCATAGACTTAACTCTGTGCTGGGTGCAATCTTCCTGTTTAAGTCTGCATCCCACCGGATCCCCTTTGCCCCCACTGCCTGCAACGACTGGGGAGCCAATTACAGTATAGGCAGATGTTGGAGGGAGCCCAATCGGAACAAAGGGAGTGCGAAGTATACATAGGAATGCTTAATTTCTGCCTCAGATGTGTAGTTTTCTCAACATAGCACAACCCAGTGAGAGAGGCTTTGCTTGCCCTCCAGGCTCAAATAGAAGTGTCATCTCACCAGCTTCTTTCAAAGGCTCACTGTGTTTCTCCTGGCTATAGCACTCCCCGAGATGCAAGGTGAATTTAAGTTTATTAACTGTTCATCATACAAGCGGAGGAACCCGTGCAAGCAATGACTCACGGTGATATCCCATATTGAGCCAGAATGGGAGTGAAGCACCAATTTATAGCATGTAAGATGGCAGCATCTGTTTGAAGAGGCATCTAGAAAGCCAACCCCTCAAACCCTTGTTGAATCTGCATCCCCCATTGCATTTCATGTGTATGTTTAATGTCGTTAGTATTAGTTTTCTTTTGTGGCCATGTTTTTGAACTAAATTTAAACGGGTGGTTTGTGCATGCTACCATGGGATTATGAAAATATCGAGATGGGCAAAGATTCTTGGCATAGCCGAATAGTTGTCTGGGTAACACTTGACAACCAGTGTCATAGCACGTTACGACATGGTCATAACCATGTCATAATATGGTTATAACACTGGCAATACCCATATATATACTAAATTATATATAAAAGTATGTGGACACCCCTTGAAATTTGTGGATTCGGCTATTTCAGCCACACCCATTGCTGACAGGTACAGTTTAAGTTGGAAGTTTACATACACTTAGGTTGGAGTCATTAAAACTTGTTAACAAACTATAGTTTTGGCAAGTCGGTTAGAACATCTACTTTGTGCAAGACACAAGTAATTTTTCCAACAATTGTTTACAGACAGATTATTTTACATACATTAAGTTGACTGTGCCTTTAAACAGCTTGGAAAATTCCAGAAAACGATGTCATGGCTTTAGAAGCTTCTGATAGGCTAATTGACATAATTTGAGTCAATTGGAGGTGTACCTGTGGATGTATTTCAAGGCCTACCTTCAAACTCGGTGCCTCTTTGTTTGACATCATGAGAAAATCAAAAGAAATCAGCCAAGACCTCAGAAAAATAATTGTAGACCTCCACAAGTCTGGTTCATCCTTGGGAGCAAACGCCTGAAGGTACCACGTTCATCTGTACAAACAATAGTACGCAAGTATAAACACCATGGGACCACGCAGCTGTCATACCGCTCAGGAAGGAGACGCGTTCTGTCTCCTAGAGATGAACGTACTTTGGTGCGAAAAGTGCAAATCAATCCCAGAACAACAGCAAAGGACTTTTTGAAGATGCTGGAGGAAACAGTTACAAAAGTATCTATATCCACAGTAAAACGAGTCCTATATCGACATAACCTGAAAGGCCGCTTAGCAAGGAAGAAGCCACTGCTCCAAAACCGCCATAAAAAAGCCAGACTCTGGTTTGCAACTGCACATGGGGACAAAGATCGTACTTTTTGGAGAAATGTCCTCTGGTGTGATGAAACAAAAATAGAACTGTTTGGCCATAATGACCATCGTTATGTTTGGAGGAAAAAGGGAGGTCTTGCAAGCTGAAGAACACCATCCCAACCGTGAAGCACGGGGGTGGCAGCATCATGCTGTGGGGGTGCTTTGCTGCAGGAGGGACTGGTGCACTTCACAAAACAGATGGCATCATGAGGAAGGAAAATGATGTGCATATATTGAAGCAACATCTCAAGACATCAGTCAGGAAGTTAAAGCTTGGTCGCAAATGGGTCTTCCAAATGGACAATGACCCCAAGCATACTTTCAAAGTTGTGGCAAAATGGCTTAAGGACAACAAAGTCAAGGTATTGGAGTGGCCATCACAAAGCCCTCAATCCTATAGAATTGTGTTGGCAGAACTGAAAAAGTGTGTGCGAGCAAGGAGGCCTACAAACCTGACTCAGTTACACCAGCTCTGTCAAGAGGAATGGGCAAAAATTCACCCAAATTATTGTGGAAGGCTACCTGAAACGTTTGACCCAGGTTAAACAATTTATAGGCAATGCTACCAACTACTAATTGAGTCCCACTGGGAATGTGATTAAAGAAATAAAAGCTGAAATAAATCATTCTCTATACTATTATTCTGACATTTCACATTCTTAAAATAAAGTGTTGATCCTAACTGAACTAAAACTGGGAAGTTTTACCAGGATTAAATGTCAGGAATTGTGAAAAACTGAGTTTAAATGTATTTGGCTAAGGTGTATGTAAACTGCTGACTTCAACTGTATATAAAATTGAGCACACAGACATGCAATCTCCATAGACAAAGATTGGCAGTAGAATGGCCTTATTGAAGAGCTCAGTGACTTTCAATGTGGCACCGTCATAGGATGCCACCTTTCTAACAAGTCAGTTCGTAAAATTTCTGCCCTTCTAGAGCTGCCCTGGTCAACTGTAAGTGCTGTTATTGTGAAATAGAAATGTCTAGGAGAAACAACGGCTCAGCCGCGAAGTGGTAGGCCACACAAGCTCACAGAACAAGACAGCCTACTGCTGAAGCACGTAGCGTGTAAAAATCGTTACAACACTCACTACCAAGTTCCAAACTACCTCTGGAAGCAACGTCAGCCCAATAACTGTTCCTCGGGAGCGTTATGAAATGGGTTTAAATGACCAAACAGCCGCACACAAGCCTAAGTTCACCAATGCCAAGGGTTGGCTGGAGTGGTGTAAAGCTCACCGCCATTTAGACTCTGGAGCAGTGGCTGAATCACGCTTCACCATCTGACGAATCTGGATTTGTCAGATGCTAGAAAAACACTACCTGCCCGAATGCATAGTTCCAGCTGAAGTTTGAGGGAGGAGGAATAGTGGTCTGGGGCTGTTTTTCGTGGTTCGGGCTAAGCCCCTTTAGTTCCAGCGAAGGGAAATCTTAACGCTACAGCATACAATAACATTCTAGATGATTCTGTGCTTCCAACTTTGTGGCAACAGTTTGGGGAAGGTCCTTTCCTGTTTCAGCATGACAATGCCCCCTTGCACAAAGTGAGGTCCATACAGAAATGGGTTTTTGAGATCGGTGTGGAAGGATTGGCATGCACAGAGCCCCATCGAACACCTTTGGGATTAATTGGAACGCAGACTGTGAGCCAGGCCTAATCGCCCAACATCAGTGCCCGACCTCACTAATTCTCTTGTGGCTGAATGGAGGAAAGCCCCCACAGCAATGTTCCAACATTTAGTGGAAAGCCTTCCCAGAAGAGTGGAGGCTGTTATAGCAGCAAAGGGGGGACCAACTCCATATTAATGCCCATGATTTTGGAATGAGATGTTCGACAAGCTTACTTTTGGCCATGTAGTGTATTTACAGCTGTTGTGACATATTGCGTTATTTTATGGCTGGTAATGACACCTACATGCATGTCAAAACCCAAATGTTTGAAAGTTTAAGGTATTTTGTTGTAATTAATTATTTCGTTTTATTTTTTTTAAACATTTTTTTATAACTTGTCAAATACACTTGATGACACTGTCAAGAAGCATTATGACCATCATAATCATATAAGCCAGATAAGCCTATCACGTACATGCCCTTATGTCAGTCAAAAAGAGGGTGTCTAAAATCTGCTCCTGCATTCATCACAGTCATCAGCAACAGAGTATAAGGGTAGGTACATTTCTGACATCAATGTGTGCGCAATTACAATGATAATTTAATATGGTACATTTCAGAAAATGTTATAATTGTTGTGGAAATTATTACACACATGGACACTCGAAGTCAATATTAAATTAATCATTGTTAGCGCGCTGGAGAGGTTCCAACAAACTTGATGCACAATAGTGAATATCTGTCAGGAGCTGTAACGGAGCAGTCCTGTTAGTTCTCTTATATACTTACACAAAGTAATATTTGCATGATTTAGCTTATTCATTATTCGTAATAATTGATCAACATTTGCTTCGTTCATGTGACCGACCCAATACTGGGTCAGGCATGTGACCGACCAATACCTCACAAGGCTTCTTCTCTCTAAGCTGAGACCTTAACTAAGATATATTTCGTTCTCAAAACAAGGGTCTGGGCATACTGACAAATTGCAGATACTGATGGTGATGATTCTGAACACAGAAAACGGTTATTAGAAAAGCACGAACAAAGAACACATAAATGTATAAATAGAGAACCACCAACATTGTTTCATAACATAAGTAGGCTATGGTGCAATGGAATGTTTTACCTTGTGGGGTAGGTTTTGTGGGTTTTGACACTTATGTTGGTGTCATAACCAGCCATAAAATAACACTGTCACAACAGGTCTAAATATGCATCACGACAGTGTTATAACCATATTATGACTGGTTATGACCGTGTCATAACGTGTTAAGACGCTGGGTTTCAAGTAAAGTATTACCGTTGTTTCAAATGCTGACAGTTTGTATGTGGCTTCCTGTGTTAGAATATCCTGTGGTTGAAAACATTTTGATTGAAAGGGGTTGGCAATCTACAATATTTTGCTGTGCTGTCACTGGATAGGAAGTAGTTGTGTTTAGGGCATCAGGGCTTGAATGGATTGGCAGTAATTAGTAATTAATTCACTTTTTTTTTTTGTGACGCACCATTGAGGCTTCAAGTTCATCATATGCCCTTTTTAAATTTGAACTACTGTATTGTATTCTACATCTTGTGTGTCCGTATCTTGTGTGTCCGTATCTTGTCTACTACATTGATGTGGCCTACTATGTGTGTGTGGGCAAGACAAACCTGATCTGACCAAAGCCAAGCTTAGAAATTCTAATTGGTTTGTTTTCTGATTGCAGGGCAAAGCCTAGGTTATGGATTTGTGAATTACGTGGACCCAAAAGATGCAGAAAAAGCCATCAACACCTTAAATGGCCTGAGACTTCAGACCAAAACCATTAAGGTAAGCGCCTGATCTCTATCGGGTATCGCATGTGAGTGTTCATTCAATTGTCCAGCATGATGGAATTTTAACCTGATAGCTTATTCTATTCTAAGTACACTGAAAAATATATAAACGTGTTGGTCCCATGTTTCATGAGCTGAGTATTTGTCTGTAATTCCTTTTGTGTGTGAAAAACTCATTCTGATTGGGTGGGCCTGGCTGCCCAGTGAGTGGGCCTATGCCCTCCCAGGCCCACCTATGGCTGCACCCCTGTCCAGTCATGTGAAAGCCATAGATTAGGGCCTAATGAATGTATTTCCTTTAAATGAACTGTAACTCAGTAAAATCTTTGAAATTGTTACATGTTGCGTTTTATTTTTTTGTTCAGTATAAAAGTCATTTCCATGTTCCATTCACTTAGTATCTAGTGGCAAAAATCAAAATTTCATGGTAGTTGTGTGCTGTCCATGTTTTAACATCCTGTCTGGTATTAAGGTGTTGCGTTGTGAGGAGAGAGCCTTTAATAACTGTGTCGCTATGAGGCCTCAAGTAGAGCAGAACTGTTTCTATGGTTGCATGTGCTGCCTTAGCTCGTAGAGCGCCTGTTTATGATGCCGGTACAGGGAGGTGGCTCACTTACTAGCATTCATCTGGCAGAGCAGGTATAGATAGATGTGCTAGAGAAAAAACAAATGTGCTTCATACAGTGAATCAGGACCTGTGAACGCTGGGACTGATTTATTGGATGCGATTTTCCTTGGGCCGTACATAAACAGCATTGGCCTGATCTCGCGGGGGATTGCAGGGGAAAGAAAAGGGCTGTTTGCAAAACTGTATTGAGCGATAATGAAGGGATTTTGAATGACACCAAATTGTGTAATGCAAGCTTGATTACCGTTAATGTATATCGAGGATGTGGCGAGCGCCATTGTATTTGCATGAATCAAACATAACACAGCTTTTTCCCCCAGCCCCCCTCTCAACCTCAACTAGAACACATGATCTGTTAAATTTTTTTACATCACCTGAAATTCTCCAGCTGCTCTGTCAGAAGTGCAAATAAACCCCAGTGAGCCAGCAGAATATACTTTGCAAGTATTAGCATCAAGTGCAGTGTGAAGGTGAGACTGGGGGAGTAAAGGAGGGGGGGTGGTTCGATACTTTCGCCTGTCTTTCCTTTAGGTTAGGGAGAGGGGGAAGTACGTGAGGGAAGTGTATGGGGCGGGGGTTTCATCGATCGGGGAGCACCAAAAGGGATCCTATTTGGAGGTTTAATTAAAGCAAGTGAATTTTATTGATACAATCCGTCAGGCAAGATTGCAGAGAGGGTCTTGGTGGAGGACCATTTAGCGGATCTGACACTAATTAAATACGGCCGCGGTGCACTGGCCAGATAATAGACGGCCCTGTCTCTCACACAGACCTATAGGCAGCTACGAGGGCAGCCCAGACCAGTGTGGGCAGCCCAGTGTGGGCAGCCCAGACTGCTCCACACTGTCCCCACACACTGGCGTACTACATACTTAAACTGCATACTATTTAGCACGTACCATTTAGTAAAAGGTATGCCACGGCCGCATCGCAGTAGCAGCTCATGACTGGCCGAGGAGGTGGGGCGGGGCTGAGTGCTGGTGGAATTTTCAGAATACCACTGTACTTTCTTACATGAAAGGGGAGGTTAACTTGGCCCCAGACAATCGATCTGAGATCTACTTAAGTTTAGTCGTTTTTTGTTATTTTTTGCTTTGACCCCCGAGTATAAGATCCTGGCGTTTAAACCATGCTCGATTTTCAAAAATTCACATACTCGATTTCCGCATACTGAGAATGCTTCATGTGCGATTGCGTTGTTTCCCGTTATTCGTTGATTTCGGCATCCCCATATCTAATTGATCAGCTGTTGTCAAAGCCAAAAAGAGTATGACATCAGTCATTTAAAGTATACTCGATCTATTGAACATTATTTTTTCGCATACTCTAAAGGCCTACTATTTAGGACGCAAGTATGGGTATTCGGACACAGCCACTCTCTCCACACCTAAACTCTCACTGTGTGTGTGTGTGTGTGCCTGCATAGAAGGATGTTATCCTCAGTAAATAAATTGATAGGACTGTTCAGGGATGTAATGATGTATTGACCCTCAGGTAGAGTAGATTACTATCTGGTACCTTCCTGTTTTTTAGTACGCGGATGTGTTTTCGGAAACATGTATTTATGACTACGCTGGAGATGTTAGTTGGGCCCAGTGTTTGAGAGGCAATACACCCTCACAGGTTGTGTGCAGAAAACATATGATGGGTTTCTGAAAACGAATGGCTATTTTGGTCTACATGTAGGCATATATTTCTCCCCTCATTCAGTTCTGTACACAGGTATGACCTCTGGAAACCATGCTGCCTTGCTCTCAGCTCTATCCATCAAGTCTAACACAGTTGTTCCCCCAATACTCTCCCAACATCCATACCAACTAGGGTTGGGCATTTGAAGTTATTTCACTATTTGAATAATATCATGGCATTTTTTGGGATGTCCGGATAGTTTCAATAAAATAAATGCTCTTGACCAATCATAACGACAAAAATGCAGAGGGCAAAGGTAACACAACAGCGGACAGCTGCTATTTTCCAGTAGGTTTTGGCTAACCGCAACAGTGAAAGAGAAGTCTGATGTTCGCCATGATGGAACTGATTCTGTTTCAAAAAAGTTTTCTGGTGGGTGTTTTACATTGATCTGTGTCAGGTCTTGTGGAACCTCTGTAAGGTGTGTGCCTGTAATAGCAATTTGAAGTGGGGAAAATGTCATAGTCTACTGTTGTCAGGGCTGACTGGAGGGCTAAATGTGACCCAGCACCTTGATTCGGTCCTATGTAGCAAAATTTGAAATTGTTTTTTTACATTGGCTAAAAGTAGAGACTCAGGGCTAGTAAATTGAATTTCATACATTGCAGTTGAGGAACAATGAGAAAGTAAGTCTGCTTTGAAAGTTGATAAACTTGTAACCCCACTTTTGAGAATGTTTTAGTACACCTACTGGAGAGCTCTTTTTTTGTCTACACCCATTCAGCATAGTTCACACCCTCTTAAGCCTTAGTTCACACCCCCACCCATCTCTTTAATGATTCACGTGTGAAGCCATGTGCGAAATAGTGACTAAAAGTGGTGAAAGTAGTAGCAAAAATACACTATCTAGTCCTTGGTCTGTATCCTAATCTGACTTTGGTGCAGGTCATGTTCTTCACATTACAGTCTCTGGTAAACACACACTATATCAAATAAAATCTCAGTTTATTTGTCACATGCACAGGATACAGAAGGTGTAAATGGTACAGTGAAATGGTTAC
This sequence comes from Coregonus lavaretus, assembly GCF_964263955.1. Lineage (NCBI taxonomy): Eukaryota > Metazoa > Chordata > Actinopteri > Salmoniformes > Salmonidae > Coregonus > Coregonus lavaretus. Next base: position 29,450,401 of record NC_140026.1, read on the forward strand.
TTGCATAGTGTACTTTTTTTGTTTAGACCCATAATCCCCACCCATAGTACCATGCATGAATCTGCAGGTACCTAAAGATAGCTAGCTAACATTAGGCTATAACTAGCAATGCAAATGGCTTTCTGACAAAATGTAGAAACACATAATATCTGGAAATGTATGGAAATGACTCTTAACCCTATACAGTGCCTTTGGAAAGTATTCAGACACCTTGCAAATGTATTAAAAATAAAAACAGATACCTTATTTACATAAGTATTCAGACCCTTTGCTATGAGACTCAAAATTGAGCTCCGGTGCATCCTATTTCCATTGATCATTCTTGATGTTTCTACAACTCGATTGGAGTCAACCTGTGGTAAATTCAATTGATTGAACATGATTTGGAAAGGCTCACACCTGTCTATATACGATCCCACAGCGCATGTCAGAGCAAAAACCAAGCCCTGAGGTCAAAGGAATTGTCCGTAGAGCTCCGAGACAGGATTATGTCGAGGCACAGATCTGGGGAAGGGTACCAAAAAATGTCTGCAGCATTGAAGGTCCCCAAGAACATAGTGGCCTCCATCATTCTTAAATGGAATAAGTTTGGAACCACCAAGACTCTCTTCCTAGAGCTGGCCGCCCAGCCAAACTGAGCAATCTGAGGTGAAGGGCCTTGGTTAGAGAGGTGACCAAGAACCCGATGGTCACTCTGACAGAGCTCCAGAGTTCCTCTGTGGAGATGGAAGAACCTTCAAGAAGGACCACCATCTCTGCAGCACTCCACCAATTTGGCCAGACGGAAGCCACCAGATTCTCTGGTCTGAATGCGAAGTGTCACATCTGGAGGAATCCTGGCACCATCCCTACGTTGAAGCTTGGTGGTTACAGCATCGTGCTGTGGGAGTGTTTTTCAGCGGCAGGGACTGGGAGACTAGTCAGGATCGAGGGAAAGATGAACAGAGCAAAGTACAGAGATCCTTGATGAAAACCTGCTCCAGAGCGCTCAGGACCTCACACTGGGGCAAAGGTTCACCTTCCAACAGGACAACGACCCTAAGCACACAGTCAAGACAATGTAGGAGTGGCTTCGGGACAAGTCTCTGAATGTCCTTGAGTGGCCCAGCCAGAGCCCGGACTTGAACCTGATCGAACATCTCTGGAGAGACCTGAAAATCGCTGTGCAGCAACACTCCCCATCCAACAGCTTGAGAGAATCTGCAGAGAAGAATGGGAGAAACTCCCTAAATACAGGTGTGCCAAGCTTGCAGCGTCATACCCAAGAAGACTCGAGGCTGTAATCGCTGCCAACGGTGCTTCAACAAAGTACTGAGTAAAGGGTCTGAGTACTTATGTAAATGTGATATTTCAGTTTATTTGTAATATGCAAACATTTCGAAAAACCAGTTTTTACTTATGATTCAATCCATTTTAGAATTAGGCTGTAACGTAACAATGTGAAAAAGTCAAGGGGTCTGAATACTTTCCGAATGCACATGGGTAAACGCTTCTCCCTATCTGTCATGGATGCCAAGGTTGCCCTTAGTTTGAAGATGAAATCCGGAGACAGGTTTTTTAAACCACAGCCGTCTGTGTTCTCTTTTTGACTCCAACTGCATTTTGCAATCATACTCTGCTTCCACCGGGCATTCCACTGATTTCAAAACTGTCAACTTCTTCCGTGACAACACTGTTTATCGCTGTTTCTTCCCCATCACTGTCATCAGAAGACTCTACAATGTATGGATCAATGAAAATGTTTTAACCTAAATCAGGGATTTCCCCATCGTTTGATACATTTTCAGAGTCAGAGCGAGTCAGCATGGCATGATCGTCCTCCAGAAAGTAGTCCTCCACATTTTTTTCCCACTGATCTTTGTCGATACCGCCTGTTAAATTCAGTTGTGTGCAGTAGCAACACTTGCTGTTCTTCATGAGATCTTTCAAAAAAGCTGCGGTAGAAAGGATTATCGACACAAACTGAGCAGCTCATGTTATAGACAGAAGCATGCTACACGGCAGACCAATCTGAACTCGTCTCTCGGCATCTCCAGCCCATCCATTATCTCAGCCAATCATGGCTAGCGGGAAGGTTCCCGTCCTTTTCCGTGGCTAAACCAACTAAGCTCGTTATTTATTTATTTATTCGTATTTACAGATGGCATACACATTTGTTATTAAGGCACATGAATGTTCACATGTTCCAGAAGGCATTTCTGGGCCAAAATGCATTTTGCTAAAAAAAAAATGGATTTAATGTTCAAATGCCTCATGTGATGTAGTGACATACGCCTAGCTTCCTGGAACGGGTCACAAATGCACTATAATAATACACTTTATTTTTATGTAAAACGCAACATAAAAGATAATGTAAGAATTTATTTAAAACATTCAAATATCATGGTGTATCCTTGTATGGAACAATTTTAATTTAAACAATGTGTTTTCATTGTTAAAATAGACCTATAATTTATTCTCTCCAAAAATTAACACTCAAGTGAAAGAATACTAATTCCTAATACAAACCTCCCACCAAAACCCACATTTATTTTGATCCCTAAAATAAAATGTATATTAAACAAGCCTACTAAGCGTCTGTCCTAGAAAAAGAGGCCCTGAAACTAAGGTTGGAACCTAAAATGTTATGTTTTCATCAGTGCAGAAAACACTTAATGTCACTCCTACCCTGGCTCTGCTCCCTCCCCGCTGTTCAGACGCGGCCTTGTTTGTGGAACATTCCAGAAGCCATCAGGGAGACACCAAGACTCATGAATATGGATTTCCCCATAATTGTGGCAGAAGTATTTTATTGTAACGAAATCAGCAGTCTAAATCGGCAACCTGTTCGGAGGGGCGAGCGAGCACTGGATGTTTATCATTGGATTCAGAGCTTTTAATTGGCCCTACACTTGTTAGACATAACAAACACGGGAGGCTTTGGAATTCTTCTCTTGTTTCTCCACTGCTGGTCGTGTGTAGAGGGTGTCACCACCATTTCTCAGTTAGGTCACTAGTGGCATTCTTCAGTGTGAAGTGTGTGTGTGTGTGTGTGGCTTTTACTAGAAGACACTAACATGTCTCTTGTAATTGCTCCCGCTCTAGGTTTCCTATGCTCGTCCAAGCTCAGCCTCCATTAGAGATGCAAATTTGTACGTCAGTGGCTTGCCAAAAACCATGACTCAGAAAGAACTGGAGCAGCTCTTCTCGCAGTATGGACGCATCATTACCTCACGCATTCTGGTGGACCAGGTGACCGGTGAGTAGGAGCCCCCCCCCCACACACACACACACACACACACACACACACACACACACACACACATATCTGGCATACAAACAAAATGCCTCAGCCAGGCCTCAGGAATACATATCAGAGGTGGCAGTATGCGGTCCCAAATAAGCAATTTTCCGCTGCAGACATTCATTAAATATGAATAGCTGCATGAAATATGAAACCCACCCCCACCCCTTCTTTCCCTCTCCAACCTCCCCCTCTCCCCTCATGTCCTCATTGCCCCTGAAGGTGTAGCTGTAATGCCTGTTTCATGGCAGAAAATACAATTCATTTACAATTGTTATAATATCCATTTCTAAACTGTCATGTGGAAATGGAATCTGTACACTCCTAATAAACAGAATTTCTATCGCGGAGACATTTCCCACCCCCTCTCTGCTGCAGACAATATTCTCCCTGGCAAGGATTAGGGACAATGCTTCCATATGTACAGCACCAGTCATTCAAGGGTTTTTCTTTATTTTTACTATTTTCTACATTGTAGAATAATAGTGAAGACATCAAAACTATGAAATAACACATGGAATCATGTAGTAACCAAAAAACTGTTAAATCAAAATATTTTATATTTAAGATTCTTCAAGGTAGCCACCCTTTGCCTTAATGACAGCTTTGCATTATCTCAACCAGCTTCATGAGGTAGTAACCTGGAATGCATTTCAATTAACAGGTGTGCCTTGTTAATGTGTGGAATGTCTTTCCTCCTTAATGCATTTGAGCCAATCAGTTGTGTTGTGACAAGGTAGAGGTGCTATACAGAAGCTAGCCCTATTTGGTAAAAGACCAAGTCCATATTATGTCAAGAACAGCTCAAATAAGCAAAGGGAAACGACAGTCCATCATTACTTTAACACATGAAGGTCAGTTAATCCGGAAAATTTCAGGAACTTTGAACGTTTCTTCAAGTGCAGTCGCAAAAACCATCAAGCCCTATGATGAAATTGGCTCTCATGAGGACCGCGACAGGAAAGGAAGACCCAGAGTTACCTCTGCTGCAGAGGATAAGTTCATTAGTGACCATCCTCAGAAATTGCAGCCCAAATATATGCTTCACAGAGTTCAAATAACAGACACATCTCAACATCAAGTTCAGAGGAGACTGCGTGAATCAGGCCTTCATGGTCGAGGCCTTCATGGTGGAATTGCTGCAAAGAAACCACTACTAAATGACACCAATATGAAGAAGATACTTGCTTGGGCCAAGAAACACAAGCAATGTACATTAGACCGATTGAAATCTGTCCTTTGGTCTGATGAGTCCAAATTTGAGATGTTTGGTTCCAACCACCTTGTCTTTGTGAGATGCAGAGTAGGTGAACGGATTATCTCTGCATGTGTGATTCCCACCGTGAAGCATGGAGGAGGAGATGTGATGGTGTGGGGATGCATTGCTGGTGACACTGTCTGTGATTTATTTAGAATTCAAGGCACACTTAACTAGCATGGCTACCACCACATTCTGCAGTGATACGCCATCCCATCTGGTTTGGGCTTAGTGGGACGATCATTTGTTTTTCAACAGGACAATGACCCAACACACCTCCAGGCTGTGTAAGGGCAATTTAACCAAGAAGGAGAGTGATTGAGTGCTGCATCAGATGACCTGGCCTTCACAATCATCCGACCTCAACCCAATTGAGATGGTTTGGGATGAGTTGAACTGCAGAGTGAAGGTAAAGCAGCCAACAAGTGCTCAGCATATGTGGGAACTCCTTCAAGACTGTTGGAAAAGCATTCCTCATGAAGCTGGTTGAGAGAATGCCAAGAGTATGCAAAGCTGTCAAGGTAAAGGGTGGCTATTTGAAGTATCTCAAATATAAAATATATTTTGATTTCTCTACCATAAGCCCCCTCAACGTTGCTGAGGAGTATTTCTGTCTGTAATAAAGCCCTTTTGTGGGGGAAGAAAGAATTCTGATTGGCTGGGCCTGGCTCCCCAGTGGGTGGACCTCCCAAGTGGGTGGGCCTATGCCCACCCAGAACCACCAATGGCTGCGCCCCTACCCAGTCATGTGAAATCCATAGATTAGGGCCTAATGAATTCATTTCAATTGACTGATTTCCTGCTATGAACTGTAACGCAGTAAAATCTTTGAAATTGTTGCATGTTGTGTTTAAATTTTTGTTCAGTATAATTTGATGCCAAGGCAATTTTGGGTTGTTTTTATATAAGAACGTGACTGCAGAGCAAGTGACTACTTACTCATATATCCAGTCAGTTTTCGAGAAGGAATCTTATTCCTGCTTCCCCGTCTGCAAATATGTTGAACCCGGTGGTTTGACTACAGGGATATCATTGACTTGTGGGGTTTGTGGTTCTGATTTTGAAAAGGAAGACTTACATTTCAAATATCAGGTGTAGGCTTGATGTTTCAATGACTGTTTGACCACAAATGTGTTTGTTATGCTGCTCATCACTTTATTTTCTGCCAAGTATGTTGGCATGGCCTTGCAATAGACAGCACGACCAAGTGGACTGGGGACAGCCAGGAGACATCAGGCCAGGTAGTCCTGAGGCATGGTCCTAGGGCTTAGGTCCTCCGGGAGGGGAGAAAGGGAGAGAGGGAGAGAGAGAGAGAGAGAGAGAGAGAGAGTGAGAGAGAGAGAATTAGAGGGAACATACTGGAGGCTGAGACGGGGGGGGGGGGTCGGGAGACACTGTGGCCCCGTCCGACAATACCCCCGGCCAGGGCCAACCAGGAAGGATATAAACCCACCCACTTTGCCAAAGCACAGCCCCCACACTACCAGAGGGATATCAACAGACCACCAACCTACTACCCTGAGACAAGGCTGAGAATAGCCCACAAAGATCTCCTCCACTGCACGAGCCCGAGGGGGCGACAAACCGGACAGGAAGACCACGTCAGTGACTCAACCCACTCAAGTGACGCACCCCTCCTAGGGACGGCATGGAAAGCACCAGTTTGCCAGTGACTCAGGCCCCGTAATAGGGTCAGAGGCAGAGAATCCCAATGGAGAGACGGGAACTGGATAGGCAGACCATTCCATAAAAATTGAGCTCTATAGGAGAAAGCTCTGCCTCCAGCTGTTTGCTTAGAAATTCTAGGGACAATAAGGAGGCCTGTGTCTTGTGACCGTAGCATACGTGTAGGTATGTACAGCAGGACCAAATCGTAGAGATAGGTAGGAGCAAGCCCATGTAATGCTTTGTAGGTTAGCAGTAAAACCTAGTATATCGTGCTGCCTCACGTTACAGAAACAGAAGATAGACTCCTTCCCTATGGCCAGTTCTGGCTCGGACAGGGCTTACTTACTATAATGACATGTAGCTAACCAAGTCACTCAGGGTCACGATATTGCATCCGTCTAAACATGTGACACTTGCGGTCCCCAGGTGTCTCCAGAGGAGTGGGTTTTATCAGGTTTGACCGGCGAATCGAAGCAGAAGAAGCCATCAAGGGCCTGAACGGCCAAAAACCGCCAGGCGCTACAGAGCCCATCACAGTGAAGTTTGCCAACAACCCCAGCCAGAAGACCAGCCAGGCACTGCTCTCCCAGCTGTACCAGTCGCCCAATCGAAGGTGCCCCGGACCCCTTGCACAGCAGGCACAGCGCTTCAGGTAAAGGGGCACACCAAAAACAAACCCACTTACCTACCGCATTCTGATTAGACCTAAACAAAGTCATAGCCAACCTACAATGATATGGAATCAATTTATTCCTCACAGGTGAAAGGAATTATAGGGCCCTATAAAATCTGTTGAATTTTTCACCTTGTTCCATTTAGTTTTATCCCAAATTCCGTTTTCTCAGTTTTGTTTTTACAGATTTCAGATTTGTCTGTTTTTCAGGTTTTCTCAAAATCTAACTTTTTTTAAAAGAAAAACAACAATGTGATGTTCTAAGTCCACAGCAATGGTTAAACCATTTACATTTTTGGGTGTAGATACCCTTTAATTCAAGTGTGCACCAGCAAGAGACTGGCTTGGTTAGCAGTGTTTCTGTAGCACGCACGTGATTGCGGATTGATGCAAATAATCATATCATTCTGCCAGGTTAGGCATAGACTACTTTGTAGTTAACATTTAATATAAAAGGTTTTTGGGAAAGCTTTTCCATCTACCAGAAGACGGTTGTCGTTAGCATCATCGTTAACGGCTACACAAAGTGGTAGACAAATGCACGTACACAGACGGGCGCCATTCCCACGCCGTTGCCTCTTCATGAAAGTTGAAAGAAAATACGATTAACTTATGCATTTTGTACATATCATAATCTTGGGCAAATTAATACATTTTCTAATAAATTGAATACATTTTGTTGATTTCCTACTTAAGTTCAATCGGTTTTTGAACAGTTTTAATGTCTGGATTCTGTGATTCCGTCCTCGTTCTCCTCATCGATTTTATAGGGCCCTAGAATTCGCATTTGAATTGTCTCACTTAAAAGTGGAATACTATAGGCTACATTACGCTACAACATTGTTTTACTTAACAAAACATCCAGTGTTATTCAGAATACTGATGGTATTCATGTTTCAACCATATGTACTTTGCCGTGTTCCTCCTGTTGCAAATATCTCATCTTGTTTAACGTAAGCGTGGGTTTGGGGGATTTTGCAAATTTTGGAGTTGAGTATTTTGGTCATTGAAACACTTGACTATTGGAAAGCCCCCTTGAATAAAAGGCAAACACTCTGTAATGGGCTGTCCAAATTGACTTAACCATTTGATTTTTGGCAACCTTTTAATGGAATTGAATGTATTCTAATTCAAACTGTCATGTAAGCCTAATACTTTAACCATACTTTTCTTCCTTAGTGACTCTCTTCGTATTTGCGTATTTTATTAATATGGGTGCACTTGCAGTTCATAATGGCTTTTTATTCCTTTTCATCATGCTTTTTGACCATATAATGGTACACGTTTGCCCTTTACACTGACATTTGTGTGAATATACTACACATCATAAACAATGTAATTTGGAAGTAATTTCCCTGGGGATATCCTGAGAGTGAATTTGCTTTAAACTCTCGTACATCTGCGCATTGGCATCTTTAATGAATGTGTTCAACTTCATCAGTGTTCTGTAGAATACAGTATGTGCTTCAACTGAACTCCACTTTCTTCATTTCAGGTTGGACAATCTGCTAAACATGGCATACGGAGTCAAGAGGTAATTTATCTATTTTTACTGATATTTTATACAAGATTTCTGTGTCAAAAGTGGACATAGCAAATTTCGATTGGGCTATATTCCTCAGAAAATGTCAGTTGCGGCAATTATGCATAAGGACAAATTTTGACACGTGTGTTTTCCACCCGAGATTGTGTCTGTTAGGCCTAGATCTTTTTCCATGACAATGTTCAGCAGTGGATGTATAGGCTGTTGGTTTGAGCGATTCAGGGGTGAGTGTATGGCATTCATTATAGCGACTACAATTGAGGTTGGTGGTGAATGAAATATTCTGGCATTTGTGTAAACTAGTGCGTGTTTGTATGTTGCGGGTATGTGGAATTTGACTGTGTCTGTGTGTGTGTGTGTGTGTGCGTGTGTGTTAAGAAGAGCGTGTCATGGGGGGAACACTGCTGCGCTCTGAGGCTGATTCACGCTGGCAGGAGAAAGGCCAGTGACAGGTCACATGTCACACAGTAAGCACATACCTGATCCTATAACCCTGGGCACTCTTTCTTCCTCTCACTCTTTCCCTCTGCCTACTCTACATGCACTGCCACTGGGGCTCATCTCTGAATTTTCCACTTTCATTTGAGATCTGACTGATTGAGGCGGTTTAGTTTTAGAACAGTCACAATAGGTTAATTTATTCACTGTAAAGGAACGTGTCTGCCCACAGACCTTGAATTAATACTGCTTTTCCTCATAGTTCTCCATTGCGCTCCGTGTCAAACTTTGTCCATTATTGACAATTGTGTCCTGTTTTAAACAACCGAGCAGCGGTGTTACATCAGCCGCCTCTCAGGAACTTCAGACTCCAGTATGGCATTTTGTTTGAGCTTAATTTCCCACACTGCCTTCCTGAAGTGTGATTGAAGTGTAATCCTTCAGAAGTTAAAACGCCCTTCACTGGGTGATGGTAGACTTGTGATTTCTCTCCCCCACTGCTTGTGGGCTGGTGTCTTGGTTGCCAAATCCCAGGGTCATTGATGCTCTGAGCACACCTGTCATAGTGCATGTTCCCTGAGAGGCCAACTGGAGCAGCTAATCTAATCTGACACTGCCGAAATAATTCATGCCCTCCTGTGCACTTTGCTTTTTGTTTCCTCAAACTACATAACCACGATTACCTACGAGCTGTGATTTTGGCGGACTTAATTATTGTCTATGTAGCCTAAATCCCAATTTCATAGGGAGCGACTTCCCTCCTGGTTTTTGAGATTTTCCAGGAAATTTTAGAACTGGGCCATTTTAAGGTCTAGTGTAGTCAAACATGTCATTTTCATGTGTTTTCTATACACTGAGTGTACAAAACATTAAAACCTACTCTTTCCATGACAGACTGACCAGGTGAAAGCTATCATCCCTTATTGATGTCACGTGCTAAATCCACTTCAATCAGTGCAAATGAAGGGGAGGAGACAGGTTAAAGAAAGATTTTTAAAACTTGAGACAATTTACATGGATTGTGTATGTGTACTATTCAGAGGGTGAATGGGCAAGACAAAAAATATAAGTGCCTTTGAACGAGGTATGGTAGTAGGTGCCAGGCGCACCGGTTTGTGTCAAGAACTGCAACGTTGCTGGGTTTTTCACGCTCAACAGTTCACGTGTGTATGAAGAATGGTCCACCACTCAAAGGACATCCAGACAATTTGACACAACTGTGGGAAGCATTGGAGTCAACATGGACTATCATTCCCGTGGAACGATTTTGACACCTTGTCCATGGCCAAACTGCCAAAGGTGCTTCAACAAAGTACTGAGTAAAGGGTCTGAATACCTATGTAAATGTGATATTTCCAGTTTTTTTCATACATTTGTTTTGTTATTATGGGGTATTGTGTGTAGCTTGATTGGAGGGGGGAGGGGGAAGGGGGGACAATTTAATCCACTTTAGAATCAGGCTGTAACGTAACAAAATGTGGAAAAAGTCAAGGGGTCTGAATACTTTCCGATTGCGCAGTATCTACAGAAATAATACTCCTTTCTCTTGCTCACATTGAGGGAGAGGTTGTTGTCCTGGCACCACACTGCCAGGTCTCTGACCTCCTCCCTATAGGCTGTCTCATCATTGTCGGTGATCAGGCCTACCACTGTTATCATCAGCAAACTTGATGATGGTGTTGGAGTCGTGCTTGGCCAAGCAGTCGTGGGTGAACAAGGGAGTACTGGAGAGGACTAAGCACGCACCCCTGAGGGGCCCCAGTGTTGAGGATCAGCGTGGCTGTCTACCCTTACCACCTGGGGGCGGCCCATCAGGAAGTCCAAAATCCAGTTGCAAAGGGAGGTGTTTAGTCCCAGGGTCCTTAGCTTAGTGATGAGCTTAGTGAAGCTGCAACAATTATGTTGCAGCTTCAGCAACACGGACAGCATGATAGACACCGTTGATGTTCTGTGGTGGTCGCTGCAGCAGGGAGGAGAGAAGAGGCAACGGGTGCTAGTCACAGCCACACTTTTTTTTTTTTACACAGCACAGCAAGTCTGAGCCAGGCCCGGCACAATCAAATCTGTTGTGGTCAGACTCCCACTAGTCATTTGTGTGTCTTAATTATTTAATCAAGCAGTTTGCTTAAAGCATCAGACAAGCTCAGTGTATATAGTTGATTTGATTAAAACACATTTCGAGAACAGACTACTCTTGGTCGATAAAGATTTTTTTTTTGTCTGTGACAGCCCTAGTTTGCAGTATACTTGTTGAAGGGGGTGTGTCGTCTACCATCATTCACTTCCGGAAGTTTACTCGAAATACGAGTGAAACAGCCCTTCACCTCATTTTGGTATAACGTCTTTGGTCTGACAGACGTTTACGTGACAACCAGAATGCATTGTATGATGTCAACAAACATGGCGACACACATAGCTGGCAATTAGTTCAGCATTAGCTCATCATAATCAGTACAACCTTAAAAAAATATATATACACACGTGTCCATTACAATCTATGCAAGAATCGGAATGCATGATTTGTCACCAGTACTTGAAAACATGTTAATAAAACAGTAAATACATTATGCTGTATATATACTTACGGTGTGCTACAGTAGAAATGACAACACAATATGCAGAAACTATAATGATGAATTAATAAGGCACTTACTTTGATAGGAACGCACACTTGTCCAAAGTTATTATTTGTAGTGAAGGCAATGCAGGCGCCAGCTGGAAAATGTGCCAGGGAGGAAAAAGTTTGTGCTTGGGCTCAGTAATGGCTCAAACGTAAATTGTCCGCAACAGTGAAATGGGCTACAGTGAGGGAAAAAGTATTTGATCCCCTGCAGATTTTGTATGTTTGCCCACTGACAAAGAAATTATCAGTCTATAATTTTAAAGGTAAGTTTATTTGAACAGTGAGAGACAGAATAACAACAAAAAAATCCAGAAAAACGCATGAATGTTATAAATTGATTTGCATTTTAATGACGGAAATAAGTATTTGATCCCTCTGCAAAACATGACTTAGTACTTGGTGGCAAAACCCTTGTTGGCAATCACAGAGGTCAGACGTTTCTTGTAGTTGGCCACCAGGTTTGCACACATCTCAGGAGGGATTTTGTCCCACTCCTCTTTGCAGATCTTCTCCAAGTCATTAAGGTTTCGAGGCTGACATTTGGCAACTCAAACCTTCAGCTCCCTCCACAGATTTTCTATGGGATTAAGGTCTGGAGACTGGCTAGGCCACTCCAGGACCTTAATGTGCTTCTTCTTGAGCCACTCCTTTGTGGCCTTGGCCATGTGTTTTGGGTCATTGTCATGCTGGAAAACCCATCCACGACCCATTTTCAATGCCCTGGCTGAGGGAAGGAGGTTCTCACCCAAGATTTGACGGTACATGGCCCCATCCATCGTCCCTTTGATGCGGTGAAGTTGTCCTGTCCCCTTAGCAGAAACACACCCCCAAAGCATAATGTTTCCGCCTCCATGTTTGACGGTGGGGATGGTGTTCTTGGGGTCATAGGCAGCATTCCTCCTCCTCCAAACATGGTGAGTTGAGTTGATGCCAAAGAGCTCGATTTTGGTCTCATCTGACCACAACACTTTCACCCAGTTCTCCTCTGAATCATTCAGATGTTCATTAGCAAACTTCAGAGGGGCATGTATATGTGCCTTCTTGAGCAGGGGGACCTTGCGGGCGCTGCAAGATTTCAGTCCTTCACGGCGTAGTATGTTAGCAATTGTTTTCTTGGTGACTATGGTCCCAGCTGCCTTGAGATCATTGACAAGATCCTCCCGTGTAGTTCTGGGCTGATTCCTCACCGTTCTCATGATCATTGCAACTCCACGAGGTGAGATCTTGCATGGAGCCCCAGGCTGAGGGAGATTGACAGTTTTGTGTTTCTTCCATTTGCGAATAATCGCACCAACTGTTGTCACCTTCTCACCAAGCTGCTTGGCGATGGTCTTGTAGCCCATTCCAGCCTTGTGTAGGTCTACAATCTTGTCCCTGACATTCTTGGAGAGCTCTTTGGTCTTGGCCATGGTGGAGAGTTTGGAATCTGATTGATTGCTTCTGTGGACAGGTCTTTTATACAGGTAACAAACTGAGATTAGGAGCACTCCCTTTAAGAGTGTGCTCCTAATCTTAGCTCGTTATCTGTATAAAAGACACCTGGGAGCCAGAAATCTTTCTGATTGAGAGGGGGTCAAATACTTATTTCCCTCATTTAAAATGCAAATCAATTTATAACAGTTTTGTTGTTATTCTGTCTCTCACTGTTCAAATAAACCTACCATTAAAATTATAAACGGATCATTTCTTTGTCAGTGGGCAAACGCACAAAATCAGCTGGGGATCAAATACTTTTTTCCCTCACTGTACTTCTATGTGAATTAATGAGGAGGCGGAACGCACCTCAATTTGAACTGTTAGAAAATAAAACTTGTTAGAAAATAATTTGAAATTGACAAGTTGAAACAGCCTATAGATAATTAGCAGGCAGCGTGCCTTGGTTTGAGGGCAGTGTGCGTTAACTGTCCTGTTGCGTAACAATCACATTTTGGAACAGTGAGTACATTCCGACATCACTCGCATCAAAAAAATTGCGCAGTTGCGAGCGTTATAGATATTTGGAACTCATGGGTGAAAAGTTAATTGTTACCCAGAAATTATATCATATTGAGATAGAAACTGCTGCATTGGACGTTTAAGGAAGTATGCAATTTTTTGCCTAAGGTGGTCAAGTGGCAATGAGAAAATGGGGTCAATTTTGGTGTTTGGCGTAGCTCAAACTTAATGTAGCCATGTACATGCAGTTGAAAGTGATTGTGTCAAGTGAACATCTTTTTTGTGCCGTTAGATAAAACCTAAAAACAATTTAATGAGTTCAATGAAAAGTCACTGAAATACCAGCAGTTTGTAGTTCATGCTTGTCAGTGATGCCTGTCTGCTGTCTGGGTTTTGCATTGACCCATGCTTGTCTTTGTGTTTTACAGCAGGTTCTCCCCCATTGCCATCGATGGAGTGACCAGCCTGGCTGGCATCAACATCCCGGGGAATGCGGGCACCGGCTGGTGCATTTTTGTCTACAATCTGGCTCCGGATGCAGACGAGAGCATCCTGTGGCAGATGTTTGGACCATTTGGTGCCGTCACAAACGTTAAAGTCATCCGCGACTTCAACACAAATAAGTGCAAAGGGTTCGGATTTGTCACCATGACTAACTATGACGAGGCAGCCATGGCCATCGCCAGCTTGAACGGATACCGCCTCGGGGACAGAGTTCTGCAAGTCTCGTTCAAAACCAACAAAACGCACAAAGCCTAATCTCCATCTCAGATTGTTTATAGAAAACTCTACAGAAAATGGAAAAACATTAAATGGAAACCTACCGACCATAAACTTTCTACATTAGTAAAAATATCTTTGTAAATCAGTGTTACGAAGGGAAACTATATTTAGCGTCCAAAGTTTTCTTTGTTTTCCTTCATTGCTAGGCTTTGCAACTTCTTAAAATACTTTGCGTTGAACCAGAAAAAATACTTCAGGTTGTCACACCTGTAATGTTGCATTCAATTGCAGTCTTTAAAGATAGACCTTTTAAAATGTTACTACAGCTTATTATTTTTTTGCTGCACATCTGCTTTGAACCATTATGTCTTGTAAGGCTTTGTGATTATTTGTAAAAAAAAAAAAATCTGTGTCCTGATTTGCCTTAGGTGCGTTTGGGTCTTAATTGGTTAAAAAGTATTTATTTTGGATTATTCATAGTTTTTCTTATTTTTGTAAGTATTTTGTTTATCATAATATGAGTTGTTTATTGATTGGCTGCATAATGTTGCTTATTGTAAAATGTAAATAAGACAAAAAAAAGAATAACCTAAAGCAGTAACTTGCCAAAGAGCTATGAAACTCTTTGATGTGGGTTTAAAAAGCATCTATTTTTATAAAAAATGAAAATTTGGAGACACTTTTTACTGGACCTGGAACAAATATTTTGACTTGGATACTTTGAGAAATATCTTCATATGAGACCTTGTGAGCTTTTGAACTTTACCAGAAAGTTTGCTGTGGTTTAAATTTATGGAGAGATGTGTATAATCTTTCGGTTCTAGAATCAATGGCAGTGCTGGTTTCATTTGTAAAATCTGTGGGTTGTCCTATCATCCTGGTTGTTATAACTAGAAACGCACATTCAGATTTGATTTGGAGAGACAGACAGAAAAATACAAAGGTTTATTCGCAAAAGTGCATGCAAAATTATAAAGTGGAAATATCTTAAATGTAAAAGCAGGATAAAAATCAGTTCTTCCTAAATGATTCCCTTCAGACAGAGCTCATGGTGTTGTGTGGTGTACTTACTATATCATTAGACTCATTTTGTCTTTATATTAAACAAATAAGGGTTTTACCTGCTTTGTATGAAAGAGGACAAGCTAGATAAAACCGGCAGCATCTAAAGAAAACTAGTTTGAATGAAGAATGGAAAGGATTACTCCTGAGCTTACAGCTATGTAAATAAGTCATTTTTTATGTTAAGTATTTGGCTAACTTATTTTGTTTATTAATTTGGAACTTTATGGAAAAGTGCTTTTTTATTTACGAGGACGTACAAATATGATTTTTATTTTGGATATTGCCTTTGATTTGTTTGACTCAAAGTTGTTTACATTCAGTTGAAAAACTTTATTTGTTGTCCTATGGACTAGCATTACAGTGTAAGATTTGTTGGTGGTTTGGTCTTTAGATAGTCTTGCTTCTGCTATTAAGAAAACTAGACATTTAAGTTGGTTTGTTTTTATATCTAAACATTATAGATATATATTTATGTGGTAAAGAATGGATATAAACCACAGTTTTGAACTATTTGATTACCTTTTCTTCATGTTCATATATACGTAATGCATATAAACTGTCTTAAAAATCGTAAAAAGGTGTACATTGCTTTATTCACTTTGGGGAAGGACAATGAAGCAGTTCCATGACCGTAGTAAAAAGGGTTGCAAGGGGTTGCAAGAGATTGCTGAACGTCTTGCTTATCTCGAACAAACGGAGGCTGGTCAAGCCTTAAATGCACTGAATACTGCACCTGCATCCTGCTTTGTATTTAACTAAATATTAGACATGCTTCCCCTTAAAACAAGCAGTGTGTGCGTTATATATTTATCTTAGCAACTGCTTTTCTTTCTGGTTTGACTTGTTTCTTTTTTGGGTTACTTACTTGTACAAGTTAAACTTTGATTATAGATGAGCTGTGACACACCTGCTGCTGTGGGGGAGGGGCCCTATTTTTTCAAGCCCCTCACTGGTCTTGATTGAGGGTAACTGTTAACGGAACAGAGGGGGATCCGGCGTGACGAAATTAGTCCCCCTGCCCCCACTTTATCTCAATTCTAAATGTGAGAATGATTATTTATTTGAAGTTATACAGTATGACTTTGTTCACAGCATTTTAGGGATAGAATATATCTTTTGAATATTTAAAAGGATGTACATGTTGTTTTCTTTTTTTGGAATACTTTGTATTTTTTCATGTTCAGTACATCAATAAATAAATTGAAGGGAAATGCACCTCTGTGGCTGGACCCCGTGTGTTCAGCACAACCCTCAAGTTAACGTCTCAGACATTTCACATTTCTTAGTTTGTATAAAATACCATCCAGAGGCAATGAGTCACACAAAGCTTGTCCATGTGGAATTTCTTTTGTAGTGCTGTTTGTGATTGATTGATATCCATCCCCTAGTTTTTCTTCATATTGCTCTTCACTCCAAAGGGAATGGGTAGCGTAGCACCTGGCCGCCAGTGAATTGCAGGTGGAAAGGCTAGTGCAAGTCTTAAATCAGACAGTTGGTCCGTGACCATAGGAAAATGCACCTGAAAAAAATTATTGTTTGAGGTCATTAGTTCGAGGTCTTTTGGGTTTTGATTTACAAACAATATAGATTTGATTTATTTTACATTATTTACTTGTTTTCTATCTTTGGGCAGTAGATTCAGTGAGAGGTAAAGTTATAAAGATAACCCTGTCCTTTCTAGTCTTAAGTTGCACTGTGTGGGTGTGGCCCATATCACCAATGTTGCGGGGGTCAGACGCCGACACATGGCCCAAATGGACGTGCATGATCAGGAAACCTGGGAAATGAGCATGCTACAGCTACTGTAGTACCACATCCAAATGACAATAACACCACTTAGTAACCTCCTATTCATCTCCAGCACCATACCAGTGTCAGTAAAAACGGCGCGTTTCTATGATCAATGGTTAAAAAGATGAGACACAAAAAATAAAAACGTATCTGTGACATCACAGGGAAGGATTAAAAGTAAGAAAAAAATATTTTTAAAAACCTGCAATGTGTTTCTAGCCAGAGGGAGGGTATTTTATTCTAATAAAATGTTATTATTCACATGCTTTGTAAACAGGAGTAGACTAACAGTGAAATGCTTACCTACGGGCTGTTCCCAACAATGCAGAGAGAAGGAAAATAGTAGAAAATGTATAACACGTCATAATAAATGTGACTGACCGGCTCGATTCGGTCTTATGTCACAAAGATTGAAAATGTGTTTTTTACATTGGATAAAAATCTAGAAATAAGACAAAAGAACTGAACTTGAGCGTGCATAACTATTCACCCCCCCCCAAAGCTAATGGAAAAACATCCCCACAGCATGATGCTGCCACCACCATGCTTCACTGTGGGGATGGTGTTCTCTGGGTGATGGGAGGTGTTGGGTTTGCGCCAGACATAGCTTTTTCCTTGATGGCCAAAAAGCTATCCTATGGACAGATACTCCAATATCCGCTTGGCAGGTTTGTTGTGGTGCAATATTCTTTCAATGTTTTTATAATGGATTTAACGGTGCTCCGTGGGATGTTCTAAGTTTCTGATATTTTTTTATAACCCAACCCTGATCTGTACTTCTCCACAACTTTGTCCCTGACCTGTTTGGAGAGCTCCTTGGTCTTCATGGTGCCCCTTGCTTAGTGGTGCCCCTTGCTTAGTGGTGTTGCAGACTCTGGGGCCTTTCAGAACAGGTGTATGTATACTGAGATCATATGACACTTAGATTGCACACAGGTGGACTTTATTTAACTAATTATGTGACTTCTGAAGGTAATTGGTTGCACCAGATCTTATTTAGGGTCTTAATAGCAAAGGGTGTGAATACATACGCACGCACCACTTTTCCATTATTTTTTTTAATTATTTCACTTCACCAATTTGGACTATTTTGTGTATGTCCATTACATGAAACCAAATAAAAATCAATTTAAATTACAGGTTGTAATGCAACAAAATAGGAAAAACACCAAGGTGGATGAATACTTTTGCAAGGCACTGTAGCTGACAACGTCTTAACTTTAGCTAAATTACATTCATTATTACCAATCATTATTTGCAAGTTAATGGCGAGCTAATTACAGAAAATTAGCTTGACGCTCTCGACCCACTCCACTACTGCCCGTTGATGTGAATGGGGGTGTGCTCGGCCCTCTGTTTCCTGTTGTCCACGATCAGCTCCTTTTGTCTTTCTGACGTTGAGGGAGAGGTTGTTTTCCTGGCACAACACTGCCAGGTCTCTGACTACCACCCTATAGGCTGTCTCATCGTCATCTGTGATCAGGCTTACCACCGTCGTGTCGTCAGCAAACTTAATGATGGTGTTGGAGTGGCGCAAGACCACAAAGTCGTGGGTGAACAGGAAGTACAGGAGGGGACTAAGCACGCACCCCTGTGTTGTTGCACGCACTACCCTCACCACCTGGGGGTGGCCCGTCAGGAAGTACAGGATCCAGTTACATTGGGAGGTGTTCAGTTCCAGGGTCCTTAGCTTAGTGATGAGCTTGGAGGGCACTATGGTGTTGAACGCTGCACTGTAGTCAATGAACAGCATTTTCACATAGATGTTCCTCTTGTCTAGGTGAGAGAGGGCAGTGTGGAGTGCATTAGAGATTGCGTCATCTGTTGGGATGGTATGCGAATTAGAGTGGGTCCAAGGTGTCTGGGATGATGGTGTTGTGAGCCATGACCAGCCTTTCAAAGCATTTCATGGCTACATATGTGAGTGCTACGTGGCGATAGTCATTTAGACAGGTTACCTTGGTGTTCTTGGGCACAGGGACTATGGTGGTCTGCTTGAAACATGTAGGTATAACAGACTGGGTCAGGGAGAGAAAAATGTTAGTAAAGACAGTTGCCAGCTGGTCAGCACATGCTCTGAGTACGCGTCATGGTAAGCCTTTTTTTAAGGTCTTACTCACATTGGCTACGGAGAGTGTGATCACACAGTCGTACGGAAAAGCTGGTGCTCTCATGCATGGTTCAGTGTTGCTTGCTCGAAGCGAGCATAGAAGGCATTTAGCTCGTCTGGTAGGCTTGCATCACTGGCTGGGTTTCCCTTTGTAATCAGTGATAGTTTGGAAGCCCTGCCACATCCGACGAGTGTCAGAGCCGGCGTAGTAGGATTTGATCTTAGTCCTGTATTGACGCGTTGCCTATTTGATGGCTCGTCGGAGGTCTTAGCGGGATTTATTATAAGTGTCCGTATTAGTGTACCGCTCATTGAAAGCTGCAGCTCTAGCCTTTAGCTCAGTGCAGATGTTGCCTGTAATCCATGGCTTCTGGTTGGGATATGTTTGTACGGTCACTGGGGACGTCGTCGATGCACGTATTAATGAAGCTGGTGACTGATATGGTAAACTCCGTATTGAGCGTGTAACTGATACTTCCTGTTTGAGTTTTTGCTTGTAAACAGAAATCGGGAGGATAGAGTTATGTTCAGATTTTCCAAATGGAGGGCAAGGGAGAGCTTTGAAGGGATTTCTGTGTGTGAAGTAAAGGGGATCTAGAGTGTTGTCTCCTCTAGATGCACAGGTGATAAGCTGGTAGAAATTAGGTAACGGATTTCAGTTTCCCTGCATTTAAATCAATGGCCACTAGGTGCACCGCCTCTGGATGAGCATTTTCTTGTTTGCTTAGGGATGGATCGAAATTTACATAATGGGTACCTGGAGGAAAATGGGAGAGGGTCATGCTTTTTCAATTTCAGTCAAGGGGAGGGTTTAGTTTTTTTTCTATCTAGTCCAGGGGAGGGTCGTGTAATTTGTAATTTATGAAATTTCAATATTTCTCAGTGTTTTAGAATGACTTGCTTATTAGGCTATACACTGAGTATACCAAACATTAAGAACACCTTCCTAATATTGAGTTGCGCCCCCCCCCCCCCCCCCTTTCGCCCTCAGAACCGACACAATTCGTCGGGGCATGGACTCTACAAGGTGTCGAAAGTATTCAATAGGAATGCTGGCCCATGTTGACTCCAATGCTTCCCATGGTCAAGTTGGCTGGATGTCCTTTGGGTGGTGGACCATTCTTGATACACACGGGAAAGCGTGAAAAACCCAGCAGCTGGCCTTTCAAAGGCACTTAAAGCTTTTGCCTTTGCCTTTCCCATTCACATACACAATCCATGTCTCAATTCTCTCAAGGATTAACCATCTTTCTTTAACCTGTCTCCTTCCCTTCATCTCCAAAATTAAACTATGAGATCAGGTTGACTTTGATAGTTTGCAATTACTATAATTTATTTTATTAAAAACAATATGTTTCTTGCGCATGATGTATGCCTATTTATCAGAGTTATTGACCTCACAATATACCAGATTCAAGTAACTTACATTGTGGTGCTGAAACTTGAAGCGGAAGCCTCGGCACAATCAATCGGAAATGGACAGCTCAGGGTGCTGAAAGTAGGCAAATTCGAGTAGGCATTATTCATTTCAACCCTCTTCTTTTTAATTAAACTTTACTAACAAAAGGGCGTTGTGTTGAGGTAAGCCTACCTGTTTGGCATTCAAAATTACCTGGGAAAGACGTGGCTGTCATGCATATGGGGATATCATAGTTTCATTTCTTTGACATTCAGAGGCTGAGCTACAACCTTCTATAGTCGAGGAGACAAAAATTGACTGCTTGGGAAGTCATCTAATTCTGTCACTATCAATTGGTTAAGCTATTCACTTTCTGTACAATAGAAAATGTTTAAACCAAGACAGCTTTTAGGGTAACCTAGACAGCTTTTAGGATAACACTTGTGACCTTCTCTTGTTGGGTTAAGCCACAGAAGAAGAGTAGCCAGCAGTTAAAGCTTACATTTTTCTGCGTCGGTATGCCTACTCTGTCTGGGGTGGAAAGGTAGGCCTAACTTTTGAAGTACCATGCTCAGATTCCTAATGACATCTCAGATTTAATTATTTGCAAACAGGGACAGTTTTGTTGCAAACAAGACACACTGATTTGGCATTGGAGAAATATGATAAAATGAACACACAGCCCTATCTCTCGGTCTATTTTTAGCCTGTAATTTCTGTAATTTGTGTGGTATTAAAAAATATTCTGCTAAAATGTAAAATTACATAGAATTGCATGACATGTTTATAAAAGGCAATTTTTTTCGGACCTGCAAATATGATGATAGATTCATGCAATGATTTTACTATAAAGGAGATCTTTCCACCCCTAATGTTGTCCACGGAGGTCTGAGAACCCACAACCGTCTGGCCCTGTGTGCTATCGAAATTCCAGCGTTGCTATGTAATGCTTACAGGATGAAGAACAGTTTCTAAAACTGCATATCTAAGGCTCTGGTCTGTCCAAGAAGTGAGGGTAAATGGTAGACATGTTTTCTGCTATTCACTTTGTTTTAATTATTATTCATGGTATTTGGGAGGGTCACTTTTTTCTTTTCTTTTTTTTTCCTTCAGTAAGGGTTTAGATAAATATATTTTGCTGAAGGGAGGGCCATCTATTTTCATTTCAGAGAGGTCAGATTTTCTCCATTTAACCCTTATTATAAGTAACGTTTACTCCCTTATGGCCCTATACAGCTTGTTGAGTGAGGTCTTAGTGCCAGCATCGGTGGTAAATAGACAGCTATTTACCATCAGAAGCTATTCATATCCCTTGACTTATTCCACGTTTTGTTGTGTAACAGCCTGAATTCAAAATTGATTACATAGATTTTTTTTCTCACCCGTTTCACACAATACCCCTTAATGACAAAGTGAAAACATGTTTTTAGAAATGTTTTCTAATTTATGGAAAATGAAATACAGAACTATCTCATTTGCATAGGTATTCACACCCGAGTCAATACATTTTAGAATAACCTTTTGCAGTGACTCTTTCTGGGTAAGTCTTTAAGAGCTTTGCACACCTTGATTGTACAATATTTGCACATTATTCTTTAAAAAAAATATTCAAGCTCTGTCAAGTTGCTTGTTGGTCATTGCTAGACAGACATTTTCGAGTGTATATATGGCCTTGTGTTTTAGGTTATTGTCCTGTTTTAAGGTGGATTTGTCTCCCAGTGTCTCCCAGGTTTTCCTCTAGGATTTAGCATGTGCTTAGCTGTATTCCATTTTATCCTAAAAAAAACTCCCTAGTCTTTGCCGATGACAAGCATACACATAACATGATGCAGCCACCACCATGCTTGAAAACATGAAGAGTAGTACTCAGTGTTGTGTTGGATTTGCCCCAAACATAACACTTTGTATTCAGGACATAAAGTTCCTTTCTTTGCCATATTTCTTTTAATGTATTTTTTTGTTTAATTAATTTGTAGGTGGAAGATCATTTTTAATATTGCAGATAGATTGTGGGTTATATCAATGTAATTGTTTGCATCATTTCTAATTCCCCCTTTTGTATATATGTTCCTACTTTATTATTTCCCACTAACCCTACCACCCCTCCCCTAATTGGAGTAAAGTAATGGACAACAATACTTAGACTTCTACTTCCAGCTTATACATTTTACGGACACGGTACATTTTACATTAGTTATCTTTTTTAGTCCCACCCTTCAGCTACCCTCAACCCCTCACATCTATCTCTGAAAACCATCCAGTTTCGATTTCAACTTGCCATATATTTTTCAACTGTGCTGTGATGTTTCATTTTTTGTTGCAGTTTTACTTTAGTGCCTTATTCCATGTTTTGGAATATTGTTATTCTGTATAGGCTTCCTTCTTTTCACTCTGTCATTTAGGTTAGTATTGTGGAGTAACTATAATGTTGTTGATCCATCCTCAGTTGTCTCCTATCACAGCCATTAAAATCTGTAACTGTTTTAAAGTCACCATTGGCCTCATGGTGAAATCCCTGAGCGGGAAGGACGTCTGTATTTTTTAGTGGCTTGGTGTATTGATACACCATCCAAAGTGTAATTAATAACTTTACCATGCTCAAGGGGATATTCAATGTCTGCTTTTTTTACACATCTACCAATAGGTGCCCATCTTTGCGAGGTATTGTAAAACCTCCCTGGTCTTTGTATCTGTGTTTGAAATTCACTGTTCAACTGAAGGACCTTAGATAGTTGTATGTGTGGGGTAAGGAGATGAGGTAGTCATTCAAAAATCATGTTAAACACTATTATTGCACACAGAGTGAATCCATGCAACTTATTATGTGACTTGTTAAGCACAAAGGGGTTGAATACTTATTGACTCAAGACATTTCAGCTTTTCATTTTTTATTAATTTGTAAAAATGTATAAAAACATAATTCCACTTTGACATTATGTGTTATTGTGTGTAGGCCAGTGATATGAAATCTCAATTTCATCTATTTTTAATGCAGGCTGTAACACAACAACATTTGGGAAAAGTCAAGGGGTGTGAATACTTTCTGAAGGCACTGTAGATGAAAAATCTCTTGTTGCTCCCCTCCTTATCACGGATCTGTGTTTGAAAATCGCAGTAAAAAAAATATACTTTTGACGATGTCATCGTGTATAACATTTTTACTTTGATTTGTTTTTCTAATTGTAGAAATGCGCAGTTTTCACCCTATGTAGACACTGGTATTGTGCTGGAGATAATGAAAATGAGGTTGAAAAGTGTTGGAATTGCCCTTTAAGTTCTCATGATTCAAGATCACTGCCATGTGGTGTGTTTAGAGATGCATACTGGGGGAGATTCTGATTTAGGCAAAAGTATGTCCTCGACTCCTCCGTCCTCTTTCCTCCGTGACTCAGAAACCGAAAAGTGGGCGAACGAAGGAGTCTGCTCCTCTGCTCGATTACCTACTTGGGCAGAGGAAGCACAAGAGTATCCTCGCAGTGGCAATCGTGGAAGTGTTTTAATTCCCGCCACACCCCCTTTGAATTAGCAGTTTTCTCGAAGGGAAAAGGCATGCAAGCATTCAAAAACAATAAGCTACTTATCCTTTCATCTATAGAATGTCTTGCGCAACTAGTAGGCAGGGTAAATGAACAAGCTGCTGCATAGTCAATTTGCATAAGGGCATTTTTAAACTAAATGGTTAAACTAGTGAGAAATATATGTGATTGTGGCAAGAATTTGTTAGTGGGTAACATACACTATCAGCCTAACTTAAAATGTTGATTTATCTTTACATATTAGATATTTTGTATTGCGCTAATTTCCTCTACGTGAACAGTATGTTTTACCACAATACACAATCTCACCTTTTGACCACATCGAATTGAGTGTAAGTACACATTATTTTTACCAGAGATTAATTATGTGCATATAAAGGTTTATAGTAATCAGTATGACACAAAATCGATTGCTTAAAACAGATGTTATGTACTGTTGATTTTATCATACGCGCTAGCGGTTTTAGGACTTTAAATTATGTTATCATTTTCCTACTGAAATGGCAGGGAAAATTGGGGCACTTTATGTATAAAAGTCACTGGCCTCACACCAATACATGGATTTGAGAGTCAAACTATCACTCAAATAACAGCGAACCCTTGTCACTGTTGATATCCTATGGCGGGTCGTGATTTGTTGAAGTTAAATAACAACAGTGGTGTGTATTCATGGATTTCCAAGGGAAGCAAAGCTTCCCCAAATATTTGACCAATAACAAAATAAAATAATAAAATAATGTATCTTTTGTCTCTCTCTGTTTTCATACTTTTCTGTCAATTTTCACCGGAGAAATCATCAGAGTAAGGGAAACAGCGCCCCTCTGTCTCAGTATGTGTAGCACATGTATCTGATGCTGTCTGGACCAAAAGAGTATATAACATGTTACCGCTGTAGCATTTGATTGATTGATGCCAGCAAGCGTTTGGCCTCTCTTGATAAAACATTTATAAAAGAATTAGCCAATCAGCGTTGAGCTGAGCTCAATTGTGGGTTGTCCTGATGCAGCAAAACGCCCCCCAAGATTTGGCTTCAGACCAATCAAATCACTTCCTAAGCAAAACTTCATTTTCAGAAAAACGTGTCTGTTGCTGGTCTGCTTGTGTTGATGTCCTGCAGTAGCTACTTGCTAAATCGTCCATTTCCTAAGCCATGGATGGAGATGGGGAGTTGGACTTGTGGTTTTGACTTAATTATCTGTACAGGCCAGTAATTACGAGAGTGATTCTGATCTAACCATACATTAATATGTTGTGCCACTTGCCTGAGAAGATTGAAATTCAATATATAGTGTAGTAGGCTCACGTTGACTAGCTAGCTAGCTAGCTAACTTAGCTGGTTCATTGTTGCCCATGCGAGGAAGTTAGGCTAGCAAGCATTTTAGCTAGGTAGCCTATAACTAAACTCACGGACCAGGCAAGGAGGGCATTAATAAGAGAGGCAACAAAGAGACCAAAGATAACCCTGAAGGAGCTGCAAAGCTCCACATATTGGAGTATCTGTCCATAGGACCACTTTAAGCCGTACACTCCACAGAGCTGGGCTTTACGGAAGAGTGGCCAGAAAAAAGCCATTGCTTCAAGAAAGAAATAAGCAAACACGTTTGGTGTTCGCCAAAAGGCATGTGGGAGACTCCCCAAACAAATGGAAGGTACTCTGGTCAGATGAGACTGAAATTGAGCTTTTTGTCCATCAAGGAAAACGCTATGTCTGGCGCAAACCCATTTTGAGCCTGTAATCGAACCCACAAAATCAATCAGATCATTTATTTTCTTCAATTTCATTTATTTTCATTTGTATCTACCACTTTAGTTTCTTAGTGGCACCTATCTGATGCAATGGGTGTGTCCCAAATGGCACCCTAAAAGTATTCACCCCCCATGGATTTTTTTCACATTTTGTTGCCTTACAAAGTGGGATTGAAATAGATTAAATTGTAATTTTTTGTAATTGATGTACACTAAATACTCCATAATGTCAAAGTGAAAAGGAAATTCTACAAATGTGTACAAACTAATAAAAACGAAATAACTAAAATATAGTCATTGCATAAGTTTTCCCCCACTTTGATTAGACAAGCCTAAATTAGTTCAGGAGTAAAATGTGGCTTAACAAATCTCATAAATTACATGGACTCGCTCTGTATGAAATAGTAGGGGAGCTTACAACATCTGTAAGGACCAGGGAGCTTTTTGAAAGACTCATAAAGAAGGGCAGTGATTGCTAGATGGGTAACAATAATAATTTAGCTGTGGATGATGTATTACACCACCCAGACACATCAAAGATACAGTTGTCCTTCTGAACTGTGCTGCAGGACAGGAAGGAATCTGCTCAGGTTTGTCACCATGAGGCCAACAACATTGTAGTAACGCCACAATAATGACCTAAATGACAAAGTATATACACTGTATATTCCAAAACATGCATCATGTATGCAACAAGGCAGTAAAGTAATACTGAAGAAGAAAATAACATGTCAAAGAAATACACTTTTTGGTCTAAATACAAAGCTTTATGTTTGGGGCAAATTTAACACATAACTGAGTAGCTACCTCCTTATTTTCAAGCATGGTAGAGGCTGCATTATGGTATGGGTATGCTTGATATCGGCAAAGACTGGGGAGTTTTTCAGGATAAAAAGAAATGGGACGGAGCTAAGCACAGGCAAAATACTATAGGAAAACCCTCTTGAGTCTGCTTTACACGAGACACTGGGAGAGGAATTCACTTTTCAGCAGGACAGTAGCCTTCCACATTTTGTTGTGTTACAGCCTAAATTCAAAATTGATTGAATATATATTTTTTCTCATCCGTCTACACGCAATACCCCGTAATGTTAGAATCACCTTTGGCAGTGATTAAAGCTGTGAGTCTTTCTGGGTAAGTCTCTAAGGACTTTGCACACCTGGATTGTACAATATTTGCACATTATTCTTTAAAAAATTCTTCAAGCTCTTAAGTTGGTTGTTGATCATTGCTAGACAGTCATTTTCAAGTCGTGCCATAGATTTTCAAGTCAAATTTGTCACAAGTGTAGAGAGGAGTAGGCAGGAGCAGGTTCGGCAGCAGCTAGAAGGCTGGCGATGCCGAACGCCTGTCCTGGACAGGAGGGGGAGCCAAAGCGAAGGCTGGTGTGACAGTACCACCCCCCCCCCCCCCTCGATAGATGTCCGCGTCCACATTCCATATGACAGGAGCCACAATGCAGGACAGAGGAATAATGGGTGTCACTTCCTCCCTCCGATCCTCTGTGTCTTGCACCCGGGACAATGCATTGCGTTCTTAGATCCTGGCCGGTAGGAGAGAGTAAAGTCAAACCTGGTGAAGAATAGGGCCCACCTGGCCTGATGCGGGTTCAGCCTCTTCGCTGCTCGAATGTACTCTAGGTTCCGGTGGTCCGTCCAGACAAGGAATGGGTTTTGAGCACCCTCCAGCCAGTGCTGCCATGCCTTCAGCGCCTTCTTGACAGCCAACATTTCACAATCCCCCACGTCGTAATTCCGCTCAGCGGGAGACAGCTTCTGTGAGTAGAAGGCGCATGAATGGAGTTTAGGCGGCGATCCAGTACGTTGGGAGAGAACCGCCCCTACTCCGACCTTGGAGGAGTCCACCTCCACGATGAAGGGCAGAGACGGGTCAGGGTGAGCCAGAACCGGTGCGTTCGTAAACCGTTCCTTGAGCGCACGAAAGACTTCGTTGGCCTCCCTAGTCCAGCGCAGCTGTAGAGGACCTGTAGGGAGGTGAGATGGGCCACCACTGTGCTGAAATCCCTAATGAAGCGCCTGAAACAGTTGGCAAAACCTAGGAAGCACTGCACCGCCTTGATGTTGGAGGGAACATGCCACGACCGTACTGCACTGACCCTCTGTTCTTCCATCTCCACTCCCGCGGTGGATATCCGATAGCCCAGGAAGGAGACTGCCTGCTGGAAGAAAAGGCACTTCTCCGCCTTGGCGTACAGGTGATGCCCGATCAGCCTCTCCAAAACGGACTTGACATGAGAGACATGTTGCTCGCGTGTAGTGGAGTACACCAAGATGTCGTCTATGTACACCACTACAGAGCGACCCAACATGTCTCTAAACACCTTGTTAATAAAGGATTGTAACACCGAGTGTGCATTTGTCAGGCCGTAGGGCATTACCCTGTATTCGTAGTGCCCGGTGCTGGTGCTGAAGGCGGTCTTCCATTCATCCCCCTCTCTGATGCGCACCAGGTTGTAGGCGCTGCGTAAATCCAATTTGGTAAAGTACTTTGCACCGTGCATCTGTTCGATCACAGTGGGCATGCGAGGCAGGGGATAACTGAATTTAACCGTAGACTTATTCAGTGTCCGGTAATCGATACAGGAGCGGAGACATCCGTCCTTCTTCACCAAAAATAAGCTGAATGTGGCTGGAAAGGTGGACTGACGGAGGAATCCTTGGGCCAGCGCCTCCTGGATGTAGACCTCCATGGCTTCGGTCTCTGCATGCAAGAGAGGGTAGATGTGCCCCCGTGGGCCAGGCAGTAGGTTGATAGTCCAGTCCCATGGACAATGAGGGGCCAGGCAAGTGGCACGAGTCTTCGAAAAAGCCACCTGTAGGTCCCAGTATTCCTCCAGGATAGGGACATGGATGGCCTGGTCCGGAATTTCCACGGAGGTTGCACAGATAGACACCGAGACACCTCCCCTGACACTACTGAGACCAACCCAACAACCTCCTATCTGTCCACGATATACTGGGGTTATGCAACTGTAACCAGGGGAGACCTAAAACTACGGGGTGTGCAGGAGAGTCTAAGATGAGGAACGTGATGCGTTCATGGTGGTTGTGATCAACTGTGAGGGAAATGGGAATCGTGGTCTGGCTCACCAGCCCTGTTCCTAGGGGACGGTTGTCTAGGGCATGGACTGGGATAGGGGGTTGTAAAGGGACTAGAGGAATGTGTAATGATAAGGCCACTGACCGGTCTAGGAAATTGCCTGCATCACCTAGGGCAGGACTCAGTGAGGGACCAGGATAGTCCGGGAAGGTGACAGGGAGGAGGACGGGCTGGGTGGACAGAGAGGAGCAAGGCAGAGAGGAGCAAGGAACGTCCACACCTACCTGGGAAGGTGCAGGAGCGCTCCTCAGCTTGTCGCTTCCTCGCCTGGTTCTCCTTCTGGGACAGGTGTTCCAGGGGTGGTCCGACTCCCCGCAGTAGGAGCGACCCTTTTTTTATTTATTTTTTATTTAACCTTTATTTAACCAGGTAAGCCAGTTGAGAACAAGTTCTCATTTACAACTGCGACCTGGCCAAGATAAAGCAAAGCAGTGCGATAAAAACAACAACACAGAGTTACATATGGGGTAAAACAAAACATAAAGTCAAAACTACAACAGAAAATATATATACAGTGTGTGCAAATGTAGCAAGTTATGGAGGTAAGGCAATAAATAGGCCATAGTGCAAAATAATTACAATTAGTATTAACACTGGAATGATATATGTGCAAGAGATGATGTGCAAATAGAGATACTGGGGTGCAAATGAGCAAAATAATTAACAATATAGGAATGAGGTAGTTGGGTGGGCTAATTTCAGATGGGCTGTGTATAGGTGCAGTGATCGGTAAGGTGCTCTGACAACTGATGCTTAAAGTTAGTGAGGGAGATAAGAGTCTCCAGCTTCAGAGATTTTTGCAGTTCGTTCCAGTCATTGGCAGCAGAGAACTGGAAGGAATGGCGGCCAAAGGAGGTGTTGGCTTTGGGGATGACCAGTGAGATATACCTGCTGGAGCGCATACTACGGTTGGGTGTGGCTA
This sequence comes from Coregonus lavaretus, assembly GCF_964263955.1. Classification (NCBI taxonomy): domain Eukaryota; kingdom Metazoa; phylum Chordata; class Actinopteri; order Salmoniformes; family Salmonidae; genus Coregonus; species Coregonus lavaretus. The sequence goes on from NC_140026.1 coordinate 29,480,235, forward strand.
TGGTGACCAATGAGCTAAGATAAGGTGGGGATTTGCCTAGCAGTGATTTATAGATGACCTGGATCCAGTGGGTTTGGCGACAAACATGTAGTGAGGACCAGCCAACGAGAGCGTACAGGTCAAAGTGGTGGGTAGTATATGGGGCTTTGGTGACAAAACGGATGGCACTGTGATAGACTACATCCAATTTGCTGAGTAGAGTGTTGGAGGCTATTTTGTAAATGACATCGCCGAAGTCAAGGATCGGTAGGATAGTCAGTTTTACGATGGCATGTTTGACAGCATGAGTGAAGGAGGCTTTGTTGCAAAATAGGAAGCCGATTCTGGATTTAAGTTTGGATTGGAGATGCTTAATGTTAGTCTGGAAGGAGAGTTTACAGTTTAACCAGACACCTAGGTATTTGTAGTTGTCCACATACTCTAGGTCAGACCCGTGAAGAGTAGTGATTCTAGTCGGGTGGGCAGGTGCCAGCAGCGTTCAATTGAAGAGCATGCATTTAGTTTTACTTGTGTTTAAGAGCAGTTGGAGGCTACGGAAGGAGTGTTGTATGGCATTGAAGCTCGTTTGGAGGTTTGTTAACACAGTGTCCAATGAAGGGCCAGATGTATACAAAATGGTGTCGTCTGCGGAGAGGTCGATCTGAGAATCACCAGCAGCAAGAGTGACATCATTGATATACACAGAGAAAAGAGTTGGCCCAAGAATTGAACCCTGTGGCACCCCCATAGAGACTGCCATAGGTCCAGACAACAGGCCCTCCGATTTGAAACATTGAACTCTATCTGAGAAGTAGTTGGTGAACCAGGCGAGGCAGTCATTTGAGAAACCAAGGCTATTTAGTCTGCCAATAAGAATGCGGTGGTTGACAGAGTCGAAAGCCTTGGCCAGGTCGATGAAGACGGCTGCACAGTACTGTTTATTATCGATCGCGGTTATAATATTGTTTAGGACCTTGAGCGTGGCTGAGGTGCACCCATGACCAGCTCGGAATCCAGATTGCATAGCGGAGAAGGTACGGTGTGATTCGAAATGGTCGGTGATCTGTTTGTTAACTTGGCTTTCAAAAACTTTTTGAAAGGCAGGGCAGGTCTGTAACAGTTTGGATCTAGAGTGTCACTCCCTTTGAAGAGGGGGATGACCGCAGCAGCTTTCCAATCTCTGGGGATCTCAGACGTTACGAAAGAGAGGTTGAACAGGCTAGTAATAGGGGTTGCGACAATTTCGGCGGCTAATTTTAGAAAAAAAGGGTCCAGATTGTCTAGCCCAGATGATTTGTAGGGGTCCAGATTTTGCAGCTCTTTCAGAACATTAGCTGTCTGAATTTGTGAGAAGGAGAAGCGGGTGGGCGGGGGGGGGGGGCATGCGGAAGTTGCAGTGGAGGGTGCAGAGCTGGTGACCGGAGTAGTGGTAGCCAGGTGGAAAGCATGGCCAGCCGTAGCAAAATGCTTGTTGAAATTCTCGATTGTTGTAGATTTATCGGTGGTGATAGTGTGTCCTAGCCTCAGTGCAGTGGGCAGCTGGGAGGAGGTGCTCTTATTCTCCATGGACTTTACAGTGTCCCAAAACCTTTTGGAGTTAGTGCTACAGGATGCACATTTCTGTTTGAAAAGCTAGCCTTTGTTTTCCTAACTGCTTGTGTATATTGGTTCCTAACTTCCCTGAAAAGTTGCATATCGCGGGGGCTATTCGATGCTAATGCAGTACGCCACAGGATGTTTTTGTGCTGGTCAAGGGCAGTCAAGTCTGAGGAGAACCACCCTGTTGACGGCGGCATTGACGTTCCTCTGGGGGAAGGTGCATTGTTACCACCTCCATGGGCTCAGTCTCGCTGGAGGTTCCTGGGAGAGTCCCGAATCCCTGGGATGGGCGACGACGGGCACGCAGGAGATTATCCAGGCGGATGGCCATGGCGATGAGCTGGTCCACTGTCAACAGGAACTGGTCGTTCCAGCCAGTGGACACATCCACTGTCTGGATATCCAGAGCGTACTGAGATGCTGTCCTGGACCCCTTGCGCAGACAGAGGAGACACTCACCTCCCTCCCGGCCCTATGTTGAGTGGTCGAAAACGGCATGGAAGAGTTGGGTTAAGCGCTCATAGGACTGTACTTCTGGACCGTCCCTTCCCAGATGGCGTGCACCCACTCCAGAGCCCGGCCTGTCTGCACTGAAATCACCAAGACCACATTGTCCCTCTCGGAGGCCGTCCCGGCATGATGTGCAAGGTGGAGGTCACACTGCAGGAGAAAACCCCTACAGTGAGCTGGGGTGCCGTCAAACCGCTCCGGGAGGGGCAGGTGGACGTTGCTGATCGGACCGGGTGATGTAGATGGTGGTGGGGTTGCTGGAACAACCGTTCGGAGTTGTGAAGGTGGAGGTGTAGCCTGCAGTTGGCGTACAGTCCGGATCACCTCGTCCATGGCAGTCCCATGGTGCTCCAGGCACGGGTCGTGCTGTAGAAGCTTCGCTGCTACAGCGGAGAGGTCAGGATGTCCTCTGTCACAAGTGTAGAGAGGAGTAGGCAGGAAGCAGTCGCAGGTTTAGAACTACTGAATTTATTAAAGCACCATAGCTTAAAGCGGGACGAAACCCACAGTGCAAAATATAAAGTACTCAGGAAATAGTAGGAGAGATTCCTCTCAGGAAAACAAGCAACATATACAATGACCGACAAAGACAAATGACAGAGGGAGTATATATACAGTGATAGAGTTGGGATTGGAACCAGGTGTGTGTGTGTAATGATGATGAGACAAGTCCGGGGTTGATGAGTGAAGGGCGTTTGCCAGCAGCAGGTTCGGCAGCAGCTAGAAGGCCAGTGACGCCGAACGCCTGAGCTGGACAGGAGGGGGAGCCAAAGCGAAGGCTGGTTTGACAGAATTAAGCCAAAACTGTAACTAGGCCACTCAGGAACATTCAATGTCATCTTGGTAAGCAACTCCAATGTATATCTGGCCTTGTGTTTTATGTTATTGTCCTGCTGAAAGGTACATTTGTCAACCAATGTCTGTTGGAAAGCAGACTGAACCAGGTTTTCCTCTAGGATTTTGCCTGTGCTTAGCTCTATTAATTTTATTTTTAGCCCCCCCCCCCTCATAAAAAACGTCCTAGTCCTTGCGATGAGAAGCATACCCATAACATGATGCAACCACCACCATGCTTGAAAATATGAAGTGTGGTACTCTGTGATGTGATGGATTTGTCCCGAACATAACACTTTGTATTCAGCACATAAAGTTAATTTCTTTGCCACATTCTTTGCAGTTTTACTTTAGTGCCTTATTGCAAACAGGATGCATGTTTTGGAATATTTTTATTCTGTAAAGGCTTCCTTCTTTGCACTCTGTCATTTACGTTAGTATTGTGGAGTAACAACAGTGTTGTTGATCCATCCTCAGTTTTCTCCTATCACAGCCATTCAACTCTGTAACTGTTTTAAAAGTCACCTTTGGCCTCATGGTGAAATCCCTGAGCGGTTTCCTTCATCTCCGGCAACTGACTTAGGAAGGACGCCTGTATCTTTGTAGTTACTGGATGTATTGATACACCATGCAAAGTGTAATTAATAACTACACCATGCTCAAAGGGATATTCAATGTCTGCCTTTTTTATTTTTACCCATCTACCAATAGGTGCCCTTCTTTACGAAGCATTGGAAAAACCTCATTTGTCTTTGTGGTTGAATCTGTGTTTGAAATTCACTGCACGACTAATGGACCTTACAGATAATTGTATGTGTGTGGTACAGAGTTGAGGTAGTAATTCAAAAATCATGATAAACACTATTATTGCCCACATTGTGAGTCCATGCAACTTATTATGTGACTTGTTAAGCACATTTTTACTCCTGAACTTAATTAGGCTTGCCATAACAAAGGGGTTGAATACTTATTGAGCTTTTCATTTTTAATTAATTTGTTAACATTTCTAAAAACATAATTCCACTTTGACATTATGGGGTATTGTGTGTAGGCCAGCGACACAAAATCTCAATTTAATCCATTTTAAATTCAAGCTGTAACACAACAAATTGTGGAACAAGTCAAGGGGTGTGAATACCTTCTCAAGGCACTGTACAACACAAGGCCAAATCTACACTGGAGTTGCTTACCATGAAGACAGTTAAAGTTAATCACAGCATGCAATAAAATTTTGGAAACCTCTGAAATTACAGATTCAAAAGATACACTTACTGTGTGCCGTTTTAACACATTCCCACAGAGGTGTTTTACATTGCACTTCCTGAGCTAATGGAAACTCTGAAGAGAAAAAAAAATTAGTCTTGAAGCTGTGTTACACAAAAAACCTGTATTTGTAAAGTTGTTTTGGATGATAATTAAGTTGTGTTCAAGGTTTCCAAAACCATATCGCAATCAAGGATCAATTGTTTCTAGACCTATGACCTGACCCATCACCTTATGTATTACTACCCACCAGTTGCGATAAATGACATCCCAAAAATCACACAAAAGCTATACAACCCAAATGGCTCCTAGCCTCCCACTCATGCTTTCTGTCCCTAACACTAAAACTAGAACTGAAACAAAATAATATAAAAACAAAATATAAATATTTGTATACAACTGAAACTAAATATAAACTAGCATATGTGACTTGTTTCAGGAAACTAGGTGTATGTCACATTTCACTACTTCACAGGCGAGCCATTTGAATGTAAACAAAACAAAAAAAATCTAAATGCGTTTTTGTCAGAAATGCCTTCTGGAACATTTGGACTTGAATGTGCCTCAATAACAAACTTGTATGCCATCTGTAAATACGAATACAGTTGTTAAATTACGAGGCTAGTTGATTTAGCCAGAAGGAGGCTAGTATCAGCTACATTTATGCCTTTACTAGACTATGGGGATATTTTATATATGAATGCTTCCGCTCAGTGTTTGAGATCAATTGACACTCTTTACCATGGTACTTTGAGATTTATTTTAAACTGCAAAACCCTTACGCACCACTGTACTTTGTATACCAGGGTTGGCTGGCCTTCTCTAGTCACTCGTAGGCTCAGTCACTGGTATACTTTTATTTACAAAGCCATTTTGGGTTTACTACCTTTTTATTTGGGCATTTTTATTGTTCAGAAATGTGGTGGGTACTCTCTTCGTTCACTGGACTTTATCCTGCTAACTGTTCCAAATGTCCGAACTGAATTTGGTAAAAGGTCTTTTATGTACTCTGCGCCATCGTCTTGGAACACCTTACAAAATAATTTTAAACTGGAAGAACTTGTCCCGATTGGTGTTTTTAAATCTCGGATGAAGGATTTTGAGGCTGATTCCCTGACCTGTCAATGTTTTTAATTGGCTGTTTTTGATATTGTTATACTCTTGTGATTTCATGAATGGTTTTTACTAGATTACTTGTAGTTTTTCATGTTGTCTGTCTGTAATTTTTTTGTAATGACTTGGTGCTGCCTATCTTGGCCAGGACGCTCTTGAAAAAGAGATTTTAAATCTCAATGAGCCCTTCCTGGTTAAATAAAGGTTAAATAAATAAAAATAAAATTTAGCCAGAAAAAAGACAGCAACTGTCACGATCGTCGTATTAAGGAGTAGACCAAGGCGCAGCATGTGAAACAAACATGACTTTAATTAGTTAAAGTATCCAAATTACAAAACAAGAAACGACTCGTGAAGTCCACGGTGACAAATACCGACACGGAACAAAAACCCACACCACCCAAGGGAAAACATACAGATTAAATATGGCTCCCAATCAGAGACAACCAGCCGACAGCTGACACTCGTTGCCTCTGATTGGGAGTCACACAGGCAAACATAGAAACAGACAACCTAGAACACCCAAACAAAGAAACAGAACACATAGAATAAACACACCCTGGCTCAACAAATAGAGTCCCTGAGCCAGGGTGTGACAGTACCCCCCCCTAAAGGCGCGGACTGCGACTGCGCCTAAATACGAGCAAAACAGGGGAGGGCTGGGTGGGCATTCCTCCTCGGTGGCGGCTCCGGCTCCGGTCTTGCCCACCACCCTCCAACAAACCCCCCATAGCGCCCCTGGTCCGGTCTGGCCCCGCTGGCTGGAGCTAGACTGGATGTAGCAGGGGCGGTAGGCTTCAGCTCCTTAGTGGAGCAGTTGAGCGGTACCTGAATTGGCACCGATGACCCAGGCACGGGTTGTGCCGGACTGACGACTCGCTTCCTAGGCTTGGTGCGTGGAGCAGCGACGGGCCTTACCAGGCTGACGACTCGTACCCCGGGCTTGGTGCGAGTAGCAGGAACGGGCTGAACCAGGCTGACGACTCGCACCCCTGGCTTGGTGCGAGTGGCAGGAACGGGCCGGGCTGGGCTGTCGACGCACACCGTAGGCTTGGTGCGTGGAGCAGGAACAGGCCGGGCTGGGCTGTCGACGCACACCGTAGGCTTGGTGCGTGGAGCAGGGACAGGCCGGACAGGGCTGGCGACGCACACCGTAGGCTTGGTGCGTGTAGCAGGGACAGGCCGGGCAGGGCTGGCGACGCACACCGTAGGCTTGGTGCGTGGAGCAGGAACAGGCCGGGCTGGGCTGGCGACGCACACCGTAGGTTTGGTGCGTGGAGCAGGAACAGGCCGGGCTGGGCTGGCGACGCACACCGTAGGTTTGGTGCGTGGAGCAGGAACAGGCCGGGCAGGGCTGGCGACGCACACCGTAGGCTTGGTACGTGGAGCAGGAACAGGCCGGGCTGGGCTGGCGACGCACACCGTAGGTTTGGTGCGTGGAGCAGGAACAGGCCGGGCTGGGCTGGCGACGCACACCGTAGGTTTGGTGCGTGGAGCAGGAACAGGCCGGGCAGGGCTGGCGACGCACACCGTAGGCTTGGTGCGTGGAGCAGGGACAGGCCGGACAGGGCTGGCGACGCACACCGTAGGCTTGGTGCGTGGAGCAGGGACAGACCGGGCAGGGCTGGCGACGCACACCGTAGGCTTGGTGCGTGGAGCAGGAACAGGCCGGGCTGGGCTGGCGACGCACACCGTAGGTTTGGTGCGTGGAGCAGGAACAGGCCGGGCTGGGCTGGCGACGCACACCGTAGGCTTGGTGCGTGGAGCAGGGACAGGCCGGGCTGGGCTGACGACGCACACCGTAGGCTTGGTGCGTGGAGCAGGAACAGGCCGAACCGTACTGGGAACACACACCACTGGCCTTAAACGGGGATCAGGAACGGGCCGGACCGGACTGGCAATACACCTCAGTACCTCTCGCCGTGCCTCTACAACTTCCTTCCCTCCTCTCGCCAATGGCTCCCGTAACCCGGTGGCCTTCTCTCCTCGTCTCCCATTTCGCCCTGTGGCAGCCTCCTGCTGCCCAGTCGCCCATGCCGTGTGCCCCCCCCTAAAAAATTCTTGGGGGTGCCTCTCGTCCGTCCGACGATGGCACTGCTGACGCCGCTGCTCCTCTCTCGCCAGGGCCTTAATCCTACCCCAAGGTCCCTTGCCCCCGAGCATGTCCTCCCAGGACCACACTTTGCCCACCTGGGCCATCGCCAGCCTCTCCATCTCCTTTCCCGGCGCTTCCTCCCATGTCCAGTCTGCCTGCTCCTGGACACGCTGCTTGGTCCTTTTACGGTGGGTTTTTCTGTCACGATCGTCGTAGTAAGGAGTAGACCAAGGCGCAGCGTGTGAAACAAACATGACTTTAATTAGTTAAAGTATCCAAATTACAAAACAAGAAACGACTCGTGAAGTCCACGGTGACAAATACCGACACGGAACAAAAACCCACACCACCCAAGGGAAAACATACAGATTAAATATGGCTCCCAATCAGAGACAACCAGCCGACAGCTGACACTCGTTGCCTCTGATTGGGAGTCACACAGGCAAACATAGAAACAGACAACCTAGAACACCCAAACAAAGAAACAGAACACATAGAATAAACACACCCTGGCTCAACAAATAGAGTCCCTGAGCCAGGGTGTGACAGTACCCCCCCCTAAAGGCGCGGACTGCGACTGCGCCTAAATACGAGCAAAACAGGGGAGGGCTGGGTGGGCATTCCTCCTCGGTGGCGGCTCCGGCTCCGGTCTTGCCCACCACCCTCCAACAAACCCCCCATAGCGCCCCTGGTCCGGTCTGGCCCCGCTGGCTGGAGCTAGACTGGATGTAGCAGGGGCGGTAGGCTTCAGCTCCTTAGTGGAGCAGTTGAGCGGTACCTGAATTGGCACCGATGACCCAGGCACGGGTTGTGCCGGACTGACGACTCGCTTCCTAGGCTTGGTGCGTGGAGCAGCGACGGGCCTTACCAGGCTGACGACTCGTACCCCGGGCTTGGTGCGAGTAGCAGGAACGGGCTGAACCAGGCTGACGACTCGCACCCCTGGCTTGGTGCGAGTGGCAGGAACGGGCCGGGCTGGGCTGTCGACGCACACCGTAGGCTTGGTGCGTGGAGCAGGAACAGGCCGGGCTGGGCTGTCGACGCACACCGTAGGCTTGGTGCGTGGAGCAGGGACAGGCCGGACAGGGCTGGCGACGCACACCGTAGGCTTGGTGCGTGTAGCAGGGACAGGCCGGGCAGGGCTGGCGACGCACACCGTAGGCTTGGTGCGTGGAGCAGGAACAGGCCGGGCTGGGCTGGCGACGCACACCGTAGGTTTGGTGCGTGGAGCAGGAACAGGCCGGGCTGGGCTGGCGACGCACACCGTAGGTTTGGTGCGTGGAGCAGGAACAGGCCGGGCAGGGCTGGCGACGCACACCGTAGGCTTGGTACGTGGAGCAGGAACAGGCCGGGCTGGGCTGGCGACGCACACCGTAGGTTTGGTGCGTGGAGCAGGAACAGGCCGGGCTGGGCTGGCGACGCACACCGTAGGTTTGGTGCGTGGAGCAGGAACAGGCCGGGCAGGGCTGGCGACGCACACCGTAGGCTTGGTGCGTGGAGCAGGGACAGGCCGGACAGGGCTGGCGACGCACACCGTAGGCTTGGTGCGTGGAGCAGGGACAGGCCGGGCAGGGCTGGCGACGCACACCGTAGGCTTGGTGCGTGGAGCAGGAACAGGCCGGGCTGGGCTGGCGACGCACACCGTAGGTTTGGTGCGTGGAGCAGGAACAGGCCGGGCTGGGCTGGCGACGCACACCGTAGGCTTGGTGCGTGGAGCAGGGACAGGCCGGGCTGGGCTGACGACGCACACCGTAGGCTTGGTGCGTGGAGCAGGAACAGGCCGAACCGTACTGGGAACACACACCACTGGCCTTAAACGGGGATCAGGAACGGGCCGGACCGGACTGGCAATACACCTCAGTACCTCTCGCCGTGCCTCTACAACTTCCTTCCCTCCTCTCGCCAATGGCTCCCGTAACCCGGTGGCCTTCTCTCCTCGTCTCCCATTTCGCCCTGTGGCAGCCTCCTGCTGCCCAGTCGCCCATGCCGTGTGCCCCCCCCTAAAAAATTATTGGGGGTGCCTCTCGTCCGTCCGACGATGGCACTGCTGACGCCGCTGCTCCTCTCTCGCCAGGGCCTTAATCCTACCCCAAGGTCCCTTGCCCCCGAGCATGTCCTCCCAGGACCACACTTTGCCCACCTGGGCCATCGCCAGCCTCTCCATCTCCTTTCCCGGCGCTTCCTCCCATGTCCAGTCTGCCTGCTCCTGGACACGCTGCTTGGTCCTTTTACGGTGGGTTTTTCTGTCACGATCGTCGTAGTAAGGAGTAGACCAAGGCGCAGCGTGTGAAACAAACATGACTTTAATTAGTTAAAGTATCCAAATTACAAAACAAGAAACGACTCGTGAAGTCCACGGTGACAAATACCGACACGGAACAAAAACCCACACCACCCAAGGGAAAACATACAGATTAAATATGGCTCCCAATCAGAGACAACCAGCCGACAGCTGACACTCGTTGCCTCTGATTGGGAGTCACACAGGCAAACATAGAAACAGACAACCTAGAACACCCAAACAAAGAAACAGAACACATAGAATAAACACACCCTGGCTCAACAAATAGAGTCCCTGAGCCAGGGTGTGACAGCAACATTCCCGCTAGCCATGATTGGCTGAGATAACGAGTGGGCTGGACATGCCGAGAGATGAGTTCGGATTGGTCTGCCATGAAGAATGCTTCTGTCTATTTCAGCTGGTCAATATGTGTAGGTAATCCTGTCTAACGCAGCTTTTTTTTTGTATATCGCGTAGTAGAACTGTATAAGTGTTGCTCTCCACTTTCTGGAGGACAGAGTTTTGAAATCAGATGGAATTAGAGTATGAAAGCTATGGAGAAGGAGACAATTCTGAGTCGAAAAGAGAACACACAGAAGGCTGTTGTATAAAACACCTGTCTCCGGATTACATCTTCAAACTAAGGGCAACCGCCATCCGTGACAGAAAGGGAGAAGCGTCCATCCATGTATACGGGTAAGAGAGTCTAGCTAGCTACATTTTCAGATATTACACGTTTCTAATTTAGTCCGAAAGTCGTTTTCATTTCAAGTTAAAGTGTACTGTTAAATAGCTAGCTAACGTTAGCTGGTTGGCTCACTAGCTAACGTTACATGTATGATCTGTGTAGTTATATTATTCGTATCTCAGAGCCATTTGCATTCCTAGTTATAGCCTAATGTTAGCTAGCTAACATTGAACCTGGCTGGTCAGCTACCTGTAGATTCATGCAGGGTAGTAACATTATGAGTTGGGATTATGGTTAATTCTTTAGCTAGCTAGCTACATGTCTAAACAAAAGACTCCACTATGCAATTAACCATTTCAATAGAATGTTCATGATGTCACTGCGACAACTGTCGATAGACGTGGCTGGTAAATTCGCTCTGGCTATCTACTCTGATTTCAGAGCACTCTCGTCTGAGTGTGCCAGAGCGCAGAATAACTGACGAATTTACAAACGCTCAACACCCGTTGAATTTGGCTGGTGTTAGAAAACGTTGGCAAAAACCTTGATAATTTTTAGCCAGCAGAACAGTTGCAGTCACCAACGCTCTTGATAACATAAAAACAGCTTAACCAGCTCCACTAGGGCAAGTAAAATGGTCAGAGTGCGCTGTTCTCTCATTTGTGTCTGGAAGTAGCTAGCAAACTAGCCAACCTTAGCCAGTTAGCTTGTGTGCTTGACTGCTGTTGTTAGGTCAGAACGCTCGGATCAACCCTACTCCTCGGCCAGAGCGTCCAGTGTTCGCTCTTAACACTCCGAGAGCGAAACACTCTGAATTTACGAACTGACAATCTGACAACGCTCGGAGTTTGCGATCGCCCAGAGCGCACCATGAGCACACTCTGGCACTCCAGATTAAATGTATGAATGCACCCGTAGTATAAACCAGCCTTTAGTCTTGAAATCTTTGGTTGTTTAGTACATGGCCTCACATGTGTATCCTTAAAGAGATGGGTGGGGCTAGGACTTTAGAGGGTGTGAACAATGCTGAATGCGGGTAGACAAAGAAGAGCTCTCCAGTACGTGTACCAAAACATTCAAGGACCATTTTCTCAAAAGTGAGGTTACAAGTTCATAAACTTTCAAAGCATAATTACTTTCCCATTGTTCCTAAATTGTACTGTATGATATAGCATTTTCTAGCTCTGAGTCTCTACTTTTATCCAATGTAAAAAACACAATTTCAAATTTTGCTACATAAGACCAAATCGAGCCGGTCGGTCACATATCAGGTCTGAAAACTAACAGAAACTGAATTCAAAATACTAATGTAAAAACTAATATAAACTAGATGGTTATTGTCCATGAATAAAAATTGTGTGACTTGCTTCAGCTCTTTAAAAGTATTATTTGTGGCAGTGGATAGGATAGCCTGACCATGTGAACGTTGGTTTGGTGTCTCTAGCTTGAACGGTTCAAGAGTTACTGTTGGTGGGTTATTTTATGCAAATGTTACCCCTCTTTCTTCAGGCAGCTTTGTCATGACTTCAACTAGGCTAGTACTGATAGAGAGAAAAGAGCTGGGTTCTATCAGGTGGGCCTTAACAAGGCACACCTGTTAATTGAAATGCATTCCAGGTGACTACCTCATGAAGCTGGTTGAGAGAATGCCAAGAGTATGCAAAGGTGCATCAAGGCAAAGGGTGGCTACTTTGAAGAATCTCAAATATTAAATATATTTTGATTTGTTCAACACTTTTTTGGTTACTACATGATTCAATATGTGTTATTTCATAGTTTTGATGTCTTCACTATTACTTTACAATGTAGAAAATAGCAAAAAAATAAATAAATAAAATAGAATGAGTAGGTGTGTCCAAACTTTTGACTGATACTGTATATATAGGTGAGTGGCATTAATAGACAAGGTGGTGTATACTGATAGCATGTAGGCCTACTGGACACTGTACAGTATGTGTATTACCATGAGTCAGTATGCCCATGAACGATTCAAGGGTATGATATACCATAAGACTGTATACTGTATGTACCATGTCTAGAATAATGCAGTGCCTCCACCTAATAAGCATAAACCCGTTAAAGGTTATAACTAGCTTATTAGGAAACTATATGATACACCCACAAAATGGGTGTATCATTTTTCCTCCACTTTAGTGAAATGTATTAAAACTAATAAATGTAAAAGTAACAATGTAAGAACATAGCAATTGTCACAGAGGACAACGAACCACAGAGGACCACAGAATAATACTGGACCTAATAAAAGCCTGAGATGAATTGTAAACTGGTTTACTATTAAAACCTCAAAATAATAAAAAAGGATTTGAATAAGATACAGTACATATAAAAAAAATCTACAGTATTGCAATTGTACATCCATATATCAGATAGGGATCAAACCCTGTAAACCGTTTAAACCGGGGGGAAATGTACTCTAGCTACTTTCCCAACCTAGAACCCTGAAGCTAGTTTGAAACTGGTACCAGTATATATGCGTAAAGATAGTAAAGTTAAAACACTTGAGAGTTTTACCTAACAATAAAAACCTTGGGGTGCCCCGAAAACAATATTAAGAAGTTCGGCCCTTGTCCTCAGGGTTAAACACTGAAGTTACCGTCCATCCATTGAAGAGAGGGGAACCGGACAGAGGGAGCGTACAGTGATTCCTCATTTAAAAGTTGCTTAATACCGCAGTATAGCGTGCGGTATGCTGTGATATGCTTCGGTGAGTCGTAGTGCTTGCCATTAGTGCACATTTGAACCACCAGAGGTTATAATCCATGCCTTCTGGGAATGTTTTAAAGTCCAAAAGTTATGGACGTAGTTAGAAAGTTGGCTGTCAGAAGTATTACAATGGAAATGTACTTTTCATCCGTCTGTTTGCATTTTTCAAGACATGGCATATGAGGGTGCAGTGAAGGATTACTGTTATACTATTCCAGGTATTCCTTAAAGAGGTAGGGTTTCAAGTGTCTCCGGAAGGTGGTCAGTGACTCCGCTGTCCTAGTGTCGGGGGGAGAGCTTGTTCCACCATTGGGGTGCCAGAGCAGCGAATAGCTTTGACTTGGCTGAGCGGGAACTGTGCTTCCATAGACGTAGGGGGGCTAGCAGGCCAGAGGTGGATGAACGTAGTGCCCTCGTTTGGGTGTAGGGTCTGATCAGAGCCTGAAGGTAAGGAGTTGCCGTTCCCCTCACAGCTCTGTAGGCAAGCACCATGGTTTTGTAGTAGAAGCGAGCTTCAACTGGAAGCCAGTGGAGTGTGCGGAGGAGTGGGGTGACATGAGAGAACTTGGGAAGGTTGAACATCAGACGGGCTGCAGCATTCTGGATAAGTTGTAGGGGTTTAATGGCACAGGCAGGGAGCACAGCCAACAGCGAGTTGCAGTAATCCAGACGGAAGATGACAAGTGCCTGGATTAGGATTTGTGCCGCTTTCTGTGTAAGGTAGGGTCGTACTCTGCGAATGTTATAGAGCATGAACCTGCAGGATCGGGTCACCGCTTTGATGTAGCTGATGTTTGTGTGATGTTGTTGTTTGCATATGTATGTTTTGTTGTAAAGATTTTTAAAGTTAGGGATAGCCTGAACATGTGAAAGTTGGTTTAGTGTATGTTGTTTGAACGGTTCAATAATTACTGTCGGTGAGTTATTTTATGCAAATGAATGCAACATTTATATAGTTATAGTTGATAAGAGTTTTTTAAGAATTTGAAGTTGGGAAAGTGGGAAAAGTAGCTTATGTTGGGAATGATTATGTCACAGTGGGACCTTTAGTATGCCCATGAAAGGACAAAAAAAAGGACAACAAGTTTAATAGTTTAAAAAGTATAAAATATATCAAAAAGTTGTATGTAAGCACACTTTTTCAGACCAGTCTACACGTTTTAAAGTTTGAACGGCGTTTCTAGCTTAAACGGTGTAAGAGTAGTAGCATTGTAAATAATAATAATAACTAGATGGTCATTTCCATGAATATTTTTTTTTTGACTTGCTTCAGCTCTTTAAAAGTATTTTGTGTGGCAGTGGATTGGATAGCCTGAACATGTGAAAGTTGGTTTGGTGTCTCTAGCTTGAATGGATCAAGAGTTACTGTTGGTGGGTTATTTTATGCTACTTTATGCTAATGTATACACTGAGTGCACAAAGCATTAGGAACACCTAATCTTTCCATGACATACAGTGAGTGAAAAAAGTATTTGATCCCCTGCTGATTTTGTACGGTTGCCCACTGACAGAGAAATGATCAGTCTATAATTTTAATGGTAGGTTTATTTGAACAGTGAGAGTGTCATGCCCTGACTCAGGGGACGCTTATTTGTTGAGTCAGGGTGTGTATATTCTATGTTGTGTAGTTCTATGTTTTCTATCTAGTATGTCTAGATCTATGTTGGCCGGTGTGGTTCCCAATCAGAGGCAGCTGTCGCTCGTTGTCTCTGATTGGGGACAAATACTTAGGCCAGCCTATTAGCACTAGTGGGTTGTGGGATCTTGTTCCGTGTGAGGTTTGTTGTGTGTTACCTTTGGACGTCACGTTTCGTTGGTTTATTGTTTTGTCGTTGTTTATTCGTTAAAATAAACATGTATGCATATCACGCTGCGCCTTGGTCTGACCAGTCTATGAACGTGACAGAAGATCCCACCAAACAAGGACCAAGCAGCGTGCCCAGAAGGAGCAAACGGGAGGTAACTTTAGTAGATGTCCTCCTCGGTTGGGGGAGAATTACTGAGGAGGAGGCCGTCCGTTATCGGGAGGCGATGAAGGTTGATGCCCAGGTAGGAGAGGAGAAACGGCGCCAACCGTGCCGACGACGGAGACCCGAGAGGCAACCCCAAGAAAATGTGTGGGGGGGGGGGGGGGCACATGGGGTGGATGACGAGGCAGCAGGAGGCCGTGGAAGGGCGAATCTGCAGGTTAGGAGAGGATGCCACCATGTTACGGGGGCTATTGGTTCAGATGGAGCAGGAGTTATTCGGTCAGAGGGAGGTGCTACAGGAGGCTAAAAGGGAGAAGGAAAGTGTAGAGGCACGGCGAGAGGAGCTGGTTAGGCAGCAGAAGCAAGTGGTGCTTGTCGCCAGTCCGGTCCGACCCATTCCTGCTCCCCGCACTAAACCAGTGGTGCATGTTCCCAGTACGGCCTGACCCGTTCCTGCTCCTCGCACCAAGCCAGTGGTGCGCGTCACCAGCCCGGCCCGGCCTGTTCCTGCTCCTCGCACCAAGCCAGTGGTGCGCGTGGCCAGCCTGGCCCGGCCTGTTCCTGCTCCTCGCACCAAGCCAGTGGTGCGCGTGGCCAGCCTGGCCCGGCCTGTTCCTGCTCCTCGCACCAAGGCAGTGGTGCGCGTCGCCAGCCCGGCCCGGCCTGTTCCTGCTCCTCGCACCAAGCCAGTGATGTGCGTCGCCAGCCCTGCCCTGCCTGTTCCTGTTCCTCGCACCAAGCCAGTGGTGGCTGTCGCCAGCCCGGCCCGGCCTGTTCCTGCTCCTCGCACCAAGCCAGTGGTGCGCGTCGCCAGCCCAGCCCGGCCTGTTCCTGCTCCTCGCACCAAGCCAGTAGTGCGCGTCGCCGGCCCGGCCTGTTCCTGCTCCTCGCACCAAACCAGTGGTGCGCGTCGCCAGTCCGGCCCGTGCCTGCTCCTCGCACCAGACCAGTGGTGCGTTTGTCCAGTCCGGCACGGCCCGTGCCCATTCCACCGGTGCCTGGTCCGGCACCGGCCAGCTGCTCCACTCCGGAACCAGAGCAGTCCGCTCCACTGGTGCCTGATCCAGTTCCGGTCAGCTGTTCCTCTCCGGAGCCAGAGCAGTCCGCTCCGCCGGTGCCTGATCCAGCTCTGGTCAGCTGCGCCACTCCGGAGCCAGAGCAGTCCGCTCCACCTGGGTCTAGTCCAGCTCCGGTCAACGGCTCCACTTTGGAGCCAGAGCAGTCTGCTCCACCGGTGCCTGATCCAGCTCCGGTTAGCGGCTCCACTCCGGAGCCAGAGCAGTCCGCTCCACCAGTGCCTAGTCCAGCTCCGGTCAGCGGCTCCAGTCCAGACCATGACGTCAGCCCCTCTCCAGGTTCGGGGAGAGGGGAAGCAACGCGCCGAGGTCTAGACCAGACCAGGGGCGCAACAGGGAGGCGAAGAGTGAGAGGTCGTCACGCCCTGAGCCGGATCCGCCTCCGAGGCGGAATGCCCACCCGGCCCCTACCCTGTTATGTTTATGTTGTGCGGTCGGAGTCCGCACCTTTGGGGGGAGAACTGTCATTCCCTGACTCAACAAATAAGCGTCCCCTGAGTCAGGGCATGACAGTTCTCCCCCTAAAGGTGCGGACTCCGACCGCACAACATAAACATAACAGGGTAGGGTATATTGTGTGTATATTCTATGTTGTGTAGTTCTATGTTTTCTATCTAGTATGTCTAGATCTATGTTGGCCGGTGTGGTTCCCAATCAGAGGCAGCTGTCGCTCGTTGTCTCTGATTTGGGACCATACTTAGGCAGCCTATTGGCACTAGTGGGTTGTGGGATCTTGTTCTGTGTAAATGTAATGTAAATGTTTGTTGTGTGTTACCTTTGGACGTCACGTTTCGTTGGTTTATTGTTTTGTCGTTGTTTATTCGTTAAAATAAACATGTATGCATATCACGCTGCGCCTTGGTCTGACCCGTCTATGAACGAACGTGACAGAGAGACAGAATAACAACAAAATAATCCAGAAAAACGCATGTCAAAAATGGTATAAATTGATTTGCATTTTAATGAGGGAAATAAGTATTTGACCCCCTCTCAATCAGATAGATTTCTGTCTCCCAGGTGTCTTTTATACAGGTAACGAGCTGAGATTAGGAGCACACTCTTAAAGGGAGTGCTCCTAATCTCAGTTTGTTACCTGTATAAAAGACACCTGTCCACAGAAGCAATCAATCAATCAGATTCCAAACTCTCCACCATGGCCAAGACCAAAGAGCTCTCCAAGGATGTCAGGGACAATATTTTAGACCTACACAAGGCTGGAATGGGCTACAAGACCATCGCCAAGCAGCTTGGCGAGAAGGTGACAACAGTTATTGCGATTATTCGCAAATGGAAGAAACACAAAATAACTGTTAATCTCCCTCTGCCTGGGGCTCCATGCAGGATCTCACCTCGTGGAGTTGCAATGATCATGAGAACGGTGAGGAATCAGCCCAGAACTACACGGGAGGATCTTGTCAATGATCTCAAGGCAGCTGGGACCGTACTCACCAAGAAAACAATTGGTAACACACTACGCCGTTAAGGACTGAAATCCTGCAGCCCCCGCAAGGTCATACCCATCTGAAGTTTGCCAATGAACATCTGAATGATTCAGAGGAGAACTGGGTGAAAGTGTTGTGGTCAGATGAGACCAAAATCGAGCTCTTTGGCATCAACTCAACTCGCCGTGTTTGGAAGAGGAGGAATGCTGCCTATGACCCCAAGAACACCATCCCCACCGTCAAACATGGAGGTGGAAACATTATGCTTTGGGGGTGTTTTTCTGCTAAGGGGACAGGACAACTTCACCGCATCAAAGGGACGATGGACGGGGCCATGTACCGTCAAATCTTGGGTGAGAACCTCCTTCCCTCAGCCAGGGCATTGAAAATGGGTCGTGGATGGGTTTTCCAGCATGACAATGACCCAAAACACACGGCCAAGGCAACAAAGGAGTGGCTCAAGAAGAAACACATTAAGGTCCTGGAGTGGCCTAGTCAGTCTCCAGACATTAATCCCATAGAAAATCTGTGTAGGGAGCTGAAGGTTCGAGTTGCCAAACGTCAGCCTCAAAAACTTAATGACTTGGAGAAGATCTGCAAAGAGGAGTGGGACAAAATCCCTCCTGAGATGTGTGCAAACCTGGTGGCCAACTACAAGAAACGTCTGACCTCTGTGATTGCCAACAAGGATTTTGCCACCAAGTACTAAGTCATGTTTTGCAGAGGGGTCAAATACTTATTTCCCTCATTAAAATGCAAATAAATGTATAACATCTTTGACATGCATTTTTCTGGATTTTGTTGTTGTTATTCTGTCTCTCTCTGTTCAAATAAACCTACCATTACAATTATAGACTGATCATGTCTTTGTCAGTGTGCAAATGTACAAAATCAGCAGGGGATCAAATACTTTTTTCCCTCACTGGAGACTGACCTGGTGAACCCAGGTGAAAGCTATGATCCCTTATTGATGTCACTTGTTAAATCCACTTCAATCAGTGTGGATGAAGTGGAGGAGTCCAGTTAAAGAAGGATGTTTATGCCTTAAGACAATTGAGACATGGATTGTGTATGTGTGCCATTCATAGGGCGAATGGGCACGGCCAAATATTTAAGTGCCTTTTAACGGGTAGTAGGTGCTAGGTGCACCAGTTTGAGTGTGACAAGAACTGCAGTGCTACCCAAAGACATCCAGCCAACTTGACACAACTATGGGAAGCATTGGAGTCAACATGGGCCAGCATCCTTGTGGAATTCTTTCACACCTTGTATTCCATGCCGCGATGAATTGAGGCTGTTCTGAGGGCAGAAGGAGGTACAACTCAATATTAGGAAGGTGTTTGTTGTAGGATAGCCTGAACATGTGTTTAAGCCTTGCTGTTGCAAGCCACACTAATAAGAACTCATATAAAAACACATAAATGTAATAACCTTGATGTCTGCTCACAAAACAGCTGTTCATTGAAAATTTGCCCTCAAGCGAATAATGTATTTCATCCACCGGTGAAACACTTGAACTTATTAAGTGAATGACGTGGAGTGGTGGGAGAGCGCTAATTTTTTATGGCAAAGTGTCACAGATACTTCACCCATACATTCACAAGGGCCCTCTCTGCAGTGGTTTTCAACAAGCACCTTCTGAAACATCATTTTTTAAGTAATTACCGATACAGAGGTTTAGACATTTTCACACAGGGCGGTTTAAAAAAGGGTACGTGCCTAATACTTTGCATTCACATTCTATGGTCCTTGTCATTTTAAGCCAATCAAAATGAGAGGTGCCAGTTAAAAACGCATCATGAAATAAAGCTAAAACCTGTACGCCAAGCAGCCCTTAGTAAAATTATGGATAGGATGGTCACAGATCTGTGGACCAACCCTTTTGTTGTAGTGACTGAAGTGATTCATTTGTTCCATACAGAACTTTGAGGAATTCCCAGAAAACAGAGAACTGCACCTGACAAATGTCTATCTCTCCTCGCCTCTCCTTTCATGGTACAAGAGATCATGGATCTGATTGGACAACAGTTGGAGTAATGGTGGGGAGCCTCACTTCCACTTTGGTTTGCAACTCTTGTCAGATGTAGCAATAACCTTCAGTGAGAAAGAATCATGTGCTTTTGGAAGGCACTCTAGTTTGGCCATGTACTGTAACTCTCTTCAGGCCTTGGCACCTCGGTTTCTTAATGAGGCTGTGAAGAAAAGCGGTGAACATTAAAATAACAGCCTTAACTAATCCATATAAGGCCGATGAGGTGGAGTGCCCAGGGAATGCGTGTAATTTCCCATTTCACAGTGCGACTGAAAAATACCCCCGCCCCACACAAAAACAAGCCCCAAGAAGAAACATTCTGTGATGGCAGACCGCAGACGCAAGGACAGCAATCAACAAAACAGCCCCCTCTCCTCCTCTCTCGCTCCTCTCTCCTAACATTGGCTGTTAGGAAATAGAGAAGAATCCATGCCTCTGACTGCTGCCTCTCGGAAATCAACCCAGATTATGTTTCAAGCCAGGTTGAAGCTACAGCGATGGTTCTTGGTCCCTCGTCAAAGGGTGCTCTTCCAATAATCACTATCGACAAGTCTTCCTTGAGGGCTCAGCTAGTGTTTCTCAGAGAAGAACGGGACACAGCGGGGCAAAGTCAACTGTCGTTCACAGTCTTCGTGGTGAAGGCATAGCCGGGATGATACTTGGACAGCTGGTACAGTGGCTTGCGAAACTATTCACCCCCCTTCGCATTTTCCCTATTTTGTTGCCTTACAACCTGGAATTAAAATTGATTTTTTGGGGGTTTGTATCATTTTGATTTACACAGCATGCCTACCACTTTGAAGATGCTAAATACTTTTTTGGGTGAAACAAACAAGAAATAAGACAAAAAAACGGAAAACATGAGCGTGCATAACTATTCACCCCCCCCAGCAATTACAGCTGCAGGTCTCTTGGGGGTATGTCTCTATAAGCTTGGCACATCTAGCCACTGGGATTTTTGCCCATTCTTCAAGGCAAAACTGCTCCAGCGCCTTCAAGTTGGATGGGTTCCGCTGGTGTACAGCAATCTTTAAGTCATACCACAGATTCTCAATTGGATTGAGGTCTGGGCTTTGACTAGGCCATTCCAAGACATTTCAATGTTTCCCCTTAAACCACCCGAGTGTTGCTTTAGCAGTATGCTTAGGGTCATTGTCCTGCTGGAAGGTGAACGTCCATCCCAATCTCAAATCTCTGAAAAACTGAAACAGGTTTCCCTCAAGAATTTCCCTGTATTTAGCGCCATCCATCATTCCTTCAATTATGACCAGTTTTCCAGTCCCTGCCGATGGAAAAACATCTCCACAGCATGATGCTGCCACCACCATGCTTCACTGTGGGGATGGTGTTCTCGGGGTGATGAGAGGGATTGGGTTTGCGCCAGACATAGCGTTTTCCTTGATGGCCAAAAAGCTACATTTTAGTCTCATCTGACCAGAGTACCTTCTTCCATATGTTTCGGGAGTCTCTCACATGCCTTTTGGTGAACACCAAATGTGTTTGCTTATTTTTTTCTTTAAGCAATGGCTTTTTTCTGGCCACTCTTCCATAAAGCCCAGCTCTGTTGAGTGTATGGCTTAAAGTGGTCCTATGGACAGATACTCCAATCTCCGCTGTGGAGCTTTGCAGCTCCTTCAGGGTTATCTTTGGTCTCTTTGTTGCCTCTCTGATTAATGCCCTCCTTGCCTGGTCCGTGAGTTTTGGTGGGTGGCCCTCTCTTGGCAGGTTTGTTGTGGTGCCATATTCTTGCCATTTTTTAATAATGGATTTAATGGTGCTCTGTGGGATGTTCCAAGTTTCTGATATTTTTTTATAACCCAAACCTGATCTGTACTTCTCCACAACTTTGTCCCTGACCTGTTTGGAGAGCTCCTTGGTCTTCATGGTGCCGCTTGTGTCACGATCGTCATAGGAAGCAGACCAAGGCGCAGCGTGATATGCGTACATCTTTTAATGAGTACTTTATAACAATAACAAAACAACAAAACGATACGTGAAGTCCTAAGGTTAACAAAACACAAACCTCTCCGGAACAAGATCCCACAAATGACAAGTGCAAAACAGGCTGCCTAAGTATGGTTCCCAATCAGAGACAACAAGCCACAGCTGCCTCTGATTGGGAACCACCCCGGCCAACATAGAAACACATGAACTAGAACATGAACATAGAACACTAAACATAGAAACTATCACCCTGGCTCAACATATAAGAGTCCCCAGAGCCAGGGCGTGACAGCTTGCTTGGTGGTGTCCCTTGCTTAGTGGTGTTGCAGACTCTGGGGCCTTTCAGAACAGGTGTACATATACTGAGATCATGTGACAGATCATGTGACACTTAGATTGCGCACAGGTGGACTTTTTAAAAATAATTATGTGACTTCTGAAGGTAATTGTTTGCACCAGATCTTATTTAGGGGCTTCATAGCAAAGGGGGTGAATACATATGCACGCACCACTTTTCCGTTATTACTTTTTTAGAATTTTTTGAAACCAAATAAAAATATTTTTAAATTGCAGGTTGTAATGCAACAAAATAGGAAAAACGCCAAGGGGGATGAATACTTTTGCAAGGCACTGTATTATTTTCACTTCCGCTTTTGTAATTGGAAAGCACATGTCAAGGAAACCAGGAACCATTTTTCACTGTATTATAGACAGCCTACAACACCTTCACAGATCACATGTAATAAAGACACTTACTGTAACTAGCATGTTTAATCTAGCAAGTAGCAGCAAGTAGAGTAGCAGCCTTTCAGTACTTAAGTCTATCGATATGTCAAGATCTG
Organism: Coregonus lavaretus; assembly: GCF_964263955.1. NCBI lineage: Eukaryota > Metazoa > Chordata > Actinopteri > Salmoniformes > Salmonidae > Coregonus > Coregonus lavaretus. The sequence continues at coordinate 29,502,627 of NC_140026.1, forward strand.
CCATGGGAATCGTTCTACTGAACGGTGAAGGAGGCCGCTGCTCATTTCCTCCCAGGTATGCAAACACAGACACAAATGATAATGGAGGCAGCATTACTCTGACATCTACTGTACGAGCGTGTCAGGTATATTCTATGAATTTCAGTACGCCGCTGCTTCTGTGGACTCGCATTATGAATACACACGGCACCAGATGTTTTCTTTCACTCTCATACAGCCTACAGTGGAACAATCCCAATACAAACACATAACAGAATGCTACTTTCGCAGCTAGGCGTGTTCCCGGAGTGTTGTGCAGTGCGGGCCACTGTGCGCCACTGATAAAGAGACAAAATCCTAGTTTCTGTTCCCACTGTGCCTCGGCCCCTGTGACAGAGAAAGAGTCACACGCCGGGAGCCCGTGACTACCTGCCTCCGATGCCCATTCCATTTCTCTTGGCACACACAGCCACTTGCCGTGCCCACGTAAAATGTAATTGAGGGCCCGAGGTGAGGAGACGAGAGAGAGAGTGTGGGGGAGGTGAAGCTGACTGTGTGTGCATGTGTGTTTCCCCCTCCCTCCTCACACAGAAAGACTGGACACTTTATTGCCGTAGCTGGGGCCCTAGCCCTCCCACTGTGTGTGTTGATATGTGCCTTTGAGGAGCAGAGCGCTCGTGTCTGGAGTGTGGAGGCCTCAGTGGAGGAAATACTTTGTGTGTGTGTGTCAAGTAATAAGAGCTGATTTATTGGGATGACCAAACAACACCAGGAAGAGGCTTCTCCTCTCATTTACTCTGCGACAAGCCAAGATGCTATCTCCTCCAAATATTTGGCCAGAATATCATGTTTGATTTGACTGAAAGTGAGATGTGCCTCTGTAAGGGATATTTACTCTCACTGGCCCCCTTGTTATCAGTAGGACAGAAACACTAGGAGTGTCTGTGTCCATTAAATACATCTGACTATTGGTTATGTGTGAGGACCAGCTGAAGGATGGATCCACGCAGTGCATTACTAGGCCAATATACTGCATAGGCAGTGGCGACCCGTCAGCCCCACCTGTATTGCATGTTATTTTGGCATTAATACGTGTCACATATCAGTTTGCAAACTGAGTTAATAAAGCCACATACAAACATGGTCTCTTTTTTGCTTTCTTGAGTAAGGCAGCTCCAAAATGCAGGTGTTTCAGCCTAGCTCAATGCATTCTGTGGTGGTGGGGCAGCCAGCGGAAAATACGGAGTGTAGGGGTTGGTAATGTTCTCTAGTTGCGCCGTGATTGGCTCAGTGTTCTGTCACTCATGGGGATACTACGTTACCGCAATATCTACGGGGAAAGCTCGGAAATTCAAGCCCCTTGGGTGCTGCCATATAGTTACATTAGAAGTGCCCATCCAAGAAGGCTCAAGGTCATTGGCCACATATAAAATGACATCAAATCATGTTAAATCTACAGTAGCTTTGATTGGACTGATCATGTTAATATCATACTTTCAAAATCTTAGCTAGCAAGCTAGCAGTCATCATCATGAATGAAGTCGACAATCTACTGGCAAATCCCTTTCAATCCTTGTCATATGAAGTGTCGTCCAAGTCTGGGTTTAAGGGTCTCTTTTCCAAGCATAAATGGATAAACATTCAACACTGGCCATGCTGTCAATCCAGCATAACTTCTGCCGCTTTCAAAACAACTGGGAACTGGGAACTGGGAAATCTCAGACTTCAGTGAGTTCAAGACAACTGGGAACTCTGAAAAAAACTAGCTCCGACTGGGAAAATACTTTTTCAATGGTCATCCAACTCTGAATTCCAAGTCGGGAACTCAGGCCTCTTTCTAGAGCTCTGACCTGACGATGACTAACGTCATGATTCAACTTAGTTTTTTTCAGAGTTCCCTGTTGTCTTGAAAGCACCATAAATCCAGAGAATGCCAGACTTTGATGACAAAGTTTGATGACAAAATTTGCCCACGAAGGACCGCTGCCCCACCTTCCTGTTCAAGTGAGCACAGCACAACAAGGTGAGTCCAAAAATGTTTTGTATGCTGCTTCATAAATGTGACCGACCGGCTCGATTCTTCTTATGTAACAACATTTGAAATTGTGTTTTTTACATTGAATAAAATAGAAACTCAGAGTTAGAAAATGGTATATCATACACTATGGTTGAGGAATAATGGGAAAGTTACTCTGCTTTGAAAGTTGATCAACTTTTAACCTCACTTTTGAGAAAATGGCCCTTCAATGTTTAGGTACCTACTGGAAAGCTCTTCTTTGTCTACACCAATTCAACATCGTTCACACCCTCTTAAGCTTTAGCCACACCCATCTCTTTAAGGATTCACATGTGAGGCTATGTACTAAAAAATCTAATATTTCAAGACTAAAGGCTGGCTTATACTACGGGTGTGTTCGTAAATTTAAGTTGGAGTGCCAGAGTGTGCTCTGCGTGTTCGTAAACTAAGAGCGTTGTCAGATTGGCCGTTCGTAAATTCTGAGCGTTTTGCTCTCGGAGTGGTCAGAGCGCACACTGGATGCTCTGGCCGAAAAGTAGGGTTGATCCGGGCGTTCTGACCTAACAACAGCAGTCAAGCACACAAGCTAACTGGCTAATGTTGGCTAGCTTGCTAGCTACTTCCAGACACAAATGAGAGAACACTCTGACCATTTTACTCCCCCTAGCAGAGCTGGTTAGGCTGTTTAATCACATTTTTTTGCCAACGTTTACTGACACCGGCAATATTCAACGGGTGTTGAGCATTTACTCCCCCTAGCAGAGCTGGTTAGGCTTTTTTTATGTTATCCAGAGCGATGGTGACTGCAACTGTGCTGCTGGCAACCATTTAATCACACTTTTTCCCAACGTTTACTGACACCGGCCATATTCAACGGGTGTTGAGCATTCGTAAATTCATAAGTCATTCTGCACTCTGGCACACTCAGACGAGAGGGCTCTGAAATCGGAGTAGATAACAAGAAGCTACGTCTATCGACATTTGTCGCATGACATCATAAACATTCTATTGAAATAGTTACTTGCGTACTTGCGTAGTCTTTTGTTTAAACATGTAGCTAGCTAGCTAAACAATGAACCATAATCCCAACTCATAACGTTACTACCCTGCATGAATCTGCAGGTTGCTAACCCACCAGGTTCAATGTTAGCTAGCTAACATTAGGCTATAACTAGGAATGCAAATGGCTCTGAGATACGAATAATATAACTACACAGATCATACACGTAACATTAGCTAGCTAGCCAGCCAGCTAACATTAGGTAGCTAGCTAACAGTGCACTTTAACTTGAAAAGAAAATGACTTTCTGACAAAATTAGAAACGTGTAATATCTGAAAATGTAGCTAGCTAGACTCTCTTACCCGTATACATGGATGGACGCTTTTCCCTCTCTGTCATGGATGCCATGGTTGCCCTTAGTTTGAAGATGGAATCAAACGCCAGAATTTTCTCCATCTCCTTAGCTATCATACTCTAATTCCACTGATTTCAAAGCTCGGTCGTCCAGAAAGTGGAGAGCAGCACTTATGCAGTTCTACTACGTGATATCTTTCAAAAAAGCCGCATTAGAAAGGATTACCTACACATACAGACCAGCTCATATTATAGACAGAAGCGAGCTACATGGCAGACCAAGCTGAACTCATCTCTCGGCATGTCCAGCCCACTCATTATCTCAGCCAATCATTGCTAGCGGGATGGTTGCTGTCTTTTTCAGTGGCTAAACCAACTAGGCTCGTAATTTAACATTTGTATTTGTTTTTACAGATGGCATACAAGTTTGTTATTAAGGCACATGAAAGTTCACACCAAAAAACGCATTTTGATAAATAAAAAAGGTTTATGCTCAAATGGCTCTCCTGTGAAGTAGTGACGTGTGAAATACGCCTAGTTTCCTGAAGCGGTCACAAATGATGTAATATGCCAGGGGTAGCTAAGAAAGTATACATATAACAAAAAATGGTGTGACCAACAGCAATAAGGAATCAATAATAATAGTAATAGTAGTGGTAATGGGATTACCATTAACAGCAACTACAAAACAATATTAATGAGAATAACAATACATTAAAGCAATAGTAGTAGACCAGTCTCAACATGACTGAGAAACCACATGACATGGTACAGTGGGGAAAAAAAGTATTTAGTCAGCCACCAATTGTGCATGTTCTCCCACTTAAAAAGATGAGAGAGGCCTGTAATTTTCATCATAGCGAAATTAGAAAAGAAAATCCTGAAAATCACATTGTAGGATTTTCAATGAATTTATTTGCAAATTATGGTGGAAAATATGTATTTGGTCATTAACAAAAGTTTCTCAATACTTTGTTATATACCCTTTGTTGGTAATGACACAGGTCAAACATTTTCTGTATGTCTTCACAAGGTTTTCACACACTGTTGCTGGTATTTTGGCCCATTCCTCCATGCAGATCTCCTCTAGAGCAGTGATGTTTTGGGGCTGTCGCTGGGCAACACAGACTTTCAACTCCCTCCAAAGATTTTCTATGGGGTTGAGATCTGGAGACTGGCTAGGCCACTCCAGGACCTTGAAATGCTTCTTACGAAGCCACTACTTCGTTGCCCGGTCGGTGTGTTTGGGATCATTGTCATGCTGAAAACCCAGCCACGTTTCATCTTCAATGCCCTTGCTGATGGAAGGAGGTTTTCACTCAAAATCTCACGATACATGGCCCCATTCATTCTTTCCTTTACACGGATCAGTCGTCCTGGTCCCTTTGCAGAAAAACAGCCCCAAAGCATGATTTTTCCACCCCCATGCTTCACAGTAGGTATGGTGTTCTTTGGATGCAACTCAGCATTCTTTGTCCTCCAAACAGGACGAGTTGAGTTTTTACCAAAAAGTTATATTTTGGTTTCATCTGACCATATGACATTCTCCCAATCCTCTTCTGGATCATTCAAATGCACTCTAGCAAACTTCAGACGGGCCTGGACATGTACTGGCTTAAGCAGGGGGACACGTCTGGCACTGCAGGATCTGAGTCCCTGGCAGCGTAGTGTGTTACTGATGGTAGGCTTTGTTACTTTGGTCCCAGCTCTCTGCAGGTCATTCACTAGGTCCAAGATCCCAACACGGGGGGTGTGGTCCTGGGATTTTTGCTCACCGTTCTTGTGATCATTTTGACCCCACGGGGTGAGATCTTGCGTGGAGCCCCAGATCGAGGGAGATTATCAGTGGTCTTGTATGTCTTCCATTTCCTAATAATTGCTCCCACAGTTGATTTCTTCATACCAAGCTGCTTACCTATTGCAGATTCAGTCTTCCCAGCCTGGTGCAGGTCTACAATTTTGTTTCTGGTGTCCTTTGACAGCTCTTTGGTCATGGCCATAGTGGAGTTTGGAGTGTGACTGTTTGAGGTTTTGGACAGGTGTCTTTTATATTGATAACAAGTTCAAACAGGTGCCATTAATACAGGTAACGAGTGGAGGACAGAGGAGCCTCTTAAAGAAGAAGTTACAGGTCTGTGAGAGCCAGAAATCTTGCTTGTTTGTAGGTGACCAAATACTTATTTTCCACCATAATTTGAAATAAATTCATTAAAAATCCTACAATGTGATTTTCTGGGAAAAAAATTCTCATTTTGTCTGTCATAGTTGACGTGTACCTATGATGAAAATTACAGGCCTCTCTCATATTTTTAAGTGGGAGAACTTGCACAATTGGTGGCTGACTAAATACTTTTTTTCCCCACTGTATGAAAGCCAAAACAAAAGCAAAATGGGAAATATTATTGACATTACATTGCACTTTTCACTGGCTGTCCCTCAGGTTGTGGCTGGAGAACACATATTTGGTCTTCATCTTTTATAGTTTCAAATTCATTCTACTGAATGATCATTTTGGGAAAGGAAGATTCTCTTAGGTCTGAGTATTTGTTACAGTGTAATAGAAAATGCAGCTCTGTCTCTACCTCTCCCCTGGAGCAGAGTGAACACAGCCTGTCCTCTCTGGGCAGCCAGGTTTGCCTGTGATGACCGGTCTCTATAGTGAGACTGTGCCCACTGAGTCTGTACCTAGTCAGTGTTTTCCTCAGTTTCTATCAGTCACAGTGGTCAGATAGTCTGCCACCATGTACTATCTGTTTAGAGCCAAATAGCATTGACATTTACTTAGATTTTTTGTGGTGTCTTTCCAATAGGTGATATATTTTTATTTTTGCTTTGTGATGATTTGGTTGGGCCAGATTTTCTGAGTGCTGTCCTGAAGCTCTATGGGGTTGGTTTGGGTTAGTGAACTGAGCCTCAGAACCAGCTGACTGAGGGGACTCTTCTCTTGTTTCATCTTGACATTGTATGGCTGTGTAGTGAAATGTTTTGGGGTCGCTTGTTTTTAGATGGTTGTAAAATTTGATGGCTATTTTTTCTATTCGAATAAGGAGGGGGTATTGGCCCAATTCTGCTCTACATGCGTTATTTTGAGTTTTTCTTTGCACTTGCAATACAGTCTTGCAAAACTCTGCATGCAGTATTTCGATTGGATTTGTCCCATTCGATTGGATTAGTCCCATTTGGTAAATTAATTATTAGAGATTGGGCCCCATACTTCGCTGCCATACAGAGAAATTGGTTCTATAACGGATTGTAATTGTAATTTCGATTTTAATGTTCCTTTTAATGGCATAGAATGCTCTTCTTGATTTGTCTCTCAGCTCGTTCACAGCCGTGTGAAAGCTACCTGTGTTGATGATATTTAGTCCTAGATATGTGTAGTTTTTGGTGTGTTCTAATAGAATTGTGACCAAATATAATTTATTTTTTTGATCCTGATTTCCGGACCTCTTTTGGAATATCATTATATTTGTTTTTTTTAGGTTAACTGTCAGAGCCCAGGTCTGACAGAACTTGTGCAGATGATCTACAGTGCCTTCGGAAAGTATTCAGACCCCTTCACTTTTTCCACATTTTGTTACGTTGAAGCCTTATTCTAAAATGGATTAAATTTTAACAAATCCTCTGCAATCCTACACACAATACCCCATAATGACAAAGCAAAAACAGTTTTTTGAAAATTTTGCCATTTTATTAAAAATACCCTTTGCTATGAGACTCGAAATTGAGCTCAGGTGCATCCTGTTTCCCTTGATCATCCTTGAGATGTTTCTACAACTTGATTGGAGTCCTCATGTGGTAAATTCAATTCATTGGACTTGATTTGGAAAGGCACACACCTGTCTATATAAGGTCCCACAGTTGACCAAAACCAAGCCATGAGGCCAAAGGAATTGTCCGTAGAGCTCCGAGACAGGATTGTGTCGAGGCAAAGATCTGGGGAAGGGTGCCAAAAAATGTCTGCAGCATTGAAGGTCCCCAAGAACACAGTGGCCTCCATCATTCTTAAATGGAAGATGTTTGGAACAACCAAGACTCTTCCTAGAGCTGGCCGGCCAAACTGAGCAATCTGGGGAGAAGGGCCTTGGTGAGGGAGGTGACTAAGAACCCGATGGTCACTCTGACAGAGCTCCAGAGTTCCTCTGTGGAGATGGGAGAAACTTCCAGAAGGACAACCATCTCTGCAGCACTCCACCAATCAGGCCTTTATGGTAGAGTGGCCAGACAGAAGCCACTCCTCAGTAAAAGGCACATGACAGCCTAATTAGAATTTGCCAAAAGGCACCTAAAGTCTCTCAAACCATGAGAAACAAGTTTCTCTGGTCTGACGAAACCAAGATTGAACTCTTTGGCCTGAGTTCCAAATGTCACGTGGGGATTTTTTTCAGCAGCAGGGACTGGGAGACAAGTCAGGATCGAGGGAAAGATTAACAGAGGAAAGTACAGAGAGATCCTTGATGAAAACCTGCTCCAGAGCGGTCAGGACCTCAGACTGGGGCGAAGGTTCACCTTCCAACAGGACAATGACCCTAAGCACAAAGCCAAGACAACGCAGGAGTGGCTTCTGGACAAGTCTCTGAATGTCATTGAGTGGCCCAGCCAGAACCCGGACATGAACCCGATCGAACATCTCTGGAGAGACCTGAAAATAGCTGTGCAGTGATGCTCCCCATTCAACTTGACAGAGCTTGAGAGGATCTGCAGAGAAGAATGGGAGAAACTCCCCAAATACAGGTGTGCCAAGCTTGTAGCGACATACCCAAGAACACTCGAGGCCTTGCAACTAGTTCTTAGGAAACTTTGCAGTATTTTGTTTTTTTATGTATTCTTCTTTAATTATTAGCTCAGAAAATGTTTTGCATCATTACATACAGCCGGGAAAAACGATAGGATATCAGAGCGGCGGAAACTCACCAGCATTACGACCAGGAATACGACTTTCCCGAAGCAGATCCTTGTTTGCTCTCCCCAGGGCAACTGAACTGATTCCAGCGGCTGACCCAAAACACGGCGTGCACACCACCCACCGCTTCCAAGTATTCTACTCGCTAATGTTCAGTCTTTGGTTAACAAGCTCAACGAACTACAGGCAAGGATTTCTTTCCAGAGAGACATCAAGGCCTGTAACATACTCTGTTTCACGGAAACATGGCTCTCTCTGGATATTCTGTTGAAATCGGTCCAGCCAGATGTGTTCTCAGTTCATCACGCAGGATATCTTTCTGGGAAGCAGAAGGGCGGAGGTGTGTGTTTCATGATTAACGACTCATGGTGTAATTGTAGTAACATACAGGAACTTGAGTCCTTCTGTTCACCTGACCTAGAATATCTCACAATCAACTGCCGACCGTATTATCTCCCAAGATAATTTTATTCGGTTATAGTCTCGGCCGTGTATATCCCCCCTCAAGCCGATACCACGACGGCCCTCAAAGAACTTCACTGGACCTTTTGCAAACTGGAAACCACATATCCTGAGGCTGCATTTATTGTAGCCTCAGTTATATCAACATATCGACTGTTGTACTCGCGTTGCTAAAATCCTCGACCATTGCTATTCAAACTTCCGGGATGGTTATAAGGCCCTCCCCTGCCCTCCTTTCGGCAAATCTGACCATGACTCAATTTTGCTTCTCCCTTCCTATAGGCAGAAACGTAAACAGGAAGTACCCGTGCTAAGGACTATTCAACACTGGTCTGACCAATCGGAATCCACGCTTCAAGATTGTTTTGATCATGCGGAATGGGATATGTTCCGGGTAGCTTCTGAAAATAATTTAGACATATACACTGAAACGGTGACTGAGTTTATCAGGAAGTGTATAGGTGATGTTGTGCCCACTGTGACTATTAAAACGTACCCTAACCAGAAACCATTGAAAGGCGGCAGCATTCGCGCAAATCTGAAAGCGCGAACCACCGCATTCAACCATGGCAAGGTGACTGGGAATATGGCAGAATACAAACAGTGTAGCTACTCACTCCGCAAGTCAATTAAACTGGCAAAACATCAGTATAGAGTCAAAGTGGAGTCACAATTCAACGGCTCATACACAAGACATATGTGGCAAGGTCTACAGACAATCACAGTCAAGGATCATATTATTATTATTATTTTTTTTAATTTTTTTTAACCTTTATTTAACCAGGTAAGCCAGTTGAGAACAAGTTCTCATTTACAACTGCGACCTGGCCAAGATAAAGCAAAGCAGTGCGATAAAAACAACAACACAGAGTTACATATGGGGTAAAAAACAAAGTCAAAAAATACAACAGAAAATATATATAACGTGTGTATAATAGGCTATAGTGCAAAATAATTACAATTAGTATTAACACTGGAATGCTAGATGTGCAAGAGATGATGTGCAAATAGAGATACTGGGGTGCAAAAGAGCAAAATAAATAACAATATAGGGATGAGGTAGTTGGGTGGGCTAATTTCAGATGAGCTGTGTACAGGTGCAGTGCTCGATAAGGTGCTCTGACAACTGATGCTTAAAGTTAGTGAGGGAGATAAGAGTCTCCAGCTTCAGAGATTTTTGCAATTCGTTCCAGTCATTGGCAGCAGAGAACTGGAAGGAATGGCGGCCAAAGGAGGTGTTGGCTTTGGGGATGACCAGTGAGATACAGTGGGGAGAACAAGTATTTGATACACTGCCGATTTTGCAGGTTTTCCTACTTACAAAGCATGTAGAGGTCTGTAATTTTTATACTAGGTACACTTCAACTGTGAGAGACGGAATCTAAAACAAAAATCCAGAAAATCAAATTGTATGATTTTTAAGTAATTAATTTGCATTTTATTGCATGACATAAGTATTTGATACATCAGAAAAGCAGAACTTAATATTTGGTACAGAAACCTTTGTTTACAATTACAGAGATCATACGTTTCCTGTAGGTCTTGACCAGGTTTGCACACACTGCAGCAGGGATTTTGGCCCACTCCTCCATACATACCTTCTCCAGATCATTCAGGTTTCGGGGCTGTCGCTGGGCAATAAGGACTTTCAGCTCCCTCCAAAGATTTTCTATTGGGTTCAGGTCTGGAGACTGGCTAGGCCACTCCAGGACCTTGAGATGCTTCTTACGGAGCCACTCCTTAGTTGCCCTGGCTGTGTGTTTCAGGTTGTTGTCATGCTGGAAGACCCAGCCACGACCCATCTTCAATGCTCTTACTGAGGGAAGGAGGTTGTTGGCCAAGATCTCGCGATACATGGCCCCATCCATCCTCCCCTCAATACGATGCAGTCGTCCTGTCCCCTTTGCAGAAAAGCATCCCCAAAGAATGATGTTTCCACCTCCATGCTTCACGGTTGGGATGGTGTTCTTGGGGTTGTACTCATCCTTATTCTTCCTCCAAACACGGTGAGTGGAGTTTAGACCAAAAAGCTCTATTTTTGTCTCATCAGACCACATGACATTCTCCCATTCCTCCTCTGGATCATCCAGATGGTCATTGGCAAACTTCAGACGGGCCTGGACATGCGCTGGCTTGAGCAGGGGGACCTTGCGTGCGCTGCAGGATTTTAATCCATGACGGCGTAGTGTGTTACTAATGGTTTTCTTTGAGACTGTGGTCCCAGCTCTCTTCAGGTCATTGACCAGGTCCTGCCGTGTAGTTCTGGGCTGATCCCTCACCTTCCTCATGATCATTGATGCCCCACGAGGTGAGATCTTGCATGGAGCCCCAGACCGAGGATGATTGACCGTCATCTTGAACTTCTTCCATTTTCTAATAATTGCCCCAACCGTTGTTGCCTTCTTACCAAACTGCTTGCCTATTGTCCTGTAGCCCATCCCATCCTTGTGCAGGTCTACAATTTTATCCCTGATGTCCTTACACAGCTCTCTGGTCTTGGCCATTGTGGAGAGGTTGGAGTCTGTTTGATTGAGTGTGTGGACAGGTGTCTTTTATACAGGTAACGAGTTCAAACAGGTGCAGTTAATACAGGTAATGAGTGGAGAACAGGAGGGCTTCTTAAAGAAAAACTAACAGGTCTGTGAGAGCCGGAATTCTTACTGGTTGGTAGGTGATCAAATACTTATGTCATGCAATAAAATGCAAATTAATTACTTAAAAATCATACAATGTGATTTTCTGGATTTTTGTTTTAGATTCCGTCTCTCACAGTTGAAGTGTACCTATGATAAATATGACATACCTCTACATGCTTTGTAAGTAGGAAAACCTGCAAAATCGGCAGTGTATCAAATACTTGTTCTCCCCACTGTATACCTGCTGGAGCGCAGACTACGGGTGGGTGCTGCTATGGTGACCAATGAGCTAAGATAAGTAGGGGATTTGCCTAGCAGTGATTTATAGATGGCCTGGAGCCAGTGGGTTTGATGACGAACATGTAGTGAGGACCAGCCAACAAGAGCGTACAGGTCACAGTTGTGGGTAGTGTATGGGGCTTTGGAGACAAAACGGATGGCACTGTGATAGACTACATCCAATTTGCTAAGTAGAGTGTTGGAGGCTATTTTGTAAATGACATCGCCGAAGTCAAGGATCAGTAGGATAGTCAGTTTACGAGGGCATGTTTGGCAGCATGAGTGAAGGAGGCTTTGTTGCGAAATAGGAAGCCGATTCTAGATTTAACTTTGGATTGGAGATTCTTAATGTGAGTCTGGAAGGAGGGTTTACAGTCTAACCAGACACCTAGGTATTTGTAGTTGTCCACATACTCTAGGTCAGACCCGTCGAGAGTAGTGATTCTAGTCGGGTGGGCGGGTGCCAGCAGCGTTTGATTGAAGAGCATGCATTTAGTTTTTACTAGTGTTTAAGAGCAGTTGGAGGCTGCTGAAGGAGTGTTGTATGGTATTGAAGCTCGTTTGGAGGTTTGTTAACACAGTGTCCAATGAAGGGCCAGATGTATACAAAATGGTGTCGTCTGCGTAGAGGTGGATCTGAGAGTCACCAGCAGCAAGAGCGACATCATTGATATACACGGAGAAAAGAGTCAGCCCAAGAATTGAACCCTGTGGCACCCCCATAGAGACTGCCAGAGGTCCAGACAACAGGCCTCCGATTTGACACGTTGAGAAGTAGTTGGTGAACCAGGCGAGGCAGTCATTTGAGAAACCAAGGCTATTTAGTCTGCCAATAAGAATGCGGTGGTTGACAGAGTCGAAAGCCTTGGCCAGGTCGTTGAAGATGGCTGCACAGTACTGTCTATTATCGATCGCGGTTATAATATCGTTTAGGACCTTGAGCGTGGCTGAAGTGCACCCATGACCAGCTCGGAAACCGGATTGCATAGCGGAGAAGGTACGGTGGGATTCGAAATGGTTGGTGATCTGTTTGTTAACTTGGCTTTCAAATACTTTCGAAAGGCAGGGCAGGATGGATATAAGTCTGTAACAGTTTGGATCTAGAGTGTCACCCCCTTTGAAGAGGGGGATGACCACGGCAGCTTTACATTCTCTGGGGATCTCAGACGTTACGAAAGAGAGGTTGAACAGGCTAGTAATAGCGGTTGCGACAATTCTGGCGGCTAGTTTTAGAAAGAAAGGGTCCAGATTGTCTAGCCCAGCTGATTTGTAGGGGTCCAGACGGGGGGGGGCATGGGCAAGTTGCAGCAGAGTGTGCAGAGTTGGTGGCCGGGGTGTTGGTAGCCAGGTGGAAAGCATGGCCAGCCGTAGCAAAATGCTTGTTGAAATTCTCGATTATTGTAGATTTATAGGTGGTGATAGTGTGTCCTAGCCTCAGTGCAGTGGGCAGCTGGGAGGAAGTGCTCTTATGCTCCATGGACTTTACAGTGTCCCAAAACTTTTTGGAGTTAGTGCTACAGGATGCAAATTTCTGTTTGAAAAAGTTAGCCTTTGCTTTCCTGACTGCTTGTGTATATTGGTTCCTAACTTCCCTGAAAAGTTGCATATCGCGGGGGCTATTTGATGCTAATGCAGTACGCCACAGGATGTTTTTGTGCTGGTCAAGGGCAGTCAAGTCTGAGGAGAACCAGGGGCTATTTCTGTTCTTAGTTCTGTATTTTTTGAATGGGGCATGTTTATTTAAGATTGAGAGGAAATTACTTTTAAAGAACAACCAGGCATCCTCTACTGACGGAATGAGATCTATATCCATCCAGGATACCTGGTCCAGGTCAATTAAGAAGGCCTGCTCGCTAAAGTGTTTTAGGGAGCGTTTGACAATGATGAGGGGTGGTCGTTTGACCGCGGACCTGTTACGGACGCAGGCAATAAGGCAGTGATCACTGAGATCCTGGTTGAAGACAGAGGAGGTGTATTTAGAGGGTAAGTTAGTCAGGATGATATCTATGAGGGTACCCATGTTTACGGATTTAGGGTTGTACCTGGTAGGTTCGTTGATAATTTGTGTGAGATTGAGGGCATCTAGTTTGGATTGTAGGATGGCCGGGGTGTTAAGCATATCCCAATTTAGGTCACCAAGCAGTACGAACTCTGAGGATAAATAGGGGCAATCAATTCACATATGGTGTCCAGGGCACAGCTGGGGGCTGAGGGGGGTCTGTAGCAAGCGGCAACAGTGAGACTTATTTCTGGAAAGGTGGCTTTTTAGAAGTAGAAGCTCAAACTGTTTGGGCACAGACCTGGATAGTATGTTAGAGCTCTGCAGGCTATCTCTACACTAGATTGCAACTCCACCCCCTTTGGCAGTTCTATCTAGATGGAAAATGTTAAAGTTGGGGATGGACATTTCAGAATATTTGGTGGCCTTCCTAAGCCAGGATTCAGACACTGCTAGAACATCAGGGTTGGCGGAGTGTGCTAACGCAGTGAATAACTCAAACTTAGGAAGGAGACTTCTGATATTAACATGCAAGAAACCAAGGTTTTTACGGTTACAGAAGTCAACAAATGATAGCGCCTGGGGAGTAGGAGTGATACTGAGGGCTGCAGGGCCTGGGTTAGCCTCTACATCACCAGAGGAACAGAGGAGGACTAGAATACGGATACGGCTAAAGGCTTTAAGAACTGGTCTTCTAGTGCGTTGGGTACATAGAATAAAGGGGGCAGATTTCCAGGTGTTGTAGAAAAGATTCAGGGCATTATGTACAGACAAGGATATGGAAGGATATGAGTAAAGTGGAGGTAACCCTAAGCGTTGGGTAACAATGAAAGAGATAGCATCACTGGAGGCACCGATTGAGTCGGTCTCCGCGTGTATGGGGGGTGGGACAAAGGAGCTATCTAAGGCAGGTTTAGCTGGGCTGGGGGATCTACAGTGAAATACTACAATTAGAAATAACCGAAACAGCAGTAAGCAAACCATATTGACATGGGAGAGAGGCATGAAGCAATCACAGGTGTAATTTGAGAGAACTAAGACAACAGCTGGTAATGGCGACACAGTTTGGGCTGAGGCTAAACATAAACAGGATGCGGTACCGTAAAAAGGAACAGTCCAGCAGGCATCAGCTGTGTAGCTGAGTTATCATAAGGTCCGGTGAACAGCAATAAGATAGTTCGGAGGTAGTTCGGGGGCTTCTAAAGCACTAGTGAGCAAGAGGCCACGGCTAGCGTGTGCTAGCGGGCCGGGGCTAGCAGATGGAATCTTTGTGGTCGACATCGTAACGGGAAGCCTGTTGTAACCACATCAGACGATTTCGTCGGCAGACCAGTCATGTAGGATCGGCGGGGCTCCGTGTCAACACTAGGTGGTCCCATCCGGTTGACAGAGAGGTAGATAGCCGGTAGATGGGCCTAGCTCAGGATTTTAGCCAAACCACAACGTCCATTTTGTTGCAGCTAGCTGGTAGCGATGAATCCGGAGTTAAAGGTCCAGTGATTCAGTGATTCCGGCAGAAAAATGGATATGTTCTGGGTCGATAACGCGCTGTGCAGACAGTGCAGACTGGCCGAATAATAGTCCAGGCTAGAGCTGGCTGGTAGGTGGTGCAGGCCATGGAAATGGTGAAAAACCGCTAACGGTAGCTAATAGCAAGTAGCTAGTTAGCTGTCTACTCCCGTCCGGTAGACCGAGAGGTAGATAGCCGGGATATGGGCCTGGCTCTAGGCTAGCTCGAGGCTAACTGGTGCTTGCATCGGGGGCAGTGGTGATTAGCCAAACAGCAACATCCATTCGGTTGCGGCTAGCTAGTTGCGATCCGGTGATTAATGTCCAGTGATTAAATTATTCCGGCAGAAAAATCCAATGTTCTGGGTGAAATACCGCTAACTGTGGCTAATAGCAAGTAGCTAGTTAGCTGGCTAGCTAGTTTCAACTGGAGATTCTAGATAAAAGGTAAGTCAATAATGGAATCCGTTCCACATTGAGTGAGGCGGGTTGCAGGAAAGTATATTTTGTAGAAGGATGAAAAGTCTGATAGGGAAATATGTACGAAAAAAAACTAACAAAAAAAGGGTATTTACAGGCTATTTACAGACACACAACAAAAACAGGACTGCACTACTACGCCATCTTGGATATAAGATTACCTGTCACCATAGACCCACTTCAATTTGCTTACCGCCCCAATAGATCCACAGACGGTGAAATCGCCATCACACTGCACACTGCCCTATCCCATCTGGACAAGAGGAATACCTATGTAAGAATGCTGTTCATTGACTATAGCTCAGCATTCAACACCATAGTACCATCCAAGCCCATCATTAAGCTCGAGGCCCTGGGTCTGAACCCCGCCCTGTGCAACTGGGTCCTGGACTTCTTGACAGGCCGCCCCCAGGTGGTGAAGGTAGGAAACAACATCTCCAATTCGCTGAACCTCAACACTGGGGCCCCACAAGGGTGCATGCTCAGCCCCCTCCTGTAGTCCCTGGGTGAACACCCATGACTGCGTGGCCAAGCACGCCTCCAACTCAATCATCAAGTTTGCAGATGACACAACAGTAGTAGGCTTGATTACCAACAATGACGAGACCGCCTACAGGGAGGAGGTGAGGGCTCTGGGAGTGTGGTGCCAGGAAAATAACAGTGGTCGTCTTGGAGGTGTGTTTGGGGTCGTTATCATGTTGGAATACTGCCCTGCGGCCCAGTCTCCGAAGGGAGGGGATCATGCTCTGCTTCAGTATGTCACAGTACATGTTGGCATTCATGGTTCCCTCAATGAACTGTAGCTCTCCAGTGCCGGCAGCACTCATGCAGCCCCAGACCATGACACTCCCACCACCAGGCTTGACTGTAGGCAAGACACACTTGTCTTTGTACTCCTCACCTGGTTGCTGCCACAAACGCTTGACACCATCTGAACCAAATAAGTTTATCTTGGTCTCATCAGACCACAGGACATGGTTCCAGTATTCCATGTCCTTAGTCTGCTTGTCTTCAGCAAACTGTTTGCAGGCTTTCTTGTGCATCATCTTTAGAAGAGGCTTCCTTCTGGGACGACAGCCATGCAGACCAATTTGATGCAGTGTGCGGCGTATGGTCTGAGCACTGACAGGCTGACCCCCCACCCCTTCAACTTCTGCAGCAATGCTGGCAGCACTCATACGTCTATTTCCCAAAGACAACCTCTGGATATGACGCTGAGCACGTACACTCAACTTCTTTGGTCGACCTGTTCTGAGTGGAACCTGTCCTGTTAAACCGCTGTATGGTCTTGGCCACTGTGCTGCAGCTCAGTTTCAGGGTCTTGGCAATCTTCTTATAGCCCAGGCCATCTTTATGTAGAGCAACAATTCTTTTTTTCTGATCCTCAGAGAGTTCTTTGCCATGAGGTGCCATGTTGAACTTCCAGTGACCAGTATGAGGGAGTGTGAGAGCGATGACACCAAATTTAACACACCTGCTCCCCATTCACACCTGAGACCTTGTAACACTAACGAGTCACATGACACCGGGGAGGGAAAATAGCTAATTGGGCCCAATTTGGACATTTTCACTTAGGGGTGTACTCACTTTTGTTGCCAGCGGTTTAGACATTAATGGCTGTGTGTTGAGTTATTTTGAGGGGACAGCAAATTTACACTGTTATACAAGCTGTACACTCACTACTTTACATTGTAGCAAAGTGTCATTTCTTCAGTGTTGTCACATGAAAAGATATACTCAAATATTTACAAAAATGTGAGGGGTGTACTCACTTTTGTGAGATACTGTATGTATATATTCTTAAATCCCATTCCTCACTATTTTTGTGTGTATAGGGTATATGTTGTGAAATTGTTAGATATTACTTGTTAGATATTACTGCACTGTCGGAGCTAGAAGCACAAGCATTTCGCTACACCCGCTATAACATCTGCTAAACACGTGTATGTGACAAATACAATTTGATTTGATTTGTAATCGCTGCCAAAGGTGCTTCAACAAAGTAATGAGTAAACGGTCTGAATTCTTATGTAAATGTGATATTTCACCAATTTATGCTTTGTCATTATGGGGTATTGTGTGTAGATTGATGAGAAAAAAACTACAATTTAATCAATTTTAGAGTAAGGTTGTAACAAAATGTGGAAAAAGTCAAGGGGTCTGAATACTTTCTGAATGCACTGTATTATTTAGATACTGACTGTTAGCACTTGGTCTGGGGTTTAGTAGTTATGGTCAGTAGTTGTGTGGTTGTGGTCAGTAGTTGTGGTCGGTAGGTGTGGTCAGTAGTTGTGTGGTTCAGTAGTTCTGGTCAGTAGTTGTGGTCTGTAGTGGTCAATAGCTGTGGTCAGTATTGTGGTCTGTAGTGGTCAGTAGTTGTGGTCAGCAGTTGTGTTGTTGTGGTCATTAGTTGTGTGGTTCAGGAGTTTTGTGGTCAGTAGTTGTGTGGTTGTGGTCAATAGTTGTGGTCAGTAGGTGTGGTCAGTAGTTGTGTGGTTCAGTAGTTGTGGTCTGTAGTGGTCAATAGCTGTGGTCAGTATTGTGGTCTGTAGTGGTCAGTAGTTGTGGTCAGTCATTTTGTGGTTGTGGTCAATATTTGTGTGGTTCTGGTCAGTAGTTTGCACGCACACGCTTTTTCAGTTCTGCCCACAAATGTTCTATAGGATTGAGGTCAGGGCTTTGTGATGGCCACTCCAATACCTTGACTTTGTTGTCCTTAAGCCATTTTGCCACAACTTTGGAAGTATGTTTGGGGTCATTGTCCATTTGGAAGACCCATTTGCGACCAAGCTTTAACTTCCTGACTGATGTCCTGAGATGTTGCTTCAATATATCCACATAATGTTCCTTCCTCATGATGCCATCTATTTTGTGAAGTGCACCAGTCCCTCCTGCAGCAAAGCACCCCCACAGCATGATGCTGCCACCCCATGCTTCACGGTTGTGATGGTGTTCTTCGGCTTGCAAGCAACCCCCTTTTTCCTCCAAACATAACGATGGTCATTATGGCCAAACAGTTCTATTTTTGTTTCATCACACCAGAGGACATTTCTCCAAAAAGTACGATCTTTGTCCCCATGTGCAGTTGCAAACCGTTGTCTGGCTTTTTTAAGGCGATTTTGGAGCAGTGGCTTCTTCCTTGCTGAGCGGCCTTTCAGGTTATGTCGATATAGGACACGTTTTACTGTGGATATAGATATTTTTGTACCTGTTTCCTCCAGCATCTTCACAAGGTCCTTTGCTGTTGTTCTGGGATTTAGTTGCAATTTTCGCACCATAGTATGTTCATCTCTAGGAGACAGAACGCGTCTCCTTCCTGAGAGGTATGACGGCTGCGTGGTCCCATGGTGTTTATACTTGCATACTATTGTTTGTACAGATGAATATGGTATCTTCAGGCGTTTGGAAATTGCCCCCAAGGATGAACCAGATTGTGAAGATCTACTATTTTTTTTCTGAGGTCTTGGCTGATTTCATTTGATTATCCCATGATGTCAAGCAAAGAGGCATTGAGTTTGAAGGTAGACCTTGAAATACATCCACAGGTACACCTCCAATTGACTCAAATTATGTCAATTAGCCTATCAGAAGCTTCTACAGCCATGACATCATTTTCTGGAATTGTCCAAGCTGTTTAAAGGCACAGTCAACTTAGTGTATGTAAACATCTAACCCACTGGAATTGTGATACAGTGAATTATAAGTGCAATAATCTGTCTGTAAACAATTGTTGAAAAAATTGTGTCATGCACAAAGTAGATGTCCTAACCGACTTGCCAAAACTATAGTTTGCTAACAAAAAATGTGTGGAGTGGTTGAAAAACGAGTTTTAATGACTCCAACCTAAGTGTATGTAAACTTCCGACTTCAACTTTATGTAAACATTATTAAAGTGACTAGTGTTCCATTTCTTAAAGTGGCCAGTGATTTCAATAGGCAGCAGCAGCCTCTAGTGTGCTAGTGATGGCTATTTAACAGTCTGATGGCCTTGAGATAGAAGCTGTTTTTCATTCTCTCGGTCCCAGCTTTGATGCACCTGTACTAACCTCGCCTTCTGGATGACAGCGGGGTGAACAGGCAGTGGCTCGGGTGGTTGATGTACTCGATTATCTTTTTGGCCTTCCTGTGACATCGGGTGCTGTAGGTGTCCTGGAGTGCGGGTAGTTTGCCCCTGGTAATGCGTTTGGCAGACCGCACCACCCTATGGAGAGCCCTGCGGTTGCGGGCGGTGCAGTTGCCGTACCAGGCGGTGATACAGCCCGACAGGATGCTCTCAATTGTGCATCTGTAAAGGTTTGTGAGGGTTTTAGGTGCCAAGCCAAATTTCTTCTGCCTGCTGAGGTTGAAGGGGCTCTGTTGCACCTTCTTCACCACACTATCTGCGTGGGTGGACCATTTAAGTTTGTTAATGATGTGTACGCCAAGGAACTTGAAGCTTTCCACCTTCTCCACTGCGGTCCCGTCGATGTGGATAGGGTGTTCCACCATCTGCAGTTTCCTGAAGTCCACGATCATCTCCTTTGTTTTGTTGACATTGAGTGAGAGGTTATTTTCCTGGCACCACACTCCCAGAGCCCTCACCTCCTCCCTGTATGCTGTCTCGTCATTGTTGGTAATCAAGCCTACTATTGTTGTGTCGTCTGCAAACTTGATGATTGAGTTGGAGGCGTGCTTGGCCACACAGTCATGGGTGAACAGGGAATACAGGAGGGGGCTGAGCACGCACCCTTTTGGGGCCCCAGTGTTGAGGATCAGCGAAGTGATGATGTTGTTTCCTACCTTCACCACCTGGGGCGGCCCGTCAGGAAGTCCAGGACCCAGTTGCACAGGGCGGGGTTCAGACCCAGGGCCTCAAGCTCAATGATGAGCTTGGAGGGTACTATGGTGCTGAATGCTGAGCTATAGTCAATGAACAGCATTCTTACATAGGTTTTCCGCTTGTCGAGATGGGATAGGGCAGTGTGCAGAGTGATGGCGATTGCATCGTCTGGGGATCTATTGGGGCGGTAAGCAAATTGAAGTGGGTCTATGGTGGCAGGTAAGGTAGAGGTGATATGATTCTTGACTATTCTCTCAAAGCACTTCATGATGACATAGGTGAGTGCTATGGGGCAATAGTCGTTTAGTTCAGTTGTCTTTGCTTTCTTGGGTACAGGAACAATGGTGGCCATCTTGAAGCATTTGGGGACAGCAGACTGGGATAGGGAGAGATTGAATATGCCCGTAAACACACGCCAGCTGGTCTGCGCATGCTCTGAGGATGCGGCTAGGGATGCCATCTGGGCCGGCAGCCTTGCGAGGGTTAGCACGCTTAAATGTTGGAGAGCCCACAGTCCTTGGTAGCGGGCCGCGTCGGTGGCACTGTGTTATCCTCAAAGCAGGCGAAGAAGGTGTTTCGCTTGTCCGGAAGGAAGACGTCAGTCTCAACGACGTGGCTCGTTTTCCTTTTGTAGTCCGTGATTGTCTGTAGAACCTGCCACATATGTCTCGTGTCGGAGCCGTTGAATTGCGATTCCACTTTGTCTCTATACTGACGTTTTTCTTCTTTGATTGCCTTGTGGAGTGAATAACTACACTGTTTGTATTCTGCCATATTCTTAGTCAACTTGCCATGGTTAAATGCGGTGGCTCACGCGTACTATGCCATCTATCCACGGTTTCTGGTTAGGGTAGGTTTTAATAGTCACAGTGGGTATGACATCTCCAATACACTTCCTGATAAACTCAGTTACCGTATCAGTGCATTCGTCTAAATTATTTTTGCAAGCTACCCGGAACATATCCCAGTCCGTGTGGAAGAAGTTTAAAATGTTTTACTTAAGCCAAAAAGTTAAATATAGTCAAAGTTACATTTATAAACATCATTGGTCTGATTACTTTGATAGACTACACTGTCAACCTTATTACTTTGGATTGTGGGACATTTGGATCACATATTTCATCACAAATAACTACACAGACTGGCCTACTACACTTTGATACACTCTCCTACTAGAATACCACAGTATATGCTAAATGTAATAATAGAGTACAGAAGACAAGGAGGCATTGTTGAAGTTTAAAATACATATTAAAATGTTATTTTATCCCAAGTGTTTATCCCTTACTTCAACCATACATTAATTTCTTAATGAAAGGATAAAGTTATGACTGGATAGAGAAATACATGTAAATGGGATCGATAAATAAATGGATAGACAAATAAAATAAGGATACAGGGATGGAAGACCTAATGGATGGAGGGATGAAGGGATAAAAGAAGGTTAACCTCTTAAGAAGCTGACCCTTGTTTTCAATTTTCGCCTAAATTGACATACGCAAATCTAACTGCCTATAGCTCAGGACCTGAAGCAAGGATATGCATATTCTTCATACACTTTGAAATTTGTGGAAATGTGAAAATAATGTAGGAGAATATAACACATTAGATCTGGTAAAAGATAATACAAACAAAAAACATGCAAGACAAAGGCCACAATATAATATTGCAGTTTAGGCGCAATTTCGCAATTTGTGTGCAAAGTTTCAGATTGATCCAGTGAAGCATTGCAATACTGGACTATTTTGTATAAAGTCTGCCCAAATGTGCCAAATTGGTCAATTGCTACATTTTCAAGTACATAACTATTGAGAACATTCAAAAATGATATGATAATACAAAATGTAAGTTTACACACTCCCAGGAATGTCAGACATGATGGATCATTAGCTTATACACTAACTTTCACACATCTAGATGGCCGGGCCGGGTGGGTGTGGAGCCAGAGACAGCAAGGGTTCAAACTTTAGAACCCAGTTCCTACATTTGATCTCTGGGACCCTCAGGATGACAAATCAGAGCAAGATTACTGAATGTAAGTACATTATTTACCTTCAGAGGTGATTGTATCAAACCAGTTGCCATGATATGGTTTTGTTGTTGTGCACTCTCCTCAAACAATAGCATGGTCTTTTTTCACTGTAATAGCTCCTGTAAATTGGACAGTGCAATTAGATTAACAAGAATTTAAGCTTTCTACCCATATAAGACATGTCTATGTCCTAGAAAGTTTGCTTTTACTTACAACAGTCATGCTAATCACATTAGGTCACGTTAGCTCAACCGTCCCGTACACGGGACACCGATCCCGTAGAGGTTAAGTTGGACTGATTGGTATAATTAAGGGATGAATGTATGGTTGAAGGTGTGGATAGTGTGTGTCTGTTTGTGTGTGTGTGGGAAAAATGTTGTATGTATTATGCTTAAATGTCATAGTATGGATATACAGTTGAAGTCGGAAGTTTACATACACTTAGGTCGGAGTCATTAAAACTTGTTTTTCAACCACTACACACATTTCTTGTTAACAAACTATAGTTTTGGCAAGTCGGTTAGGACATCTACTTTGTGCATGACACAAGTAATTTTTCCAACAGTTCTTTACAGAAAGATTATTTCACTTATAATTTACTGTATCACAATTCCAGTGGGTTAGAAGTTTACATACACTAAGTTGACTGTGCCTTTAAACAGCTTGGAAAATTCCAGAAAATGATGTCATGGCTTTAGAAGATTCTGATAGGCTAATTGACATAATTTGAGTCAATTGGAGGTGTACCTGTGGATGTATTTCAAGGTCTACCTTCAAACTCAGTTACTATTTGCTTGATATCATGGGAAAATCTAAATAAATCAGCCAAGACCTCAGAAAAATAATTGTAGACCACCACAAGTCTGGTTCATCCTTGGGAGCAATTTCCAAACGCCTGAAGGTACCACGTTCATCTGTACAAACAATAGTACGCTAGTATAAACACCATGGGACCACGCAGCCGTCATACCACTCAGGTTGGAGACGCGTTCTTTCTCCTAGAGATAAACGTACTTTGGTGCGAAAAGTGAAGATCAATCCCAGAACAACAGCAAATGACCTTGTGAAGATGCTGGAGAAAACAGGTACAAATGTATCTATATCCACAGTAAAACAAGTCCTATATCGACATAACTTGAAAGGCCGCTCAGCAAGGAAGAAGCCACTGCTCCAAAACTGCCTTAAAAAAGCCAGACTACGGTTTGCAACTGCACATGGGGACAAATATTGTACTTTTTGGAGAAATGTCCTCTGGTCCGATGAAACAAAAATAGAACTGTTTGGCCATAATGACCATCGTTATGTTTGGAGGAAAAAGGGGGTTGATTGCAAGCCGAAGAACACCATCCCAACCGTGAAGCACGGAGGTGTCAGCATCATGCTGTGGTGGTGCATTGCTGCAGGAGGGACTGGTGCACTTCACAAAATAGATGGCATCATGATGAAGGAAAATTATGTGTATATATTGAAGCAACATCTCAAGACATCAGTCAGGAAGTTAAAGCTTGATCGCAAATGGGTCTTCCAAATGGACAATGACCCCAAGCATACTTCCAAAGTTGTGGCAAAATGGCTTAAGGACAACAAAGTCAAGGTTTTGGAGTGGCCATCACAAAGCCCTGACCTCAATCCTATAGAAAATGAGTGGGCAGAACTGAAAAAGCGTGTGCGAGCAAGGAGGCCTACAAACCTGACTCCGTTACACCAGATCTGTCAGGAGGAATGGGCCAAAATTCACCCAACTTATTGTGGGAAGCTTGTGGAAGGCTACCCGAAACATTTGACCCAAGTTAAACAATTTAAAGACAATGCTACCAAATACTAATTGAGTGTATGTAAACTTCTGACCCACTGGGAATGTGACGAAAGAAATAAAAGCTGAAATAAATCATTCTCTCTACTATTATTCTGACATTTCACATTCTTAAAATAAAGTGGTGATCCTAACTGACCTAAGACAGTGAATTTTTACTAGGATGAAATGTCAGGAATTGTGAAACATTTTGTTTAATGTATTTGGCTAAGGTGTATGTAAACTTCCGACTTCAACTGTAGTGACTACTACATACACCAAAATGCAAAGTATACAAGCAGTGGACACTATTTCTGTGCTTTTAGGGCCCATAATGCAATTATTCAGAAAATGTATGTGGCTTCACAACATGTTCAGAGTTGAAGAAAATGGCGGAAAAATATGCAGCTGATGTCCGACGAGAGTGGATACAAATGTGAGTACAAAAAGTAAATATTCATTGCTTTAACTAATTATGACAAATGTTAAGAAAATGTTGAGCAATATAATATAAAAGCAATTACTTTTCAAATAAGTTATGTTACACGTTATGTTGGCTGACAATTTGATAGCTACAATAGCCTTACCGCATAGCATATCATTACAGAAGTTGCTTGTATGTACAGGTATGTTAGCTAGCTACCTAATGTTAGTTGGCTACTAATACATCGAACTTGCCAGTATATTAACTATTACATAGTTGTGTGTGGTATGTCTGTTTCGATCCGCATACAGTGCATCGCGTGCTGAGTTGAGACATATAGGGTTTAACATAGGAATGGACGCAAATAATTAAACATTAAATACAGATGGGGATCGAGAGAAACATTCATTGACTTGATTATTCACATAATTCTTAGCTTAGCTAAGTGGTAATGTTGTTGTGTGTCCTCAATGGAAATTGTTAATGAAGTGGTAAGATGTCTAACTAGTAATTTGTTATGCTAACAAGCTAGCAAGAACAGCATAAACTTCCGGTAGACAAGTGAAGCGCTAGTACACTCAAATGAAAGGACACTTCATGTACAGTAACTAAAATGAACTAATAGTATATAGAGTTTAGTATATACTTATTAAGTATGTAGTGTACAGTATGTTAGTATGGGAATTTGAACACAGCTACAATGTTAACTCAAAGTTCTCAAAGTACCTCTTGATTGGTAGTTCTGTTCTTATTTCTGATTTGAATAGCACAGAAGTAGATGTCGTACCCTCTACGTTTTTGTCTAAAGTGCTGGGAAAGTGGTCAAAATGGCAGTTGTTTGAAAAAGTTAAGACAAAGTTATTGATGCGGTTACTGAAACAGCTGTATCGTTAGAGCCGTTGCGGATATTTTTGTTTGAATAGCAGAGAAGTAGACAAAGATGTCATACCATCTAACTTTTTGTCTAACTTGTAAGGAAAGTGGTCAAAATGTCAGTTGTTTATAAGAAGTTCCAGAAAATGTTGCTGATGCAGTCACTTAAACAGCTGTAACGTTTGATTGGTACCAGATAATTATATTATTATTTCAGATCTGAAAAGCAGAGAAATAGAGAAAGATGTCATACCCTCTAACTTTTTGTGTAAGTGTTTGGAAATGTGGTCAAAGTAGCTGATTTGTGTCAAAAGTTGCATTGTTGCATTTACAGTGAATGGAATTGGGAAGTGAAGAAGAAGTATGACAAATATTTAAAGTCGGGACTTTTCCTTCGCAAGTCCCACCTAATAATAAAAAGTCAGAAGTATGTCTTAGATTTTGCTTTGCAAGTCCCACATTAATAATAACTAGAAGGTAATTGTACATGAAGCATATTTGGTGGGACATGCTTTAACTCTTTAAAAGTATTTTTGTGGTAGAGGTAGAAGTTGAAAAAGTTTTAAAGCAAAGCAGTTTAAAAATATGTATGGTTTTGAAAAATGTTATCTTAGTGTATGTAGTAGTAATGGTGGTGACTAGTTATTGTTGAAAAACTAGGTAGATGAAAAGTAAGAATAGCCTGAACATATGAAAGTTGGTTTGGTGTATCTAGCTTGAATGGTTCAAGAGTTACTGTTGGTGGGTTATTTTATGGAAATATATGCTAATTTATATAGTAATTAGTTAATAAAGTTTTAAAGAATTTGAAGTTAGGATAGCCTGAACATGTAAAAGTTGGATAGGTGTCTCTAGCTTGAACAGTTCAAGAGTTACAATTATTGTTGTTTGGTATTATATGCTAATTTATGCACATTTAAGTATTTATCATTTAAAGGGAAGACCAGCGCTAGACCAGAACTAGTGCGAACCAGAGCTAGCTAGCTATGCCCAGGACCAAAGCTGGACCAGAGCAGTAGTTGTGGTCATTAGTTGTCACGTCATTTCCTGTTTCGCACTCGTATACCTCCTGCGCCTCGACCTGATGTTTCGGCTTGTTGTTTCTAAAGTTTTAGTTTGTTCATAAGTGTTTGTGTCAAAACCTGCTGGTTTGGACTGGATGTTTACCAACTAGCCAGCTAGCTAGCTAGTAAGCTAGGTTGCAATGGAGCCCGCTTCGCCTGGAATAGCTAACGAACGTTTCCAGCTCCATATAGAAGCTGTGTTTATTATGCTCTTGTCTAGGACAATATTGAAAATCCAGATTTCCAATACGGCAATTTTTTGCCTGCGGAGGATTAAAGGAATGAGGTGGCTATCCTTAGCAAGCAAATTTCAATTCTGTGCAAACTTATTGTGGCTGGACGCCACTTGGCCTTGATGGATGTATCCCCGCCTTGTCATCTGTCCCTATGTTACAAGGAAGTCTGCTTCTCCTCCTCCATCTTGTGGTGGAGTAGACGGAGAACAGCAAGAGGATCGTTCCAATCAGCGCTGGTCCCATGTCACAGGTTGTGAAAACCAAAGGCAGTGGCATGCTGCTAAACGGACTAGAGTGTCTGCCAGAGGTCCGGAGCAGATCGACATGAATAATGGCTTTGCAGCCCTGGTGCCTGATCTACCTGCACCTTCATCGCTGGGACTGCCTGTGTCTGCGACAGCAGTGCTGACTCCAACTACGCTTACTCCAAAAGCGGCTTTGTCGTCGAGTTCGGCTCCTTTGCCTCTCTCTGGATCTGACAGGGCTCTGCCTGCTGTGGGAGGTCTGGAGCTGCTGGCGTGAGCTATCCTGCTTCTCGTGGGCCCGTGAAAGTTTCCACTAATTGTGTGAGGGGTAGGAATGGGCGGATTTCTCCATCCCCTTCTCCGGCCGTTGTACTGGGAAGTTTAATTGTGAGAAATGTCTCAGTCCCTGGAGCAAAACTTTGTGCTATCTAGGAGCATGAGTACAGGATGTCAATAAGCTGCTCCCAAACATTTTAAACCTGGGTCATGAAATTAAGTCTATCATAGTTCATGTGGGATTCAATGACATTATGAAGGGCAGCTCAGAACAGCTGAAGATGGATTTTAAAGAACTGATTGGGTCTCTGCTTGACACCAACAAACGCCCCATAATATTTGGCCCTGTGCCCTCTCTAAATCATGGCATTGAACGTTTCAGCAGACTTAAGTCACATAACTGGCTATGTGACTATTGCAGCTCTGTGGATGTAACATTTATTGGCAATTTTGATACCTTCTGAAAACAAAACTTGGATCCTTTCACAGCATTATAAAGCTGTGTTGAGACAATGACTCATCAATGACCCAAGCCCAGCTCAGTTAATCCCTACCATTGTGTTGCAGAGTTGTCAAAATGCTTCAGCAAATGTACATTATTCCAGGGGCGTTGGTAGACACAATGTAAGTAACCTAATTTATGTCCCTCTAACTGCCCTGAATGCCTCTTCTGATCCTACAGCTATTGTATGCAGTAATCATGTGCCTATGAACCAGAGTTATACTGTTAGTACTGAGGCGGTGTCCCCTAGTAGGAAGTCCACTGTTTGCAGCTCACCCTGCACTAACATAAATAGCATTAGCATGTCTACTTCTGCCAAGCAATAAAAAAATCAAGCATCCCAGGAAAGTGCAAAAAAAATTGCCCATGTTAACATATGTTGCTTTAGAAACAAAGTTTACGAAATCAATAATTTCCTAGTAACAGATTACATTCATGTTCTGACAATCTCTGAAACTCATTTAGATAATACCTTTGATGATACAGTGGTAGAAATACATGGGCTCCCGAGTGGCGCAGCGGTCTAAGGCACTGCATCTCAGTGCTTGAGGCGTCACTACAGACCCCCTGGTTCGATTCCAGGCTGTATAACAACCGGCTGTGATTGGGAGTCCCATAGGGCAGCGCACAATTGGCCCAGCGTCGTCCAGGTTTGGCCGGTGTAGGCCGTCATTGTAAATAAGAATTTGTTCTTAACTGACTTGTCCAGTTAAATAAATAAATAAATAAACATGGTTATAACATCTACAGAAAATACAGAAATGCCAATGGTGGAGGTGTTGCTGTTTATATTCAGAACCGCATTCCTGTAAAGCTTAGAGAGGATTTCGCGTTAAATACTGTTGAAGTAATATGGCTACAGGTTCATCTGCCTCACCTAAAGCCCATTCTTGTGGGAAGCTGCTATAGACCACCAAGTGCTAACAGTCAGTATCTGGATAACGTTTGAAATGCTTGATAATGTATGTGATATCAACAGAGAGGTATATTTTCTGGGTGATTTAAATATTGACTGGGTTTCATCAAGCTGCCCACTCAAGAGAAAGCTTCAAACTGTAACTAGTGCCTGCAACCTGGTTCAGGTTATCAGTCAACCTAACAGGGTAGTTACAAACAGCACGGGAATGAAATCATCAACATGTATTGATCACATCTTTACTAATGTTGCAGAAATGTGCTTTAAAGCAGTATCCAAAACCAACAGATGTAGTGATCACAATATAGTAGCCATATCTAGGAAAACCAAAGTTCCAAAGGATGGGCCTAATATAATTTTGTAGTGTTGTAGAGTTGTACCCCTTCTCAAAAAACCTACACTCGATCCCTCCGATGTCAACAACTACAGACCAGTATCCCTTCTTTCTTTTCTCTCCAAAATCTTGAGCGTGCCGTCTTTAGCCAACTCTCTTGCTATCTCTCTCAGAATGACCTTCTTGATCCAAACCAGTCAGGTTTCAAGACTGGTCATTCAATTGAGACTGAGACTGCTCTTCTCTGTGTCACAGAGGCTCTCCGCACTGCTAAAGCTAACTCTCTCTCCTCTGCTCTTGTCCTTCTAGACCTGCCTGCTGCCTTTGATATTGTGAACCATCAGATCCTCCTCTCCACCCTCTCCGAGTTGGGCATCTCCGGCGCGGCTCACTCTTGGATTGCGTCCTACCTGACAGGTTGCTCCTACCAAGTGGCGTGGCGAGAATCTGTCTCCGCACCACGTGCTCTCACCACTGGTGTCCCCCAGGGCTCAGTTCTAGGCCTTCTCCTATTCTCGCTATACACCAAGTCACTTGGCTCTGTCATATCCTCACATGGCCTCTCCTGTCATTGCTACGCAGACGACACACAACTAATCTTCTCCTTTCCCCCTTCTGATAACCAGGTGGCGAATCGCATCTCTGCATGTCTGGCAGACATATCAGTGTGGATGATGGATCACCACCTCAAGCTGAACCTCGGCAAGACGGAGCTGCTCTTCCTCCCGGGGAAGGACTGCCCGTTCCATGATCTCTCCATCACGGTTGACAACTCCGTTTTGTCCTCCTCCCAGAGTGCAAAGAGCCTTGGAGTGACCCTGGACAACACCCTGTCGTTCTCCGCTAACATCAAGACGGTGACCCGATCCTGTAGGTTCATGCTCTACAACATTCGGAGAGTACGACCCTGCCTTACACAGGAAGCGGCACAGGTCCTAATCCAGGCACTTGTCATCTCCCGTCTGGATTACTGCAACTCGCTGTTGGCTGGGCTCCCTGCCTGTGCCATTAAACCCCTACAACTCATCCAGAATGCCGCAGCCCGTCTGGTGTTCAACCTTCCCAAGTTCTCTCACGTCAACCCGCTCCTCCGCACACTCCACTGGCTTCCAGTTGAAGCTTGCATCTGCTACAAGACCATGGTGCTTGCCTACGGAGCTGTGAGGGGAACGGCAGCTCCGTACCTTCAGGCTCTGATCAGTCCCTACACCCAAACGAGGGCATTGCGTTCATCCCCCTCTGGCCTGCTGGCCACCCTACCTCTGCGGAAGCACAGTTCCCGCTCAGCCCAGTCAAAACTGTTCGCTGCTCTGGCACCCCAATGGTGGAACAAGCTCCCTCACGACGCAGGACAGCGGAGTCACTCACCACCTTCCGGAGACACTTGAAACCCCACCTCTTTAAGGAATACCTGGGATAGGATAAAGTAATCCTTCTACCACCCACCTACCCCACCCAAAAAAAAAAAAAAAAAAAAAAACATATTGTAAAGTGGTTATCCCACTGGCTATCAGGTGAATGCACCAATTTGTAAGTCGCTCTGGATAAGAGCGTCTGCTAAATTACGTAAATGTAGTGATTCCTATGTTGTTGATGGAAAGAATATTTGTCGTTTATGAAATTGCTTATTCCAGTTACTAATAAGCATGCATCTATTAAGAAAATGACTGTAAAAATTGTTAAATCCCTGTGGATTAATGAGGAATTGAAAAATTGCATGGTTGGGAGGGATGAGGCAAAAGGAATGGCAAATAGGTCTGGCTGCACAACCAATTGGCAAATGTACTGCAAATTGAGAAATAATGTGAATAAAATGAATAAATAGAAAAAGAAACTATACTATGAAACAAAGATAAATTATATAAAGAATGACAGTAAAAAGCTTTGGAGCACCTTAAATGACATTTTGGGCAAAAAGGTCAACTCAGCTCCATCATTCATTGATTCAGATGGCCCATTCATCACAAAAACCACTGGCATTGCCAATTACTTTGATGATTTTTTCATCTGCCAGATTTGCAAATTTTGGCATTACATGCCAGCAACATACGTTGACACTACACATCCAAGTATAACTGATCAAATTATGAAAGACAATAATTGTAATTTTGAATTCCGTGAAGTGAGCATGGAAGAGGTGAAATAATTGTTGTTGTCTATCAACAATGACAAGCCACCGGGGTCTGACAACTTGGATGAAAAAATGACTGGGGATAATAGCGGACGATATTGCCACATCTTCAATCTAAGCCTACTAGAAAGTGTGTGCCCTCAGGCCTGGAGGGAAGCAAAAGTCATTCCGCTACCCAAGAATAGCAAAGCCAACTTTACTGGCTCAAATAGCCGACCAATCAGCCTGTTGCCAACCCTTAGTAAACTTTTGGAAATAATTGTGTTTGACCAGATACAATGCTCTTTTACTGTAAAAAAAATGACAACAGACTTTCAGCATGCTTACATGGAAGGGGGGACATTCAACAAGCACGGCAGTTACACAAATGAATGATGATTGGCTGAGAGAAATGGATGATCAGAAGATTGTGGGAGCTGTTTTGTTAGACGTCTGTGGAGCTTTTGACATTATCGATCATAGTCTGCTGCTGGAAAAACATATTTGTTATGGATTTACACCCCCTGCTATACTGTGGATAAAGAGTTACCTGTCTAACAGAACACAGAGGGTGTTCTTTAATGGAAGACTCTTCAACATAATCCATGTAGAATCAGGAATTCCCCAGGGCAGCTGTCTAGGCCTCTTACTTTTTTCAATCTTTACTAATGACATGCCATAAATAAAAATGGTATACTTTTTAATTTATAATTTTATCAAATGTTGGTCTTTAATGCAGGGCCAACAGACAAGTTTCTTACTTTTTCCCCCTTCCATTTGCCTCTTCCATTTTTGCAGAAAATGCTGCAATTAGTTGGTTATAATTTTGTGTAGAGCAGACATTTCCATATATTTGTGTTAGCTGCATGTGTGATATAACTCCACCAGTCCAATTTATGATGTCATTTACAAAGACTATAACGAAAGTGAGAGGATCTAAATCTGAATAAAGGGAAAAAGGCCGTAATTGAACATGGGGTGAGACATTCTTACCAATCTGCTAGAGAACCAGTTCGGATTTAAGTATAACCTTTGTATGACTGAAGCCATTAGCGAGAGGTCTAATACTTTAATATTTAATAATTTCTGCCGTCCAAATGTATATTAATTACATAAATAGGCCCGTTTAATTTTGTCTGGCTTACCGTTCCAAATAAAATAGTATATTTTTTGCTCATATAATTAAAAAAACAGGCCGCTAGGTGTAGGCAAGACCCTAAGTAAATAGGTAAACTGGGATATGACTAAAGAGTTAATCAGGGTGATATTTCCACAAATAGACAGGTATTTTCCTTTCCATGGTAACAAAATCTTATCTATTTTTGCTAACTTTCTATTAAAATGTATTGTAGTAAGATCATTTCTTTCTTTCGAGATATGTATAAAGATTATGTCCACATCACCGTCAGACCATTTTATTGGTAAACTACATGGTAATGTAAAAGTTCTATTTTTTACTGATCAAATACGTTATATAGTACACTTATCATAATTTGGTTGTAATCCAGTGAGGTTAGACACATTATTTAGATCCTCTACGAGGCTGTGGAGGGATCCAAATTGTGAATTTAAAAGAAAACATTAATCATCAGTGTACAATAACACCTTTGTTTTTAAGCCCTTGATTTCTAGCCCCTTGATAATATTTTGGGATCTGATTTTAATAGCTAACATTTCGATGGACATAATAAATAGATATGCCGATAGTGGACAACCTTGTTTTACTCCTCTTGACAGTTTAATACTTTCTGAGAAGTAGCCATTATTTACTATTTTACACGTAGGGTTACTCTACATTTAAAAAAAACATTTTTAGTCATTTAGCAGACGCTCTTATCCAGAGCGACTTACAGTTAGTGAGTGCATACATTATTTTAATACTGGCCCCCCGTGGGAATTGAACCCACAACCCTGGCATTGCAAACACCATGCTCTACCAACTGAGCTACATCCCTGCCGGCCATTCCCTCCCCTGGACGACGCTGGGCCAATTGTGCACCGCCCCATGGGTCTCCCGGTCACGGCCGGCTGCGACAGAGCCTGGATTCGAACCAGGATCTCTAGTGGCACAGCTAGCACTGCGATGCAGTTCCTTAGACCACTGCGCCACTTGGGAGACAAACTCTACATAACTTTAACCCATTGTATAAGAGATTCTCCAAAACTGAAATTCCAGTCGCGCTTTATCAAAAGCCTTTTGAAAGTCAGCTATGAATACCAGGCCTGGTTTCCCAGATTTTTCATAGTGTTATGTTGTTTCCAGTCTTATATTATCTCCAATGTATCGTCCATATAAAAACCTGTCTGATTAGGATGAATAATATCAGACAATACCTTTTTAATTCTATGCACTATGCATTTTGATATAATTTTTTAATCACAACACTGAAGTGTAAGGGGCCTCCATTTTTTAAAATGGACTGGATCTTTATTTTTACCACTTGGGTCCTGTTTCAGTAATAATGAAATCAGACCTTCTTGTTGAGTATCTGATAACCTACAATTTTTATAGGAGTGGTTAAAACATGCTAATAACGGTCCTCTGAGTACATCGAAAAAAGGTATGGTATACCTCAACTGGTATGCCATCCTGCCCTGGAGTTTTCCTGGAGTTAAAGGCTTTAATTGCATCAAGAAGTTCCTCCTCTGTAATTTGGCCTTCACATGAGTCATTCTATACAGCTGTTAATTTTACATTATAAATAGAAAAAAATCCTTACAATTAACTTCGGTTAGTGGAGATGGAGGAGACTGAAACGAAAACATATGTTTAAAGTACTTTGCTTCCGCTTTCAAAATATAGTTTGGTGAATCATGGGTTACTCCGTCATTTGTAACAAGTTTCAGTCAATTCATTTTGGTAGCATTTCTATGTTGAAGATTTAAAATGTTGTGCATAATAATTTAATTTAATAAAAATGTAATAATTTGGTGCATTTTTACCCATATTCCATCCAGTTCGCTTAATTTTTTATAATATATTACACTGGATCTTTCATGAATAAGTTCCTCCGTTTCTTTTAGTTTTTCCTCTAACATATTCTTTGACAGTTTTTATTGCTATCTATCTGTACTGTTAGCTCCTCTATTTCCTTTGTTAATATTAATTATTTTGACCTAGATTGCTTTTGTTTTAAAGATGAGTACTGAATTCCATTTAAAAGTGTCCTATACAATAAGAGGATCTGCTGTACCTATATTATGTCGGAAAAAGTCAGTTATAAATTCTCCTGTCCTGGTTAAAAACAAGTTGTCATCCAATTGGCTTTGATTACATTTCCAATATCCTCGCCCACATGTAAATATGTAAGAGTAATGTACAGCGCATTCAGAATGTTTTCAGACCCCTTGACTTTTTCCACATTTTGTTTACGTTACAGCCTTACTCTAAAATGGATTAAATCGTTTTTCCCCCTTATCAATCTGCACACAATACCCCATAATGACAAAGCAAAAACAGGTTTTTAGAAAAGTTTGCATTTAAAAAACTGAAATATCACATTTACAGAAGTATTCAGACCCTTAACTCAGTACTTTGTTGAAGGACCTTTGGCAGCGATTACAGCCTTGAGTCTTCTTGGGTATGACGCTACAATCTTGGCACACCTTTATTTTGGGAGTTTATCCCATTCTTCTCTGCAGATCGTCTCAAGCTCTGTCAGGTTGGATGTGGAGCATCGCTGCACAGCTATTTTCAGGTCTCTCCAGATATGTTAGATCGGGTTCAAATCCGGGCTTTGGCTGGGCCACTGAAGGACATTCAGAGACTTGTCCCGAAGCCACTCCTTCATTGTCTTAGCTGTGTTCTTAGGGTTGTTGTCCTGTTGGAAGGTGAACCTTCACCCCAGTCTGAGGTCCTGAGTGCTCTGGAGCAGGTTTTCATCAAGGATCTCTCTATACTTTGCTCCGTTCATCTTTCCCTCAATCCTGACTAGTCTCCCAGTCCCTTTTGCTGAAAAACATCCCCACAGCATGATGCTGCCACCACCATGCTTCACCGTAGAGATGGTGCCAGGTGTCCTCCAGATGTGACGCTTGGCATTCAGGCCAAAGAGTTCAATCTTGGTTTCATCAGACCAGAGAATCTTGTTTCTCATGGTCTGAGAGTCCTTTAGGTGCCTTTTGGCAAACTCCAAGCGGCCTGTCATGTGCTCATGTCTTGCCACTCTACCATAAAAGCCTGATTGGTGGAGTGCTGCAGATTTGGTTGTCCTGTCAGTGTGACCATCGGGATCTTGGTCACCTCCCTGACCAAGGCCCTTCTCCCCCGATTGCATACATTTTACATTTTAGTCATTTAGCAGACGCTCTTATCCAGAGCGACTTACAGGAGCAATTAGGGTTAAGTGCCTTGCTCAAGGGCACATTTACGTCATTTAGCAGACTCACAAATTGGTGCATTCACCCTATAGCCAGTGGGATATAGGGGGGGGGGGGTAGAAGGATTACTTTATCCTATCCCAGGTGTTCCTTAAAGAGGTGGGGTTTCAAATGTCTCCGGAAGTTTGGTCGGCGGCCAGTTCTAGGAAGAGTCTTGGCGGTTCCAAACTTCTTCAATTTAAGAATGATGGAGGCCACTGTGTTCTGGGGATCTTCAATGCTGCCGACATTTTTTGGTACCCTTCCCCAGGTATGTGCCTCGACACAATCCTGTCTCGGAGCTCTACAGACAATTCCTTCGACCTCATGGCTTGGTTTTTGCTCTGACATGCACTGTTATCTGTGGGACCTTATATTGACAGGTGTGTGCCTTTCCAAGTCATGTCTGATCAATTGAATTTACCACAGGTCGAATCCAATCAAATTGTAGCAACATCTAAAAGATGATAAATGGAAACAGGATGCACCTGAGCTTACTTTCGAGTCTCATAGCAAAGGGTCTAATACTTATGTAAATATGGTATTTCTATTTTCCAAAATTCTCCAAAACCTGTTTTCGCTTCGTCATTATGGGGTATTGTGTGTAAATTGATGCGTGATTTTTGAATAAGTCTGTAACGTACCAAAATGTGAAAAAAGTCAAGGGGTCTGAATACTTTCCGAATGCACTGTATATGACAAATGTTTAATGGTCCGACTGCATTCTGTCCCCTATCATCACTTTTTAAACTTTTGGTGCCAACGAGAATGACATAAGAAGGTAGTCAAGGCGACTAGCTCGATTGAGCCTCTGCCATGTATATCTCGCTAGGTCAGGATATTTAAGCCTCCATATATCCACTAGTTCCAATATATCCATGATATTTTTGATTTCCTTAAGTACATTAGGGTGATAGTTTGTAGTGTGATTGGAATGGGTGGTCAGTAATAAACTGGTTCGGAACATCTTTATAACTAAGAGCATTGTATTTGGTACAAATCATTCCTTAATTTCTAGACCACAGCTCAACCTGGTAATGAATGGTGTGGCAGTTGAGGAGATTTAATTACTTGGTGTTACCTTAGATTGTAAACTGTCATGGTCAAAACATATAGATTCAATGGTTGTAAAGATGGGGAGAGGTCTGTCCGTAATATAGAGATGCTCTGCTTTTTTTGACACCACACTCCACAAAGCAAGTCCCGCAGGCTCTAGTTTTATCTTATCTTGATTATTATCCAGTCATACGGTCAAGTGCTGCAAAGAAAGATCTAGTTAAGCTGCAGCTGGCCCAGAACAGAGCCACACATCTTGCTCTTCATTGTAATCAGAGGGCTAATATTAATACTATGCAAGCCAGTCTCTCTTGGCTAAGAGTTGAGGAAAGACTGACTGCATCAATTCTTGTTTTTATTAGAAACATTCATGTGTTGGAAATTCCAAATTGTTTGCCTAGTCAACTTACACACAACACTGACACACACACTTACCCCACCAGACATGCAACCAGGGGTCTTTTCAAAGGTCCAGAACAAATTAAAATAAATGTATTATACAGAGGTTAGGAGTTAGGTTAAAGGGTTAAGGTTAGGGATATGGGAAGGGTTAGCTAAAAAGGTTAATGTTAGGGTTAGGGGAAGGGTTAGCTAACATGCTAAGTAGTTGCAAAGTAGCTCAAAAGTAGTAAGCAGTTGCAAAGTTGCTAATTAGCTAAAATGCTAAAGTTGTCCATGATGAGATTCAAAACACACAACCTTTGGGTTGCCAGACGTTCGTGTTTTACACCCGAACAACCACCCTCCTTTTGTTTTTGCGATAAGTACCCTTCTGTCTTATGTAACCATATCAAAGTAACATATCATACTAATTTTAGTGTCTCGGATTTATGTTTACTATGTTACGTCTAGTCCATGAGACCAACCAAAAACGGATCCACAGGCCTCTTAGACCTCTTAAAACATAGAAGAAGCTGAGTGACTGTTTTTCTTCCACTGTAACAGATTTGGCAAACTTCAAGTTAAGATGTTTTTACCCATGGCGCCTAGTTGTTGCTTCCCCCTTCACGTTGCCTCAGTGGAAAACTCTTGTCTGATGAGCTCCATCAAACAACAGAAAACTTGCCTTGAGATAGGATGGTCCATGGGGAGGCCTGCCTCTCCCTCCATATGTATCCGTTTATTTTAGCGGCTGAAAGATAGCTTTGGAGTTTGGGATGTCAAATAACACTTTTCAACTGAGGTTTGCACATTCTGCTGTGCTGGAGCAAAAAAAAGAAGAGCAAATAACATTCTGCAGACACACTGCTTTTCAAGAGAATACTTAATGTAATGTAAACACATGGTAGTGCTGGGAAGGATTGTGTCTTAACTTGACAAAAGAGTCTACACTCACAAACTGTCCAATCTCTGATATCCTATACAATGACAGCTTCGTATTCAGCGCTCATGTCAAAAGTGGACATTTAGATTGAGCTTATCTTTCCAGAACTAAATGATTTGCTTGCCTGCCTACACACAAAAAAGATATAGCTATAAATACACCATAAAGATTCCTAATGTAAAAGAAAAAGTATGTGTTCTGGTAGCACGTAAGAATGCTAGCTGACTCCATTTAAATGCTGTAGCTGGCCTTCCCTCAGAATACTGTTTAGAATTCACTCAATAATTACCTTATTAAAATGCATGTAGGAGTCTGTGGCAGTTGTGGGGAAAAGATAAGGCTGAAAAAAGTGGATTGGAATCCTATCAGTCAGCTCTGAATTGCTTTATAATTACAGAGATGCAGAGACATGTCTTTCTAAAAATAATGCAACGTTTCAACCCCCCTCCCTCCCTCGTCCTAAATACAGTTGTGAGAGGAGGCAAGCTGACTACATTGGCTTTTAACCTCTTCCTGTATTAGTCCGTATGGCTCCATGTTAGCAGCAGTGTAGCATACTTTCTGCACAGCAAGAAGTCTGTGAAATAAAAAATGCTGCCTCCCATTTTAGGATTGGTTGGGAAAGCACAATCTATGACAATATGGGGTGTATTCATGAAACGAATGTGTTATACTACTGCTATATGCATATGTTATGCCAATATGCATGCAAAATACAATTACAATCTTTGTTGCTGTTTTGGTTTGTAAGCTTCAATGGTTTAATTTAAATCTGTCTTGTGAATTGTGCATCTTTCAGACAGAGCTAGGTGCCACAAAGATAAATCTAACCAAACATTCCACTGTCACATTTTCATACCTAATGAAATTGTGACAACAATAGGAGTACTCAAGTCATTACGAACATATGACGCCTGGACTAAATACATGCGCGCGCACACACACACACACACACACACACACACAAACACACACACACACTCTCGCTATCACTATCTCCTCTCTTTCTCTCGCTCTCTCTCTATAACATACAAACACATTTCCGAGGATTCATGTTTGCTCTGCAGGAAGAAGAATTTGTTTATTTGTCTTTTATTTAAAACATAAGGAAAGGTTACAGCAATTATGATGATTTTTAAACGATGCTGAGTAACACAAGAGGAATAAAATAAAATACACAAGAATGGAGTTATATACAGGGAGTACCAGTACCAGATCAATGTGCAGAGGTACGAGGTATTTGAGATACTGTATGTAGATACACTGAGTGTAAAAAACATTAGGAACACCTTCCTCATACTGAACATCAGAACAGCCTCAATTCGTTGGGGCATGAAGCGTTCCACAGGAATGCTGGCCCATGTTGACTCTAATGCTTCCCACAGTTTCAAGTTTCAAGTTGGCTGGATGTCCTTTGGGTGGTGGACCACTCTTAAAACACACAGGAAACTGTTGCACGTGAAAAACTCAGCAGCGTTGCAATTCTTGACACAAACCGGGTACGCATGGCACCTACTGCCATACCCCGTTCAAAGGCACTTACATATTTAGTTTTGCCCATTCAGACTCTGAATGGCACACATACACAATCCATGTCTCAATTCTCTCAAAGCTTACAAATCCTTATTTAACCTGTCTCCTCCCCTTCATCTACACACATCAATAACGGATCATAGCTTTCACCTGGATTGACCTGGTCAAGTCTGTCATGTTCCTAATGTTTTGTACACTCAGTGTATGTACTGTACATGAAGGCAGGGTAAAGTGACTAAATACACACGTGCGCATTCACACACACACACACATACACTCACACACACATTTCTTTATTTTGGGAGCACTTCCAGCTGGGGCTGAGGTCTGGAGAGGAGAGGGGAGGTTGTTTCGTGGCGTGTGGCAGCAGCACCCAGGTTCTGCTGTGATTAAATCTTAATCGGGCCTGACTTTGATTCAGCAATAGGTCCTTTTGATCCAGATCTGTCATGTCAGAAGAGTGTTTCTCAGGTATAAGGCTGGTGTCGTTTAAAAAGAAAGTAGCCTCATACTCTCATTCACAATGATCAAAAATGGTGCTCTGGAGGTAGACCTTTAGGACAAGACACACTATAACGAACATCGGCTGTGTGCAGTAGTTCACCTTCTGGATGTCAACGAACGGTGGCGATTCAACGTGTGGAATCGTCCGGATATTAATAGAAAATGACAGATGACGTTCGGGTCAGAGGCAAATTAAGACAGACACAAGCTGCTTTTAACTGTTCATCCGCACAGTGTATTTGATCTCTTATAGTAACACTGTGCTCCTCAGTTCTCACTTAGGGCTGGATTCCAACATAGGAAATTACAGCTTTCTTATGCACGCCTTTCCTACGCACTTCTCAGTAGTTGGTATTCAGACTTGCATTATGAATGTGAGTAACGGGCTTTGCAAGCTTGGTTCCCTTGCGCACGCTGAGTAAATGTAAATCAACCACTGAAAACCCTCCCACTTGCTGGCCAACATATTTTCTTGTGGTGTTTTCATTCAATAGGGTTTTCAATACATTTATCTTAAGCCATCCCTTTAAATACGGTGTACTTTTTAGTTTGAATTTTGTTGACAGACTGAATAGAATATATTAAGAGAACGAGTTCAGAATATTAGGGATCAATGAAAGAAAGCCATCTAAATACAGTATGTTGACAGAATAAAGATGGTGTCTCCCCGCCTCTCTCAGTTTAGATATGCCCTCAGAAATAGAAAATCACAGGCTAGGTGGGATTAGTCTTTGTTCATTCTAAGTCCTTTTTGATACAATATCTAAACACACCTGGGTAGAGCAAGCTAAAGTTGGTTCATGCAGGATGCACTTCCATGGAGTTATTTGCAGTTGCGAATGAAAGGTTACCTGGGTGTACATGTGTGCATGTGCTGTATGTGTATACGGTATGTATGCATACATGTGCTTATGCTTCTTATACATGTTCTTGTACGTGTGTGTGTGTGTGTGTCTGTGTCTGTCTCTGTGTGTGTGTGTGTCTGTGTCTGTGTGTACCAATCAAGCTAAATTATGATGCATCAGAGTGCTGTAGTCTGGTTGGTTGGCCGTCCCTTCAGATCTAATCTCTCTGACTGAGAGGTGAGACAGAGTGTGTCCCAAATGGTACCCTTTTGACCAGAGCCCTAAGTAGTGCACTATAGGGAATAGGGTGCCATATTCACCTGCTAATGAAAGCCCAGGCAGTCCTCTGCACAGCACAGCCCTGTAAGATTGATGACTTCCCTCCTCAGAGGGAGCTAACACACATGATGAAGGTGGTTCTCTCTCTTGCTCTCACTCGCACGCACGCACGCACACACACACACACACACACACACACACACACACACACACAAACACACACACACAGTCCTGTAGATGCTCTACAGATGGTCATACTATCAACAAACTATCTGTTGATAAGCAACGGTTTGCTAAGGTTAGGTTTAGAATAAGGGTTTGGGTAAGGGTTAAGGTTAGTGTTAGGGTTAGTAGATAGTTAGTTGACATTTTACTGATAGTCTGTAGAGCATCTACATATGGACTATCCAAATAAAGTGTTACCCAGGATTTTAAGTGATAAAAATGTCTCCCAAGCTTTGATCGTTTTATTTCTATAGAGTTTTTACCCTGGTAAGATTTTTATTTTTCTGCATACACATTTTTTCTTATTCCCCCCTAAAATATTAAAGATGTTATAATGTACAAATAATGACACAGCCACAGTCGTACTGCATGATTGACATTTAAAGTGTGCAATCGAGAGGCCTAGACTAATGCTCCGGTAATAATTTGCCATAATTGTATAAGTATGTGGAAACTGCGATGTAAAATGGAGCAATGACTATTATCAGGTTGATAACCAATAATTACAAACTCTGCACTCATTAAACAGGCTCCTGTGGAGAGACCAAGCTTGATATAGCCTTCCAGAATCCCCTCCCCTCTCTCCATTGGATTCTACTGCTTTTTCTCTCTCTCTCTGGTTCTCTTTTTTCATCTACACTGAGTATACAAAACATGACAAACTGACCAGGTGAATCCAGGTGAAAGCTATGATCCCTTATTGATGTCACTTGTTAAATCTACATTAATCAGTGTTGATGAAGGGGAGGAGACAGGCTAAAGAAGGATTTTTAAGCCTTGAAACAATTGAGACATGGATTGTGTATGTGTGCTATTCAGAGGGTGAATGGGAAGCTGTGGTATGGTAGTAGGTGCAAGGTGCACCGTTTTATGTCAAGAACTGCAACTTCGCTGGGTTTTTCACGCTCAACAGTTTCCCATGTGTATCAAGAATGGTCCACCACCCAAAGGACATCCAGCCAACTTGACACAACAATGGGACGCATTGGAGTCAACATGGGCCAGCATCTCTGTGGAACACTTACGACACCTTGTAGAGTCCATGCCCCGACAAATTGAGGCTGTTCTGAGGGCAAACGGGGGGGGAGAGTGCAACTCAATATTAGGAAGGTGTTCCTAATGTTTGGTATACTCAGTGTATATCAGCGCCCTAATGCCTCTTCTCTCTCTTCTTTCTCTACTCTTCCCTTTCCTCTCTATCCATCTCTCACTGCATCTCCACTGTGTATTTCTGTGCTCCTCATGCTTCCTCTCCTCCTTCCACTCTCTACTCATCCCCCTCTCTTCTTCTCTCTGAAAGAATAACCATCCTCTCTGCATCTCCTCTAATCTATTAGTCATTATAATAGGTGCTCTGAAAAAAGAAATGGACAACAATTTATACTAGGGGAAGCAGCCTGAGAAGTGGCGAGGGAAGAATTTGAACTGCGTTGTCCTGGCGCTTTAGACAGTGTAACCGGCATTATTTACATTGAGCCACTGTATCTTGCTCTCTCTTCCCATCTCTCTCTTTCTGTCTCTCTCTTCCCGTCTCTTTCTTCCTGTCTCTCTCTTCCTGTCTCTCGCTTCCCGTCTCTCTCTTCCCCTCTCTCGCTCTCTCGCTCTCTCTATTTCTCTCTCAAATCAAATCAAATCAAATTTGATTTGTCACATACACGTGTTTAGCAGATGTTATTGCGGGTGTAGCGAAATGCTTGTGCTTCTAGCTCCGACAGTGCAGTAATATCTAACAAGTAATATCTAACAATTTCACAACATATACCCAATACACACAAATGTAGTAAGGAATATAATTTAATAATATATACATATGGACATGCAATGACAGAGCAGCATGGACTAAGATACAGTAGAACATTATAGAATATAATACAATATATACATATGAGATGAGTAGTGCAAGATATGTAAACATTATTAAAGTGACTAGTGTTCCATTTCTTAAAGTGACCAGTGATTTCAATAGGCAGCAGCAGCCTCTAATGTGCTAGTGATGGCTATTTAACAGTCTGATTGCCTTAACATAGAAGCTGTTTTTCATTCTCTCGGTCCCAGCTTTGATGCACCTGTACTGACCTCGCCTTCTGGATGATAGCAGGGTGAACAGGCAGTGGCTCGTGTGGTTGATGACGATGATCTTTTTGGCCTTCCTGTGACATCGGGTGATGTAGGTGTCTTGAAGGGCGGGTAGTTTGCCCCCGTTAATGCGTGCCGCAGACTGCACCACCCTCTGGAGAGCCCTGCGGTTGCGGGTGGTGCAGTTGCCGTACCAGGCGGTGATACAACCCAACAGGATGCTCTCAATTGTGCATCTGTAAAAGTTTGTGAGGGTTTTAGGTGCCAAGACACATTTTTTTCAGCCTCCTGAGGTTGAAGAGGCTCTGTTGCGCCTTCTTCACCACACTGTCTGCGTGGGTGGACCATTTCAGTTTGTCAGTGATGTGTACGCCAAGGAACTTTAAGCTTTCCACCTTCTCCACTGCGGTCCCGTCTATGTGGATAGGGGGGTGCACCCTCTGCTGTTTCCTGAAGTCCATGATTGTCACAACTGTCGGGTACAGAGGACCAAGGCGCAGCGTTGAAGGCAAACATATTCTTTATTTAATAATTCACGAACAAAACAACAAATGATAACGTGACGTCCACGGTCTAACACAAACCACACTGGAACAAGATCCCACAAACACTGTGGGAAAACAGCCTGTCTAAATATGGTTCCCAATCAGAGACAACCAGCAACAGCTGACACTCGTTGCCTCTGATTGAGAACCACTCTGGCCAACATAGAAATACAACAACTAGAACGGACACAACGAGCACAAAACATAAAGAACACTCACACCCTGGCTCAATATACCAGCGTCCCCAGAGCCAGAGCGTGACAATGATCTCCTTTGTTTTGTTGACGTTGAGTGAGAGGTTATTTTCCTGGCACCACACTCCCAGAACCCTCACCTCCTCCCTGTAGGCGGTCTCGTCATTGTTGGTAATCAAGCCTACTACTGTTGTATCGTCTGAAAACTTGATGATTGAGTTGGAGGCGTGCTTGGGCGTGGCCAAGTCATGGGTGAACAGGGACTACAGGAGGGTGCTGAGCACGCACCCTTGTGGGGCCCCAGTGTTGAGGATCAGCAAAGTGGAGATGTTGTTTCCTACCTTCACCACCTGGGGGGCGGCCCGGCAGGAAGTCCAGGATCCAGTTGCACAGGGCGTGGTTCATACCCAGGGCCTCGAGCTTAATGATGAGCTTGGAGGGTACTATGGTGTTGAATGCTGAGCTATAGTCAATGAACAGCATTCTTACATAGGTATTCCTCTTGTCCAGATGGGA
The DNA here is from genome assembly GCF_964263955.1 of Coregonus lavaretus. Lineage (NCBI taxonomy): Eukaryota > Metazoa > Chordata > Actinopteri > Salmoniformes > Salmonidae > Coregonus > Coregonus lavaretus. The sequence goes on from NC_140026.1 coordinate 29,547,325, forward strand.
TAGGGCAGTGTGCAGTGTGATGGCAATTGTATCGTCTGTGGATCTATTGGGGTGGTAAGCAAATTGAAGTGGGTCTAGGGTGACAGGTAAGGTAGAGTTGATATGATCTTTGACTAGTCTCTCAAGCACTTTATGATGACAGAGGTGAGTGCTACGGGGCAATAGTCATTTAGTTCAGTTACCTTTGCTTTCTTGGGTACAGGAACAATGGTGGCCATCTTGAAGCATGTGGGAACAGCAGACTGGGAAAGGAAGAGATTGAATATGTCCGTAAACACACCAGCCAGCTGGTCTGCGCATGCTCTGAGGACACGGCTAGGGATGCCGTCTGGGCCGGCAGCCTTGCGGGGGTTGATATGCTTAAATGTCTTACTCACGTCGGCCACGGACAAGGAGAGGCCACAGTCCTTGGTAGTGGGCCTCGTCGGTGGCACTGTGTTATCCTCAAAGCGGGCATAGAAGGTGTTTAGCTTGTCTGGAAGCAAGACGTCGGTTTTCCTTTTGTAGTCCGTGATTGTCTGTAGACCCTGTCACATACGTCTCGTGTCTGAGCCGTTGAATTGCGACTCCACTTTGTCTCTATACTGATGTTTTGCCAGTTTAATTGCCTTGCGGAGTGAGTAGCTACACTGTTTGTATTCTGCCATATTCCCAGTCACCTTGCCATGGTTAAATGCGATGGTTCGCACTTTCAGTTTTGCACGAATGCTGCCATCTATCCACGGTTTCTGGTTAGGGTAGGTTTTAATAGTCACAGTTGGCACAACATCACCTATACACTTCCTGATAAACTCAGTCACCGTATCCGTGTATTCATCAATGTTATTCTCGGAGGCTACCCAAAACATATCCCAGTCCGTGTGATCAAAACAATCTTGAAGCATGGATTCCGATTGGTCAGACCAGCGTTGAATAGTCCTTAGCACAGGTACTTCCTGTTTGAGTTTCTGCCTATAGGAAGGGAGGAGCAAAATGGAGACGTGGTCAGATATGCCGAAAGGAGGGCGAGGGAGGGCCTTATAACCATCCCGGAAGTTCGAATAGTGCACCTCCTAAGTCGAACCAGCAGGCCGCTCCAAGTGCCTCTCCTCCGCCCGGCGATGTTTTGGGTCAGCCACTGGAATCAGTTCAATTGCCCTGGGGAGAGCAAACATAGGATCTGCTTCGGGAAAGTCGAATTCCTGGTCGTAATGCTGGTGAGTTACCGCCGCTCTTATATCCAATAGTTTTTCCCGGCTGTATGTAATGATACAAAACACTTTCTGAGCTAATAATGTAAAAAATTATACATAAAAAAACAAAATATAACAAAGTTGCCTAAGAGCTAGTCGCGAGGCCGCCATCCTCGTCGGCGCCAGGTTCCCAGAGGCCCTATGCTTTGGCAGCATACCCACCTCCCCATTAAGATAAAATAAGACTGGGAGACGGAGCGAATGCTCTACTGTATTAGCATGCTGCCGCTGCGGATCGCTTATTGATCAAAAATCAATAAGCGATCGCAAAGCCATGAGCTCAGGCAGCCAGTCAATCGAAACATTGCAACATGGCGCTCTCCTCAGATCATCCCTATAAATATGGAGTTGGTTGGGCCTCTAGACTATAAACAAATACAATAACAATAGTTTGTACTGTTACTGTTCGCATCTCATGTTTAGCCCTACAGATGTGATGTCATCAAAGCGCGCAACAGAACAATTTACTGTCTACACTCGGTTTGTTGTTTTAATTAAATCATTTTAATTCAATACTTTTTAATCATAGATAAAGTTTGTATTGCCATGGATTCCACGACGCGTTCATCCTTTACTGCTGGGACTGCAAGTTTGTGTCCCGGATTCCTGTTAAGTAGCAGTTAGCTGCTAGCCATCATGAAAACTGAGCAAGCTAACGCTAGCAGTATTTTCTAACTAGTTTATTTTCCAAACAACAGTTTGAATTGAGGTGTGTTCCGCCTCCTCATGAATTCATGTAAGAAGTAGCCCATTTCACTGTTGCGGTCAATTTATGTTTGAGGCTTTACTGAGCCGGACAAACTTCTCTCTTTACGAAGAACCCGAGAACTTCCCCAGTGTTTCCCCAGATCAAATTTGAAGACATTGGTCCTCTCTAGTCAGAACAGGCCTTGCACAAACTTTTTACACTGGCACATTTTCTGGCTGGCACCCGCATTGCCTTCATTGTTGTTTTCCTTACAAATAATAACTTTGGACATGTGTGCATTCCTATCAAAGTAAGTGCCTTATTTTCTGTATATCGTGTTGTCGTTTCTACTGTAGCATACCGTATGTATGTATGGATCATAAGGTATTTACTGTTTTATTCACATGTTTTCAAGGACTGGTGACAAATCATGCATTCCGATTCAAGCATAGATTGTAATGGACACATATGATGTGTGTAAAATACTTTTTTGAAAGTTGTACTGATTATGATGAGCTAATGCTAAGTTTTTTGCCAGCTATGTGTGGCGTCATGTTTCTTGACATCATACAATACATTCTGGTTGTCACGTAAGCGTCTGTCAGACCAAAGATGTTATAACAAAACAAGGTTAACGGATAAAACACGTGACTGACTTATGGTGATTTTCAGGTGCCCCGAGTTCCCGAGTTGGAATTCCAAGTTGGATGACCGTTCAAAAAAACATTTCCCGGTCGGAGCTTGTGTTTTTCCGAGTTTCCTGTTGTCTTGAATGCACTGAAGTTGGAAGTCGGAGATTTCCGAGTTCCCAGTTCCCAGTTATTTTGAACGTGGCATCAGATTGTAACTATGGTACCTCAGGGTTTTTATTTTTACTTAGCGTATACAGTTCTCCTGTGTTTGCCCCCCGTTTATTGATAAATCCCCCATCATAGTAATATTTCCTGCATCATATCCCCCCACGTTACCCCCATGGACTTGAAACCCTCCCACAAATTATATGACCCCCCCCCCCCCCCCCCCCCCCCCACATAAATCCCCCTAAAATGGTTTTATCCCTGTTTAGCTTTCGCGCTACGATTAGGCTAGGCAGTAGGCTTGTATTTGGGGTGATGATCAGTGAGGTGATAACATTTTATTTGCTTTGTGATTTGTCAAAAACTGTAAAGGGGGGTCTGAGCTGGCAGCCCTGAGGTACCGTAGTTATAATCTGATGCCCGCGTTCAAAACAACTGGGAACTTGGAAATCTCCAACTTCCGACTTCAGTGCATTCAAGACAACTGGAAACTCTGAAAGAAACAAGTGGGAACAATTGTTTTGAACAGTCATCCAACTCGAAATTCCAACTCGGGAACTCTGGCCTCTTTCTAGAGTTCTCAACCTGAAAATCACTGAAGTCATGATTTTCCAGTGTTCCCAGTTGTCTTGAAAGCACCATAAGTCAGTCACGTGAACTATCCGCTCACCTCGTTTTGTTATAACATCTTTTGTCTGACAGACGCTTACGTGACAACCAGAATGCATTGTATGATGTCAACAAACATCATATGTGTCCATTACAATTTATGCAAGAATCGGAATGCACCAGTACTTGACAACATGTGAATAAAACAGTAAATACATTATGCTCCATACATACATATGGTATGCTACAGTAGAAATGACAACACAATATACAGAAAATAAGGCACTTACTTTGATAGGAACGCACACATGTCCAAAGTTATTATTTATAAGGAAAACAATAATGTGGGCGCCAGCCAGAAAATGTGCCATGGGGAAAAAGTTTGTGCAAGGCCTGTTCTGACTAGAGCTTTGCAAATGTCTGCATTCTTGATCTGCTTGGGCTCTCCGAAGACCGAAGTTTGTCCAGCTCAGTAAAGCCTCAAACATAAATTGTCCGCAACAGTGAAATGGGCTAGGAGAATGTCAGGCCATCCGTCTGTGAGCTGAAGCTGAAGCGCAGCTGGGTCATGCAGCAGGACAATGATCAAAAGCACACAATCAAGTCTACATGAAAATGGCTAAAAAACAACACATTTGAAGTTTTTAATGGCCTAGTCAAAGTCCAGACCTAATTCCAATTGAGATGTTGTGGCAGGACTTGAAACAAGCAGTTCATGCTTGAAAACCCACAAATGTCGCTGAGTTAAAGCAGTTCTGCATGGAACAGTGGAACAGAATTCATCCACAGCGATGTGAGAGACTGATCAACAACTACAGGAAGCTCTATAAGTATGTGATTGTTGTGTTATTTGTTCACTCATGTTCCATTTATCTAATGTTAGGTTTTGGTAGAAGGTCTGATAAAATTCAGTGTAAAAAATATGCAAAAGTAAAGAAAATTAGAACGCGGGCAAATACTTTTTCATAGCACTGTAAGTATTCACACCTTTGGCAGTGATTACAGCTGTGAGTCTTTCTGGCTGTCTCTAAGAGCTTTGCACACATCGATTGTCGTTATTTGCACATTATTCTTTTTAAAATTATTCAAGTTCTGTCAAGTTGGTTGTTGATCATTGCTAGACAGCCAATTTCAAGTCTTGCCATAGATTTTCAAGCCAATTTAAGTCATAACTGTAAGTAGGCCACTCATGAACATTCAATGTCATCTTGGTATATTTGGTCTTGTGTTTTAGGGTATTGTCTGCTGAAAGGTGAATTTGTCTCCCTGTGTCTGTTGGAAAGCAGACTGAACCAGGTTTTCCTCTAGGATTTTGCCCGTGCTTAGCTCTATTCCGTTTCTTTTTATCCTAGAAACTGTTGTTGATCCATCCTCAGTTTTCTCACAGCCATTAAACTCTATAACTGTGAGGCACTGGAAAACCTCCCTGGTCTTTATGGTTGAATCTGTGTTTGAAATGTTCTGCTCGACTGAGGGACTTTACAGATAATTGTATGTGTAGGGTATAGAGATGAGGTAGTCATTCAGAAATCATGTTAAACACTATTAACAAAGAGTCCATGCAATTTATAATGCAACTTGTTAAGCAACATTTGTACTCCTCAACTTATTTAGGCTTGCCATAACAAAGGGGTTGAATACTTATTGACTCAAGAATTTTCAGCTTTACATTTTGCATTAATTTGTAAAAAATTCTAAAAACATAATTCCACTTTGACTTCATGGGGTATGACAATAAAATCTCAATTTAATCAATTTTAACACAGAAAATGTGTGTGAATACTTTCTGAAGGCACTGTGCATGTTAGAAAGGTGCAAGTATTCCAGAGAAATGTACTGCAATTGGCATAATACATTTTACAGGGCTTAACATGTAATATGTTTGATGCCTAAAGCTATCCTTTTCCATATATTTCAGGAGTTGAAAGCTCCCGCCACAGGAGTCAGCATGGAGGGAGGGTAGGCCATAGTGTCATCCTGGAAGTGGTATGCGGTGATAGATCAGGCGCAGGGGGGCTGCCACTCCATCACCCCACTGGTCATCATCTCCTCATCCTCCCTAGGTGCAGCTGTGGGCTCCTCTCCCTCCCAGAAGGGTTCAGATGTAGCGGGAGAAGGAGGTGACTGCCAGGGAGGCACACCTTATGGCCATTTCAGAGGCCACAATTAAGAAGTAGTGGAATGTATACTGAACAAAAATATAAGGAATGAAGTCAATTTAAATAAATTCATTAGGCCCTAATCTATGGATTTCACAAGACCGGGCAGGGGCGCAGCCATGGGTGGGCCTTGGCATAGGCCCACCCACTTGGGAGCCAGGCCCAGCCAATCAGAATGAGTTTTTCCCCACAAAAGGGCTTTATTACAGACAGAAATAGTCCTCAGTTTCATCAGCTATCCAGGTGGCTGGTCTAAGATGATCCCGCAGGTGAAGAAGCCGGATGTGGAGGTCCTGGGCTGGCATGGTTACACGAGGTCTGCGGTTGTGAGGCCGGTTGGACGTACTGCCAAATTCTCTAAAATGACGTTGGAGGTGGCTTATGGTAGAGAAATGAACATTACATTCTCTGGCAACAGCTCTGGTGGACAGTCAGCATGCCAATTTCTCACTAACAGGGATGTAAACACATTTGTGCACACAATTTGAGAGAAATAAGCTTTTTGTGCGTATGTACAATTTATTTGATCTTTTATTTCAGCTCATGAAACATGGAACCAACACTTCACATGTTGCAATCATATTTTTGTTCAGAATATTTTGTATGTTATTTATTTATAGCTATTCATTTATTCATTTTGTACTGTTTTTGGTTAAGTCCTTTTTTGAAACCCAAAGTGGATTTCTGTTCTCATTGAAAAGTGTTTCTTGTTTGTAATAAAAAAATATATATATCTACTGTTGGTGTATTTTATTTTCAGAATTTCAACATTAAAAAATGCACTTGCACATCTGAGCTATCTTGTTGCAGGTGCATGGTAACAATTACATAAATAAAACATTAAAAAAACCTGCACACTGATCTTGCTAATATCATTTATTTTATTGACGCTTACATGTCGGCCTCTTGGCGTTCATCAGAGCTTTTTCTCTACTAAAGTAAATAAACCATCTTTGGTATAATAATAATATATTTAACTTCTATAGTACTTTTCATAAAATTCTCAAAGTGCATCAAAAGCAGAAAAACAAGCAACACATCATCCTGAGTAGCCTAGCTATAGTTGGCTAGGTCACGCAATAGAGGCCAAGTCTTTGAGTGCATGCATCCTTCAAAGATGGAGAGGGACAGTTCATGGCTTGATCGGAGGAAGGTGGTCAGGGAGATGGTTGATGAAGATGGAGTCACGTGATGATCTTGTAGAGGGCTAGCTAACCTGGGAACCAGCCTGAGTCGTGTAGCCACTGGATTTCTCCTTCACAATGTTCGGCACCCACTTGGGTGATGCCTCAGCAGCTCTGGCCGCCAGAAAGCTCAACACACACAGTTCAGAGGAGTAGCTAGCCAGTCGTCCTCATTACGAGCCCTTTGCTTCAGCACTGCATTTCTCTACTGCATCTCAAGCTTCGGTTGACTCTTCAGTTGATCCATGCTTAGGCCTACGATTAACTAAAGTTTACTCCAAATATGTTACTCCAAATGCTAGCTACTTAGCTAACATTAGCCCAAAACAACAACACTCCGGCACCTCCCTGTAGTAAAAGGTCAATGGGTGGGGCTACAGCCAATCCTTTTTCCTGTTCATTGACACTATGCAGTATGTTCTCTCCGTACCTTCTCCACACATATGGCTTCTAAAGAACATTCCAAAAATGTTCGTATGTAAATGTTGTGCTATAAACCTTTCCTCAGCTGCCATCTGCAATATCTGAAGTAGTGTTCCTCTTGATATTTCCATGTGATTGGCAGAGTTTCCAGCTGTTTGCCGAGTTAAGTGCCTGTGTCGGGTATTATGCTGACATTAAATTGGGCATCTGTTGCGGAATTTGTATCCCCAGTTGTACATGCGAACACTTTACTTGACACCCAGCGTCATAACACGTTATGACACGGTCATAACCATATCCTAATATGTCATAACAGCTGACATAACTTGTCATAACCTGTTATAATATGGTGATAACACTGTAATTACATATATTTAGACATGTTGTGACATATATTGCATTATTTTATGTCTGGTTATGACTAGGGCTGTTATGGTGACCGTATTACTGCCACACCGGCGGTCACGACTCATGATGGCAGTCAAATTCAATTTGACCATTTAGTCACGGTAATTACATTGTAGTCATTTAGCAGATGCTCTTATCCAGAGCGATTTACAGTTAGTGAGTGCATATATTGTTTCATACCTGCCCCCCGTGGGAATCGAACCCACAACCCTGGCTTTGCAAGCGCCATGCTGTACCAACTGAGCTACACGGCTTCTCCAAGCTCTGATTCTGCTGATGGTCATTTGTAACCTACCAAACTTGCTAACTGCCTGGTACTCAGCACTCTATTTTCCCTCTAATCACTCTGACATCAATGCAAATGTGATTGAAGATCTAATCAAAGACTTCATGAGAGCCCATGAGCTCATGTTGCACAACATTTCTATAGGCTATGCAACTGCGTGAGATCCCATCAGTTTTCTATAGGCTAGGCCTACTATATTTATTTCTCAACTTTCCTAATATTAAGTACATTGCTTCCCTTTACAACAGGAGTATAGCCTACCTGGCTGGCATGAAAATAATTAACCACGGAAAACGCCTATCACTTGTCAATGATATATTATCACTTGTGAATGATGTCCAGCTTAAGGCATGTTTTTGTTTTTTTGTTGTTTACTTTTTCAAATCATAGTCGCACACCTCATGTAGCCTAGCCCATAGGACTGTATGTTTTGATAAGGTTTGTATCACAACTAAAGTGGCCAAATAACTTCTTAAAATGAAGCACATTAATCCGCTTTACAATGGGTGTAGAGCCTAACTGGCACACATACGCAGCGCGATTTTCAAGTTTGGGGAAGATAATTTTCACCATAGAAATGCACCTTTATAATAAAAGCATTACATGCATAATCACATTTGTGGTCACTTTTGAGAATGGTGTTTTCCTGCTAATGGAACATTTGTGCTTATAGCCTACTGCCGTGTGCACATTGCTGCGCTTATAATGTGAAGAAATAGCCTAATAGTTTATTAACATTTTAATCTAAACGTTCCAATCTGTTGAGTCAGGCTCATTGCTTAAAATAGGTTTTTTGATGCTAGTGGTTCTTTTAATTTGGGATCTATCGCATACCACAACTGTCCCAGACTATGTTTGGGAGCTGAATCTATATAAATAAAAGCAGCAATCCTTATGGCTACAGGGATGGGGCTATTGCCTTGCTACCAGGCAAAACATCAGCCCTGAGTCCCACCAGGACATTGATGAATCAGGCACTCTGCTGGACAACCTGACAGTTGACTGACCCAACACTTAATAGGGTGAAGAGGCCTCGAGCAGGGCCTACAACTACTGTACAGTATGTACCAATATGGCTTGACTAGTTGTTATATTTGTGTTGTTTTGGTGCAAATATTTTGCAAAAATCCTGTTGGTAACCAATTGTGACCCATTTCAAGGAGCTAGGCATATGTCTCCTTCACAGGACAGGCATTTGAACCTAATATATTTTATTTTATCAAAATGCGTTTTTGTGCCTTAATAACAAACTTTTATGCAATCTGTAAATACAAATAAAACATTTAAATTATGAGCCTAGTTGGTTTAGCCATGGAAAAAGACAGGAACCTTCCCACTAGCCATGATTGGCTGAGATAATGGTTGGGCTGGACATGCCGAGAGATGAGTTTGGATTGGTTTGCCATGTAGCACACCACTGTTTATAATGTGAGCTGCTCAGTATGTGTAGATTATCCTTTCTACCACAGCTTTGTTGAAAGATATAACGTTAGCCATGCAGAATTGCAAAAGTGTTGCTACTGCTCTCAACAATATTGCTGCCATGAATTTAGCAGGAACAATCGACAAAGATCAGTGGGAAAAAGTTGTGATAGACACGGTCAGTGTGAACCGGAGTGACTTGACACAATGGGCCAAGCAAGCTGTAACGAGCTACAAACAAAACGGAAAAGACACGCTGCCATGTAATTTTGTCAGAAATCCATTTGCATTGCTAGTTACAGCCTAATGTTAGCTAGCTAGCAAACATTGAACCTAGTTGGTTAGTGTGGTGTCGAGACAACGATGCTGATATGCTGTGTTGACAAGGAATCCGCTGACACTGTACTTTGATTATAAAGGTTTATTATATCAAAAGATTTCAGCGTCAATTTACAGATTTCTGCAGAATCTGGAGAACAACTAACCCAATCTCAAATATGATTATTCTCCCCGTCCTTTGTTCAAAACCTGGTATATATCCTATGTAACATAAGATGGGTGTTTTGGATAGACCAATCCCTGACTTCCACATATCCAAGTGTCCTCTGTTTCAGGGGGCCCCTATAGTAATGCTTTCCAGATGTTTCAGCAAAGCAGAGTTCATTTAACCAACAATATGAAAACCTCAGCCAAAGCTATAAATGTTCATATACTACATTAGCTTTAGCTACCTGCAGATTCATACTACAGCATTTCATGCATGATGGCTAGCTCTGACAATCCGTTTATACTGTAGCTATGGGTTGGGATAATGGTTAATTGTTTAGCTAGCTACATGTCTAAACAAAATACTACATTTCTCCAGATGATTACATGACCCATCAAGTTAGCCAGGTGTGTCTGGGGGTGATTACGGCCATCTACTTTATTTCATGAACGTGTACATATCTATACAATAGTGACCCATTCATTTAGCTAGATGTGGCTGGGGGGTGGTTGTAGCATTTATTTCACATGACCCATCAATTTAAAACAAGTGTGTCTGGGTAAGCATCATAGAATAATTATTAATTTTTATAAAATAAATTTTATCTGGACACTTTCTATTTTTGATATTGTTACTATGCAAATATGCAAGTAACCATTTAACTGTTCCGTTTACACCTTCTGTATCCTGTGCATGTGACAAATAACCTTTGATTTTATTTGATAGTGTGTGTTTACCAGAGACGGTAATGTAAAGAACATCATGACCTGCACCAAAGTCAGATTAGAATATAGGCCAAGGACTAGATAAAGTGTATTTTTACCTGGAGTTTTTCCTTATTGTAGGCTACTACTTTCACCACTTTTGGTCTTGAAATCTTTGGTTGTTTACTACACTACCTTACTCACTCTTATGAGCAAGCACATGGCCTCACATGTGAATCCTTAAAGAGATGGGTAGGGCTAAGGCTTAAGAGTGTGTGAACGATGCTGAATAGGTGTAGACCAAGAAGAGCTCTCCAGTAGGTGTACCATTTCTAAAAAATTGTGTTACAAGTTTATCACATTTCAAAGCAGAATTACTTTTCCATTGTTCCTCAACTTCAGTGTATTATATACCATTTTGTAGCTCTGAGTCTCTACTTTTATCCAATGTAAAAAACACTGTTTCAAATTTTGCTACATAAGACTGAATCGAGGCTGTCGGTCACAATTATACTTTATGAATAATTAAAATAGTATCTGGTAGCTGGTATCCAAAATATTCCCTTTATTTTTCTTTCAAATCAGAGTAATTTCTTTCTCACAAAAATCATAGTTTCACTTTATGCGATCATATACTGTTTGGAAACTACAGTGATTATAATTTTTTGAACAGGAACGGCTCTGAGAAGCTCATTCACTTGCATAAAGTACACAGTATTGTAATCGTAAAAACGAACAACAAAAACATAGCAAGTGCGAATTTTCAAGGACAAATCATACCTGACAAACATACACCGTAAGAACAAAATTTAGCATGAAAAGAGTCATTCATTCCTCAATCCAAAAATAACCCACAAAACTCAGCCATACACAATAGAAATGAACAGCGTAACAGTCGGGTGAAACAAAGCACACAAAAACACCATGGTAACAGGGAACAAAAGACAACGGAAGAGAAAAATGACACAGAATTAAAATCGCCGGCAACCAGACAAGCAGGCTCCAGATGTAAGTTTTACTGCTTGTTTATAGCATCGTACATTTCGTTAAGTGCCAGCTTGTTATTTTTCTTGTCCTGAGGTGAAATGTATCACGATAACAGCTAAAACTCCCTTGGGAGGTAGAAGGGTCGGCATTTGACCATCAGGTATTCCAAGACGGGTGAACAATGGGTCGACACTTCAACTGTGCTCGAGTCAGCACACCAGTTGTTGTTGATGAAAAAGCAAACCCAAGTCACGAGAACAGTAGAATGGAGGGAAAAGGTGATCGGTTTTCCTTTCGCCAGGATCCCCCCTCTCTTGCCTCTGTAACGCCGGCAGATCCTCTTGGGTAGCCCGAAAATTGGGTCGGAATTGCAGAAAGAGCCCAGGGCAGATGAGTCGAAGTTGAAGCCGGAATTGAGTTAAGTAACTGTCGATCTGATGTTCAAAAGTTCTTGTAGGTTGTAAGAAATGATAGCGGATACATTTCATGAAAATAAAGTACAAATAAATGACAAAATAATCATAAAATAGTACTGGAGAGAGAGAGAGAGAGCGAGAGAGAGAGAGAGAGAGAGAGAGAGAGAGAGAGAGAGAGAGAGAGAGAGAGAGAGAGAGAGAGAGAGAGAGAGAGAGAGAGAGAGAGAGAGAGAGAGAGAGAGAGAGAGAGAGAGAGAGAGAGAGAGAGAGAGAGAGAGAGAGAGAGTTAATTCTCTGTGCTGTTCTTCACAGGCAGGGAGAGGAGCACAATATCACTGAACCTGATCCCAAATGAGGCCTCGCCTGTCGTGCGATGGCTAATTACATTTCACCACAGTTTTAGAGGAGATTTGGGAGAAATTAAGAGCCATGATGCTGGTGGATATGGTTCCAACACAGTCCACCTCTGACTCGACAATGGACTTAGTTTTACATAGTAAATAGTGAACTTCAATGGTTCAGTTGGATGGAGTATAGTGCTTGCAAAACCAGGGTTGTGGGTTTGATTTCAGCATGTTTCTGAATAGGGCCTACTGTGTTAAGTGTAAGACGCTTTGGAAAACATATAAAAACATTGGCGGATATATGTGTTGACTAGTTAACTTAACTAGCTAATTTAGTTGAGAGGGACATACTAAGTACCCCAACTATGTATATTCAATATTTTAAGCATCACATTGGAATTATATGGGGACTCGACAACAACAGTTACAGTTGAAGTCGGAAGTTTACATACACTTAGGTTGGAGTCATTAAAACTCATTTTTCAACCACTGAACAAATTTCTTGTTAACAAACTATAGTTTTGGGAAGTCGGTTAGGACATGTACTTTGTACATGACACAAGTAATTTTTCCAACAATTGTTTACAGACAGATTATTTCACTTATAATTCACTGTATCACAATTCCAGTGGGTCAGAAGTTTACATACACTAAGTTGACTGTGCCTTTAAACAGCTTGGAAAATTCCAGAAAATGATGTCATGGCTTTAGAAGCTTCTGATAGGCTAATTGACATCATTTGAGTCAATTGGAGGTGTCCCTGTGGATGTATTTCAAGGCCTACCTTGAAAAATCAAAAGAAATCAGCCAAGATCTCAGAAAAGAAATTGTAGACCTCCACAAGTCTGGTTAATCATTGGGAGCAATTTCCAAATGCCTGAAGGTACTACGTTCATCTCTACAAACAATAGTACACAAGTATAAACACCATGGGACCACGCAGTCGTCATACCGCTCAGGAAGGAGACGCGTTCTGTCTCCTAGGGATGAACGTACTTTGGTGTGAAAAGTGCAAATCAATCCCAGAACAACAGCAAAGGACCTTGTGAAGATGCTGGAGGAAACAGGTACAAAGTATCTATATCCACAGTAAAACGAGTCCTATTTCGACATAACATGAAAGGCCACTCAGCAAGGAAGAAGCCACTGCTCCAAAACCGCACATGGGGACAAAGATCTTACTTTTTGGAGAAAGGTCCTTTGATCTGATGAAACAAAAATAGAACTGTTTGGCCATAATGACCATCGTTATGTTTGGAGGAAAAAGGGGGCTGCTTGCAAGCCGAAGAACACCAACCGTGAAGCACGGGGGTGGCAGCATCATGCTGTGGGGGTGCTTTGCTGCAGGAGGGACTGGTGCACTTCACAAAATAGATGGCATCATGAGGAAGGAAAATGATGTGGATATATTGAAGCAACATCTCAAGACATCAGTCAGGAAGTTAAAGCTTGGTCGCAAATGGGTCTTCCAAATGGACAATGACCCCAAGCATACTTCCAAAGTTGTGGAAAAATGGCTTAAGGACAACAAAGTCAAGGTATTGGAGTGGCCATCACAAAGCCCTGACCTCAATCCTATAGAACATTTGTGGGCAGAACTGAAAAAGCGTGTGCGAGCAAGGAGGCCTACAAACCTGACTCAGTTACACCAGCTCTGTCAGGAGGAGTGGGCCAAAATTCACCCAACTTATTGTGGGAAGCTTGTGGAAGGCTACCCGAAACGTTTGACCCAAGTTAAACAATTTAAAGGCAATGCTACCAAATACTAATTGAGTGTATGTAAACTTCTGACCCACTGGGAATGTGATAAAAGAAATAAAAGCTGAAATTAATCATTCTCTCTACTATTATTCTGACATTTCACATTCTTAAAATGAAGTGGTGATCCTAACTGACCTAAGACAGGGACTTTGAATTGTGAAAAAATGAGTTTAAATGTATTTGGCCAAGGTGTATGTAAACTTCCGACTTCAACTGTAGTATGTGCCTAAACATTAGCTGTGGTGTCACTTTCACAAGGTAAGGAAGGGTAATGCATGACTGTTTTTGTATAGGAACAAAGAGTTGTGGCTAACAAAACCAGTGAGCTTGTGTTAGCGAACACATTTACTTGTGATCATTATTTAATCTGATTTTTCAGACATCAAAAAGCAATAACTATAAACATTAAATGACAGAACTTGCTGATAATAATGACACAGAAAATAATGCGATCTTTCCTGTTGGATGATCACTGATGGCTTAATATAAAGGTAGAGAGAATCACAAACCCTTTACAGCAGAGTGCAATTCCACAAAGTGGCTAGCAACACGCACTTGGTCCCCTTGTAGGACTCATATCTATCTAACAGCACTCTATTCATGTAAGCATTTCACGGTAAGGTCTACCGCTGGGGTAGACCTTACCGTGGGGGGGGGGGGGGGGGGGGGGGGGGGGGGGGGGGGGGAGGGGGGAGGGGGATAGATCAGCTTTAATATTGCAGATAGACTGTGGTTTCTATCAATGTAAATGTCTGCATCATTTCCAATCCCCCATATATGTAGATTTTATATATTTTTTCCATCTTTATCATTTTCCCCTAACACTATCACCCCTCCCCTAATTGGAGTAAACTAATGGAGTCAAAACTTAGGCTTCTACTTACAGCTTATACATACTATATACATTTTACAGACAGTATGTTTGACATTAGTTTTGTATTTGTTTTTATTTGTTTTTAGTCCCACCCTTCAGCTACCCTCAACCCCTCCCATCTACTGTATCTCTGAAAACCATCCAGTTTTGATTTTTAATTGCCATATATTTTTCAACTGTGCTGTAATATTTCACAAAAGTTCTCTTCCCTTCTATTCTCATAGTTTCTTCAGATCGTGAATTAAAGATGACATTTTTTAAAAGAGCATTATTCAATTATTGATCAGTTGACTATGACTTTTCAAGTCACCCAGCAGTCCTATTTTGCTCCAGATAAATGTTGCAATTCTTCAGCCATTCCTGAACCTGTGACCAAAAACAAGCTACATTTGGGCAGTACCAAAATAAGTGATCTAATGTTTCTGCCTCTCCACAGCTAAATCTGCAGAGCTGGGATGGATGTATCCCCCATATACAGTGCCTTCGGAAAGTATTCCCCATAATGACAAAGCAAAAACAGGTCTTTAGATTTTTTTGCACATTTATTCAAAATACAAAACTGAAATATCACATTTACATAAGTATTCAGACCCTTTACTCAGGACTTTGTTGAAGCACCTTTGGCAGCGATTATAGCCTCAAGTCTTCTTGGGTATGACGCTACAAGCTTGGCACACCTGTATTTGGGGAGGTCTGGGCTCTGGCTGGGCCATTCAAGGACATTCAGAGACTTGTCCCGAAGCCACTCCTGCGTTGTCTTGGCTGTGTGCTTAGGGATGTTGTCCTGTTGGAAGGTGAACCTACGCCCCAGTGTGAGGTCCTGAGCGCTCTGGAGCAGGTTTTCATCAAGGATCTCTCTGTACTTTGCTCCATTCATCTTTCCCTCGATCCTGACTAGTCTCCCTGCCACTGAAAAACATCCCCACAGCATGATGCTGCCACCACCATGCTTCACGGTAGGGATGGTGCCAGGTTTCCTCAAGACGTGACGCTTGGCATTCTGGCCAAAGAGTTCAATCTTGGTTTCATCAGAACAGAGAATCTTGTTTCTCATGGTCTTAGAGTCCTTTAGGTGCATTTTGGCAAACTCCAAGTAGGCTGTCATGTGCCTTTTACTGAGGAGTGGCTTATTGTCCTTCTGGAAGGTTCTCCCATCTCCACAGAGGAACTCTGGAGCTCTGTCAGAGTGACCATCGGGTTCTTGGTCACCTCCCTGACCAAGGCTCTTATCCCCCAATTGCTCAGTTTGGCCGGGCGGCCAGCTCTAGGAAGAGTCTTGGTGGGCCACTGTGTTCTTGGGTACCTTCAATGCGGCAGACATTTTTTGGTACCCTTCCCCAGATCTGTGCCTCGACATAATCCTGTCTCGGAGCTCTACGAACAATTCATTCGACCTCATGGCTTGGTTTTTGCTCTGAAATGCACTGTCAACTGTGGGACCTTATATAGACAGGTGTGTGCATTTCCAAATCAGGTCCAATCAATTGAATTTACCACAGGTGGACTCCAATCATGTTGTAGAAACCAATCAAGGATTATCAATGGAAACAGGATGCACCTAAGCTCAATTTCGAGTCTCATAGCAAAGGGTCTGAATACTTCTGTAAATAAGGTATTACTGTTTTTTATTGTTAATACATTTGCAAACATTTCTAAAAACCTGTTTTCGCTTTGTCATTATGGGGTATTGTGTGTTGATTGATGAGGACATTTTTATTTATTGAATCCATTTTAGAATAAGGCTGTAACGCAACAAAATGTGGAAAAAGGGAAGGGGTCTGAATACTTTCCGAATGCACTGTACATAACACTCTATTGGTTACAATAATTTTGTAAAATCATTTCAATTTAAGAACTCAAAGTTTTGAATCCGCCGTTGTTTTGTGTATCAGTTCTTAAATCATGTGCCAAGGAATCGGCACATCAAAAATCTCTTCCCAACTATTTTACAACCTGTATGGTACAGCTGTCAATTTTTTGGTCCTTAAATGAAACTGGTACACTTTTTTATTTATCACAATTTTCTTTTTTGTAGGGCTGACCAACATTTTTTGGTCTTTAATGTAGTGCCCACAAACAAATTCCTTACCTTCTCCTCATTCCACTTGCCTAATCCATTTTTGCGGTAATGCTGCAATCAGTTGGTTGTAATTTTGGATAGAGCAGACATTTCCATCTATTTTTGTCAGCTGCATGTGTGACATAACTCCACCAGTCATATTTATGATATAATTAACAAATATTGTACCATTTGTAAAAATGTGTTCCAAAAATAATGTTTTTTAAAAATCAATATATAGTATATTTGAATTTAACCATAATATTTGTTGTAATATTTGTTCTGTCTTTTCTGGTGGATTAAACTGAAATTGCAACCAGCTTTCTATGGCTTGTTTTAAAAATAACGATATTCTGGTGATTAATTCATTTTCAAATAACCGAAAGTGAGAGGTTGTAATCTGAATAAAAGGAAAAAGGCACAATGTTTTTTAAATCTATGGCGCCATTACATATACAGCCGAGTGACTTTCATCCACTGTGATGATCAATCATATCTCCTCTAAAGGGAACTCAATATTCTCTGTCAGTTATTTTCATCCATGTTATTCAATCTAGCATTCAGGGAAAACAGACTTAGCCACGCGTAATCTATAATTTCTCAACCGCTTGCAATGACATTAAAATAACTCTGAAGTACAGTACATATTAGTCCTAACTCTGTTACATACGTATTATTCGCCAACCCCTTGACATACAGTGAGGGAAAAAAGTATTTGATCCCCTGCTGATTTTGTACGTTTGCCCACTGACAAAGAAATGATCAGTCTATAATTTTAAGGTAGGTTTATTTGAACAGTGAGAGACAGAATAACAACAAACAAATCCAGAAAAATGCATGTCAAAAATGATATAAATTGATTTGCATTTTAATGAGGGAAATAAGTATTTGACCCTCTCTCAATCAGAAAGACTTCTGGCTCTCAGGTGTCTTTTATACAGGTAACGAGCTGAGATTAGGAGCACACTCTTAAAGGGAGTGCTCCTAATCTCAGCTTGTTACCTGTATAAAAGACACCTGTCCACAGAAGCAATCAATCAGATTCCAAACTCTCCACCATGGCCAAGACCAAAGAGCTCTCCAAGGATGTCAGGGACAAGATTGTAGACCTACAAGGCTGGAATGGGCTACAAGACCATCGCCAAGCAGCTTGGTGAGAAGGTGACAACAGTTGTCGCAAATGGAAGAAACACAAAATAACTGTCAATCTCCCTCGGCCTGGGGCTCCATGCAAGATCTCACCTCGTGGAGTTGCAATGATCATGAGAACGGTGAGGAATCAGCCCAGAACTACACGGGAGGATCTTGTCAATGATCTCAAGGCAGCTGGGACCATAGTCACCAAGAAAACAATTGGTAACACACTGCGCCGTGAAGGACTGAAATCCTGCAGCGCCCGCAAGGTCCCCCTGCTCAAGAAAGCACATATACAGGGCCGTCTGAAGTTTGCCAATGAACATCTGAATGATTCAGAGGAGAACTGGGTGAAAGTGTTGTGGTCAGATGAGACCAAAATCGAGCTCTTTGGCATCAACTCAACTCGCCGTGTTTGGAGGAGGAGGAATGCTGCCTATGACCCCAAAAACACCATCCCCACCGTCAAACATGGAGGTGGAAACATTATGCTTTTTTGGGTGTTTTTCTGCTAAGTGGACAGGACAACTTCACTGCATCAAAGGGACGATGGACGGGGCCATGTAACGTCAAATCTTGGGTGAGAACCTCCTTCCCTCAGCCAGGGCATTGAAAATGGGTCGTGGATGGGTATTCCAGCATGACAATGACCCAAAACACACGGCCAAGGCAACAAAGGAGTGGCTCAAGAAGAAACACATTAATGTCCTGGAGTGGCCTAGCCAGTCTCCAGACCTTAATCCCATAGAAAATATGTGGAGGGAGCTGAAGGTTCGAGTTGCCAAACGTCAGCCTCAAAAACATAATGACTTGGAGAAGATCTGCAAAGAGGAGTGGAACAAAATCCCTCCTGAGATGTGTGCAAACCTGGTGGCCAACTACAAGAAACATCTGACCTCTGTGATTGCCAACAAGGGTTTTGCCACCAAGTACTAAGTCATGTTTTGCAGAGGGGTCAAATACTTATTTCCCTCATTAAAATGCAAATCAATTTATAACATTTTTGACATGCGTTTTTCTAGATATTGTTGTTGTTATTCTGTCTCTCACTGTTCAAATAAACCTACCATTAAAATTATAGACTGATCATGTCTTTGTCAGTGGGCAAACGTACAAAATCAGCAGGGGATCAAATACTTTTTTCCCTCACTGTATATAGTAAGGTCCAAAAGTATTTGGACAGTGACACATTCTTTTTTTTGTCTCTGTACTTTAGCACTTTGGATTTGAAATGATACACTGAGTATGAGGTTAAAGTTGTTACGGGTTTGGTTTTTCTCTCTATTTCAAGGTTGGTTAGCGCGTTAGCTGAGGCGCGCACTGATCGGAGTCACCTCGTCAGTCAGTATGTGTTACAGCTGTGCTGGCCCAGCTGGTTTTTAAGAGCTGCTGGCCCAGTGTGCATCAGTTGGTGAGGATATGTTGGGAGAGCTATGCCTCACATCAGCTGAGGTGAGATTTCCAGCTCAACCACTTTTGTTTGAAAGAAGCCTGAGTTTGGGTGTTTCCCCTATTTGTTTTGCTCCATATTCTTTTGTGTGGGTTTATTATTTTATTTAGAAACCCCTTAAAGTTGATAAACTTGTAACCCGACTTTTGAGAAAATGGTAAACGGTGTTGTTTACATTGGATAAAAGTAGACACTCAGAGCTACAAAATGGCATATCATACACTGCAGTTGAGGAACAATGGAAAAGTAATTCTGCTTTGAAATTTGATAAACTTGTAACTCAATTTTTTTGAAAATGAACATCGAATGTTTTGGTACACCTACTGGAGAGCTCTTCTTTGTCTACACCTATTCAGCATTGTTCACATCCTCTTAAGCCTTAGCCCCACTCATTTCTTTAAGGATTCATGTGTGAGGCCATGTGTTAAACAGAGTGTAAGGTAGTGTAGTAAACAACCAAAGATTTCAAGACCAAAAGTGGTGAAAGTAGTAGCCTACAATAAGGAAAAACTCCAGATAAAAATATACTTTATCTAGTCCTTGGCCTATATCCTAATCTGACTTTGGTGCAGGTCATGTTGTTCTTCACATTACCGTCACTGATAAACACACACTATATCAACGTTTATTTGTCACATGCACAGGATACAGAAGGTGTAAACAGTACAGTGAAATGCTTACTTGCATATTTACATAATAAATATAAATATATTGTATAAATATTTTATAATGACTAGATGATGCTTACCCAAACACTAAGGGTGTGCCGAGTAGTCGGACAAGACAAGTATCGCAACTGATATGGAAATTTGTTGGATACGATTATGATCTGAGTATTTTTTGTAATGAGAACATGTAGGGAGGTATTTTGCCAACATCTATTTAGGCATATTAAAACACTTCCGTTTTTTCCGATCACGAATATCATACGATCCGACTATCAACTGTCAATTTATGATTACGAATACGAGTATGGCCATGTCGGCATACCCCTACCAGACACACTTATCTAAATTGATGGGTCAGGTGAAAGAAATGCTATAACCACCGGATGGGTCACTATTGTCTAGACGTACATCTGTTCATAAAATACAATAGATGGCTGTTAACTCCCCCAGACACACCTGGCTAACTTGATGGGTCATGTAATCATCTGGAGAAATTTTGTTTAGACACGTAGCTAGCTAGCTAAACAATGAACCATAATCCCAACCCATACTACTGATTGTCATAGCTAGCTACCATTCATGAAATGCTGTAGTATGAATCTGCAGGTAGCTAAAGCTAACCAACTATAACTAGCAATGCAAATGGATTTCTGAGATACGTATAATATTACTACATGGATCATACACGTAACGTTAGCTAGTGAGCCAGAAAGCTAACGTTCGCTAGCTAGCCGTATGCGTTAACTTGCAATGAAAACAATTTTCGGACTAAATTAGAAACGTTTAATATCTAAAAATGTAGATAGACTCTTACCCGTACTTTGCTTTAACTCTGTTTTGTTTGTACAGCTTGTTTGGCACGCGTTGTGTCAAGTCACTTCGGTTCACATTGACCGTGTGCAGAAAGTAGTACATCACAACTTTTAAAAAATATAACGTTCTTTAAAATAAGCCTCTTATAAGCTCTTAAAATATAAGCCTCTTATGTGAAGTAGTGACGTGCGACATACGTCTAGCTTCCTGAAACGGGTCACATATTTGAGTGTTCAAACAACACTTTAGTTGTAGAGTTTCTGTCACTGAAAACCAACATAGGGGTTATCGATTGGGTGAAATCAGTTTGAAATTTGCATAAGCATACAGGGAAGAAGAAACATTTATTTATTTTGGAAGCATTTGAGGAAAACCCTACTTGGGAGATACTGGATAAATGTACGAAGGCAAATCTGATTGTCATTGCAACGTATTATGACAGTGTGACATCTGCCAATCCAAAATCATTGGCCAAAGAGTTAAAGGACTAGTGCAGTCAAAAACATGAATTTCATGTGTTAAAAAAAAAATATGATACCACACGAGGTTGGAATAATACTGTGAAATTGTGAAAATGCTGATAATGGCCTTTTAGTATAAGAGCTGCATGAAATTTCAGCTTGTTTTGGTGGGATGGAGCTTTGGCCTGCCTGATGACATCACCTGGTGGTAAATTAGTTAATACAGTGACACTCCTCTTTGCAGATCTTCTCCAAGTCGGGGCGGGGCACGCGTAAACAAGATGGCGTATTGAATAGAAATCGGTACAAAACACCTCAAGATAAAAACATAATATTCAAAATCAGTAAGTTAGACTAAATATTAGCATTTCATATATTCGCAGTTAATATAATTCAATCTGGATAATAACAGAAATAAGATCATAAGGCTAGAGAAATATATCGACAAATATTACTACAACAAGCAACACCCAAACATGACTGAAGACAAGCGTGGAGAGCCGATCCCCAAAAGGAAACGCGACTCATCGACAGATACAGATGATATATGCTTTTCACCACTGGGTATGGTAAGTGTGGAAAGCGACCTGTTGAAGTCGATAAATGACAAATTGGGCATATTAGAATTGGTCAGTAAAGACGTAAAAGAGTTGAAAGCGAGTCTTCAAATGAGTGACGAAAAAGCTTTGGTAATGGAGAAAGAAACCAAAGAAATAAAAGTGACAGTCTCTAAAATGGAAACGGACGTTAGGGAATTAAAAAAGGAGAACAATCTTCTGAGAGAAGCCTTACTAGACATCCAAACTAGATCGATGAGGGAAAATCTAGTACTTACGGGTATTCAGGAAAAGGAGGGAGAAATAACAGAGAATATTATGAAGGACTTCCTGCATACAGCGCTACAAATCCCACTCGAGGCTGTCGATAAAATCCAACTCGAACGTGTACATCGTTTCGGAAAAAGAGGACAGAAATATGAGCGCCCAATCGTTGCCAAATTTGCTTTTTTTAAGGACAAAGCTATGGTGAAAAGCCTGGGAAAAAGACTTGCTGGCACGAAAATAGGCATGAATGATCAGTTCCCGAAGGAGATTGTAGAAAGGCGCAAAGTTCTGTATCCAATCTTCAAGGAAAACAGATTAAAAGGGAAACGTGTTGCACTAGTGGTGGATAAATTATATATTGACAACCAAATGTTCAGAGACACAAAGACTACTCCATGGCTATTCTAAAAGTTGTAATAGAGGAGTCAAATATTGGAGCACCTGATACTAGCAATGATAGGGATTGTAATATTAAATAACATTTATAGTAAGTATAGTATTTTATAAATGGATAAAACGATATAACAAGCAGAATAATACATCTTTATATACAAATAATTAGAACATGGATTTTTTGGCGGGAGGTTGTTGTTTTGGCGGATGGTTGTTGTGGTTGGTCCTGTGTTCTCTCTGGCGTCCTTTCCCCCTTGCAGCAGATGTGGATGCGGGTGCGTTTGCACGCTCGGCCCATTTCTTCCGCAGTCAACCATGTGGTGTGCATTTTTGTGTTTGAAAAGGTGCGGCGTTAAGTGAGTGAGAGGGGAAATGGTTGCATATCCCAGAGCCGACCGGGGGTCTATGAACAGGGGTAGTGAGAGAGAGAGCTTTCAATTTTGTGTAGATGAGGGATATACATTTTTAAATATAGTATACATCTAATCTAATTATTCATTGTCCTATCATGATGGAAAGATCCCTAACCCTATAACCTGGACACCCACCTGAGCGACCCATACACCAAAGAGAAGTTCCCATCTATTTTATGGACCTGCTGTGAATATGCAGCCTAAACAGAGAAATAAATGCGGTCAGAGACCTACTTGAGCAGCACCGCCCCCTCAAGATTCTGAGCCTGCCTGGCAGGGTTGGTCCTACAAAGCCAGAGCCCCCTGATGGGAGAGCATAATATACAAGGAAATTCTCAAAGCTGCTAATGAGAACCTTGACGACCTTTTACCTAGCCGGTGGGGATTCCGGTGGGGTACGCCCACCCAGGTAGTGGCAGTGCTGGCAACACTGGCTGCAGTAACCCATGGGGAGGGGGTCACACTCGGACAATCAGAGAGGGGGTTTATCATTGTGGCCCAGGTGGCACAAAATAATCAAAGGTCTGACCGCATGGAGATGCTTGGGAAAATGGTTACAACAGGGGATCAGAGTGTTTGTGTCTCAGGTGAAGAGGGTGGATCTGATCTCCATCACCTAGGACTTGACATAGATTAAGTAGATTAATCAAATCTCACATTGTTATCAATTTCTGCTCAATCTGCATGCTTTCTCAATCAGCTTTAACTGTATGTGCACTCGTAGATCAAGTTATTTCTCGAGTTGGGCTCTGGGATATAACAGCCGTTGAGTATCGGATTTTATGGTGGATTGTGGAGGAGGGGGGTTGAGTGTGTTGGAGTATGTGAGTATGTGCGTGTGTGCTTGTCTGGCATCTGTTGTGGGGGGGGGGGGGGGGGGGGGGGGGATGTTGGGGGGGGGTATGGGATGGACCGCGGGAATTATTTGCTAGGATAATAATTGCTTGTCAATGAATTAAATGTAATACAATGGCAATCCTGGTTATATGTTAGAATCCTATGCGTGAACTGCCGACATTATTACGCATATTAATTGATAATGATGGAAAATAGGATATGCATAATTAAAAAAATAATAATAGTTATATAGATATATATATATATAGAGGTGAAAGCATTGGAAATGCTTTTGGCGGTTAACCTGCTTCTGTTTTGTGGGTGGCACTGTGTGCTGTTTTCGATGGATGGGTCCTGGCCTCTCGGGGCCTTAGGGATACGGAGGGACGTGGGTGGGATGCTGATCACTGGGATGACGGCTCAACTTGGGATGGGGAGGGGTAAATTTACAAACATATATAATGATAAATAGACTTGAAACTAGTATCTCATTATGGTGTATGGTGAAATAAGTATAGCCAGTTATAATTGTAATGGCTTAGCTGATAATAACAAAAGAAGAACAATATTTACATGGCTCAAAGAGAAGGAATATAATATCTATTGTATACAGGAAACTCATTCAACAATTCGAGATGAAGTAGCGTGGAAAAAAGAATGGGGGGGGGAATATACTTCTCCCATGGGCAAAGAAATTCAAAAGGGGTGATGATATTAATTAATAGTAATTTCGATCCGAATGTGCAAATTGTCGAAATAGATACGCAAGGTAGATGGATTATTTTAAATATGGTATTGGACCATAAACAGATATTGCTCATTAACCTTTACGGACCAAATAATGATGATCCACAATTCTTTGACAATATATATAATAAATTATCAAGCCTGCAAGCAACTCAAGACAATATTATTATGGTGGGGGATTATAATACTGTTTTAAATAGCTCAATGGACCGAAAAGGAAATCACACCACAAACAATCACCCACATGCTCTTAAGGAAATTGTGAATGTCATGGATACATTAGAACTAGTAGATATATGGAGGCTTAAATATGCTGATCTAGTGAGATATACATGGCGGAGACTGAATCAAGCTAGTCGTCTTGACTTCTTTCTTATCTCATTCTCGTTGGCACCAAAAGTAAAAAAAGTGTTGATAGGGGACAGAATGCGGTCGGACCATCATATAATAGGCATATACATTACTCTGACTGAATTTCCACGTGGGCGAGGATATTGGAAATTTAATCAAAGCCTATTAGATGATAATTTATTTATAATTAGAACAAAGGAATTTATAACTGACTTTTTCCAACATAACATAGGTACAGCGAATCCCCTTATTGTATGGGACACCTTTAAATGTGCCTTTAGAGGCCATGCAATTCAGTACTCATCTCGAAAACAAAAGCAATTTAGGTCAAAAGAGTTTATACTAAGAAAGGAAATAGAAAGTCTAACAGAACAAATAGATGGCAATAAAAACTGTAACATAGAGGCTCAGAATAAATTAGAGGAAAAACAAAAAGAAATGGAAAAACTTATTCAAGAAAGATCAAGTGTAATATATTATAAAAATAAAGCAAACTGGATGGAATATGGGGAAAAATGCACAAAATTCTTTTTTAATCTTCAACATAGGAATGCTACCAAAAAGAACTTAATGAAACTGGTTACAATTGACGGAGTCACCCATAATTCACCTAATGATATTTTGAAGGAAGAAACAAAGTATTTTAAGCATATGTTTTCTTTTCAGTCGCCTCCATCTCCTCTAACTGAAGCTAATTGTAGAGATTTTTTTTCTATTGATAATGTCAAATTAACAGCCACACAGAAAGACTCATGTGAAGGTGAAATTACAGAGGAGGAACTTCTGGATGCAATTAAAGACTTTAAGTCCGGGAAAACTCCAGGGTTGGATGGCATACCAATCGAGGTATACCAAACCTTTTTTGATATACTAAGAGGACCGTTATTAGCATGTTTTAACCACTCCTATGTAAATGGTAGATTATCTGACACTCAAGAAGAAGGTCTGATCTCATTATTACTGAAACAGGATACAAGTGGAAAATATAAAGATCCAGTCCATTTACAAAATTGGAGGCCACTTACACTTCAGTGTTGTGATGCAAAAATCCTAGCAAAATGTATAGCGCATAAAATTAAAAAGGTATTGTCGGATATTATTCATTCTAATCAGACAGGTTTTTTACATGGAAGATACATTGGAGATAATATAAGGCAAGTATTGGAAACAATAGAACACTATGGAAAATATGGGAAACCAGGCCTGCTATTCATAGCAGACTTCGAAAAGGCATTTGATAAAGTTCGACTGGAATTTATATATAAATGCCTGGAGCATTTCAATTTTGGAGAATCTCTTATAAAATGGGTCAAAATCATGTATAGTAACCCTAGGTGTAAAATAGTAAATAATGGCTATTTCTCAGAAAGTTTTAAACTGTCAAGAGGAGTGAAACAAGGTTGTCCACTATCGGCATATCTATTTATTGTGGCCATCGAGATGTTAGCTATTAAAATCAGATCCAATAATAATATCAGAGGATTAGAAATACAGGGCTTAAAAACAAAGGTGTCATTGTACGCAGATGATTCATGTTTTCTTTTAGATCCACAACTAGAATCCCTCCACAGCCTCATAGAGGATCTAGATACATTTTCTAACCTCTCTGGATTAAAACCAAATTATGACAAATGTACTATATTACGTATTGGATCACTAAAAAATACAATTTTTACATTACCATGTAGTTTACCAATAAAATGGTCTGATGGTGATGTAGATATACTCGAAATACATATCCCAAAGGAAATAAATGATCTCACTTCAATAAATTTTAATAGAAAGTTAGCAAAAATAGATAAGATCTTACTACCATGGAAAGGAAAATACCTGTCAATTTGTGGAAAAATCACCCTGATTAACTCTTTAGTATTATCCCAGTTTACCTATTTGCTTATGGTCTTGCCTACGCCTAGCAAACAGTTTTTTAAATTATATGAGAAAAAAATATTCAATTTTATTTGGAACGGCAAGCCAGACAAAATTAAAAGAGCATATTTATATAATGAATATGAATTCGGAGGACAGAAATTATTAAATATTAAAGCATTAGACCTATCACTAAAATCTTCAGTCATCCAAAAGTTATACTTAAATCCGAACTGGTTCTCAAGCAAATTAGTAAGATTGTCTCACCCACTGTTCAAGAAAGGCCTTTTTCCCTTTATTCAGATTACAACCTCTCACTTTCAGTTATTTGAAAAGGAAATAATCTCCCAAATGTCACTATTTCTAAAACAAGCCATAGAAAGTTGGTTGCAATTTCAATTTAATCCTCCAGAAACGACAGAACAAATAATGCAACAAATATTGTGGTTAAATTCAAATATACTAATTGACAAAAAAACTTAATTTTTTGACAGAATGTTTAAAAAAGGTATAATCTTCGTAAATGATATCATCGGTAGGACTGGTGGAGTTATGTCGCACATGCAGCTAACAAAAACATATGGAAATGTCTGCTCTACCCAAAATTACAACCAAATAATTGCAGCCTTACCGCAAAAGTGGAAGAGGAAAGTTGAAGGGGGAGAAAGTAAGGAACTTGTCTGTCGGCCTTGCATTAAAGAACATAATTGGTTAAGGAAAACTGTGATAAATAAAAAAGTATATCAGTTTCACTTAATGACCAAAGGATTGACAGCCGTCCCATATAGATTGCAAAATAGTTGGGATGAGATCTTTGACGTACCGATCCCATGGCATAGTGTTTATGAACTGACACGCAAAACGACACCGGATTCAAAAATTAGAATCTTTCAATTTAAATTATTATATAAAATTCTTGCTACCAATAGAATGTTATTTATATGGGGGATACAATCTTCCCAGCTCTGCAGATTTTGCTGTGAAGAGATAGAATCATTAGATCATTTGTTTTGGTTCTGTCCATTTGTAGCTTGTTTTTGGACACAGGTCCAGGAATGGCTAAAGGATTGCAATATTTACCTGGAACTAACCTTGCAGATAGCATTACTGGGTGATCTGAAAAGTCATAGTCAATCAATCAATAATATAATAATACTTTTAGCAAAAATGTTTATTTTTAATTCACAATCTGTAGAAGCAATGAGAATAGAAAGGTTCAGAACTTTTGTAAAACATCACAGTACGGTTGAAATATATATGGCAAATAGAAATCCTATATGGATGGTGTTAAGAGATAGATGGGAGGTATTGAATAGAGTTGAAGGATGGGACTAATAACAAATAACAACAAATAATAACAAAGATAGCTAATAATGTAAGCATACTGTGTCCATAATAAGTATATAGGTTGTAGGTTGGGAGCTTTTGGGAAAGAGCACAGTTAGAAAGATATGGCATTTAGAAGCAAACCGGATGGACATCATGAAAATGATCGGAGAGGTTGAGAGTAGAAGAAGTTCAGGAGCAAAAAATAAATAAATATATATATATATATATATATATAGATATAGAATTATTGTAAAATTAACTCTGTCCATAAGGTGTAGATAGTAAGTATAGACCGGAAGTAGAGGCCTGGGCGTTGTTGTTCACTAATTTACTCCAAGTAGGGAAAGGATGGTGGGGTTGAAAAGTAATAAAGGGGAATATATATATAAAAAATAAAAATAAACATGGGGGATTGGAAGTGATGCAGACAATTACATTGATAGAAGATACAATCTATCTGCAATATTAAGCTGATCCATCCCCCCTATAAAAAAAAATTAATAAATATATATATATATATATATATATATATATATATATATATATATATATATATATATATATATATATATACAGTGGCTTGCGAAAGTATTCACCCCCCTTGGTATTTTTCCTATTACGTTGCCTTACAACCTGGAATTAAAATTGATTTTTGGGGGGTTTGTATAATTTGATTTACACAACATGCCTACCACTTGGAACATGCAAAATAAAAAAATTGTGTGAAACAAACAACAAATAAGACCAAAAAAAACAGAAAACTAGAGCATGCATAACTATTCACCCCCCCAAAAGTCAATAATTTGTAGAGCCACCTTTTGCAGCAATTACAGCTGCAAGTGTCTTGGGGTATGTCTCTATAACCTTGGCACATCTAGCCACTGGAATTTTTCAAATTCTTCAAGGCAAAACTGCTCAAGCTCCTTCAAGTTGGATTGGTTCCGATGGTGTAGAGCAATCTTTAAGTCATACCACAGATTCTTAATTGGATTGAGGTCTGGGCTTTGACTAGGCCATTCCAAGACATTTAAATGTTTCCCCTTAAACCACTAGAGTGTTGCTTTAGCAGTATGTTTAGGGTCATTGTCCTGCTGGAAGGTGAACCCCCGTCCCAGTCTCAAATCTCTAGAAGACTGAAACAGGTTTCACTCATGAATTTCCCTTTATTTAGCGCCATCCATCATTCCTTAAATTCTGACCAGTTTCCCAGTCCCTGCTGATGAAAAACATCCCCACAGCATGATGCTGCCACCACCATGCTTCACTGTGGGGATGGTGTTCTCGGGTGATGAGAGGTGTTGGGTTTGCGCCAGACATTTTCCTTGATGGCCAAAAAGCTCAATTTTAGTCATATCTGACCATATGTTTGTGGAGTCTCCCACATGCCTTTTGGCGAACACCAAACGTGTTTGCTTATTTTTTTCTTTAAGCAATGGCTTTCTTCTGGCCACTCTTCCATAAAGCCCAGCTCTGTGGAGTGTACGGCTTAAAATGGTCCTATGGACAGATACTCCAATCTCCGCTGTGGAGCTTTGCAGCTCCTTCTTGGTTATTTATGTTGCCTCTCTGGTTAATACCCTCCTTGCCTGGTCCGTGAGTTTTGGTGGGCGGCCCTCTCTTGGCAGGTTTGTTGTGGTGCCATAATCTTTCCATTTTTTAATAATGGATTTAACGGTTCTCCGTGGGATGTTAAAAGTTTCAGATTTTTTAAAATATCCCAACCCTGATATGTACTTTTCCACAACTTTGTCCCTGACCTGTTTGGAGAGCTCCTTGGTCTTCATGGTGCTGCTTGCTTGGTGGTGTTGCAGACTCTGGGGCCTTTCAGAATAGGTGTATATATACTCAGATCATGTGACACTTAGATTGCACACAGGTGGACTTTATTTAACTAATTATGTGACTTCTGAAGGTAATTGGTTACACCAGATCTTATTTAGGGACTCCATAGCAAAGGGGGTGAATACATATGCACACACCACTTTTCTGTTATTTCTTTCTTTTGAATTCTTTGAAAAAAGTTATTTTTTTCATTTCACTTCACCAATTTGGACTATTTTGTTTATGTCCATTACATGAAATCCAAATAAAACCCATTTAAATTACAGGTTGTAATGCAACAAAATAGGAAAAACGCAAAGGGGGATGAATACTTTTGCAAGGCACTGTAGACCAATAAGAATGAGTTCCAAACCTGTCTGCCAATAACAGCTAGTTTTCAGTTTTCCCCTCCCCACTCAGACCACTCCCAGACAGTCCTAGCAAAATTCTTGCTTGAGAAATTGCTCTTTGCTAAGATGTCACGCCCTGACTCTGAGGACTTGTATTTGTTGAGTCAGGGTGTGTATTTTCCGTGTTGTGTGTTGCTATGTTGATTTCTATGTTTTAGATCTAGCATGTGCAGATCTATGTTGGCCGGGGTGGTTCCCAATCAGAGGCAGCTGTAGCTCGTTGTCTCTGATTGGGGTCCATACTTAGGCAGCCTTTTGGCACCTGTTAGTTGTGGGATCTTGTTCCGTATAGGTTTGTTGTGTGTAACCTTAAAGACTTCACATATCGTTTGTTTGTTTTTTGTCGTGTTTGCACAGTTTAATAAACATGTACGCTTATCACGCTGCGCCTTGGTTCGACCAATCTTTAAACGATCGTGACAGAAGATCCCACCAATCCTGGACCAAGCAGCGTGACGAGGAGAGAGGATGGACTTGGGAGGAGATGAGCGAGAGTCTGGCAAGAGGGATGGAGGCCATGATCACGGGGGAGAGACAATCCCCCAAAAAATTTAGGGGGGGGCTCACGCCGTGGACGACGAGGCAGCGGGAGGCCGCGATAGAGCGGTTCTGCTGTTTAGCAGAGGAGGCCACCAGATTAGGGGGGTCATTGGTTCAGAGAGAGCAGAAGGAAAGTGTAGAGGCACGGCGAGAGGAGCTGGTTAGGCAGCAGAAGGAGCGGGGGTTAATGAAGGAACCCAGTCCCGCTCCTCGCACCAATCAAGTGGTGCGTGTCGCCAGTCCGGTCCGGCCCGTTCCTGCTTCCCGCACTAAGCCAGTGGTGCGTGTTCCCAGTACGGTTTGGCCCGTTCCTGCTCCTCGCATCAAGCCAGTGGTGCGCGTCGCCAGCCCGGCCCGGCCTGTTCCTGCCCCTCGCACCAAGTCAGTGGTGCGCGTCGCCAGCCCGGCCCGGCCTGTTCCTTCCCCTCGCACCAAGCCAGTGGTGCGCGTCGCCAGCCCGGTCCGACCTGTTCCTGTCCCTCGCACCAAGCCAGTAGTGCGCGTCGCCAGCCCGGCCCAGCCTGTTCCTGCTCCCCGCACCAGGCCAGTGGTGTGCGTCGCCAGTCCGGTACGGCCCGTTCCTGCTCCCCGCACCAAGACAGTGGTGCGCGTCGTCAGCCCAGTCCGGCCCGTTCCTGCTCCCTGCACCAAGCCAGGGGTGCGCGTCATCAGCTAGGTCCGGCCCGTTCCTGCTCCCCGCACCAAGCCAGTGGTGCGTGTGTCCATTCCGGCACGGCCCGTGCCTGTTCCACCGGTCCCTGGCCTGGCACCGGTCAGCTGCTCCACTCCGGAGCCAGAGCAGTCCGCTCCACCGGGGTCCAGTCCAGCTCCGGTCAGCGGCTCCACTCCGGAGCCAGAGCAGTTCGATCCACCGTCATCGGGTCCAGCTCCAGTCAGCAGTTCCAGTCCAGAACCAGACGTCAGCCCCTCTCCAGGTTCGGGGTCTCCCACACCAGGGTCCAGACAGGGCTTGGTACTTCGTGGGAGGAAGGAGAGGGGAAGCAGCGCGCCGAGGTCCAGACCAGACCAGGGGCGCAACGGGGAGGTGTAGAGTAAGTGGTGGTCACACCCGGAGCCGGATCCGCCTCCGAGGCGGAATGCCCACCCGGCCCCTACCCTGTTATGTTTATGTGGCGGGGTTGGAGTCCGCACCTTTGGGGGGGGGGGGGGGGGGTACTGTCACGCCCTGACTCTGAGGACTTGTATTTGTTGAGTCAGGGTGTGTATTTTCCGTGTTGTGTGTTGCTATGTTGATTTCTATGTTTTAGATCTAGCATGTGCAGATCTATGTTGGCCGGGGTGGTTCCCAATCAGAGGCAGCTGTAGCTCGTTGTCCCTGATTGGGGACAATACTTAGGCAGCCTTTTGGCACCTGTTAGTTGTGGGATCTTGTTCCGTATAGGTTTGTTGTGTGTAACCTTAAAGACTTCACATATCGTTTGTTTGTTGTTTTGTTGTGTTTGCACAGTTTAATAAACATGTACGCTTATCACGCTGCGCCTTGGTTCGACCAATCTTTAAACGATCGTGACATAATAAGCTATTTTTGTTTCTTTTTTGACCATTTTAATTGAGTACAATCACAGTAAGGTACTTCATTGTTACCCAGAAATGATTTGATATTGAGATTAAAACAGCTGCATTGGATTTTTAATCAATACTGTTTTGGTGGAGAAGGGAATCCTCCCGGATAGGAAGGATGATGAAAATGGTGCTACGGGTAGTAGAATAAGCCCCTTAGACGTGCAACTGCGGAAGTTAGAACTAAAGGCAAAATCCATTGCCTGTGGCCACTGCCATCACCATTGACTACAGTCTTCCTCGAGAGCACGAGGAAAGCCCAATACGCCCTGTGCCTGTGGGACGGTTGAGTAACTCAGAGATTCTGGAAAACATTGTTTTTTTCTGGAAAGCTATCGTCCTGCTTATGACCGCTAGGGGGCAATGCCGTTCAATCTACCGCAGTCATCGCTACCAGAAGGCGCTCACCTTACACTCAGCAACAATGGTAGTTAATGGCATTTTTTTGTTCTCTGCTGTGTGCCTCTCCTACATGTTCTCAATAGTCAGTACATGGGACTTCATGTCCCACTTCTCATCAATATAATGGCTCATTGCAGTGATGTATGATGTTGTTGACATTTAGTTGAACATCTACAAACAATTTATTTAGGACTATAAATAAAGTCTTACCAATAATGAATAACATTTTTTGTTGTTGTTGCCAAAAACATTGCAACAAATCATGTTTTGGTGGAATTCTATTTTGAAGAGTATGAAGAGCTCGCACCTGATTCTAATAATTAGCTAATAATTAGCTGGTTGATAAGTTGAATCATGTTAGTTACAACTGATGTTCTATCGAAAACCTACAGGAGGGTAGCTCTCCAGTAGGTCTTCCACTGGAATACATGCATTGTGCAGCCCGCTAATTGATCAAAACTCACTCAGTCGACCAAAACTGCCAATCAACTCAAGTTGCTTGTTACGGATTCAGCCGAAGCTGTTCCTCCTCCTTGCTCGGGCAGGCTTCGACGGTCATCGTCACCGGAGTACTAGCTGCTACAGATCCATGTTTCTATGTTCTACTGGTTTTGTCTGTATTGGTCTCACCTGTTTCCCATTATGTAATTATGTCTTCCCTATTTAACCCTCTGGCTCACACTGTGTGTTGTGCGTGTTTGTTCATGTTTTGGTTGTCGTTTGTGAGCGGGTTTGTTCCTCCCTGCGTGGAGGTATGTTCATTAAGTTACCTACGAGTAAAGTATGTTTTTTGATTAGCTCTGTGTCCTGCGCCTGACTTCGTCCTACCGCATTACACTGACGCCTTGACAGAAACACGCACCAATAATGGAGTCAGCAGGTACAGCCGTTCCGGCCAGATCGATGGAGGAACGCGTCCAACAACAGGCGATCATGATCCAGGCTCTCGGCACCGCAATGGAACGCGGGGTGAATACCATGGAGCGATGGGAGAGAGGTGGTTTTCCTATACCTCCTCCAACTACACAACCACCCACACCGCTGTCCACCTTTTCACCACCTGGGTCAAGTGGGATTCGGCTCTCGCTCCCGAGGGCATACGACGGTACAGCTGCCGGGTGTCAGGGTTTTCTGAGCTATACCTGGCAACCATCCACCCGGCTCCCTCGGGACACGAGAGCGTGTCCGCCCTCATCTCCTGTCTGTCGGGGAGAGCGCTCGAGTGGGCCAACGCCGAGTGGGGAGGAATAGACGCAGCATTCTGTACGTTATGAGGAGTTTACCCGCCGCTTTCGGGCGGTATTCGATCATCCACCGGAGGGGAGAGCGGCGGGCGAATGTCTAATCCACCTCAGACAGGGGAAGAGGAGTGCACAGGATTTTGCACTGGACTTTAGGACTCTGGCTGCCAGCGCAGGATGGAATGAGAGGGCCCTTATCGACCACTACCGATGCAGCCTAAGGGAGGACGTTCGTTGGGAACTGGCCTGCAGGGACACCAACCTTAACCTGGACCAACTGGTGGATATGTCTATCAGGCTGGATAACCTTTTGGCCACCCGCGGACATCCGGATCAGGGGCCGTCCATTCCATCCCCCAGCACCTCCGATCCTACCCCTATGGAGCTCGGAGGTACTGCACATAGGGAGACC
The DNA here is from genome assembly GCF_964263955.1 of Coregonus lavaretus. Classification (NCBI taxonomy): domain Eukaryota; kingdom Metazoa; phylum Chordata; class Actinopteri; order Salmoniformes; family Salmonidae; genus Coregonus; species Coregonus lavaretus. The sequence goes on from NC_140026.1 coordinate 29,581,861, forward strand.
GGTAGAGGGCCGGTCCCCTGCACCAACTGTAGCCGCAGAGGACACACTGCTGGTTGGTGCTGGGGAGGGTCTTTAAGGACTCAAGGCAGTAGGCAGAGAACTGGTGGACCGTTTCAGGTGAGTAAGCACCCGACTCACCCAGAGCTCCCTGTTGCGCATATGTGTATTGATGTTGTATTTCCAGAGTTTTCCCCTCATTCCCAGCATAAGGCGCTAGTAGATTCAGGCGCAGCTGGGAACTTTATTGATTGTCAGTTTTCCCGTAGTTTAGGGATTCCTATTGTGCCTGTTGATGTGCCCTTCCCTATACATGCCCTACATAGTCACCCTTTAGGGTCAGGTCTGATTAGGGAGGTCACAGCTCCACTCTGGATGAAGACGCAGGAGGGTCATGAGGAGAGAATTAGTCTCTATCTGATTGATTCTCCTGCGTTTCCAGTGGTGTTGGGGCTTCCCTGGCTAACCTCTCATGACCCCACTATTTCATGGCAACAGAGGGCTCTCAAGGGATGGTCAAGTCAGTGCTCGGGGAGGTGTGTAGGTGTTTCCGTAGGGGTGACTACGGTGGAAAGTCCAAACTAGGTTTCCACCATGCACATTCCGCCTGAATATGCCGATTTGGCTCTCGCCTTCTGTAAAAAGAGTCAAGTGTATCCTCTGTCACAGGAGGAGACGGCGGCTATGGAAACATGTCTCTGAATCTCTGGGGCAGGGATACATTCGGCCTTCCACTTCACCTGTCTCCTCGAGTTTCTTTTTTTTTTAAGAAGGATGGTGGCTTACGCCCGTGCATTGACTACTGTGGTCTTAAACAGATCACAGTTAAGTACAGCTATCCTCTACCTCTGATTGCTAGAATGACTGAGTCATTGCACGGGGCACGCTTCTTAACTAAATTGGATCTCAGGAGCGCGTACAACCTGGTGCGTATCCGGGAAGGAGATGAGTGGAAGACAGCATTCAGTACCACCTCTGGGCACTATGAGTACCTTGTCATGCCATACGGGTTGATGAATGCTCCATCAGTCTTCCAATCCTTTGTTGATGAGATTTTCAGGGACCTGCACGGACAGGGTGTAGTGGTGTATATTGATGACATTCTCATATACTCCGCTACACGGGCCGAGCATGTGTCCCTGGTGCGTAAGGTGCTTGGTCGACTGTTGGAGCATGACTTGTATGTCAAGGCGGAGAAATGTCTGTTCTTCCAAGAGTCCATCTCCTTCCTAGGGCACCGCCTGTCCACGTCAGGTGTGGAGATGGAGATTGACCGCATTTCGGCCGTGCGTAATTGGCCGACTCCAACCACGGTGAAGGAGGTGCAGCGATTCTTGGGTTTTGCCAACTACTACTGGAGGTTTATCCGGGGCTTTGGTCAGGTAGCGGCTCCCATTACCTCCTTGCTGAAGTGGGGACCGGTGCGACTGCAGTGGTCAACTGAGACGGACAGGGCTTTTGGTCACCTGAAGGACCTGTTTACCTCGGCTCCAGTACTGGCTCATCCGGATCCCTCCTTAGCATTCCAGGTAGAGGTGGACGCGTCCGAGGCTGGGATAGGAGCTGTACCGTCTCAGTGCTCGGGTACACCACCAAAGCTCCGCCCCTGTGCTTTCTTTTCGAAGAAGCTCAGCCCGGCGGAGCGCAACTATGACATGGGAGACCGGGAACTGTTAGCTGTGGTTAAAGCTCTGAAAGTGTGGAGGCATTGGCTTGAGGGGGCTAAACACCCTTTTCTCATTTTGACTGACCACCGCAATCTGGAGTACATCCGGGCGGCGAGGAGATTGAACCCTCGCCAGGCAAGGTGGGCCATGTTCTTCACTCGTTTTGTGTTCACTCTCTCTTACAGACCAGGTTCCCAAAACGCTAAGGCGCCCTGTCCCGACGGTATGACACAGAGGAGAGGTCCATGGAGCCTACTTCCATACTTCCGGCGTCGTGTCTGGTGGCATGGGAGGTTGACGCAGACATCGAGCGAGTTACGTACCGAGCCCACTCCTCCCCAGTGTCCAGAGGGTCGTATGTACGTGCCGCTCGAGGTTCACGATCGATTGATCATCCTGGCATTGGTCGGACAGTGCACTGTCTTAGTGAGAAGTACTGGTGGCCCACTTTAGCTAAGGACATGAGGGTGTATGTTTCCTCCTGCTCGGTGTGCGCTCAGTGTAAGGCACCTAGACACCTGGCCAGAGGGAAATTACAACCCCTACCCATTCCACAACAGCCGTGGTCCCACCTGTCGGTGGATTTTGTTATAGACCTTCCCCCCTCACAAGAGAACACCACGATCCTGGTCATTGTGGATCGGTTTTCTAAGTCCTGCCGTCTCATTCCTATGCCCGGTCTCCCTACGGCTCTACAGATTGCTGAGGCCCTACACACGTCTTCAGGTACTACGGGGTACCTGAGGATATTGTTTCGGATCGGGTCCCCAGTTCACCTCAAAGGTCTGGAGGGCATTCATGGAACGTCTGGGGGTCTCGATCAGCCTGAACTCAGGTTTTCACCCCGAGAGTAATGGGCAGGTGGAGAGAGTTAACCAGGATGTGGGTAGGTTTCTGCGGTCCTATTGCCAGGACCGGCCGGGGGAGTGGTCAGGTTTTATCCCCTGGGCAGAGATGGCCCAAAACTCACTCCGCCACTCCTCCACTAACCTTTCTCCATTTCAGTGTGTGTTAGGTTATCAGCCGGTCCTGGCACCTTGGCATCAGAGCCAGATCGAGGCCCCTGCGGAGGATGAGTGGTTTCGGCGCTCGGAAGAGACCTGGAACGCTGCCCATGTACGCCTGCAGCGGGCCATCAGGCGACAAAAGGCGAGCGTCGACCGCCACCGCAGTGAGGCCCCGGGTTATGCACCGGGGGACCGGGTCTGGCTCTCGACCCGAAACCTGCCCCTTCGCCTGCCCTGCCGGAAGCTGGGTCGGCGGTTTGTGGGGCCATTTAAAGTCCTGAGTAGATTGAACGAGGTATGTTATAGGTTACAGCTTCCTCCTGAGTATCGTATTAACCCCTCGTTCCATGTGTCTCTCCTCAGGCTGGTGGTGGCTGGTCCCTTCCAGGAGTCTTAGATACGGGAGGTTCCTCTTCCCCCACTGGACATCGAGGGGGCACCGGCGTACCCGGTCCATTCCATCCTGGATTCGAGGCGTCGGGTGGGTGGCCTGCAGTATCTCCTGGAGTGGGAGGGGTACGGTCCAGAGGAACGGTGCTGGGTCCCTAGGAGGGACATCCTCGATCCCTCCATGTTGCGGGATTTCCACCGGAGTCATCCGACTCGCCCTGCGCCGCGTCCTCCTGGCTGTCCCTGAGGCCAGTCCGGTCCGGCCCGTTCCTGCTCCCCGCACCAAGCCAGTGGTGCGTGTGTCCAGCCCGGCCCGGCCTGTTCCTGCCCCCAGCACCAAGCCAGTGGTGCGCGTTGCCAGCCCGGCCCTGCCTGCTCCTGCCCCTCGCACCAAGCCAGTGGTGCGCGTCGCCAGCTCGGCCTATTCCTGCTCCCCGCACCAGGCCAGTGGTGCGCGTCGCCAGTCCGTTACGGCCCGTTTCTGCTCCCCGCACCAAGCCAGTGGTGCGCGTCGCCAGCCCGGTCCGGCCCGTTCCTGCTCCCCGCACCAAGCCAGTGGTGCGTGTGTCCAGTCCGGCACGGCCCGTGCCTGTTCCACCGGTGCCTGGTCCGGCACCGGTCAGCTGCTCCACTCCGGAGCCAGAGCAGTCCGCTCCACCGGTGCCCAGTTCAGCTCCAGTCAGCTGCTCCACTCCGGAGCCAGAGCAATCCGCTTAACCGGGGTCCAGTCCAGCTCCGGTCAGCGGCTCCACTCCGGAGCCAGAGCAGTCCGCTCCACCGGTGCCTGATCCAGCTCCGGTCAGCGGCTCCACTCCGGAGCCAGAGCAGTCCGCTCCACCGGTGCTCAGTCCAGCTCCGGTCAGCGGCTCCAGTCCGGAGCCTGTGCAGTCCGCTCCACCGGTGCCCGGTCCAGCTCCGGTCAGCGGCTCCAGTCCAGACCCAGACGTCAGCCCCTCTCCAGGTTCGGGGTCTCCCACACCAGGGTCCAGACAGGGCTTGGTACTTCGTGGGAGGAAGGAGAGGGGAAGCAGCGCGCCGAGGTCCAGACTAGACCAGGGGCGCAACAGGGAGGCGGAGAGTAAGTGGTTGTCACGCCCTGAGCCGGATCCGCCTCCGAGGCGGAATGCCCACCCGGCCCCTACCCTGTTATGTTTATGTTGTGCGGTCGGAGTCCGCACCTTTGGGGGGGGGGGGTACTGTCACGCCCTGACTCAGAGGACGCTTGTATGTTGAGTCAGGGTGTGTATTTTCCTTGCTGTGTTTGTCTATGTTGTACAGTCTAGTATGTATAGATCTATGTTGGCCTGTGTGGTTCCCAATCAGAGGCAGCTGTCGCTCGTTGTCTCTGATTGGGGACCATACTTAGGCAGCCTATTGGCACTAGTGGGTTGTGGGATCTTGTTCCGTCTTAAGGTATGTTGTGTTGCGCTGCCTTGGACTTCACGTATCGTTTGTTTATTGTTTTGTCATTGTGTTTATTCGTTAATAAACATGTATGCATATCACGCTGCGCCTTGGTCCGTCCCGTCTATAACGATCGTGACATGAGGTATGTTCATTAAGTTACCTACGAGTAAAGTACGTTTTTTGATTAGCTCTGTGTCCTGCGCCAGACTTCGTCCTACCGCATTACACTGACGCCTTGACACTGCTGGGGAATATGCACAGAGCAGTTTTTTTAAATGAATATTGGCACAAAGTGAGCCTGGAATACCCACATTGTTTAATTGATGTGTAAATCTAATCCTTATTGAGAATAATTAGCTTTCTAAAAGCTGATTAGCTTTCTTTTATTATGATAATGCTTGAGCTGATGATAAGCTCCTTTTTTTCTTCTTTTAAAAAAAAATATATGCTAGCCAGTGATTCAATTTAACTTCATCGCGCCGCTAATCTGCATGCCTCTAGCGATAAATCCAGTGAAATCCACTATAATCTGAGCCAGAACTGAAAGTGGATTTATCCCCGATATAGCCACACATCAAACTGTCAGAAGCAATTATAATTTAGGCAACTCTACTTGGGCTTTTAAACACCCTTTACGTACAGTGTTGAGACAAAACGCAGGCAGAGGGTTAACGAGTACCAGGACTTCACGAGGAGGGATTTGAATTAACAACCCACGGGGCGAAAGAAATGTAACAGTGCTATTATTATTTTGTTTCTCTGGTTGGTTTCTTCAAGTGGAATGAATATACTGTAGATTTGCTCATTTGCCTTAGAAACATATCTAGTGTGTGTGTGTTCATTAGAAAGTTCACTGAGACAGTATTAGAGCACCATACATTATATGCCTCACGTTCGCATATAGGGGCCATGGTGAGAGCACAGGTTTGTGCATGTTTAGCATGCATTATTATGGGTGTGTAGTATGTGTAATGTTTGCATTAATAGGATATTAGATAGGACTACAATTATCTTACTTTTTCAGCATTTTGTAATTTGGGTAAACTACCTGATGGAGTGCACCAGGTGCTAGTACATCAGTATACCAGTACCAACCTTAAAGCTACTGGTGCTAGTGCAGCACCTCATCGTAATGTACCTTTAAGCACAGTAGCATTGGGGGGGGGGGGTAGTTACAGTATAGGAAAAAAGGCGTCACGCAGCAGTAGCAACTCGGCCAATGAGCGCCAGCGACCTCTGCCCACTCACGTAAGGTCACCATTTAGAGTGTGGCACTTTGAGCTGAGCTGGACACCATCATTAAAGTATAAGCCTCCATGCCCGCTCTCCTAATGAATAATTCATACACACAGGAACATGTGAAGGGCACACGCTGGGCAAACAGTTAGGGCAAACAGTTAGGGCTTCTCTTTGCCTCTATCCAATATAATAGATATGGAAGGATGAGGTCATTTTTCATCCCCTTTCCTGATGTCATACTAAAGATTTGAGTTTGGACGTCATCTTTATACAGACTACTTGGCAACAAACAGAATTACAAGTAATGATCCAATAGTAGTGGTCTGACGTGCTTGCTCCGAAACACTTTAAAGCTTATTCAGCATTGAAGACAACATGAAGCGAATTAAGTTGCAGTCCTGATTCATTTTTCAGCTTTTTAGTGATGCAATACATGTTGCCGATGGGATGTGTGCAATATGCTGGAGCTTTTTTGGTTTTGTGCCTTCATTTAGTTTAGCTTTAAGTTGATACAGTATATTGGACCTGTGAATCACAGTTAAAGGAACCAAGGGTGACTTTCAAAACGCATTCTGTTTTGTACACATTACACACACACACACACATGCACACTCATACACACACTCATTTTACAGACGCATGCAAAACAAACCCGGAGAGCACATTTCCCCCCAACACATGAATCCAGAGATGTCAAATCTAAATCAGTATTTTGTTAACAGCTCACTCGTGCTTCATTAACGGAGGGCATCGACGATACCATGGCTACCCAGCGGAGAGGGAATGGGGGGTTCACCATATCAATACCCCGCCCCGCCACTCTTTCTGTCAGCTCAGACACACAAGGGCCATTACCCTAGGCCTTGAATGACAGATGAGGAGGGAGGAAGGTAGGGTACGAATAGTGTGTAACGCCAGGAGGGTTTGGGGGGGTGGAATGAATAACCCTAAAAACCCTTAAGTATGTTGAGTACAAAACATATAGCTGAGCTGTATATAACGCCACCACTCCGTGGGTTAAATCATTACGCCTGAGAATCAAAACATATACACTACATGACCAAAAGTATGTGGACACCTGCTGGTCGAACATCTTATTCCAAAATCATGGGAATTAATATAGACTTGGTCCCCCATTTACTGCTATAACAGCCTCCGCTCTTCTGGGAAGGCTTTCCACTATATGTTGGAACATTGCTGTGGGGACTTCGACTCCTGTGTCGATTCAGCCACAAGAGCATTAGGGAGGTTGGGCACTGATGTTAGGCGTTCCAATTAATTCCAAAGGTGTTCGATGGGGTTGAAGTCAGGGCTCTGTGCAGGCCAGTCAAGTTCTTCCACACCGATCTTCACAAACCATTTCTGTATGGACCTCTCTTTGTGCACGGAGGCATTGTCATGCTGAAACAGGAAAGGGCCTTCCCCAAACTGTTGCCACAAAGTTGGAAGCACAGAATCATCTAGAATGTAATTGTATGCTATAGTGTTAAGATTTTCCTTCACTGGAACTAAGGGGCCTAGCCCGAACCATGAAAAACAGCCCCAGACCATTATTCCTCCTCCACCAAACTTTACAGTTGGCACTATGCATTTGGGCAGGTAGCGTTCTACTGGCATCCATCAAACCCAGATTGGTCCGTCGGACTGCCAGATGGTGAAGCGTGATTCATCACTCCAGAGAACTCATTTCCACTGCTCTAGAGTCCAATGGTGGCTAGCTTTATACCACTTCATCCGACGCTTGGCATTGCGCAAGGTGATGTTAGGCTTGAGTGTGGGTTCTTGGCAACGGAAACCCATTTCATGAAGCTCCCGACAAAGAGTTATTGTGCTGATGTTGCTTGCAGAGGCAAGTTGGAACTCGGTAGTGAGTGTTGCAACCGAGGACAGACAATTTTTACAGGCTAAGCCCTTCAGCACTCAGTGGTCCCGTTCTGTGAGCTTGTGTGGCCTACCACTTCCCGGCTGAGCCGTTGTTGCTCCTAGACGTTTCCACTTCACAATAACAGCACTTACAGTTGCCCGAGGCAGCTCTAGCAGGGCAGACATTTGACAAACTGACTAGTTGGAAAAGTGGCATCCTATAACGGTGCCACGTTGAAAGTCACTGAGCTCTTCAGTACGGGCCATTCTACTGCTAACGACACGTAACAAGAACTACAGAGAGCAAGACACTGGGTACGTCCCTAATGGCACCATATTCCCTATATAGTGCACTACTTTTGACTATAGCCCACAGGGCTCTGGTCAAATTGTTTTCAATATATAGGCCATTTGGGACACAGCCACTGAGTGCTGACATTAGTCCCTCACCTGGCACATCATGCGTGGGGTGTCGTGGCCTTATTTTGAAGGTCGACTCAAGTCAAGGCACTCTGACTCAAGTCAAGGCACTTTGCACTCCTGTGTAAAAGAAAATAACCAAAGAGAATATGTATTCAAAATGTTCCTTCTCTCAAAAACAATTAAATCCTTCAAATTTTGGTGAATGGTACATACAACGCCTCAGTGAATACCGGCCAATGAAATACACTGTTATTTGATAATATTTTAACAAGTAGCCTACACGATTATCTTAAACGGACACCACACTTTTCAAGCCAAAAGCCCAACCTTGGGTCAAAATGACTAAATGTTGTCTTTGAATAATAATCAGTTGCTAAAATGTTAATTGGTATGGAATTGGTAGCTATACAACTGAGAAAAACCCCACTACCAAGTATGTACTGTAAGTAAATTATGTAACGTAGATTATATAATCAAACATGTGGAGCAATACTGCAGCTTCTACTCTGACCCTCTCTGTCACTTCCCTCTGATATCAGGTACAAAGGATGGCCAGATTAAAAAAACATCAAAAGCTTCAGATGCGACAATGGTATTCTTTCAATAAACAGCCAAAAGAGAAGATACCTTGACTAAAATAGTTTCAGGATTAGAGACCTGTCACAAATGTAAAATTATCAAAATTATCCTATTCACCTCGGGTCATCTCATAATCATTTAAATTGCACAGTCTTTTATGAACTTTAGAGAATATAGGGAATGTGATACGTACAGTATAGCTGACTGAGTTTCAGTGATCCCCATCACAATTTCAGCTAGGACTGAATTAAAATGTGTAGCATCCACCCAGCTTCCTTATAAATGTTCTCAAATCCAATCTTCAACAGTTATGGGCATTTGCTTGCACTCCCTTGTAACCCGCTGAAGTTGTAATAGATTTACCTGAATGCTTTACAGCTCCCTTGTGATTGCCATGACCACAAAATGGCCACCCATTGTGATAATTACCTACTTTCCCACTGTTTATACATGCACTGCTACTGCTGCAAAAACTGCAAATGAAGAGTTTTTTTTTAAAACAATACAAAACATACACATACAAACGACATCACACCTGCCCAGACCCACCTCCTCGCACCCCCATCTCCAGCTCCCACATCACTCTCCGCCACATGGCCTCAAAGTGCACAATTATTTTTCTCTCCGTCGCCCACGCACTTTCAACATTTAGATAATAAAGCATTTGACCTTTATGTTGTGTTAAAAACAGTCATTATTCTTAAAGAAGAAGGGATGTGATACATTTTGTTTCAGCACTTCCCTCTTTTAGTAATATTAAAAAGACACTGGGTTTTCTCAGCGCCTCTAGTGAGGCATCGACTATTTTTGATCAAATTAATACATCTCCATATGACCAGTTTCTCCCCCAAAAAATGTTTACGCCCTTTTTCTCCCAAATTTTGTGATATCCAATTGCGATCCAATTATGATCTTGTCTTATCGCTGCAACTCCCCAACGAGCTCGGGAGAGACGAAGGTCGAGTCATGCGTCCTCCGAAACCGCGCTTCTTAACACCCACCCGCTTAACCCGGAAGCCAGCTGTGTCTGAGGAAACACCGTTCAACTGATGACTGAAGTCAGCCTGCAGGCACCCGGCCTGCCACCAGGAGACGCTAGAGCGCGATGAGCCAAGTAAAGCCCCCCCCCCGGACAAACCCTCCCCTAACCCGGACGACGCTGGGCCAATTGCGCACCGCCCTATGGGACTCCCGGTCACGGCCGGTTATAACACAGCCTGGGATCCAACCCCAGGCTGTAGTGACACCGCAACACTGCGATGCAGTGCCTTAGACCGCTGTGCCACTCGGGAGGCCTACCAGTTTCTCTTTCTTGCTCCGTTTCTCATAAATTTGCCTTAGCTGGATCATGTGAGTTCAGATCACCCCTTCACATGGCTGTCATCACTGTTGGGCATTCATATTTTAGGACAACTGCTGCGTTCACTCCTGCAGGCAGGTGGTAATTCCTATGAAAACACATTCTATGAGAGGCCTTTGTTCATACTACACAACACCTTCGTAAGCAATAGCGATCATAACTGATTGGATTAGATTTATTTCGGGGGATAAAAGTTATACAGTTCAAAAGTACAAGCAAAGCCCAGAGGATAACACATTATTAAAGCATTAAACAACACATATTTTCAAAATGGTCCTGGTTTCTGGTTATCATTAAACATAATTATAACTGCTCATATAACCTCACCACGAGGACTGCTTTGAAGATATGTGTCAGGTAAGAAGTGTTATCAAAAGGCTAGCTAAACATAATTTGTATGCTCTGTTTGTGTATAGAGTTATATAATTTTTTCATAGTCCCTATATAAAGGCTCACTCGCTAAGTAGAGATGAACAGTACTCGATTAAAGGCAGATTTGGATCTTCATACTGACCAGCACATCCCACTCTCTATGGGGCTTACAGAACTGTTGTAGACTGGCTGGATGCTGGATACTGCATACCACATTCACAGTGGGTATGCCGCACTTGTTCGCCATGGTCTCAATGTTGCTAGGCTACCTCTCTTCTCTGTTTTCTGTTTGAAAATCTACTGTTCAATAAAGTGGTTCAAGGGACACCTGTGGGTTTGAACACTGAGTGACGTGAACCTGCAAAGGCAACTGACAGTACTAAGGGGCTTTATTTTGCTTTCACAATAGGCCTTTTCCCTTGACTCTGTTGCACAACAGCAATGATATGCGGCATCTCCCACCATCACAATCCTCCCCATACAAAGATAGATGTATGACTTTCAATCAGTATATATTGTTTGTTTCACAGCATGTCACTTGATTTATCACTATGGTGGCACAAATGTTCCCTATGTGGTCTTATACACTTTCCATTTTTAAGTATTGAATAATTTCACTACTCTGCCAAGCACTGCAAATCTATAGAAGCAGCAGAGAAAATCTACTTAATCGGGATTACTATGCCTATTTTGTTTCTAAATTTGTAGTGAAATATTGGACATTATCCATGAAGAGACCAGATGACATTGTAGGCTCCCAAGGTTAAAGGGTGAATGGGCAAGTTGCAATTCTAACGCTGCTTGTTCTGTCCCCTGATTGCTGTGAGCGATGACACTGCGTCTGCAGAGAGCATTATGACCCTGCGCTCAGGGGGTGGCTCCTAGAACCCTATGGTGCGGCACACCCTGTGACCAAGCCACGTGGCCACCTGATTTCCCCAGAGCCCAGGCCACCAAGCGGCTTTGTGACCTGCCGACCCCTGCCTCTCTTTCAGCCCCATGTACAGTGCTTTCAGAAAGTATTCACACCCCTTGACTTTTTCCACACTTGGTTCTGAATTTAAAAAAAGATTGAGATCCCCATAATGTGAAAGTGGAATAATGTTTTGGACATTTTTACTAATTAATAAAAAATGAAAAGCTGAAATGTCTTGAGTCAATAATTATTCAATCTCTTGCCATAAGGCAAGCCTAAATAAGTTCAGGAGTAAAAATATGCTTAACAAGTCACATAATATGTTGCATGGACTCACTCTGTGTGCACAATAATAGTGTTTAACATTATTTTTTTAATGACTACCTCATCTCTGTACCCTACACATACAATTATCTGTAAGGTCCCTCAGTCGAGCAGTGAATTTCAAACACATTCAACCACAAAGACCAGGGAGGTTTTACAATGCCTCACAAAGAAGGGCACACATTGAAAGAAAAGCAGACATTGAATATCCCTTTGAGCATGGTGAAGTTATTAATTACACGTTGGATGGTGTATCAATATACCCAGTCAATACAAAGATACAGGCGTCCGTCCTAGCTCAGTTACCGGAGAGGAAGGAAACCGCTCAGGGATTTCACCATGAGGCCAATGGTAATGTTAAAACACTTACAGAGTTTAATGGCTGTGATAGGAGAAAACTGAGGATGGCTCAACAACATTGTAGTTACTCCACAATACTAACCTAACTGACACAGTGAAAATAGGTTATGTTTTGGTATTGGTATTTGGTATTTTATTAGGATCCCCATTAGTTGTTGCAAAAGCAGCAGCTACTCTTCCTGGGGTCCACACAAAACATGAAACATGACATAATCCAGAACATTGATAGACAAGAACAGCTCAAGGACAGAACTACATAAACCATTTTTAAAGGCAAACGTAGCCTACATATCAATACATACACACAAACTATCTAGGTCAAATAGGGGAGAGGCTTTATCTGTTTTTTTGAAACCAGGTTAGCTGTTTATTTGAGCAATATGAGATGGAATGGAGTTCCATGCAGTAATGGCTCTATATAACACTGTACGCTTTCTTGAATTTGTTCTGGATTTGGGGACTGTGAAAAGAGCCCTAGTGGCATGTCTGGTGGGGTAAGTGTGTGTGTCAGAGCTGTGTGTAAGTTGACTATGCAAACAATTTGAGATTTCCAACACATTAATGTTTCTTATAAAAAGAAGAAGTGATGCAGTCAGTCTCTCCTCAACTCTTAGCCAAGAGAAACTGGCATGCATAGTATTTATATCAGCCCTCTGAATAAAATGAAGAGCAAGACGTGCCGCTCTGTTTTGGGCCAGCTGCAGCTTAACTAGGTCTTTCCTTGCAGCACTGGACCACACAACTGGACAATAATCAAGATTAGACAAAACTAGAGCCTGCAGAATTTGCTTTTTGGAGTGTGGTGTCAGAAAAGCAGAGCATCTCTTTATTATGGACAGACCTCTCCTCATCTTTACAACCATCGAATCTATATGTTTTGACCATGATAGTTTACAATCTAAGGTAACGCCAAGTAATTTAGTCTCCTCAACTTGTTCAACAGCCACACCATTCATTACCAGATTCAGCTGAGGTCTAGAACTTAGGGAATGATTTGTACCAAATACACTGCTCTTAGTTTTAGAGATGTTCAGGACCAGTTTATTAGTGGCCACCCATTCCAAAACAGACTGCCACTCTTTGTTAAGGGTTTCGGTGACTTCATTAGCTGTGGTTGCTGATGTGTATATGGTTGAATCATCAGCATACATGGACACACATGCTTTGTTTAATGCCAGTGGCAGGCCATTGGTAAAAAGAGAAAAGAGTAGAGGGCCTAGAGAGCTGCCCTGTGGTACACCACGTTTTACATTTTTGACATTAGAGAAGCTTCCATTAAAGAAAACTCTTCGAGTTCTATTAGATAGATAGCTAAGGCAGAGGTTGAAAAGCCATAACACATACGTTTTTTCAACAACAGGTTATGGTCAATAATATCAAAGGCTGCACTGAAATCTAACAGTATAGCTCCCACAATCTTCTTATTATCAATTTCAACCAATCATCAGTCATTTGTGTCAGTGCAGTACATGTTGAGTGCCCTTCACTATAACCATGTTTAAAGTCTGTTGTTAATTTGTTTACAGAGAAATAGCATTGTATTTCGTCTCCTGAGTGGCGCAGTGGTCTAAGGCACTGCATCGCAGTGCTAACTGTGTCACTAGAGATCCTGGTTCGAATCCAGGCTCTGTCGCAGCCGGCCGCGACCGGGAGACTCATGGGCGGCGCACAATTGGCCCAGCGTCGTCCAGGGTAGTGGAGGGAATGGCCGGCAGGGATGTAGCTCAGTTGATAGAGCATGGTGTTTGCAACGCCAGGGTTGTGGGTTCGATTCCCACGGGGGGCCAGTATAAAAAAATATGTGTTCACTAACTGTAAGTCGCTCTGGATAAGAGCGTCTGCTAAATGACTAAAATGTAAATGTATTTTTTCCAACAGTTTGCTAAGAGCTGGCAGCATGCTTATAGGTCTACTGTTAGAACCAGTTAATGCCGCTTTACCATTCTTGGATAGCGGAATTAATTTGGCTTCCCTCCAGGCCTGAGGACAAAGACTTTCCTCTAGGCTCAAATTTAAGATATGACAAATAGGAGTAGCTATAGAGTCAGCTACCATCCTCAGTAGCTTTCCATCTAAGTTGTCAATGCCAGGAGGTTTGTCATTATTGATCGATAACAATAATTTTTCCACCTCTCCCACACTAACTTTACAAAATTCAAACGTGCAATGCTTTTCTTTCATTATTTGTTTTTTTATGCATGAATACGATGGCTCAGTGTTCATTGTTGGCATTTCCTGCCTAAGTTTGCCCACTTTGCAAATTAAGTAATCATTCAAATAATTGCCAACATCAAATGGTTTTGTGATGAATAAGCCATCTGATCCAATACAACACATTACTGAGTACCACTCTCCATATGTTCAAGTATAGTGTTGGCTGCATCATGTTATGGGTATGCTTGTAATCATGAAGGAGATGTTTTCAGGATAAAAAATAAATGGAATGGAGCTAAGCACAGGCAAAATCTAAGAGGAAAACTTGGTTCAGTATGCTTTCCACCAGACACTGGGAGATGAATTTGCCTTTCAGCAGGACAGTAACCTAAAACACAAGGCCAAATCTACACTGGAGTTGCTTACCAAGAAGACAGTGAATGTTCTTGAGTAGCCGAGTTACAGTTTTTACTTAATTCTGCTTGAAAATCTATGTCAAGACCTGAAAATGGTTTTCTAGCAATAATCAACAGCCAATTTGACAGAGCTTGAATATAAAAAAAAAAAAAAGGGCAAATGTTGCGTAATCCAGGTGTGGAGACTTACCCAGAAAGACTCACAGCTGTAATCGCTGCTAAAGGTGATTCTAACATGTATTGACTCAGGGGGTTGAAAACTTATGTAATCAAGATGTTTTTATAAGAAAAAATGTGTTGGAAATCCAAAATTGTTTGCATAGTCAACTTACACACAGCTCTGACAGACAAACTTACCCCACCAGACATGCCACCAGGGGTCTTTTCACAGTCCCCAAATCCAGTACAAATTCAAGAAAGCATACAGTATTATATAGAGCCATTATTGCATGGAACTCCATTCCATCTCATATTGCTCAAATTAACAGCAAACCTGGTTTCAAAAAACAGATAAAGCAACACCTCACGGCACAACGCCTCTCCTCTACTTGACCTAGATAGTTTGTGTGTATGTATTGATATGTAGGCTGTTGCTTTTGCAACAGCTAATGTGGATCCTTATAAAATACCAAGATACATATACAAAAGTATGACACCCCTTCAAATTAATGGATTCTGCTATTTCAGCCACACCCGTTGCTGACAGGTGTATAAAATCAAGCACACAGCCATGCAATATCCATAGACAAACATTGGTAGTAGAATGGCCCGTACTGAAGAGCCTAGTGACTTTCAACGTGGCACTGTCATAGGATGCCACCTTTCCAACAAGTCAGTTTGTCACATTTCTGCACTGCAAGAGCTGCCCCGGTCAACTGTAAGGTGCTGTTATTGTGAAGTGGAAAGGGCAACAACGGCTCAGCCACTAAGTGGTAGGCCACACAAGTTCACAGAACGGGACTGCCGAGTGCTGAAGCACGTAACACGTAAAAATGATCTGTCCTCGGTTGCAACACTCACTACCAAGTTCCGAACTGCCTCTGGAAGCAACGTCAGCAAAATAACTGTTCAGGAGCTTCATGGAATGGGTTTCCATGGCCGAGCAGTCGCACACTAGCCTAAGATCACAATGCGCAATGCCATTGTTCGGGTTAGGCCCCTTAGTTCCAGTGAATGGAAATCTTAACGCTACAGCATACAATGACAATCTTGAAGATTCTGTGCTTACAACTTTGTGGCAACAGTTTGGGGAAGGACCTTTCCTGTTTCAGCATGACAATGCCTCCGTGCACAAAGAGAGGTCCATACAGAAATGGTTTGTGGAGATCGGTGTGGAAGAATTTGACTGGCCTGTACAGAGCCCTGACTTCAACCCCATCGAACACCTTTAGAATGGATTGGAATGCCTAACATCAGTGCCCGACCTCCCTAATGCTCTTGTGGCTGAAACGAAGCAAGTCCCCACAGCAATGTTCCAACATCTAGTGGAAACCTTCTCAGAAGAGTGGAGGCTGTGATAGCCGTAAATGGGGGACCAACTCCATATTAATTCCCTTTATGTCACTCTAACTGCCCTGAATGCCTCTGCTGATCCTACAGCTATTATATGCAGTAATCATGGTTAGCAGATGACAAGCATTTCGCTACACTCGCAATAACATCTGCTAACTATGTGTATGTGACCAAGACATTTGATTTGATTTGATTTTATATAAACCAGAGTTGTATTGTTAGCACTGAGGCGGTGTGCCCTAGTAGGAAGTCCACTGTGTGCAGCTCACTCTGCACTAACATAAATAACATGAGCATGTCTACTTCTGCTAAGTTTCCCAGTAAAGCAATGAAAACAATCAAGCATCCCAGAAAAGTGCTAAAAATAGCCCACATAAACATATGTAGTTTAAGAAAAAAGGTTCATGAAATCAATAATCCATTAGTAACAGATGACATTCATATTCTGACAATCTCTGAAACTCACTTAGATAATACCTTTGATGATACAGTGGTAGCAACACATGGTTATAACAGCTACAGAAAATACAGAAATGCCAATAGTGGATGTGTTGCCGTTTATATTCAGAACCACATTCCTGTAAAGCTTAGAGACGATTTCATGTGAAATACTGTTGAAGTAATATGGTTACAGGTTCATCTGCCTCACCTAAAGCCCATTCTTGTGGTAAGCTGCTATAGACCACCAAGTGCTAACAGTCAGTATCTGGATAACATGTGTGAAATGCTTGATAATGTATGTGATATCAACACAAATGTATATTTTCTGGGTGATTTAAATATTGACTGGCTTTCATCAAGCTGCCCACTTAAGAAAAATCTTCAAACTGTAACTAATGCCTACAACATGGTTCATGTTATCAGTCAACCTACCAGGGTAGTTACAAACAGCACAGGAGTGAAATCATCAACATGTATTGATCACTTCTTTACTAATGCTGCAGAAATGTGCTTTAAAGCAGTATCCAAATCCATCGGATGTAGTGATCACAATATAGGGATGGAGTTGGTTCGGTGCGAGGGTCATTGATGCAGCCGCTCCTCTCTGGCTTTCTGACTCTCTCTGCTGAGAGTTTCAGCCAACCAGACCAAATATTGATGATGATGTAAATCAAGTGTCATCAAGGATAACACAATAAAGCTTGAAAGCTTATTTCCATTATGGTCCTTTTGGAGGGGGGGTTGCAGCAAGGTTAGGCAGCAATGGTAGTGGAAACAAACAATGACAGACAAAATTGTTGCTTGTTTAATAAAATGTGAATTAGTACAGTTCCATTTCCTAATAAACAACTCTGGACAGGTACATCTCCCTTGTTTCACATAGCCCCAATATACAGTGCATTTCAGTATTCAGAAACCTTGACTTTTTCCACATTTTGTTACGTTACAGCCTTATTCTAAAATGTTTTTTTTTTTTTTATCTCTCATCAATCTACACATAATACCCCATAATGACAAAGCAAAAACAGGGTTAGACATTTTTGCAAATCTATAAAAAATAATAATAATTGAAATATCACATTTACATAAGTATTCAGACCCTTTCCCAGTCAGAGTTTTTGTTTTTGTTTTTTTTAGTTGTTTTGAAAGTGGCATTAGATTTGGGATTGTAGTTCATTGTTTAGCTAGCTAGCTTCATGTCTAAACAAAAGACTCCACTATGCAAGTAACCATTTCACTGTATTCTGTATCCTGTGCATGTGACAAATAAACTTAGATTTTATTTGATATAGTGTGTGTTTACCAGAGACTGTATTGTGAAGAACAACATGACCTGCACCAAAGTCAGATTAAGATACAGGCCAAGGACTAGATAAAGTGTATTTGTACTACTACTTTCACCACTTTTAGTCTTCAAATCTTTGGTTGTTTACTACACTATGAATCCTTAAAGACATGGGTGGAGCTAAGGCATAAGAGGGTGTGAACAATGCTGAATGGGTGTAGACAAAGAAGAGCTCTCCACTATGTGTACCAAAACATTCATGGGCCATTTTCTCAAAAGTGGGGTTATCAACTTTCAAAGCAGAATTACTTTCTCATTGCTCCTCAACTGCAGTGTATGATATACCATTTTCTAGCTCGGAGTCTCTACTTTTATCCAATGTAAAAAACACCATTACATATGACCGAATCCAGGTAGTGGGTCACATATACACAAGACAATCACAATATGATACACCAAAAGGCAGACTACATGCTTTCCCGGGCATTTTCTTCTCACCCACGTACTGTAGTCTTACGACTCACTTGAGACATGTTACTATTAAGCAATTTTTTCAGTGAGAGCTTGAAACTGCTTATGGAGGTTATATCAAGTGTTAATCAAATGTTATGCTGCTGTGGCAGTACTGTTGATATTTAAACTAGGTAGCTAGCACAGATACTCGACCGGTGACCTCAAGCCATGTTTGGATACCAGGCGTGCGCAATCTCCGTACAGGGCAGACTGGTAAAAAGGTACTACATGGCGCCCAAGCTCCGTACAGGGCAGACCAACCAATAGACGGGGTGGGGGAAAACTTGATGACGTCACGGCGACTTGTGGGCAATGGGTTCAGAACAACAACGACAAAACTTTATACCCCCAAAAATGTATACTGTCATCCAAAAGGGCACTTGGCGAGTGGGAGGGCATGTGCCTGATGTGGAACCATTTCCCCTGTGTTTATCCTAAGTAAACTCCACAAAGGCACACATTAATATTTTAGCTGCACTTCAGCTCATGGCGAAAGGTTATTATGACCATGCAGCATTTTAAGGGCATATTTAAAGTGCTCTTTTTGTTAGCAGCTAGGGGAGAAAATGGCTTCTTCAACATAGCTAATTACTCCACGCGGAATGCTGCCTAGGGACTTAGTTTTCAAAGGCAAACTACAATAAGCTAGCCACCCATTATGTATATGTATCTTCAGCCACAGGCCCTGATCCTGTTTGCAAATTGAGCTTTGCAGTGCTCTCTCCCTGTCTCTAATAACCATCTGTCAATAACCACCTGTTATTTAACCTCACAAGGCTGAGACAGGGGGGAAACAACATGCTGTTTCCACGAGTCATCAACTTTAGCTCGCTAGAAGCCATGGCGTGTACTGCTCCCGCATCACGTTTCCCGCCCAACTGAAACAGATTCCTGTGTGACTGCATGAATAAGAGCACACCATCATGTCATTGACTGTGTGTGTTAGTGGAGGCTGCTGAGGGGAGAACAACTCATAATAGTTATAATAGAGTAAATGGAATGGTATCACAAACATGGTTTTGATATGTTTGAAACCATTCCATTCACTCCATTACAGCCATTATTATGAGCCGTCCTCCCCTCAGCAGCCTCCACTAGTGTGTGTGTGTATTTCATTTCCACGTCCTCATTTCCTTATTCCAAAGATACAGAGTAGCAGCCAATGAAAGCGACACCCTGTGTATCTGATTAAACAATTGTTTTATTTTCAGGTAATTGACTACCATTTTCCTAACAGCATGTGTCGCTCTCCCATCGATGTGTACTCAGCGCGTCATGCACACAGGCATACCGGGCATTATTAAGATGGATGATGCTGTCACTGGAGGACGGTGGTTGTTGCTGCATGAGTGTTTTGCCCTACTCTGTTATCATTATCATGGCTGATGGTATTGTTACTGTATTCCATTCCCGGAGCAGGAAAACGGGCGTGCTGATCACTGCAAAAAATTGAAAATGGAGCCATTGAAATGCATTGCTGGGTATGTGCTGCATAATATCTATATTTGCAGATGACGTGGAACATTCAGTATGAATGACATGCCTGGGAAATACATAATGGCAATATGGGTGGCCATATTGTATGAACGAACAACAGCCAAAGAAAAGCGTTCTCAAGCTGTTTGATTGTTACTGAGAGGTATTTGTACGGGTTATGGTCCAAGCAATACATACAACCAACATAAGGCAAGGTGAGTGAATAAAGTAAAACTGTATGAGCCCCTTGAGTGATAACAAAGGAAATGGTATGCATAGGCTATACACAGTAATCATAGTACTGATACTACCGCTGCCATTGAAAGTCATTCACCATTGCTTCTGTCACAATTACATCTACTTCTACAGCAGGAAGTGGTAGCAATCGCAATAACATTATTTGTGCCGATAGCAGCAGTAGTTGTACTAGTAGTACAACGTCACACCTTCCCATGACAAGTCATGCATGTTAATGTCCTCTCTCTCTCTGTCTCTGTCTCTCTATCTCTCGCTATATCTATCTCCCTCTCTCTCTGTCCTTTAGGATACTGAAGCAGGTGTGATAAATTCTACCATTTAAATGAAAGCTCTCCTCTCTTCCCCCTCTCAGACTCTGGGGATAGGAGGATGTCTCCACACAGTTTTATATTAGGGGGGAGTGATGGTCTGTCTGGATAAAAAATAAACGTTATTCCCAGCGCGCCGTCTATGATTCATGTTTCCCCTCCAACCCCGCACCACACCACACTGCTCTCTCCCTGTGGGCTACATCTCTGAGTGTACCGCCGCCTGCCCACCCCAGCAAATCACATTACTGTGTGGGTCTGTGTGTAGTAGTGCGGTCGTGTATTCTGTTGTGTCCTCGTGTAAATAGGCTGTTCTTTTAGTTTTTTGTATTTTTTCGTATATATTTCTCTATCTCACTTTCCATCCTTTAACTAAATATACTTTCCTGCAACCCGCCTCACCCAATGTGGAACAGATTATATTATGTATTTATTTTTATCAAGAACCTACGGATGAAACTAGCTAGCTAGCCAGCTAACTAGCTACTTGCTATTAGCCACCGTTAGCAGTCTTCACCACTGTCCGTGGCCTGCACTACCTACCAGCCAGCTCTAGCCTGAACAATTATCGGCCAGTCTGCACAGCGTGCTATCGACCCAGAGCATATCGGATGATCTGCCGGAATCACTGAACCTTAACACCGGACAATCGCAACTAGCTAGCTGCAACCGAATGGCTGTTGTTGGCTAATCACCACTGTCCCGACGTACCAGTTAGCCTTGAGCTAGCCTCGAGCCAGGCCCATCTCCCGGCTATCTACCTCTCTGTCAACCGGACGGGACCTCCTAGTGTCGACACGGCGCCCCGCCGATCCATCACGACTGGTCTGCCGACGTAATCGTCTGATGTGGTTTCAACAGGCTTCCCGTTGCGACGACCACGAAGATCCATCTGCTAGCCCCGGCCCGCTAGCACGCGCAATCAACAGCCGTGCCTCCTGCTCGCCTGTGCTGTAGCAGCCTACGAACTGCTCCGGGACTTACTTAGTGCTGTTCACTGGACCATATGATCACTCAGCTACACAGCTAATGCCTGCTGGACTGTTCCTTTACACGGTACCCCATCCTGTTTATCTGTTTAGCCTCAGCCCAAACTTTCATCGCCATTACCAGTTGTTGTCTTAGCCCTCTCGAATAACACCTGTGATTGCGTTATGCCTCTCTCCCATGTCAATATGCCTAGACTATTGCTGTTTGGTTAGTTCTAATTATACAATTTCACTGTAGAGCCCCAAGTTCCGCTCAACCAGCCTCAGAGAGCTCCTTTGTCCCACCCCCCATACACGCGGAGACCGGCTCAATCGGTGAATCAAAGTGATGCTATCTCTTTCATTGTTACCTAATGCTTAGGTATACCTCAACTGTACTCATATCCTTCCATATCCTTGTCTGTACATAATGCCCTGAATCTATTCTACAACGCCCAGATATCTGCCCCTTTTATTCTCTGTACCCAACGCACTAGAAGACCAGTTCTTAAAGCCTTTAGCTGTATCCTTATTCTATTCATCCTCTGTTCCTCTGGTGATGTAGAGGTTAAACCAGGCCCAGTAGCCCCCAGTATCACTCCTACCCTCCAGGCACTATCATTTGTTGACTTCTGTAACCGTAAAAGCCTTGGTTTCTTGCATGTTAACATCAGAAGCCTCCTCCCCAAGTTTGAGTTATTCACTGCGTTAGCACACTCTGCCAACCCTGATGTTCTAGCAGTGTCTGAATCATGGCTTAGGAAGGCCACCAAAAATTCAGAAATGTCCATCCCGAACTACAACATTTTCCGTCTAGATAGAACTGCCAAAGGGGGCGCAGTTGCAATCTACTGTAGAGATAGCCTGCAGAGCTGTATCATACTATCCAGGTCTGTGCCCAAACAGTTTGAGCTTCTACTTCTAAAAATCCACCTTTCCAGAAATAAGTCTCTCACTGTTGCCGCTTGCTACAGACCCCCCTCAGCCCCTAGTTGTGCCATGTACACCATATGTGAATTGCTTGCCCTCCATCTATCCTCAGAGTTCGTACTGCTTGGTGACCTAAACTTGGATATGCTTAACACCCCGGCCGTCCTACAATCTAAACTAGATGCCCTCAATCTCACACAAATTATCAAGGAACCTACCAGGTACAACCTTAAATCCGTAAACATGGGCACCCTCATAGATATCATCCTGACTAATTTACCCTCTAAATACACCTCTGCTATCTTCAACCAGGATCTCAGCGATCAATGCCTCATTGCCTGCGTCCGTACTGGGTCTGCGGTCAAACGACCACCCCTCATCACTGTCAAACGCTCCCTAAAACACTTCAGCGAGCAGGCCTTTCTAATTGACCTGGCCCGGGTATCCTGGATGGATATTGACCTCATTCAGTCAGTAGAGGATGCCTGGATGTTCTTCAAAAGTGCTTTCCTCTCCATCTTAAAAAAGCATGCCCCATTCAACAAATTCAGAACTAAGAACAGATATAGCCCCTGGTTCACCCCAGACTTGACTGCCCTTGACCAGCACAAAAACATCCTGTGGCGTACTGCAGTAGCATCGAACAGCCCCCGTGATATGCAACTTTCCAGGGAAGTCAGGAACCAATATACACAATCAGTTAGGAAAGCAAAGGCTAGCTTTTTCAAACAGAAATTTGCGTCCTGTAGCACTAACTCCAAAAAGTTTTGGGACACTTTAAAGTCCATGGAGAATAAGAGCACCTCCTCCCAGCTACCCACTGCACTGAGGCTAGGAAACACTGTCACCACTGATAAATATACGATAATCGAGAATTTCAATAAGCATTTTGCTACGGCTGGCCATGCTTTCCACCTGGCTACCCCTACCCCGGCCACCAGCTCTGCACCCTCCGCTGCAACTTGCCCATGCCACCTGTTCTCCTTCACCCAAATTCAGATAGCTGATGTCCTGAAAGAGCTGGTAAATCTGGACCCCTACAAATCAGCTGGGCTAGACAATCTGGACCCTTTATTTCTAAAATTAGCTGCTTAAATTATAGCAACCCCTATTACTAGCCTGTTCAACCTGGCTTTCGTATCGTCTGAGATCCCCAGAGATTGGAAAGCTGCCGCGGTCATCACCCTCTTCAAAGGAGGTGACACTCTAGATCCAAACTGTTACAGACCTATATCCATCCTGCCCTGCCTTTCGAAAGTATTTGAAAGCCAAGTTAACAAACAGATCACCGACCATTTCGAATCCCACTATACCTTCTCTGCTATGCAATCTGGTTTCCGAGCTGGTCATGGGTGCACCTCAGCCACGCTCAAGGTGCTAAACAATATTATAACTGCGATCGATAAAAGGCAGTACTGTGCAGCCTTCTTCATCGACCTGGCCAAAGCTTTTGACTCTGTCAGTCACCACATTCTTATTGGCAGACTAAATAGCCTTGGTTTCTCAAATGACTGCCTCGCTTGGGAAAACCAACTACTTCTCGTATAGAGTTCAATGTGTCAAATCGGAGGACCTGTTGTCTGGACCTCTGGCAGTCTCTATGGGGGTGCCACAAGGTTCAATTCTTGGGCAGACTCTATTCTCTGTGTATATCAATGATGTCGCTCTTGCTGCTGGTGACTCTCAGATCCACCTCTATGCAGACGACACCATTTTGTATACATCTGGCCCTTCATTGGACACTGTGTTAACAAACCTCCAAACGAGCTTCAATGCCGTACAACACTCCTTCCGTGGCCTCCAACTGCTCTTAAACGCTAGTAAAATTAAACTCTTCAATCGAACGCTGCTTGCACCCGCCCGCCCGACTAGAATCACTACTCTCGGTGGGTCTGACTTAGAATATGTAGACAACTACAAATACCTAGGTGTCTGGTTAGACCGTAAACTCGCCTTCCAGACTCACATTAAGCATCTCCAATCCAAAGTTAAATCTAGAATCGGCTTCCTATTTCCCAACAAAGCCTCCTTCACTCATGCTGCTAAACATGCCCTCGTAAAACTGACTATCCTACCGATCCTTGACTTTGGCGATGTCATTTACAAAATAGCTTCCAACACTCTACTCAGCAAATTGGATGTAGTCTATCACAGTGCCATCCGTTTTGTCACCAAAGCCCCATATACTACCCACCATTGTGACCTGTACGCTCTCGTTGGATGGCCCTCACTACATATTCTTCGCCAAACCCACTTGCTCCAGGTCATCTATAAATAACTTCTAGTCAAATCCCTGCCTTATCTTAGATCATTGGTCACCATAGCAACACCCACCCGTAGTATACGTTCCAGCAGGTATATCTCACTGGTCATCCCCAAAGCCAACACCTCCTTTGGCCACCATTCCTTCCAGTTCTCTGCTGCAACGAACTGCAAAAATCTCTGAAGCTGGAGACACTTATCTCCCTTACTAACTTTAAGCATCAGTTATCAGAGCAGCTTACCGATCACTGCACCTGTACACAGCCCATCTGTAATTAGCCCACCCAACTACCTCATCCCCATATTGTTATTTACATTGTTATTTATTTTGCTCATTTGCACCCCAGTATCTCTATTTGCACATCATCTTCTGCACATCTATCATTCCAGTGTTAATACTAAATTGTAATTAATTTGCACTATGGCCTATTTATTGCCTTACCTCCATAACTTACTACATTTGCACACACTGTATATAGATTTTCTATTGTGTTATTGACTGTACATTTTGTTTATTCCATATGTAAGTCTGTGTTGTTGTTGTTTTTATCGCACTGCTTTGCTTTATCTTGGCCAGGTCGCAGTTGTAAATGAGAACTTGTTCTCAACTGGCTTACCTTGTTAAATAAAGGTGAAATAAAATAAAAATAAAAGTGTGAGTTATACTCTGCCGCATCCTAAGCAACCATTTAGTTTCCATTAACCGTGAATTAAATATTAAATATAGTTTTTCAGCGGACGCCATCTTTTTTTCCTCACGGCGGGCAGCACACAATAATCTATTTTCCGTCGTCGAGGTGATCAGTGAGAGGAGACCATTGTAGTGGAAAGGTCTGAAGCAGGAGAAGTATTTATGATAGTTAAAAGTGAAAGTGCTGTTATCCACACTTGGTGTCTATGTGTGAAGGGTGCTCTCTGTGGCTGTGAGGTCAGCAGGTTAGCGTTTTTCGTCATGAATCTTGTTCTGGAGGCAGCTCTGCAGAATGGTCACTAGTTGGCACAGCCACAAAGTCATAAAATCAGATGTTAAACCTAACCCTAAACTTAACCCTAACCACACTGCTAACCCTAATGCCTAACCCTAACATTAAATTAATTTTTACAATATAGCCAATTTTGACTTTGCAGCTGGCCCATCTAGCGGAAATCGCTCAGTTCTGCCTCAAGGACAAGACTAATTCCAAGAAACGTCAACCTGTGTGAGCTCAGTGCCATTTGGCGACCATCTTGTGTGAGGCAGACTGGCGCAGTAAGTCCAGAAGGATGGAAGAGTCTGCACTCGGAGAACACTGTAACCGCATCTTGAGTCACATGTGTAGGAAATGGCTGCAGACAGCTCCTTTCAGTCCCTCTGCCCTTATATAATAATAACAGTCAAAAGTAGAGTATGGGTTGTATTAGTCAGAGTTTGCATGGTGTCCCCTTCCTTGGATAAGAACACACTGAAACGTAACACCACTCCACAGTGGGTAGTATGGGAGCAGTGACAGCGAAAAGGGAACATAAAGTCATGCTTCAGATTCCAGTTACTTTCCTTTGTTGGATTCCACACGCAAAATTATAATTCATAAGTCAACCCAAACTCATCGTAACGCCTCACATTTCCTGACTACAAAGAGAAACCGGCATCTAATAACATAATTTCAGTGAAAGGGAAAATGTTTGACACTTATTGCTAAAAGATATCTGGTCATTATCAATTCCCCAAAACAAGTATTTAGCCTATGTGGCCCGCAGAACAAACAGCATCATAATCAATGCTCGGAGAGGAGTCAAAGTCAATCATAAAAGTGCATTAATAAAAGAAGTTCAATGTCAATGGAATAGCATTTCCATAATTGCACCCTATAAAGTGTCTGATGACTGACGGTTAAGGCTAATGAGAGAGAGGAGAGAGGACAGTGGAGCGACATCCCATATTTAAGTGCGGGGAAATATGACAACAGGAAAACAGTGATAAGGAGATAAATATAAGTTTAGCCACTTTGACAGTAAAGTAACTGATGCAACAATACAGCAGAGGAGCATAATGTGATAATGTGATCGTACAGACATGGAGAGGAGAAAAAATAGAACCGTGTAAATGACAGCCGTGAGGACATTCGAAAGGACAAGCGTTAGAACCGATGGAATTGGTAATGTACCTTTCAGCAGATCCTTATAGCTGCACAAGCACATACACCACCTTCGCACCGCCACTAAGAACAAATCTCTGCACCCAACATGCCAACACCCCAAAATAACAAAATAAAAAATTGAAAATAGAGCAATCGAAGTGACATATACAGTTCTACAAATAGGATTGAGTTGTCCCCTTTCATAGCACCGAAACACTTTGATACAAGACCAATTGTAAAGCGGCAGACCGATCCAATCCCTTGGGGGAAATAAAATGGCATACTTTGATCAAAAGGTATTAAAACCGTAATAGCGATGTGTAAGCAATTGATTAAAGGTCACATGTAGCCTAACAGAGATTGAATAACAACAAAAATATCAATATTGCAAATATTGGTCTTAGAGTAACTCCATGCAGCATCATAACAATGATAAGGAGTTTTGGGACTTGGGGCAGTGGAATGCGTATCAAGTAGCATTCGTATCAATTTCTAATAAAGAAATGCTAGCTGCTCTGCTTAAATCAGGTAAAATAAACAGATGTCGCTGCATCATCCAAGGCCAAGGCTACTATTTGCTTGACTGGAGAGCCAAATGAGAGCATTTGTATGCTGTGGAGCTATCTTGTGTGACTGGAGTGAGCACCAGACATCCAAATAAACATACCAGGCACATTGTTGATGAGCTACTCATGCCTTTGTAGAGAAGGTGAAAGAGATTCATTTTCACAGGTATAGTCTTTTAAAAATTTGATTTAATTGCGGTTAGCCAGTAGCTAGGTTTCCATCCAGTTGGTGACAGATTTTCATGCGAATATTCTAACATCCGCATAAAGAAAATATGTGCATTTTCCCACTAGTTAGTTGTGTGTTTCCACCAAATGGACTTGTTGCGGATAAAAATCAGCCAGTGATGATGTAGTGCACACAAAATGTAATTTTTTGCTAAAATGTTCGTGTACTGAATACAAATCTAAAGTTCAAAGTTTAAACTCTTCAAAAACTGTTGATGGCTACCACAGCATTCTGCAGCGATACACCATCCGATCTGGTTTGTGCTTAGTGGGACTATCATTTGTTTTTCAACAGGACAATGACCCAACACACCGCCGCGCTGTGTAAGGGTTATTTGACCAAGAAGGAGAGTGATGGAGTGCTGCATCAGATGACCTGGCCTCCACAATCACCCGACCTCAACCCAATTGAGATGGTTTGGGATGAGTTGGACCGCAGAGTGAAGGAAAAGCAGCCAACAAGTGCTCAGTGTATGTGGGAACTCCTTCAAGACTGTTGGAAAAGCATTCCAGGTGAAGCTGGTTGAGAGAATGGCAAGATTGTGCAAAGCTGTCATCAAGGCAAAGGGTGGCTACTTTGAAGAATCTAAAATATAAAATATATTTTGATTTGTTTAACACGTTTTTGGTTACTACATGATTCCATATGTGTTATTTCATAGTTTTGATGTCTTCACTATTATTCTACAATGTAGAAAATAGTAAAAATAAAGAAAAACCCTAGAATGAGTAGGTGTGTCCAAACTTTTCACTGACACTGTATATGAAAGATTTCTAGCAAACTTCAAGATTTTCATTACCATTTCTTTAAATTGTTTTTCAGATGGGCAAACCATTGCTGTGCGGCTCTCCAGAAAAATCTAGCGGACATAGGAGAGAATAAAACAGCAGATCAATGCCTACAATGGAAGCAACAAGTCACCTCAAGTCTCCCCCCAAGACTGGAGTATGTGTATGTTCTCCAGCAAGACCATCCAGTCTGGTCTCAGGTATCCAACAGCTTGGGGGAGAGTCTGCTCCGGGCATAGCAGCGTGCAGTGATGCTGCATAACATGTGCCTTAGGGCAGCGGAGGAGAGGCACCTTATACAGGCAGACCTACCCAATGGCCTTTTGTATTGACCGCGAGAGCTGTGGCTTTTTGAAGAGGCCCTTGCTTCTCTTGGGCAGTGAGACTGAGCCAACACCCTTTCTCCTGTGTGCTTCTGTGCTGCTCCGAAATAAAATGCAGAACATATTAAAGCTCCAGCAAGCATTTTCAATGTTGGCTGGTGATGGCTCGGTGAGCACAGATGCGAAGGAGGACAGTGAATCGGAGAACAGTGATTCAGAATAATGTACTTACATTCAGTAATCTTGCTCTGATTTGTCATCCTAAGGGTCCCAGAGATAAAATGTAGCATACTGGTTAAAACCTCCTCCTCTGTGCTTTACGGTGGGGAACTACACATGCGGAGATCATCCCTTCACCCACACCGCGTCTCACAAAGACACAGCGGTTGGAACCAAAAATCTCCAATTTGGACTCCAGACCAAAGCACATTTCCACCAGTCTAATGTCCATTGCTCATGTTTC
This sequence comes from Coregonus lavaretus, assembly GCF_964263955.1. Lineage (NCBI taxonomy): Eukaryota > Metazoa > Chordata > Actinopteri > Salmoniformes > Salmonidae > Coregonus > Coregonus lavaretus. The sequence continues at coordinate 29,610,774 of NC_140026.1, forward strand.
TTGGCCCAAGCAGGTCTCTTCTTATTGGTGTCCTTTAGTAGTGGTTTCTTTGCAGCAATTCGACCACGAAGGCCTGATTCACACAGTCCCTTCTGAACAACTGATGTTGATATGTGTCTTTGACTTGAACTCTGTGAAGCATTTATTTGGGATGCACTTTCTGAGGCTGGTAACTCTAATGAGCTTATCCTCTGCAACAGAGGTAACTCTGGGTCAGATACCTGGTACCATCAGTGACCTGAAATGTAAAGTACAATAAGAAACCATAATGAGCATTACAATGGATGATGATGATTAATTAAGGGACTAGGACAAATTACAACTAGCTGTTTCTTATTACTGTTAGGGCAACTGTCTGCATCTACAAAGAAGTGGTGTTTAACAGAATAAATTATAAAGACAAAAATGCATTCATTACCTGACAGTCAGCATCATGAGCATAGGCATGAAACGCTGGCACTGCAAATGTGGTGTCCACCATCAGATCGTCAATAATATCAAAATAATTTAGTGTTGCAGCAGTTCTTTTGTGCATTTTTGTGTAAAACATTACTGATGATTACAAAGCAGGTATGGTGCAATCTGTTTCAAGCCATTCATAAAACCGTTTCAAAAGATTCATTAATCTCTTACTACAGGGTGGTGGTTAAATATTAAATACATTATCTAATGTATTATAATAGCTAACATAGTTTGATCTATCAATTTTACCTGTAAATGAGGCTTCAGCTGGAAAGCAATGTCATAATGAAGAAACATTGTGATGTTTGGTCCCTGCATTGCTTTCAGGTCCCCCAACAGGAACACAGCATTTGCAAGCTTGAAATGACAGTTCTACATCAGTCATCGTAGCCAATGTTATATAGAACTAAAATACATCAGCTATATATCAGCTACACATCTGAAGCATCCCATCCATCCATCCACATGCATCCATCGACATACTGTACATACATCCACATACTTCTCTCATCTCTTCAGGTTCAGGAACTTCAGCGGATGCTCCATCCCAAACACACCAGTTATGTCCAGTTTCAGGGTTTTGGGTGTGGATCGCATCGCATCCCTGGCTTGAATTCCCGGGCACCACTGTAAAATGAAGTGAATAAGCATGAGTGAAAAAAGTCCTCCATATTCACTAAGCAGTTCATGTTTCATCTAATCTGTTCAAGTAAAAAAATATTTTTATGGACAGAATAGTCCAATGCTAGAGTTGCATCACCAAGGATACATTGCTTCTCCAGATTTCAATCAAACCCTTTAACTTCTCCAACATTAGCCCAGCTGTTGGTTATACACACAAACACACAAGTCACACAGAAGAGGGCTAGTGAAACTAACTGATTGTGAGATACATCCAATTCTTCAAAATCCAGCATACTTCAGTTGATGTCTGATGCTCCTCCTACAAAGCAGTCGACTTTGTCTTGGTCACAAAATAACCGCCCAGCATGTTTGGAACCCTCACCGCTGGTCCCAGACATTATTTTCCTGGGAAGCCCAAATAGGGCATCAGCTGCAATAATTTGATGACTGTTTTCCTTTAAAACAATTATGCAAATAATGAATTATACTAACTTATTAGGGATACAGGGAATGGACATTTGCTCTTTGGGAAGTATAGGTCATTTACACTGTAGTTTCTTCATGAATGTATCTGTAATCAGTAGTATCCACTAAGCAGATGATTGGTCCACCTAGCTTTACCAGAGCCCCGTTATCCAGTGTGTTGTGGATCCAGACAGTCCTTCATGGCAACCGTAGCGGCCTGGGTGGCAAAGCCACCCACAAAACTTTGCTCTGTCTGGCAATCCCATTCTTTACCTGTTTCCGCCTCCCAGGACTTGGACGAGGTGTTGGGTTTTGAGAGGCTTGCAATGGTATTGCCGCGTAACATTACTACTGTTTGGCAAGGCAATGATAGAATATATATAAGAAAGACAACGGAGGTTGGATATATTTCCCCTTATAGATTACGAACAACACTGAATTCAAATAAGAATCCAAGCTTACAGTTGTTCCTTAATTGTTATCATTGACATACCTGTGGACAGAGAAGACACTTTGTTCCGTCCGAGGTCAGTGGTGTCAACTTCCTGACAGTCTCTTGTTCAAACTGCCAGTGTTTGAACTCCTCAAATGACTAATTTGTGAGCTTCCGGTAGAGCTCAACTGTCTGGAGATAGAAAAACATAAAAATACTCCTCATAGTAAAAAAACTGTTACATGTATGGTTTGATTTCCAATTTAAAATACACTGCTCAAAAAAATAAAGGGAACACTTAAACAAAACAATGTAACTCCAAGTCAATCACACTTCTGTGAAATCAAACTGTCCACTTAGGAAGCAACAATGATTGACAATACATTTCACATGCTGTTGTGCAAATGGAAAAGACAACAGGTGGAAATTATAGGCAATTAGCAAGATACCCCCAATAAAGGACTGGTTTTGCAGGTGGTGACCAGAGACCACTTCTCAGTTCCTATGCTTCCTGGCTGATGTTTTGGTCACTTTTGAATGCTGGCAGTGCTTTCACTCTAGTGGTAGCATGAGACGGAGTCTACAACCCACACAAGTGGCTCAGGTAGTGCAGCTCATCCAGGATGGCACATCAATGCGAGCTGTGGCAAGAAGGTTTGCTGTGTCTGTCAGCGTAGTGTCCAGAGCATGGAGACACTACCAGGAGACAGGCCAGTACATCAGGAGACGTGGAGGAGGCCGGAGGAGGGCAGCAACCCAGCAGCAGGACTGCTACCTCCACCTTTGTGCAAGGAAGAGCAGGAGGAGCACTGCCAGAGCCCTGCAAAATGACCTCCAGCAGGCCACAAATATGCATGTGTCTGCTCAAACGGTCAGAAACAGACTCCATGAGGGTGGTATGAGGGCCCGACGTCCACAGGTGGGGGTTGTGCTTACAGCCCAACACCGTGCAGGAAGTTTGGCATTTGCCAGAGAACACCAAGATTGGCAAATTCACCACTGGTGCCCTGTGCTCTTCACAGATGAAAGCAGGTTCACACTGAGCACATGTGACAGACGTGACAGAGTCTGGAGATGCCGTGGAGAACGTTCTGCTGCCTGCAACATCCTCCAGCATAACCGGTTTGGCGGTGGGTCAGTCATGGTGTGGGGTGGCATTTCTTTGGGGGGCCGCACAGCCCTCCATGTGCTCGCCAGAGGTAGCCTGACTGCCATTAGGTACCGAGATGAGATCCTCAGACCCCTTGTGAGACCATATGCTGGTGCGGTTGGCCCTGGGTTCCTCCTAATGCAAGACAATGCTAGACCTCATGTGGCTGGAGTGTGTCAGCAGTTCCTGCAAGAGGAAGGCATTGATGCTATGGACTGGCCCGCCCGTTCCCCAGACCTGAATCCAATTGAGCACATCTGGGACATCATGTCTCGCTCCATCCACCAACGCCACGTTGCACCACAGACTGTCCAGGAGTTGGCGGATGCTTTAGTCCAGGTCTGGGAGGAGATCCCACAGGAGACCATCCGTCACCTCATCAGGAGCATGCCCAGGCGTTGTAGGGAGGTCAAACAGGCACGTGGAGGCCACACACACTACTGAGCCTCATTTTGACTTGTTTTAAGGACATTACATCAAAGTTGGATCAGCCTGTAGTGTGGTTTTCCACTTTAATTTTGAGGGTGACTCCAAATCCAGACCTCCATGGGTTGATACATTTGATTTCCATTGATAATTTTTGTGTGATTTTGTTGTCAGCACATTCAACTATGTAAAGAAAGTAGTATTTAATAAGATTATTTCATTCATTCAGATCTAGGATGTGTTATTTTAGTGTTCCTTTTATTTTTTTTGAGCAGTGTACAATAACTACCTTACAGCATGCATTGGATTTATGGAAGCCAAGGTAATCCACCTCAAAGACACCCCACACTCCAGCTAGCACAGGAGGTCCACTGAAATTGCTGTTTGCGGCTGATGGGGGGTGGCAGGTCAGAGTCTGTGGCGGATCCGGGTGACAGGTTCCACCTCACAGCTGCAAAACTGCAGCCAGACGTCATGACCTCTTCTTGAAATGAGGACATTCCGTTTCTTAAATTGCATTGCTAAACATTACATCCGATGTTGGTGAGATGTCTCTTAAGAACTTTCGAAATGACTCCATATTTTCATCATAACAACAGAGTGAACAGGGTTGTGGTAAACTAGATCAAATCAAAGTTAAATGCGCAGGAATACAGCGTGGTGTCCACAATACAATGAAATAAGTAGATAACTACAGTACCGTAGGTGCCATAGCATCAAAGAGTCAGTTCAGTTTTCATCAACAGTCTTATGGCTTGGAGGGAGAAACTGTCTCTGAGCATGGTGCTGCTACACTTGATGCTCTGATACAATTTGCAAGACGGTAAAGGAGCCAGATGTCTTCGTTTCCAATTTTGATATAAGGCCTACCTCTAACGTCAACAACAGTCAGAAGACGGTTGTACTGGCTGTGAAATTAATGGTAATCTTGTCTCCACCACTCCCATCGTAGGCCCACCGGGACACTTTTATTTATTTTATTTAACCTTTATTTAACTAGGAAGGGCTCATTAAGGTTTGAAATCTATTTTTCAAGAGTGTCCTGGTCAAGATAGGCAGCACCAAGTCATTACACAATTACAGACAGACAACATGAAAAACTACAAGTAATCTAGTAAAAATCCATGGAAATCATAAGAGTATAACAAAATCATAAAACAGCAATTTAAAAACATTGACAGGTCAAAGAATCAGCCTCAAAATCCTTAATTAATGATTTAATAACACCAATCGGGACAAGTTCATCCAGTTTAAAAGTATGTTGTAAGGCATTCCAAGCCGATGGCGCAGATTACATAAAAGCCCTTTTACCAAATTCAATAAATTTACACTTGGGATGAACTACCCTGACTAAGACAGACAGACACAAAGTTGTTGTCGAACAGACTACAGTAGATGCAGATTTGAAACTACACTATCAGGGGGAAATTTTATTGCACAAGTTGTTAGAAAACTCCAAATCAACTCTCTGCTTGGCATGACAGATTTTGACACATTTACCTTACCGCTGCAGGGAACTAACTTTTATAGAAACTGAACTTTAGGTACATGATCAACATTTTTGACTGGGAAGCAATTTTTTAAAGCCAGAAATTGACAGGTTTGTTGACATAATATAAAATGCATTACCTTCCATAACTCTAACTGGTGGACAATTGTGGGAGTGTTGTGTGTCCTCAGCACAGGTGGCACAGAAATATTTATCTATGTCACATTCCCCACAGCGCCATAGCCTCCTCCAAAACTCTACACACTGCAGATGGCTTCGGGTGGAGGACATTCCAGCTCCACTGCAGGCATGTGGAGTAGCTTCCAGGCCTCAACAGCCGCTGCCTTCTTTTTTTTATGCTGGTGGAGGTGCATCACTGCTTCAGAGGGAACCGGCTCTGTTCTCCCAGTACTCCCTAGAGAGTGGTGACAATTTTTACTGAGTGGACTATCCTGGTTAAATGAAGTTGAACAGAACTGAACAGAGCAACTTTCTCACCGATCCAAGTTGGTGGCAGTGGTGTACGCGCTATCACGCCTCTAGTCAGGTCTCTGTAAACCAGCATGGCTCTTTTTCTTCTAAAAGATGGCATCTGTAAAGAAAAACAAGACAATGACTAAGTTTGATTTATTCTAAATGAAGATATAATATTACCCATAGGAAAGCAAAATCCAAGATGAGATCTCCTTTATAACCTCTGTCCATCTCCTAGACAAAAAAGAGCACTAGTCAATACTAAAGTTGGATGTTGTGCTTTTTCTCATACATCCCAATTGTCACTCCTGAGAAGTAGACATGGATCTGTCTCACAGTGATCACTGTATGAGTTCTCTGAACTCTCTCACACACGTCTCTTTTCTCAGTCTCAGCTACTAGATAAATGAGAGTAGTACAAGATCTTAAAATGAGTCTCAATGTGATACGAACAATTAGATGCTCTATCTCAAACATGTCTTACATTTATCCCATACAGATCTCAGTGGTATTTACACATTGTAATTACATTTACATTTTACATTTTAGTCATTTAGCAGACGCTCTTATCCAGAGCGACTTACAGTTAGTGAATACATATTTTTTTATACTGGCCCCCCCGTGGGAAACAAACCCACAACCCTGGCGTTGCAAACGCCATGCTCTATCAACTGAGCTACATCCCTGCCGGCCATTCCCTCCCTTACCCTGGACGACGCTGGGCCAATTGTGCGCCGCCCATGAGTCTCCCGGTCGCGGCCGGCTGCGACAGAGCCTGGATTCGAACCAGGATCTCTAGTGGCACAGTTAGCACTGCGATGCAGTGCCTTAGACCACTGCGCCACTCAGTAATCTTGGACCTATCTCACTATGAACAATATATGAGACTTATTATTACAGGTCTGATCAATTCATGCAAATGTCATCTCAGAGATATCGCTACATGATCTCAAAGCGGTGCTGAAGTGTAAAATAATCACAAAAGTGGAGCAAATATGATTTATTTCCATTGATTCATCATTCAATATACATTCATACTGTTCCAACAGAAGTCATTTGTTGAGTATACCTAGTCCTTCTCAAGTGTGTTTCGGAAATGAGCTGCAAACACAATACCGGGCATAGATGTCAAGTCAAGCAAAACAACTTTGCCCAAAACATGCTCAAGGGCAATTACAACTGTGTTGACAGGGGTTTCCAATAGGGGCACAACATGAAAGCATGTACCATGTGTTGCAGTATCGATAAGCTGCTCCTCATTAACAAACCTTACTCCTACAAGATATAAAGGCACATTCTCCGCACTGTTCCCTACTTTGCTCCTTTAAAAAAAATTTTGAACAATACTCCAATCCTCCTCGATTCTACCGCCATTAGATTCACAATCCACTTCATCGTCCGCCTCCACCATCTTTCAAATCTGTCGTACTGTCTGCGCAGTGACCTGTTGGCCTTCAAGAAGGTAGAAGTTTCCATATGTAAAATAAGAAAAACAGTCCCACCAATTAAGTCAAAATGTGATTGGTTAACACCACTGTCACTCCAAAATGTTGCCCTAATACAGTTGAATGGCTGATACCTTTACATAGCTTCTGATGGTGGCCTAGCCAATGGCTGACTTAGCTAGCTAGATTTATGTCCCCAAATCCTGATTGGATATTTTTTGTTGACCCTATCCTTTCCAACAAAAACTGAAGAGATTAAATCAGAACATCATAGAAAATAATAATATAATATAATCATCATTATTATTATTAAATTATTGTAATCATTATTTTAGCAATCCTTAGCCCTTCTCTGAAGGCTAAGAATTGTTCATAGAGCTCAAAGACAGGATTGTGTCAAGGCACAGATCTTGGGAAAGGGTACCAAAAAATGTTTTCAGCATTGAAGGTCCCCAAGAACACAGTGGCCTCCATAATTCTTAAATGGAAGAAGTTCGGAACCACCAAGACTCTTCCTAGAGCTGGCTGCCCGGACAAACTGTCACTCTGACAGAGCTGTAGAGTTCCTCTGTGGAGATGGGAGAACCTTCCCGAAGGACAACCATCTCTGCAGCACTCCCCCAATCAGGCCTTTATAGTAGAGTAGCCAGACGGAAGCCACTCTTCAGTAAAAGGCACATGACAGCCCGCTTGGAGTTTGCCAAAAGGCACCTAAAGACTCTCAGACCATGATAAACAAGATTATCTGGTCTGATGAAACCAAGATTGAACTCTTTGGCCTGAATGCCAAGCGTCACGTCTGAAGGAAACCTGGCACCATCCCTACGGTGAAGGATGGTGGTGGCAGCATCATGCTGTGGGGATGTTTTTCAACTGCAGGGACTGGGAGACTAGTCAGGATCGAGGCAAATATGAATGGAGCAAAGTACAGAGAGATCCTTGATGAAAACCTGCTCCAGAGCACTCAGGACCTCAGACTGGGGTGAAGGTTCACCTTCCAACAGGACAATGACCCTAAGCACACAGCCAAGACAATGCAGGAGTGGCTTCGGGACAAGTCTCTGAATGTCCTTGAGTGGCCCAGCCAGAGCCCGGACTTGAACCCGATCGAACATCTCTGGAGAGACCTGAAAATAGCTGTGCAGCGACGCTCCCCATCCAACCTGACAGAGCTTGAGAGGATCTGCAGAAAAGAATGGGATAAACTCCCCAAATACAGGTGTGCCAATCTTATAGCGTCATACATAAGAAGACTCGATGCTGTAATTGCTGCCAAAGGTGCTGCAACAAATTGCTGAATAAAGGGTCTGAATATATACGTAAATGTGTTATTTATTTATTTTATTTGATAAATTAGCAAAAATTTCAAAAAACTCTTTTCGCTTTATCATTATGGGTTATTGTGTGTAGATTGATGAGTGAAAAAAACCATTTCATCAATTTTAGAATAAAGCTGTAACATAACAAAATGTAGAAAAGGCACTGTATGCGGGACAGAGGAAGGGGTAGTCTTTAAAACATCATGTCAACCCTTATTATTTCACACAGTGTGAGTCCATGTAACTTCCCATTGGGCACAAGCTGGTTGAATCAACGCTGTTTCAACATAATTTGTGAACATGTTGGAACGTGGAATCTATATGAAATTTGAAGATGTAATTTCAACCACAGGTTTATGGCATCATGGTAACCAAATTTCTAAATAGTCAAACCTTGCTTAAAATATGTTCAATTTATACCTTTAAAACAATGTCAGCTCTTCAACATTACATCCACTATCAGAAGAAAAAAAAACAATAGTCCTGGTACCTCCTACTGGAGAGTTCTATCTCCAGCTCAGAGGAGGCTGGTGGGAGGAGTTGTAGGTGGACGGGCTCATTGTAATGGCTGGAAACTAATTTATGGACTGGTATCAAACATATTGAAACCACACGTTTTACGCCATTCCATTAATTCCATTCCAGACATTACAGTGAGCCCGTCCTCCTTGTATTATTGTATTTATTATGGATCCACATTAGCTGCCAAGGCAGCAGCTGCTCTTCCTGGGGTCCAGCAAAATTAAGGCAGTTATATATTTTAAAAAGCATTTGTAATGAATACTCGGACAGAGTGGTAAGATCCAATCGCAGAATAGCGATGCTTTATTAGAGTACAGACAAGGGAATAGCTTAATCGTGGTCGGGCGGGCTGTGGTCAAAACCGGGCCAGGCAGAGACAGGCAGAGGTACCAAGGGAGCGGGCTTAGTCGTAGTCGAGGTCACAGGCACAGGATCAGAGAACGGTAATCACTGGGGTAGACAAGTAGAGGATTAAGCAATTTGGGGAGTCAAACAACAAGGCACAGGTCGGATACACGGGTAATCAAAAACAACAAACTCTCTCTCTCTCTCGGAACAAAACGCTTAGCAAGTCACAATGGAACAATACCTCGCACCGACTGAACTTCTGAGCACACCTTATATCCTACCCTAATTACGGACAGGTGTGCTCAGAACTCAGGTGAACCAGATCGAGTCTGATGACTCCCCCTCTCTGTAGATCGGGGAAGTGTCAGACTCTGTCTAGACCCAGCCAACCCCCGATCCCTTACAGCATTACAATACATTCATAACAGATTTCACAGCACACTAAGTGTGTGCCCTCAGGCCCCTACTCCACTACCACATATCTAAAACACAAAATCCATGTGTACATGTGTGTATAGAGCGTATGTTATCGTGTGTGTATACATGTGTCTGTGCCTATGTTTGTGTTGCTTCACAGTCCCCGCTGTTCCATAAGGTGTATTTGTATCTGTTTTTTAAATCTGATTCTACTGCTTGCATCAGTTACCTGATGTGGAATAGAGTTTCATGTAGTCATGGCTGTATGTAGTATTGTGCACCTCCCATAGCCTGTTCTGGACTTGGGGACTGCGAAGAGACCTCTGGTGGCATGTCTTGTGGGGTATGCATGTGTGTCTGAGCTGTGTGCCAGTCGTTCAAACAGACAGCTTGGTGCTTTCAACATGTCAACACCTCTCACAAAACACAAGCAGTGATGAAGTCAATCTCTCCTCCAGTTTGAGCCAGGAGAGATTGACATGCATATTATTAATGTTTGCTCTCTGTGTACATCCAAGGGCCAGCCGTGCTGCCCTGTTTTGAGCGTATTGCAATTTTCCTAAATCCCTCTTTGTGGCACCTGACCACACGACTGAAAAGTAGTCCAGGTGCGATAAAACTAGAGCCTGTAGGACCTGTCTTGTTGATATTGCTGTTAAGAAGGTTTAGAAATATCTTTTAGTTTTAGAAATATTTAGGACTAACTTATTCCTTGCCACCCACTCAAACTAACAACTTAACTATTTGTTAAGTGTTGCAGTCATTTCAGTCGCTGTAGTAGCTGACATGCATAGTGTTGAGTCATCTGCATACATAGACACTCTGGCTTTACTCAAAGCCAGTGGCATGTCATTAGTAAAGATTTAAAAAAGTAGTGGGCCTAGACAGCTGCTCTGGGGAATTCAAGATTCTACCTGGATAATGTTGGAGAGGCTTCCATTAAAGAACACCCTCTGTGTTCTGTTAGACAGGTAACTCTGTATCCACAATATAGCAGGTGGAGTAAAGCCATAGCACATACGTTTTTCCAGCAGCAGACTATGATCAATAATGTCAAAAGCCGCACTGAAGTCTAACAAAACAGCCCCCACAATATTTTTATCATCAATTTCTCTCAGCCCATCAGTAATTTGTGTAAGTGCTGTGCTTGTTTAATGTCCTTCTCTATAAGCATGCTGAAAATTTGTTGTGAATTTGTTTACTGTAAAATAGCATTGTATCTGGTCAAACACCATTTTTTCCAATAGTTTACTGAGGGTTGGTAACAGGCTTATTGGTCGGCTATTTGAGCCAGTAAAGGGGGCTTTACTATTCTTAGGTAGCGGAATGACTTTTGCTTCCCTCCAAGCCTGGGGGCACACACATTATTGTAGGCTTAAATTGAAAATATGGCAAATAGGAGTGGCAATATCGTCCGCTATTATCCTCAGTAATTTTCCATCCAAGTTGTAGGACCCCGGTGGCTTGTCATTGTTGATATACAACAATAAATGTTTCACCTCTTCCACACTCACTTTACGGAATTCAAAAATTACAACGTTTGTCTTTCATAATTTGGTCAGATATACTTGGATGTGTGGTGTCAGCAGGATGAGCCATCTGATTCAACGAATGATGGAGCTGAGTTTGCCTTTTTTCCCAAAATTTCATTCAAGGTGCTCCAAAACTTTTTACTATCATTCTTTATGTCATTTATCTTTGTTTCATAGTGTAGTTTCTTCTTCTTTTTATTCAGTTTAGTCACATGAAAAAAAAAATGTAATGATTTCTCAATTTGCAATACGTTTGCCAATTGGTTGTGCAGCCAGACTTATTTGCCATTCCTTTTGCCTCATCCCTCTCAACCATACCATTTTTCAATTCCTCATCAATCCACAGGGATTTAACAGTTTTTACAGTCATTTTCTTAATGGGTGCTTACTTATTAGTAACTGGAAAATGTGCAGTGTCTTTTTGCTCCTCATTACACACCACGGACCAACATATATTCTTTACATCAACAACATAGGTATCACTACAAAACTTATTGTATGACCTCTTATACCAATGGATTTGGATACTGCTTTCAATCAAATATCTGCAGCATTAGTAAATATATGATCAATACATGTTGATGATTTAATTCCTGTACTGTTTGTAACCACCCTGGTATGTTGACTGATAAACTGAACCAGGTTGCAGGCACTGGTTACAGTTTGAAGCTTTCTCTTGAGTGGGCAGCCTGATGAAAGCCAGTCAATATTTACATCACCCAGAAAGTATACCTTTTTATTTTTTATATTTTATATTTTATTTTTTGTCATTTAGCAGACGCTCTTATCCAGAGGGACTTACATGATAGTTGTTTCCAATGTTATTTCACGCTTAAGAGTGCCTGTAATTATTGTAGGTAGGTATTGTAGGTATTGTAGATAGTTTATCTAGGTAGTTATTGTAGGTAGTTATAGCCAACTTTAACAGCTAGCAGTCAACACCACAGTCACTGCTAGCTAGCCAACCTTACCAGCTAGCAGTACTGTAGCAACCAAATACATTACAACGGAACTATTTGATTTGATTAGTGTAATGTTAGCCAGCTACATTCGTTCGCAGCGACACTGTTTTCCATACTAAGTCAACACCGCAGCCACTGCTAGCTGGCCAACTCTACCAGCTAGCAGTACTGTAGCAACTAAATACATTTCAACTGAACATTTGATTAGTGTAAAGTTAGCTAGCTACATAGTTGTCTTGGTATCAAAGACAAAGGTGTAGTATAGAGAAACTATCGAGATTAGCTAGCCAGCTACATTTTCAAACAGTTAACACCATAGCCACTGCTAGCTAGCAAACATTACCAGCTAGCAGTACTGTATCATTTTAGTGAATGAGAATTTTGCAACATAAGCTTCACCTTCTGAACATTCGAGTTGTGTAGTCCACTTGTGTAGCTAGCATGACTGACTTTGTGCTAGCTAGCCAACGTTTATTTACTTCTGCGTTATGAAAGGAACTAGACACGGACATGAATGATCCATTGGTAGTTTGTTGTAACCAAGTATTGGTGCTAAACCGTGTGTTATTGGATGCAAGCATGCTAGTTACCTATGGCGTCATAGGATACGGTGCCTTGGGCGGTTTTCACAGAAGAATACTGTACCAAGTTAGCTAGCTGAATAAACGAAGTTAGTCTATTCCTGGAAACATTGAACTACTGTAGATTACAACAATTATAATTTCTAAAGTGGAAGTTGGAAGAGTTGTATTTGAGTGTTTCAGTGAAAGGTTGGTGAGGGAGGCCTCGCTTCCCCAGATGTTTAGTTAATTTCATTCCGATCTCCTTTGCATTAGTGTAGCCTTTTCAGTAGCCTGTCAACTATGTGTCTGTCTATCCCTGTTCTCTCCTCTCCACACAGGCCATACAAACGCCTCACACCGCGTGGCTGCTGCCTCTCTAACCTGGTGGTCCCTGCACGCACGACCCACGTGGAGTTCCAGGTCTCCGGCAGCCTCTGGAACTGCCGTTCTGCGGCCAACAAGGCAGAGTTCATCTCAGCCTATGCTACCCTCCAGTCCCTCGACTTCTTGGCGCTGACGGAAACATGGATTACCACAGAAAACACTGCTACTCCTACTGCTCTCTCCTCGTCTGACCATGTGTTCTCGCATACCCCGAGAGCATCTGGTCAGCGGGGCGGTGGCACAGGAATCCTCATCTCTCCCAAGTGGACATTCTCTCTTTCTCCCCTGACCCATCTGTCTATCTCCTTATTTGAATTCCATGCTGTCACAGTCACTAGCCCATTCAAGCTTAACATCCTTATAATTTATCGCCCTTTAGGTTCCCTTGGAGAGTTCATCAATGAGCTTGACGCCTTGATAAGTTCCTTTCCTGAGGATGGCTCACCCCTCACAGTTCTGGGTGACTTTAACCTCCCTACGTCTACCTTTGACTCATTTCTCTCTGCCTCCTTCTTTCCACTCCTCTCCTCTTTTGACCTCACTCTCTCACCGTCTCCCCCTACTCACTAGGCAGGCAATACGCTTGACCTCATCTTTACTAGATGCTGTTCTTCTACTAATCTCACTGCAACTCCCCTCCAAGTCTCCGACCACTACTTTGTATCCTTTTCTCTCTCGCTCTCCTCCAACACTACTCACTCTGCCCCTACTCAGATGGTAATGCGCCGTCGCGACCTTCGCTCTCTCTCTCCCGCTACTCTCTCCTCTTCCATCCTATCATCTCTTCCCTCTGCTCAATCCTTCTCCCTCCAATCTCCTGATTCTGCCTCCTCAACCCTCCTCTCCTCCCTTTCTGCATCTTTTGACTCTCTATGTCCCCTATCCTCCTGGCCAGCTCGGTCCTCCACTCCTGCTCCGTGGCTTGACGACTCATTGCGAGCTCACAGAACAGGGCTCCGGGCAGCCGAGCAGAAATGGAGGAAAATTTGACTCCCTGCCGACCTGTCATCTTTTCACTCCCTCCTCTCTACATTTTCTTCCTCTGTTTCTGCTGCTAAAGCCACTTTATACCACTCTAAATTTCAAGCCTCTGCCTCTAACCCTAGGAAGCTCTTTGCCACCTTCTCCTCCCTGCTGAATCCTCCTCCTCCTCCCCCTCCCTCCTCCCTCTCTGTGGATGACTTCGTCAACCATTTTGAAAAGAAGGTTGACGACATCCGATCCTCATTTATTAAGCCAAATGACACCGCTGGTCCTGCTCACACTGCCCTACCCTATGCTTTGACTTCTTTCTCCCCTCTCTCTCCAGATGAAATCTTACGACTTGTGACGGCCGGCCGCCCAACAACCTGCCCTCTTGAGCCTATCCCCTCCTCTCTTCTCCAGACCATTTCCGGAGACCTTCTCCCTTACTTCACCTCGCTCAACTCAACTCATCCTTGACCACTGGATATGTCCCTTCCGTCTTCAAGAGAGCGAGAGTTGCACCCCTTCTACACTCGATCCCTCCGATGTCAACAACTACAGACCAGTATCCCTTCTTTCTTTTCTCTCCAAAACTCTTGAGCGTGCCGTCTTTAGCCAACTCTCTTGCTTTCTCTCTCAGAATGACCTTCTTGATCCAAACCAGTCAGGTTTCAAGACTGGTCATTCAACTGAGACTGCTCTTCTCTGTGTCACGGAGGCTCTCCACACTGCTAAAGCTAACTCTCTCTCCTCTGCTCTCATCCTTCTAGACCTATCTGCTGCCTTTGATACTGTGAACCATCAGATCCTCCTCTCCACCCTCTCCGAGTTGGGCATCTCCGGTGCGGCTCACTCTTGGATTGCATCCTACCTCACAGGTCGCTCCTACCAGGTGGAGTGGGGTGAATCGGTCTCGGCACCACGTGCTCTCACCACTGGTGTCCCCCAGGGGTCAGTTCTAGGCCCTCTCCTATTCTCTCTATACACCAAGTCAGTTGACTCTGTCATATCCTCACATGGTCTCTCCTGTCATTGCTACGCAGACTACACACAATTAATCTTCTCCTTTCCCCCTTCTGATAACCAGGTGGCGAATCGCATCTCTGCATGTCTGGCATACAAATCAGTGTGGATGACGGATCACCACCTCAAGCTTTATTGTCCTTCATGCAAGCCACAAGATTCATTAAGTTTGTAAAGCAGGTGTTTAAACAACAACAAATATCCTTGTATGAACACAGAAACAGATTGTGCTCGATACTGGGAGAGAGCGAGAGAGAGAGGAGGGAAGGGAGGGGAAAAGCCCTAAAAGAGCAATCAAATGAGTCCTGCAGGGGGGATATCTCTTTCTCTCTCTCAAGGAAAAGTAATCCATCCCTGCCCACTTTGGCTGATGGGCCACCACAGCACAATAGGCTGGGCTTCTCGTGGATGAGGGGGGTACGGTGATCTAACGACCTTGAGCACTCGCCTCCAAGTGGGCGAAAACAAAGGTGTGGTGTCGGACTTAACAAAGGGCTGTAATGCTCTGTTAAATGTGATATTTAAATGCTAGCTAACCAGAGCAAATGCCGGTGTAGGTGAAGAGAGTCGGTTAGCCGTTTCTTTAAGACAAGACACTTCTCATTCTGTCCTCGGTTTTACATAAGAGGGATGTTGCAGAAAGGTCAAATGGACCTCACCTGTTCCTCCCCATCCCCTTACTAATTTAGATGAGCTGAAGGGAGGCACATAATTATAGAGAAAGACCGACACAATGACAAAGGGTGAGAAAGGGAGAGAGACAGAAACAGACAGAGAGGGAGAGAGTGGGGAGACATGAGGGCAGTGAAAGGGTGAGCAAAATGGACAGAGCAAGTGAGACAGTATGGAGAATAGAGAGGACAGTGAACGACAGGGAGTGAAAGAAATATGGAAAGAGAGGGGAGAGAAAAAGAAAGTCAGGCAAAGTGGGCTTGTGACACTGTCCAGGCCGCAAACACGATTGATGATGACACGCAGGGAGGAGAACACGAGGCGGAGGGGAGAAAAGGAAAGAGAGAGAGAGAGAGAGCGAGAGAGAGAGAGAGAGAGAGAGAGAGAGAGAGAGAGAGAGAGAGAGAGAGAGAGAGAGAGAGAGAGAGAGAGAGAGAGAGAGAGAGAGAGAGAGAGAGAGAGAGAGAGGAAGAGAGAGGGGAGGAGAAAGGCGGAGTGAGAAAAGAAAGATAGAGACAGAGCCAGGAGAGACGAGACAAGGCAGGCACACTGACTATGCCTCTGATGGCAATTAAAAGTGTGTGAGGGAGCGGCGCCGATCGAACCTGACAACGGGTCTCCCCTTTGTTCCTTCGCCAGAAAGATGACGCTGGCTCTGCTTTCTTCCTCTCTGTTCAATCTGTTATTATCTATGACTATGGTGGGTTGACATTATAGCTAAAACAAGTCTGTATCGAACTTTGCTGTTTGTTTTAAGCTCTGAGGGTAAAAACACACTGGTGGGCTGGATGAAAAACCTACACACCCCCATTATCTCTCCTATGTAGTTTATTACTTTTGACCAGAGCCCAATGGGCCCTAGTCAAAAGTAGTGCACTATAGGTAATAGGTTGCCATTTGGGACATAGCCTTAGAATAGATATCTTAGATGGAGGGTTTGAGCCTCTTAATTTAGATTTCGGGGTTTCCAAGTCCAGTTTTGGAGAGATAATGGGGGTGTGTAGGTTTTTGATCCAGCCCACCAGTTTCCCAGCAGGCAACATTTGGCATGGTACGTCATAATGAGGTGACGTTTTCTTATGATATTGGTATTGGTACTGGATTCCTCAAAACGATAATGGAGAAAACAAATTAAGAGCAAAGTTTATACTTCAACTGACCTTATAGCAGCGTACAGACATTTTCAAAAAAAGTTACAATTACGTAGTGGACTCAGTTTCTGTACAGTGCACATAAAGGTTGATGAGTGCAGAGAAAGTGGCAGAAACTCACAGAAAACCAGGCTTCACTTAATTAGAAAAATGATGCAAACAACTGGCTACTGCTTACTATGAAAGGAAAACTCACATACACTTTTCAGACTACTGAAATACAAGAAGATACAGAGAGAAAATAAAGAAAGAGAGAAAAAGGGAGAGAGAGCAATTAAGCCTTTCTCCCAATGGACTGCTATGTGACTGTGTGGGCTGGGTTCACAAAGGTGACACAACAAACTTTGCAGCAACTTCAACACTAGCTAATTGGTTTACAGGTAACCCTGTTTATGTTTGCAGCAAACGGTGCGAGAGGTTAAATGGTGACACGCTGGGTTTATAAACTGTAGCACAATTAATTGTTACTCTGCAAACTTGGAGGTTCATCGTATCTGTTTACAGTACTAGCATGTAGTAACAGCGGGCCAAAGATGACCCAAATGCAATTAGCATCAGCATAAACAACTTGCTCATCCAGTGCTGTGATTGGTAGAAATGGTCATCCCTGTAGACATAGTATTCTACCATATTTTAAAGGCCCAGTGCAGTCAGAATTAAAATGTTATTGTGTTTTATATAATTTTTGAACAGCTGATGAATCTAACACTAAAAGTGTGAAAAATATTATCAGTGTTATTGCCTAAGAGTTGCTGGTCCCTATGAGCAAACAATGCTTAAAAGACGTTGAGAAGACATCTTATTGGCTGAAAAGATGTTGAAAAGATGTCTTATCAACCAATTTTGCTCAATGTCTGGTTTGGGCTTAATGGGACTATCATTTGTTTTTCAACAGGACAATGACCCAACACACCTCCAGGCTGTGTAAGGGCTATTTTACCAAGAAGGAGAGTGATGGAGTGCTGCATCAGATGACCTGGCCTCCACAATCCCCCGACCTCAACCAAATTGAGATGGTTTGGGATGAGTCGGACCGCAGAGTGAAGGAAAAGCAGCCAACAAGTGCTCAGCATATGTTGGAACTCCTTCAAGACTGTTGGAAAAGCATTCCAGGTAAAGCTGGTTGAGAGAATGCCAAGAGTGTACAAAGCTGTCATCAAGGCAAAGGGTGGCTATTTGAAGAATCTCAAATATAAAATATATTTTGATTTGTTTAACACTTTTTTGGTTACTACATGATTCCATATGTGTTATTTCATAGTTTTGATGTCTTCACTATTATTCTACAATGTAGAAAATAGTAAAAATAAAGAAAACCCTTGAATGAGTAGGTGCTCTAAAACCTTTGACCGGTAGTGTATATATCTTTTTTACATCTGTATTGTTTGCTGTTTGGGCTTTTAGGCTGGGTTTAGGCTGGGTTTTTGTATAGCACTTTGTGACATCTGCTGATGTAAAAAGGGCTTTATAAATACATTTGATTGATTGATATATATAAAATATGATAATGACCTTTTAGTGTAAAGCGTTTGAAAAGACTGCCTGAAAATTCAGCCTGTTTAGGTGGGCTGGAGTTTGACCTGCCTGGTGACATCGCCAAGCGATAGTTTAGATAACCTTTTGATGCGTATGATCACATATTTGTGATCATTGTTGAGTGGTCCCTGCAGCGTACCATCGCAAATATGTGATTGGAACAGTAGCAACAGAACGTCTACATATGATGCAACAAACATGTCTAAATAGCATTCTTGTTTGAAAAGCATTGAAACAATGTTTAGTACTGATGGACAACTTTATTCCTCAATTTCACCTTTTATTGTAAAAGATAAATGCAAACTTCATCATCAAAACATCACATGGAACACATCCACAGCCAAACACATTCCATAAACCAGTCTGCACTGACAGAAAAACAAAACATAAGTTAGCGACCTAAGAGCTAGACTTGTTTACAATGTACCACATTTCTGGTGAGCACAACAGAGAAATGTAATATTGTTTAGAAAAGAGATACATGTCAGCTAAGCTAACAGCAGCTACATTATTTATGATTGCAGCCATGTTTGTTTATGTTTGACAAGCGATAACTCCCTAATCCCAGAATGCAAATAAAAAGTCAAACATGGCTGCACCCATTGCCCGAATAAGATCAATTTAGTTTGACCAATTTTCAGCACATTACAAATCTTTGATGTGCTTGTTACAGTGTATACAAAACCGGAGCACATGACTTGACAAGTTGTTTACCGTTTTTGACAAAGCACAGAGCAAATAAAAGGTTATCACCTCACAGATTATCACCTCAAATACAAGCCTACTGTAACGCGAAAGATAACCAGGGATGCCAGACTTGGGTGAAACCATTTTAGGTTTGTAACTCTTGACAGACACTGATAGCCATTGAGTATAGAGATAATATCCGGTTTCAAAAGGAAACACCTCACTGATGAGGAGATACGAGAAACATTTTGTAATTCTGATGAAGAATTTGTGTAATGAAAGTGAATCAGATCAATCAGATAGTGATGAGGAATATCTGCCACCCAACCTTCTGGACTGTGAGTGTGAGATGTCTGAGGACAATGGTGCCCACCCCAACCTTGTAGGCAATAAGCATCCCTCACCTTCCCAAGATGCTGGTGCTGCTGCCAATCTTGTAGGCTGTGAGGGAGAAGAGGATGAAGTTGAGGAGGATGGTCTCCGCTGCTGGAGATCCTGATAGACTTTAACAACACCCTGTCTGGTGTACAAAGCACCCTGCCTACCCCCTCAGAGGCAGGGGGTTTTAAACTGTTCCTTGATGAGGAATTGGTGGAGAGTGTGGTGCAGGAAACCAACAGGAATGTCCATTATCATATTAGATAAAACCACAAGGCTCTCTTCAAATGCATACAAATGCAGAATGCCTTTAGCTTACTAAATATGCATATTTGTTTGCAGATATGCTCATGAACTGAAAGAGAAGACTGCCCCTGACGTCAAAGGGAAGCTCTCAAAATGGGTAAAACTAACATCAGTGAAATATATACCTTCCTGGTCACGGTGATGATGATGGGGCTAGTGAAGAAGGGCTCTGTGAGGGATTACTGGAGCACTGACCCCATGCTGCAGACCCCTTTTTTTCAAAGCTTTTTCTTTGCTCCACTTTGTGAACAACACCACTGCCAACCTCGCCAACCCCCTTCACAAACTTAGGAATGTCCTGGGCAAATTGACCAGGGCATTTGGAAGAGCGTTTGTGCCTCACAAGGACTTTTGCATTGATGAGTCTCTCATGGCTGGGAAAGGGAGGCTTGCATTCCGCCAATACATCCCATCAAAGCCCCACAGATTTGGAGTCAAGTTCTTTGTTTTATGTGACTGTTTGACAGAATATGTACAGGACCTGATCATTTACACCGGCGCCACCAGAGATATAAGGCATGTTGAGGCTCTTGGCATACAGTATCTGGATCAGTGGTGATCACTATGCTGCAGCCTTACTTCGGAAAGGGGCACACTGTATTTGTGGACAACTGGTACACTCCAAAAGGGTTCTTTGACTGTCCCCATAGGTGAACCCTTTGAAGAACCCTTTTTTTTCCAAGTAGAACCCTTTTTGGTTCCATGTAGAATCTCTGTGGAAAGGGTTCTACATGGAACCCAAAAGGGTTCTGCCTGGAACCAAAAAGGGTTCTTCAAATGGTTCTCCTATGGGGACAGCCGTAGAACCGTTTTAGGTTCTAGATAGCACCTTTTTTTCTAAGAGTGTACAGTAGCCCTACCCTTTTCCAGTACCCTTTGAGGGAGAGCACAGGGCCCTGTGGCACAGTGAGATCCAACAGGAAGGGGATGACTATATTCAAAAAGAAAATGAGCAACGGGGAGGTTCCAAACCAACGGAGAGATAATGACAAATGCGATGTCCATGTTCCGTTCACACCTCTAAAATGTCAGTCACCAGGAAAACTGGATTATGTCACCAGAGAGAGGAAAATTAAGCCAGACTGTGTCTTGGAGTACAACAAGAAGATGGGAGCAGTTGACAAAGTGGACATGCAGAACAGTTTTGTTGAGTGTGCCAGAAAGTCCCTCAAGTTGTACAAGAAGCTATTTTTCCACCTAATAGACAGAGCTCTCCTCAACGGCCACACTGTCCACCGGCAAGTCACAGGACAGGTGATCTCGTACCAGCAGTACAGGATAAATAAAGTGATGCGGCAGCTCCTTGAGGACCACCACACTCCTCGTCATCCATCCACTGGGGGGTTTATTGAAATCTATGACTTGAGGTGTTTGATGCGTGGTGGATGAGGGGGGATTGAGGATTTTTTTAACATGTTTGTTTACCTGAAATTAAATACTTTCTTTGAATCATGGGCTCCAGTCCTGAAATAAAATAGAACAAGAAAAGTATGTTATCAACTTTTGTTATTCCTTTATTTGTAATGCATTCTCGCAAAATTTCATTCCAACTTTTCAAAATCATATTTTCCCTAGACAACAACCTTTAGCCTAACCTGTTTCATCAGCTGGCCAGTACTGTAGACTAAAGAACACGATTTAGTTGTTACATTACATCGATTATTCCTAGGAATATATACATTTAGTTAGTAATACTTGAAGTTTATACAAAAGTAACCCCAGTTTGGAAGGAGAGCGATAACTGGTCCACGTAATATTCAGCCCAATGATGGTGACAAAGCATAAACCAAGATAATACTGTCTAGCTCTATAGTTTACAATATCCCGTTAGATCTACAACCTCGCCTAACTCATGCCACGGTCTCTGCACACAATATAGCTTATTACACGCACACACCATTCAATCTGATCACCCGCACAAACTACCCCACTTTGTTGCTTACATGACTCGAGCCACCTGCTCTCACTCTCCTCCACTCCGACCAGGCTAAAACCTATCCAAGCCATAATACTCAATGCATTTGATGATTGCTTAATATCTTACTTGCTTGGCGATGAGGCAGGAATCTGTGGTGATAATACGTTGACATGATGATGAAATATAGCCACCGCTGTAGCCTAGTTTTTCCAGGGGAGAATACATTTAATAAAAAAAATTAACAAAAGGTATTAAGGATGCCAGCGTTTCCCTTAGCCATGGTCGGCCTATGTAATATACTGTATGCTCATACTCCGCTCTCACTTTGTTTGTTCGCCACTATTGTATCAAATACACTGGACTTAGCACCTCAGGTTTCCTGCCCTGTCTCACACGCGCAGCCACTAAGACAGGCTAGTACCACAGCCTCTTTCAGATAATAATAAATGTATACTGAACAAAAATAAAAACACAACATGCAACAATTTCAAAGATTTTACTGAGTTACAGTTCGTTCAAGGAAATCAGTCAACTGAAATAAATTCATTAGGCCCTAATCTATGGATTTCACATGACTGGGAATAAAGATATGCATCTGTTGGTCACAGATACCTTGAAAAAAGGTAGGGGCGTGGATCAGAAAACCAGTCAGTATCTGGTGTGACCACCATTTGCCTCATGTAGCGCGACACCTCTCCATTGCATAGTGTTGATCAGGCTGTTGATTGTGGCCTGTGGAATGTTGTCCCACTCCTCTTCAATGGCTGTGCGAAGTTGCTGGATATTGGCGGGAACTGGAACACGCTGTCGTACACGTCACACCAGAGCATCCCAAACAGTATGCAGGCCATGGAACAACTGGGACATTTTCAACGTCCAGGAATTTTGTACGACGCCATACACGCTGCCATCTGCCCGGTACAGTTGAAACCATGAAAGCACACTTCTCCAGCGTGCCAGTGGCCATCGAAGGTGAGCATGCAGTCAGTTCAAGACCCTAGTGAGGACTACAAGCACTCAGATGAGCTTCCCTGATATGGTTTCTGACAGTTTGTGCAGAAGTTCTTCGGTTGTGCAAACCCACAGTTTCATCAGCTGTCCTGGTGGCTGGTCTCAGACGAACCCGCAGGTGAAGAAGCCGGATATGGAGGTCCTGAGCTGGCTTGGTTACACGTGGTCTGCTGTTGTGAGGCCAATCGGACGTACTGCCAAATTCTCTAAAATGACATAGGAGGTGGCGTATTGTAGAGAAATGAACATTAAATTATCTGGCAACAGTTGGACATTCCTGCAGTCAGCATGCCAATTGCACGCTTCCTCAACACTTGAGACATCTGTGGCATTGTGTTGTGTGACAAAACTACACATTTTAGAGTGGCTGTTTATTGTCCCCAGCACAAGGTGCACCTGTGTTTAATCAGCTTCTTGATATGCCACCCATGTCAGGTGGATGGATTATCTTGGCAAAGGAGAAATGCTCACTAACAGGGATATAAAATACATTTGTGCACAGAATTTGGTATAAATAAGCTTTGTGTGCATATGGAAAATGTCTGGGATCATTTATTTCAGCTTATGAAACATAGGACCAACACTTTACATGTTGCATTTATATCTTTGTTCAGTATAATATAGATTATAATAATTATATAATTTTCAATAATACTATAGATAGTCCTAGCTAATTTCTTGGTTGAGAAATTGATCTACCCGCAAAACACCAGTCTCAACGTCAACAGTGAAGAGGCGACTCCGGGATGCTGACCTAGGCAGAGTTGCAAAGAAAAAGCTGTATCTCAGACTGGCCAATAAAAAGAAAAGATTAAGATGGGCAAAAGAACACAGACACTGGACTTTTTCTTTGCAACTCTGCCTAGGTCAGCATCCCGGAGTCGCCTCTTCACTGTTGATGTTGAGACTGGTGTTTTGCGGGTACTATTTAATGAAGCTGCCAGTTGAGGACCTGTGAGGCGTCTGTTTCTCATTAGACACTCTAATGTATTTGTCCTCTTGCTCAGTTGTACACCAGGGCCTCCCACTTCTCTTTCTATTCTGGTTAGAGCCAGTTTGCGCTGTTCTGTGAAGGGAGTAGTACACAGCGTTGTACGAGATCTTCAGTTTCTTGGCAATTTCTCGCATGGAATAGCCTTCATTTCTCAGAACAAGAATAGACTGACGAGTTTCAGAAGAAAGTTATTTGTTTCTGGCCATTTTGAGTCTGTAATCGAACCCACAATTGCTGATGCTCCAGATACTCAACTAGTCTCAAGAAGGCCAGTTTTATTGCGTCTTTAATCAGCACAACAGTTTTAAGCTGTGCTAACATAATTGCAAAAGGGTTTTCTAATGATCAATTAGCCTTTTAAAATGATAAACTTGGATTAGCAAACACAACGTGCCATTGGAACACAGGAATGACGGTTGCTGATAATGGGCCTCTGTACGCCTATGTAGATATTGCATTACAAATCAGCCGTTACCAGCTACAATAGCCATTTTCAACATTAACAATGTCTACACTGTATTTCTGATCAATTTAATGTTATTTTAATGGACCAAAAAAATGCTTTTCTTTTGAAAACAAGGACATTTCTAAGTGACCCCAAACTTTTGAACGGTAGTGTATATGCAAATGTTTATATAATACACAGAATTAAAGCCTGCATCTGCACGATTCAATTAACAGGACTCAAATATAATTGCAAACAGTGCATCATGATTAATGTTGTGAGATTTGGTCAATGTAAATATTTTCATTATATACCCTTCCAGAGAAGGTTTTATAATGAATTTTTAAAAGTTTTTAAAAGAGACATACTCAAAGTAGGCAATTTTTCAGTTTGCCTTCATTTTCCACATCACAAACCCTGAATGCAAGTTTCAATAAAATGGCGTACGGTGTTTCCGTTCCAGTCTGATGGAAGCTCGCTTTGCTGACATCTTATCATATTTTGTCCATGAAACCTTTTATGCAGAATCCCGAGGTCGATGCATACGTTATTATAAAAAAAAAATCTTAATATGCATTGCATCTGTGAAACAAGATGGGGAAGGTTGAAGTATGGCCCTTTTTCCACATAAATTACCGAGGAGGAAGCGATACTCTGAGAGAGACTATCTATCCCTCAAAAAACATGTCTCAATTTATATGCGAAAAATGGGAAACAAAAAACAAGTACAACTTGAAGCCAATTTATGGTTAAGGACCATCACTGAAAGAAATGAGGCAAATAGCTTCTGGCAGATCATTGAAAGCACTATTCTTACCGCAGAGTCCCTTTCTCAAAATGTTTTGTTGCTAGATATTTTCCTTCTCGTAAGATAGTAGTGAAAGTCAGAGGAGACCCACTGGGCAAAAACTGGTTGAAACAATATTGTTTCCATGTCATTTCAACAAAACTATTGAATGTGATGATGTTGAATCCAAATAGAAAACTGATTGGTTTTGAAAAAATTATTTCCGTCTTTTTTTCACCCAACTTTTAACCTTAATCCAATGGCATGTTGATATTTTTTGTTGAGTTTACATTGAATTCAGGTTAGTTGACAAATCAACCGAATGTAAATCAAAACTAGACATTGAACTGACATCTATGGAAGCCCCGAAGCCCAAGGCGAAAATTAGACTCTTGGAATTATCTAGTTTGAACGACTTAGTATCTGGTTATTTCAAACGAGTCATTCAAACGAGATACTAGGTCGTTCAAACAAGATACTAAGTTGTGTCACGATCGTTACCGGAAGAGACGGACCAAGGCGCAGCGTGATAAGCGTACATCTTTATTAAGTACTTAACACGAACCAAAACGATACGTGCAGTCCTGAGGTTATACACAACAAACCAAACGGAACAAGATCCCACAACCTAACTGGTGCCAACAGGCTGCCTAAGTATGGTCCCCAATCAGAGACAACGAGCTACAGCTGCCTCTGATTGGGAACCACCCTGGCCAACAAAGATCTAAACAATCTAGAACAAAAACATAGAAAAACTAAACATAGAAAAATCCACACACTGGCTCAACCTTTAAGAGTCCCCAGAGCCAGGGCGTGACAGTACCCCCCACCATCCCCCCCCCCAAAGGCGTGGACTGCGACCGCGCCACACAAACACAGCAGGGTAGGGGCCGTGTGGGCATTCTGCCTCGGAGGCGGATCCGGCTCCGGGCGTGACCACCACTCTCTCTCCACCCCCCCCCGTTGCGCCCCTGGTCTGGTCTGGCCCCGCTGGCCGGAGCTGGACTGGACACCGGTGGAGCGGATTGCTCTGGCTCCGGAGTGGATCCGCTGACTGGAGTTGGACCGGACCACGGTGGAGCGGATTGCTCTGGCTCCGGAGTGGAGCAGCTGACCGGTGCCGGACCTGGCACCGGTGGAACAGGCACGGGCCGTGCCGGACTGGACACACGCACCACTGGCTTGGTGCGGGGAGCAGGAACGGGCCGGACAGGGCTGACGACGCGCACCACTGCCTTGGTGCGAGGGTTGGAACAGGCCGGACCGGGCTGGCGACGCGCACCACTGGCTTGGTGCGAGGGACAGGAACAGGCCGGACCGGGCTGGCGACGCACACCACTGGCTTGGTGCGAGGGGCAGGAACAGGCCGGACCGGGCTGGCGACGCGCACCATTGGCTTGGTGTGAGGGACAGGAACAGGCCAGACCGGGCTGGCGACGCGCACCACTGGCTTGGTGCGAGGGGCAGGAACAGGCCGGACCGGGCTGGCGACGTGCACCACTGGCTTGGTGCGAGGGGCAGGAACAGGCCGGACCGGGCTGGCGTCGCGCACCACAGGCTTGGTGCGAGGGGCAGGAACAGGCCGGACCGGGCTGGCGACGCGCACCACAGGCTTGGTGCGAGGGACAGGAACAGGCCGGACCGGGCTGGCGACGCGCACCACTGGCTTGGTGCGGGGAGCAGGAACAGGCCGGGCTGGACTGGGAACACGCACCATTGGCTTGGTGCGGGGAGCCGGAACGGACCGGGCCGGACTGTGGAGGCGGACTGGAGGTCTGGAGCGGAGAGCTGACACAACCCGTCCTGGCTGAATGCCTATTTCCACACAATATGTGTGAGGCATCAGCACAGGACGTACAGGGCTGTGCACTCGTACTGGCGCTACAGCACGTGGCACTGGCGCAGGATATACGGGACCGAGGAGGGGTACTGGAGGCCACGAGCGTTGAGCCGGCACACCCCGTCCTGGCTGCATGCCCACCTTAGCACGACACGTGCATGGTGCTAGCACAGGACGTACAGGACTGTGCCGGAACACTCGCGGCACAGTACGTGGCTCCGCCAACCACCCTTTTAGCCCCCCCAAATGTTTTTATTGGGGCTGTCTCTTGGGCTTCCTCCTCGGCCGGTACCCTCTGCGTTGCCGCTGCTCCTCTCTGTAGCGAACCTCCACAGTCTCCTCTCCTGCCTGGGCATTCACCTTTGCCCATGGCCCTTTCCCCGCGAATATCTCCTCCCAAGACCACCATTTGCCCACCTGCGACATCGCCATCTTCTCCTCCTGGGCACGCTGCTTGGTCCTCTTATGGTGGGATCTTCTGTCACGATCGTTACCGGAAGAGACGGACCAAGGCGCAGCGTGATAAGCGTACATATTTATTAAGTACTTAACACGAACCAAAACGATACGTGAAGTCCTGAGGTTATACACAACAAACCAAACGGAACAAGATCCCATAACCTAACAGGTGCCAACAGGCTGCCTAAGTATGGTCCCCAATCAGAGACAACGAAGTACAGCTGCCTCTGATTGGGAACCACCCTGGCCAACATAGATCAAACGATCTAGAACAAAAAAATAGAAAAACTAAACATAGAAAAATCCACACCCTGGCTCAACCTTTAAGAGTCCCCAGAGCCAGGGCGTGACAAGTTGTTTGAACGACTTATCTTGTTTGAAGGACTTAATGGTTATTTTGTCTAATTATGCCTAATTTGTTATGCAGACTGTGTAATAGTTGCTTCAGCCATTCATTCACTGATTCCATCCATTTATATGATTATTAATTGACAGTTCTTTGATAAAGCAGGGCTTCTTTTGAATGACAAAGCATAAAAGTGGGTGAGTATGGAGCGAGGAACAGAGCGTAATTTCAGCAGATTTAAAACATGGTGTCGTCCTTCTTTTGGTCTTGTACTGCTCAGCCACAAGCTCTAGGCATGCTGAGCCTAGCATTTTTTGGCCTATTCGGTTGTAATTATTTAGCCTATATCTAGTTTATATTCTACATTCTAACATTAGGATATGTAGTTTCGATTTTGAAGGACTTCAAAAAGGTCTTCAAATGTATTCATGGATGTTTTAGGTAGACAATACATAGGCTGTAAAATGTATTTTAGTTTTTCTTGGAATAGAAACACCATAATTAGATTTAATTAAGCTAAAATATCAGAAAGAAATCATAAATAATAAAGGCCAGTATCAGCTTCTTTTCATAAATAAAAGAGAATAAATAATCTCAAACTGCAGTGGTCAAATGATTTGCGCACAAAGCAAGCACCAACACACTACACATGTGCATGGGAAATGCGCTCTAAAAATTAATTATTATTATTATTATTATGTAGACAGAAAAATACACATGTAAAAACTTAATTACATAAAGGAATATTAGTGGGAATATAGCCATAATATAAACAAGAGAAGGAGAATGGAATATACACTACCGGTCAAAAGTTTTAGAACACCTTATTTTTACTATTTTCTACATTGTAGAATAATAGTGAAGACATCAAAACTATGAAATAACACATATGGAATCATGTAGTAACCAAAAAAGGTGTTAAACAAATCAAAATATATTGTATATTTGAGATTCTTCAAATAGCCACCCTTTGCCTTGATGACAGCTTTGCACACTCTTGGCATTCTCTCAACCAGCTTCATGAGGTAGTCACCTGGAATGCATTTCAATTTAAAGGTGTGCCTTGTTAAAGTTAATTTGTGGAATTTATTTTCTTCTTAATGTGTTTGAGCCAATCAGTTGTGTTGTGACATGGTAGGGGGGAGGTATACAGAAGATAGCCCTATTTGGTAAAAGACCAAGTCCATATTATGGCAAGAACAGCTCAAATAAGCAAAGAGAAATGACAGTCCATCATTACTTTAAGACATGAAGGTCAGTCAATACGGAACATTTCAAGAACTTTGAAAGTTTCTTCAAGTGTAGTCACAAAAACCATCAAGCGCTATGATGAAACTGGCTCTCATCAGGACCGCCACAGGAAAGGAAGACCCAGAGTTACCTCTGCTGCAGATGATAAGTTAATTAGAGTTACCAGCCTCAGAAATTGAAGCCCAAATAAATGATTCACAGAGTTCAAGTATCAGACACATCTCAACATCAACTGTTCAGAGGAGACCGTGTGAATCAGGCCTTCATGGTCAAATTGCTGCAAAGAAACCACTACTAAAGGACACCAATAATAAGAAGAGACTTGCTTGGGCCAAGAAACACGAACAATGGACATTAGACTGGTGGAAATGTGTGCTTTGGTCTGGAGTCCAAATTGGAGATTTTTGGTTCCAACCACCGTGTCTTTGTGAGACGCGGTGTGGGTGAACGGATGATCCGCATGTGTATTTCTCGTAGGTTAATAAAAGCATGTTGTTTGCTGCATAAACCAGCCTATTATTTCTGAAGTTCATTCATTTATTGGTAATAGATACTTTAAATGTAGGTTTAGGCTACTGTTAAAACGCTCACAGGGGCTACTTCTCTGCCATAGCATGTGAGATAACTAGTCTTACCGGTAAGTGCGTTCTAAGCAATTCCCTTATGATATCACGTTACCTTCCTACATTGATTTTATTGATGGAAAACCGTTGTGTCACACAACATTTTATTCAACATTTTATTCTAGCTCACAATCATTGACGGCTGTGTATTCCCTCCAGCAGTGGTGAAGTGTAGGACTCTACTGGACTCTGTGCAACCCTACTTCGATTACTATGGTATGTTGTAATCTCGTTATCTTCCTGCAGATAGCAGTATTGACTCATGACCTGAGGGCCTACTTGTTTTCTTTCTCCAATCAAATCAAAATCTTTACAAAAAATATTCCATCCTCTTTTGTCTTGTTTATATTATAGCTATATTCCCACCAATATTCCTTCATGCAATTAAGCTTTTATATGTCTATTTTTCGGTCTTTATAATAATAATAACAATAATAATAATAATAATAATAATAATAATAATAATATTTAATTTGTAGAGCACATATCCCACAATCAATGTACATGTGAAGTTCTCTGGTGCTTGCTTCTGTGCAAAATCTTTTGACCACTGCAGTTTGAGATTATTTATTCCCTTTAATTTATGAAAAGAAGATGATACTGGCCTACAATTTAGTTCTGATATTTTAACTTAATTCAATATATTATGGTGTTTCTATTCCAAGTAAAACGAAAATTACTTTTACAGCAGCCTATGTATTGCCTACTTAAAACATCCGTTAATGCATTTTGAAATAATTCAAAATATAAACTACATATGCTAATGTTAGAAAGTAAAATATAAACTAGATCTAGGCTACTATGGGTGGGGTAGGCTAAAGAATTACAACCAAATAGGCCTAATTAAAAGAATAGTGATCAAATAAATGAAAAATTGTCACACCCTGGCTCTGGGACTCTATATGTTGAGCCAGGGTGTGTTCTTTCTGTTGTGTTTATTTCTATGTTGGCCAGAGTGACTCCCAATCAGAGGCAACGAGTGTCAGCTGTCGTTGGTTGTCTCTGATTGGGAGCCATATTTAAACTATCTGTTTTCCCTTTGTGTTTGTGGGTTCTTGTTCCAGTTGGTTTGGTCATTGTTACCGAGGACGTTACGAGTCGTTTGTTGTTTTGTTGATTGTTGTTTCTATTATCACTAAAGATAATAAAGTTAACCATGTTCGTTCATCACGCTGCGCCTTGGTCTATTCAATACGACGATCGTGACAGAAGAACCCACCATAAAAGGACCAAGCAGCGTGTCCAGGAGCAGGCAGCCTGGACATGGGAGGAGATATTGGACGGGAAAGGGTCCTGGACTTGGAAGGAGATACAGGCCGGGATGGATCGGCGTCCGTGGGAAGAGACGGTGGAGGCGCGCCGTAGAGAGGAGCAGCGGCGCCAAACGGGTCAACGTCGGACAGGCGAGAGGCAACCCCAGAAATTTTTTAGGGGGGGGCACACGGCATGGACGACGGGGCTGACGGAGGCAGAAAAGGGGCGGATTCAGAAGGCCACCAGGTTACGGGGGCCACTGGTCAAAGTAGGGAAGGAAGGTGTAGAGGCACGGCGAGAGGTACTGGGGTGTGTTACCAGTCCGGTCCGGCCCGTTCCAGATCCCGAGGTAGAGCCAGTGGTGTGTGTCCCCAGTACGGTCCGGCCAGTTCCGGCCCCTCACACCAAGTGTACGGTGTGCGTCGCCAGCCCGGTCCGGCCTGTCCCTGCTCCACGCACCAAGCCTACGGTGTGCGTCGCCAGCCCAGTCCGGCCTGTCCCGGCTCCACGCACCAAGCCTACGGTGTGCGTCGCCAGCCCGGTCCGGCCTGTCCCTGCTCCACGCACCAAGCCTGCGGTGTGCGTCGCCAGCCCGGTCCGGCCTGTCCCTGCTCCACGCACCAAGCCTACGGTGTGCGTCGCCAGCTCAGCCCGGCCTGTCCCTGCTCCACGCACCAAGCCTACGGGGTGCGTCGCCAGCCCAGCCCGGCCTGTCCCTGCTCCACGCACCAAGCCTACGGTGTGCGTCGACAGCCCAGCCCGGCCTGTCCCTGCTCCACGCACCAAGCCTACGGGGTGCGTCGCCAGCCCAGCCCGGCCTGTCCCTGCTCCACGCACCAAGCCTACGGTGTGCGTCGACAGCCCAGCCCGGCCTGTCCCTGCTCCACGCACCAAGCCTACGGGGTGCGTCGCCAGCCCAGCCCGGCCTGTCCCTGCTCCATGCACCAAGCCTACGGTGTGCGTCGTCAGCCTGGTAAGGCCCGTTCCTCCTCCACGCACCAAGCCAGGGGTGCGAGTCGTCAGCCTGGTAAGGCCCGTTCCTCCTCCACGCACCAAGCCAGGGGTGCGCGTCGTCAGCCTGGTAAGGCCCGTTCCTCCTCCACGCACCAAGCCAGGGGTGCGCGTCGTCAGTCCAGCACAACCCGTGCCTGGGTCACCGGTGCCTGGTAAGGTACCGGTCCACTGCTCCACTACGGAGCTGAAGCTAACCGCTCCTGCTGCGTCCAGTTCCGCTCCAGCCAGCGGGGCCAGACTGGACCAGGGGCGCTATGGGGGGTTTATTGGAGGGTGGTGGGCAAGGCCGGAGCCAGAGCCGCCGCCGAGGAGGAATGCCCACCCAGCCCTCCCCTGTTTTGTTCAAGTTGAGGCGCGGTCGCAGTCCGCGCCTTTAGGGGGGGGTACTGTCACACCCTGGCTCTGGGACTCTATATGTTGAGCCAGGGTGTGTTCTTTCTGTTGTGTTTATTTCTATGTTGGCCAGAGTGACTCCCAATCAGAGGCAACGAGTGTCAGCTGTCGTTGGTTGTCTCTGATTGGGAGCCATATTTAAACTATCTGTTTTCCCTTTGTGTTTGTGGGTTCTTGTTCCAGTTGGTTTGGTCATTGTTACCGAGGACGTTACGAGTCATTTGTTGTTTTGTTGATTGTTGTTTCTATTATCACTAAAGATAATAAAGTTAACCATGTTCGTTCATCACGCTGCGCCTTGGTCTATTCAATACGACGATCGTGACAAAAATGCTAGACAGAGCATGCCCAAAGCTTGTTACCAGAGCGAAATTGGAGCGGGAGAGAAGGCGGACACCATTTTTTAAATATTCTCAAATTACGCTCTGCTCCTCGTTCCACACTCGCCCACTTACATGCTATAGCATTCAAAAGCAGCCTTGCTTTAGGATATTAAAGAACTCTCAATGAATAATCATATCAATGGATTGAATCAGTGAATGAAAGGCTTCAGCAACCATTACACGGTCTGACAAGCTGCATAAAAAATCAGGCCTAGTTAGACAAAAGAACAACTAAGTAGTTCAAATTATATAATAAGTCATTCTAACGACTTAGTAGTCTGTTTGAACGACTTAGTAAAATATAGTTTTGTTTTTACTAAGTCGTTCAAACTAGATACTTAGTCGTTTGAATGAGATACTAAGTAGTTCAAACGAGATACTAAGTTGTTCAAACAAAATTATTTTTTTTGCCTTGGGCTTCAGTAGCTGTGCACACTGGGGAGCTACAAAAAAAAAGGTACTCTACAACAGGTACTCTAAAAAAGGGACTGACAGGAATATTGAAAACAATATTGTTTTTAGTTATAGTTAAGAACATTGAGGTAGAATGGAATAAACAATCTTAAGTAGGCCTATGTATTTTTGCTCTAAGCTCATCTTTTCAACTACTATCAGCTATATAATGCAATCTCAATTTCATGCCTAGAACTGAAAATAATTCATTATCATACATTATGGACACCCCTGGTGTTTCAAATAGAAACAGACTTCACTTTGAATAGAAATGACTGCGACACACACATCCAACAACATTTCTAGAAACTCTGGTGCCAGGAATAATTTTGAACAATCTCTCTTCAAATGTCTAAAAATGAATTTAACACTAAGATGTGTATGGAAATCTCCTTAAGAAACCCTGGTGTGTCAATCTAAGTTACATAACAAAAAAATCCCCATCCAATTCGGTCCGTTTAAGCTAGAGATATCAATCCACTGCGGTGTTGCACTTCCGCATCTGCGGTGAAATGTGGCAGAGCTAGAACAGTGTTTGTCAGACCATGAGACATCTCGAAAATCGATCTTCTCACGTAAATCTCCGAACGGGTTGACTCTCACGAACACGATGGTGTTCTCCATTTTGCTCTACGACCCCCACAAGTGTCATGGGACTCGTCTTTAGTAGTAAATGCCAAAACCTATATTTTATCAAATCATTTATTTATATCTATGTTTTTATACCTAAAGGGGTCCTAAAATTCTAAATCAAATAGCTAAATGATCCATAGTATGACCATCTTAAAACAATTACATATGTCAGCTTAGCACCCTCCACCAACATCTTAGACTAAAGAAAATTAAGAATGAGAATTCCCACATTACTAAAGTGTGGATTGGAGGCAAGATTTCAACTGACAATTGAGAATGGCTTTGTTTGGAACGACTCTCTCAAAGTACTGTAACTGCAAAAATCTGTGGTTGTGTCCTAAATGACACCCTATTCCCTAATTAGGTCACTATAGGGAATAGGGTGCCATTTGGTTTGCAGCCCTGGTCTGGAAGTGTTCTAGTGACTCCACTTCACGACAAGTTTGTGTTGGAAGGGTGCAGCACTCGCTCTAAGGTAATTGGTCATGTATGGCCATGCATAGCCAATCTACTGACTATGAAAAACCAACACTGTGGAACAATCCAATTGTTTGTGTGCATTGGTTGTGTGTCAAACTTCAGTAACTTCCTTTGTGTTTTTGCTAAAACCAAACAAACTTTTCCCCAATTAAATTATGTTCTCGGGGGCTGTGGTAATTTTTCCCCAGTCCAGGTTTGATCGAAATCAGCGCTCAGTCACCATATTACTATCACCACAAGTGGCCATGGAGCAAGGCCACTGAGGAGAACCATTTCAACCTGGGAGTGGAGGTGGGGAAACCTGATCCCCAAGGTCATCATGGATTGTCTTCTGGTGGTTAATCAATGAAACCACAGTCAATAGCACCACACAGGCTCATCGTGCCCGGTTTACACGGTGTACATAAGGTGCAGTGTGGAAGCCATCTTGATGTGCTGCTGCAGGTTGACATCTGGTAAAGCAGGTGAGATGATTCATTCCCCAATCAATAGCTGTGTCCCCAACAGTCTTTGAATGATTCCTCTCATCGTCTCCTTTCCTTAATGGTCAATGGCAGGTGGAACAGCTGGATAGATTTCCTGGACATTCCATAGTGCAGTCCAGAAACAACCCCTAGGCAATTCATGTAGATAAGAATTGGCAAGGTATAAAGAATATGGTGGTAGCTCCACCTTGCTCTATGATATGCAAGTGGGATTGTTTTTGCATATTGCCTTTACCTATCAAAACCTTCAATTTTTTTCTCTCCTTATTGACAATCGACCAAATGTGACCTTTTAAGTTAATAAATTGCATGAGCAGCTCATTAACATTAATGCCGAATTTCATGAATTAATTTAATGACATTATCCCTGCCACATCTATCATAATTTAAATGCTGCCGGGTGTGACAAGGAGCTGGCACTCTGCAAGGCGTGGACCTGTATAACTAACCATCAAACTCCAAAGAACACCTGCTCTTTCCATGACATAGACTGACCAGTTGAATCCAGGTGAAAGCTATGATCCCTTATTGATGTCTCTTGTTAAATCCACTTCAATCAGTGTAGATGAAGGGGAGGAGACAGGTTAAAGAAGGATTTTTAAGCCTTGAGACAATTGAGACATGGATTGTGTATGTGTGTCATTCAGAGGGTGAATAGGCAAGACAAAATACTTAAGTGCCTTTCAACGGGGTATGGTAGTAGGTGCCAGGCGCACCAGTTTGTGTCAAGAACTGCAACGCTGCTGGGTTTTTCACGCTCAACAGTTTCCCGTGTGTATCAAGAATGGCCCTGCACATAAAGGACATCCAGCCAACTTGACACAACTGTGGGAAGCATTGGAGTCAACATGGGCCAGCATCCCTGTGGAACACTTTCGACACCTTGTGGAGTCCATGCCCGACGAATTGAGGCTGTTCTGAGGGCAAATAGGAAGGTGGTCCTAATGTTTGGTATACTCAGTATATAGCCCTAAAACTGCAATGGAATAAATGTTGCATGAAATATACTGTAATGTTGATGTGCAGAAAATGCTCTTGAGCTGTATGAAGCCTATATGTGACAAATAGCATGACAGGTGTCATGTTATCTTCACGGTACATACAGTATGCATACAGTATACCAAAACCTCCTGTATGTCAGTCTCTGAGGTTTTGCCAACCACTACTTGCTCTTCTAGAGCTCTCCCAGCTCTAACAGGCTGTATACATCTCTCAATTTCCATCGCCTTCGTAACTCCTGAGGCAGTTACCACATCAATCATTCGTTGCACGCCAGCTTGAACCGCTTCCATCACATCTATCTCAAATGGCTCCCTCTAAGCATAGATTTTGATAGTATTCCTTTGTTATTTCCCCTAAAAGAATCTGGTCCTCTTTTATGTTAAACCTATGTGTGATTATAGACAGGGAAGTGTCAACCGAGTTGTGTTATCATTCTCTCTTCACTGCCTTCCCTGTCACATGAGTCACGGCAGCAAGGCATGACTCATTCACCACAATAGTTTCTAATGCCACCAGAGTTGGAAGGCTGAGTGAATTTGACCTGACAGTCTTGCATAAATCCGAGGCCCTCAATTTAAAGTTGCTTTGAGGAACATCCACAAATCCACAGGAGCATTAAGACTAGGCTGTAGGTAGCTCTGCTTCTGAGATGTTTATTATGGGGTGTCGTCCTTCACGCTTTGCTGAGTTGAGTCGACTGCGGCGCAGAGACTATATCTGAGGCATCACTGAGCTACAGACTATAAGTTGAAATCTTGACTCAGGTGCACAAAATGAACTATTGTGAGAAACGTGCAGAGATTATTCAAGTCTCTAATTAATATTCGGCAGAGAGAGAGGTGAGGTAAAGTGAGTGCAAAACATTTGTGTAGGCCTAGTGGTATTGGAAAGTAGTTAATGCTACTTAATGATGCAGAACTACTTCTCGGATTTGGGTTGTTTGTGGCCTGTGGAGAAATGGACTTCAAGGCAATTTGAAGTGCCCTTCTACACTGCATGTAACTACTAATCTCACCATTAATCTGTCAATGTAAACATTTTACACAACAACATTTGCTTTTTTCCTTTGCAATCCAAGTAATTTTATTTTTCCCTGGACTAACATCAGAGAAGGCTTAAAAATTAGAATAGGGGAAATGATTCATACTGGAGTATGAGGTGATGCAAACAAATCAACAAAGGAGCAGTTGAAACTGAACATTCTTCAGAGTCACGTTCAGGAGGGTGAAACACATAGAAATGCCATGAATAGAGTTGATTCCTTACTCTACATGTCAGAGAGGCGTTTTTTGTTCTATACAATATATTTATATCTGAACTTTCCACCATGTTGTGCCTTACACTGAACATGGCCCAGTACTTTTAGAACAAGCTTGCACAATTCTGAAAATTGAGCCGATGACTGGGTAGCGTTTTAAACATTAAAGAGTTCTTATGAACAGTATCTAAAGAGTAAACTGAGCTGAATTTAGTGTGTTTGTGTGTGAGAGAGAGAATATGTGTGTGAGAGAGAGTATGTGTGTGTCACGACTTCTGCCGAGGCTGCCTCCCCTCCTTGTTCGGGCAGGTTTCGGCGTTTGTCGTCACCGGCTTACTAGCTACTGCCGATCCCATTCTCATCACTCCACATGTCTTGTCTTGTCAATCACACAGACCTGGTGCTCATTCCCCTAATTAGTATGTGTAGAAGTGTTCCCTCTGTTCCCCTTGTCTTTGTGAGTGATTGTTTATTGTGAGAGCGAGTAGCTCGGTTGAGCTACTCTTCCAGTTGTATTTGCCAAGGTGGAATGTTTTCCCTTGTTATAGTTTCGTTTTGACGCTGGGTGCGTTTGATTGATGTAAATGGAATAAACTCTGGACTTTGGTGTTTTACCTCCTGCGCCTGACTCCTTCATTCACAACTCGTCACAGAATCACTCACCCGCTGAATGGAGTCAGCAGGAGAAGACCACATGCCTGGAGTTGTGGCAAGGGTCCAGGAGCATTCCTCGATGCTGGCCAGCTTGGGGGAAGCGATGGATTCTTCAGGTAGTAGAACGCCTGGAGAGGAGAGGACCCGATCTATCGAGACCAGCTGGTCTTGTTAAAAGGTAATTTGTGGAATTTCTTTCCTTCTTAATGCGTTTGAGCCAATCAGTTGTGTTGTGACAAGGTAAGGGTGGTATACAGAAGATAGCCCTATTTGGTAAAAGACCAAGTCCATATTATGGCAAGAACAGCTCAAATAAGCAAAGAGAAATGACAGTCCATCATTACTTTAAGACATGAAGGTCAGTCAATACAAAACATTTCAAGAACTTTGAAAGTTTATTCAAGTCCAGTCGCAAAAACCATCATGTGCTATGATGAAACTGGCTCTCATGAGGACCACCACAGGAAAGGTAGACCCAGAGTTACCTCTGCTGCAGAGGATAAATTCATTAGAGTTAACTGCACCTCAGATTGCATCCCAAATAAATGATTCACAGAGTTCAAGTAACGGACACATCTCAACATCAACTGTTCAGAGGAGACTGTGTGAATCAGGCCTTCATGGTCGAATTGCTGCAAAGAAACCACTACTAAAGGACACTAATAAGAAGAAGAGACTTGCTTAGGCCAAGAAACATGATCAATGGACATTAGACTGGTGGAAATCTGTCCTTTGGTCTGATGAGTCCAAGTTTCAGATTTTTTTTTTCTTTGTGAGATGCAGAGTAGGTGAACGGATGATCTCCGCATGTGTGGTTCCACCGTGAAGCATGGAGGAGGAGGTGTGATGGTGTGGGGGTGCTTTGCTGGTGACACTGTCACACTTAACCAGCATGGCTACCATCCCATCTGGTTTGTGCTTAGTGGGACTATCATTTATTTTTCAACAGGACAATAACCCAAAACACACGTCCAGGCTGTGTAAGGGCAATTTGACCAAGGAGAGTGATGGAGTGCTGCATCAGATGTCCTGGCCTCCACAATCACCTGACCTCAACCCAATTGAGATAGTTTGGGATGAGTTGGACCGCAGAGTGAAGGAAAATCACCCAACAAGTGCTCAGCATGTGTGGGAACTCCTTCAAGACTGTTGGAAAAGCATTCCTCATGAAGCTGTTTGAGAGAATGCCAAGAGTGTGCAAAGCTGTCATCAAGGCAAAGGGTGGCTACTTTGAAGAATCTAACATCTAA
Source organism: Coregonus lavaretus (assembly GCF_964263955.1). Taxonomy (NCBI): domain Eukaryota; kingdom Metazoa; phylum Chordata; class Actinopteri; order Salmoniformes; family Salmonidae; genus Coregonus; species Coregonus lavaretus. The sequence goes on from NC_140026.1 coordinate 29,649,441, forward strand.
AATATATTTTGATTTGTTTAACACCTTTTTTGGTTACTACATGATTCCATAGTTTTGATGTCTTCACTTTTATTCTACAATGTAGAAAATAGTACAAATAAAGAAACACCCTTGAATGAGTAGGTGTGTTCAAACTTTTGACTGGTACTGTATGTGAAAAAAACATGGATAGAGAGAGAGGTTAAATAACACAAACATGCACGGGCAGCACGCACGCACACACACTCACACACACAGCTTGTGCAATAAGCCATAGCCTACACTATTTTTTGTTTATCTGGTCCATGATCAATCAAAATTATATCCAGTACACATGTATTATAAGTGTAGAATATCAAAAAGAAAGAAGTTGCAGTAGCTCTCAACTTCACACTACTTGGTAAAAACATTGCTATTATTTGAGAATTTTCCTGCAATTTGCACAATAAATGCAGCAATAAGTGTACAAATTGCACTTGGAGTGTAAGAGAGATTGAGTAGCCACAGATTCCGAGTATGCCTGAAAGGTATTTGCAGCAAGATCTCAGATAATTTTCTTTCAAAAATGCAACCACCCACAGGCTCAGAAGACTCCAGCTGGCAAGAAATTACTGAAGAGAACAGATTCTACACAGACAGGGGCCATAGGGAGGCAGGAAGGAAAGTGAAAGAAGCTGCACTGTTGATTAAATGTAGTTGATTTAGCCACTACACTTCTCCAGGGTGACTTACAGTTCTACAGAATTGTCTATTCAAACTGCTGGATATTTACCTGAGTTGGCTCAGGTTGACATAGCTCACAGATGGCTTCACGTCTTCTTTTTTTAGTCATTTAGCAGACGCTCTTATCCAGAGCAACTTACAGGAGCAATTAGGGTTAAGTGCCTTGCTTAAGGGCACATCGACAGATTTTTCACCTAGTCGGCTCTGGGATTAGAACCAGCGACCTTTCGGTTACTGGCACAACGCTCTTACCCACTAAGCTACCTGCCTTCTTCAAGGTAGGAAGACTGACATGCAAACCTCTGGTTGTGTTTTTATATCATCTTTATTTATCCAGGTTGGTCTCACTCAGATAAATCTATTTTGCAAGAGAGACCCTGTCAAGAAGGTAGGAGCATGCTGATTCTGTTGATAACTCCTAGTGCTGATCGATTAACGTCAATGTTGGTTATTTTTTGGTTTTTAAACAATTAATTGAACGACGTTGGTTCAATTATTTGAATTCCATTTTGTTCGCTTTTTTTCTGTGAGCTCAATGCACACATCTTATTTTTCTTCGTCTTTGAGATTGGGATGGCGGATCACATCCAACTTTAAGGTGCACACACCGCCACCTACTGTACTTAAGAATGAGGCCAGTCACAGCCTACCTACATTAAATTATCTTCAATATTCCTGTTCCTAAAAGGAAAAAATAAATACAATTGCACCACCAACTAACCCTACACCTATACACCACTATTTCATAAAAATACAAATCACCACCCCATTAACTCTTCTACAGTCAAATCTCAACCACCCAGGTACTTCCCTGCAGCTGCCACCTACACTCATAATGAACCCACTACCCAATTCCCCTTCTTTGACCCTATCTGCTCCTGCGCCATGCCAATGGCCTGGGAGGACAGGACACCATCCCTCAACATACCCTGTAACTCTTCTGAAGTCAAATCTCATATACCCAAATACTTCTCTCCAGCTGCCGACACAACATCTATTTTCTGTGATTTCCATTCCATTTCTGCGGTACAGTTGATAACCATTGCTATGAACTCTATGAAGCCAACCTTACTGAAGGATAAATCACTCGTTGCCCTATCCTTCTGTGCTGGCACAAATCTACTACTCACTGGGATCCTCTCATGATCCCTCACCCTTGACCCATTCTCTACTTTCTTCACAGCCTCAGCATTCGACACCTTCTGCACTACTCTGACTCTGGCCACTTTAACCTGCCTCTCTCGCACTGGACACTTCCGATCCCCAGCAACATGAGCACCCCTACAGTTGTCACACACAAGTTTATCCACCAAAACTACACAATCATCTGTCCCATGCCCTCCTGCACACTTCCCACATCTTGGAATCTCCCTCCTACACACCGCTGCAACATGACCATAAACATTGCACCTGAAACAGCGCAGTAAATTCTGCACAAAAGCTCTAACAGGATAACTGATGATATATCATGACTTTGTCTGGTAGAGACTCTGACTCAAAACTCAAAAGGACTGACAGTGACTCCTCTGTTTCACCACGCTCCCCACTGGGTCTGTGTCGCACCAAACGGCAGGCGTCAGAAACACCAGGAATTTTCAACTTCAACTGCTCCACCTCCACACATAACGCTATGCCAGAAATTACTATTTTCAATGGTGCCGTGTTCTTAAGAGCAAAGCAAGAAACCAATCTTGACCCAAGTTGTGTGACACGCAGCGCCTCCTCCCTCTAGTCAGAAGAAAAACAAACAAATATCACAAGTCCACTACAGGTTACTGTCACTGATTCAACTGCACCCAACTCCTTTCTCACCCACCCTGAAACCACAAATGGATCGGCCAAAAAGCAAGGGTCCACTTTCTCCAAAAATGTCACTCCTAATGGTCCAGAATCTTCTTTATCATGTCTGGCGCCATTCTTCCTCAACACACATCTTCCCTGAACTGTGCGATATATTAGGGAGTTGTAGTTTCCAACAGGCCAATATTCAACATAGTTTAGCGCATAAAACATTGTAATTAACTACAATGACCATAATCCATTGCACATCTACTTGTCCAGTCTGTGTTTCTTTTAGGACTACTACAGAAGAGAGAAGAATATGTGATGGTGAGGTGATATAGAGAGCAGCTGTTGATTTGCGAGGTATCTCTACCTGAAAATCTAAGTGATTGATGTCTTATTTTCTTTGAAGAACTACAAAATAGTGATTTTGTCAGACAGCAGGTCTATAGAGATGAGATGATGACTTGGAATAAAATAATAAAGTCCTAAAATAAAACAAATGTAATTACACAACAACTGAAATATTTTGTTAAGGTAATGTGAATAAATTATTGTTACGTGATATGCAGTAATGGGCAGTCACTAGCAATCATGGGAATTACATTAATTGTTTTATTCTGAGTTGTTACAACATTCAACCCACAGAATGCCTAGTTCATTGAATGTTTAAAAAAATTATAGAAAACGAAATCGGTGATTATTATTTTTAGAATCAAACCGAAACTGAACCGACCTCAAAAAGCACTAATCACTCAGCACTAATAAGTCCTAATGCCTACAATCATGTCCTAATACAATAAGGCTCTACGGGCACCTTTAGACTGAATACTCTCTCAGTTGGATATCTGTTGTGTAGGTCGGAATAAATTCCCCTTCAACGTGCCATCTATTGGCCATGCCAACTATTATTTTTCAACAGACCGTTTCCTTACTGAGTATGGGACTCGATGAGTGCAGACAGGAAAGTCTATCTGGTGTCTGAAGACATCAATAACAACCGATTGTTCCATTCATTACTTTCCCCATTCCAATGACCGGTTTCATACAGCAAGTTTTACACTGTATGTAATGGGTGGCTCATAACTTGCCGCAAGCCAATGAAATTAATGCAACAATGGTCGGGTACAATAATACCATAGATAGGAATTAAGGGTTGAATTGAAAGGTACTTAGTCATGGACCTTCAGCTGAAAACATTGGTTATGCAGGAATATAAACTCTCTTTCCGATCTGTAGTCTACGGACAGTTTCTCCCTTAGATCCCTTTGGGGGAAAAGTTTAAAGAGCAAGAAGTTACTCTGCCAACACAACATTTTTAATTTTGATGAGTTAATGATGATGTAACCTTATATTGAAATGTCGGAGACAAGTCCCATGTATTACTTTGAGACAAATCTGAATTGCTTTCATGCTAATAGACACGAGATCCACACAACTAAATAGAACACTAATATAAATCAAATGTACAGTATCTCTATGCATGGGACATACAGGGTTGATTTTTACCAGTAGCAAATTGGAAGCAATAGAATACAGTAAGTGAGCATTATACCAAATACAATGAGACAGAGATCAAAAGACCTGCCTCTTTTAAATAAATAAATGTCCTGTCTAATGGAGGACACTTTATTTAATTCAAGAATATCAGTGAGAGTGGAACAAATGTGTCACTTAATTAACTGACGTCAAACCGATTGCACTGTTGTTATAAAAAAAATTATTTATACAAAATGTTAAAAGCACTGGCACCCTACGCACACTAGAAAGTAAAATATGCTGAATCACATGCAAGCTTCTGATAATATCTGTGTCATTGAAGCATTTAAGTAGCCTTTCCTGTTTCATTAAAATACATTTTCAAACAAACAAAATAAGAAACTACAAAAGTACATTTCCTGAAAAAAACGTGGTGTGCTTGCTAGCTTGTTTTAAAGTATTTATGGTTGTGAAAGAAGTTATAGTAGTGGTAGGGACTGCAGTAGTAATGGTTGTGACTGGTAATAGTTAAAGTAGGTAGATGGATTGATTGATTGATTGATTGGATAGGATAAGATAGGGTGGCCTGAACATGTGAAAGTTGGTTTGGTATCTCTAGCTTGAACGGTTCAAGAGCTAAGGTTGGTGTGTTGTTTTATGCTAGTTAATGCAAATGAATATAGTTATAATTTATAAAGATTTTAAAGAATTTGAAGTTAGGATACCCTGAATGTTTTAAAGTTGGTCTTGTAGCTTAATTTGCAAAGGAGCAGGCCCATTTTGAAAAGCTACCTCTGTATTCCTATGCAAATTCAACATCATTACAGTTCAAAATGTATACACAGTAGCAAAAATCATTTGATAAGAAATCAAAGTTGGGCCAGTCTGCACATCTCAACGTTAGCTTGGAGTTGATAGCTTATACGGTGAAAGAAGAGAGAATAACTTTTTTTTTTAACCATTCAAGTCTATGGCTTTTTTGCCATTGAAATGCATTGGGAGCTCTTTTAAATATTGTTGTAGTACAAAAGGTATACAGTGCAATGGGAAAGTATTCAGACCCCTTAACTTTTTCCACATTTTGTTACGTTACAGCCTTATTCTAAAATGGATTAAATAAAAACATTTTCCTCATCAATCTACAGACAATACCCTATCATGACAAAGCAAAAACAGGTTTTTATAAATTTTTACAAATGTATAAAAAAAACAAAAACAGAAATACCTTATTTACATATGTATTCAGGCCCTTTGCTATGAGACTCGAAATTGAGCTCAGGTGCATCCTGTTTCCATTGATCATCCTTGAGATGTTTCTACAACTTGATTGGAGTCCACCTGTGGTAAATTCAATTGATTGGACATGATTTGGAAAGGCACAAACCTGTCTATATAAGGTCCCACAGTTGACAGTGCATGTCAGAGCAAAACCAAACCATGAGGTCGAAGGAATTGTCCGTAGAGCTCCGAGACAGGATATGGTTGAGGCACAGATCTGGGGAAGGGTACCAAAAAATGTCTGCAGCATTGAAGGTCCCCAAGACCACAGTGGCCTCCATCATCCTTAAATGGAAGAAGTTTAGAATAGCTTATACCATGAAACCAATTTCCAAATGTGCAGACTGTCCCAAATTGAGATTTTATTTATTTATAGCATTTACAGTGCATTCGGAAAGTATTCAAACCCCTTGACTTTTTCCACATATTGTTACATTACAGCCTTATTCTAAAATGTATTAAACCGTTTTTTTCCTCATCAATCTACACTATACCCCATAATGACAAATCAAAACAGAGATTTAGAAATGTTAGCAAATTTAAAATAAAATAAGAACTGAAATATCACATTTTAAAAGTTATTATTCTATTTACTTTTGTAAATTAAGTTTGATTATAGCTGAAAAGTTTTAGCCTATTATTTGGGGAGAGCAATATGACGGTGCATCTGGTGATGAAAATTCTATAAAAGTATTTTTTTTGGTAGTTGAAGAACTATGTAGAATAGGTTAGTCTGTAGGCCTGTTGATAGCTAGCTGTAGTTCTATATAATACATACATTCTTTAGGCTAACAATGATCACTGAAAAAGTAAATTTCCTGAAGAAAATGTGGTATGCTTGCTAGCTTGTGAAGGATCGACTGATTGATAGGATAGGATAGCCTGAGGATAGGATAGCAGTAGCAATAGCAATGACTGGTTATAGTTTAAAAGGTGGTAGATGAAAAGATGATTGGTTGATTGGTTGATTCATTGATATGATAGGATAGACTGAACATGTGAAAGTTGGTTTTGTGTCTCTAGCTTGAATAGTTAAAGAGTTCAAATTATTGTTGGTGGATATTATATGCACATTTATGCATATTTAATTCGTTAGAATTTATAGTGCAGACCAGAGCTAGACAAGAGCTAGTGCGAACCAGAGCTAGCTAGCTACGCCCAGGACCAAAGCTGGACAGGAGCTAGTGCAGACCAGAGAAGTAGTTGTGGACAGTTGTTGTGGTTGTGGTCAGTAGTTGTGTGGTCAGTAGTTGTGTAGTTGTGTGGTTGTGTTGCAGGTTCTTCGGGCTCTACAGTATGGACGTGGTCAGTAGTTGTCGTCAATAGTTGTGTGGTTGTGGTCTGTAGTTGTTGTCAGTAGATGTGTTGTTCAGTAGATGTCTGATCAGTAGTTAAGTGGTTGTGGTCACGTCACATATACAGTGCCTTGCAAAAGTATTCATCCCCCTTGGTATTTTTCCTATTTTGTTGCATTACAACCTGTAATTAAATTGTGATGAAAAGTGAAATGAAAAAAATAACTTATATCAAAAAAATCAAAAAAATAAATAACGGAAAGGTGGTGTGTGCATATGTATTCACCCCCTTTGCTATGAAGCCCCTAAATAAGATCTGGTGCAACCAATTACAGAAGTCACATAATTAGTTAAATAAAGTCCACCTGTGTGCAATCTAAGTGTCAAATGATCTCAGTCTATATACACCTGTTCTGAAAGGCCCCAGAGTCTGCAACACCACTAAGCAAGGGGCACCACTAAGCAAGGGGCACCATGAAGACCAAGGAGCTCTCTAAACAGATCAGGGACAAAGTTGTGGCGATGTACAGATCAGGGTTGGGTCATAAAAAAACATCAGAAACTTTGAACATCCCACGGAGCACCATTAAATTCATTATTAAAAAATGGAAAGAATATGGCACCACAACAAACCTGCCAAGAGAGGGCCGCCCACCAAAACTCACGGACCAGGCAAGGAGGGCATTAATCAGAGAGGCAACAAAGAGACCAAAGATAACCCTGAAGGAGCTGCAATGCTCCACAGCGGAGATTGGAGTGTCTGTCCATAGGACCACTTTAAGCTGTACACTCCACAGAGCTGGGCTTTACGGAAGAGTGGCCAGAAAAAAAGCCATTGCTTTAAGAAAAAAATACGAAAATACATTTGGTGTTCACCAAAGGGCATGTGGGAGACTCCCCAAACATATGGAAGAAGGTACTCTGGTCAGATGAGACTAAAATTGAGCTTTTTGGCCATCAAGGAAAACGCTATGTCTGGCGCAAACCCAACACCTTTCATCACCCCGAGAACACCATCGTTTTTCATCGGCAGGGACTGGAAAACTGGTCATAATTGAAGGAATGATGGATGGCGCTAAATACAGGGAAATTCTTGAAGGAAACCTGTTTCAGTTTTTCAGAGATTTGAGATTGGGATGGACGTTCACCTTCCAGCAGGACAATGACCCTAAGCATACTGCTAAAGCAACACTCGAGTGGTTTAAGGGGAACCATTGAAATGTCTTGGAATGGCTTAGTCAAAGCCCAGACCTCAATCCAATTGAGAATATGTGGTATGACTTAAAGATTGCTGTACACGAGCGGAACCCATCCTACTTGAAGGAGCTGGAGCAGTTTTGCCTTGAAGAATGGGCAAAAATCCCAGTGGCTAGATGTGCCAAGCTTAAAGAGACATATCCCAAGAGACTTGCAGCTGTAATTGCTGCAAAAGGTGGCTCTACAAAGTATTGACTTTGGGGTGAATAGTTATGCACGCTCAAGTTCTGTTTTTTTTGTCTTATTTCTTGTTTGTTTCACAATAAAAAAGATTTTGCATCTTCAAAGTGGTAGGCATGTTGTGTAAATCAAATGATACAAACCTACTCTTTCACGCCACGCTGATCTTTGGTAATAGAATACTCCTTCTACCTGTCTCTCCTTAACTTGTTTACTGGTGTTTTGTCTCACTGCCCCGCAATTTACTGCTTGCTTCTACAGCACCAACTTATGAGTTGGTCATCTCCTGCTCGTATAGTATATGTGCAGCCAGGATCCATACTGTGAGCAAGTCCTCCGCTTTCTTTCTGTTTGCCGTACTGGTGTGTGACTCAGTTGTGTGTTGCTTGTGTGTCTGCCATTTCACATGCTGTGCTTGTTTCATGAGGCAGGGAGTGCACTGTATTTGTGAACCCACTGTAGCTTACAGCAAGCTTTTAGTAAATTCCTGTCAAAAAGACAGACACGGAATCCCAGTTAGCCGCGCTAGCCTGTAGTTTGGAGGATGCTAACTAACGGTTTCAGCGCTGCAGGAGCTGTGTTTATTTTGCTCTATTCCGGGAGAATGTGGACCGTCCGGACTTTCAATGTTACAACTGTTTGCTCACAGAGGACTACAGAGGCAAAGTGGCTACTCTTAGCAAACAAGTAGCAAACTTACACAAGCTACTGGGGAATCCAAGTCCACCTACTTACTCTTTCTCTTCTACTCCGGTTGCTGGATGACGCTCTGACCTGATGGGAGTGTCGCCGCCGTGTCATCTCTCCATAACCGACTGGTCTGTGCTCTGCAGGGATCCCTCCCTGAAGGGGTCTCCCACTGGAAAATGGAGTTAGTAGGATGCTTCTGGATGACTTAGTGGATGTTCCTATTCTTGACCGTACCAACCAGCCATGGAGGCACGTCACTCGCCGTGGAAGTCGAAAGCAGTGGCCTTTGGCAATTAGGGCCTCCTTGGCAGTGGGACGCCCGGACTGAATACAGACTTCAAACAGCTTTACCGCCATGGATCCAGAGGTTCCAGCACCTTCATCCCTAGGAGCTTCTGCTTCGAGATCGGATCCGGAGGTTCCTGCGCCTTTGTCTCCTGTTCTGACTTCCTCTCCTGTGTCTTCTATGGTGAATGATGCTTCGTTGGGTATTGGAGGCTCGAACCGGGTGCCAAGAGTTGCGGGCGTACAAGATTCTGCCTCTCGCAAGTCCTCAATTGGACTCACAAATCATGCGAGGCGTAGGAATGGGCAGATATCCTCTTCCATCTCGCCGGCTGGTGTCTTAGGCAGCTCTACGGTAAGAAACGTCTCGGATCTCGAGGAAACCCTGTGCTACCCTGGTTTCTCAAATACAGGATATTACTAGGCTTCTCCCCACCGTTCTACGTCAGCACACGGAGATTGATCCTGTTGTAGTCCATGGGAGATTTAATGACATTAGGAATGGTAGCGCGGAATGGCTGAAATAGGATTTTGAAAAAATTATTGAGTCTCTCTGCTGGATACCAAAAAACGTCCTATCATTTCTGGCCCTCTGCCCTAGCTGGGTCAAGGTAGTGAACGTTTGACCAGGCTACTAGCACTTCACAACTGGCTGCGTGACTACTGCAGTTCCTTGGGTGTAACTTTTGTAGACAACTTTGACACCTCTATAAGCTGGATGGGATCAACCCTAACCATTTGGGTGCCTGGATCCTGTCCAAACTCTACAAGGAAGCGCTGAGGCAATGACTGATCAAATCAAGCTCCTCAAAGGTATTTACTCCCATTGTCATGACTTGCCCTCATGGGTTGAGGATCAAAGATGCCAGCTAGGCAAAGGTTTGAACACCCCCTTTCCTAGGGGCCAGTTTTATGACCGGTCATAACTTCCTTACAGAAACTATATTTTCCGTGCCATGCAGTATTGGGAGAGGGATTTTCCCTGTGGAACCAAGGAATTCTTCCCGCCAAGACTCTACTTCAAAGAATGTGGGACATGGTCGGTGGGGACTTAAAGAACAATCATGTCAAATTCGTTACTATGTTGTGATGTCATTAAAGACGGTGGAACAACATAACTGTATCTCTGGGGGTGTACACTTCCCAGTTATGAGGTTTGCATCTAATTGTTGTATAAAGCGAATTATTAAGTATAATAATACTTTTGTGAAGATAACAATGTGATTTTAGCATTCTAGATGAGATGATTGTTTTCCATATTGATTTGTTCTCAGTCAGTGGCCACGCTCAGATGAGCACAAACATGATGAAACGCCCCCTTTTCTACTCAAGTATAAAACCCCTCGTGACGAAATTCACCTCAGACCAAGCAGATTACGGGATAGCCTGATGTGTCGATTGTTGAGAAAAAAACAACAACGATTTAATCCATTTTAGAATAAGGCTGTAACGTAACAAATTCTGGAAAAAGTCACCCTTCCCCAGATCTGTGCCTCAACACAATCCTGTCTCGGAGCTCTACGGACAATTCCTTCGACCTCATGGCTTGGTTTTTGCTTTGACATGCACTGTCAACTGTGGGACCTTATGTAGACAGGTGTGTGCCTTTCCAACAATGTCCAATCAATTGAATTTACCACAGGTGGACACCAATCAAGTTATAGAAATATCTCAAGGAGGATCAATGGAAACAGGATGTACCTGAGCTCAATTTCGAGTCTAATAGCAAAGGGTCTGAAAACTTATTTAAATAAGGTATTTCTGTTTTTTATTTTTAATAAATTGGCAAATGTTTATAAAATCATTTTTTCACTTTGTCATTATGAGGTATTGTGTGTAGATTTATGAGGGAATAAAAAATTATAATAAGAAGAATAAGGCTGTAATCTAACAAAATGTGGAAAAAGTCAAGGGGTCTGAATACTTTACGAATGCACTGAATATCTTTTTTCATATACTTTCCTTTATTTTCCCCTAACCCTACAATCCCTCCCCTAATTGGAGTAAACTAATGGACAACAACTCTTAGGCTTCTACTTCCAGCTTATACATACTATATACATTTTACGGACACAGTATATTTTACAATATTTACATTTTATTTGTTTTTAGTCCCATCCTTCAGCTCCACTCAACCTCTCCAATCTATCTCTGAATACCATCCAGTTTTGATTTCTATTTGCCATATATTTTTCAACTGTGCTGTGATATTTCACAAAAGTTCTGAACCTTTCTATTGTCATAGATTATACATATTGTAAAAAGAAATAAAAATACATTTTCAAAAAGTATTATTATATTATTCATCGATTGACTATGACTTTTTACATCACCCATCACTTACATTTACATTTTAGTCATTTAGCAGACGCTCTTATCCAGAGCGACTTACAGTTAGTGAGTGCATATTTGCAGAGGGAGACATAACTCGGGGCATCTAAAGCACATTTCCTGCATTTCTACACAATCTAATATGACCCATGGCCCTTCTAGCAATCTCTATTTTGAACAACAAAAAGTAAGCAGAAATGCCCACAGTCATCAAGCTAGGTAAGAGATTATTAAACATGTTTAAGTGAGTGATAAGACTGAACTAGATCCATGATTTTTCAATAATCAATATTATGTTGCACCTTTAACCAATGGCCTAACAAATGAACAGCTCTTACAAATAAAGTACAAAGACAACTTTTGATTGTCTTTAAGACATCCTCTATATCAAATTTCAGCTAGACCGCCCAGCCAACCCGAGCTGCCTACACGCCCGACTCCCACCAGTCTAATCAATAACTCAACTCTCTCCCCAACACAACTTCCTTCCCATCTTTTTTTTTTTATGTCTCAAGGGAAACGTTTGGAAAACAAAATTTAAATGAAAACACACATACACCTACACATTAACACACAGAAACAGTACACCCTCCATATAATTAATATCATAGGCCTGATAGTACTGTGGAGCGCATTTTACTTGCACACAATATAGCTTTGTCACCCCGTCCTGCCCCTAGGGGTCCACGGCCCTGTATTGCCCCAACCCAACACACCCCACTCAGCTTTAGGATCTTAGTGAAACATTCATTATTGGTTTCAGGTGTGTTAGGCCAAGGCCAGAGTGACACCAGTACAGCAGACCCCCAGGGCCGGGACTGTGCAGCCCAGCAGCAAGGGATTGCCTAAATCTCCCCTGACGTGGGCATGTTTTCAATACAGACTCCTTTTGTCGTACAGTATTCCATAAAAGGCATCCAGACCTTTTGAAAGTTGGACAGTATATGCTTAATCTTAAAACAAATCTAGTGATACTGTACATAACATTTCTTCCATACATTGTGGGAGGATAACCAACCTTCCAATTAATGGTAATGCATTTTTTAGGTTACACAGTTTCTTCTGAAAACAGTCTCCAGTATCAACATTTTCAAGCAAACAAAAATAGGGAGAAGGGAGAAGCTGTAGACATGCTGAGATAAAAGAACATACTCTTTGCCAGAATTCAGCCAGCCTTCACAAGACCACAACATATGCAAATATGTCACCTTTTGTGCTTTACACCTCCAGCAAAATAATACAATTTCTGAGTACATAATATTCAGTTTCACTTGCATATAGTACGTTCTATGGATGGTCTTAAACTGCAGTAATTTATGTCTGTAATTATATGAACATGACTGGGCATTCTAACATATCTGTATCCATTCATCATCATCAATAGCATCTCCCAGGTCTTCCCCACATTTTTGTTTTACATTTTTTGTAGGTTTGTCAGACTGCCTTAAAATAGCAACTGGCTTATCCAGTGTTTGCTGGACAGAGAGAATAAAATGTTGCATCTACAAAAATTTTACCCACCTCTGTCACAGACTGGTCTTCCCTGGCTGCCTGACCCTGCTGAGACCCCTGTCACCATCTGATCCTCCTAAGATGAGGCATGACAAATAATTACCTTGGTGTACATTTATACATTACATTATCCAAGAATAGAATCAATGGTTCAATAATTGAAATGACCATTATTCCCAGATCCTAGACTGTAGCTTTAAGTGTAACAAGGTGAGTAGGACGGAGTCAGGCGCAGGAGGTGAGAATCAAAGAATATGGTTTATTTGGCCAATACAGCAGTCCACAGCAATGCGTAAACCAAATACAGTGCGACTTAAATGCGTACTGGGAAAACAAAACACACGGGTGAATATCCCGGCAATAAAAATTACATAATGCTCAACACGAGCTAGCGACACCTCCACATGGAGCAATAACACACAAAGACATTGGGGAGCAGAGGGAATAATTATACTGAGACTGATGAGGGGATATGTACCAGGTGTTTGTGAAAAACAAGACAAAACCAATGGAATTATAAAAAGAGGAGCAGCATTGGCTAGAAGGCCGGTGACAACGAACGCCGAAGCCTGCCCGAACAAGGAGATGAGGCAGCTTCGGAGGGAGTCGTGACATTAAGCTTAAGCTGCTGTCCTGTAGCTACAGTAGGTCTACCCATCAATTCAAGATGGAACTTTGCATCATTCACTGAATATACTGCAAAATTCACCTGAGCTCCGTAGACTGGTCTTCCCTGGCTGTCTGACCCTGCTGCGACCCCTGTCACCATATGATCCTGCTAAAACATGATGAGCATAGTGTTGTGTACTGACTGCACTAGAGGGCTGCATTCCCAAGGGATGCCTGCGGGACCTGCGGGTCCCGACAGAGATCATTGCGGCGCGGTCTGCATTTTTCATGCTGCAGGCGGGAGCGGGCAGTCAGACAGACGACTTTAATATATTGTTGTTGTCCAACAGATTATTTTGAATCCGTCCTCTTTCTGCTTTGTATGCGTTAGCCTACCTATTGTATTAAAAGCACATATTTTTCGTATTATTCACACACTCAGAATTTGCTGCTTCAACTTTAGTTTCCTACTTCTCCTAGTTGGGCATGAGAGTTCAAGTGCGTATATTAAGCTGCCTACATGGGCGGAGAATCACGTGGCAGTTAACTTGAATATGAAATAAGCTTAAATATGATTGGAATGTAGTTTACTACAGTGTCTGTAAATAAATATTGATAATGAAAAGAAGTGGAGGGCACCCACTCCGACCCAGGACCTCCACACCCCACTTTTTCACCTGTGGAATTGTCTGAGACCAGCCACCCGGACAGCTGAGGAAACTGTGGGCTTGCACAACCAGATAATGTCTGCACAAACTGTCAGAAACCGTCTCAGGGAAGCTAATCTGCATGCTCGTCGTTCTCACCAGGGTCTTGACCTGAATGCAGTTCAGCATCGTAACTGACTTCAGTGGGCAAATGCTCACCTTCGATGGCTACTGGCACACTGGAGAAGTGTGTTCTTCATGGATGAATCCAGGTTTCAACTGTGGGCGAGCAGTTTGCTGATGTCAACGTTGTGCACAGCGTGCCCAATGGAGGCGGTGGGGTTATGGTATGGGCAGGCATAAGCTACGGACAACGAACACAATTGCATTTTATCGATGGCAATTTGAATGCACAGAGATACCGTGATGAGATCTTGAGACCCCATTGTTGTGCCATTCATCCTCCGCCATCACCTCATGTTTCAGCATGATAATGCATTGCCCCATGTTGCAAGGATCTGTACACAATTCCTGGAAGCTGAAAATGTCCCAGTTCTTTTTATTATTATTAAAATTATAATTTTTTATTTTTATTTTTATTATTATTATTATTATTATTTTTTTCGGGGGGAATGGATCAGCTTAATATTGCAGATAGATTGTATCTTCTATCAATGTAATTGTCTGCATCACTTCCAATCCCCCATGTTTTTATTTATTTTTTATATATATATATTCCCCTTTATTACTTTTCAACCCCACCATCCTTTCCCTACTTGGAGTAAATTAGTGAACAACAACGCCCAGGCCTCTACTTCCGGTCTATACTTACTATCTACACCTTATGGACAGAGTTAATTTTACAATAATTCTATATATATATATATATATATATATATATATATATATATATATATATTTTTTTTTTTATTTTTATTTTTATTTTGCTCCTGAACTTCTTCTACTCTCAACCTCTCCGATCATTTTCATGGTGTCCATCCGGTTTGCTTCTAAATGCCATATCTTTCTAACTGTGCTCTTTACCAAAAGCTCCCAACATACAACCTATATACTTATTATGGACACAGTATGCTTACATTATTAGCTATCTGTGTTATTATTTGTTGTTATTTGTTATTAGTCCCATCCTTCAACTCTATTCAATACCTCCCATCTATCTCTTAACACCATCCATATAGGATTTCTATTTGCCATATATATTTCAACCGTACTGTGATGTTTTACAAAAGTTCTGAACCTTTCTATTCTCATTGCTTCTACAGATTGTGAATTAAAAATAAACATTTTTGCTAAAAGTATTATTATATTATTGATTGTCCCAGTTCTTCCATGGCCTGCATACTCACCAGACATGTCAACCATTGAGCATGTTTGAAATGTTCTGGATCGACATGTAGGACAACGTGTTCCAGTTCCTGACAATACAGTGCCTTGCAAAAGTATTCATCCCCCTTGGCGTTTTTCCTATTTTGTTGCATTACAACCTGCAAGTCAAATGGATTTTTATTTGGATTTCATGTAATGGACATACACAAAATAGTTGAAATTGGTGAAGTGAAAAGAAAAAAATAACTTGTTTCAAAAAATTCTAAAAAATAAATTACGGAAAGGTGGTGTGTGCATATGTATTCACCCCCTTTGCTATGAAGCCCCTAAATAAGATCTGGTGCAACCAATTAACTTCAGAAGTCACATAATTAGTTAGATTGCACACAGGTGGACTTTATTTAAGTGTCACATGATCTCAGTCTATATACACCTGTTCTGAAAGGCCCCAGAGCCACTAAGCAAGGGGCACCACCAAGCAAGGGGCACCATGAAGACCAAGGAGCTCTCCAAACAGGTCAGGGACAAAGTTGTGGCGAAGTACAGATCAGGGTTGGGTCATAAAAAAACATCAGAAACTTTGAACATCCCACGGAGCACCATTAAATCCATTATTAAAAAATGGAAAGAATATGGCACCACAACAAACCTGCCAAGAGAGGACCACACACCAAATTTCACGGACCAGGCAAGGAGGGCATTAATCAGAGAGGCAACAAAGAGACCAAAGATAACCCTGAAGGAGCTGCAAAGCTCCACAGCGGAGATTGGAGTATCTGTCCATAGGATCACTTTAAGCCGTACACTCCACAGAGCTGGGCTTTACGGAAGAGTAGCCAGAAAAAAAGCCATTGCTTTAAGAAAAAAATAAGAAAATACGTTTGGTGTTCACCAAAAGGCATGTGGGAGACTCCCCAAATATATGGAAGAAGGTACTCTGGTCAGATGAGACTAAAATGTAGCTTTTTGGCCATCAAGCAAAATGCAATGAATAGTTATGCACGCTCAAGTTCTGTTTTTTTGTCTTATTTTTTGCATCTTCAAAGTGGTAGGCATGTTGTGTAAATCAAATTATACAACCCCCCCCCAATTTTAATTCCAGGTTGTAAGGCAACAAAATAGGAAAAATGCCAATGGTTGTGAATACTTTCACAACCCACTGTATCCAAGAAACTTCGCACAGCCATTGACGAATGGTCTAGAATGTAATTGTATGCTGTAGCATTACGATTTACCTTCACTGGAACTAAGGGGCCTATCCCGAACCATGAAAAACAGCCCCAGACCATTATTCGTCCTCCACCAAACTTTACAGTTGGCACTATGCATTCAGGCAGGTAGTGTTCTCCTGGCATCTGCAAAAAAAATATTGCTCCATTGAACTGCCAGATGTTGAAGCGTGATTCATCGTTTCCACTGGCCCAGAGTCCAATGGCGGCGAGCTTTACACCACTCCAGCCGATGCTTGGCATTGCGCATGGTGATCTTAGGCTTGTGTGTGTGGCTGATCAGCCATTGAAACCCATTTCATGAAGCTCCCGAAAAAACAGTTATTTTGCTGACGCTGCTTTCAGAGGCAGTTTGGAACTCGGTAGTGAGTTTTGCAAACGAGGACAAACATTTACGCACTACGCACTTCAGCACTCGGCGGTCCCGTTCTGTGAGCTTATATGGCCTACCACTTAGCAGATGAGTCGTTGTTGCTCCTAGACGTTTACACTTCACAATAACAGCACATACGGTTGACTGGGTCAGCTCTAGCAGGGCAGACATTTGACGAACTGACTTGTTGGAAAGGTGGCATCCTATGACGGTGCGACGTCAAAAATAACTGAGCTCTTCAGCACGGGCCATTCTACTGCCAATGTTTGGCTATGGAAATTGCATGGCTGTGTGCTCAATTTTATACACCTGTCAGCAATGGGTGTGGCTGAAATAGCCGAACCCTAATTTGATGGGGTGTCCACATATTATTGCACATACAGTGCCTTCGGAAAGTATTCAGACCCATTTGACTTTTTCCACATTTTGTTACGTTACAGCCTTATTCTAAAATGGATAAAAAAATTAAAAAAACATGTCTTCAGCAATCTACACACCAAATCCCATAATGACAAAGCGAAAACAGGTGTTTATTATACATTTTGGAAAATTCATAAAAAATATGGGATTCGAAATTGAGCTCAGGTGCATCCTGTCTCCATTGATCATTCTTGAGATGTTTCTACAACTTGATTGGAGTCCACCTGTGGTAAATTCAATTGATTGGACATGATTTGGAAAGGCACACACCTGTATAAATAAGGTCCCACAGTTGACAGTGCATGTCAGAGCAAAAACCAAGCCAGGAGATCGAAGGAATTGTCCGTAGAGCACCGAGACAGGATTGTGTCGAGGCACAGATCTGGGGAAGGGTATTAAAAAATGTGCACATCATTGAAGGTCCCCAAGAACACAGTGGCCTCCATCATTCTTAAATGCAAGAAGTTTGGAACCACTAAGACTCTTCCTAGAGCTGGCCGCCTGGCCAAACTGAGCAGTCGGGGGAGAAGGGTCTTGGTCAGGGAGGTGACCAAGAACCCGATGGTCACTTTGACAGAGCTCTAGATTTCCTCTGTGGAGATGGGAGAACCTTCCAGAAGGACAACCATCTCTGCAGCACTCCACTAATCAGGCCTTTATGGTAGAGTGACCAGACGGAAGCCACTCCTCAGTAAAAGACACATGACAGCCCGCTTGGAGTTTGCCAAAAGGCACCTAAAGACTCTCAGACCATGACAACCATGCCAAGCGTCATGTCTGGAGGAAACATGGCACCATCCCTACGGTGAAGTATGGTGGTCGGCAGCATCATGCTGTGGGGATGTTTTTCAGCGGCAGGGACTGGAAGACTAGTCAGGATCAAGGCAAAGATTAACAGAGCAAAGTACAGAGAGATCCTTGATGAAATCCTGCTCCAGAGCGGTCAGGTCCTCAGACTGGGGTGAAGGTTGACCTTCCAACAGGACAACGACCCTAAGCACACAGCCAAGACAACGCAGGAGTGGTTTTGGGAAAAGTCTCTGAATGTGCTTGAGTTGCCCAGCCAGAGCCCCGATTTGAACCTGATCAAACATCTCTGGAGAGACCTGAAAATAGCTGTGCAGCAACGCTCCCCATCCAACCTGACAGAGCTTGAGAGGATCTGCAGAAAAGAATGGGAGAAACCCCCCAAATACAGGTGTGCCAAGCCTGTAGCGTCATACCTAAGAAGACTCGAGGCTGTAATCGCTGCCAAAGGTACGTCAACAAAGTGCTGAGTAAAGGGTCTGAATACTTATGTAATTGTGATATTTCAGTTTCTAAAAACCTGTTTTTGCTTTGTCATTATGGGGTATTGTGTGTAGATTGATGAGGGGCGAAAAAAACGATTTAATCAATTTTAGATTAAGGCTGTAACGTAACAAAACGTGAAAAAATTCAAGAGGTCTATATACATTTTTACATTTTAGTCATTTAGCAGAAGCTCTTATCCAGAGCGACTTACAGTTAGTGAGTTCATACATTTTCATACTTTTTTCATACTGGCCCCCCGTAGGAAACGAACCCACAACCCTGGCGTTGCAAGCACCATGCTCTACCAACTGAGCTACACGGGGCCCATACTTTCCGAATGTTCTGTATATGCCAATTATTTGATGGTCCGACCGCATTCAGTCCCCTATCAACACTTTTTAAACTTTTGGAGCCAGCGAGAATGACATAAGAAAGTAGTCAAGACGACTAGCTTCATTGAGCCTCTGCCATGTATATCTCACTAGGTCAGGATATTTAAGCCTCCATATATCCATTAGTTCCAATATATCCATGATATTTGTGATTTCCTGAAGTGCATGAGGGTGATAGTTTGTAGTGTGATTTTTTTTACGGTACATTGAGGTATTTAAAACCATATTATAATCTCCCACCATAATAATAGTGTATTGTATTGCTTGTAAGCTTGATATATTATTATATAGATTTTCAAAGAAGCGTGGATCATCATTATTTGGAGAGTATAGATTCATGAGCCAAATCGGTTTATGGTCCAATAACATATTTAAAAGAATCTATCAACCTTGAGGATCTGTTTAAACAATTTGCACATTCGGATCAACATCATTGTTAATTAATAGCATCACCCCTTTTGAGTTTCTTTGCCATGGGAGTATATTTGGAATCTTCCTGTATTTAGTGCCATTCATCATTCCTTCAATTCTGACCAGTTTCCCAGTCCCTGCCGATGAAAAACATCTCCACAGCATGATGCTGCCACCACCATGCTTCACTGTGGGGATGGTGTTCTCGGGATGATGAGAGGTGATGGGTTTGCGCCAAACATAACGTTTTCCTTGATGGCCAAAAAGCTCAATTTTATTCTAATCTGACCAGAGTACCTTCTTCCATATGTTTGGGGAGTCTCCCACATAGCTTTTGGCGAACACCAAACGTGTTTGCTTATTTTTTTCTTAAAGCAATGGCTTTTTTCTGGCCACTCTTCCATAAAGCCAAGCTCTGTGGAGTGTACGGCTTAAAGTGGTCCTATGGACAGATACTCCAATCTCCGCAGGGGAGCTTTGCAGCTCCTTCAGGGTTATCTTTGGTCTCTTTGTTACCTCTCTGATTAATGTCCTCCTTGCCTGGTCCGTGAGTTTTGGTTGGCGGGCCTCTCTTGGCAGGTTTGTTGTGGTGCCATATTCGTTCAATTTTTTAATAATGGATTTAATGGTGCTCCGTGGGATGTTCAAATGTTCTGATGTTTTTTTATGACCCAACCCTGATCTGTACTTATCCACAACATTGTCCCTGACCTGTTTGGCGTGCTCCTTGGTCTTTATGGTGCCACTTGCTTGGTGGTGCCCCTTCTTTAGTGGTGTTGCAGACTCTGGGGCCTTTCAGAACAGGTGTATATAGACTGAGATCATGTGACAGATCATGTGACACTTAGATTGCACACAGGTGGACATTATTTAACTAATTATGTGACTTCTGAAGGTAGTTGGTTGCACCGGATATTATTTAGAGGCTTCAGAGCAAAGGGGGTGAATACATATGCATGCACCACTTTTCCGTTATTAATATTCTTTGAAACAAGTTTTTTTTTTTTTTTCATTTCACCAATTTGGACTATTTTGTGTGTGTCCATTACATGAAATCCAAATAAAAATCAATTTAAATTACAGGTTGTAATGCAACAAAATAGGAAAAATGCCAAGGGGGATGAATACTTTTGCAAGGCACTGTATGTGTTTGTAAACATAGCATAAAAAATTACCATGATGATTGAGTGTCCATATAGCTGTACCATGATATTTGTACAGTTAAACATACTGTAGGTGTAAAGTACCATAAAGACCAACCAGCCATGGAGATATGTCACTCGCCGTGGAAGTCGAAAACAGCGTCCTCAGGCAACAGGGGCCGCCTTGGAGATGTTAAGCCCGGACCGGACAAAGACCAGAAACAGCTTCGCCACCGTGGATCCAGAGGTTCCGGCGCCTTCTTCCCTGGGGGCTTCCGATTCGAGATCGGATCCTGAGATACCTGCGCCTTCATCCTCTGTTCTGTCTCCCTCTCCGGTGGCTTCTACCTCAGGTTCAGATCCTCAGCGCCTCCACCCTCATCAGACCGTGAGGCTGTCTGAGACTCCGGCCCATTCATCATCCACAATTGATACTACAGCTGGCTCAGGTCCATCGGTCCCCACCACCCTTCGGTCCTTGAGGGGTTTGCCAGACCTCCTCAGCCATTGCACCATCTGTCGTCATCAGCAGTTCTATTGTAAGAAACATCTTGGTTCTCTGGGCAAAAACCCTGTGCTACCCTGGAGCACAAGTACAGGACACTATAAGACTGCTTCGACCGTTCTATGACAGATGCTGGGACCTGACTCTGTCGTAGTTCATGTGGGGTGAAACGACATTACGAGAGCTAGCTCGGAACTTCTGAAAATGTATTAAAAGAAAACTGAAAGATTCCAAAAAGCGGGCAATTCTTTCAGGTCAAGTATCATCGTTGGGCCGCGGGTGTGAAAGGTTCAGCAGGCTACTGGAATTACAGTGGCTAAAAGATCAGTGTAGCTCTGTTGGAATCAATTTTATAGAGAACTTCGACACCTTCTGGAAACAGAAGATGCTCTACAGCAATGACGGAGTCCATCCAAATCATTTTGGCTCCTGGACTCTGTCCACGCATTTCAAAGATGCATTGAGACAATGACCCAAGACCAGCTCAGTTAATCCCTACCATTGTGTCGCTGAGTTGTCATAATGCTACAGCAAATGTACATTATCCCAGGGGTGATGGCAGACACAATGTAAGTAGCCTAATGTATGTCCCTCTAACTGCCCTGAATGCCTCTGTTGGTCCTACAGTTATTGCAGTAATCATGTGCCTATGAACCAGAGTTATATTGTTAGCACTGAGTCTGTGTGCCCTAGTAGGAAGTCCACTGTGTGCAGCTCACCCTGCACTATCAGCTCAAATATAAATAACATGAGCATGTCTACTTTTGATACACTTTGCAGTAAAGCAATAAAAACAATCAAGCATCCCAGAAAAGTGCTAGAAATAGCCCACATGAATATATGTAGCCTAAGAAACAAGGTTCATGAAATCAATCTTGCTAGTAATAGATGACATTCATATTCTGACCATCTCTGAACCTCACTTATATAATACCTTTGATGCTACAGTGGTAGAAATACATGGTTACAACATCTACAGAAAAGACAGAAATGCCAATGGGGTTGGATTACATCTTCAAACTAAGGGCAACCATGGAATCCGTGACAGGGAGACACGTTCATCCATACTTGATGTATATGGGTAAGATAGTCTAGCTAGCTACATTTTCAGATATTACAAGTTTCTAATTTTGACAGAAAGTGGTTTCTTGTCAAGTTAAAGTGTACTCTTAGCTAGCTAATGTTACGTGTATGATCTTATTATTCGTATCTCAGAGCAATTTGCTTGTTAACATTGAACTTGGTTGGTTAGCTACCTGCAGATTCATGCAGGGTAGTAAAGTCATGAGTTGGGATTATCGTTCATTGTTTAACTAGCTAGCTAACTTTAGCTGGCTGGTTTGCTAGCTAACGTTACATATATGATCTTATTACACTGCTCAAAAAAATAAAGGGAACACTAAAATAACACATCCTAGATCAGAATGAATCAAATAATCTTATTAAATACTTTTTTCTTTACATAGTTGAATGTGCTGAAAACAAAATCACACAAAAATTATCAATGGAAATCAAATTGATCAACCCATGGAGGTCTGGATTTGGAGTGACCCTCAAAATTAAAGTGGAAAACCACACTACAGGCTGATCCAACTTTGATGTAATGTCCTTAAAACAAGTCAAAATGAGGCTCAGTAGTGTGTGTGGCCTCCACGTGCCTGTATGACCTCCCAACAACGCCTGGGCATGCTCCTGATGAGGTGGCGGATGGTCTCCTGTGGGATCTCCTCCCAGACCTGGACTAAAGCATCCGCCAACTCCTGGACAGTCTGTGGTACAACGTGGCGTTGGTGGATGGAGCGAGACATGATGTCCCAGATGTGCTCAATTGGATTCAGGTCTGGGGAACGGGCGGGCCAGTCCATAGCATCAATGCCTTCCTCTTGCAGGAACTGCTGACACACTCCAGCCACATGAGGTCTAGCATTGTCTTGCATTAGGAGGAACCCAGGGCCAACTGCACCAGCATATGGTCTCACAAGGGGTCTGAGGATCTCATCTCGGTACCTAATGGCAGTCAGGCTACCTCTGGCGAGCACATGGAGGGCTGTGCAGCCCCCCAAAGAAATGTCACCCCACACCATGACTGACCCACCGCCAAACCGGTCATGCTGGAGGATGTTGCAGGCAGCAGAACGTTCTCCACAGCATCTCCAGACTCTGTCACGTCTGTCACATGTGCTCAGTGTGAACCTGCTTTCATCTGTGAAGAGCACAGGGCGCCAGTGGCGAATTTGCCAATCTTGGTGTTCTCTGGCAAATGCCAAACGTCCTGCACGGTGTTGGGCTGTAAGCACAACCCCCACCTGTGGACGTCGGGCCCTCATACCACCCTCATGGAGTCTGTTTCTGACCGTTTGAGCAGACACATGCACATTTGTGGCCTGCTGGAGGTCATTTTGCAGGGCTCTGGCAGTGCTCCTCATGCTCCTCCTTGCACAAAGGTGGAGGTAGCAGTCCTGCTGCTGGGTTGTTGCCCTCCTACGGCCTCCTCCACATCTCCTGATGTACTGGCCTGTCTCCTGGTAGCGCCTCCATGCTCTGCACACTACGCTGACAGACACAGCAAACCTTCTTGCCACAGCTCGCATTGATGTGCCATCCTGGATGAGCTGCACTACCTGAGCCACTTGTGTGGGTTGTAGACTCCGTCTCATGCTACCACTAGAGTGAAAGCACCGCCAGCATTCAAAAGTGACCAAAACATCAGCCAGGAAGCATAGGAACTGAGAAGTGGTCTGTGGTCACCACCTGCAAAAGCAGTCCTTTATTGGGGGTGTCTTGCTAATTGCCTATGATTTCCACCTGTTGTCTATTCTATTTGCACAACATTATGTGAAATATATTGTCAATCAGTGTTGCTTCCTAAGTGGACAGTTTGATTTCACAGATGTGTGATTGACTTGGAGTTACATTGTGTTGTTTAAGTGTTCCCTTTATTTTTTTGAGCAGTGTGTTTGTATCTCAGAGCCATTTGCTTGGCTAGTTATTGCCTAATGTTAGCTAGCTAAAATTGCCCCTGGTTGGTTAGATACCTGCAGATTCATGCAGGGCACTAACCTCATGAGTTGGGATTATGGTTCATTGTGTAGCTAGCTAGCTAGCCACATGTCTTAACAAAAGACTCCACTATGCAAGTAACCATTTCGGGTGCGTTCGTAAATTCAGTCAGAGTATGCCAGAGCGCAGAATAACTGATGAATTTACAAACACACAACACCCGTTGAATATGGCTGGTGTCAGTAAACGTCGGCAAAAAAGCGTAATGAAATTGTTGCCAGCGGAACAGTTACAGTCACCAAAGCTCTGGATAACATGAAAACAGCCTAACCAGCTCTGCTAGGGCGAATACAATGGTCAGAGAACACACCACTGACCATTTTACACCCCACTGACCATTTTACTTGCCCTAGCAGAGCTGAATAGGCTGTTTTCATGTTATCCAGAGGTTAACAATGAACCATAATCCCAATGTTGTGTCTGGAAGTAGCTAGCAAGCTAGCCAATGTTAGCCAGTTAGCTTGGGTGCTTGACTGCCATTGTGAGGTCAGAACACTCGGGAATGAACCCTACTCATCGGCCAGAGCGTCAAGAGTGTACTCTGAACACTCCGAGAGCGAAACGAGATGGGTGGGGCTAAAGCTTAAGAGGGTGTGAACGATGCTGAATGGGTGTAGACAATGAAGAGCTCTTCAGTAGGTAACAAAACATTCAAAGGCCATTTTCTCAAAATTGAGATTACAAGTTTATCAACTTTCAAAGCAGAATTACTTTCCAACTGTTCCCTTAAATGCAGTGTATGATATACCATTTTGTAGCTCTGTGTCTCAGCTTTTATCCAATGTAAAAAACACCATTTCAAATGTTGCTACATAAGACCGAATCAAGGCGGTCGGTCACATTTATGAAATTGCTTATTCCAGTTACTAATAAGGATGCATCAATTGAAAAATTATATGGCTGAGGGGCAAAAGTAATGGCAATTTAGTCTGGCTGCACAACCGATTGGCAAACATACTGCGAATTGAGAAATAATGTGACTAAACTGAATACAAAGAAGAAGAAACTATGCTATGAAACAAAGATAAATTATATGAAGAATTATAGCAAAAAGTTTTGGAGCACCTTAAATGAAAATTTTGGAAAGAAGGCAAACTCAGCTCCATCATTCATTGAATCAGATGGCTCATTCATCCCAAAACCCAATTATATTGCCAACTACTTTAAGGAATTTTTCTTTTGCAAGATAAACAAACTTAGGCATGACATGCCAGCAACCAACAGCGACACTACACATCCAAGTATAACTGACCAAATTATGAAAGACAAGCATTGTAATTTTTTATTCCGTAAAGTGAGTGTGGAAGAGGTAAATTTTTTTGGGTTGTCTATCAACAATGACAAGCCACCAGGGTCTGACAACTTGGATGGAAAATTACTGAGGATAATAGCGGACGATATTGGCACTCTTAATTGCCATATCTTCAGTCTAATCCTACTAGAAAGTGTGTGCCCTCAGGCCTGGAGGGAAGCAAAAGTAATTTCTCTACCCAAGAATAGTAAAGCCCCCTTTACTGGCTCAAATAGCCGACCAATCAGCCTGTTACCAACCCCTAGTAAACTTTTGGAAAGAATGTGTGCTATTGTGCTATTTTATAGTTAACAAATTGACAACAGACTTTCATCACGCTTATAGTGAAGGACTTTCAACATGCACATCACTTACACAAATGACTGATGATTGGCTGAGAGGAATTTATGATAAAAAGATTGTGGGGGCTGTTTTGTTAGACTTGATTGCGGCTTTTTACATTATTGATCATAGTCTGCTGCTGGAAAAACGTATGTGTTATGGCTTTACACCGCCTGCTATATTGTGGATAAATAGTTACTTGTCTAACAGAACACAGAGGGTGTTATTTAATGGAAGCCTCTCCAACATAATCCAGGTATAATCAGGAATTCCCCAGGGCAGCTGTCTAGGCTCCTTACTTTTTTCATCCTTACTAATGACATGCCACTGGCTTTGAGTAAAGCGAGTGTGTGGATGACTCAACACTATAGACTTCAGCTACTACAGCGACTGAAATGACTGCAACACTTAACAAAGAGCTGCAGTTGGTTTCAGAATGGGTGGCAAGGAATAAATTAGTCCTAAATATTTCAAAAGCTAAAAGCATTGAATTTGGGACAAATCATTCACTAAACCCTAAACCTAAACTAAATATTGTAATTAATAATGTGGACATTGAGCAAGTTGAGGTGACTAAACAGTTTGGAGTAACCCTGGATTGTAAACTGTCATGGTCAAAACATGTTGATACAACAGTAGCTAAGATGGGGAGAAGTCTGTCCATAATATCGCGCTGCTCTGCCTTCTTAACAACAGTATCAACAAGGCAGGTCCTACATGCCCTAGTTTTGTCGCACCTTGACTACAGTTCAGTCGTGTGGTCAGGTGCCACAAAGAGTGACTTAGGAAAATTACAAGTGGCTCAAAACAGGGCAGCACGGCTGGCCCTTAAATGTACACGGAGAGCTAATGTTAATAATATGCACGTCGATCTCTCATGGCTCAAAGTGGCTCCCTACTTGTTTTTGTAAGAAGTGGTGACAAGCTGAATGCACCAAGCTGTCTGTTTAAACTACTAGCACACAGCTCGGACACCCATGCATACCCCACAGGACATGCCACCCTTGAATGAGTGGGTGTGTTCGAACTTTTGACTGGTACCGTACACCAGGACGAGGACTTGCAGATGTCAAGCTCTTTCCAAAAGCCTAATCTCTGATGAAGCAAGCTTAATGACACATGTTGTTTGCTTAGCTAGCCAGCTATCTACATGCCATATCCCTGTAATGCTTAGAGAATATCTCATGTCAAGTGTTATTGAAGTGCTGTGGTTGCAGGTTCACCTGACTCATCTAAAGCCTATTCTTTTGGTGTTTCTTTAGGCCAACAAATGCTAACAGTCAGTATCTAAATAATGTGTGTGAAATGGTTGATAGTGTATGTGATGTAAACAGAGAGGTCTACTTTCTTGGGGACCTGAATATTGACTGGTTATTAATCAACCTACCATGGTGTTTACAAACACTACAGGAACAAGATCATCCACATGTATTGATCACATTTTTACTAATACTGTTGAACTTTGTTCTAAAGCTGTATCCGTACCCATTCGATGCAGTGATCAGTGATCAGTGGCTATATTGTTGTGGAAAATAATCACTATACTTTATTAAAAATCAAAGTTCTTCCAGAGTTTTTGTAGAATCAAGATTTGACTTTATTTACAATTCAAACAAAGCCATGCTGATCTGCAGAGTAGCCCATTTTCTCTCTCTCTCCTCCCCCTCTATATAGTCTCATTCACACACATCCTAGCTTAAAATCCCTCCCTCTTCAGTTTACCGCTCTCTATCGCTCCACCCACTTCCTTTGTCTATGATGGCGGCTAAATTGAACTTTTATTCAGTTCAGAATCAATAGTAATACAATCAATCAATACCTTATCTTGCAAAAACACTCATGTTTAGTTTAAACTATGTTCAACCCCAGCTCTCCTGAGCTTGACCTGAAGATTGATTGTTGGACATGACAGGTTCACACTTAATCTTTCAAAAACACCCAAACCTACTCCTCTTCCCCTCCCACCATGCTGTAATACTCATGACTATTCTAAACACTGTTCAACTTTGGCTCCGCTCTCAGAACCTTTGTTTGAGGAGAGATGCATTAGGTCACAGTCTGGTTTCAGTCTCTGATAAGGTAGGACAGCCATGGATTTAAGTAAGAGAGAGCAATTCGACCCTAGGTCAGATTCCCACTTCACCCACACACACACAGTGAAATGACCCAATTAAGTTCTTGCCTAGCAACAGAGAATTCTAACTATATGTTTGTGATTAACTCAGTTTTATCTCATAGTCCACTACAAAATCTCCCTCAATATCCAGGAAAGGCAAAGTTACAAAAGCTGGTCCTAAAATAGTGTATAAGAGATCATACAAAATATTTTGCTGTGATGTTTATGTGGATGATGTTAAAAATATTTGTTGGTCTGATGTGAATAATAAGGACAATCCAGACGCTGCACTTGATTAATTTATGAAATTGCTACTTCCAATTACTGATAAGCATGCATATGTTAAGAAAAGGACTGTTAGAACTGTTAAGGCTCCATGGATTGATGAGGAATTGAACAAATGTATAGTTGAAATACATCAGGCAAATGGAGTGGCTAATAAGTCTGGCTGCACATCTAACTGGCTGACTTACTGCAAATTTAGAAATTATGTGACTAAACTCAACAAAAAGAAGAAGAAACTGTATTATGAAGCCAAGATCAATGATAAAAAGAATGATGGAAATAAACATTTTAATAAACAAGTACTTTTTAAATGAAATTATGGGCAGAAAGAAAAATTCAACTCCATCTTTCAATGACTCAGATGGCTTATTCATCACAAAACCATTTGATGCTGCCAATTACTTTAATGATTACTTCATTGGCAAAGTGGGCAAACCTAGGCAGGATATGCCAACAACAAACAGTGTGCCATTGTATTCATGCATAAAAAATAAATAAATAAAATAATAAAAGCATTGTAAGTTTGAATTTTGTAAAGTTAGTGTGGGAGAGTTGGAAAAATTACTGTTATCAATCAATAATGACAAACCTCCTCGCATTGACAACTTCGATTGAAAGCTACTCAGGATGGTAGATGACTCTATGGCCACTCCTATCTGCCAGGTCTTTAATCTGAGTCTAGAGGAAGCTGTTTGTCCTCAGGCCTGGAGTGAAGCCAAAGTCATTCCGATACCCAAGAGTGGTAAAGCGGCCTTTACTGGTTCTAACAGCAGACCTATCAGCTTGCTGCCAGCTCATATAATATAATATGCCATTTAGCAGACGCTTTTATCCAAAGTGACTTACAGTCATGTGTGCATACATTTTTACGTTTCATAGCAAACTGTTGGGACCAAATACAATGCTAATTCTCAGTAAACAAATTGACAACAGACTTTCAGCATATTTATAGAGAAGTGCACTCAACATGTACTGCACTGACACAAATGACTGATGATCGGTTCAAAGAAATTGATAATAAGAAGATTGTGGGAGCTGTACTGTTAGATTTCATTGCAGCCGTTGATAATATTGACCATAACCTGTGGACGAGAAAACATATGTTTTGTGTCTTTTCAACCTCTGCCATATCGTGGATTCAGAGCACTCTATCTAATAGAACTCAGAGGGTTTTCTTTAATGGAAGCCTCTCTAATGTCAAACATGTATGGTGTAGTGTACCGCAGGGCAGTTCTCTATGCCCTCTACTCTTTTCTATGTTTGCCACTGTCATTAAATAAAGCCTGTGTATCCATGTATGCTGATGACTCAACCATATACGTGTCAGCAACCACAGCTAATTTGTATTTGTATTTATTAGAGATCCCACTCTTCCTAGGGTCCAAACACATTAAGGCACTTACATCACACATAAAACAAAAGATTAAACAGTACATCATATAACATTATTAATACACCACTACATATATACAATACAAAATGTATAATACCACCATACAACAATATTACAATGTATGTGTGTGTAGAGTGAGTGTGCTTGCGTGTGTGTGTGTACGTATGCATGTGTCTGTGCGTGTGTGTCTCTTCACAGTACCTGCTGTTCCATAAGGTGTCATTTTATCTGTTTTAAAAAAATCTTATTCTACTGCTTGCATCAGTTAGCTGATGTGGAATAGAGTTCCATGTAGTCATGGCTCTATGGAGTACTGTGGGCCTCCCATAGTCTGTTCTGGACTTGGTGATTGTGAAGAGACCTCTGGTGGCATGTCTTGTGGGGTATGCATGGGTGTCCGAGCTGTGTGCTAGTAGTTTAAACAGACAGCTTGGTGCATTCAGCTTGTCACCACTTCTTACAAAAACAAGTAGGGATGAAGTCAACCTCTCCTCCACTTTGAGCCATGAGAGATTGACGTGCATATCATAATAATGTTAGCTCTCCGTGTACATTTAAGGGCCAGCCGTGCTGCCCTGTTCTTAGCCACTTGTAATTTTCCTAAGTCACTCTTTTTGGCACCTGACCACACGACTGAACAGTAGTGCAGGTGCGACAAAACTAGGGCATGTAGGACCTGGCCTTGTTGATACTGTTGTTAAGAAGGCAGAGCAGCGCGATATTATGGACAGACTTCTCCCCATCTTAGCTACTGTTGTATCAACATGTTTTGAACATGACAGTTTACAATCCAGGGATACTCCAAGCAGTTTAGGCAACTCAACTTGCTCAACATCCACATGATTAATTACAATATTTAGTTTAGGTTTAGGGTTTAGTGAATGATTTGTCCCAAATACAATGCTTTTAGGTTTGAAATATTTAGGACTAACTTATTCCTTGCTACCCATTTTGAAACCAACTGCAGCTCTTTGTTAAGTGTTGTAGTCATTTCAGTCGCTGTAGTAGCTGAAGTGTGTAGTGTTGAGTCATCCACATACAGTTGAAGTCGGAAGTTTACATACACTTAGGTTGGAGTCATTAAAACTAGTTTTTCAACCACTCCACACATTTCTTGTTAACAAACTATAGTTTTGGCAAGTCGGTTAGGACATCTACTTTGTGCGTGACAAAGGTAATCTTTCCAACAATTGTTTACAGACAGATTATTTCACTGTATCACATTTCCAGTGGATCAGAAGTTCACATACACTAAGTTGACTGTGCCTTTAAACAGCTTGGAAAATTCCAGAAAATGATGTCATGGCTTTAGAAGCTTCTGATCAAATCAAATCAAATTGTATTGGCCACATGCGCCGAATACAACAGGTGCAGACATTACAGTGAAATGCTTACTTACAGCCCTTAACCAACAGTGCATTTATTTTTAACAAAAAAGTAAAAATAAAACAACAACAAAAAAAGTGTTGAGAAAAAAAGAGCAGAGGTAAAATAAAATAACATTAGGGAGGCTATACATACAGGGGTGTACCGGTGCAGAGTCAATGTGCGGGGGCACCGGCTAGTTGAGGTAGTTGAAGTAATATGTACATGTGGGCAGAGTTAAAGTGACTATGCATAAATAATTAACAGAGTAGCAGCAGCGTAAAATGATGGGGTGGGGGGGGCAGTGCAAATAGTCCGGGTAGCCATGATTAGCTGTTCAGGAGTCTTATGGCTTGGGGGTAGAAGCTGTTGAGAAGTCTTTTGGACCTAGACTTGGCACTCCGGTACCGCTTGCCGTGCGGTAGCAGAGAGAACAGTCTATGACTAGGGTGGCTGGAGTCTTTGACAATTTTGAGGGCTTTCCTCTGACACCGCCTGGTATAGAGGTCCTGGATGGCAGGAAGCTTGGCCCCAGTGATGTACTGGGCCGTACGCACTATCCTCTGTAGTGCCTTGCGGTCGGAGGCCAAGCGGTTGCCATACCAGGCGGTGATGCAACCAGTCAGGATGCTCTCGATGGTGCAGCTGTATAATTTTTTGAGGATCTGAGGACCCATGCCAAATCTTTTCAGTCTCCTGAGGGGGAATAGGCTTTGTCATACCCTCTTCACGACTGTCTTGGTGTGTTTGGACCATGATAGTTTGTTGGTGATGTGGACACCAAGGAACTTGAAGCTCTCATCCTGTTCCACTACAGCCCCACTCAGTCCTCTTTTTTTCCTGTAGTCCACAATCATCTCCTTTCTCTTGGTCATGTTGAGGGAGAGGTTGTTGTCCAGGCACCACACGGCCAGGTCTCTGACCTCCTCCCTATAGGCTGTCTCATCGTTGTCGGTGATCAGGCCTACCACTGTTGTGTCGTCGGCAAACTTAATGATGGTGTTGGATTCGTGCCTGGCCATGCAGTCATGGGTGAACAGGGAGTACAGGAGGGGAATGAGCACGCATCCCTGAGGGGCCCCTGTGTTGAGGATCAGTGTGGCAGATGTGTTGTTACCTACCCTTACCACTTGGGGGCGGCCTGTCAGGAAGTCCAGGATCCAGTTGCAGAGGGAGGTGTTTAGTCCCAGGATCCTTAGCTTAGTGATGAGCTTTGAGGGCACTATGGTGTTGAATGCTGAGCTGTAGTCAATGAATAGCATTCTCACGTAGGTTTTCCTCTTGTCCAGGTGGGAAAGGGCAGTGTGGAGTGCAATAGAGATTGCATCATCTGTGGATCTGTTGGGGCGGTATGCAAATTGGAGTGGGTCTAGGGTTTCTGGGTAATGCTGTTGATGTGAGCCATGACCAGCCTTTCAGGCTAATTGACAACATGTGAGTCAATTGGAGGTGTACCTGTGGATGTATTTCAAGGCCTACCTTCAAACTCAGTGCCTCTTTGCTTGACATCATGGGGAAATTAAAAGAAATCAGCCAAGACCTCAGAAAAAAAAATTGTAGACCTCCATAAGTCTGGTTCATCCACTGCTCCAAACCTGCCATAAAAACGCCAGACTACGGTTTGCAACTGCACATGGGGGACAAAGATCGTACTTTTTGGAGAAATTTCCTCTGGTCTGATGAAACAAAAATAGAACTGTTTGGCCATAATGACCATCGTTATGTTTGGAGGAAAAAAGGGGTTGCTTGCAAGCCGAAGAACACCATCCCAACCGTGAAGCACGGGGGTGGCAGCATCATCATGCTGTGGGGGTGCTTTGCTGCAGGAGGGCTGGTGCACTTCACAAAATAGATGGCATCATGAGGAAGGAAAATTATGTGGATATATTGAAGCAACATCTCAAGACATCAGTCAGGAAGTTAAAGCTTGGTCGCAAATGGGTCTTCCAAATGAACAATGACCCCAAGCATACTTCCAAAGTTGTGACAAAATGGCTTAAGGACAACAAAGTCAAGGTATTGGAGTGGCCATCACAAAGCCCTGACCTCAATCCTATAGAAAATATGTGGGCAGAACTGAAAAAGCGTCCCCCTTTTTCCTCCACACATAACGATGGTCATTATGGCCAAAGTTCTATTTTTGTTTCAACAGCCCAGAGGACATTTCTCCAAAAAGCACTTTTTTTTTGTTACTACATGATTCCATTTGTGTTATTTCATAGTTTTGATGTCTTCACTATTATTCTACAAAGTAGAAAATAGTAAAAATAAAGAAAAACCCTTAAATGAGTAGGTGTGTCCAAACCTTTGACTGGTAGTGTTTTTTTTCTTCTCCAGGAACTCAGTCGGGGTCTCAACTTACTATTGAGAGTAAGAATAGTAGAATACACTAGGTGCAATTTCGAAATTTGATTGTGTATCAGCAGTTTTTCTCGTGTTATGTCAGTCACTGACAGTCACTCAGTTAGCCATGTCAGCTAAAAAATTTTAGGTTGGTAGTTAGTCTAGCCAGCTATCTAAACTTGTAATAATCATGTATGAATACTGACCAGGCATGCAGGGCACATGCCCAGGGGCCCTGACCTCCAGAGGGGGCTCCCATTGATTTTGTTAGTCATTCTCATTTAGATATCATATTAACATGGAATAAAACAAGGGAAAGGGGATACTTAGTCAGTTGCACAACTGAATACTGTCACGTCTCCTCCCATTGCTCCTCTTCGGCGCTCTGATTCGCCGGTCTACTGAGCCACCGGTCTGAGCGCACCACCTCGGCAACACCGGAATGGAAACCTAACGCACCCTAATCACCTCCAGCGCACCTGCACCTCATCATCTCATCCCCACCCTATATAGCCCTGGACTGTTCAGTGTTTTTTTGTGTGTGATTGTTAGTGTCTTGTCGTGTACTCGCTCTTAGTTGTGCTCTTGCTCAGTGTTAAGTAAACCTTTACATTGTTGATTCCTGCGTCTGCGTCCTGCCTCTTCGTATCCTCAGTACTCGTCACAGAATCACACACCAATCACGAAGATGGATGCAGCAGGTAATCCTCCTGGAGTTTCCCAGTGCCTCGACCAGCACCAGCAGCAGATTTCCCAGCTGCATAAACTGACCATCGCTCCGGTTCCACCTCAGGGAGCGGCGAGCGCACCCAGGCCAACTCCTCCCGTGCTATCACCAATATCTGAGGGAGCACTCGCCCTACCGGAGCGCTATGATGGGAAAACAACTAAATGTAGAGGCTCCCTGCTACAGGTTTCACTGTATCTGACGCGTCAGCGGGGGGAATCTCCATCAGACCAAGCCAGGATAGCGCTGGTGATTTCGCTACTGAATTCCTTCCAGTTCTCTGCTGCCAATGACTGGAACGAACTGCAAAAACTCTGAAGCTGGAGACTCTTATCTCCCTCACTAACTTTAGGCATAAGTTGTCAGAGCAGCTTACCGATTACTGCACCTGTACACAGCCCATCTGTAATTAGCCCACCCAACTACCTCATCCCCATATTGTTATTTATTTTGCTCATTTGCACCCCATTATCTCTGTTTGCACATCAGCTTCTGCACATCTATCACTCCAGCGTTAATACTAAATTGTAATTATTTTGCACTATGGCCTATTTATTGCCTTACCTCCATAACTTACTACATTTGCACAACACTGTATGTAGATTTTCTATTGTGTTATTGACTGTACGTTTTGTTTATTCCATATGTAAGTCTGTGTTGTTGTTGTTTTTATCGCACTGCTTTGCTTTATCTTGGCCAGGTCGCAGTTGTAAATGATAACTTGTTCTCAACTGGTTAAATAAAGGTGAAATAAAATAAAACAATGAATGAAGGGAAAGGCGCTGGATTGGGCCATAGCAGTCTGGGAAGGAGGTGAGGCGCTTCCCTACTCCACCTTCCTCGCTTGGTTCAGGGTGGTGTTCGATCATCCCATGGAGAGAAAGGACAGGGGTGAGCGTCTCCTCTGGCTACAACAGGGAGAGGGGGCCGCTTTCGAGTACGCCTTGAGCTTTCGCACGGTGGCGGCGTCTTCCGGCTGGAATGAGCATGCTCTGCGCACGGCCTTCAGGAGAGGTTTACGGGAGGACATCACAATGGAACTCGCATGTCGGGACGACGAGATGGACCTTGATACCCTCATCGCCACGTCCATTCGTCTTGACGACATGGTGAGAGACCGACGGTGTTCCCAACACCTCCCGGAGCCTCGACGCTCACCCCATCTGAGCTATGGAAGCCGCCCTGCCTCCGAGTCCTCACCCATAGAGGTGGGCAGCACCCCCTACACCACCACGGACCACAGATCTCCTGGCGGCTCCATATCTAGGCGGTATGACTCCCGTCGCCGCTCTGTGAGTGTTACGTCATCTAATCCCCTAATGGTAAATGTTTTTTCCTTCTCTTCACCTTCCACGGCAATGATAGATTCCGGATCAGCAGGGAACCTTATAGATAGGGAGCTGGTCTCTGAATGGGGGTTGCCCACTGTGCCACTGCCTTCTCCGCTACACGTCACCTCGCTGGACAATAAACCACTTGGATAAGGCACCATTACGCACGTCACTCTCCCCATCACCATCACCATTCCAACACTACTGGAGCACCACAAGGAGCTGTCCTTCCACATCGTCACGTCACCCCTTCACCGGATCGTCTTAGGATTGCGCTGGCTCAGATTAAACAACCCCACCATCAATTGGATCACCAAGAGGATCACAGCCTGGTCCCCCTCATGCTGGAGGACCTGCCTGCCGGTGGTTTATTGTTCCACGTAAGTGGAGAGTCCGGAGTGCGCCCTCCAGCCCAACATTCCATGTGTGTACGCAGATCTCTCCGATGTCTTCTCCAAGGCTAAGTGTCTCCCACCTCACAGGCCCTGAGACTGCGCCATTAACCTGCTGGAGGGACAACACCCCCCGAAGAGTCGCATTTACTCCCTCCCCATAGCGGAGACTGAGGCCATGGAGAAGTATGTGGCGGAGACCCTGAAACAGGGGTTCATCAGACACTCTACCTCTCCTGCCTCCGCCAGCTTCTTCTTCGTGGCCAAAAAAGACGGAGGACTGAGGCCGTGAATTGACTACCGGGGGCTGAAGGCAGTCACCACCAAGTCCCGGTACCCCCTCCCTCTGGTTCCGTCGGCCATTGGGGGCCCGGTACTTTACCAACTTGGACCTGAGGAGTGTCTACAACCTGATCCGAATCCGGGAAGGAGACAAGTGGAAGACGGCATTCAGCACTAACTCAGGCCACTATGAATACTGTGTCATGCCCTACGGCCTCGCTAAAGCACCTTCCGTGTTCCAGTCTTTCGTCAATGACGTGTTCCGAGACATGCTGAGTAGACAGGTGGTGGTGTACATAGACGATATCCTGATCTACTCGGCTACGTTCGAGGAGCACGTCAGGGACGTCAGAGCGGTCCTACTCCACCTCCGGGAACACAGCCTGTTGGTAAAGGGGGAGAAATGTGAATTCCACCAACAGGCCATCTCCTTCCTGGGATACAGGATCAGTCCTCAGGGGGTGTTCATGGAAAGAGCGAAGACGGGCGCCGTCAGGTCATGGCCAGTCTCCACCACCATCAAGGGCCTACAGAGCTTCCTGGGCTTCACTCATTGCTACCGGCGTTTCATCAGGTCCTTCAGCTCCATAGCCACCCTGCTCACCTCTCTCCTTAAGAAGGGGCCTCAGAAGCTGGCCTGGAACCCTGAGCCTGACGCTGCCTTCAAGAGGCTAAAGGAGAGGTTCACCACAGCGCCCCTCCTAAAACACCCAGATCCAGCTCGTCCTTTCATCCTGGAGGTGGACGCATCTGAGGAGGGCGTGGGTGGGGTCCTCTCCCACCGGCAAGGTAAGCCAGAGAAAATGTATCCCTGTGCCTTTTTCTCAAAAAAGCTTACCCCCGCAGTGAGGAACTATGGAGTTGGAGACAGGGAGCTGTTGGCGGTGGTCCTCGCTCTGGAGGAACGGAGACATTGGCTGGAGGGCGCAGTCCATCCATTCCGGATTCTCACTGTCCACCGGAATTTGGAGCACATACGGGCAGCGAAACAGATGAACTCTCGTCAAGCAAGGTGGGCCCAATTTCTTACTCGCTTTCAGTTTATTCTGTCCTACCACCCAGGATCCCAGAATGTGAAAGCCGACACACTCTCCAGGATGCACCATACCGGAGAAAGGAAGGATCTGGGGGGTTCTATCCTGCCTCCGTCTCTCATCGTGGCACCTGTCGTTTGGGATGTGGACGAAGACATCCGCCTGGCGGCTCAGGAGGACCCAGCTCCTGCCAACGCCCCTCCGGGGCACGTGTATGTACCCACCAGGGTCTGTGACCACCTGCTGGTCTGGGCGCACACCACCCTTACAGCAGGGTATGACGCGCACCCTATATTATGGCCCACCTAGGCTACTGATGTCTCCGCTATATCAACTCCTGTTCCGTATGTGCCCAAACGAAGGCACATTGGAATGCCCCGGCAGGCAAACTAGTTCCTCTCCCAGTGCCTCACCGACCTTGGTCACATCTGTCGATCGACTTTGTCACCGACCTCCCACGTTCTGACGGCTTCATCACAGTCCTGGTGGTAGTAGATCGGTTAACCAAATAATGCCATTTTTTGCCACTAACTGGTTTTCCTTCTGCTCTCCAGGTTGCTGAGGTCCTGTTCCAACAGGTCTTCCGGCCTTATGGACTTCTGGAGGACATCGTCTCGGCCAGCCTCACTTCCTGGTATAGGCCTCAGTCGAATGGACAGGTGGAGCGCATGAACCAGGAGCTGGGGAGGTTTCTTCGTTGCCGCTGTCAGGAACTCCAGGGTGAGTGGGCGAGATTTCTTCCCTGGACAGAATATGCCCAGAACTCCCTCGTTCACTCCTCCACGGGGCTCACCCCTTCCAGTGCATCCTGGGGTACCAGTTGGCCCTGGCCCCTTGGACACCCAGCCAGACTGATGCGCCCGCTGTTGACGAGTGGTTCCGCAGGACCGGACAGGTCTGGAACGCCGCCCTTGTCCATCTCCAGAGGGCCATTCATTGGCAGAAGGACCAAGCCGACCACCACCGCAGTGAGGCCCCCGTATTCCAGCCTGGTGATCGTGTCTGGCTGTCCACTAAAAACCTCTCTCTCTGTCTGCCCTGCAAGAAACTGAGCCCCCGGTTTGTGGGGCCATTGAAGGTCCTCCGGCGGATAAATGAGGTATCGTACCGCCTGCTCCTTCCCCCTCACTACCGTGTCTCACCCACTTTTCATTTGTCTCTTCTCAGGCCGGTGGTTCCTGTTCCTCTGGCGGATGCCGTCCCCCGGTGTACACCCCTGGACATTGACGGGAGTCCGGCGTATGCGGTGAGGGACCTGCTGGACTCCAGGTTCCATGGGGGATGGCTCCGTTACCTGGTGGACTGGGAGGGGTATGGTCCTGAGGAGAGGAGCTGAGTTCCGGCTGGGGATGTTCTGGACCCCAACCTATTTCGGGACTTCCACCGTCGCCACCCTGATACCGGACAGCTCCTCGGGGTCATCCTGCGGCTGGAGCCGCGCGTCCGGGGGGGGTGGGGGGTGGGGTACTGTCACGTCTCCTCCCGTTGCTCCCTTCCGGCGCTCTGATTCGCCGGTCTACTGAGCCACCGGTCTGAGCGCACCACCTCGGGAACACCGGAATGGAAACCCAACAACCTCATCATCTCATCCCCACCCCTATATAGCCCTGGACTGTTCAGTGTTGTGTTGTGTGTGATTGTTAGTGTCTTGTCGTGTACTCACTCTTTGTTGTGCTCTTGCTTGTTGATTCCTGCGTCTGCGTCCTGCCTCTTCGTATCCTCAGTACTCGTCACAAATGCATTCAACCGAATGCATTCAATGTGTCTCCCACATTTAACCCAACCCCTCTGAATCAGAGAGGTCCGGGGTGCTGCCTTAATCGACGTCCATGTCATCGGCGCCCGGGGAGCAGATGTTGTTGGGGGTTAACTGCATTGCTCAAGGGCAGAACAGCAAATTATTCCACCTTGCCGACCCTTCGGTTGCTGGGCCAATGCTCTTAACTGCTAGGCTACCTACCGCCATTGCTCTACACCCCAAAATGGGTAGAAGTTTTCTCTCTACCCCAGTGTTTCCCAAACTTGGTCCTCGGACACCAAAGAGTGCATGTTTTGGTGTTTGCCCTACACAGCTGATTCAAACTATCAAAGCTTGATTATTAGCTGTGTAGTGCTACGCAAAAACCTAAATGTGCACCCCTTGGGGTCCCGAGGA
This sequence comes from Coregonus lavaretus, assembly GCF_964263955.1. Lineage (NCBI taxonomy): Eukaryota > Metazoa > Chordata > Actinopteri > Salmoniformes > Salmonidae > Coregonus > Coregonus lavaretus. Next base: position 29,688,716 of record NC_140026.1, read on the forward strand.
CCGAGTTTGGGAAGTACATTTTGTAGAATTGCATTACATTTATTTAGGGCTGACCTCATTTAGTCAACTGTTCGATTGTTTGGTCGATAGGCTGTTGGTCGACCAAGATGTCTTTAGTTGAGCAGTAGCAAAAAAATTATAATAATTAATGGTGTACAAGACACCTGTCTGATTCGCACCTGTCTGAGTGGACTAATCCATTGTGGAGGCCTTGGGGATGGCACAGTCCATCACTCTAAGACATGTACTACTGAAATTGTATATGGTTATATTATGTAAGAACAATGGTGCAACACTAATAAAAATTATATTATTTTATAACAAATACACGTTCTCCTGTGTTGGATAGTGGTTGCTGTCCGCAGTTCTGAAACACACCAGTGTGCTGTTGAATTGCGCCTTTTCCTAGACCATGTTGCTATGTGCATAATAGCAAAGTTAACCAGCATATTGGTGTTGAGAACAATGCAGCGGAGGCAGCATCAGAATGAGGAGACGAGAAAACAGCCCTTGCCTTATTGTCTAAGAAAAGTGAGGAGAGAGGAAACCCCAACTTAATTAGGAGGAGAGAGAGACAACAGGTGCTAGTCACACAGTCAGTCACTTGCTGTCATTTTTTTTAACACAGCACAGCAAGACTGAGCCCGGCCCGACAAAATCAAATCAATTGTGGTCGGACTCCCTCTAGTAATTTATGTGTCTTCATTATTTCATCAAACAGTGTGCTTAACCCCCTAGAGTCAATTGACGGACCGGTGCTTCAATCTAAGTAACATAATTAACAAATCCCCATCGAAATCTGTCAGTTTAAACTAGAGATATCTGGGTTTTAGCATCCGCTAATGTCGAACTAGCTAGAGTGATGTTTGTCAGACCATGAGACATCCCGAAAATCAGTCTTCTCACAAAAACGTCAGAACAGTTTGACCTACAAACTATTATGACCACTCTATGGAAAATGGAGACTCTCACGAACACGATGGTTGTCTCCGTGTCACGGGACATGTCTGAAGGTAACCGGTACCGGTTTAAAAAAATTTATGGAAGTATGAAGGTAGTTTTGTGCCTACCAAAAGGGGTTAAATATATATAAAAACCCTACAAATATTTCCTGAGCTTTCTTATATCTCCTAGATACAGGACAAACACTTTGAAACCTTGTTTCTTATGATTTATATATTTTGCCATTTATGAATGTGTTATTCAATCAGTTTCTCTGGGCTATAGTCGTAAAGGCAAATTACTATATTTTATCAAATCATTTATTTTATTATTATTTTTCAAAATGAAATAGCTAAATGATCCATAGTATGACCATTTTAAAACAATTCCATATGTCAGCTTAGACTCCACTTTCAAGAGGGGGAGCTACAAATGTTTTGCCGCGAAGTGGGGGGCTCCCCAACCAAATCTTGCTTAGGGCCCCCAAAAGGCTAGGCCCTGTAGTTACTTGCTGTATAACTCTGATGATAGAACTAAATGTGGAATGATCGGAAATGTGTAGTTCTGACTATGCTCTTCAAGAGGTGATGATATAAAAACAAATAGTTATAACAGTTATTTAACAATCCCTTGAAAACGGAATGGATTTAGCCCACCAGCAGCCAAATTGAACGCTCTGCACCGTATTATGACATTTTATTGATAACAACCTATCTCACATAATTATTTTTGCCCTAGTTGGCTGTACCTGCACCAAAACTCTATTTTTCCTTCATAGCTTGTTCTCCATCTTCTTTTTAAATAGGGAGCCAATTAGTTTTCACTTCTTTTATTTCCATGACTGATCAAAACTCATTTTTTCATGGCTCTCTCTTATCCATCTGCAGAAGATATATGGTGAGCAAGATATCTATGTGTCAGGGGAGAAGCTCCAGGTGGTATCCGAATGTAAGTACCTTGGCATCATACTTGATTCCAACCTCTCTTTTAAAAATAACCAAATTCAACATAGCAAATTTGCGATGCATACAAAATTGTTTGACTACAGAGGCAGCAAATCTGTACTTCAATGCTATGATACTCCCCCACTTAACATACTGCTTGACTAGTTGGGCCCAAGCTTGCTGTACAACATTAAAACCCATTTAGTCAGTCCAAAACAGGCTCTCAAAGTGCTTGATAGAAAGTCCAATAGCCATCATCACTGTTACATCCTCAGAAAGCTTGAGCTCTTGAGTTGGGGCAATCTTGTGCAATACACCGACGCATGTCTTGTATTCAAGATCCTAAATGGCCAGGCTCCCCCTCCACTTAGTACTTTTGTCAAACAGAAAACCCACAATGAGAGGTGGCTGTATAGTTCTTTTTACGGAAAGCACCTTTGGTCAAACTGCTTTCTCTGTGAGAGCTTCCCATGTCCTATCACACCTTCACAAATAACATAAAAGCATGGCTAAAGGACAATCAGACTTGTGAACATAATCCCTAGCTGTGTATTGCCGTTCTCCATGTTATCTGTTGTCTGTAGCTTGTGAGGTGTGTAAACACTGTTTGTTGCTTTTATGTATTTTGTTTTGTTGCTTTTTGTGCTATTGCTCTGTCTGCATGCTATGTGTTGCTTGTCCTATGTTGCTCTGCATGTGCTAACTGCTCATTGTTTATCTGTATTGTTATTGTCACTGTTTTTAATAATTTAACCAGGTACTGCGGTTGAAACTTTTACTGAAATGCTGAATAATGTGCACTGTCCCTGTATAAATAAAAATAAACTCAAACTCAATATGTTTGGAACATCGAAACGCAATAAAATCACAGTATCATGAGAATCGTGAGAATCGCAATATATATCATATCAGCACCTACGTATCAAGATAACATCGTATTGTGAGGTCCCTGGCAATTCCCAGCCCTAGTTGGTTATATGCCATGCTACCCTGCTTATAATAGCATTTGTACCCGTCATCAGGAAAAGGTGAAAAGCAAAAAGCCTCGGCCTCCAGTTCTAAGGTTAATTGCTGAGCCAAGGCGCCAAGACACAAATGAGTCCAAGAAGAATATCCAGGATTTATTATCTTACTTGATTTCCATGTACACCGTTTCGTATGCGTCTTCAACTTTCTTCAGATCAGCAGCCGCCTTTTTCGCAGTTAGGCAAAACAAAAAAGGTAAGTACAAAAGCTCAGACATCAGCATAGTGTGGTGTCTAAACATCTGTGCGATGCCAGTGGCTGTGGATGTCTGCTAGTGTTGTGTTTGTGTCTGACAGAGGAGCAGCCAAGCTGTAAACAAACCCACATGCTATTTCCAGGTGTGGCGGCAGCGGAGGAGACCGCAGGCTTAATTAGTCACTTCACAGTGACACAGTGGTAACAGAGAGGAGATGAGATGAGAGGACACCGTCATGGAAGGGTTAGTGCCACAGCGTTCCTTGCCTCATTTTTACTGTACATGCTAGTATGATGCTAGTTTGATGTCAGGATGACATTACATTATTGATCATTTTTCATTGTACAAGCGATTGTGACAGCTAGCAGAGCATTTAAAGCATGGGGAAAGAGCTCTGCTTTCTGCAGTCAATGTCCACTCCCCTGCTTTCCCCTTGCTTTTGAATGCACCGCTGGCTGGTAAATCTGTTTCCAACAGTATTGCTACATGCTCCAAAAAGGCTAGCCAGGAGACTCTGAACATGGTTTAATAACCAGTTCACCATATAAACTTGGTTTCGATGAAACAACAACACCCGAGGTAAGTCGAAATAAGCTCAAATATAAAAGTTAACTAACCCTTTAACACTCACAAGAGGAACGAGTTTGAATGGGGGTCTGAAAACCATACAGTAGCACAAAGCCAGAAACAAACAAGAAAAAATAAAAAGAACAAAGAAAGAGCGAGCGAAAGAAAGAAAGTATGTAGAAAATAGAAGTGGAGGCTAAGCGAACTCTGGTTTAATTGCCTTGTTTCTGGAGAGGAGGGCACTAGTGGCGTGATTCAGGTTTGTCATCGAACAAACCCTTGGCGGGGGACTAGCGTGTGCACAGCTGTGTGGGAGGCTGTCAGAGCCCAGCCTGCATACCAATTATCATGTTCCTCACACGTGGTCTCAGCTGGTTGCCCATAAAGATAGATACACCACACTCCCTCACCTCCCCCAAACACCCAATTCCCTGCAAACCTCACATATAGTACCAGTCAAAAGGTTGGACACCTACTCATTCCAGGGTTTTTCTTTACTTGTACTATTTTCTACATTGTAGAATAATAGTGAAAATATCAAAACTAAAAAATCACACATATGGAATCATGTAGTAACCAAAAAAGTGTTAAACAAATCAAAATATATTTTATATTTGAGATTCTTCAAAGTAGCCAGCCTTTGCCTTGATGACAGCTTTGCACACTCTGATCAGACTACCTTCTTCCATATGTTTGGGGAGTCTCCCACATGGCTTTTGGCGAACACCAAACGTGTTTGCTTATTTTTTTCTTTAAGCAATGGCTTTTTTCTGGCCACTCTTCCGTAAAGCCCAGCTCTGTAGAGTGTACGGCTTAAATTGGACAGATACTCCAATCTCCGCTGTGGAGCTTTGCAGCTCCTTCAGGGTTATCTTTGTTCTCTTAGTTGCCTCCCTGATTAATGCTCTCCTTGCCTGATCCATGAGTTTTGGTGGGCGGCCCTCTCTTGGCAGGTTTGTTGTGGTGCCATATTATTTCCATTTTTTAATAATGGATTTAATGGTGCTCTGTGGGATGTTCAATCCCTCACTTCTCCACAACTTTGTCCCTGACCTGTATGGAGAGCTCCTTGGTCTTCATGGTGCCTCTTGCTTGGTGGTGCCCCTTGCTTAGTGGTGTTGCAGACTCTGGGGCCTTTCAGAACAGGTGTATATATACTGAGATCATGTGACACTTAGATTGCACACAGGTGGACTTTATTTAACAGGGGGTCTGTAGTGACGCCTCAAGCACTGAGATGCAGTGCCTTAAACCGCTGCGCCACTCGGGAGCCCACTTCACTTCACCAATTTGGACTATTTTGTGTATGTCCATTACATGAAATCCAAATAAAGATTCATTTAAATTACAGGTTATAATGCAACAAAGTAGGAAAAACGCCAAGGAGGATGAATGCTTTTGCAAGGCACTGTATACTGTTCTGGAACAGAACGGTTATTTTAAAAGCATGGGAACTGGTTAATAATGTTATTTGGCGTTCCCGGCATTTTAGTCACACAAAAAAACGCAACAAAGCGCCTCTGCCTGCCAGCTGAAAATCTTTGCTAGTGTGGGTAGGCTACCTGCCCCTCCTCCTCCGAAGCATTGACTACTGTAGCCTACTGATGTTACAAGCTTTAGTCAGAAATAAGGTGGAGAATTTTAATTAAAGAAGAATGGATAAACTTTTTCAATATTAGTTAAGAAACCTGTAGTTACCACGTTTCCCTTTGGATATATTAACTACAAAAAAGGTAAGACGTGTCTTTAATTCTGGTGTCGCTCTGCACACACAAGCTTGTTAGCTAGCTAGCTAGCTCTGGTGCAATGTTAAGTACAACTCTCTGAAGTTCAAAGACATTCAAAGTTCCTCCATAGAAGCCCTCCTCCGTAGGTATAATTCTGTGGGCCTAATTCAGATAATGCACTTCATAACAAAATGCCCAGCGCTTCAAGCCCAGCCTCCTCCTCCACCCTCTCTCGCTCTCTCCCCACCCGCAAAATGTATGTTGCATCTCGCGCCCTACACTTGTCTGTTCATCACGCATGTAAACCACTAAGCTATAGCTTGCCTGTTCCATTGCAAGCTGCTCTATCTGCACTGATTGGTGAAGTCATTTAACGTCGAGCTAAATTTAAAATAAAAGATTTCAGAGTTTAAAAAGGAACGGAAATAATTGATATAAACGGTACTTTTTGGGGGTTCGAACCGGTTCAGAAATGTATTTTGCTGTTTGGAACAGTAGAACGGAATGTAAAAAATAATGGTTATTTTGGTCAGTAGGCATATATGCATTGAGTACGTTCCGGCCTTAAAGCTGTGAGATGAAAACAGCAATCCACAGCTATGCTTAATCTGAAACCAACGCATACAGTTAACAAACCATTCAAATCCACTATTGTAATCCCATATCCTACAGTACACTTTCCAACTCAGTCCTACTCCCAGAAATGATTCAGAAACGTTGGAGTTCAGCAGAGGTCAATCTAGCCCACGTTAAAGCTGTGTTGGAGTGTCTGGTTGTATTAGGGATGAGTGAGTAACGCTAGCTGACAGAAATAGCATCATGTTTGGGACTCAGTTTTAATCATTCTCCCACACTCCAAACCCCTATTCACAGCCATTGAAGGACATCTAGCCCATGAATAGGGCACATTGTCATTATGAAAGGCCCATTCATGAGAACAAATGCCGTAAGATTAAATACACAATTCTAACATGAGTATTGAGTATTAACATCTGTTGCAAATATTGTCTTTCCGTTTGATTTAAGAAGAGCTCATACGAACTCGTTTGATGGTGAACGGCACTCCAAATCAGACAATAAACAGACCAACAGTCTCAGTGAATTCACTCTGTATGATGTAACAAATGCCCAAGAGCCGACCTACTTCTGTGTCTCTCTCCTCCTCATGACTTAGTCCCCTTCTGGTGTAACGCTGTCATCTCGCAACATACTGTATTAGCAGGAAGCATACTGCCTGTGTGCAAATCAACATACTCTCATTCTCTTGCTATTGCCATACATATTGCCGTACATATTGTGTGTATGTACTGACATGTATGTGTAACTGATAGATGCACACATACTACTGCACACACACACTGTTAATGTTTTTAAAATCTATTTTAAAAGGACTTTGGCTGTAATGTTTTTTTTGTTATATGTCGGACCCCATTAAGACTAGCTGTCGCCATTGGCATCAGCTAATAGGGATCCTAATAAATCAACAACAACAAAACATTGCTTGTGGAAGGCTACCCGAAACGTTTGACCCAAGTTAAACAATTTAAAGGCAATGCTACCAAATACTAATTGAGTGTATGTAAACTTCTGGCCTACTGGGAATGTGATGAAAGAAATAAAAGCTGAAATAAATCACAATTATTCTGACATTTCACATTCTTAAAATAAAGTGGTGATCCTAACTGACCTAAGACAGGGAATTCTTATTAGGATTAAATGTCAGGAGTTTAAATGTATTTGGCTAAGGTGTATGTAAACTTCCGACTTCAACTGTATATACTATATCATATCATGGCAAGGATCCAATACACTTTGCATAACATCAACAGATGACAGTAAACAGTAAAAGTTAGTCTGCTTTAGCAAAATCAATGCAAAAATAGTAACATCATGTTAACATACATAAAAGTAACATAAATCATACTGAGGCACAGAAATGAGAAGGTGGGAGTCATTTTAAGAGGGGGAATAAAATATTGATAGACAAGCACTATGTTTGTAGACATAACAAAGGCTCCAGACATAACTGGGACAGTACACTGGAGTATTCCACCATTGCATCTCCTACAACACTCATAGAAATATCTTCATCTCCAATCAGCTGGGTTTGATGCCAAGTAATGTTAGCTTCAGGAGCCTGGGAAGAGAAAAAATCTATTTCAGACAAACGCTTTGGAACAGAGAGAGAAGCGAGAAAGCTGGCAGCCTCTCAAAAATTGGAATTCTGCCACTCAGATGTGAAAAACTAATTTGATGTATCCCTCTCATGGTAAGAATCCAATACATTCCACCCATGGCTATCAGCGTACGCAAACTCGGACAGGGGAAGGTACAGACTTTTTTTACCTAGAGAAGATTAATAGAGGAAGGGAAAAAGTAGTGCTCAGTCTGGCAGTGTTCCAAAGAAACCTTTGATGCCCCCCTCCTTCCTTCCTTCCCTCCCTCCCTCCCACCCACCCACACAACACCCTCTCTCGCCCCTCCACACCTCTCGTCGAACCCTGTTGAACTGCTGCACCAGTTGAGCTCAATTATCCGGGGTCAGGGGTCGTGGTTCGCGCTGACGGCAGTGGCTGTTAATAGTGAGCCCCCCTGCTTAACATTTCACAGCTAATTTGGAAAGTGCTTAACAGAACATTTAATTAACTTCTCCCAGCCAAGGTGGAGAACCTTAGAGTGCAAATATGTTTGTGCGCCAAATGTGGAATGATCGCCATTCCTTACTGAAGAATGTGTTTGTTTCATATAATTGTCTTTTGCTTTTCGTGTTTGCTTTTCATGTATTGATGTGTATATAGATATAGAATGTATAGTGTAATTGTTGTGTATTGATGTGTTCATGCAGGCATCATCTGTGAAAGAGACCATGGTCTCAGCATGACTCCCTGCTAAAATAAAGGTTAAATAAAATTGGTCTAGTGGTCTAGAATAAAAAAGAGTAGAGTGTACTTTTTCTCTCATCCAAAACCACAACAGGGAGTTTAACTCTCCTTGTATCATTATATGAAACTCATTATCTATTTCGTTTTCTTCAGCCAGGGCCTTACGGCCTGAACTGATGGTTCTCCTTCTCATTAGTGTTCTCTCTTGGTTAAACACGTGTATTTTTGAATGAACCAGACTGAATCTGTCTTTCCCACAGATATGGTTGAGCTTTCAGCACCATGGAGAGTACCAGTTGGGGAGTGTACCCTTTGCTAATGCAGTGAATAGACAGCACTAGTTATTATGGTAGACTAGCACAATAGACAGCACCATCTAAGCTAGCAACTTGGCTAAACTAGCACCATGGACAGCACCAGCTACACTAGCAGCACCATGATCAATGTCAGCTAAGCCAGCTAGCACAATGGCTAAACTCGCACCATGGACAGCACCAGACAAGCTGACACCATGGCTAACCTAGGACAGTGGCAAGTGCAGCTACACTAGCATCATGGACAGCTACAGCATGGCTTGTGCAGTTGCAATCCATGGACGCTACAGCCATTCTAGCTCCTTAGACAGTGCCCACCAGTCCAGGACCATGGACAGCTCTACAACATGGAGTATCAACTTTGGTAGCCTCAATGTAGGCAGCATCTAACCACTTTAAACTCTAACTTGGGCTCTGCTGACCTCTCACAACCAGAGCCAGGGTTACAGTGTGGTTGCCAAAAATGACAGTAGTTACACAGCTTTTTCAGAGTGTATTGCACAGGGTTAAGAAAACATAATGAAATAGCTCTGAACTGTGTATTCAATCAAATTACTGTCAAGCATAATGGTACTGAAAGCAGCACTTTATCTCATGTTTCCACTGATTATGCCATTCAAGGGAGAACCATATAATATACCTGCAGGGGACGATAGACATCAAAACTCTTACAGACGGGGAGAAAAAACACACTACCCCAACCCCACTCCCCACTGACTGAAAAGGAGAGTGAGAGAGTGACGCAGGATGTGTCCTGGTGAGATGTAGGGATGATGAGAGGGAGAGAGGAGAGTGAGAGTCGAAGAAGCCCTGGAGATCAGGGCCGTGCACAGACATTTCAGGGAGCAGGTGCTCAAAATTACTTTCATAATTCATATCTCAAAATTCATAAGGTACCAAATGCCCTATAGCTAAAAATGGTACATTAGCAGGCAAAGCACAATGCAGGGAGCCATAAACTACGCATGCTAGCCGAGAGAGACGCACAAAGCTGGGGAACAGGACTAGGGTTAGGGTTAGGGTGGCACCAGTATTGGTGGCCTTTTTTGTTTTTCTGGCTTTGGCATATGTGTGGGTATTCTGTCTTTATTCATGGCCCTGGCCTTGGTTCATGACCCTGAGGCAGGGAGAGCAGTAGTGCTGTGGTGGGGGCTGAGTAAAAGAGCTGTAGCCTGGTGCCCTATACCTCCCTCAGGGAACAGCGGTTCACTGGATTGGTGGTGGGGGAGGGTGGTGGGTTATGTACACGGTCTAATCACGGGGAAGAGGAGGAGACTGACAAGTGTGACTCAAGTCGTCACGCGACGACTCTCGATACACTCCGGCATAGCGCCCTCCTCCCCTGAGCACAGCCCTATATAGAAACGAAACCCAGATACGACACGGACGATGAGGAAAACGGCATGACTCTGCACCAGATATATAACTACATTGAGGCTCTATCAAGCACGTTAAGTAGACAATCTGATTGCTGAAGGGGTGAATTGATAGCCTGGAATCAAAACTGATATGCTCCATGGAGCATTTCAGTTTGGATTCCAAGCTAGGGATCTGATGCTTTGTGTAAAATGCAGGCTATGCTTTTTCTCCATATTCCGTAAACCTGTTCACCAAATGTATCTCAGTGTCATCTTGGAGCTTTTTGCATTCAGAAAACAGAATTAGAATAGCTACAAGTACCACATGCTACCATACTCAAACAATGCCACCTGTATGTTACAGTACTCACAGTACATCACACCAAACTCAAACATGATGCTTGTGTGACAAAAGCCCCACAGAGTCGCTCTCTATGGAGTTTACTTTTACATTTCAAGGGATGCGGCGAGGCCATATCTGCTTTAACCCGCTTATATGTCGATCCACAAACCCTATAAGGATGTCTCTCTTCCTCTCCCCTCGTCATGTCCAAATCACAATCAAACAGCGAGGCCACCCAGATAGGGAGATCAAGGGAGGGAGAGACAAAACAAACGTGATGCCAACGCCAAACCATCTTGCGCGTCGGTTAATTATTTTCAGATCGCCAAAAACAAGCAGCTGCTGTCAGTGAGTAAGAGGCACTGCTGAAATCTGTTGGCAATGCCAAAAGTCTCACCAAAACGAAGCACTTAAAATAAAACTGCTTCCAGAAGTGAGGAGAGGATCCAGCACTCATCCAGCCACAGCCACAGGACGGCCTGATGGCAATTACTGTATTTAGACGTCTGCAACACTAATTAGAATGGGAGATGACAGGTGCCCAAAACAATTTGAGTGCAAAGGGGCCCTGAGCCGGAGTTGGCACGGCGATTGTGGTTACGGGATAAAGATAGCAAATCTAGCCATTGTCTCACAGCGAGCGGACGCATCTCTTTTATATCTCAGCGTGGCTTTGTACTCCACTGATGAGAAACAGCTTCGACTAGTTCAAGACCAGCCATCTTAACACACAGTTGTACTCAAACTAGACTAGAGGTTGACATGCTGATATTGCTGCTGTTGCAGTTTTATTGCATATAATTGATACGTGTACACATTTTGATGAAGAGTGGCTCACGTTGTCAATGGATTTGTACAGTATAATCATATACAGTGCACATCTACTATGGGTGGCCTTTTTATCTTATATAGCCAGAGGTGAGCGATAATCAAAATCACATTACTAAAAGCTTTGATACCATATCACTCCTTTGGAGGCAGTGCAGATATCTATGAATGAGGCGTGGCACTATAAACTTTACTCCTACCTCCTACTCAATTTTTCCCTTCTTAGGAATGGCTTTCCCAGATTATATCCAATCACATGTGCTCTCCCCATATCCCATAAGCCACCTCTCTGCCACGTGCACAGCTCCATTTAACTAAAATCAATGACACACACACAAGAGCACAGGCACGCACACACACACACACACACACTCCAGGAAAGCTAGGAGAGACCATAAGCCCTTCCAAAGGACTGCAGAGGAAAGAGGGGTATGAACGAACTAGAGGTGGAAAAAAATCCAATGGTATATCCAATCACTGAAATCAAGGCATTTGATTGATCAATTATGAATAGATATTAAATGCTTTTCTCTGGCATGGTTGAGCATAGCTGCTGTGAGAGGGAAAGAGCTGATGCACAGCTGTTGATGTGATGGAGTGATGAGGAGCGTGTACTCAGGCTTTAGAGAGGGGGCTCCCTGTATTGTGTGTGTGTGTGTGTGTGTGTGTGTGTGTGTGTGTGTGTGGGTGTGTGTGTGTGAGAGAGAGAGAGCAACACCTGACACCATATCACTCAAAGCAAGGGAGGATGAGGCAGGAGGGAGGGAGGGATGGATGGAGGGGGTGTGAAGGGAGAAGAGTAAACGGATGTTGATGAGGGCTGTGTGTGAGACTGTTTTGCACGCAAGGTGTCGCAATGAGTGAGAGGGAGTTCTAAGGACAGTGTATTATGCTTGCATTCGTGTGCAGCTGTGTTTGTGTGTGTACGAATTACGTTTACCGTCCACATAACTAGCGTAATGCATCCTGCATAATTTTATTAAGTATGTGCTTACACTATTTAGTAACCGCAAACTGAACCAAGCTTGTTCTTTCTTTGTAGTTTGAATGTGCGTACCTCACAAGCAAGATACTGTGAAAGAGCGCTGTCAACTAAAATAAGATTATACATGACAATGTACAGTTGAAGTCGGAAGTTTACATACACCTTAGCCAAATACAGTTAAACTCAGTTTTTCACAATTCCTGACATTTATTCCTAGTAAAATCCCCTGTCTTAGGGCAGTTAGGATCACCACTTTATTTTAAGAATGTGAAATGTCAGAATAATAGTAGAGAAATGATTTATTTCCGCTTTTATTTATTTCATCACATTCCCAGTGGGTCAGAAGTTTACATACACTCAATTAGTATTTGGTAGCATTGCCTTTCAATTGTTTAACTTGGGTCAAACGTTTCGGGTAGCCTTCCACAAGCTCCCCACAATAAGTTGGGGGAATTTTGGCCCATTCCTCCTGACAGAGCTGGTGTAACTGAGTCAGGTTTGTAGGCCTCCTTGCTCGCACATGCTTTTTCAGTTCTGCCCACAAATATTCTATAGGATTGAGGTCCGGGCTTTGTGATGGCCACTCCAATACTATGACTTTGTTGTCCTTAAGCTACTTTGCCACAACTTTGGAAGTATGCTTGGATTGTCCATTTGGAAGACCCATTTGCGACCAAGATTTAACTTCCTGACTGATGTCTTGAGATGTTGCTTCAATATATCCACATAATTTTCCTTCCTCATGATGCCATCTATTTTGTGAAGTGCACCAGTCCCTCCTGCAGCAAAGCACCCCCACAGCATGATGCTGCCACCCCCGTACTTCACGGTTGGGATGGTGTTCTTCGGCTTGCAAATCCATCCCCTTTTTCCTCCAAACATAACAATGGTTATTATGGCCAAACAGTTCTATTTTTGTTTCATCAGACCAGAGGACATTTCTCCAAAAAGTATGATCTTTGTCCCCTTCTGCAGTTGCAAACCGTAGTATGGCTTTTTTCTTCCTTGCTGAGCGGCCTTTCAGGTTATGTCAATATAGGACTTGTTTTACTGTGTATATAGATACTTTTGTACCTGTTTTCTCCAGCATCTTCCCAAGGTCCTTTGCCTTTTGTTGTTCTGGGATTGATTTGCACTTTTCGCACCAGAGTACGTTCATCTCTAGGAGACAGAACGCGTCTCCTTCCTGGGCGGTATGATGGCTGCGTGGTCCCATGGTGTTAATACTTGCATACTATTGTTTGTACAGATGAATGTGGTGCCTTCAGGCATTTGGAAATTGCTCCGAAGGATGACCCAGACTTGTGGAGGTCTACAATTTTTTTTCTGAGGTCTTGGCTGATTTCTTTTGATTTTCCCATGATGTCAAGCAAAGAGGCACTGAGTTTGAAGGTAGGCCTTGAAATACATCCACAGGTACACCTCCAATCGACTCAAATTATGTCAATTAGCCTAGCAGAAGCTTATAAAGCCATGACATCATTTTCTGGAATTTTCCAAGCTGTTTAAAGGCACAGTCAACTTATTGTATGTAAACTTCTGACCCACTGGAATTGTGATTCAGTGAATTATAAGTGAAATAATCTGTCTGTAAACATTTGTTGGAAAAATTACTTGTGTCATGCACAAAGTAGATGTCCTAACCGACTTGCCAAAACTATAGTTAGTTAACAAGAAATTTGTGGAGTGGTTGAAAAACTAGTTTTAATGACTCAAACCTAAGTGAATGTAAACTTCTGTCTTCAACTGTATATAATGTCAGCCTTAGGGCGCTTTCAAACCAAACGCATTCAATGCGTGTGACATGCATGTAGGGTTTGGGGGTGTGATGGAGTGGAGGAAGTGGAGGCAGGAGAATTGCTGTTGCTCGCATTCAATTGGATGTTTGGATGTGTTGTATCAAAAGTTCAACCTCTTTTTTGATGATACTTCTTTTTTTTCTTCTTTTTTTTCTTTTTTTAGGGGTTAGATCAGCTTAATATTGCAGATAGATTGTAACTTCCATCAATGTAATTGTCTGCATCACTTCCAATCCCCCATGTTTGTTTTTATATATATATATAGATACATACATATATACATATATACATACATATATACATATATACATACATATACACACATACACACATACATACATACATACATACATACATACATACATACATACATACATACATACATACATACATACATACATACATACATACATACATACATACATACATACATACATACACACATACACATACATATCCTTAAAAAAATATATATTCCCCTTTATTACTTTCCAACCCTACCACCCTTTCCCTAATTGGAGTAAACTAGTGAACAACAATGCTTAGACCTCTACTTCCAGCTTATACTTACTATATACATTTTATGGACACAGTCAATTTTACAATAATTATATTTTGTTTGTTTTTTCTCCTGAACTTCTTCTACTCTCAACCTCTCCGATCATTTTCATAATGTCCATCCGGTTTGCTTCTATATGCAATATCTTTCTAACTGTGCTCTTTCACAAAAGCTCCCAACCTACAACCTATATACTTATTATGGACACAGTATGCTTCCATTATTAGTTATCTTGTTATTAGTTGTTGTTAGTTGTTATTAGTCCCATCCTTCATCTCTATTCAACACCACCCATCTATCTCTTAACACCATCCATATAGGATTTCTATTTGCCATATATTTTTCAACTGTACTTTACAAAAGTTCTGGACCTTTCTATTCTCATTGTTTCTACAGATTGTGAATTGAAAATAATTTTTTTTGCTAAAAGTATTATTATATTGTTGATCGATTGACTATGACTTTTCAGATCACCCAGTAATGCTATCTGCAAGGTTAGCTCCAGGTTAATAGTGCAATCCTTTAGCCATTCCTGGACCTGTGTCCAAAAACAAGCTACAAATGGACAGTACCAAAACAAATGATCTAATCATTCTGTCTCTTCGCAGCAAAATCTGCAGAGCTGGGAAGATTGTATCCCTCATATAAATAACATTCTATTGGTAGCAAGAATTGTATATAATAATTTAAATTGAAAGATTCTAAGTTTTGAATCCGGTGTCGTTTTGCGTTTCAGTTCATAAACACTACGCCATGGGATCGGTACGTCAAAAATCTCTTCCCAACTATTTTGCAATCTATATGGGACGGCTGTCAATCCTTTGGTCCTTAAATGAAACTGGTATACTTTTATATTTATCACAGTTTTCTTTAACTAATTATGTTCTTTAATGCAAGGCCGACAGACAAGTTCCTTACTTTCTCCCCCTTCCACTTTTGTCTTCCATTTTTGCGGTAAGGCTGCAATTATTTGGTTGTAATTTTGGGTAGAGCAGACGTTTCCATATGTTTTTGTTAGCTTTGTTATTGGTTTTATGAACAAAACACACAAGTAAACAAGTTATGGCACAACTTTGTGTTACCAGGCGGTAACAGTATAAATACTTTATACCTTCCCTTGATCAAGGCTTGTAACCCTTTATACTCATACCCGTATGTTAAAAATTGCATATTTGGGTACTGATAAACACCTAAATTGGAACTCAATGGCTGTACAATAACATGCTATACATGACGTCAGCGCTCTGGCTCTGCGCTTCACAGTGCTGTGTGGGTTTTGACTGACAGTCATTCTGAACTTGAGCACTGCATGCGACAAGAAGTTTCCCCCATCTCTCCCGCTAACTGGGCAACTTGTGTAACTGTTTTGTTGTCTATGTGAGGGAAATACTGTAAATTAAGAGGACTTTATGTATTTTGAAAGATGAGACTTTGAGGATTATAATACAGTAAATACCGCTTTGATGTCACACAAACAAGCCAAATGTGCTCTTCACATTTCCATATCATAAAACATGTCATATAGAGTGTCAACATTTATGATCACTGTGTTTGATTTACAGTTAAAAGATGACATATTCATTCCCTGGGTTGTTCTGAACAGAATGAGCCTATGTTTGTCTATTATGAAGAAAATGTGCCACGGCACACGCACCTGAATGCACTCATGACTCCTTTCTATGCACACCAAAATTATGATCTGTTTCACTGCATTGCATTGTGAAAGCCTTACACTGTAATATCTTATTTTATAACTTAGCTAATCAATAGAACAGGTTTTTAAATTATGCCCACCTGACCCAGATAGTGATTTATAATGGACCGTTTTGGATTTCGTAAACAACACCAGTACTTGTGTGATGGTGGGGATGCAGGGTTGTGTTCCAAACAAAATAAGTAGAAGTGTACTTGCTCTAGTTCGTCAACGGCACAGCTAGGAGAGCTCAAAAAAGCACCTTACAGTTGAAGACTCTTCTTTGAGTCATAAAAGTGCAATCAAATTACGCAGGAACTGTGCACACTTTGGAGAGGTGTTTGGCCAGTTGGAGACACCAGTTAGACCTCTCACTCAAACCCTTGTAATTTATTTGTCTTATTTTGCACCTACCCCACATTTTCAAGGTACATTTCCAGAGTATTTTCAGGTTTCGTATCAACAAATATGAGGAAAAGTACAGCAAATGTAAAATGCACATAAAATGTAACAGTGTAATATTCGTATTCAGTCTTGTGTCAAGGGAAACCTTGGTCTAATAATGTTCCCATAATCTCCAAACGGTTCTCTTTCAATTGCTACCATTGTTATGCATATGCTTTTCATATTTCTTCTGAAATAAACATTTCAATTTAACCCTATACATATAGGCCAATTACCAGTAGTATAAAAGGTTAAGTTACACAACGAACAGTGTTACCCACCATTTCTGTCAACGTCACAGATTTAAATTCCATATTAATCTCAACATGATACCACACGTCTGTGAGAAAAAAAAAACATTGCACTTTGCCTAACACGAACACCTTCCAGATGGTTTCCATCTCCATCGAGAGAGGAGCGAGCACCATGCCATTCGCACACATGTACAGTGAGGGAAAAAAGTATTTGATCCCCTGCTGATTTTGTACGTTTGCCCACTGACAAAGAAATGATCAGTCTATAATTTTAATGGTAGGTTTATTTGAACAGTGAGAGACAGAATAACAACAACAAAATCCAGATAAATGCATGTCAAAAATGTTATAAATTGATTTGCATTTTAATGAGGGAAATAAGTATTTGACCCCCTCTCAATCAGAAAGATTTCTGGCTCCCAGGTGTCTTTTATACAGGTAACGAGCTGAGATTAGGAGCACACTCTTAAAGGGAATGCTCCTAATTTCAGTTTGTTACCTGTATAAAAGACACCTGTCCACAGAAGTAATCAATCAATCAGATTCCAAACTCTCCACCATGGCCAAGACCAAAGAGCTCTCCAAGGATGTCAGGGACAAGATTGTAGACCTACACAAGGCTGGAATGGGCTACAAGACCATCGCCAAGCAGTTTGGTGAGAAGGTGACAACAGTTGGTGCGATTATTCGCAAATGGAAGAAACACAAAATAACTGTCAATCTCCCTCGGCCTGGGGCTCGATGCAAGATCTCACCTCGTGGAGTTGCAATGACCATGAGAACGGTGAGGAATCAGCCCAGAACTACATGGGAGGATCTTGTCAATGATCTCAAGGCAGCTGGGACCATAGTCACCAAGAAAACAATTGGTAACACACTACGCCGTGAAGGACTGAAATCCTGCAGCGCCCGCAAGGTCTCCCTGCTCAAGAAAGCACATATACATGCCCGTCTGTAGTTTGCCAATGAACCTCTGAATGATTCAGAGGAGAACTGGGTGAAAGTGTTGTGGTCAGATGAGACCAAAATGGAGCTCTTTGGCATCAACAACTCCGTGTTTGGAGGAGGAGGAATGCTGCCTATGACCCCAAGAACACCATCCCCACCGTCAAACATGGAGGTGGAAACATTATGCTTTGGGGGTGTTTTTCTGCTAAGGGGACAGGACAACTTCACCGCATCAAAGGGACGATGGACGGGGCCATGTACCGTCAAATCTTGGGTGAGAACCTCCTTCCCTCAGCCAGGGCATTGAAAATGGGTCGTGGATGGGTATTCCAGCATGACAATGACCCAAAACACACGGCCAAGGCAACAAAGGAGTGGCTCAAGAAGAAGCACATTAAGGTCCTGGAGTGGCCTAGCCAGTCTCCAGACCTTAATCCCATAGAAAATCTGTGGAGGGAGCTGAAGGTTCGAGTTGCCAAACGTCAGCCTCGAAACCTTAATGACTTGGAGAAGATCTGCAAAGAGAAGTGGGACAAAATCCCTCCTGAGAGGTGTGCAAACCTGGTGGCCAACTACAAGAAACGTCTGACCTCTGTGATTGCCAACAAGGGTTTTGCCACCAAGTACTAAGTCATGTTTTGCAGAGGGGTCAAATACTTATTTCCCTCATTAAAATGCAAATCAATTTATAACATTTTTGACATGCGTTTTTCTGGATTTTTTTGTTGTTATTCTGTCTCTGACTGTTCAAATAAACCTACCATTAAAATTATAGACTGATCATTTCTTTGTCATTGGGCAAACGTACAAAATCAGCAGGGATCAAATACTTTTTTCCCTCACTGTATGTGTGATTTTAACAAACACTAAAATGGTACACTGTCATAGCTTTCAGCCAGCTAAGCCTAGTAGAGACTAGGATTCCGCTCCATTAATCGTGGGTAAAGGCCTGGGTAAAGAGCACTCAAACTCAAAGGCTAAGCAGCAGCAGACAATAAAACCTAAAAGCTGGGTTGTGTTCAGTAGGCACAAAACAGAAGGAAGTTGAGTAAAATGGGGAGGCACTAGATGAACTTGTCTAAAATCAACTCAAATCTAATCAAATTGTATTTGCCACATGCACATGAATACAACAGGTGTAGACATTACAGTGAAATGCTTACTTACAAGCCCTTAACCAACAATGCAGTTTTTAAGAAAAAAACTAAACAAAACAAAAAATAATAGAAACGAAAGACAATATATATATATATATATATATATATATATATATATATATATATATATATATATATATATATATATATATATATATATAAATAATAGATTAATAATATAAAAATAAGAAACACTTTTTCAGTGGCAAAGTGTTTTGCGACGGTGTACCCTAATGAACATGTCCCTGGCCACATCGCCTGTTATAAATCATCAGATTTTTCTTCTACTTTTTAGTCTGTTTTAATGATCCGATCCAAATAGGGGGATAGAGGGAGGGAGGGACGAAACAAATGGGATGCCAACGTGATACCATCTTGCACGTCGGTTAATTATTTTCTGACCGCCAAAAACAAGCAGCTACAGTCTAATGAGTGAAATGGGGAGATACTACCTGAAATTGTCTAATAAGAAACACTTGTTTATGTTTTCAGTTGCAAAGTGTTTTGCGATGGTATAAGATCACCGGGGTGCCTCTCAGAATTCTGGCCACATTCTTTTAGCAGCAGGCCAGGAGGAAGGCCTGTGACATCCTGGGGGACAACACCGATGTCCTCGACCCGTAGTTCCAACTGCTCCCCCTTGGATGCCGCCTGTGCTGTTCCAGAGGCCATCCACCTAGTTAACAGGACCATTAAGGAAGACCTAGCCCTGCCATTATTTAAGAACTGTGGCTACCATGGACTTTTCGTTTCTTAAATTGCACCAAGCACTTTTATCCGATGCCATAATAAGTGTTTATTATTATTATTCTTATTTAATTCCTATACTGTCTGTCTGTGTGTGTTTGTCCTGTCTGAAGCATCCTGTCAGCCCTTAACGAATTGCCCCTCTGGGATTAATAAAGTGCTATTGTATTGTACAATAACTTGTCTAATAAGAAACACTTGTTTTTGTTTTCAGTTGCAAAGTGTTTTGCGATGGTGTACCCTAATGAACATGTCCCTGGCCTCATCCACCTGTTTCCCTATTTGTCATTACACCAATTTCTATCATAGGAACTTTGGTTCAAAAGACTGGTGTTTTGCTGATAGTAGGCCAGCATTAATTCAAATATAACCATTAAAAAAGCCCTCATGATGATTTATGCTTGATCTGGGCACTCTGCTTCATAAGACTATAATAGCACTCATTTAATTTCGGAGAGTAGTTTGTTGCCGCACAGGGAGTGCTGTAAAAATCTCCACTTCACAGAATATATAGTAGCGTGTGTGGTACCGGGCTCTCAGTCTATGAGTCGGACCAATTTTGCATATTGATAGGGGTTCAATTGAAGTGTGTTCCATTCGAGAGGCCTCTGTGGGATTTAATGTACAAAACTGAGTGTACAAAACATTAGGAACTCTTTCTATGACATAGACTGATCAGGTGAATCCAGGTGAAAGCTATGATCCCTTATTGATGTCACCTGTTAAATACACTTCAATCAGTGTAGATGAAGGGGAGGAGACAGGTTAAAGAAGGATTTTTAAGCCTTGAGACAATTGAGACATGGATTGTGTATGTGTGCCATTCAGAGGGTTTGAACGGGATTTGGTAGTAGGTGCTAGGCGCACCGGTTTGAGTGTGTCAAGAACTGCAACGCTGCTGGGTTTTTCACGCTCAACAGTTTCCCGTGTATATCAAGAATGGTCAAAGGACATCCAGCCAACTTGACACAACTGTGGGAAGCATTGGAGTCAACATGGGCCAGCATCCCTGTGGAACGCTTTCGATACCTTGTAGTCAATGTCTTGACGAATTCAGGGTGTTCTGAGTGACAAAGGGGGTGCAACTCAATATTAGGAAGGTGTTCCTAATGTTTTGTACACTCAGTGTACGTTTCAATCGCTTCACATATCACGCAGTAATAGGCTTTCTGCCGTTCACGACCAAACATTTTTATTTTTTACTCCCAGCAGCCTGTGCCTTCTGGCTCTGTTCCGTATGCACGTACATAAAGCATCACATTATAAAATCCCTGGCTATTATTACCCTCTGCTGTAAAGACACATCCCACACAAGAGCACACCAAAAGAGTGGGGATTTGAAATGGGCCCGGGGCACCATGTTACACCTTGCTAAAAACACTTGTGCTAGGCCACCTTACGCTCTCTACCTCTGCCTCTTTAACTTCCCTTTCTCTTCTTTCTAACTCTCCCTTTCTATCGCTCTCTCTCCTAAGGGTTCTGGGTTCGCTCAGAGGGTCTTTGTCAGCTCAGAGAGCTTGCGATATGAAGCAGAGGCTGCATGGGAATGTGACACTAAAAGCACCTTTATGTCCTGGGAAATGGTTCTGTAACTGTTGAGTTTTGATTGTAATACTAAGGATGTTATATAGGTGCTGTAGATGTGAATACTAAAGGTTTAAAGGTGCACTACTTCATCTCTGTTTCCGCCCACAGGGAGGCCCTAAAATGTCTGTTTGTAAACAGAAGGCTGAGTATTGGCAAATGTAACTGCTACTAATTTATTTTAATTCTGTGGTAACTGCCCCAAAACGAAACCTGAGTACACCTTGAAAAGACATGGAGGAGTGCACCTTTTTTTAAGAAGCAACATATATCAATAAGCGACAGTATGTATGCATGTAAGAATGCTTGTACCTGTAGTAATCCAATCAAACTTGGGTTCGGAGCGTTTACAGATTCAATGGGTAGTCTCCAAGAACCAGAAAGGCCAAGAAACAGCAAGGGTATTATTGATTTAGGCATAATCCAACTATAATAAGGAGCCGTTTTAATTTTAAGATGTATAATAAGCTCAAATTTGAGGAATATTCAGTAATTACCAACACCACACACCAGACTAATTGTTGTTGTCTGAGGCGATTTGCAAAGAATAAAACATGATTTACAATGTCACTCAAACTGAAAATAAACTGAATGCCACATTGACTCTACTACAACCCCATAAGTGAGCAAATCTCAATGTATACATTGTACATATCGTTGCATTGAGCTTTGTGTGCATTTGTTTATCTTGTGTTGTATTTAGCTGCCTTGACATTTACAGAAATTGATTTCATTCACAGTCTTTGCATTTGTTTGAACATACACCGCGATGGCTCTGTAATCCTATTTTAATTAGGAAGATGTAGTGAGCATGCTAAGCTCACACGCTCTATTCCCCGCAGCGATGCCACACTGGCAAGGAATCAACCACCAAGGCACCGGTTACCAGGGCAACGGAAGGGGGCTCCTGCACCACTGTCTAAGTGGTAAATGATTGCCGGTGTAACCCATTGGCGGGTGTGAGGATTTTTTTTAAATCTCTTCTCTCGTCGCGATGCCAGAGAGTTAATTAAAAGCAGCCCACTAAATAAATTGAAATCCAAGTAGAAATGAACATACAGTACAAATTGAATTCCTGTGTTGGGCGGTAGGGGGAGGGCTGACTGTAGTGAGTGGGTGTAAAAAATTTATGCAATGTGAGAGAAGTGGGGGGGGGGGGGGGGGTGGCTACGTTCCAGAGCGAACGCTTCCTTCTGAGCACTTGGGAGACCCACAGTTGTGGCTAGAGAGCACGCAGAGGCTAATTTGGGTCAATTACAAGTTGCAATGCATTTCTTTAACTGACACTGATGTGGGCTTTGCCTGAAACATTTAAGCCTTGTCCACACTGCAGGCTTTAATACTCAAATCGCTTTGGTTTTTCAAATATGTTTTGGAATACTGACTGTCCATAGAGAAAGTTACAAGTGGCCAAATCAGATTTGTGTGATCAGACAGCAGTCATTTGCTGACATGGCAATGCTAGTTGTCATAGTAACAATGGGTGTGTGCGCAGTGGTGTAGGCTGATTGGTGGTATTGCTCGTGCTTACTATCACTCAGAAGTTATGTAGCAAGTTAAGGTAACACAAATGCCTGCCAGTTGCTTTGAATGTTCAAAATCATTGTGTAAGAATACTTTTAAAGCCTCAAAGGATAAGATTATCCAACTTATCCAACCACAGCAGTCAACTAGCTAGCTAGGTAGCTGTTTAGCTTTCTAGCACATTCACTAATTTGTTTGTAAACAATTAACAAGATAGTTAGCTACAACTTGTTCGTGTCAAACTGTCAACAGAGTAGTTAGCAAGCAGCAAGATATGCCAAATAACAGTCTAAAAACCACTTGAGGGCAAATAAATCAAATTTGACCGTTCAGACAAGTCGCATGGCCAGGAATCAGATGTTCAACTAACGTCACACCACCTACGAAGGTGGTTTGAAATGTAGCTTGAAATATCCGATTCCATGTGCTTTTACTGTTCATACTGCAGGAAAAAAACAGATTTGAATCGGATATTGAAAAAAATAGGATTTGAGTCACTTCAAACTGCCAATGGTAACAAGGCTTTAGAATCCCATTGTGGAGAGCTAATCAAAGAAATAAGCAAGATGTAAAATCTTTACTCTATAGGCTACAAGGTATGCTTGTTCGTGTCTTTGTAAAACCAGGGAGAACTGATCAAATATTTGTAATCCACATGAAACTCTCTCAGAATCTTTTCCCCACTCGAAAAACCTAGAAATTGTTCTTGGGAGTTTAGAGTATTCTTAGAGATGTCTTGGGCCAACCAAGGAATTGAAGCCCCCTCTGGTCCGTACCAAAGTCGTATCTGCAGGTCCTCCCTATAAGACCTGGATTGTAATGGTGTGTTTTCCAGCACACTCAGATTTTCCATCTGCCGGCCGCAGCTGTCTGGCTATCCGTTGGGATCCTCCCTGTTTCTCTCCTGCCTCCCTCTAGTGTCTCTCCAATTAAAAGTTACACATTAGACTAGAGTCTCAGACAGACTTCCAGAATGGTGGAGCAAGCTTTTCTTCCACTGCATCGTCAGTGGAGAAATCAGTTACCTGTGTTGGGTTAGTAGTTTGTGTGCAGTCAGTGGTTGGCTGCGCAGTCATTGGGAATAAGGGATAATTCCGTCAAGACACTGAGCAAATCCATACGCACTGCTTGTCTAACAAAGTCTAAAACGATATTGGAGATGTGCGCGGAATATGTCTTTCAGTATTTACATGGAATATTCCCCTTCACATCATCTTTTATAAAAAATATTATACACACAAACACCACACACAAATGTTCCTGGAGTTCAATGTTATTGAATTCCATTTCATGCTAAAAGCAAATAATACATTTTCAATTGTGTGGTTACTGTTTGTCACATTTCCTCTCTAAGAGTGGCTTAAGTATAGGCTTTATTCACATAACATATCTGTTTTGATCTACTTTCTTGAACACTGCACATTTCCAACCACTGTAGCAAATTGGAGCTTTGCAATCGTTTCCAAAAGAGTGAATATCCAGATCCTCAACGGTTCCCTTACACTGTTAAACCGAAAACACATTCACGCAGGCTTTGTAGGTGAGCGAATGAAGCATGGCACATAATGAAAGTGTTGGCCAACATTTTAAATGGCTGCCAGTGGCAAAAGCTCACTTAAGGCACAGTTGTGAAGGTTTCAAAGCCATTAGAGTCTGTTCAACCAACTGTCTCACAATGTAAGATGTATTTTGTTCTTCTTCTGCTCAGCTTAGGCACTGACATACATACTGTACTAGCATTCACCAGGATCATTATATCACATCACACCTATTCAGGATTTTTTATTTCAAGCAGAAAATGTGTTTGGCCACCCCCTTGTTCAAGCTCATTACCCCTGGAAAGTGTGCTGAAAGGTGGACTGAGTGGGTGAGCTCCCAGCACCTTGGTGTGCTTTTAATAAGTGCTAAAGCAGCATGGTTGTCCAGAGGAGAAGCTAATGGTCATTGAGAGAATGTACCACCTCTCTGTTAAATATAGCCGTGGCTCAGTCCAATCACCCTGAGGTTCAGAATCCATGGATACCGGATTCATCAAGCCCCCTCTCCCTCCTAACGGCCACAACCACACACCATAGATAATTTCATATGATGGAGGAAAGCTATTTCACAGCATGATGTGCATGGCACATTTATGCAGGAATCTGATCCATTGTCTTTATCTATACAGAGTAGTAAATACAGATTATAATATGTGGGGAATAGATAAACTAGTCATTGATTTGGGAATCTTAGCTAGACCGCCTTGATAGATTGCTATGATTTTAGGTCATTCAGAGAGCCTAGATCTGGTTATGATAGAATGTTTCACACCTTTCATTTGCCTTTTATTACCATATTCATTTTAGAGACTTTACATTAACATCTAAGCTAATTCCAGCTAATTGTGTGCACACTTACATGACAAAATGACAATAACATGCTGAGCTACAGCAGAGTAGGCAGAAATTGCTGTGTAGCTGGGTCTGAGTAAAAGTGACTGGGCCAACATTTTCCAGCAAAAATATCCAGATGTAGTCCCGGTGCATGGAGAAGTGGATATACTTTAATTTTGCCAAACAAACGAACGGCCTGTCTGGAAAATGAAACGCGCCCTGTGTGAAAAATCCTATGAGAAACAGATTTAGGCTACTTTGAATGACCTAAAATCATGGCAATGCGAAATATACTTAACAAAAATATAAACACAACATGTAAAATGTTGGTGCCATGTTTCATGAGCTGAAATTAAAGATCCCAGAAATGTTCCATACGCACAAAAAGCTTATTTCTCTCAAATGTTGTGCACAAATTTGCTTTAGTTAGTGAGCATTTCTCCTTTGCCAAGATTAATCTATCCACCTGACATGTGTGGCATATAAATAAGCTGATTAAACAGCATGATCATTACACAGGTGCACCTTGTGCTGGGGTCAATAGAAGGCCACTCTAAAATGTGCAGTTTTGTCACACAACACAATGCCACAGATGTCTCAAGTTTTGAGGGAGCATGCAATTGGTATGCCGACTACAGGAATGTCCACCAGAGCTGTTGCCAGAGAATTGAATGGTAATATCTCTACCATATGCCGCCTCTAATGTTGTTTTAGAGAATTTGGCAGTACATCCAACTGGCCTCACAACTGCAGACCATGTGTAACCACGTCAGCCCAGGACCTCCACATCCGGCTTATTCACCTGCGGGATGGTCTGAGACCAGCCACCCTGACAACTGATGAAACTGAGGAGTATCTCGGTCTGTAAGAAAGGCCTTTTGTGGGGAAAGCTCATTCTGATTGGCTGGGCCTGGCTCCCAAGTGGATGGGCCTATGCCCTCCCAGGCCCACCCATGGCTGTGCCCCTGCCCAGTCATGTGAAATTCATAGATTAGGGCCTAATGAATTTATTTCAACTGACTGATTTCCTTATTTGAACTGTAATTCAGTAGAATCGTTGAAATTGTTGCATGTTGCATTTATATTTGTGTTCATCCATAATTAAATCATAGGACTAGCCTTTATGGCTGATATGTTAGACTAACAGACCAGATAAGCAAGAAAGTAAGAAACGGGACAGGTTTCTGTGGTAGTGCATTACATGAGAACGGGATACTTCAAGGAGTTCTTACACTTCACAGCAGCTGAAGGCTTGGATGCTAGTCGCTGCTGATTCATCTCTATATTGTGTGTTTTGCTAGAGGAGATTTATTGGTAACAAAAAAAAGGCCTAGGCTACATTCAATTCCATACACCATGGTTTCCACATATTTCTATCCTAATATTACTATTCTCATATAACTTGTCTAGGCTGTACTCTTTGCCACATGATTTCTGTAGGCCTAGGCTATTTTGTCTATAGGGGAAATGTTGATCGCTACAGGATTGAGTCAGGGCCCTGGCCTAAACCTCATAGCCTGTCCCTAAAGCTTTTCTACTGAGAAGCAAAATAAAGAGGCTAGGCTAATATCAGAAGTCAGAACCGAGTGGAGTGCGGAGCTGTACGGTGCTGAAATATTTTATCTGACTTTCACAGGCTCAGCCAACGCCTGGCCAAGCCGCATTACCTGCCCTTGGTGCTGAATAATGTAGGACTTTGCTATGGTTTAACACTCACACTTTTCAAACCCATATTGACAAATATTTAACATGATTTGTGTTTGTGTAGGCTACTTTGTGCATGATTTCTCTATTGTACTACTAAATTGATACAGCGTATACCTTCACTACTTTGATACACATCAGTTGGGATTAAGAAGTGAGTATCCGCAGTGCCCACTGAAAAAAGTGGGTATAGAGTGTATACACCACTACACCACTGCCCGAAATATTTAAGTAAAAATGTGTGCAATCACACTGCATCATTTAACATATAACACAGGATAAACGTGACCAAAAAACACACAATTTCCCTTGACAAACAAGCCCGTTGTTATAGCCAAGTAGGCAACGCATGTAAGTGGTTGTGTAGTTGCACACTTCAAGTTCAAGTTGAAACTGAAGTGCGCAACTACACAACCGCTTACAACAACACCGCTGACAGCGAGTATGAAATGAATAGCTCACTTCGAATAAGCAAACGGCATTCAGGCAGGGGTGTCATGCACCCCAAACATCTGAGGGGGCACTGTCACGCTCGTCGGAGGAAGTGGACCAATGCGCAGCGTGATAAGTGAACATACTTTATTTTAGATTCACCACACGACCAAAGCAACAAAACGATAACGTGAAGTCCTTGGTTACAATACAAAACCAACACGGAACAAGATCCCACAAAACACTGTGGAAAACAGGCTGCCTAAGTATGGTTCCCAATCAGAGACAACAAGCAACAGCTGATACTCGTTGCCTCTGATTGAGAACCACCCCGGCCAACACAGAAACACATGAGCTAGATAATCAACCTAGAACCCAAAACACATAGAAACAACACAACCTGGCTCAACATAACAGAGTCCCAGAGCCAGGGCGTGACAGGCACAAAGTATGTGTGTATGGCTGGTGGGTTGTTGGAGTTGGATCATTTTTCAAACAAGATCCTGACTGGTGGATCTTTTTGTAAAGAAACTAAATATCATTCCATTCCCAGTCGAACGGGCAGACGGAGCGCTTCAACCAGGATCTGGAGGGGGTGCTGAGGTGCTACGCCTCCAGCAACCTAGCTATGTGGAGTCAGCGACGGGCGTGGGCAGAGTACACCGTTCTCTGCTCGTCCACCAGCCTGTCCACCTTCCAGTGCCAATACGGGTACCAACCCCCCCTATTCCTCGAGCAAGAGGAGGAGGCGGCTGTCCATGTTCAGGCCCACATCAGTCGCTGTCGCCACACCTGGAGGCAGGTACGGGACGCTTAAGCGGCCTCGGTCAGGTCTCAACATCAGGCCAACCGCAGGCGTCGCCCGGCCCCATTTTTTTGCCCGGGACAGAGGGTGTGGCTCTCCACGCGGGATCTTCCCCTCCGTGTGGAGTCCAGGAAGCTGTCCCCCCGGTTCGTCATTCAGAGTGGTCCGGCGAGTCAACCCAGTGGCCTACCGCCTGCAACTTCCCTCCACCATACGGGTGCATCCCATGGGTGCTTCCTACTCAAGCCCGCCGCCACCTGTCCTCTGGCTCCCCCTCCTCGTCCTGTTCCCCCACTGCGCCTCGTCGGAGGGCAGGAAGGGGTCGCAGTTCCAGAGCGACCCACTAGATGTCATCCTCCGACAACCGTAGGCACCTCCTTACTCACAGTCTGGACTAATCATTATCCTATTGGTGTCACCTGGGTCTACCTGTTCACCTGTGTATTTATGCCCTCACTTCCCTGTGCTCCCTTGCTCAGTTTTCTCTGCTAGTTTCTCTATGCTCAGCAGTACTAATCAGTGTCTGATCGGAGAAGTATGTACAGGTACTCGAGAAGTGTTCTCCCTGTTTCTATATTATTTCAGTCGTAGTTACTATTTAGTATTTTGGCTGTCAGCCTGTTTTTGGAGACTTATTTGCTCCACCTTTCTTTTATCGTGTCTGTTGTTTTGTATCCAGTAAAGATCCTTGTTTTCACCATCTCTGCCTACTGCCAACCTGTCTATCCTGCACCGCACCTGGGTCACACCTCACACCAACCATTACAGTGGGGATGTTTTCCTGGCACACGTTAGGTCCCTTGATACCCATTAAGCAACGTTTGAATGCCACACCTTGTAAAATCAATGCCCCGAAGAATTCAGGCTGTTCTGGAGGTAAAGGGGGGTCCGACCCGGTACTAGGTGGTTGTACCTAATAAACTGGCCACTGAATATATTGCATGCAATGGGGGATAGGATGCGGCAGAGTCAATTGCAGCTCGCTCACATCTGTAAGTTTAACCGGAGAATGCCTCAGCTTTTTACATCCAAAGAAGTCTTTGTCATAATGACACCTCTCACATAGAAGTGTTCTTTCTCAGAGGAGGGAAGTTAAATGTGATGCTCGCTCAGACAAGAGGAGGTAAACACCTTTCTCAGAGTGAGAACAACATGTAGAAATATGTCTTTGTTGTTGTTGAGCAAACATGGGCAACAAGCAGCCATCTGAGAGAGGCCAGACAAAACAGTACTCACATGAGACGATCACTTTCTACTGTAGTCTTGTAACAACATGGACGTGACATGTGACATCCACTGTCAATTTATGTAACTACATAGACGTGACACATCAAAGGTGTTTATAGTTGTATGTTTGGTATGTTTGTGTAGTTGAGTATCAAATCAAATCAAATTTTATTTGTCACATGCGCCGAATACAACAGGTGTAGGTAGACCTTACCGTTAAACGCTTACTTACAAGCCCTTAACCAACAATGCAGTTCAAGAAATACAGTTAAGAAAATATTGACTAAATAAACTAAAGTAAAAAATTACAATAAAAAGTAACACCATAAAATAACAAAAACGAGGCTATATACAGGGGTACCGGTACTGAGTCAATGTGCGGGGGTACATGTTAGTCGAGGTAATTTGTACATGTAGGTAGGGATAAAGTGACTTACGTCTGGTCAATAATGTTTTCCCACGGCTGAAGTCCAGGTGTAAAAATGTTCAGGTGAACAAGCTGTCTATGCAGATATAGCAATAAAATAGAGTTGGAAAAAGTATACTTCATGATACAGATAGTTTTCTTGAACTAACACTCACACTTATCTTTTCTTACTAGTACTGATTTTGCTGATAGCTGCTTTATTGAGAAATGTTTTTACTTGTAATGACTGTGATATGTGGCTGTTTTATCTACCTTAGTTGAATGTACTGACTGTAAGTAGCTCTCGATAAGGGTGTCTGCTAAATGACCAAAATGTAAATATAGCTGTACTAAAAGTGTGCTTGCTGTATACAGTCATGGTCAAAAGTTTTGAGAATGACACAAATATAAATTTTCACAAAGTCTGCTGCCTCAGTTTCTATGATCGCAATTTGCATATACTCCAGAATGTTATGAAGAGTGATCAGATGAATTGCAATTAATTGCAAAGTCCCTCTTTGCCATGAAAATGAACTTAATCCCCAAAAAAACATTTCCACTGCATTTCAGCCCTGCCACAAAAGGACCAGCTGACATCATGTCAGTGATTATCTCATTAACACAGGTGAGAGTGTTGATGAGGACAAGGCTAGAGATCACTATGTCATGCTGATTGAGTTGTAATAACAGACTGGAAGCTTTAAAAGGAGGGTGGTGCTTGAAATCATTGTTCTTCCTCTGTTAACCATGGTTACCGGCAAAGAAACACGTGCCGTCATCATTGCTTTGCACAAAAAGGGCTTCACAGGCAAGGATATTGCTGCTAGGAAGATTGCACCTAAATCAATCATTTATCTGATCATCAAGAACTTCAAGGAGAGAGGTTCAATTGTTGTGAAGAAGGCTTCAGGACGCCCAAGAAAGTTGATTCAGCTGCGGGATCGGGGCACCACCAGTGCAGAGCTTGCTCAGGAATGGCAGCAGGCAGGTGTGAGTGCAAAGACTTTTGGAGGATGGCCTGGTGTCAAGAAGGGCAGCGAGGAAGTGTGTCATGCCAACAGTAAAGCATCCTGAGACCATTCATGTGTGGGGTTGCTTCTCAGCTAAGAGAGTGGGCTAACTCACAATTTTGCCTAAGAACACAGCCATGAATACCTCCGAGAGCAACTTCTCCCAACCATCCAAGAACAGTTTGGTGACGATCAATGCCTTTTCCAGCATGATGGAGCACCTTGCCATAAGGCAAAAAGTGATAGCTAAGTGGCTCGGGGAACAAAACATCGACATTTTGGGTCCATGGCCAGGAAACTCCCCAGACCTTAATCCCATTGAGAACTTGTGGTCAATCCTCAAGAGGCGGGTGGACAAACAAAAACCCACAAATTCTGAAGAACTCCAAGCATTGATTATGCAAGAATGGGCTGCCATCAGTCAGGATGTGGCCCAGAAGTTAATTGACAGCATGCTAGGGCAGATTGCAGAGATCTTGAAAAAGAAGGGTCAACACTGCAAATATTGACTCTTTGCATAAACTTAATGTAATTGTCAATAAAAGCCTTTGACACTTAGGGAACGCTTGTAATTATACTTCAGTATACCGTAGTAACATCTGACAAAAATATATAAAAACACTGAAGCAGCAAACTTTGTGAAGACCAGTACTTGTATCATTCTCAAAACCTTTGACCACGACTGTATACAGCTGTTCTGAAAGGCCCCAGAGTCTGCAACACCGCTAAGCAAGGGAAACTACAAAGTATTGACTTTGGGGGGGTGAATAGTTATGCACGCTAAAGTTTTCTGTTTTTTTGTCTTATTTCTTGTTTGTTTCACAACAAAAAATATTTAGCATCTTCAAAGTGGTAGGCATGTTGTGTAAATCAAATGATGCAAACCCCCGCAAAATCCATTTTAATTCCAGTTTGTAAGGCAACAAAATAGGAAAAATGCCAAGGGGGGTGAATACTTTCGCAATGATTCCATATGTGTTATTTCACAGTTTGATGTCTTCACTATTATTCTACAATGTAGAAAATAGTACATATAAAGAAAAACCCTTGAATGAGTAGGTGTGTCCAAACTGACTGGTAGTGTACATACATTCATTGTTAATCATAATGCAGGCAAGCAACACAGCACATCGCGTAGGTCATCCTTACAGATGGCAGAAAATGTATCTAGTGAAACAAAAATCCATGTTCTTCTTGAGATTTAAGCTATGAGATCAATATGTGAGGCAATACCTGGCATTTGAAATGAATGGACCTCTGTCAATATAACCTCCAATTGACCTTAAAATACATGTCAGTTCTGAATAAATGAAGGAGATTCAACTGCCATGTAATGCTAATGTTGACCTTACATATGGGTCCCTCAATTATCAACAAGTCCTATAATAACATTGTGTCTTAGCTCTTGTACAGCTCATGTTTATGTGTTTAAATGACTGCATGTCCACAACATTCCCTGCATATTGAGTGAAACTGTCAGACACAATAAGCTGACCAAACACAAGTCTGACAGCTATACATTGAAAAGTTATTGGATTGATACTCTTTGCACTTTCAGAAGTTTAGTCATTTCCCAGACCTGTACTGTCTGAAGCATTGTGTCCTCAAGATATAATATTTATTATAGTTAATAAAATGACTGGCCATGTTTGGATTCCTTCCAGTTTGCCTCAGCCGTGCTACTGTATATAAGCTCAGTGTTTACTTCTTTCAGTGCTCAAATATATATTTCCCCTCATCCAGAGGGGATCTTGCCCAGAAGGATACATTTTCTGAGCTCAGCTCACTATTGTGTGGCCTTGGATATTCTTGTGAAAGAGAGATAATTGTTGTCTTTCGTGGTACTCTCGCTAGCTGTAGGACTCTACCTGAAATACACACAGCGCTTCACTGACAAAACAACACTCAAACACTAATTGGGCTCCCAGCAGAGAATCAGGAAATGGCTGCAACGCATACCTGATTCGGAGCCACAAGAAGATGAAGGAGAGATTGAATGTGACAACCAGTACAGTGGCACCTAGGGTAGTGATGAGAAAAGTGATTCTACAAATAGAACAGATTCAGATTAATTATGCTTTTTTATTGGATATGTTTTAGGGCTGTCCATATAACAACATACCTCAAATGGTTGATATGTGGTGATGTGTTACTGTGTAGTACCGAATTGCGTAATGTGAGTATACTCATGGAGCACTATACTGTAAGACTGTATAAGCAAGCCATTGTATGTAATGTTGCCCTTTGGCAATACAAACAACACATTTGAGTTTGGTATCAAGAAAATATGTTTGCACAAAGAAATCTGCTTTTTAGCCGACCGTTCCTTAGTCACGTCAGAACACTCCATAATCTGATGTGGTCTCGTGATATGACAACAATCATCGATCCAAACGCAGACCAACTAATTCGACAACATTGTAAATGAGTACAGATCAAATCACTGAAACATATCGCCCAAACACAAACTTTGGATTTCACACCCATCTTCACCATTTGGAAGTTTTTATGGAGTGATCTTTTAGTCTCCTCACCTTCGGCAGAGCGCCTCACAAAAGGGATTGCTGTCCTTGTTATGAAATTATCAACTTTACCCTGTATATCAAAAAATTACAATATACATTGATTGTTTAAAGCAAAACTAACAAAACTATTGCTGATGGTGAACCTGAACAATAAAAAGAAAATATATTGTATGCCCCGTTCAGCAAGTATATCCAGATGAGAGTTGTGTCTCCGGGAGCTTACTTTTATTCCCGTAAAACACAATTTTCAACAACGCATAGATAACAATAACCTAGAAAATCACATAGGTTGACACTTAACTAATAAAGTGTTAGGTTCTGAGAAACAGAGTGAAAAACGAACGGACGACCAATAAAAGCTCAAGCCAAGTTTATTCACCCGCTGTGTCAAACAGCTGCAAAGACAAAGATATGTTTACACAAGTACATATAAGATCCCTTTTTCAGGACCATGTCTTTCAAAGATAATTCGTAAAAATCTAAATAACTTCACAGATCTTTATTGTAAAGGGTTTGAACACTGTTTCCCATGCTTATTCAATGAACCATAAACAAATAATGAACATGCACCTGTGGAACGGTCGCTAAGACACTAACAGCTTACAGACGGTAGGCAATTAAGGTCACAGTTATGAAAACTTAGGACACTAAAGAGGCCTTTCTACTGACTCTGAAAAACACCAAAAGAAAGATGCCCAGGGTCCCTGCTCATCTGCGTAAACGTGCCTTAGGCATGCTGAAAGGAGGCATGAGGACTGCAGATGTGGCCAAGGCAATAAATTGCAATGTCTGTACTGTGAGACGCCTATGACAGCGCTACATGGAGACAGGACGGACAGCTGATCGTCCTCGCAGTGGCAGACCACGTCTAACAACACCTGCACAGGATTGGTACATCTGAACATCACACCTGCGGGACAGGTACAGGATGGCAACAACAACTGCCCGAGTTACACCAGGAACGCACAATCCCTCCATCAGTGCTCAGACTGTCCGTAATAGGCTGAGAGAGGTTGGACTGAGGGTTTGTAGGCCTGTTGTAAGGCAGGTCCTCACCAGACATTACCGGCAACAACATTGCCTATGGGCACAAACCCACCGTCGCTGGACCAGACAGGACTGGCAAAAAGTGCTCTTCACTGACGAGTCACAGTTTTGTCTCACCAGGGGTGATGGTCGGATTCGCATTCATCGTTGAAGGAATGAGCGTTACACCGAGGCCTGTACTCTGGAGCGGGATCGATTTGGAGGTGCAGGGTCCATCATGGTCTGGGGCGATGTGTCACAACATCATCGGACTGAGCTTGTTGTCATTGCAGGCAATCTCAACGCTGTGTGTTACAGGGAAGACATCCTCCTCCCTCATGTGGTACCCTTTCTACAGGCTCATCCTGACATGGCCCTCCAGCATGACAATGCCACCAGCCATACTGTTCGTTCTGTGTGTGATTTCCTGCAAGACAGGAATATCAGTGTTCTGCCATGGCCAGCGAAGAGCCCGGATCTCAATCCCATTGAGCACGTCTGTGACCTGTTGGATCGGAGGGTGAGGGCTAGGCCAGAAATATCCGGGAACTTGCAGGTGCCTTGGTGGAAGAGTGGGGTAACATCTCACAGCAAGAACTGGCAAATCTGGTGCAGTCCATGAGGAGGAGATGCACTGCAGTACTTTATGCAGCTGGTGGCCACACCAGATACTGACTTTTACTTTTGATATTGACCCCCCCTTTGTTCAGGGACACATTATTCCTTTTCTGTTAGTCACATGTCTGTGGAACCTATTCAGTTTATGTCTCAATTGTTGAATCTTATTATGTTCATACAAATATTTAAACATTTTAAGTTTGCTGAAAATAAACGCAGTTGACATTGAGAGGACGTCTCTTTTTTTGCTGAGTTTATTTATACCCTCCTACTAGGTGGAGTCAACTACTTGCACATCTAGACAGCCAATACACCTCTGTTGCTAATCAGGAACTTAATTGGTTCCTCTCACTTGTGTAGTGGGCGTGGACATATACACTACCAGTCAAAAGTTTGGACACACCTACTCATTCAAGGGTTTTTCTTTATTATTTACAATTTTTTACACTGTAGAATAATAGTGAAGACATCAAAACTATGAAATAATAGATATGGAATCATGTAGTAACCAAAAAAGTGTTAAACAAATCAAAATATATTTATATTTGAGATTCTTCAAATAGTCACCCTTTGCCTTGATGACAGCTTTGCACACTCTTGGCATTCTCTCAACCAGCTTCATGAGGTAGTCACCTGGAATGCATTTCAATTAACAGGTGTGCCTTCTTAAAAGTTAATTTGTGGGATTTCCTTCCTTCTTAATGTGTTTGAGCCAATAACTTGTGTTGTGACAAGTTAATGGTGGTGTACAGAAGATAGCCCTATTTGGTAAAAGACCAAGTCCATATTATGGCAACAACAGCTCCATTTTTTAAAAGATTTTAGTCATTTTGCAGACGATCTTATCCAGAGCGACTTACAGTTAGTGAGTGCATGCATTTTCATACTGGCCCCCCGTGAGAAACTAACCCACAACCCTGGTGTTGCAAGCGCCATGCTCTACCAACTGAGCTACAGGGGACCAGTATGCAAAGAGAAATGACAGTCCATCATTACTTTAAGACATGAAGGTCAGTCAATACAGAGTTACCTCTGCTGCAACGAATAAGTTCATTCGAGTTACCAGCCTCAGAAATTGGAGCCCAAATAAATGCTTTATTCAAGTAACAGACACATCTCAACATCAACTGTTCAGAGGAGACTGCGTGAATCAGGCATTGCTGCAAAGAAACCACTACTGAAGGCACCAATAGGAAGAAGATACTTGCTTGGGCCAAGAAACACGAGCAATGGACATTAGACCGGTTAGTCTGATGAGTCCAAATTTGAGATTTTTGGTTCCAACCGCCGTGTCTTTGTGAGAAGCAGAGTAGGTGAACGGATGATCTCTGTTTGTGTGGTTCCCACCGTGAAGCATGTAGGAGGAGGTGTGATGGTGTGGTGGTGCTTTACTGGTGACACTGTCAGTGATTTATTTAGAATTCAAGGCACACTTAACCAGCATGGCTACCACAGCATTCTACAGCGATACACCATCCCATCTGCTTTGCGCTTAGTGGGACTATCATTTGTTTTTCAACAGGACAATAACCCAAAACACACCTCCAGGCTGTGTAAGGGCTATTTGACCAAGAAGGAGAGTGATGGAGTACTGCATCCGACGACCTGGCCTCCACAATTACCCGACCTCAACCGAATTGAGATGGTTTGGGATGAGTTGGACGGCAGAGTGAAGGAAAAGCAGCCAACAAGTGTTCAGCATATGTGGGAACTCCTTCAAGACTTTTGGAAACACATTCCAGGTGAAGCTGGTCTAGATTATGCAAAGCTGTCATTAAGGCAAAGCGTGGCTATTTGAAGAATCTCAAATATAAAATATATTTTGATTTGTTTAACACTTTTGTGGTTACTGCATGATTCCATATGTGTTATTTCATAGTTTTGATGTCTTCACTATTATTATACAATGTAGAAAATAGTAAAAATAAAGAAAAACCCTTGAGTGAGTAGGTGTGTCCAACATTTTGACTGGTACTGTACATTCATTATACATGTAAAGTAATCAATAAGTTCTAATATGGTAACATTAATAAGTGTATTTCAAGCTAGAATCCAACAAAGGCTAATATCGCGCAAACCATTTTAGCATTTGAATGCTGAAGGTGCCGCACAGATGTGCAAGATCAGGAACGGACCTACCTTGCATTGGTCATTGGGAACAGTACGCAGTTTGACTAGGCTACTGATATTGCAATGGCATATTCAACATGCAAAATTACTTGTAGATCAATGACTGTCAACACAGTTGCATGCAGTTTGTCACTGAAGGAGAGGACACATCAGTAGTCACAAAAGACGAGACGTATTTTCGGAACATAGAAAGAATGTAATATGAATGTAATGTTTGAATCAATTTTCTGACAGATGCATGCTACATTTGGATCGGTTTGGGGTCCACAGACCGATACACTTGTACACAATATGTGACAGACCGGCTCGATTTTGTCTTATGTAGCAAAATTTGAAATTGTGTTTTTTACATTGGATAAAAGTAGAGACTCAGAGCTAGAAAATTGTATATCATACACTACAGTTGAGGAACAATAGGAAAGTAATTCCACTTTGAAAGTTGATAAACTTCTAAACTCACTTTTGAGAAAATGGCCCTTGAATGTTTTGGTAAACCTACTGGAGAGCTCTTCTTTGACTACACCCATTCAGCATCGTTCACACCCTCTTAAGCCCCACCCATCTCTTTAAGGATTCACATGTGAGGCCATGTACTAAACAACCAAAGATTTCAAGACTAAAGGCTGGTTTATACTACGGGTGTGTTTGTAAATTCAATCTGGAGTGCCAGAGTGCGCTCTGGGCGTTCATAAACTCAAGAGCGTTGTCAGATTGTCCGTTAGTAAATTCAGAGCGTTTCGCTCTTGGAGCATTCAGTGTGCACACTCGACGCGGAGTAGGGTTGATCTGAGTGTTCTGATCTAACAACAGCAGTCAAGCACCCAAGATAACTGGCTAATGTTGGCTAGCTTGCTAGCTACTTCCAGACACAAATGAGAGAACTGCTCACTCTGACCATTTTACTCATCCTAGCAGAGCTGTTTAGGCTATTTTTGTTATCCAGAGCGTTGGTGACTGTAACTGTGCTGCTGGCAACAATTGAATTACGCTTTTTTGTCGATGTTTACTGACACCGGCCATATTCAACGGGTGTTGAACCTTCGTAAATTAGTCAGTTATTCTGCGCTCTGGCACACTTAGACGAGACTGCTCTGAAATCAGGGTAGATAGCCAGAGCAAATTTACGAACTCACCCTAAGCCTATCCACAGTTGTCGCAGTGACATCATGAACATTCTATTGAAATTGTTACTTGCATATTGGAGTCTTTTGTTTAGACAATTAACCATAATCTACTACAAAGATCATACACTTAACGTTAGCTAGTGAGCCAGCCAGCTAACGTTAGCTAGCTAGCTAACAGTACGCTCTAAGTTGAAATGAAAACAACTTCCTGACAAAATTAGAAACTTGTAATATCTGAAAATGTAGCTAGCTAGAATATCTTGCTGGTATACATGGATGGACGCTTCTCCCTCTCTGTCACAGATGCCATGGTTGCCCATAGTTTAAAGATGTAATCCGGAGACAGGTGTTTTATACAATAGCCTTCTATGTGTTCTCTTTTTGACTCCCTCTTTATATTTGCAATCAAACGCCAGAAATTTCTCCATCTCCTTAGCTATAATACTCTAATACCACCGGGTATTCCACCGATTTCAAAACTCATGTGCCTTAATAATACAAGTGTATTATTAAGGCACATGAAAGTTCACATATTCCAGCAAGCATATCTGCATATGAGTGCTGTAAAAATCGTCTGTCCTTGGCTGCAACACTCACTACCGAGTTCCAAACTGCCTCTGGAAGCAACGTCAGCACAATAACTGTTTATAAGGAGCTTCATGAAATGGGTTTTCATGGCCGAGTAGCCGCACACAAGTCTAAGATCACAATGCACAATGCCAAGCGTCGGCTGGAGTGGTGTAAAGCTACTCTGGAGCAGTGGATACACGTTCTCTGGAGTCATGGAGTCATGAATCACGCTTCACCATCCGGCAGTCCGACGGACGAATCTGGGTTTGGCGGATACCAGTAGAACCCTACCTACCCGAATGCATATTGTCCATTGTGAAGTTTGGTGGAGGAGGAATAATGGTTTAGGCCCCTTAGTTCCAGTGAAGGGAAATCTTAACGCTACAGCATACAATGACATTCTAGATGATTCTGTGCTTCCAACTTTGTGGCAACAATTTGGGGAAGGCCCTTTCCTGTTTCAGCATGACAATGCCCCCATGGACAAAGCGAGGTCCATACAGAAATAGTTTGTCGAGATCGGTGTGGAAGAACTTGACTGGCCTGCACAGAGCCCTGAACTCAACCCCATCGAACATCTTTGTGATGAATTGGAACGCCGACTGCGAGCCAGGCCTGATCGCCCAACATCAGTACACGACCTCACTAATGCTTGTGGCTAAATGGAAGGAAGTTCCCGCAGCAATGTTCCAACATCTAGTGGAAAGCCTTCCCAGAAGAGTGGAGGCTGTTATAGCAGCAAAGGGGGGACCAAGTCCATATTAATGTCCATGATTTTGGAATGAGATGTTTGACGATCAGGTGTCCACATACTTTTGGTCATGTAGTGTATCTTAAACATTTGAATCGGGGACCGATGCATATCCCTAGTTCTCAAAATAGTAAACTAACTAGCATGTGCTCTTAACTCTAACCCTACTCTAACCCCTGACACCTTAAAAACTCTGCATGTACATTAGCTTCTTCTGGTGGTCATAGCCATGCTCTGTTTGATAACTAGATAACTAAAGATATCCTGTTTTGTCATTCCATAATGTATGCCATATGCGTGGTAGATTATTACAGTCATATCCATTTTATTATGGCAGGTACGGTTTTGGGCCTTAGCAACAAGCCAACCATGTGTTTTTCAGAATAGTGGTAGTAAACAGGCAAATGTAATACAACCAAGGCTCTTTGTGGTCATCATAGAGCCTCAGTAATGAGCATGGTCTTTGTGGCCTTGAAACGGGAAAAAACATCAGTCTCAAACCCTCAATTTCTGAAGCTTAAAGAAATCCAATGCACCTTCGCACATCTCGTGGATTTGGTTTTCAATTGTTCCGTTCTCTCTCTATCCTCCTCCTCCTCCTCCTTTCACACTCTGAATCAGCAAGTCCCTTCGGTAAACAAAGCAGAGTGATTTTGGATTTGCATATACCCAAATAACTTATATTGCATTTGCGCGATAAGTGGCACTGATGCCGGTAGTTTTATCCCCATTCATGCATGCTGCCATGCATTAACCCTGATCAGGAGGGACTGGAGCGAGAGTGAGAAAACCACTGCTCAGAATTCAT
The DNA here is from genome assembly GCF_964263955.1 of Coregonus lavaretus. Taxonomy (NCBI): domain Eukaryota; kingdom Metazoa; phylum Chordata; class Actinopteri; order Salmoniformes; family Salmonidae; genus Coregonus; species Coregonus lavaretus. Next base: position 29,729,045 of record NC_140026.1, read on the forward strand.
GCTTTCAGGGGTAGAAAAATGCACGCTGGGCCCCTAGTGGGCCCTGGGCTGCCGATTGCACGGATGGTTAATTTTCAGAGCTGATAATGATGCATGCTCATGCCTCCCACCAAGGACAAGAATGACAGCCGAAAGAAAGAGAGAGAGAAAGGAGAGGAAAAAGAGAGATAGAGAATGAGAGAGAAAGAGAAAGGAGAGATAGAGAGAGAGAAAGATGGGGAGTAGAGAATAATAGTGGCACAGTGGTCCCGAGTGGCACAGTGGTTTAAGGCACTGCATCGCAGTGCTAGCTGTGCCACTAGAGATCCTGGTTTGAATCCAGGCGCTGTCGTAGCCGGCCGCGACAGGGAGACCCATGGGGAGGCGTACAATTGGCCCAGCGTCGTAATAGAGAGAGAAGGGGCACATAGGCAAAAGAGGGGAGGAAGGATGGTAGAGTGAGAGAAGAAGGTAGCAGGAGAAGAGGGGAGGACAGTTAGAGCAGATAATATGTTGAGGGAAGAGGTACTGAAGAGGAGAGCTGCCACGAGTCCTCCACGGTTCAGTATATTTTACATTTCAGTCATTTAGCAGACGCTCTTATCCCGAGTAACTAACAGGAGCAATTAGGATTAAGTGTCTTACTCACGGACACAGACTTTTCACCTAGTCAGCTTGGTGATTCGAACCAGCAACATTTTGGTTACTCCTCTCTAAAACGCTAGGCTACCTGACGCCCAGTAGCCAGGCTGAGCAAAGCCCAGAGGAGGGAGGTCCAGTGGTTGAAGTTACATAGGGTGGAGGGCTGGGGGGATACATTACCAGCCGTAAACGTTGCAAGATTCATCTACATAGCTGCTCCTTTTAATTTTTGCGCCGTGCATGTGAAATGTGGGGGGAAAAAGGCTTTCCATTATGGCCACATGTAAGCCTTTTTGCCCAGTTAAGCTGAGGGCTGCTTTTTTCCCTCTTATCTCGCCTAGTTCCTGAAGAGATTTGTGCTGGTGGTATTTTGGCTGTGAAGAGGATAATGAATGGCATGAATATTCCATTTGAGTAATGTTGCACATGCTTATTTTTGACGTATCTGTCTTTTGTTGGGAAATAAAACACTTCTAATGCAGGGGAACCATATGTTATCTGTTGCTGGTGTTTCAGAGCACAGTTGTGTGGTGTTGATAGAAGAATTTGGTAATTACAAATTATTACACTCCGAAACTGTGTGAAATGTGTTAGAATCATGAGACTATTATCTAGTAATGTGTGTGCGTAGGACAAGTTAAGATTATGACATTATGTTTTCTATTTAGCAATATAAGTAGGAGTTAGGTCAGACAATAAAGGAGAAGGAGAACTGTCGACAGACAACTTGTGACAACTGTGAAACCAAGATAAGGAAATAGGCCTCCCAATTTAGGGAGGGGAGAAACCGTTAGGCTTGGAGAAGATTATGAAACATGTTGCAGAATATGATAATGATTGATATGTGTACAGTGGAAAAATACAGCCCGCCTAAAGCGGGGTGGGATTTTTCCTCTGACGTGTGTGTATAAAAAGACTGTGCGCCCATTTTGGGCCAGAGCGCTCTCATGAATAAAGGCTGACCATTGCAGAAAGGGGTCTTTGTTTAATTTATTATTTAAACTAGAGATTTACAACCTCTGGGAATTATTCAAAGATTTAAGAAGTAGTTGACTTCAACCATTGAGATAACAAAATTCTCGTGACAGGTGACACATACACGCACACACACATGCTTACAGCTGACACACATGCACACACACACACACACACACACACACACACACACACACACGCACACACACACACAAACACACACACACACAGTTCCAACGGGAGCACACACAGCAGACAGGCACTAAACTCCTATACAAAATTCAAGCTCCTTTTAATTCAGTGTGGTTGTCAGATGTGCTGTAAATCTGGGGAGAGGCTGACAGGGAATATAAAAATTGTTATGCTGCCCATAAATACAGCTGGCTTCTCACAGGGGAGGGATGGGCTGTAGAGAAATACATGCTGAGAGGAAGAAGAACTCCACTCACACTCACCAGCTCACCGGATCACCTTGAAAACAAAACATGGCCAGCCTTCATTTTCAGCAGCTACGGGAAATAATGCATTCTTGGTTGTGATTTAGGTATGAGGTATTGCCCAGACGCTACTGTAGGCAATGTAGTAAACAATACTTTAACAATAACAATAATTTTTATACAAAATGCTGATAGTAGTATTCAGTGAACGCAACTCCAATGTCAAAAGCAAATGTTCTACTCTGAGAAAAAACAGCAACCCAATAGAACATCTTAAAGGATACAGTAGAGGAATGCTTCTTACAATGACAGCAATGGAAACAAAAAAGTATATCTTGAAGTTAAACCGGAATACATGAAATGAAGAACAAACAGGCTCTAAAAAAGATTTGTGACCACTCCAACAGGGAACTGCAAGCTCAATAAAAGCTGTTTCTTTCTAAGAAAATAATTATAATAATATTTTATAAAGCTTCCTTTCAACAGCTGTTGTGGATCTTACAGCAAGAGAGTACATCAGTGGTTACAGGAAATTCAGTGACAACAGTGACCAGCAAGAAGCCTTTACTGTGTATGGATTGGGTGGTCTAGTGGTTAGTGTCGGCGCCTACAGCACACATTCTTGCTGGTGCCGGCATGGGTTTGAATATGGCCCACCTTTGTGACAGACATTCTATCTTTCCAACCATCTCTCTTCAAATAGCCACCCTTTGCCTTGATGACAGCATTGCACACTCTTGGCATTTTCTCAACCAGCTTTACCTAGAATGCTTTTCCAACAGTCTTGAAGGAGTTCCCACATATGCTGACCACTTGTTGGCTACTTTTCCTTCACTCTGTGGTCCAATTCATCCCAAACCATCTCAATTGGGTTGAGGTCAGGGGAATGTGGAGGCCAGGTCATCTGATGCAGCACTCCATCACTCTCTTTCTTGGTAAAATAGCCCTTACACAGCCTGGAGGTGTGTTGTGTCATTGTCCTGTTGAAAAACAAATGATAGTCCCACTAAGCCCAAACCAGATGGGATGGCGTATCGCTGTAGAATAATGTGGTAGCCATGCTGGTTAAGTTTGCCTTGAATTCTAAATACATCACAGACAGTGTCACCAGCAAAACACCCCCACACCATAACACCTCCTCCTCCATGCTTTACGGTGAGAACAACACATTCAGAGATCATCCATTCACCCACACGTGTCTCACAAAGACACCGTGGTTGGAACCAAAAATCTCAAATTTGGACTCCAGACCAAAGGACACATTTCCACCGGTCTGATGTCCATTGCTCGTGTTTCTTGGCCCAAGCAGGTCTGTTCTTCTTATTGGTGTCCTTTAGTAGTGGTTTCTTTGCAGCAATTCGACCATGAAGGCCTGATTCACACAGTCCCCTCTGAACAGTTGATGTTGAGATGTGTCTGTTACTTGAACTCTGTGAAGCATTTATTTGGGCTGCAATTTCTGAGGCTGGTAACTCTAATGGCCTTATCCTCTGCAGCAGAGTAAACTCTGGGTCTTCCATTCCTGTCGCGGTCCTCATGAGAGCCAGTTTCATCATAGCCCTTCGTGGTTTTTGCGACTGCACTTGAAGAAACATTCAAAGTTCTCAAAATTTTCCGTATTGACTGTCTTAAAGTAATGATGGACTATCGTTTCTCTTTGCTTATTTGAGCTGTTGTTGCCATAATATGGACTTGGTATTTTAGGGCTATCTTCTGAACCTTGTCACAACACAAATGATTGGCTCAAACACATTAAGAAGGAAAGATATTCCACCAATTAACTTTTAAGAAGGCACACCTGTTAATTGAAATGCATTCCAGGTGACTACCTCATGAAGCTGGTTGAGAGAATGCCAAGAGTGTGCAAAGCTGTCATAAAGGCAAAGGGTGTCTATTTGAAAAATCTTAAATCTCAAATATATTTTCATATTTTGGTTTATAACACTTTTTTGGTTACTACATGATTCCATATATGTTATTTCATAGATTTGATGTCTTCACTATTATTATATAATGTGGAAAATAGTAAAAATAAACAAAAACTCTGGAATGAGTAGGTGTGTCCAAACTTTTGACTGGCCAAACTTTTGACTGGTACTGTATATACAGTGCATTCGGAAAGAATTCAGACCCCTTCACTATGTCCACATTTTGTTACATTTCAGTCTTATTCTAAAATGGATTACATTATTTTTTCCCTCATCAATCTACACACAATACCCCATAATGACAAGGCGAAAACAGGTTTTTAGACATTTTTGCAAATGTATTAAAAATAAACCTCAGAAACACCTTATTTACAGAAGTATTCAGACCCTTTGCTATGAGACTCGAAATTGAGCTCAGGTGCATGCTGTTGCCATTGATCATCCTTGAGATATTTCTACAACTTGATTGGAGTCCACCTTTGGTAAATTCAATTGTTTGGACATGATTTGGAAAGGCACAAACCTGTCTATATGAGGTCCCACAGTTAACAGTGCATGTCAGAGCAAAAACCAAGCCATGAGGTTGAAGGAATTGTCCGTAGAGCTCCGAGATAGGATTGTGTTGAGGGACAAATCTGGGGAAGGGTACCAAAAAAAATAGTGGCCTCCATCATTCTTAAATGGAAGAAGTTTGGAACCACCAAGACGCTTCCTAGAGCTGGCCCCCGGCCAAACTGAGCAATCGTTGGGGAAGGGAGGTGACCAAGAACCGGATGGTCACTCTGAAAATGTTCCAGAGTTCCTCTGTGGAGATGGCAGAACCTTCCAAAAGGACAGCCATCTCTGCAGCACTCCACCAATCAGGCCTTTATGGTAGAGTGGCCAAATGGAAGCCACTCCTCAGTAAAAGGCACATGACAGCCCGTTTGGAGTTTGCCAAAGGGCACCTAAAGGACTAACATACCATGAGAAATAAGATTTTCTGGTCTAATGAAACCAAGATTGAACACTCTGGCCTGATTGCCAGGTACCGCTCATCACCTGGCCACAGTTCGACGACCAGCCTGAGAGCTTTAGGGCATGGCAGTCCTCATTCAACAATGCTACCAAGTCCTGGACCTCACCGCTAGTGAGGAGCTGGATCTGCTGGGTAAGGAGTCGTCACAACATGTAAAGAGAGTCCGCTCAGTGCATGTCAACGACCTAAGTGCAGCCCTGAAAACGGCTGGGAGAGACTGAAGCAGTGTTACGGCTCATCAGTAGTCCTAGAAACGGCACTCTTCAAGAAGTTGGACAGCTTCCCCAGAATCTCTAGCAAAGACTATTCTAAGTTAAGGGAACTTGGAGATCTCCTGATGGAAGTTCAGTCTGCAAAAGAAGATGGAGACTTACCTGCTCTAACTTACTTTGACACCGCCCATGGTATCAGCCTCATAGTGAAAAACTGCCCCACGGCATTCAGGAAAGATGGTTCAAGGTACAAAAACGAAAACAGGCAGTGCTTTCCTCCATTCTCCTTCTTCACAAAGTTAATATGCGATGAAGCAAGAACTAGAAACGGTATGTGGTAAGGGTCTTACAGCCCATTCATGCTCAAAGATTTGCCTAGTGAGAATATACCTCAAGGGGCAGCGTGAAAGCGCTGTCAAGCTTTAAGCTATACTAGACAACCAGAGCAGCTGCTCATTGGCAAGATCGGACTTCTTAAATCGGTTCAGTGTTCAGGGAAACCCATCTCCCTACTCTCTGGTGTCTTAAAATGGGCAGGAAGAAAGGCGGACGGCTTCCAGATCGAGGCAGTGAATGGAGGGGTAAGCCCTTCCTTCACTCATCGAGTGCCATGAGATCCTCAATAACAGATCAGAAATACCAACCCCAGATGTAGCCCTTCACCATGCCCACTTCAAGTCTGTGGCCACCCACATTCCAGAGCTCAATCAAAGTGCCCAGATCCTTCTGTTGCTTGGGAGAGAAATCATCAGAGTGCATTAAGTGAGACAACAAATCAATGGACCACACGATGCCCCCTTTGCTCAGAGACTCGACTTAGGCTGGGTCCTAGAGGGCGAAGTATGCCTGGGAAACGCACACAAGCCAATCGTGAACAACTTCAAAATGAATGTGTTTGAGAACGGACAGCCCTCCTTCCTCACTCCGTGTCAGAGCTACATTAATCTGACAGAAAAGGTTTCTCCCATACATTCAAGAAAAGCCCTATTCACAAAGCAGCTGAAGACAAACTTGGACACAGTGCTTGACAGGACAGAGAACGACAACAAGACAGCTCTCTCTATTGAGGACACAGTATTTTTAAAGACTATGGACAAAGAGTTCTACAAATACAAGATACACAGCTGGGTAGCTCCTCTCCCCTTCAGAGTACCCAGGCCACATCTCCCGAACAACCGCACACAGGCGCTCACCCGTCTCACCCGTCTCACCTCTCTACGCCGTAGCCTGGACAAGAAGCCTGAGCTGAAAGAGCAGTTTGTCACCTTCATGGAGTAGATATTCATAGACAAACCATTTACCTCAGATCGATTTGAGCGCTTCTCCACCTGTCACATTCCTTAATCCATGTTGCTTGCTTTCTCAAGCCAGACCCAACAGGCCAGCCGAATGAATGCAAAGGTTGTGATAAAGAAATGTGTGAGTAAGATATGACTAAAATGTCACACCCTCAGTTAAACTAATAATGTATGCCTAATTAGTAGACTAGTGCTTAGAGAGTTAATCAAATGTGTTTATATCCCAGCAACAGAGTATTTGTGTCTTGTAATTATTAGGCAAGCAGAAGTGCAAAACGATTGAAAGCAATAACAGGAGACTGGTTCCCAAAACACACAGGGAAAGGGGAGTGAAAAAAGGCTTGCAGGATAGTGTGAGGACGGTGATAACTAAAGAATGCAGCCTGCCCGAGCAAGGAGTAGACTATGATAAGAACATGTGTGTGTGTGTGTGTGTGTGTGTGTGTGTGTGTGTGTGTGTGTGTGTGTGTGTGTGTGTGTGTGTGTGTGTGACCTGATGGTCAGGAGAGCAGAGGAAAATCACATGAGCTAAACCCAGGTGTGAGCTTACAAGATGTGTACAGTGGAAAAATACAGCCCGCCTAAAGCGCGGTGGGATTTTTCCTCTGACGTGTGGGTATAAAAAGATTGTACGACCATTTTGTTATAGAGCGCTCTCATGAATAAACATGCTGACCATTGCAGAATTGGGTCTTTGTTTAATTTATTCAAACTAAGAGATTTACCACCTTTTGGGAATTGTTTAAAGATTTAAGAAGTAGTTGACTTCAACCATTGAGATAACAAAATTCTTGTGACAGCTTGGCATCAGTGCAACAAACTCCGCACCCAAACAGAGCTGTCTCAAGCCAAGAATGTAATTATCAGGTCAGTTCAAAGAGAAGCCTACCCTGAGGTGTTCACTGCACACAAAGAGAAAAAAAAACATTTCTAGGAGCAGTTCACTTTCAAAGCTGAATCCTATCTCGGATGAAGGTCTCATCAAAATAGGAGGCCGTCTGAAACATGCACGGCTGGACAATGGCGAGAAGAATCCACTTATCCTACCATGACACAGCTACAGTGCATTCAGAAAGTATTCAGACCCCTTGAATTTTCTTACGTTACAGCCTTATTCTAAAAGGGATTAAATTAATTTTGTTCCTCATCGATCTAAAAACATTGCCCCATAATGACGAAGCGAAAACAGGTTTTTAGAAATGTTTTCTAATGTATAACAAATAAAATCCGAAATACCAGAAGGACAACCATAAGTATTCAGACCCTTTGTAATGAGACTCAAAATTGAGCTCAGGTGCATTCTGTTTCCATTGATCATCCTTGAGATGTTTCTACAACTTGATTGGAGTCCACCTGTGGTAAATTCAATTGATTGGACATGATTTGGAAAGGCACACACCTGTCTATATAAGGTCCCACAGTTGACAGTGTATGTCTGAGCAAAAATCAATCCATGAGATCGAAGGAATTGTCCGTAGAGCTCCGAGACAGGATTGTGTCGAGGCACAGATCTGGGGAAGGATACCGAAACATTTCTGCAGCAAGAACACAGTGGCCTCCATCATTCTTAAATGGAAAAAGTTTGGAACCACCAAGACTCTTCCTAGAGCTGGCCGCCCGGACAAAATGAGTAATCGGGGGAGAAGGGCCTTGGTCAGCAAGACCAAGAACCCGATGGTCACTCTGCAGCACTCCACCAATCAGGCATTCATGGTAGAGTGGCTAGACGGAAGCCACTCCTCTATAAAAGGCACCACAGCCAGTTGGGAGTTTGCCAAAAGGCACCAAAAGGCTTCTTATACCATGAGACACAAGATTAAACTATTTTGCCTGAATGCCAAACGTCACGTCTGGAGGAAACCTGGCACCATCTCTAAGGTGAAGCATGGTGGTGGCAGCATTATGCTGTGGGGAAGTTTTTCAGCGGCAGGGACTGGGAGACTAGTCAGGATTGAGGGAAAGATGAACAGAGCAAAGTAAAGAGAGATCCATCATATAATTGGCATATACATTACTCTTACTGAATTTCCACGTGGGCGAGGATATTGGAAATTTAATCAAAGCCTATTGGATGATCATTTATTTTTAACTAGGACAAAGGAATTTATAACTGACTTTTTCTGACATAACATAGGTACAGCAAATCCCCTTCTTGTATGGGACACCTTTAAATGTGATTTTAGAGGCAATGCAATTCAGTACTCATCTCAAAAACAAAAGCAATTTAGGTCAAAGAGTCCATACTGACAATGGAAATAGAAGGTCTAACAGAACAGATAGATGGCAATAAAAACTGTAACATAGAGGCTCAGAATAAATTAGAGGAAAAATATTCAAGAAAGATCAAGTGTAATATATTATAACAATAAAGCAAACTGGATGGCATATGGGGAAAAATGCACCAAATCTTTTTTAATCTACAACATAGGAATGCTACCAAAAAGAATTTAATGAAACTGGTTACAATTGACGGAGTAACCCATGATTTACCCAATTATATTTTGAAGGAGGAAACAAAGTACTTTAAGCATATGTTCTAACTGAAGCTAATTGTAGAGATTTTTTTCCTATTGATAATGTAAAATTAACAGCCATACAGAAAGACTCATGTGAAGGTGAAATTACAGAGGAGGAACTTCTGGATGCAATTAAAGACTTTAAGTCAGGGAAAATTCCAGGGTTGGATGGCATACCAGTCGAGGTATACCAAACCTTTTTTGATAAATTAAGAGGACCGTTATTAGCATGTTTTAACCACTCCTATGTAAATGGTAGACTATCTGACACTCAATAAGAAGATCTCATTATTACTGAAACAGGATACAAGTGGAAAATATAAAGATCCAGTCCATTAAAAAAATTGGAGGCCCCTTACACTTCAGTGTTGTGATGCAAAAATTCTAGCAAAATGTATAGCACATAGAATTAAAAAGGTATTGTCGGATATTATTCATTCTAATCAGACAGGTTGTTTACATGGAAGATACATTGGAGATAATATAAGGCAAGTATTGGAAACAATAGAACACTATGGAAAATCTGGGAAACCAGGCCTGCTTTTCATAGCAGACTTCAAAAAGGCATTTGATAAAGTACGACTGGGGTTTATATATAAATGCCTGGAGAATTTCAATTTTGGAGAATATCTTATAAAATGGGTCAAAATCATGTATAGTAACCTTAGGTGTAAAATAGTAAATAATGGCTATTTCTCTGAAAGTTTTAAACTGTCAAGAGGAGTGAAACAAGGTTGTCCACTATCGGCATATCTATTTATTGTGGCCATCAAGATGTTAGCTATTAAAATCAGATCCAACAATAATATCAGGGGATTAGAAATCCAGGGCTTAAAAACAAAGGTGTCATTGTACGCTGATGATTCATGTTTTCTTTTAAATCCACAACTATAATAACTCCAGAGCCTCATAGAGGATCTAGATAAATGTTCTAACCTCTCTGGATTACAACCAAATTATGACAAATGTACTATATTACCTATTTGATCACTAAAATATACAATTTTTACATTACCATGTAGTTTACGAATAAAATGGTCTGATGGTGATGTGGATATACTCGGAATACATATCCCAAAGGAAATAAATGATCTCACTTCAATCAATTTCTTGCTATCGTGGAAGTTCTTGCTATCGTGGAAAAATCACCCTGATTGACTCTTTAGTATTATCCCAGTTTACCTATTTGCTTATGGTCTTGCCTACGCCTAGCAAACAGTGTTTTAAATTCTATGAGAAAAAAATATTAAATTTTATTTGGAACGGCAAGCCAGACAAAATTAAACGGGCCTATTTATATAATGAATATGAATTCGGAGGACAGAAATTATTAAATATTAAAGCATTAGACCTATCACTAAAAGCTTCAGTCATACAAAAGTTCTACTTAAATCCGAACTGGTTCTCTAGCAAATTAGTAAGATTGTCTCACCCAATGTTCAAGAATGGCCTTTTTCCCTTTATTCAGATTACAACCACTCACTTTCAGTTATTTGAAAAGGAGATCATCTCCCAAATATCATTATTTCTAAAACAAGCCATAGTAAGTTGGTTGCAATTTCAATTTAATCCTGCAGAAACGACAGAACAAATAATTTAAAAAAGGTATAATCTTCGTAAATTATATCATCGGTAGGACTGGTGGAGTTATATCGCACATGCAGCTAACAAAAACATATGGAAATGTCTGCTCTACCCAAAATTACAAACAAATAATTGCAGCCTTACCGCAAAAATGGAAGAGGAAAGTGGAAGGGGGAGAAAGTAAGGAACTTGTCTGTCGGCCTTGCATTAAAGAACATAATTGGTTAAGGAAAACTGTGATAAATAAAAAAGTATATCAGTTCCATTTAAGGACCAAAGGATTGACAGCCATCCCATATAGATTGCAAAATAGTTTTTGATTTTTGACGTACCGATCCCATGGCATAGTGTTTATGAACTGATATGCAAAACGACACCGGATTCAAAACTTAGAATATTTCAATTTAAATTATTATATAAAATTCTTGCTACCAATATAATGTTATTTACATAGGGGATACAATCTTCCCAGCTCTGCAGATTTTGCTGCGAAGAGACAGAATCATTAGATCATTTGTTTTGGTACTGTCCATTTGTAGATTGTTTTTGGACACAGGTCCAGGAATGGATAAAGGATTGCAATATTTACCTGGAGCTAACCTTACAGATAACATTACTGGGTGATCTGAAAAGTCATAGTCAATCGATCAATAACATAATAATACATTTAGCAAAAAAAAAAAATTTCAATTCACAATCTGTAGAAACAATGAGAATAGAAAGGTTCAGAACTTTTGTAAGACATCACAGTACAGTTGAAATATATATGGCAAATAGAAATCCTATATGGATGGTGTTAAAAGATAGATGGGAGGTGTTGAATGGAATTGAAGGATGGGACTATTAACAACTAACAACTAATAACAAGATAACTAATAACGTAAGCATACTGTGTCCATAATAAGTATATAGGTTGTAGGTTGGGAGCTTTTGTGAAAGACCACAGTTAGAAAGATATGGCATATAGAAGCAAACCGGATGGACATCTTGAAAAAGATCGGAGAGGTTGAGAGTAGAGGAAGTTCAGGAGAAAAAACTAACAAAATATAATTATTGTAAAATTGACTGTGTCCATAAAATGTAGATAGTAGGTATAAACTGGAAGTAGAGGCCTAAGCATTGTTGTTCACTAGTTTACTCCAATTAGGGAAAGGGTGGTGGGGTTGGAAAGTAATAAAGGGGAATATATATATATATATTTTTTTAAGGATATGTATGTGTATGTATGTATGTATGTATGTGTGTGTATGTGTGTATATATGTACAGTGGGGAGAACAAGTATTTGATACACTGTCGATTTTGCAGGTTTTCCTACTTACAAAGCATGTAGAGGTCTGTAGGTACACTTCAACTATGAGAGACGGAATCTAAAACAAAAATCCAGAAAATCACATTGTATGATTTCTAAGTAATTTATTTTTCATTTTATTGCATGACATAAGTATTTGATCACCTACCAACCAGTAAGAATTCCGGCTCTCACAGACCTGTTAGTTTTTCTTTAAGAAGCCCTCCTGTTCTCCACTCATTACCTGTATTGACTGCACCTGTTTGAACTCGTTACATGTATAAAAGACACCTGTCCACACACTCAATCAAACAGACTCCAACCTCTCCACAATGGCCAAGATCAGAGAGCTTTGTAAGGACATCAGGGAAAAAATTGTAGACCTGCACAATTCTGGGATGGGCTACAGGACAATAGGCAAGCAGCTTGGTGCGAAGGCAACAACTGTTGGCGCAATTATTAGAAAATGGAAGAAGTTCAAGATGACTTTCAATCACCCTCAGTCTGGGGCTCCATGCAATATCTCACCTCGTGGGGCATCAATGATCATGAGGAAGTTGAGGGATCAGCCCAGAACTACACGGCAGGACCTGGTCAATGACCTGAAGAGAGCTGGAACCACAGTCTCAAAGAAAACCATTAGTAACACACTATGCCGTCATGGATTAAAATCCTGCAGCGCACGCAAGGTCCCCCTTCTCAAGCCAGCGCATGTCCAGGTCCGTCTGAAGTTTGCCAATGACCATCTGGATGATCCAGAGGAGGAATGGGAGAAGGTCATGTGGTCTGATGAGACAAAAATAGAGCTTTTTGGTATAAACTCCACTCGCCGTGTTTGGAGGAAGAAGAAGGATGAGTACAACCCCAAGAACACCATCCCAACCGTGAAGCATGGAGGTGGAAACATCATTCTTTGGGGATGCTTTTCTGCAAAGGGGACAGGACGACTGCACCGTATTGAGGGGAGGATGGATGGGGCCATGTATCGCGAGATCTTGGCCAACAACCTCCTTCCCTCAGTAAGAGCATTGAAGATGGGTCATGGCTGGGTCTTCCAGCATGACAATGACCCGAAACACACAGCCAGGGCAACTAAGGAGTGGCTCCGTAAGAAGCATCTCAAGGTCCTGGAGTGGCCTAGCCAGTCTCCAGACCTGAACCCAATAGAACATCTTTGGAGGGAGCTGAAAGTCCGTATTGCCCAGTGACAGCCCCGAAACCTGAAGGATCTGGAGAAGGTCTGTATGGAGGAGTGGGCCAAAATCCCTGCTGCAGTTTGTGCAAACCTGGTCAAGACCTACAGGAAACGTATGATCTCTGTAATTGCAAACAAAGGTTTCTGTACCAAATATTAAGTTCTGCTTTTCTGATGTATCAAATACTTATGTCATGCAATAAAATAAAAATGAAATACTTAAAAATCATACAATGTGATTTTCTGGATTTTTGGTTTAGATTCCGTCTCTCACAGTTGAAGTGTACCTATGATAAAAATTACAGACCTCTACATGCTTTGTAAGTAGGAAAACCTGCAAAATCAGCAGTGTATCGAATACTTGTTCTCCCCACTGTATATATATATATATATATATATATATATATATATAAACATGGGGGATTGGAAGTGATGCAGAAAATAAAATTGATGGAAGTTACAATCTATCTGCAATATTAAGCTGATCTACCCCCCCCCCCCCCCCCAAAAATTTATAAAGAGAGATCGTTGATGAAAACCTGCTCCAGAGCACTCAAGACCTCAGAATGGGCTGAAAGTTCACCTTCCAACATGACACCGACCTAAGCACTCAGCCAAGGCAATGCAGGAGTGGCTTCGGGAACAGTCTCTGAATGTCCTTGAGTGGCCCAGCTAGAGCCCGGACTTGAACCCGATCTAACATCTCTGGAGAGACCTGAAAATAGATGTGCAGCGACGCTCCCCATCCAACCTGACAGAGCTTGAGAGGATCTGCAGAGAATAATGGGAGAAACTCCCCAAATACAGGTGCACCAAGCTTGTAGCGTCATACCCAAGACGACTCGAGGCTGTAATCACCCTGCCAAAGTTGCTTCAACAAAGTACTGAGTAAATGGTCTGAATACTTACACTACCAGTCAAATGTTTGGACACACCTACTACAATGTAGAATAATAGTGAAGACATCAAAACTATGAAATAACACATATAGAATCATGTAATAACCAAAAAATTGTTAAACAAATCAAAATATATTTTATATTTGAGATTCTTTAAATAGCCACCCTTTGCCTTCATGACAGCTTTGCACACTCTTGGCATTCTCTCAACCAGCTTCATGAGGTAGTCACCTGGCATTTATTTGAATTAACAGGTGTGCCTTCTTAAAAGTGAATTTGTGGAATGTAGTTCCTTCTTAATGCGTTTGAGCCATTCAGTTGTGTTGTGAGAAGGTAGGGGGGGGGGGGTATACAGAAGAATGAGAGGGCCCTATTTGGTAAAAGACCAAGTCCATATTATGGCAAGAACAGTTCCAATAAGCAAAGAGAAATGACAGTCCATCCTTACTTTAAGACATGAAGGTCAGTCAATATGGAACATTTCAAGAACTTTGAACGTTTCTTCAAGTGCAGTCGCAAAAACCATCAAGCGCTATGATGAAACTGGCTCTCATGAGGACCGCCACAGGAAAGGAAGACCCAGAGTTACCTCTGCTGCAGAGGATAAGTGTTATGTGGGCAGCTTGTCTCTCCCTTTTCTGTTTCCCTTCCTCCTTGTTTTGTCCCCTCTTTGTCTGTTGTATCTGTATGTGTGTTTGTCCCCATTATGTTGGTGCGTCTGCCGGTGTGTGTCTGGAGTGGATCGGGGGCCGTGCTCAGGATCTGCCTCTCCTGTGCAGCTGCGGGTTGTTGCCAGTGATTCCTGCCTACGCAGCTGCATCCTATTCTCTCATCAACCTGCACTACTAATGCCTGGGCATGGCTCTCCACCGGCGCCAGATCGTTGTTCTTACTAGAGCGGTAACTTGGCTCACCAGTAGAGTTAAATTGTCTTTGTCTTCAGCCTGGCTCTTTACTCTCCTTAACCTGTCGTTTGTTTTGTCTTCAGTTCAGACATACCTCCCAACCTGCCTGCCTGCCTGCCTCAGCCTCTCCTTCCTCCGGAGCCGACTAGCCCACTCTGTTCCTTTTCTTCAGTTGTTTTTGGACTAAGACAAATTGAACTTTTATTAAAACAATTTTTGTTTCTTCCACTCCCTTAGTCGTGTTTTGTTTCTCTGAGTGCTGGGTTTAACCATAGCCTAACAATAAGTTCATCAGAGTTACCAGCCTCAGAAATTGCAGCCCAAATAAATGATTCACAGAGTTCAAGTATCAGACACATCTCAACATCAACTGTGCAGAGGAGACCGTGTGAATCAGGCCTTCATGGTCGAATTGCTTCAAAGAAACCACTACTAAAGGACACCAATAAGAAGAAGAGACCTGCTTGGGCCAAGAAACACTAGCAATGGACATTAGACTGGTGGAAATGTGTCCTTTGGTCTGGAGTCCAAATTGGAGATTTTTGGTTCCAACCGCCGTGTCTTTGTGAGACGCGGTGTGGGTGAACGGACAATCTCCACATGTGTAGTTCCAACCGTAAAGCATGGAGGAGGAGGTGTTATGGTGTGGGGGTGCTTTGCTGGTGATTGTCTGTGATTTATTTAGAATTCAAGGCACACTTAACCAGCATGGCTACCACAGCATTCTGCAGAGATACGCCACCCCGTCTGGTTTGGGCTTAGTGGGACTATCATTTGTTTTTCAACAGGACAATGACCCAACACACCTCCAGGCTGTGTAAGGGCTATTTGACCAAGAAGGAGAGTGATGGAGTGCTACATCAGATGACCTGGCCTCCACAATCCCCCAACCTCAACCCAATTAAGATGGTTTGGGATGAGTCGGACGGCAGAGTGAAGGAAAAGCAGCCAACAAGTGATCAGCATATGTGGGAACTCCTTCAAGACTGTTGGAAAAGCATTCCAGGTGAAGCTGTCATCAAGGCAAAGGTTGGCTATTTGAAGAATCTCTAAAATATATTTTGATTTGTTTAACACTTTTTTGGTTACTGCATGATTCCATATGTGTCATTTCATAGTTTTTATGTCTTCACTATTATTCTACAATGTAAAAAATTGTCAAAAATAAAGAAAAACCCTTGAATGAGTAGCTGTGTCCAAACTTTTGACTGGTACTGTATGTAAATGTGATATTTCAGTTTTGCTTTATCATAATGGGGTATTGTGTGTAGATTGATGAGGGAAAAAAACAAACATTTTAATACATTTTAGAATAAGGCTGTAAGGTAACAAAATGTGGAAAATGTAAAGCGGTCTGAATACTTTCCGAATGCACTGTACATCTCCACACTGCTAGTACGGCACTACCACGAGCAGGTGAAACACCAAGGCTGACACTTCACAGAAGGAGCCATCAGATCAGCAGGCCTGTGGATTGTTGGGGGTAAGAAGCTCATCAGCTCTGTCCAACACAAGTGTGTCACATGCCGGAAGCTCCGAAGAACAGGAAGAACAGAAAATGGCAGACTTGCCACCCGGATGCCTCTGCACATCCCCTCCCTTCACGTATGTATGTTTGGATGTGTTTGGCCCTTGGACAGTCACTGCTCGCTGTACCAGAGGAGGTCAAGCTCAACGCAAACACTGGGCAGTGCTTTTCACCTGCATGAGCATTCGGGCAGTGCACATCGAATTCATAGAGTCCATGGACACCTCCAGCTGCATCAACGCCTGCCCTCAGGAGGTTCTTCGCCATCCATGTACCAGCAAAACAGCTAAGACCAGATTGTGGAATAAACTTCATAGGAGCCTGTAAGGAGTTAGAACTCAGAAAGGAGCCGCTTCAAATGGCCTAGAGTCCAGAGGTACCTAAGTGAACAAGGTTGCACATGGGAATTCAACCCTCCTCAATCTTCAGACATGGCAGGTGCCTGGGAGCGCATGATTGGAGTGGCATGCACAATCCTTCACTCCATGCTGCTACATAACAAGTCTCCTCACCTTTCACATGAAGTTCTGTGCACCCTTATGGCTGAGGTCACAGCCATAATCAATGCCAGATCTCTATTTCCTGTCTCCACTGATCCAGACTCACCATTCATCCTGTCTACTGCTATGCTGCTTACCCAAAAGGTTGGTCCACCCCCTCCTCCCGGAGACTTCACTGAGAAAGAACTCTTCAAGAGCCAGTGGAGACGGGTGCAGAGCCTTGCCAGTAAGTTCTGGTCTCGCTGGAGCCGTGGGTACCTCCCCACCTTGCAGAGCCGACGAAGTGGACTGAAGCTCACTTCAACCTACAAGAGGGAGATCTTGTGCTCTTAAAAGACAATCAAGTCACCCGCAACAAGTGGTCCATGGCACTGGTCACTTCCACCTTCACCAACAGTGACAGTATGTTGCGCAAAGTGGAACTCAATATTACTGCTCAGGGGACCACTAAGAAGTTCCTGAGACCAGTCTCAGAGGTCCTTCTCCTTTTAGCCAAAGAAGACTGAGGGTTTGCCAGTCTTTGAGGTATGTGTGTAACGTTAATTAGTAGTGCCCTCTTCCAGACGCCAGACGTGGAGTATTCTGCCTTCTATTCTTTTGGCCAAACGCCTTTTGATTTGGCCCCATCCAGTGGCTGTTTTGTGTAGCCGCAGCTAGGATGTACTATGCTGTGCTACTTCTTTGGAAATAGAAAATAATGCAGTTCAGCCTCATTGTTGGAAAAGAGTAACGTAATACTGCTGTTTATCTTCTGCCATCCTTCTTACTAAGCCTTCGTAAAGCATTGCCTGTAAGTACAAATAATTTCTAAGATGTTCATCTTTTAGTATTGTAAGTATTTTCTGCAGGTCATGTTTTAATTCTGAGTTTAAGTAAATCGATTACATGTATTCCCTTGCTAGCGTAGCCTGCCTGTTAAGTGCTGTTTTGCAGCTAGCTGCTCTCTACATGTGATTTCTCTTCACACTTAAGTTAGCTTACATGTTACTTAGATGCTAATTCTGTTTAGAACAATATTCAAAGAGATATGTATGTTTTCTATGTACAGTGTTGGTCAAGTATTGAATTGTTCACTATGCGACTATGAAACATCGGTTAGACTGTCACGGATTCAGCCGAGGCTGCTCCTCCTCCTTGCTCGGGCAGGCTTCTGCGTTCGTCGTCCCCGGAGTACTAGCTGCTGCCGATCGATGTTTCGGTGTTTGTCTTGTTTTTATTGTGTTCCCTTTATAACCCTCTGTTTCTCATTGTGTATTGTGCGTAATTGTTTTGGTCTTTGCGGCAGTTGCCCATGTGTGCGGGTCTTATTATTTCCTCGCTATTTGAGGTTGCCTGTGTACTTTGTATTTTGCACTGCATCCAGTAAAGTTTCTGCCAGTAGCTCGGTGTCCTGCTCTTGACTTCGCCTACCCGCATACACGTCGCTGTGACAGAATTACACACCTTTAGACATGGAGTCAGCAGGAGCGGCGGTGCCAGCTGGATCAATAGAAGAGCGCGTAGAACAACAAGCGGCTATGATCCAGGCTCTCGGCACCGCCATGGAACAGGTGGTGAAAACCGTGGAGCTATGGGAAAGAAGGCGTTGGTCTACACCTCCTCCGACGATACCACCACCATCAGCTATGCCCATCGCTTCATCTCCGGGGTCCAGTGGGATTCGGCTCTCGCTCCCGGGGGCTTATGATGGCACAGCTGCCGGATGTCAGTGTTTCCTGCTCCAGGTGGAACTCTACCTGGCAACCATCCACCCGGCGCCCTCGGGATACGAGAGCGTGTCCGCCCTCATATCCTGTCTGTCCGGCAAGGCGCTGGAGTGGGCCAACGCTGAGTGGGGGGGAATAGACGCCGCTACAGTCAACTATGCAGAGTTCACCCGCCGCTTCAGGGCAGTATCCGATCACCCAGGAGAGGGTAAGGCGGCGGGTGAACGTCTATTCCACCTTCGACAGGGGAGGAGGAGCGCGCAGGAGTTCGCACTGGACTTCCGGACACTGGCTGCCAACGCGGGATGGAATGAGAGGGCCCTCATTGACCACCTGAGGGAGGACGTGCGTCGGGAATTGGCCTGCAGGGACACCAACCTAAACTTCGATCAACTGGTGGACATGTCGATTCGCCTGGACACCCTGTTGGTACCCGCGGACGTCCAGACTCGGGGCCGTCCATTCCATCCCCCAGCACTTCCGAGTTGACCCCGATGGAGCTCGGAGGTGCTGGTACTAGGAGAGAGACCAGGAGAGAGGCCGTCCCCTGCACCAACTGTGGCTGCAGAGGACACACTGCTGGTCGGTGCTGGGGAGGGTCTCCTCGGAATCGAGGCAGTAGGCCGCATACTGATAAGTCATTCCAGGTGAGTAGGCGCCCAACTCACCCAGAGGTCCCTGTTGCGCATATGTCTATTAAAGGAAACAGAGGGCAACAGAGGGCTCTCAAGGGATGGTCTGATCAGTGTGTCAGGAGGTGTGTGGGTGTTTCCGTAGGGGCCACGACGGTGGAAAGTCCGAACCAAGTTCCCACCTTGCACATTCCACCTGAATATGCCGATTTGGCTCTCGCCTTCTGTAAAAAGAAGGCGACTCAATTACCACCCCCTCGACAGGGGGATTGTGCGATAAACCTCCAAGTAGGCGCTGCGCTTCCACGTAGCCATGTGTATCCACTGTCTCAGGCGGAGACGGCGGCTATGGAAACATATGTCGCCGAATCGCTGAGACAGGGATACATACGGCCGTCCACTTCCCCTGCGTCCTCAAGTTTCTTTTTTGTGAAGAAGAAAGATGGGGGTTTACGCCCGTGTATTGACTACCGTGGTCTCAATCAGATCACCATCAAATATACAGTGGGGAGAACAAGTATTTGATACACTGCCGATTTTGCAGATTTTCCTACTTACAAAGCATGTAGAGGTCTGTAATTTTTATCATAGGTACACTTCAACTGTGAGAGACGGAATCTAAAACAAAAATCCAGAAAATCACATTGTATGATTTTTAAGTAATTAATTTGCATTTTATTGCATGACATAAGTATTTGATCACCTACCAACCAGTAAGAATTCCAGCTCTCACAGACCTGTTAGTTTTTCTTTAAGAAGCCCTCCTGTTCTCCACTCATTACCTGTACATTATCTCCACTCCAACCTCTCCACAATGGCCAAGACCAGAGAGCTGTGTAAGGATATCAGGGATAAAATTGTAGACCTGCACAAGGCTGGGATGGGCTACAGGACAATAGGCAAGCAGCTTGGTGAGAAGGCAACAACTGTTGGCGCAATTATTTGAAAATGGAAGAAGTTCAAGATGACAGTCAATCACCCTCGGTCTGGGGCTCCATGCAAGATCTCACCTAGTGGGGCATCAATGATCATGAGGAAGGTGAGGGATCAGCCCAGAACTATACCGCAGGACCTGGTCAATGACCTGAAGAGAGCTGGGACCACAGTCTCAAAGAAAACCATTAGTAACACACTACGCAGTCATGGATTAAAATCCTGCAGCGCACACAAGGTCCCCCTGCTCAAGCCAGCGCATGTCCAGGCCCGTCTGAAGTTTGCCAATGACCATGTGGATGATCCAGAGGAGGAATGGGAGAAGGTCATGTGGTCTGATGAGACAAAAATATAGCTTTTTGGTCTAAACTCCACTCGCCGTGTTTGGAGGAAGAAGAAGGATGAGTACAACTCCAAGAACACCATCCCAACCGTGAAGCATGGAGGTGGAAACATCATTCTTTGGGGATGCTTTTCTGCAAAGGGGACAGGACGACTGCACCGTATTGAGGGGAGGTTGGATGGGGCATTGTATCGCGAGATCTTGGCCAACAACCTCCTTCCCTCAGTAAGAGCATTGAAGATGGGTCGTGGCTGGGTCTCCCAGCATGACAAAGACCCGAAACACACAGCCAGGGCAACTAAGGAGTGGCTCCGTAAGAAGCATCTCAAGGTCCTGGAGTGGCCTAGCCAGTCTCCAGACCTGAACCCAATAGAAAATCTTTGGAGGGAGCTGAATGTCCGTATTGCCCAGCGACAGCCCCGAAACCTGAAGGATCTGGAGAAGGTCTGTATGGAGGAGTGGGCCAAAATCCCTGCTGCAGTGTGTGCAAACCTGGTCAAGACCTACAGGAAACGTATGATCTCTGTAATTGCATACAAAGGTTTCTGTACCAAATATTAAGTTCTGCTTTTCTGATGTATCAAATACTTATGTCATGCAATAAAATGCAATTTAATTACTTAAAAATCATACAATGTGATTTTCTGGATTTTTGTTTTAGATTCCGTCTCTCACAGTTGAAGTGTACATATGATAAAAAATTACAGACCTCTACATGCTTTGTAAGTAGGAAAACCTGCAAAATCGGCAGTGTATCAAATACTTGTTCTCCCCACTGTAGCTATCCTCTCCCTCTGATTGCTAGTATGACGGAGTCATTTCACGGGGCGCGATTCTTCACAAAACCTCGGGTCACTATGAGTACCTCGTCATGCCATACGGGTTAATGAATGCTCCTTCAGTCTTCCAATCGTTTGTGGATGAGATTTTCCAGGACTTACATGGACAGGGTGTAGTGGTGTATATTGATGACATTCTAATATACTCCGCTACCCGCGCAGAGCATGTGTACCTGGTTCGTCGGGTGCTTGGTAGACTGTTGGAGCATGACTTGTATGCAAAGGCGGAGAAATGTCTGTTCTTCCAGGAGTCCATCTCCTTCCTGGGACACCGGTTGTCCGCGTCAGGGGTGGAGATGGAGATTGACCGTGTTTCAGCCGTGCGCAATTGGCCAACTCCCTACACGGTGAAGGAGGTGCAGCGGTTCTTGGGTTTTGCCAATTACTAAAGGAGGTTTATCCGGGGCTTTGGGCAGGTAGCAGCTCCCATTACCTCCCTGCTAAAGGGGGGTCCGGTGTGTCTGCAGTGGTCGGCTGAAGCGGACAGGGCTTTTAGGCCTCTGAAGGACCTGTTTACCTCGGCTCCGGTGCTGGCACATCCGGATCCCTCTTTGTGGTTCCAAGTTGAGGTGGATGCATCCGAGGCTGGGATCGGTGCTGTACTGTCTCAGCACTCGGGTACGCCACCTAAACTCCGCCCCTGTGCTTTCTTTTCTAAGAAGCTCAGTCCGGTGGAGCGCAATTATGATGTGGGGGACAGGGAGCTGTTAGCTGTGGTGCAAGCCCTGAAGGTGTAGAGGCATTGGCTTGAGGGGGCTAAACACCCTTTTCTCATTTTGACTGACCATCGTAAGCTGGAGTACATCCGGGCGGCGAGGAGGCTGAACCCTCGCCAGTCTAGGTGGGCTATGTTTTTCACCCGATTTGTATTTACGCTCACCTATAGACCAGGGTCACAGAACGCTAAGGCAGACGCCCTGTCCCAACTATATGACACTGAGGAGAGGTCCATTGAGCCTACTCCCATACTTCCGGAGTCTTGTCTGGTGGCACCGGTGGTATGGGAGGTTGATGCGGACATCGAGCGGGCGTTACGTACCGATCCTACTCCCCCACAGTGTCCAGAGGGTCGGAAGTACGTGCCGCTCGAGGTTCGTGATCGATTAATATATTGGGCTCACATGTCACCTTCCTCTGGCCATCCTGGTATTGGACGGACAGTGCACTGCCTTAGTGGAAAGTACTGGTGGCCCACTTTGGCTAAGGACGTGAGGGTTTATGTTTCCTCCTGCTCGGTGTGCGCTCAGTGTAAGACGCCTAGACACCTACCCAGAGGGAAATTACAACCCCTACCCGTTCCACAACGACCGTGGTCTCACCTCTCGGTGGATTTCGTCACGGACCTTTCCCCCCTCCCAGGGGAATACGACGATCTTGGTTGTTGTGGACCGGTTTTCAAAGGCCTGCCGTCTCATTCCTATGCCAGGTCTCCCTACAGCCCTACAAACTGCTGACGCCCTGTTTACACACGTCTTCCGGCACTACGGGGTACCTGAGGATATAGTGTCTGATCGGGGTCCCCAGTTCACCTCTAGAGTCTGGAGGGCGTTTATGGAACGTCTGGGGGTCTCGATTAGCCTTACCTCAGGGTTTCACCCCGAGAGTAATGGGCATGTGGAGAGAGTGAACCAGGATGTGGGTAGGTTTCTGAGGTCCTATTGCCAGGACCGGCAGGGGGAGTGGTCGGAATATATCCCCTGGGCAGAAATAGCCCAAAACTCACTTCGCCACTCCTCAACTAACCTTACGCCTTTTCAGTGTGTGCTAGGTTATCAGCCGGTCCTGGCACCTTGGCATCAGAGCCAGATCGAAGCCCCTGCGGTGGACGAGTGGTTTCGGCGCTCTGAGGAAACCTGGAACGCTGCGCATGTCCATCTACAGCGAGCGATCTGGCGGCAAAGGCGAGCGCCGATCGCCACCGCAGTGAGGCTCCGGTGTATGCACCGGGAGATCGGGTCTGGCTCTCGACCCGAAACCTGCCCCTTCGTCTGCCCTGCCGGAAGCTGGGTCGGCGGTTTGTGGGGCCATTTAAAGTCCTGAGGAGATTGAACGAGGTATGTTATAGGTTACAACTGCCCATTAATAACCGCATTATCCCCTCGTTCCATGTGTCTCTCCTCAGGCCGGTAGTAGCTGGTCCACTCCAGGAGAGTGAGGTACGAGAGGCTCCTCCGCCCCCGCTGGACATCGAGGGGGCTCCGGCGTACTCAGTCCGTTCCATCTTGGATTCGAGGCATTGGATGGGGGGCCTGCAGTATCTCGTGGAGTGGGAGGGGTGGACATCCTAGATCCCTCCATGTTGAGGGATTTCCACTGGTGTCATCTGACTCGCCCTGCTCCGCATCCTCCTGGCCGTCCCCGAGGCCGGGATCGGCGTACGGCTGGAGCCGCGCGTCAAGGGAGGGGGGGGGGGGGGTACTGTCACGGAATCAGCCGAGGCTGCTCCTCCTCCTTGCTTGGGCAGGCTTCGGCGTTCGTCGTCCCCGGAGTACTAGCTGCTGCCGATCGATGTTTCTGTGTTTCTCTTGTTTGGTCTTTATTGTTTCCCATTATGTTTTATTGTGTTGCCTTTATAACCCTCTGTTTCTCATTGTGTATTGTGCGTAATTTTTTGGTCTTTGCGGCAGTTGCCCATGTGTGCAGGTCTTATTATTTCCTCGCTGTTTGAGGTTGCCTGTGTACTTTGTATTTTGCACTGCATCCAGTAAAGTTTCTGCCAGTAGCTCGGTGTCCTGCTCTTGACTTCGCCTACCGCATACACGTCACTGTGACATAGACTCTGTTGTGCATTTATATTGCTCCAATAAGTTCCTTTTTCTGTACTGTTAATGTTTTACACTGTTTCAACTATAAAACTGGAGGTTTATGGAAAGCCTATCCCTGACTCTGGTTCATTTCTTGATTGGAGTTTGGCTGGCTGTCAAATTTAGGTTGCATACACCTTAAGGAGGACAGTACATACACTAGACTGGGCACATCATGGAAGGAAAGAGGGGAGAGAAAACAAGGTCAAAGATTTACAGTGGGGTCTGAAATTATTAACATCCTTGATAAATATGAGGAAAAATTACTAAAATAAATAATTCAAATATTGTATGTTCCAAAAACTTTGCTCAGAGAAAGAGATTTTGTTTAATAAGTAAAAAAAACGTTTTTTCTCAAAAAGGTAGGGGTCTAAATTATTGACACCCATTTTCAATACCTTTCAATACCTCACCTTGCGAAGATAATGGCAATGAGCCTTTTTCTAAAACGTTTTATTGGAGAACACATTGGGAGGGATCTCCAATTTCTCCATGCAGACTCCTTCCAGATCCTTGATATAATTTGTCTGCGCTTATGGACTGCGCTTTCAATTCAAACCACAGGTTTTCAATGGGTCGCAGACTGAGCTCTTTGGCCACGCACACCAGTTATGGGTCTGGCGTTGAAATGAGAACGCATAAGCAGAAAATAACTTCATACCTACTGTAAAATATGGTGGTGGATATTTGATGTTATTGGGTTATTTTGCTTCCCCTGGTCCTGGGGCCCTTGTTAACGGCATCATCAACTATGGAAACCCTGTAGCCCAAGGCAAAAAAAAAGAAAATAAATGTATACCCATAGAATTATCTAATTTGAACAACTTAGTACCTAATTTGAATGACTTAGTAAACAAAAATATAATGAACAAAAATATAAACGCAACATGTAAAGTTTTGGTCCCATGTTTCATGAGCTGAAATAAAAGAACCCAGAAATGTTCCATACGCACAAAAATCTTATTTCTCTCAATCTCTTTGCACAGACTTGTTTATATCCCTGTTAGTGAGCATTTCTCCTTTGCCAAGATAATCCATCCAGGTGACATGTGTGGCACATAATGAAGCTGATTAAACAGCATTATCATTACACAGGTGCACCTTGTGCTGGGGACTATAAAAGGCCAGTCTAAAATGTGCAATTTTGTCACACAACACAATGCCACATACAGTGGGGAGAACAAGTATTTGATACACTGCTGATTTTGCAGGTTTTCCTACTTACAAAGCATGTAGAGGTATGTCATTTTTATCATAGGTACACTTCAACTGTGAGAGACGGAATCTAAAACAAAAATCCTGAAAATCACATTGTATGATTTTTAAGTAATTAATTTGCATTTTATTGCATGACATACGTATTTGATACATCAGAAAAGCAGAACTTAATATTTGGTACAGAAACCTTTATTTGCAATTACAGAGATCATACGTTTCCTGTAGGTCTTGACCAGGTTTGCACACACTGCAGCAGGGATTTTGGCCCACTCCTCCATACAGACCTTCTCCAGATCCTTCAGGTTTCGGGGCTGTCGCTGGGCAATACAGACTTTCAGCTCCCTCCAAAGATGTTCTATTGGGTTCAGGTCTTGAGACTGGCTAGGCCACTCCAGGACCTTGAGATGCTTCTTACGGAGCCACTCCTTAGTTGCCCTGGCTGTGTGTTTCGGGTTGTTGTCATGCTGGAAGACCCAGCCACGACCCATCTTCAATGCTCTTATGAGGGAAGGAGGTTGTTGGCCAAGATCTCGCGATACATGGCCCCATCCATCCTCCCCTCAATACGGTGCAGTCGTCCTGTCCCCTTTGCAGAAAAGCATCCCCAAAGAATGATGTTTCCACCTCCATGCTTCACGGTTGGGATGGTGTTCTTGGGGTTGTACTCATCCTTCTTCCTCCAAACACGGCGAGTGGAATTTAGACCAAAAAGCTCTATTTTTGTCTCATCAGACCACATGACCTTCACCCATTCCTCCTCTGGATCATCCAGATGGTCATTGGCAAACTTCAGACAGGCCTTGACATGCGCTGGCTTGAGCAGGGGGACCTTGCGTGCACTGCAGGATTTTAATTCATGACGGCGTAGTGTGTTACTAATGGTTTTCTTTGAGACTGTGGTCCCAGCTCTCTTCAGGTCATTGACCAGGTCCTGCCGTGTAGTTCTGGGCTGATCCCTCACCTTCCTCATGGTCATTGATGCCCCACGAGGTGAGATCTTGCATGGAGCCCCAGACCAAGGGTGATTGACCGTCATCTTGAACTTCTTCCATTTTCTAATAAATGCGCCAACAGTTGTTGCCTTCTCACCAAGCTACTTGCCTATTGTCCTGTAGCCCATCCCAGCTTTGTGCAGGTCTACAATTTTATCCCTGATGTACTTACACAGCTCTCTGGTCTTGGCCATTGTGGAGAGGTTGGAGTCTGTTTGATTGAGTGTGTGGACAGGTGCCATTTATACAGGTAATGAGTTCAAACAGGTGCAGTTAATACAGGTAATGAGTGGAGAACAGGAGGGCTTCTTAAAGAAAAACTAACAGGTCTGTGAGAGCCGGAATTCTTACTGGTTGGTAGGTGATCAAATACTTATGTCATGCAATAAAATGAAAATGAATTACTTAAAAATCATACAATGTGATTTTCTGGATTTTTGTTTTAGATGCCGTCTCTCACAGTTGAAGTGTACCTATGATAAAAATTAGAGACCTCTACATGCTTTGTAAGTAGGAAAACCTGCAACATCGGCAGTGTATCAAATACTTGTTCTTCCCACTGTATGTCTCAAGTTTTGAGGGAGTGTGCAATTGGCATGCTGACTGTAGGAATGTCCACCAGAGCTGTTGCCTGATAATTGAATGAAAATGTACCATAATCTGCCTCCAACGTCATTTTAGAGAATTTGGCAGTATGTCCAACCGGCTTCACAACCACAGACCACTTGTATGGCGTGGTGAGGGCGAACGGTGTGCTGATGTCAATGTTGTGAACAGAGTGCCCCATTGTGGCAGTGGGGTTATGGTATGGGCAGGCATTAGCTACAGACAACGAACACAATTGCATTTAATCAATGGCAATTTGAATGCACAGAGATACAGTGACGAGATCCTGAGGCCCATTATCGTACCATTCATCCGCCGCCATCACCTCATGCTTCAGCATGATAATGCACGGCCCCAAACTCACAAGGATCTGGACACAATTCCTGAAAGCTGAAAATGTCCCAGTTCTTCCATGGCCTGCTTACTCACCTGACATGTCACCCATTGGGCATGTTCCAGTTCTCGCCAATATCTAGCAACTTCACACAGTCAAAAAGAGGGGGACACCATTCCACAGGCCACAATCAGCAGCCTGATCAACTCTATGCGAAGGAGATGTTTCGCACTGAATGAGGCAAATGGACACGCCCCTACATTTTTTTAAAGGTATCTATCTGTGATCAACAGATACAAATCTGTATTCCCAGTCATGTGAAATCCATAGATTAGGGCCTAATTTCTTTATTTCAATTGACTGATTTCCTTGTATGAACTGTAACTCAGTAAAATCTTTGGAATTGTTGCATGTTGCGTTTATATTTTGGTTCAGTGCAGCTCAGTATTTGAATTATTTATTTCACAGTCATTTTTGCTAATCTTTATCAACGGTGTAAATAATTTTTGACCCCACTGTAAATGCTAAAAGGACTTGGTTATGTCCTGCTTTAATGTATAAAACAGAGTGTGTTGCAGGGGTTGAAGTGACATTGGTAGATTTGTTTGTTTGTTGCAGCTACATAGCTGTGGGTCTACAGTCTACAGTATAAATTGATTTGCATTTTAATGAGGGAAATAAGTATTTGACCCCTCTGCAAAACATTACTTAGTACTTGGTGGCAAAACCCTTGTTGGCAATCACAGAGGTCAGACGTTTCTTGTAGTTGGCCACCAGGTTTGCACACATCTCAGGAGGGATTTTGTCCCACTCCTCTTTGCAGATCTTCTCCAAGTCATTAAGGTTTCGAGGCTGACGTTTGGCAACTCGAACCTTCAGCTCCCTCCACAGATTTTCTATGGGATTAAGGTCTGGAGACTGGCTAGGCCACTCCAGGACCTTAATGTGCTTCTTCTTGAGCCACTCCTTTGTTGCCTTGGCCGTGTGTTTTGGGTCATTGTCATGCTCTAATACCCATCCATGACCCATTTTCAATGCCCTGGCTGAGGGAAGGAGGTTCTCACCCAAGATTTGACATTACATGGCCCCGTCCATCGTCCCTTTGATGCGGTGAAGTTGTCCTGTCCCCTTAGCAGAAATACACCCCCAAATGTTTGATGGTGGGGATGGTGTTCTTGGGGTCATAGGCAGCATTCCTCCTCCTCCAAACACGGCGAGTTGAGTTGATGCCAAAGAGCTCCATTTTGGTCTCATCTGACCACAACACGTTCACCCAGTACTCCTCTGAATCATTCAGATGTTCATTGGCAAACTTCAGACGGGTATGTATATGTGCTTTCTTGAGCAGGGGGACCTTGCGGGCGCTGCAGGACTTCAGTCCTTCACGGCGTAGTGTGTTACCAATTGTTTTCTTGGTGACTATGGTCCCAGCTTCCTTGAGATCATTGACAAGATCCTCCCGTGCAGTTCTGGGCTGATTCCTCACCGTTCTCATGATCATTGCAACTCCACGAGGTGAGATCTTGCATGGAGCCCCAGGCCGAGGGAGATTGACAGTTATTTTGTTTCTTCCATTTGCGAATAATCGCCTCAACTTTTGTCACCTTCAACCAAGCTGCTTGGCGATGGTCTTGTAGCCCATTCCAGCCTTGTGTAGGTCTACAATCTTGTCCCTGACATCCTTGGATAGCTCTTTGGTCTTGGCCATGGTGGAGAGTTTGGAATCTGATTGATTGATTGCTTCTGTGGATAGGTGTCTTTTATACAGGTAACAAACTGAGATTAGGAGCACTCCCTTTAAGAGTGTGCTCCTAATCTCAGCTCGTTACCTGTATAAAAGACACCTGCGAGCCAGAAATCAAATACTAGGGGTCAAATACTTATTTCCCTAATTTAAAATGCAAATCAATTTATAACATTTTTGACATGCTTTTTTCTGGAATTTTTTGTTGTTATTCTGTCTCTCACTGTTCAAATAAACCTACCATTTAAAATTATAGACTGATCATTTCTTCGTCAGTGGGCAAACATACAAAATCAGCAGGGGATCAAATACTTTTTTCCCTCACTGGTTGTGTGGTGGCTCTCAATAGACAGTCAGACAATGTAACTGATGTTGTTTCAGTGTTGCTTTAATGTTGTATAGCCCTGGGACCCCAGTGTATGATTAAAAACTAATTTTGTGACACAAGACACCATGCCTGGGTTCTGTGGCTGTTTTGGTCACAAAGGGCCCCATGCGGAGGAGCTGCAATTTTATGTAACATGTTTGCAGCAAGTGTTTAATTAGTGTTATGTTTCAAATCAAATTCAACCTTCACTTTGGGGGTCTTTAATTTGTACCAAGGTAAGGGTAAGAAATTAAATCATTAGTCTATTGTATACAGTCTCCGAGAGGCTAAACATCAGTGTAGCCTGTGCAGTATATTGAAATACAGAACTAGAATATCAAAATATTGACATACTTATCTCCAGTTTGAGGTCACAATCGTGCTTTGTTTATTTACCACTGTATAGATATAATTTATTTTGTGGATTCTTATGTCCATTCCCAGAGCACCGCTGACACTAAACTCCCAGAGCACCATTGATGCTAAACTAGACTAAATATGGGATGACTATACACCAGGGACAATGGAATATAGGTCTGGTTTGATGATGTGACGCAAAGCACACACTGTTGTGTTCCTACCATGGAGAGCTGTTTGAGTGAGAGACATTGCCAAATGGATTGTGAGTCACTTTCTCCGACGAGACTGAACACCTGTTAAAGATCACACTGACACTAGTTCTATTGCCTAAGGTGTCTGCCAATAGAAACAGAGGGTTCTTGAGACAGAGAGGAACAATAAGGGGAAAATGCCACTTGAAAAGTGCATTATACATGAGCATTATGTGAAACGCTTAGAGCAACATTATTATTGTATTAAAAATGTGCACTATTAATATGTATGTGGACACCCCTTTAAATTAGTGGATTTGTCTATTTCAGCCACACCTGTTGCTGACAGGTGTATAAAATGCATGCAACCTCTATAGACAAACATTGGCAGTAGAATGGCCTTACTGAATAGCTGTGACTTTTATCGTGGCACCGTCATAGGAGTTTGGTGGAAGAGGAATAATGGTCTGGGCCTGTTTTTCATGGTTCGGGCTAGGCCCCTTTGTTCTAGTGAAGGGAAATATGAATGCTACATCATACAATGACATTCTAAATGATTCTGTGCTTCCAACTTTGTGGCAACAATTTGGGGTATGCCCTTTAATGTTTCAACATGACAATGCCTCAGTGCACAAAGCGAGGTCCATACAGAAATGGTTTGTCGAGATCGGTGTAGAAGAACTTGACTGGCCTGCACAGAGCCCTGACTTCAACCCCATCAAACAGCTTTGGGATTAATTGGAACGCTGATCGCGAGCCAGGCCTAATCAGTGGGGACCAACTCCATATTAATGCCCATGATTTTGGAATGAGATGTTCCACATACTTTTGGTCATGTGTAATTGACAGTTTTGTTACTGGAGTAAAGTGTATTGTAAGCCTAAAGAGCACATCCTCCATGAAAGAAGATTACACTGAATTTTGACCACAAGCTTCGTCTTTGTTGTCACACTAACTAACTAAATTACATTCAGCTATCACATGGTCAGTATAAAGATCGACCAACTAGCTTTACAACCGTTATTCAAGCCCTTGTGGCAAAGACTTAAACTCTGAGAGACACAAAATGATTTGAACCAGACATGCTTCCTCAAAATGACCAGCACATGAAAGTACAGTATGGGCTGCACTAGAAAGCCAGTGCCTTTAGAAGGGTCTGTCTGTTCCCGTACTGCTTGGATATACAATAGGGGCACTGGGGGTATTTGTCCATCGAGAGACAGCCAGGCCCCCATAAATGAAAAGGGAACATAAACTGAGAACTATTAATTAATTGACAAGCAGATATTTCCCAGTTCATAATCATCAAACAGACTTAATTTTGTTGCCTACCCACAGCTCTGACTTGGGGGACTTATCTTATAAATACAGCCCTAATCAAAATAAATGTCTAAAAGCTTGATAGGAGTTGAGGGCTATACATGTTTACATCAGAGGGAACTGGTGCCGCCCGCATGCACTGACTGAGTTCCAAATTGACTGAGAATCCCGACTTATGTAAAGTTTTTCCCCACGTATTGGGAATTTCGAGTTTCTTTCCCCAGTCTTGTTTTTCCTATTGTGACAACCAACTGTGAGTGACATAGGCTTCCTTATGTGAGCAAGATGATCTGAATTCCCTCAGCAGTAGGCTGTGTGTTTCCTACTCCTCGTTCTCCTCGTCCTCTGTTGTTCTTGCTGTTCTGACTAGCTGTTCCATCATAATGGGGTAGTGATTTCAGGCTTGTGGCTTCCGGGCTCTTTGGTTGCAGATCAGTGAGAGTGGTGAGAGAAGGGTTGTGATGGTTATGTCAGTGCAATATAGAACTTTACTATTATGGGGATCGGACATTCTGTATAGTTCTGTTACAAACCCCCAAAATGTAGGACCGGCTGTGGTAGTTGTGGATGCACGTGAGGCCTTTCTAATTGATGCGTAATTGCGACACTTGAAATTAACATTCAAAGACATTGCTAAGCATTGTCTGATATTCCTTTTAAAAATGAGACCAGCCATTTAACATGGTCCAATCCAAAACCACACCGGGTCGTCTCTCGCTGTGTGATTCACCCTGTAGGAGAAAGTGAGTCCTGCTGAACATATTTGACATCTCTCTTTAAATCGCCAAAGTGAAAGTAAACTGGATGTTATTGATGGTTTTCCATTTGATTTAGAAATGTCCCATCCATTGATTTAAGGCTAGGGTGCCACAAAACCGTGCACTACGCCATTAACATCAAATAGCCTGTCTTGTACTTTGTCTCTTGTCACAAAGGCTGTGAATGTCACATGTATTTGTATTTATTATGGATCCCCATTAGCTGCTGCCAAGGCAGCAGCTACTCTTCCTGGAGTCCGGCAAAATTAAGGCAGTTATACAATTTTAAAAACATTACAATACATTCATAACATATTTCACAACGCGCTGTGTGCCCTCAGGCCCCTACTCCACTACCACATATCTACAACACGAAATCCATGTGTACCTGTGTGTATAGTGCGTATGTTATCATGTGTGTGTATGCATGTGTCTGCACACATGTAACACGTCTTCTGTACAGTACAGCCCCCTATCTGGTGTCAGATATTGTAATTCCTGCCTGCCATGTATTTGAGTGATTTGTTGATGCTGGCAGCGGTGGAGGGGAGTGGATGGATGAATATCGGGAAGGCGTTGTATAAAGTCTGTGTGCTCTTTGAGAGGTGAAATAATGACAGGCGAGGGCTGCTGACGGTCACTACCACAAATCTCCGGCCCGGGCAGCTGTGAGATATACTCACTCTCTCTCACTCGCTCTCCAACACTGTTCAAACAGAGGACAAAGTCGCCCTGAGAGCTTTCCGATTCCGTACATGCAGGCGAAGGCTGGTGACGGTGACTGCCACAGATCTCTGGCCCGGGCTGCTGTGATATTCTCTTTCTCTCTCGCTCTCTCCTCCCCCCTCTATTTCTCTCTTCCTCTCCCTCCACAACACTGTTCAAACAGAGGACAAAGTCACCCTTAGAGCTTCCCGATTCCATACATGCAGCGGCCAATTTCTTCTCTCTCCAGCTCCAAGCCACAGTGAGTCAGAGTATTTTAACTATTGGATCTTTTGATTAATTTTAATGACACTAGCCTCCCCCCAAAAAAAGTCCCTCCGCTCCACTGTGTCGAGGAGTTGGCTGTTTCATCTCCCAAACCCAAAACATCATGTTTTACTTAAAGATCAGTTAGAAAAAGGCTATGTCAAACATAAACCGAACAGGGGAGGGCCGGGTGGGCATTCCTCCTCGGAGGCGGTTCCGGCTCCGGGCATGACCCCCACTCCTGACGACGCGCACCACTGGCTTGGTGCGGGAAGCAGGAACGGGCCAGACCGGGCTGGCGACGCGCACCACTGGCTTGGTGCGAGGGGCAGGAACAGGCCGGACCGGGCTGGCGACGTGCACCACAGGCTTGGTGCGAGGGGCAGGAACATGCCGGACCGGGCTGGCGACGCGCACCACAGGCTCGGTGCGAGGGACAGGAACAAGCCGGACCGTACTGGGGACACACACCACTGGCCCTACGCGGGGATCAGGAACGGGCCGGACCGGACTGGCAACACACCCCAGTACCTCTCGCTGTGCCTCTACATCCTCCTTCCCCCTCGTGACCAGTGACTCCCGTAACCTGGCGGCCTCCTGCTGCCCCGTCGTCCACGGCGTGAGCCCCCCCCTAAACATTTTCTGGCCGTCTCTCCTCCCCGTGGGCCAGGCCTCCATGGCTCTCGCCAGACTCTCGCTCCTCTGCTCCCAAGTCCAGCCTCTCTCCTCCTCCCGTGGCTTGACCCAGTCGAGGTGGATATCCGCTAGATTCACCTCTGGCGTTGGCTCCTGGACACGCTGCTTGGTCCAGTTAGGGTGGGATCTTCTGTCACGATCGTCGAACATAGTGGACCAATGCGCAGTGTGAGAAGTGAACATACCTTTTTTATTCCAGAACAAAACAACAAAACGATAACGTGACGTCCTTGGTTACAATACAAAACCATACGGAACAACACACCCTGGCTCAACATAACAGAGTCCCAGAGCCAGGGCGTGACACAAACTTCAACCAAAAATAATAGGAGGACAAAATCACATTTTGGCACAAACTCTGGTACGGCACATTTGTTTATAAATTCCAGGATTCACTTTTTTCATTAATTTTCAGCATTTTCATGAATGTGTTCATTTCCTGCATGCATTTGTTATCATTTACAGACTGTCACATTTGTTTTGTCTTTGCATGCCTCCATTTCGTCAAAATGTCACTTTTCCTTTATCAAAATAATAATATTCTCCTCTGTGAACATGTATTTTCAATTAATTCAATGGCAGTTTCAGGGCAAAAAAGCCCATGTGCGTACAGCTACCCTGAAAACAAAGTTCAGGGAAGAAAATACCATAAGCAATTCTCAGCTGTTATCAGTCTCCTACTGGTAAACACTGACAATTGCAATCATATTTTTGAGTTTCATTACTCTATTAATACATTTAATAAACCTAACATTAAAATACCGTCACAGAATGTAAAGTAAAAATCCACACCGGTTCGTGCATCAATACCGGTATAAAGTTTTTAAAAACTATATGCTTCCCAGCCTTAGCATTTATGGTGTGAAAACAGCTAATTCCATTTCTATTAATCAATTCTCAAGTGAGATGTATGCCTTTTAAATGGTGTGTGTGTGTGTCTGATAGTGAATGCATTTGTGTGCATGCACATCTGAGTGTTTGAGAAACAACAAGAATAGCAGTTTCAGCAATGTCCTTCCTTAGCATCCTAAAGTACATAGTGATGGGAATAGGCGGGATACCCTGTTCTTAATTAGTTTGATAGTTTTTAATGGATGTGAAACGCAGTGAAGAGAGATACAAACACTGCATTGGCACCCTCTGCTGCTGAGTGTCACGATCGTTCATGAACGAGAAGGACCAAGGCGCAGCATGATAAGCATTCATATTTATTTCACGAATAAACGCACAACCAAAACAACAAACGAAACGTGACGTCCAAGGTAGACAAATAACATACCTCACACGGAACAAGATCCCACCACTAACTCGTGCCAAAAGGCTGCCTAAGTATGGCCCCCAATCAGAGACAACGAGCGACAGCTGCCTCTGATTGGGAACCACACAGGCCAACATAGATCTAGACATACTAGAATCTAACATAGACAAACCCAACACAGAAAATACACACCCTGACTCAACAAATACAAGTCCCTAGAGTCAGGGCGTGACACTGAGGGAGGGAGGGTTTGCTGGGAAACAAGCTTGCACAAGATTGTATTAGAGGAGAGAGCCAACACACTAATTAATGTATTGTCTTCCTATGTGAACCATAGAGGAACTTGTCAAGGGAAAAAAAGTATTCTACTATGATTGCTCTTGCTTCTTTAAGAATAAGTTAGTCAGTCACTTCAAATTCTGCTTCTAATGTCAGCCATTTAGGTTGCATATACTGTCACACCCTGATCTGTTTCACCTGTCTTTGTGATTGTCTCCATCCCCCTCCAGGTGACGCCCATCTTTCCCATTATCCTCAGTGTATTTATACCTGTTTGTCTGTTGCCAGTTCATTTTGTTTCGTCAAGCCTACCAGCGTTTTTCCCCTTGCTCCTGTCTTTGTCAAGTTCCTGTTTTCTAGTTTTCCCAGTTTTGACGATTCTGCCTGCTCTGAGCCTGCCTGCCGTTCTGTACCTTGTCACACCACCCTGGATTATTGACCTCTGCCTGCCCTGACCTTGAGACTGCCTGCCGTTCTGTACCTTTTGGACTGACCTGGATTACTGAACTCTGCCTGCCCTTGAGCTGTTGTTTGCCTGCCCCCTGTTTTTGTAATACACTTTTGTTACTTCGACACTGTCTGCATCTGGGTCTTCTCCTGAAATGTGATAGTACGAACTGGCCATGACTGACCCAGCAGACTCGGACCAGCTCCGCAACACCATTTCCTCCCAAGAGCCACCATTGGAAGGCATGAGGAGTTGCTTTGTGGTCTCATGGAAGGGTTCCAGACCTTGGCAGAACGCCATGACCGAGTGTTTAACACATTGCTGGAGCTATTCCGCAGGTTGTCTGTTTGGTAGCCTACATCGACGTAACCTCCCAGCCCCAAGCTGGACCTACGGAACGCCTACCACCTGATGCGGATACGGGAGGGGAACGAGTGAAAGAGTGCCTTTAACACGGGCAGTGGTCACTACGAGTATCTGGTCATGCCATTTGGCCTTACCAATGCTCCAGCTGTGTTCCAGGCCCTGGTTAATGATGTTCTCCGCGACATGTTTAACCGGTTCATTGTCTTCTACCTCGACGACATCCTTGTCTTCTCCTGCTCCGCCCAAGAACACATACTCCACGTAAGACTGGTCCTCCAAAGCCTCCTGGAGAACCAGCTGTTTGTGAAAGCGGAGAAATGCAAGTTCCATCGCTCCACCATCCCCATCCTGGGCTACATCACCACTGCAGGGAGTGTACAGATGGATCCCGGGAAGGTGAGAGCGGTGGTGGATTGGCTCCAGCCTACGTCCAGAGTGCGGCTGCAACGTTTCCTGGGATTCGCCAACTTTTATCGGCGCTTTATCCAGGGTTACAGCATCCTGGCTTCCCCCCTGTCTGCACTCACCTCTTCCAATGTTCCGTTCACATGGTCCACAGCTGCTGACCGGGCGTTCCAGGCCTTCAAACACATTGGGGCGGCAGGTAGCTTAGTGGTTAAGAGCGTTGTGCCAGTAACCGAAAGGTCGCTGGTTCTAATCCCCGAGCCGACTAGGTGAAAAACCTGTCGATGTGCCCTTGAGCAAGGCACTTAACCCTAATTGCTCCTGTAAGTCGCTCTGGATAAGAGCGTCTGCTAAAATGACCAATTTAAACACCTCTTCACCACTTCTCCCATCTTGGTTCATCCTGACCCGTCCCGCCAGTTCGTGGTGGAGGCCGACGCTTCGGATGTCGGAGTGGGGGCGGTCCAGTCCCAGCGTTCGGCCCTGGACCTCAAGCTACATTCCTGCACCTTCTTCTCCCATCGTCTCAACACCACGGAGAGCAATTACGATTTGTGGAATCATGAGCTTCTCGCAGTGAAGATAGTATTGGAGGAGTGGAGGCACTGGCTGGAGGGGGCGGAACATCCATTCATTTTGTGGACAGACCACAGGAACTTGGAATATCTCCACACCCCCAGGCGTCTCAATTCCAGGCAAGCTAGGTGGCCCCTGCTTTTCACCCGGTTCAACTTCTCCCTCTCATACCGACCGGGATCCAAGAATGTCAAGCCAGATGATTTTCGAGATGGCCCTTTCCCCATCTCGAAAATCATTAGCCCCTCTGCTGTTCGTCTTCTGTTGCCCCGTACCCTCCGTATACATCCCGCTTTTCATGTGTCTAGGAACAAACCCATGTCTCACAGCCCTTTGTCTCCTGTTTCCAGGCCCACCACTCTACCCCGACTCATCAATGGCCAACCGACGTACACGGTGAAGGTTCGACCTCGGGGCAGGGGATTCCAGTACCTGGTTGACTGGGAGGGTTATGGCCTGGAGGAGAGGTGATGGGTCTCTGCTAGGGACATTCTGGACCCAGGCCTCATCACTGAGTTTCAACGCCGGCACCCTGGTCAACCAGGTATGTGCCCAGGTAGGATGCCAGGTGGCTCCCCTAGAGGGGGGGTAACTGTCACACCCTGATCTGTTTCACCTGTCTTTGTGATTGTCTCCACCCCCATCCAGGTGTCGCCCATCTTCCCCATTTATCCCCAGTGTTTTTATACCTGTGTTCTGTCTGTTGCCATTTCCTTTTGTTTCGTCAAGCCTACCAGCATTTTTTCCCCTTGCTACTGTCTTTCTCAAGTTCCTGTTTTCTAGTTTTTTTACCATTCTGCCTGCCCTGACCCTGAGACTGCCTGCCATTCTGTACCTTTTGGACTCTGATCTGGATTACTGTTCTGTGCCTGCCCTTGACCTGTCGTTTTCCTGCCCCCTGTTTTTGTAATAAACTTTTGTTACTTTGACACTGTCTGCATCTGGGTCTTTTGTCAGAGAGTAACAAATGAATCAATTTGTGTACGATTCAAATAAAATAAATTTGTATTTGTCACATGCGCCGAATACAACAGCTGTAGACCTTACCGTGAAATGCTTACTTACAAGCCCTTAACCAACAATGCAGTTCAAGAAAGAATTAAGAAAATATTTACTAAATAACTAAAGTCAAACATTTAATAAAAAGTAACACAATAAAATAACAATAACGAGGCTATACACAGGGGGTACCGGTACCAAGTCAATGTACGGGGGTACAGGTTAGTTGAGGTAATTTGTGCGTGTAGGTAGGGGTAAAGTGACTGTGCATAGATAATAAACAGCAAGTAGTGATGGGAATTATTATGTAAACTATTAGATAAAAAAAGTTAATTACACACATGAAGAACAAGGAGTCATAATTAAACATTGGTACATTGCTGTTGCTAGGCAAGAACTTAGTGAATTCCTCTCACTAGATTGAACAGAGTTCAGGCTAAACCCTTTGTCTCTCCTTGGCTATCTTCTTGATTGATTACAGCATGATGGGGTGGGTTTTGGGTATGTTTGAAAGATTAAGTGTGGACCTGTCATGTCCAACAATCAATATTCAGGTCAAGCCAGGGAGAGCAGGGGTTGAACAGAGTTTAAATTTAACATGAGTGTTTTTGCTGGATACTAAAAGTCAAATTTAGCTGCTATCATAGACTAAGGAAGTGGGCGGCGCGGTAGAGAGAGGGAAACCAGATTGGTGGTGGGGGAACCCAAGAGGGAGGGGCTCTAAACTAAGATGTATGTGAGTATGACTATATAAATGGAGAGCTGAGAGGTAGATGGGAGGTGCTCTGCAGATAATCTCGGTTTACGTTACTTTGTGTAATAAAGTCTATCTTGATTCTACAAAAACTCTGGAAGAACTTTGATTTTTAATAAAGTATAGTGATAATTTTCCACATCAGTAGCAGCAGCGTAAAAGGGGGGGCAATGCAAATAATCTGGGTAGCCATTTGATTAGATGTTCAGGAGTCTTATGGCTTGGGGGTAGAAGCCGTTTAGAAGGATCTTGGACCTAGACTTGGCGCTCCGGTACCACTTGCCGTGTGGTAGCAGAGAGAACAGTATGACTATGGTGGCTGGAGTCTTTGACTATTTTTAGGGCCTTCCTCTGACCCCGCCTGGTATAGAGGTCCTGGATGGCAGGAAGCTTGGCCCCAGTTATGTACTGGGCCGTACGCACTACCCTCTGTAGTGCCTTGCGGTCGGAGGCCGAGCAGTTGTCATACCAGGCAGTGATGCAACCAGTCAGGATGCTCTCGATGGTGCAGCTGTAGAACATTTTGAGGATCTGAGGACCCATGCCAAATCTTTTGTCTCCTGAGGGGGAATAGGTTGTGTCGTGCCCTCTTCACGACTTTGTTGGTGTGCTTGGACCATGTTAGTTTGTTGGTGATGTGGACACCAAGAAACTTGAAGCACTCAACCTGCTCCACTACAGCCCCTTCGATGAGAATGGGGGCGTGCTCAGTCCTCTTTTTTTTCCTGTAGTCCACAATTAGCTTCTTTGTCTTGATCACGTTGAGGGAGAGGTTGTTGTCCTGGCACCACATGGCCAGGTCTCTGACCTCCTCCCTATAGGCTGTCTCGTTGTTGTCGGTGATCAGGCCTAACACTGTTGTGTCATCGGCAAACTTAATGATGGTGTTGGAGTCGTGCCTGGCCATGCAGTCATGAGTGAACAGGGAGTACAGGAGGGGACTGATCAAGCACCCCTGTGGGGCCACCGTTTTGAGGATCAGCGTGGCGGATGTGTTGTTACCTACACTTACCACCTGGGGGCGGCCTGTCAGGAAGTCCAGGATCCAGTTGCAGAGGGAGGTGTTTAGTTCTAGGGTCCTTAGCTTAGTGATGAGCTTTGAGGGCACTATGGTGTTGAATGCTGAGCTGTAGTCAATTAATAGCATTGTCACATAGGTGTTCCTTTTGTCCAGGTGTGAAAGGGCAGTGTGGAGCGCAATAGAGATTGCATGATCTGTTGGGGCGGTATGCAAATTGGAGTGGGTCTAGGGTTTCTTGGATAATGGTGTTGATGTGAGCCATGACCAGCCTTTCAAAGCACTTCATGTCTACAGACGTGAGTGCTACGGGTCGGTAGTCATTTAGGCAGGTTATCTTAGTGTTCTTGGGTACAGGGACTATGGTGGTCTGCTTGAAACGTGTTGGTATTACAGACTCAGACAGGGGGAGGTTGAAAATGTCAGTGAAGACACTGGCCAGTTGGTCAGCGCATGCTCAGAGTACACTTCCTGGTAATCCGTCTGGCCCTGCGGCCTTGTGAATCTTGACCTGTTTAAACGTCTTACTCACATCGGCTACAGAGAGCGTGATCACACAGTCGTCCGGAAACAGCTGATGATCTCATGCATGTTTCAGTGTTACGTGCCTCGAAGTGAGCATAGAAGTGATTTAGCTCGTCTGGTAGGCTCGTGTCACTGGGCATCTCGCGGCTGTGCTTCCCTTTGTAGTCTGTAATAGTTTGTAAGCCCTGCCACATCCAACGAGAGTTTCAGTCTACCCCAACAATTCAAATTTGAAATTCTCACTTCCCTATTAACTTGTTATCAATGAAAATCATGGCCACAGCTCTAAAGTAATTTCCAGTCCGCTATTACATTTAAGTAACTGTCCTTTCTGATTAGGCTATAGTTAATAAAACAAACACTTGCTATAGTTGACAAGCATATATTCAATTAATATCCATATTCAATTCAATATTCCAAATTACAACCCTATTCAGAGTAGTTTAAGCTATCAAATCATTAGGCAATGCAACAAATGACTACCTCGAAATCGTCTCACTCTTCATGTTGAACAAGTGAGTCTTTCAATTTGAAACAAGCAAGCTGCTAAATCGTTCAGTCTTATACCACAAAATAAACACTGACTGTTCTATCAATCTAAGCAACCCCATAGCCATAGCCGAATTATAATCAGAAAACCTAGATTTTAGTCAGTAATGCAGAACCTATACCTTATTGAAATGACAAGTAAATCCCCCTTTATTCCAATTATAATGGTCTGTAGTCTTAACATACGGCACATAACACTATTGCCAGAAAATAACTTTTCAGGACAAATATCTCACAATCTCGAAGGGAATGAATTAGCAGTCAACGAGTCAAATCTACATTCATTAATTTGGAAACTTTCTACATTCATAAATTTGGAGTTTAATCAAATGGATTATGTTTTTCCCTTGCAACATATTAAAATTTCTTTACTCTATCACCTTAGCTTCAAAACGATAGATAGTTATTATAATGCTTAATCTTATTTCTATCAAATTATCTATGTACTGTCTCCCACCCCTCACGTACGTCAATGTTTTGGGTGCGCAAGTCAGTACCTTTACATTATTCCACTTATTACTTTATCCAATCTCCAGTCATCGATTACACGCACATAAAATTCATCATATTTTCATATATTCATATCAACCAAACCATACGTATTTCTAATAATTATTTATTACCACAAAATTGTTTTATCATAATCTAGTCCCAGTGGAACAACAACTTTAACTACCCAGACCCTGCCCCTCAGTCATAGATGGCGTATTAAACACTAAGCGGTAAAATTCAACTCAAGATAAAAACATAATATTCAATATCAGGAAGTTAGACTAAATAATAACATTTCATATATTTGAGGGTAATAACATTCAATCTGGATAATAACACAAAACAAATTATAAGGCTAGAGAAATGTATTGACAAATATTATTACAACAACACGCAACACCCAAACATGACTGAAGATAAACGAGGAGAATCAATCTCCAAGAGAAAACGAGACTCCTCGACTGAACAGATAATTTATGCTTTTCACCACTCGGACTGGTAAGTGTGGAAAGCGACCTGTTGAAGTCGATAAATGACAAACTGGGCATACTGGAGTTGGTCAGTAATGATGTAACAGAGTTGAAGGCGAGTCTGGAAATGAGTGATGGAAAAGTTGCGATAATGGAGAGCGATACAAAAAAACTAAAAGGGACAGTCACTAGGATGGAAACGGACGTTAAGGAACTTAAAAAGGAGAACAACCTTCTGAAAGAAGCCTTACTAGATATACAAACCAGATCGATGAGAGAAAATCTAGTACTTACGGGTATCCAGGAAAAGGTGGGAGAGATAACATAACCCTAACCCTAACCCTAACCTCTGAACTCCCAACACACGGCCCTCAGTTTATATACAATTTCCATTCCTGCTCGTTTTTCATACTTTTTAGCTTAAACCCTCACAGTTCAGTTTCTCCACTATTGTTTCCAAGCCTTCATATTTTGACCGCTCCGTCCACTCTCTTTATTTATGATAGTGGTGAAATCTGACCCTATTCAGTCTCCTCCTTCTATTTATCTAGTTTGGAAACAATAGTGGCCAAACCAAGCTTTCTCATGTAAAAAATAACAGAGCCATCTCCTGGCTCTGCTCTGTTTATTCCAAAACATATCAATCGATACTTAAATATGGTTTAAACATGGCAGATCTATAACCCATTCTCAACCATATACATTTAAGACATTCCTAATGCATTGCCTCATACATCACAGTATAATCAATCTAGAGCCATCTCCTGACTCTGGCTCAGACTCCCTCCTTGTGTACCACTCGGTACCACACTCCTCATCACTTAGTCTTATTGCCTCATCCTCTGTACCACTCTGTACCACACTCTGTATCACTGCTTGTCTTTATAATTACCTATATTTTAATCTTTATAGTCTAGAAAGATTTACTATTTTTAACCTATGGTCTGACCTTGGGTACCACTCAGTACCATGGCTCTGTATGGTCTACTGAAAAAATACCCCACACTGGCAGGCCGCTCCTACAGGTGACGTGGAGAGGATCTGTGTCTGCACCACATACTCTCAATACTGGTGTCCCCCAGGGCTCGGTTCTAGGCCCTCTCCTCTTCTTTCTATACACCAAGTCACTCGGCTCCGTCATATCCTCACATGGGGTCTCCTATAATTGCTGTGCGGATGACACTCAACTACTTCTCTCCTTCCCACCTTCTGAAACCCAGGTGGTGACACACATCTATACGTGCCTGGCGGATATCTCAACTTGGATGTCGGCCCACCACCTCAAGCTTAACAAGACGGAACTGCTCTTCCTCCCGGGGAAGGCCTTCCAGCTCAAAGACCACTCCATCATGGTTGACAACTCCACAGTGTCGTCCTCCCAGA
Organism: Coregonus lavaretus; assembly: GCF_964263955.1. Classification (NCBI taxonomy): domain Eukaryota; kingdom Metazoa; phylum Chordata; class Actinopteri; order Salmoniformes; family Salmonidae; genus Coregonus; species Coregonus lavaretus. The sequence continues at coordinate 29,772,287 of NC_140026.1, forward strand.
GTGCAAAGAACCTTGGCGTGACCCTGGACAACACCCTGTCGTTCTCTGAAAACATCAAAGCAGCGGCCCGCTCCTGCAGGTTCATGCTCTACAACATCCGTAGAGTACGACCCTACCTCACACAGAAAGCGGCGCAGGTCCTAATCCAGGCACTTGTCCTCACCCATCTGGACTACTGCAACTCGCTGTTGGCTGGGCTCCCCGCTTGTGCCATCAAATCCCTGCAATTTATCCAGAACGCTGCAGCCCGCCTGGTTTTCAACCTTCCCAAGTTCTCTCATGTCATCCCGCTTCTCCACACTCTCCACTGGCTTCCAGTCGAAGCTTGCATCCACTACAAGTCCATTGTGCTTACCTACGGAACAGCAAGAGGAACTGCCCCTCCCTACCTTCAGGCTATGCTCAAACCCTATACCCCAACCGCGCACTCTGTTCTGCCACTTCAGGTCTCTTGGCCTTCCCAGGCAGCTCCCACTCAGCCCAGCAAAATCTTGTCCTGGCACCCCAATGGTGGAAGCAGCTTCCCTCTAAAGCTAGGACAACAGAGTCCCTGCATATCTTTTGAAAACATCTGAAACCCTACCTCTTCGAACAGTATCTTAAATAATCCCCCCCCCCCAAAAAAAATTAAATAATAAGCTCTGACTACTGATAGCTACATTATTGAGGAAAAATGTACTTTCTATGCCTGAGATATGTGGTTGTCCCACCTAGCTATCTTAAGATGAACGCACTAACTGTAAGTCACTCTGGATAAGAGAGTCTGCTAATTGACAAAAATGTAAATGTCAAATGTAAGTATTGTCACAACAGTGCAACAGAACCTCCGCACCACCATGACACCATTCTGCTGCTCATCAGGATGAACAAGGCGAAATGTGAGCCGAGCAAATACACGGTTGAGGAAACGGAAAAAGGAGGACGTGGAGGAGGAGGAAGGATGAGGAAAACCACAGGGACAGTTTTGCAAGGAAATTAAGTGTGGCCTCCACTAACGGCGAAGGCTATCATTGGAGCCTGCGCTCGAGGAATATGAAATTGAGAGGATGATGCTGGTATTATTGCATTGTTTACATTGTGTGTTTTCTCAATGTCGTGCAATTCTTGAGAAAGAGGAGCACGGAGGAGTAATTTGGCAAATAATACATTTAAGATATTTTGTGCATCCATAGTTACTGTTCAAACAAGAAACATAGACTTTACTGGGCAGTTTCCAGGACACAGATTAAGCCTACTCCTGGACTTAAAAGCATTTTCAAAAGAAATTCTCCATAGAGTTTGCTTTTTAGTACTCAGTACAATCCCTTTTCTGTCAAAGTGTTTGAAAGACAGGATGGAGTGCCTCTACTGTATATTTTATGTGTGACACAGTCAAGTTGGTCCTACTGGGTCCCCGCAGGCCATTTTCTGCTTGTCTGTTCAGGCTCCAAACCTTACACTCCAAACTCCCCAACATTTCAGCAAATAAATGGCTGTTTCAAATAAACGCTGGGTCTAAATAAATTGTTTACGAGGTTACCATGAATAGATTAATACTAACACAAAATAAACAAGATAACACAATAATAACACATTAGTTCAGAGAATGAAGAAATTGATTAAAATACTGGAAGTGAATGCTGGAATTAAACAATTAACTATGCAAACGAGCAAAAGCTGAGTGCATTAAGGAAATAATGTAGAAGCCTGTATCTAATAAATGCCTGTTGTGTTCAGTAATTTAAATGAATAAACGCCTGGGCTATTAATTTAAGTTTTACGGTATGCCATTTAGTAGACGCTTTTATCCAAAGCGACTTACATATGTGCATTTTTTATTTTTAAATTTGTACATATGGTTTGTCCCGGGAATCAAAACCATTATCCTGGCATTGCAAGCGCCATGTTCTACAACTGAGCTACAGAGGACGACAAAACAAAACAGAATAACAGAGTACATGTAATTGCATTAGATATTAATACCAAAGACCAAGAATTGCTGACATAGCTGTACTTCTATCCAGCGCATGGCATCCTTGTGAGCCTAAAGTACAGTGAGCCGTACTGCATATGTTATCAGGGGATCTGGTGTTGAAATGCTAACCAATAACTTCAGTCTATGAACTGACACCTGAATTATGGAGCAGTGTGTTACTAATGTAATGACTGAGGTGGAAAAACCCAAGCAGAGTTTGAACCAGCAATCTTGTGGTTAAAAGGCGAGTGTGCTGCCCCCTATAAGTGTCCGGGCCTCTTTGGAGAAGCTCTAGTACTCACATACAGGGAGGCTATATACTACTGTGAGAGATGGTAAACCCACAAAACTGTCCCTGTGGTTTAACAACTTACAGATGGGTGTTAGAATGAAGGGACTGGTATTAAGCGATAGAGGATGAGGAGGAGAGGGATGGAGGAAGGGAGGGACTGTTGGAGGATAGATGCACAAAAAGCTGTCTCCCTGTGGATGCCAGTGTATATGGCTGTCAGGGAGTCATCGTGTGCCACTCTCACTTCTCGGCGTAGTGTAACTGAGGCAATGTACCTCATAAAATATTCACCAAAGTTGTCTTTGCTAAAATATTTAAAAAGGGGACGGGAAAAAAACACTGTGGTGCGATGAAGAGTTATCCGAATGCACGCCATGTCAGTTCTGCTTAGGTTTTCTTACAAGAGGGGTGACAAGGGGAGCGGCAGGGGGTCCATTAAATGTTCACACAAATGCACCCCCCATGGCGTTTAACTCCTCCATCTTAAGCCCCCCATCCCCACAAATAGGCCTCGAAAGACTCCCGGCTCCCTATAAAACATACTCTATCCCCTCCTGTAGCCCGGTTTCTCTTCCCCCAATTAGTTTCTTCTTTAGTTAACACTTTAGTTGAAGGAGTGTCCGGATCGGTAAGACTCAAAACGCCTAGAGAAACATTTGTTGCTGGTCATAGAATGGCTTTAGACATATGAAAATATCGGACACTAAAAATAAACTAAAGTTCATGACAGTTCATGTCAACAGCAAAACACTGAATCTTGACCATACATAGAATACAGTTTCACATTCTATTGAAATGGATATTTGGCATATAAATGTCAATAAAGTTACAATAGGTTTCTGCTATGCATTGTATGCTCTAATACCTGTTCTGTCATGGTGTCTTGGGGAGATTCTCCACATCAAACCTGTCAACAGAACAGTCCTCCAAGGTATTTTCTACACCGATCAGCCAATTAAAAGCACTACTTTATGTTAAGCACATATACAAATGAAAATTAGAGCCAAATATGAAAATCCTCTTTTTATAAACATGATGAATGACTTAGTGGTAAGAGATGTACTAATTATATCCATACATGTGTGCTGTTCTTTTAGTAGTTTGATTGAGTTAAGGCGTATTCTTCCTTGAGGAACAAACACTGAACTGGCAGGATTTCCTATCTTCTCATGCAACCCCCTAATGCCACACTTGATTGTTTAGATGAGGAACTAGGCCAGCGTATAGTCAAACAGAAAGCAAAAGGGGGGCATAATTAACTTTTAATGGGGCCATATAAGCCCTGGTGAGTCATTACGAGTGTTTGCTTTTTAATTGGCGAGCTGCTGTCGCAGTTGTCGCGGCAGCCGCCACCAAGCGCGAGCTACTTACACTACATTCAAAAGTTCGGGGTCACTTAGAAATGTCCTTGTTTTTTAAAGAAAAGCAAATGTTTTGTCCATTAAAATAACATCAAATTGATCAGAAATACAGTGTAGACATTGTTAATGTTGTAAATGGCTATTGTAGCTGGAAACTGCTGATTTCTAATGGAATATCTACATAGGCATACAGAGGCACATTATCAGCAACCATCAGTCCTGTGTTCCAATGGCACATTGTGTTTGCTAATCCAAGTTTATCATTTTAAATGGCTATTTGATCATTAGAAAACCCTTTTGCAATTATGTTAGCACAGCTGAAAACTGTGGTGCTGATTAAAGAAGCATTAAAACTGGCCTTCTTGAGACTAGTTGAGTATCTGGAGCATCAGCAATTGTGGGTTTGATTACAGGCTCAAAATGGCCAGAAACAAAGAACTTTCTTCTGAAACTCGTCAGTCTATTCTTGTTCTGAGAAATGAAGGCTATTCCATGCGAGAAATTGGCAAGTTTCTGAAGATCTTGTACAACACTGTGTACTACTCCCTTCACAGAACAGTGCAAACTGGCTCTAACCAGAATAGAAAGAGGAGTGGGAGGCCCCGGTGCACAACTGAGCAAGAGGACAAATACATTAGAGTGTCTAGTTTGAGAAACAGACGCCTCACAGGTCCTCAACTGGCAGCTTCATTAAATAGTACCCGCAAAATTCCAGTCTCAACGTCAACAGTGAAGAGGCGACTCCAGGATGCTGACCTTCTAGGCAGAGTTGCAAAGAAAATGCCATATCTCAGACTGTCCATCTTAATCTTTTCTTTTTATTGGCCAGTCTCACATATGGCTTTTTCTTTGCAACTCTGCCTAGAAGGTCAGCATCCCGGAGTCGCCTCTAATGTATTTGTACTCTTGCTCAGTTGTCTACACTGTGTTTCTGATCAATTTGATGTTATTTTAATGGACACAAAAATGGCTTTTCTGTTCACACCTCTTTTGGCGGAGAGAAAATTTAACAGGTTTTAAAGCAAATGTTCTTGCAATTCTGTAAATTTTGCGATATCTAATGTCAAACATTACAACTAAAAAACCTAGCTAAAAAACGTTAGCTAACATGGGCTAGTTGATCTGGACATAAATTTTATGAAGCTATACATATCTCTCTAAGGTATGCAATGACTGACATGACAAGAGGATTCTACTAGTGCATTCTACTATTACAACTTTCAAGAGTAAATTGAAAGCCGGACTTAGTTTGTTAAAAAATATATATATATAGTTTGGGAACCACTGATCTAGCAGACACTCTTATCCAGAGCGACTTACAGTTAGTGCGTTCATCTTAAGATAGCTAGTTGGGACAACCACATATCTCAGTCATAGTAAGAGATGGCAGAACGGATTACTTGGGTTGGTGTGTAGGGTTTGAGCATAGCCTGAAGGTAGGGAGGGACAGTTCCTCTTGCTGTTCTGTAGGCAAGTACCATGGTCTTGAAGTGCATGTGAGCTTCGACTGGAAACCAGTGACGTGTGCAGAGGAGCAGGGTAAAATGAGAGAACTTTGGAAGATTGAACACCAGGCGGGCTGCAGCGTTCTGGATAAGTTGCAGGGGTTTGATTGCACAAGTGGGTAGCCCAGCAAACAGCGAGTTGCAGTAGTCTAGACGGGAGATGCTTGTGTGAGGTTGGGTCATACTCTACGGATGTTGTAGAGCATGAACCTGCAGGAGTGAGTCACTGCTTTAATGTCTGCAGAGAACGACAGGATGTTGTCCAGAGGCCAAGGTTCTTTGCAGTCTGGGAGGGAGACACTGTGGAGTTGTCAACCATGATGGAGAGGTCATGGAGGCAGGCCTTCCCCGGGAGGAAGTGCAGCTCTGACTTGTTGAGCTTGAGGTGGTGGGCCGACATCCAAGCTAAGATATTTTCCAGGCAACTTGGTGTCAGAATGGGGAAGGAGAAAAGTAGTTATGTGTCATTCGCATAGCAATGATAGGAGAGACCATGCAAGGATATGACAGAGCCAAGTGACTTGGTGTATAGAGAGATGAGTGGGAGGGGACTGGAAAAGGGTGACGTCAAAAGAGGAAAGGAGGGGAAAGAAAGAGGTGGAAATAAATTTATCAAAGGCAGACATCGGGAGGTTAAAGTCGCCCAGTATGATGAGTGGTGAGCCATCGTCAGGAAATTAGCTTATCAAGGTGTAAAGCTCATACACAGTGGGAAGGCGCCATACCTCACATTCAAATACAGACCGCATTAACTCCTGAAAGAATTATCTTCGATCATCGTCACAGCCGTATATATTCCCCTTCAAGCCGTTACCACGATGGCTCTCAAGGAACTACACTGGACTTTATGCCGCATTATTTTAGCTGGGGACTTTAATATAGCAAATCTTAGGAAAACGCTACTGAAGTTTTATCAACACATTGCCTGCGCCACTCGCGCATCAAGAACTCTCAACCATTGCTACTCTCCTTTCCAGGATGGCTACAAGACCCTCCCCCACCCTCCCTTCAGCATATCAGATCATGACTCCATCCTACTCCTCCCTTCCTATAGGCAGAAACTCAAACGGGAATTAATCGTGGAAAGGATTGTTCAACGCTGGTCTGACCAATCGGAATCCATGCTTCAAGATTGTTTTGATCATGTAGACTGGGCTACGTTCTGGGTTGCCTCTGAGAATAGCATTGACGTATACACTGACACAGTGACTGAGTTCATCAGGAAGTGTATAGGGGATGTTGTTCCCACTGTGACGATTTAAAACCTATCCAAACCAAAAACCGTGGATAGATGGCAGCATTCGTGCAAAACTGAAAGTGCGAACCACCGCATTTAACCAAGACAAGGTGACTGGGAATATGGTTGAGTACAAACAGTCCAGTTGTGCCCTTCGTAAGGCAATCAAACAGGCAAAACGTCAGTACTGAGCCAAAGTGGAGTCGCAATTCAACGGCTCAGACATGAGACGAATGTGGCAAGGACTCCACACAATCACGGATTATAAAGGGAAAACCAGCCACTTCGCGGACACTGACGTCTTGCTCCCAGACAAGCTAAACACCTTCTTCGCCCGCCTCTAGGAAAACACTGTGCTGCTGATGCTGGCCACCACCGCTCCTGTGGAGTGTGAGCTCTCGTTCTCCATGGACGACATGAGTAAGACATTTAAGCATGTTAACTCTCGCAAGGCTGCCGGCCCAGACGGCATCCCTAGCCACATCCTCAGAGCATGTTCAGACCAGCTGGCTGGAGTGTTTATGGACATATTCAATCTCTCCCTATCCCAGTCTGTTGTCCCCACTGGCTTTAATATGTCCACCATTGTTGTACCCAAGAAAGCGAAGGTAATTGAACTAAATGACTATCGCCCTGTAGCACTCACTTCTGTCATCATGAAGTGCTTTGAGAGGCTAGTTAAGGATCATATCACCTACACCTTACCCTCCACCTAGACCCACTGCAATTTGCATACCGCCCAATAGATTCACGGATGATGCAATAGCCATCGCACTGCACACTACCCTATTCTATCTGGACAACAGGAATACCTATGTAAGAAGGCTGTTCATTGACTAGAGCTCAGCCTTCAACACCATAGTACCCTCCAAGTTCATCATTAAGCTTGGGGCCCTGGGTCTGAACCCCACCCTGTCCTGGACTTCCTGACGGGCCACCCCTAGGTGGTGAAGGTAGGCAACAACACCTCCACTACGCTGATCCTCAACACAGGCGCCCCACAAGGGTGCGTGCTCAGCCCCTTCCTGTACTCCCTGTTCACCCATGAATGTGTGGCCACGCAGGTCTCCAACTCAATCATCAAGTTTGCAGACGACAAAACAGTGTCAGGCCTGACTACCAACGACAACGAGACAGCCTACAGGGAGGGAATGAGGCCATCAGACTGTTAAATAGTCACCACTAGCCAGCCTCTGCCCAGTAACCTGCCCTGAACTTAGTAACTGTCACTAGCCGGCTACCACCCGGTTACACTACCATGCACCTTAGAGGCTGCTGCCCTATGTACATACAGTGGCTTGTGAAAGTACTCACCCCCTTGGCATTTTTCCTATTTTGTTGCCTTAAAACCTGAAATTAAAATGGATTTTTGGGGTGTTTGTATCATTTGATTTACACAACATGCCTACCGCTTTTACAATGCAAAATATTTTTTATTGTGAAACAAACAAGAAATAAGACAAAAAAAAACAGAAAACTTGAGCGTGCGTAACAATTCACCCCCCCTCCCCCCAAAGTCAATACTTTGTAGAGCCACCTTTTGCTGCGATTACAGCTGCATGTCTCTTGGGGTATGTATCCATAACCTTGGCACTTCTATTGGATTGAGGTGTGGGCTTTGACAAGGCCATTCCAAGACATTTAAATGTTTCCCCTTAAACCACTCGAGTGTTGCTTTAGTGTATACTTAGGATCATTGTCCTGCTGGAAGGTCAACCCCCGTCCCAGTCTCAAATCTCTGGAAGACTGAAATAGTTTTCTCTCAAGACTTTCCCTGTATGTAGCGCCATCCATCCTTCCTTCAATTCTGACCAGTTTCCCAGTCCCTGCCGATGAAAAACATCCCTACAGCATGATGCTGCCACCACCATGCTTCACTGTGGGGATGGTTTTCTCGGGGTGATGTGAGGTGTTGGGTTTGCGCCAGACATAACGTTTTCCTTGATGGCCAAAAAGCTCAATTGTAGTCTCATCTGATCAGAGTACCTTCTTCCATATGTTTGGGGAGTCTCCCACATGCTTATTTTTTTTCTTTAAGCAATGGCTTTTTTTTGGACACTCTTCCATAAAGCCCATCTCTGTGGCGTGTATGGCTTAAAGTGGTCCTATGGACAAATACTTTGCAGCTCCTTCAGGGTTATCTTTGGTCTCTTTGTTGCCTCTCTGATTAATGCCCTCCTTGCCTGGTCCATGAATTTTAGTGGGCGGCCCTCTCTTGGCAGATTTGTTGTGGTGCCATATTCTTTCCATTTCTTAATAATGGATTTAATGGTGCTCCGTGGGATGTTCAAAGTTTCTGATATTTTTCTATACCCCAATCCTGATATGTACTTCTCCACAACTTTGTACCTGACCAGTTTGGAGAGCTCCTTGGTCTTCATGGTGCCGCTTGCTTGGTGGTGCCCCTTGCTTAGTGGATTTGCAGACTCTGGGGCCTTTCAGAACAGGTGTATATATACTGAGATCATGTGACAGATCATGTGACACTTAGATCGCACACAGGTGGACTTAATTTAAATAATTATGTGACTTCTGAAGGTAATTGGTTGCACCAGATCTTATTTAGGGGCTTCATAGCAAACTGAATACTTCAGTGTTGTGTTGCAATAATTCTAGCAAAATGTATAGCGCATAGAATTAAAAAGGTATTGTCAGATATTATTCATTCTAATCAGACAGGTTGTTTACATGGAAGTTACATTGGAGATAATATAAGGCAAGTATTGGAAACAATAGAACATTATGGAAAATCGGAGAAACCAGGCCTGCTATTCATAGCAGACTTCGAAAAGGCATTTGATAAAGTACGACTGGGGTTTATATATAAATGCCTGGAGCATTTCAATTTTGGTGAATCTCTTATAAAATGGGTCAAAATCATGTATAGTAACCCTAGGTGTAAAATAGTAAATAATGGCTATTTCTCAGAAAGTTTTAAACTGTCAAGAGGAGTGAAACAAGGTTGTCCACTATCGGCATATCTATTTATTGTGGCCATCAAGATGTTAGCTAATTAAATCAAATCCAACAATAATATCAGGGGATTAATAATCCAGGGCTTAAAAACAAATGTGTCATTGTACGCTGATGATTCAATCCACAACTAGAATCACTCCACAGCCTCATAGAGGATCTAGATACATTTTCTAACCTCTCCGGATTATAACCAAATTATGACAAATGTACTATACTACGTATTGGATCAATAAAAAATGCAATTTTTACATTGACATTTAGTTTACCAATAAAATGGTCTGATGGTGATGTGGATATACTCGGAATACATATACAAATTATGGAGACTGGCTAGGCCACGGAATACAGGTTGAGAGTAGAAGAAGTTCAGGAGAAAGAACAAACAAAATGTAATTACTGTAAAATTGATTGTGTCCATAAAATGTAGATAGTGGGTATGGGCTGGAAGTAGAGGCCTAGGCATTGTTGTTCACTAGTTTACTCCAAGTGGGGAAAGGGTGGCGGGGTTGGAAAGTAATAAAGGGGAATATATATGTTTTTAAAAGGATATGTATGTGTATGTACAGTGGGGAGAACAAGTATTTGATACACTTCCGATTTTGCAGGTTTTCCTACTTACAAAGCATGTAGAGGTCTGTAATTTTTATCATAGGTACACTTCAACTGTGATAGACGGAATCTAAAACAAAAATCCAGAAAATCACATTGTATGATTTTTAAGTAATTAATTTGCATTTTATTGCATGACATAAGTATTTGATCACCTACCAACCAGTAAGAATTCCGGCTCTCACAGACCTGTTAGTTTTTCTTTAAGAAGCCCTCCTGTTCTCCACTCATTACCTGTATTAACTGCACCTGTTTGAACTCGTTACCTGTATAAAAGACACCTGTCCACATACTCAATCAAACAGACTCCAACCTCTCCACAATGGCCAATACCAGAGAGCTGTGTAAGGACATCAGGGATAACATTGTAGACCTGCACAAGGCTGGGATGGACTACAGGACAATAGGCAAGCAGCTTGGTGAGAAGGCAACAACTGTTGGCGCAATTATTAGAAAATGGAAGAAGTTCACTTCAACTGTGAGAGACGGAATCTAAAACAAAAATCCATCCAAATTATTTTTAAGTAATTAATTTACATGACATAAGTATTTGATACATTAAAAAAAAGCAGAACTTAATATTTGGTACAGAAACCTTTGTTTGCAATTACAGAGATCATACGTTTCCTGTAGGTCTTGACCAGGTTTGCACACAGTGCAGCAGGGATTTTGGCCCACTCCTCCATACAGACCTTCTCCAGATCCTTCAGGTTTCGGGGCTGTCGCTGGGCAATACGGACTTTCAGCTCTCTCCAAAGATTTTCGATTGGGTTCAGGTATGGAGACTTGCTAGGCCACTCCAGGACCTTGAGATGCTTCTTACGGAGCCACTCCTTAGTTGCCCTGGCTGTGTGTTTCGGGTCGTTGTCATGCTGGAAGACCCAGCCACGACTCATCTTCAATGCTCTTACTGAGGGAAGGAAGTTGTTCTCCAAGATCTCGCGATACATGGCCCCATCCATCCTTCCATCAATACGGTGCAGTCGTCCTGTCCCCTTTGCAGAAAAGCATCCCCAAAGAATGATGTTTCCACCTCCATGCTTCACAGTCGGGATGGTGTTCTTGGGGTTGTACTTATCCTCCTTCTTCCTCCAAACACGGCGAGTGGAGTTTAGACCAAAAAGCTCTATTTTTGTCTCATCAGACCACATGACCTTCTCCCATTCCTCCTCTGGATCATCCAGATGGTCATTGGCAAACTTCAGACGGGCCTGGACATGCGCTGGCTTGAGCAGGGGTAGCTTGCGTGCGCTGCAGGATTTTTATCCATGACGGCGTAGTGTGTTACTAATGGTTTTCTTTGAGACTGTGGTCCCAGCTCTCTTCAGGTCATTGACCAGGTCCTGCCGTGTAGTTCTGGGCTGATCCCTCACTTTCCTCAAGATCATTGATGCCCCACGAGGTGAGATCTTGCATGGAGCCCCAGACCGAGGTTGATTGACCGTCATCTTGAACTTCTTCCATTTTCTAATAATTGTGCCAACAGTTGTTGCCTTCTCACCAAGCTGCTTGCCTATTGTCCTGTAGCCCATCCCAGCCTTGTGCAGGTCTACAATGTTATCCCTGATGTCCTTACACAGCTCTCTGGTCTTGGCCATTGTGGAGAGGTTGGAGTCTGTTTGATTGAGTATGTGGACAGGTGTCTTTTATACAGGTAATGAGTTCAAACAGGTGCAGTTAATACAGGTAATGAGTGGAGAACAGGAGGGCTTCTTAAAGAAAAAAAACAGGTCAGTGAGAGCCGGAATTCTTACTGGTTGGTAGGTGATCAAATACTTATGTCATGCAATAAAATGCAAATGAATTACTTAAAAATCATACAATGTGATTTTCTAGATTTTTGTTTTAGATTCCGTCTCTCACAGTTGAAGTGTACCTATGATAAAAATTACAGACCTCTACATGCTTTGTAAGTAGGAAAACCTGCAAAATCGGCAGTGTATCAAATACTTGTTCACCCCACTGTATGCATGCATGTATGTGGGTGTGTATGTGTGTCTATGTGTATGTATGTGTGTATGTGTGTGTGTATATATGTGTACATGTATGTATGTGTGTATATATGTATATGTATATATATATATATGTATACATGTATATATATATATATATATATATATATATATATATATATGTGTGTGTATATATGTCTATGTATTTTTGTGTATATATGTGTGTATATATGTATATGTATATATGTGTAAATATATGTGTATATATATGTATATATATGTATATATGTATATACACCACTTTTCCGTTATTTATTTGTTCAACTTTTTTGAAACATGTAATTTTTTTCATTTCACTTCACCAATTTTGACTATTTTCCAAATAATAAAATCCAAATAAAAATCCATTTAAATTCCAGGTTGTAATGCAACAAAATAGGACAAATGCCAAGGTGGATGAATTCTTTTGCAAGGCACTGTAGTCATGGAACAATGGTCACTTTAATTATATTTACATAATGTTTTAACCACTTAATATGTATATACTGTATTATAGTCAAGGCCTACCCTGTACATCCCGTCACATATACAGTACCAGTCAAAAGTTTGGACACACCTACTCATTCCAGGGTTTTTCATAATTTGTACTATTTTCTACATTGTAGAATAATAGTGAAGACATCAAAACTATGACATAACACATATGGAATCATGTAGTAACCAAAAAAGTGTTAAACAAATCAAAATATATTTTATGTTTGAGATTCTTCAAAGTAGCCACCCTTTGCATTGATGACAGCTTTGCACACTCTTGGCATTCTCTCAACCAGCTTCATGAGGAATGCTTTTCCAACAGTCTTGAAGGAGTTCCCACATATGCTTAGCACTTGTTGGCTGCTTTTCCTTTACTCTGCGGTCCAACTCATCCCAAACCATCTCAATTGGGTTGAGGTCAGGTGATTGTGGAGGCCAGGTCATCTGATGCAGCACTCCATCATTCTCCTTGGTGAAATAGCCCTTACACAGCCTGGAGGTGTGTTTTGGGTCATAGTGATAGTCCCTATTACATTTACATTTGAGTCATTAAGCAGATGCTCTTATCCAGAGCTACTTACAGTTTGTGAGTGCATATTTTTTTAAATAAATATAAATCTGTATACAAAAGTATTTGGACACGCCTTCAAATTAGTGGATTTGGCTATTTCAGCCACACCCCTTGCTGACAGGTGTATAAAATCGAGCACACCGCCATGCAATCTCCATAGACAAACACTGGCGTAGAATGGCCCTACTGAAGAGCTCAGTGACTTTCAACTTGGCACCGTCATAGGATGCCACCTTTCCAACAAGTCAGTTCGTAAAATTTCTGCCCTGCTAGAGCTGCCCCGGTCAACTGTAAGTGCTGTTATTGTGAAGTGGAAACGTCTAGGAGAAACAATAGCTCAGCTGCGAAGTGTTAGGCCACACAAGCTCACAGAATGGAACCGCTGTGTGCTAAAGCGCATATAAATCGTCTGTCCTGGGTTGGAACACTCACTACCGAGCTCCAAACTGCCTCTGCAAGCAACGTCAGCACAATAACTGTTCATCGGAAGCTTCATAAAATGGGTTTCCATGGTCGAGCATCCACACAGAAGCCTAAAATCACAATGCGCAATGTCAAGCTTAATCTGGAGTGCTGTAAAGCTCGCCGCCATTGGAAACTCGCAGTGGAAACACGTTCTCTGGAGTGATGAATCCCTCTTCACCATCTGGCAGTCTGACTAAATAATCTGGATTTGGCGGATACCAGGTGAACGCAACCTGCCCCAATGCATAGTGCCAACTGTAAAGTTTGGTGGAGGAGGAATAATGGTCTGGGGCTGTTTTTCATGGTTCAGGTTAGGCCCCTTAGTTCCAGTGAAGGGAAAGCTTAACGGTACAGCATGCAATATATATATACACATTGCTCGTCCTAATATTTATATAATTCTTAATTCTATTCTTTTACTTTTTAGATTTGTGTGTATTGTTGTGTATTGTTAGATATTACTGCACTGTTAGAGCTAGGAACACAAGCATTTCGCTACACCCGTAATACCATCTGCTAAATATGTGTATGCGACCAATAAAATTTGATTTGATTGATCACAACACAATTAGAGAAGAGTGGTAGGCCCACATAGTCCCTTTGTATCTGTGTATAAAGGTAACTTCTGCCAACCCTAATATTATAATACCCTCTTTTCCCTATCAGGATTTTAGATTCACATGCCTGGGAAGAAGAAACAAAGAAAAGGAGGCAGAACGGCGGGGCAGTTACAGGGACACAGAGATGTCCCCGTAACTTTAGATTATCAAAAGGTATAAATATATCTGTGACATGAAGGGAGTGACTCATCAAATTCTCTCAACTCAGAGACTTTCCAGTTTGGAGAGACAGAGGTATGGAAACACTCACGGATTATCAAAAGATCAGAGTCCATTCACAAGAAATATGATGTCCCTGTGAAGTTGAACTGTATATTGTACTGTATTATAGATATGTAAACGCTGCAATATCACTTCAGTAGAAGATACATTTTGCCGAACCACTGTTTGTTTTGAGAGAATTATGTCCGCTACATTTGCGTCGTTTCACTAACATGTCCACAAACCAGCTTGATATGATAGACAAATAAATTAAATCAAAAAAAAAAAAAAAAAAAACATGCATGTATTTGAAAAGGGGTTCTTCATGAAAAAGGGGCCCTAGGGGGATTTCATATTCACATTCCACGATAGGTGACGCCCGATATACCAGCTTTTTTGTCTGTGGAAATGACTAGCTCCTTATAAGTCCAGGTGGTATTTGTGTGGACTCTCTGTGGCTTAGTAAAGGGACTCAATCACAGCGAGACACGATAGGCCTCATTCTCCTCTCTCTTGCGCTCGTCTTTTATCTGACGGAGGAAATGAAAGGATGGTATCTGGACGGCATCTACGCTTCGGGAGACGGGCCTTGTTTTGAGCAAGCCACTGAGCCTATTATTTGGGGAACTCGCCCCTCATATGAAAATAAGGGCTTTATAATGCTACGCAAGGAACTCAAAGAATGGAGACCTTTTAACAAGGCTGCGTGATGCTACGGTAATTGTTGGTGTGGACGAGCTAGATGCTGTAAGTTGGCTTGTGTTGGGTGTGGGGACAGGTGAGACCCAGTATAAGCCACTATTAGACTGTGTTTAAGTGATGCTTTAGCCACTCCAGGCAAAGGCGGGCAGGTGCTAACAAATAACCTGGAATAGCAAGACGAGGGAGTTCAAAGTGGTTAGTAGGGGCCACAGTGTAGCAGGGTGATTCTGTATCATGATGATGATGGAGAGGGTTTAGGTCAGGTTGTGTCAGTGAGGGAAGAGAGGGAGAGAGGGAAGGTAAGGAAAATATGGAGAGAGGGAGGGAAATGAAGAGAGGGAGAGAGGGAAGGAAAGGGAGAGGGATGGTATAAGGTGGAGGTCAGGTTGTATCAGTAAGAAAATCATGGCCCACATCAAGGCCATCATCCCAGGCACACTGGACCCACTCCAATTTGCCTACCACTCCACGGAAGATTCATTTTCCATCGCTATGAAAACGTCCCTAACACATCTGGACAAGAGAAACACCTATGTGAGAATGTTGTTCATTGACTACAGTTCAGCATTCAACACATGACTGTAAGTCGCTTTGGATAAAAGCGTCTGCTAAATGGCATATTATTATTATTATTATAACACTATTGTTCCCTCCAAGCTCGTCACCAAGCTCAGAGCCCTGGGTCTGGACACTACCCTCTGCAACTGGATCCTAGACTTCCTGATGGGCAGACCACAAGCTGTGAGGATTGGCAACAACACCTCCTCCACACTGACTCGTAACACAGGGGCCCCTAAGGGGTATGTCCTCAGCCCTCTGCTGTAATCAGTCTTCACCCAAGACTGTTGGCTTTGCACGACACGAACTCCATCATCAAGTTTGCTGCCGACACCACAGTTGTGGCCTAACAACCAACAATGTTGAGTCAGTCGATAGGGAGGAGGTAAGTGAACTGGCATTGTGGTGCCAAGACAAAAACCTCTCCCTCAATGTCAGCTAAACAAAGGAGTTGATTGTTGACTTCAGGAAGCAGAGGAGGGAACATGCCAGCTCCACATCAACGGGCCTGCAGTAGAGAGAGTCAGCAATTTTAAGTTCCTCTGCATCCACATCACCAATGACTTGACCAATAACACCACCACTCTTGTCAAGAGGCCACAACAGCGCCTCTACTTCCTAAGGCAGCTAAAGAAATGTGGCATGCCAACCCGGGTCCTCTCCAAATACTACCGCTGCACCATCGAGAGAGTCCTGACCAGCTGCATCAGGGTCTGGTACGGGAATTGCTCCGTCCACAACTGCAAGGCCCTCTATCATTCCCACCCATCTAGGACATCTACTTTAAATGGTGCCTGAAGTCCAGCGGCATCAAGGACAGACAGTATCATAGCATGGGGTCTGATACCAACAAGCTCAGAGACAGTTTCTATCTACAAGACATCAGACTGCTGAACACTTGAACTGCACTGACTCTCCGCACCTTAGCACACATGTTTCACGGACACACACACACACAAACAAAATGTCTGTTTTATTCTACTGGGCCATTTACTTAATGTTCGTATTCTTATATTTTATTATTTCTTATTGTTGTTGCATTGTCGAGAAGGAACCTGCAAGTAAGCATTTCGTTGGACCTGGAGAGAGATACTGATGAGGACAGGCAAGACACGCACGCACGCACGCACGCACGCACGCACGCACGCGCACGCGCACGCACACACACACACACACACACACACACACACACACACACACACACACACACACACACACACCCCCCAACTGAGCCTGTATGGCTCAGTTGATAGAGCACAGCGCTTGCAACGTCTGGATTGTGGGTTTGATTCCCCAGCCAGGGCCACCCGTACGTAAAATGTATGCACACATGACTGTAAATTGCTTTGGATAAAAGCGTCTGCTAAATGGCCTATACTGTATATTATATTATTATACACACAGGGACACACACTCACTCAAACAGTCACGCGCACATGCATTCACACAAATAACACCCACACTAAATATACACACGGAAAATACACACAATGGCTGGACAAACATCCACATATCCTAAAAAATGTGAAACTCAAGAATAGTCTGTAAACAAAAAGTGACATGTACTGCAATACACAAACCAAAATACACTCTCACATGCAAGCACGCACACACACGTCATACCTGCTAGCCCAAGGGTACAGTAGTGTTAAAAACTTCATTACCTAACTGATAATAAACTGCACACCATCCATCTTGGGATTCACTCTCCTAAATATACCCAGCGCCATATCTACTTATTTATTCCAGTCACATTCTCATTAAATCAGACTTTTTACAGCCACACTGCTAAAGTGTACTGCTTATTTAAGTAAAATACCATTCAGCTTATGGAAGGCAGTAGTTAAGCAGATATATAGCACGTTTTAATTCAGCAGACAAACACTCGTAAATTCCTAATAGGAATATACTGTACATGCGCAGGCTTATGCAAAATGGAAAACTAATTCGGTTTCAGAGTAAAAACCACCGACAAGAAGATAAATCTGGACTCAATCTCCTCTGTCGCTAGCAGCGTCACCGCTGTTCAAAAGCGAGCCAGTGAAGCAATGTCCACCAGTGAACAGCCATCAGTCACTGCTTGTGAACCTGAACTCAGGGATGGAGGGATGATGGGAGGAGAAGGTGGTGGGGCTCCCAGGCTGGCACCCTATGTCCCAAATGGCACCCTATTCCCTACATTGTACACTACTTTTAACCAGAGCCCTATGGACACTATGGAGGGAATATGGTGCCATTTGGGAAGGGGACCCATTTGTTTATTCATGTGAAATGGAGTCCTCCTGGATCCCATTTTGGTAGCGCTGTAGCACAGTGGGCGTTGACCTTTAGATACTATGCACAATTAAGCTAAGCTAATAAACAGCGCTGTCGTGCCTCTCAATTGCCGACTCCTCGGACTCAACTGAGACAAAACTGTGGCGCTGAGGTCGGTGCTGTGGGCAGCATTACTACTCAGAAAGGACAGTGACTGACAGCTAAAAAAAAAAAAAATTTCACATGGTGTGTTCTTTTCAAGGGCCACTGTGTAAAATAGCTTGAGTGATTATTAGAAAATGAGTGGTGAATGTGAAATGTAGGTATTAGGCCTACGTTCAGTGTTGTATTAGGCCCAAGTTTTATGTTTAATACTAGTTATTTTGACTCAGTATGAATTTAAAATTGAAATATCTCTGCCGTTCTTGACTTTTCCTAAATAAGTCTATTCAACACATGTATGTTGTTAGAATTTCGATATTACAAGCATCATTTGTATTTTAAGCAGTTTTAAGAGGCCATGTAATTTTTTTACCAGCACGCCAAAAAGTGACTTTTTCAAATCCTCCTGGAGTCACATGTAGGTAAGACGTTTTGATTTCTACACTGAACAAAAATATAAACGCAACATGGAAAGTGATTGGTCCCATGTTTCATGAGCTGCAATAAAACATCCAAGAAATGTTCCATATGCACAAAAAGCTTATTTCTCAAAACATCCCTGTGAGTGAGCATTTCTCCTTTGCCTAGATAATCCATCCACCTGACAGATGTGGCATATCAAGATGATCATTAAACAGGTGCACCTTGTGCTGGGGACAATAAAAGGCCACTCTAAAATGTGCAGTTTTCTCACAACACAATTTCACAGATGTCTCAAGTTTTGAGGGAGTGTGCAATTAGCATGCTGACTGCAGGAATGTCCATCATAGTTGTTGCCAGAGAATTGAATGTTCATTTCTCTACCATATGCCGCCTCCAACGTGGGTTTAGAAAATTTGGCAGTACGTCCAACTGGCCTCACAACCGCAGACCACGTGTATGGCGTTGTGTAGGCGAGCAGTTTGCTGATGTTAACGTTGTGAACAGAGTGTCCCATGGTGGCGTTGGGGTTATGGTATGGGCAGGCATAAGCTACAGACAATGAACACAATTGCATTTTATCAATGGCAATTTGAATACACAGAGATACCGTGACAAGATCCTGAGGCCCATTGTTGTAACATTCATCCACCGCCATCACCTCATGTTTCAGCATGATAATTCACAGCCCCATGTCACAAGGATCTGTACACAATTCCTGGAAGCTGAAAATGTCCCAGTTCTTCCATGGCCTGCATACTCACCCATTTACCATGTTTGGGATGCTCTGGATCGACATGTACGACAGCGTGTTCCAGTTTCCACCAATATCCAGCAACTTCGTACAGCCATAAAAGAGGAGAGGGACAACATTCCACAGGCCACAATCAACAGCCTGATCAACTCTATGCGAAGGAGATGTGTCATGCTGCATGAGGCAAATGGTGGTCACCAGATACTGACTGGTTTTCTGATCCACGCCCTCACGGTTTTTTAAGGTATATGTGACCAACAGATGTATAACTGTATTCCCAGTCATGTGAAATCCATAGATTAGGGCCTAATTTATTTCAATTGACTGATTCCCTTATATGAACTGTAACTCAGTAAAATCTTTGAAAATGTTGAATGTTGCGTTAATATTTTTGCTCAGTGTATATATAGTATCAGAATGAGTCGATTCCAAGGTTTCCAAAAGAGTTAGCATTGCCTAATAACTCTCAAAATTCCAAGAATAACCACTCTGGCGCCATATTGAAGATGGCGCCGGAGGGGATGGCTGCCGTTTTATGGACTCTTAACCAACCGTTCTATTTTGTGTGTTTTTTTGCATTGTTTGTAACTTATTTTGTACATAATGTTGCTGCTACCGTCTCTTATGACCGAAAAGAGCTTCTGGACATCAGAACAGCGATTACTCACCGGACGAGAGGGATTTGCTCCAGACACCCGACAGGGCCCTCATCCCCATCATTTGCAGTAGAAAGAAAAGGAGATATCAGGCACCCCGATCTCCTTCCGCGATAAGGAGCCGGCAACGAGTGGCTAATCTGCCTTTGCCATCGATACTATTGGCCAACTTACAATCGCTTGATAATAAAATGGATGAACTACAGGCACGAATATCCTACCAACGGGACATTAAAAACTGAAATATGTTATGTTTCACTGAGTCGTGGCTGAACGAAGACATACATACAGCTGGCAGGTTATACACTGTATCGGCAGGATATAACAGCAGCCTCTGGTAAGACAAGGGGTGGCGGTCTATGTATATTTGTAAACAACAGCTGGTGCACGATATCTAAGGAAGTCTCAAGGTTTTGCTTGCCTGAGGTAGTGTATCTCATGATAAACTGTAGACCACACTATCTACCAAGAGAGTTTTCATCTATATTCTTCGTAGCTGTCTATTTACCACCACAAACCAATGTTGGCACTAAGACCGCACTCAATGAACTGTATACGGCCATAAGCAAATAGGAAAATGCTCATCCAGAGGCGGCGCTCCTAGTGGCCGGGGACTTTGATGTAGGGAAACTTAAATCCGTTTTACCTCATTTCTACCAGCATGTTAAATTTGCAACCAGATGGAAAACTATTCTAGAACACCTTTACTCCACACAAAGAGACGTGTACAAAGCTCTCCTCGCCCTCCATTTGACAAATCTGACCATAATGCTATCCTCCTGATTCCTGCACACAAGCAAAAACTAACGCAGGAAGCACCAGTGACTCTGTAAATAAAAAAGTGGTCAGATGAAGCAGATGCTAAGCTACAGGACTGTTTTGCTAGCACAGACCGGGATTCTTCAGATGGCATTGAGGAGTACATCACATCAGTCACTGGCTTCATCAATAAGTGTATCGATGACGTCGTCCCCACAGTGACTGTACAGTCGTGGTCAAAAGTTTTGAGAATGACACAAATACTAATTTTCACAAAGTCTGCTGCCTCAGTTTTGATGATGGCAATTTGCATATACTCCAGAATGTCATGAAGAGTGATCAGATGAATTGCAATTAATTACAAAGTCCCTCTTTGCCATGAAAATGAATGTAATCCCCCAAAAACATTTCCACTGCATTTCAGCCCTGCCACAAAAGGACCAGCTGCCATCATGTCAGGGATTCTCTCGTTAACACAGGTTAGAGTGTTGACGAGGACAAGGCTGGAGATCACTCTGTCATGCTGATTGAGTTAGAATAACAGACTGGAAGCTTTAAAAGGAGGGTGGTGCTTGAAATCATTGTTTTTCCTCTGTTAACCATGCTTACCTGCAAGGAAACACGTGCCGTCATCATTGCTTTGCACAAAAAGGGCTTCACAGGCAAGGATATTACTGCTAGTAAGATTGCACCTAAATCAACAATTTTACGGATCATCAAGAACTTCAAGGAGAGAGGTTCAGTTGTTGTGAAGAAGGTGTCAGGGCGCCCAAGAAAGTCTAGCAAGTGCCAGGACCGTCTCCTAAAGTTGATTCAGCTGCGGGATCGGAGCACCACCAGTGCAGAGCTTGCTCAGGAATGGCAGCAGGCAGGTGTGAGTGCATCTGCACGCACAGTGAGGCGAAGACTTTTGGAGGATGGCCTGGTGTCAAGAAGGGCAGCAAAGAAGTCACTTCTCTCCAGGAAAAACATCAGGGACAGACTGATATTCTGCAAAAGGTACAGGGATTGGACTGCTGAGGACTGGGGTAAAGTCATTTTCTCTGATGAATCCCCTTTCCGATTGTTTGGGGCATCTGGAAAACACCTTCTCAGGAGAAGACAAGGTGAGCGCTACCATCAGTCCTGTGTCTTGCCAACAGTAAAGCATCCTGAGATCATTCATGTGTGGGGTTGCTTCTCAGCCAAGGGAGTGGGCTCACTCACAATTTTGCCTAAGAACACAGCCATGAATAAAGAATGCTACCAACACATCCTCTTAGACCAACTTCTCCCAACCATCCAAGAACAGTTTGGTGACGACCAATGCCTTTTCCAGCATGATGGAGTACCTTGCCATAAGGCAAAAGTGATAACTAAGTGGCTCGGGGAACAAAACATCGACATTTTGGGTCCATGGCCATGAAACTCCCCAGACCTTAATCCCATTGAGAACTTGTGGTCGATCCTCAAGAGGCGGGTGGACAAACAAGAACCCACAAATTCAGACAAACTCCTAGCATTGATTATGCAAGAATGGGCTGCCATCAGTCAGGATGTGGCCCAGAAGTTAATTGACAGCATGCCAGGGCGGATTGCAGAGGTCTTGAAAAAGAAGGGTCAACACTGCAAATATTGACTCTTTGCATAAACTTAATGTAATTGTCAATAAAAGCCTTTGACACTTATGGAATGCTTGTAATTTTACTTCAGTATACCATAGTAACATCTGACAAATAAATATCTCATAACACTGAAGCAGTGAACTTTGTGAAGACCAATACTTGTGTCATTCTCAAAACTTTTGACTATGACTTTACATACATACCCAAACCAGAACCATGGATTACAGGCAACATCCGCACTGAGCTAAAGGGTAGAGCTGCCGCTTTCAAGGAGCGGGACTCTAACCCGGAAACGTATAAGAAATCCCGCTATGCACTCCGACAAACTTCAGATATAACGTTAGCCATCGAGACAACAAAAGTTTTGCTACTTTTCTCAACAACGTTGATGCCCTGAATTTAGCAGGCGCTATCGACAGATCAATTGGAAAAAGTAATGGGCTACTTTCTGCACACGCCACGGTCAGTGTGAACCGGAGTGACTTGACACAACGCTGGCCAAACAAGATGTGGCTACAAACAAAACGGAATTAAATGGTTCCGGTCTGCCGTGAAGCATTCATCCATGTATACGGGTAAGAGTCTAGCTACATTTTCAGATATAAGTTTCTAATTTTGTCAGAAAGTCGTTTTTATTGCAAGTTAAAGAGTATTGTTAGTTAGCTAGCAAATGCTAGCTTGCTGGCTCGCTAGCAAAACTTACATGTATGATCTGTGTAGTAATATTATTCGAGTCAGAAATCTATTTGCATTGTTAGTTATAGCGTAATGTTAGCTAGCTAACATTGAACCCAGTTTGTTAGCTTTAGCTACCTGCACATTCATACTACAGCTATAACAATGTTTGTATTGGTAGTAGTATGAGTTGGGATTATGCCGGTTCATTGTTTAGATAGCTAGCTAGCTATGTCTAAACAAAAGACTCCACTTCGGGCCGGATTATTACATGACCCATCAAATTAGCCAGGTGTGTCTGGGGGTGATTATGGCCATCTACTGTATTTAATGAATATGTGTACATGTCTAGACAATAGTGACCCATCCACTAGCTAGATGTGGCTGGGGGGTGGTTATAGCATTTCCTTCACCTGACCCATCAATTTAGACAAGCGTGTCGGGTAAGCGTCATCTAATAATGATACAAATATTTTATAAATATTTTATCTGGACACTTTCTGTTTTTGATATTGCTACTATGCAAGTAACCACTTCACTCTACTGTTTACATATTCTGTATCCTTTGCATGTGACAAATAAACTTATAATTTATTTGATATAGAGTGTATTTACCACATGGCCTCACAATCCTTAAAGAGATGGGTGGAGCTAAGGCTTAAGAGGGTGGAACGATGCTGAATGGGTGTAGACATAGAAGAGCTCTCCATTAGGTGTACCAAAATATTCAAGGGCCATTTTCTCAAAAGTGGGGTTACAAGTTTATCAACTTTCGAAGCAGAATTACTTTCCCATTGTTCCTCCACTGTAGTGTATGATATACCATTTTCTAGCTTTGAGTCACTACTTTTATCCAATGTAAAAAATACAATTTCAAATTTTGCTACACAAGACTGAATCGAGGCGGTCCATCACAAATGATTATTCATCTGATAGCATATATGAAATGTATTTATTAGACTCCTCATTGGCCCAAAGTGGGGTCCCTCGAGGGCCAGCTTTTCTAGTGTTAAGACCACCTTTCCATTTATTGGAGAGATATTTCATCTTGCTTTTACAAATAAAACAATAGTGAAACAACCAGATGTATCCTAACACTGATTTGGAGATTATATATTTTTTCATATGTATTGTAGGTAGCAATGTATGATAGACATTGAAATCACAAAATTTGGTATTACCCAGGTTGCAACTTACTGTGCTAGTCTTAAGATAAGACTTACCACCAATAATGAGGTTTTGCTCAATAGGCCATATCAACCCAGGAAACGATGAATGTGGTCAGGTACGGCATTTTTGGGGGGCGGGGGGACTCAGTCGGGGTCTCAACATAAAATTTTTTTAGTTAATCTGTGCATCTCACGTATTATGTGCCCAGTATGATAGAGCAAGAAAACTTTCTTAGCAGATTGAATGACAACATGACAATAACAGTAGCTGTAGATTATGTAATGAAAAGTTGGAGGATGGTTGGTAATGGAAGACATCAGGTGATCCACATCTGGGTGTTGGGCAGAACCCCTAGGTCCTAGAGAACAGGAGCAGAGTTAAAGGGAACAGGGTAGGAAACAGAGACGTCAACAAGCAAACACACAGGTTACACTTTACTGTGAGAACATTTGATGGATTAGCACAGTGTTATAAATGGGAGATATGTACTTTACAACAGTTTTGGAAGGTATAGCCTCCCTCAAGCTGGTCCCCCTCCAACTCAGAGCACAGAGAATCAGACTGATCCGAACTCATTGGCTCTGGGGGATGGGATACATCCTGGGGGGCTCGGACAGTCGATGGTCCTAAAGTCATTTGGAGAGGTAAATTGAAGAGGTACATTTGTATAAGCTCAGCATAACTACCATTTCTTGCTTTCTCAAATGTCAACCAAAGCTTAACATACTTTGTCTATTGGGCTTCACCAAAGTGTAGAGCGTCAGGGCTTTCAGTGGTCGACCGTCCAACTCCTCCAACTGGATAAGATTGTTGGCTTCCACAGAGGTAATAGGAAGACAAAGAGAAAAATATCAGTGTTTGGGAAACTTAAACTAGCTTCAGGTTATTTTGTGTGCAAATGCAAATAGTTATCAGAGATTTTTTTATATTCACCTTAATGGATGGTGACCCCAGCTAGGAGCGAAAGAGCAGGGAGGTTTCCCAGGTCTCGGCTTCCTTTCGTCCTTCTTCCAAACCAAGTCATTCACCCGAATGTCGAAGCACTTGGTCCCCTTCTTGATTCTCCTCCGGTAGCTCTCCTTCTGTTTGTCCTGCACCTTGTCGATGTTCAGTCTCAACTTGATTGATAACAGTAATAAAAGCATTTATATTTCATATTACAAATACATTCTTACATATCTCTTCGACGTTCGAATCATTTTTACCTGGTCAAAATCCTCCACATCCTTCTCAGTCCGTGCCTGAAGGTGGTCCTAGATGGCATTTTGATCTGGTGCGATAAATTCCACCACGTCAGGTGGGGTTTCAGTGATCTTAAACAACACTAAATCAATCACACATTTGAAAGACTACAGTATAATAATAATATAATATGCCATTTAGCAGACGCTTTTATCCAAAGCGACTTACAGTCATGTGTGCATACATTATATGTTATATTATATGTATATATAGTATATGCAATAATTGTATATACAATTGCATTGTTTACCTCAGTCAACAGCTGCGGCTCCCGTCCATACTCGGTGGAGGCCTGGACACTGCTGCTGTGTGCAAAGAACATTACCTTCAGGTTGTTCTCCCACGGTTCCTGGTACCCATCAAGGGACTTGCCCATGGCAGTCTTGAGGGTCTGGTTGGTCCGTTCATCCAAACCTTGAGGAGGGGGTAGGAAAGCGATATCTATTGACAATGTAAGATATTGAAATATGTCTGATTTATGTACCATGGAAAAACGAATAAATAAAACAAACCATTGATGACAGAATATAACCTATAACATCCGTACCTTGTTCCAGCGTTCATGACCTCGGCCACTTAAGATGACATCAGGAGAACCGTGGGTGTTGAAGATGTCCATCATCGCCTTGGAGGTTGCCTCGCCAGTCTCATCCTTGATGGGTATCATACAAAATGAAAATACATATTTGGTTCCAAGCACCCTTTTTAATGGGTTACAGAAGAGAATTTACAGTTAAGCACATTCTCTTCCTTTACTGACCTCAATGGGTATTGCCTGGACACCAGCTGTTGCCATTCCTGGACTTCGTGAAGTGTCCGATGAGGTTCACCCTAACATTTAAAGTGTAAGAGAGAAGATTGCTTTATTCTTACTTGTATCTGTGTCATACAGTATGCAGATTTTCAGATTTGTAAAGATACTGACACACACATTCGATAATATTGAACTTTGCTATCGTCAAATAAAGCAACCATTACAAAACAACTTATCAGGGCAACATTTGAATTGGGACACTTACTGATCATGTGCCATGGTGAAACAACTTTGATGGGGTTCAACTCCGGCGCCACAGTCTTCACCCTCTCAAACTTCTGGCAGGCTAGACAGGGTACTGACCTTTAAGCACAAAGTGACAAATTGAAACATTGTGTGCTCTCTGATATGACATTCATTGAAATCATAATTTCATAATCATAATATTAAAATCATAATATTTCACGTCAGAAGAAGCGTAGGTTGATTTTGGCAATTATGATCTTCACTCCGAAATGGCCAGCATGCATCTCGGTCAGCACGGCCTCTTCCTCCTCCTTAGTAAAAATCACCCTCCTGTGTGGCTGGCCATCCTTCCCCCCTAGGTACATGTGATTGCATAACAAGTTGGAAGAGAAGAGTTGTTGAAATACTCCAGTCTAAGTAAATTTGTGCTGCTGTCTTTCTCTCTCCATCTCTCTCTTGCTCTCTCACGTTCATCCTTTCTTACTTTCTTCCTCTCTCTCCCCCATCTGTCTGTGTCTGTCTAGGGAAGACACATAGTTAAGGGCATTTGGAATTACCATAATTGCTTACACCTATCCATTTGATTGATCAGGTTTAACTTACAGCTACAGTAGATACCTCAATATGACATACATATATGTATAGCTAGCAACGTAGATTACCAACTAGCTAGATGGAAAATGGTTGTTGAAAAATTGTTGTACATAGCTAAATCCATACAGTTATCTAATAGAAGTTAACTGCTTAACGTTACCCTGAATTGTGAATTTCTCTGAATGTTGCGCCTCTTGTCGAGATCAGTGGTTCCTTCATAGTACTTCACCTGGTTGGAAAGAAAAAAGATAATCTCCTCGAGGGATGCCATTGAAGTGCAAGCTACATACAAACAGAAAGCTAAAATAACAGTTAGCTAGCTAGCTAACGTTAACTAAATAAAACTGTCTGGATGTCTAGCTGGCTAGCTGTCTAGGCAGGCTGAGGTAAATAAGTACAGTAGCTAGCAACGTCAATCTAAAAACAGCTTAAATTATTTATTCCTATTTAACAATATTTTCTTATATAAAGACACATTTATTGTAAAGAAAGAGTGTTTTCTTTCCAGTCATTTCGGTCCTCTGAAGCAGTACGTAGTCAGCAGGTAGTCACCATCAAAAACACCATTGTCACGATCATCATTTGAAGAAACGGGCCAATGCGCAGCGTGGAATGCGAACATCTTTTATTTATATTTCACCACACGAACAAAAACAACAAAACGATACGTGAAGTCCTTGGGTACATACACAAACCAACACGGAACAAGATCCCACAAACACAAATGCCCAAACGACTGCCTAAGTATTGTTCCCAATCAGAGACAACAAGCAACAGCTTATTCTCGTTGCCTCTGATTGAGAACCACCCCGGCCAACATAGAAACACAATGAACTAGATCCTGAACATAGAAACACAAAACATAGACTCTACACACCCTGGCTCAACATAACAGAGTCCCCAGAGCCAGGGCGTGACAGTACCCCCCCCAAAGGCGCGGACTGCGACCGCGGCAAACATAAACCGAACAGGGGAGGGCCGGGTGGGCATTCCTCCTCGGAGGCGGATCCGGCTCCGGGCGTGACCACCACCCTCTAATAACCCCCCCCGTAGTGCCCCTGGTCTGGTCAGGCCCCGCTGGCTGGAGCTGGACTGGACATCGGTGGAGCGGATTGCTTAGGCTCCGGTGTGGAGCAGCTGACCGGTACCTGACCAGGCACCGGTGAACCGGGCACGGGCTGTGCCGGACTGACGACACGCACCCCAGGCTTGGTGCGGGAAGCAGGAATGGGCCGGACCGGGCTGTCGACGCACACCCCTGGCTTGGTGCGGGGAGCAGGAACGGGCCGGACCGGGCTGACGATGCGCACCACAGGCTTGGTGCGGGAAGCAGGAATGGGCCGGACCTGGCTGACGACGCGACCCCATGGCTTGGTGCGGGGAGCAGGAACGGGCCGGACCGGGCTGACGACGCGCACCATTGGCTTGGTGCGGGGAGCAGGAACAGGCCGGGCCGGGCTGACGACGCGCACCATTGGCTTGGTGCGGGGAGCAGGAACAGGCCGGGCCGGGCTGGCGACGCGCACCATTGGCTTGGTGCGGGGAGCAGGAACAGGCCGGGCCGGGCTGGGGACGCGCACCATTGGCTTGGTGCGGGGAGCAGGAACACGCCGGGCCGGGCTGGCGACGCGCACCATTGCCTTGGTGCGAGGGACAGGAACAGGCCGGACCGCACTGGGAACACACACCACTGGCCTTATACAGGGATCAGGAACGGGCCGGACCGGACTGGCAACACACTTCAGTACCTCTCGCCGTGCCTCTACACTTTCCCTCCCTCTAATCACCAATGGCTCCCGTAACCCGGTGGCCTTCTCTCCTCATCCACAAACTCGCCCTTTGTCTGCCTCCAGCAGCCCCGTCGCCCATGCCATGTGCCCCCCCTAAAAATGTATTGGGGGTGCCTCTCGCCTGTCCGACGACGACACTGTTGGCGCCGTACCTCCTCTCTCGCCAGGGCTTTAACCCTTGCCCATGGTCCTCTGCCCTCGAACATGTCCTCCCAGGACCACCATTGGCCCACCTGGGCCATCGCCAACTTCTCCAGCTCCCTACACGGCGTTTGCTCCGAAACACGCTGCTTGGTCCAGTGTTGGTGGGATCTTCTGTCACGATCGTCATTTGAAGAAACGGGCCAATGCGCAGCGTGGAATGCGAACATCTTTTATTTATATTTCACCACACGAACAAAAACAACAAAACGATACGTGAAGTCCTTGGGTACATACACAAACCAACACGGAACAAGATCCCACAAACACAAATGCCCAAACGGCTGCCTAAGTATGGTTCCCAATCAGAGACAACAAGCAAAAGCTGATTCTCGTTGCCTCTGATTGAGAACCACCCCGGCCAACATAGAAACACAATGAACTAGATCCTGAACATAGAAACACAAAACATAGACTCTACACACCCTGGCTCAACATAACAGAGTCCCCAGAGCCAGGGCGTGACAACCATCCTTGGAGAGGAATTCCGAGGTAATAATTGTGCGCGGAATGAGCGAGTGCTTCTGACGTGAAATAGAACTAGAACTGTCCGCGTCCTCCGTCCGACGCGACCGCTACAAAGTAAAATACAGCCAAGCAACCAGCATAGCAACGGACACTTTGGTTCATTACGTAAGAGTGTCAGAATTTTGCAAGTTCTAACAACAGCCCTGGCAATGGAATCTAGACCTCATCGAATCCCATTGGGGGGACACTTTCTGGCAGGGGGACACTATTTGACATGACAAGCCCCCAAAAGGCTATGCCAGACCTGAATGTGATAATTTGGTATGCATTTGAGACCGCTGAGGTGAATATCAAATCAATGACATAGTGGTAAAGCCATCTTACCATAGATTGTTTGTATATCTCTTCTATTGACATGAAACGGTCCAGATGGATTCAATTGTACAGTGTTCTCCACTCATTACCTGTATTAACTGCACCTGTTTGAACTCGTTACCTGTATAAAAGACACCTGTCCACACACTCAATCAAACAGACTCCAACCTCTCCACAATGGCCAAGATCAGAGAGCTGTGTAAGGACATCAGGGATAAAATTGTAGACCTGCACAAGGCTGGGATGGGCTACAGGACAATAGGCAAGCAGCTTGGTGAGAAGGCAACAACTGTTGGTGCAATTATTCGAAAATGGAAGAAGTTCAAGATGATGGTCAATCACCCTCGGTCTGGGGCTCCATGCAAGATCTCACCTTGTGGGGCATCAATGATCATGGGGAAGGTAAGGGATCAGCCCAGAACTACACGGCAGGACCTGGTCAATGACCTGAAGAGAGCTGGGACCACAGTCTCAAAGAAAACAATTAGTAACACACTACGCCGTCATGGATTAAAATCCTGCAGCGCACGCAAGGTACCCCTGCTCAAGCCAGCGCATGTCCAGGCCCGTCTGAAGTTTGCCAATGACCATCTGGATGATCCAGAGGAGCAGTGGGAGAAGGTCATGTTGTCTGATGATACAAAAATAGAGCTATTTGGTCTAAACTCCACTCGTGTTTGGAGGAAGAAGAAGGATGAGTACAACCCCAAGAACACCATCCCGACTGTGAAGCATGGAGGTGGAAACATCATTCTTTGGGGATGCTTTTCTGCAAAGGGGACAGGACGACTGCACCGTATTGAGGGGAGGATGGATGGGGCCATGTATCGCGAGATCTTGGCCAACAACCACCTTCCCTCAGTAAGAGCATTGAAGATGGGTCGTGGCTGGGTCTTCCAGCATGACAACGACCCGAAACACACAGCCAGGGCAACTAAGGAGTGGCTCCGTAAGAAGCATCTCAAGGTCCTGGAGTGGCCTAGCCAGTCTCCATACCTGAACCCAATAGAACATTTTTGGAGGGAGCTGAAAGTCCGTATTACCCAGCGACAGCCCTGAAACCTGAAGGATCTGGAGAAGGTCTGTATGGAGGAGTGGGCCAAAATCCCTGCTGCAGTGTGTGCAAACCTGGTCAAGACCTACAGGAAACGTATGATCTCTGTAATTGCAAACAAAGGTTTCTGTACCAAATATTAAGTTCTGCTTTTCTGATGTATCAAATACTTATGTCATGCAATAAAATGCAAATTAATTACTTAAAAATCATACAATGTGATTTTCTGGATTTTTGTGTACCTATGATAAAAATTACAGACCTCTATATGCTTTGTAAGTAGGAAAACCTGCAAAATCGGCAGTGTATCAAATACTTGTTCTCCCCACTGTATATCTAATGAAAGTCTCGCTGTTGCCTTGGCTTGGGGAACTCATTTGAGCCCTCGCCATTCCCTGGGTGTACAATTGTAATTTATTTTCCAAGTAATTCATGTTAATTTATTATTTTATAAAATTAATAGTGGAATACAACCTGAATAGATATCTGGGCTACTCCAAATTGGTCCCTTTGCTTTGAATAAAATGTGCAACCAGGTCTAAATGAAAAATAAGTTAGATATTTCCAACTGAAATGTTGTGAGTGAAAAGGAGAATGTGATGAAATGACACTAGGTTCAATGGGTTCATTTTAAACCCCACTATGGATATAATATGGTTTTAATAATAAATATTATTATTATTATTAAAATAAATAATTGTACATCACATGCTGAATTCGCTTTTGTTGATTTGGCTATAGGTTTGTTGTATAAACCAGTCCATTAACACCATGCTTCTAAAACACATCCTTGTCAAACAGGTATTTAAGGAAAATCTTGTTTCCTGGTTATGCTTGTAATGATATCACCTTACACTGATCAAGTATGAGGAAATAACACAGTCAAATATGTATATAGCATCACCACAAACCCAAATGCATACTAGTGGAAATATTAAAACACACAAATGCATACAGGTACAAGCATGCATGCACGCACACACACACGCACAAACATAAACACGTGCGATACATTTGCCACACGTATGGTATAAGTTTCATAGATCCTCCTTATCTCACAACTTTTCTCCCATATTGTATTCAGAGAGAATACCCTTGCAATGTTCCATCTCCAGCACCGACTGCTGAGCAACATGCTGTTCAAATGATGAAGCAGTCACAAGTGATCTCTTCACAAGCGATCGAATGGGGGAAACACTGACCAAAATAATAGAACTCATTGGGAGATTTCCCATGGTGCCATACTGATCATCTTGTCTGATATGGAGTGGCACATACAGTCATGTCCATAAGTATTCGGACAGTGACACAATTTGCATCATTTTGGCTCTGTACGCCACCACAATGGATTTGAAAGGAAACAATCAAGATGTGCTTTAAGTGTAGACTTTCATCTTTAATTTAAGGGTTTTGTCAAAATTATTGTATGAACCGTGTAGGAATTACAACCATTTTTATACATAGCCCCCCAATTTTAGGGGCTCAAAAGTAATTGGACAAACTAACATTATCATAAATTAAATAACGAGTTTTAATACTTGGTTGCAGTCAATGAATGCCTGAAGTCTGGAACACATAGACATCACCAGATGCTGGATTTCTTCCCTGGTGATGCTCTGCCAGGCCTTTACTGCAGCTGTCTTCAGTTCCTGCTTGTTCTTGGGGCGTTTTGCCTTCAGTTTTGCCTTCAGCAAGTGAAATGCATGCTCAATTTGATTCAGGTCAGGTGATTGACTTTGCCATTGCAGAACATTTCACTTCTTTGCCTTAAAAAAGTATTGTGTTGCTTTCACAGAATGCTTCGGGTCATTGTCCATCTGCACTGTGAAGCACCGTACAATGAGTTTTTAAGCATTTGGCTGAATCTGAGTAGGTAATATAGCCCTAAACACTTCAGAATTCATCCTGCTGCTTTTGTCAGCAGTTACATCATCAATAAATACAAGGGAGCCCGTTCATTTGGCAGCCATACATGCCCACGCCATAACACTACCTTCACCATGCTTCACAGATGAGGTGGTATGCTTCGGATCATGAGCAGTTTCTTCCCTTCTCCATACTCTTCTCTTCCCATCATTCTGGTACAAGTTGATCTTTGTCTCATCTGTCCATAGGATGTTGTTCCAGAACTGTATAGGCCTCTTTAGATGATTTTTTGGCAAACGGTTTACATCTTGTGGTAAACCCTCTGTATTTACTCTGGTGAAGTCTTCTCTTGATTGTTGACTTTGACACAGATACGCCTACCTCCTGGAGGGTGTTCTTGATTTGGCCAACTGTTGTGAAGGGGTTTTTCTTCACCAGGGAAATAATGATTCTGTCATCCACCACAGTTGTTTTCCATGGTCTTCTGGGCCTTTTGGTGTTCCTGAGCTCACCGGTGCGTTCTTTCTTTTTAAGAATGTACCAAATAGTTGATTTGGCCACACCTAATGTTTTTGCTATCTCTCTGATGTGTTTGTTTAGATTTTTCAGCCTAATGATGGCTTGCTTCACTGGCAGTGACAGCTCTTTAGACTTCATATTGAGGGTTAACAGCAACAGATTCCAAATGCAAATGCCACACTTGAAATCAACTCTAGACCTTTTATCTGCTTACTTGTAAATGAACTAATGAGGGAATAACACACACCTGGCCATGGAACAGCTGAGCAGCCAATTGTCCAATTACTTTTGGTCCCTTAAAAATGGGGTAACACATAAAAAGGGCTGTAATTCCTACACCGTTCACCCGATTTGGATGTAAATACCCTCAAATTAAAGCTGAAAGTGCAGACTTATTTAATTTAAACTCCAATATTCTGTGGTAGACAGCTAAAATAATAATAACTTGGTCAATGTCCAAATATTTATTGACCTGACTGTACAATCCCACAAGCCTTAAGGCCTAATTTGAAGCCTAGATGATGCCCCAACTTTCTCCTGCGATTCAGCTTGAGCAGCATTGTCTGGTTCGAATCCGTGTTCCCAGATTAATTTGTGATTGGGGATTATTCAAGCAAGGTTTGGTGATTGTGTTGCTGAATTCATATACTATAACTAACATTTCCAGGTGACTAAATACAAGTTACAATGCTACCATTCCCATCTCGCTTTGAAGGCAACAACACATTTGTTATCTGTCATTTGTTATCAAATGAGCCAGTTTTGGTCATTAACCGTTTACACTCAAGGGAATTAACCTATATGGATAGGGCTAAATTGAAATGTTTCTCACAGAAGAAATATGAAATGCATATGCATAAGCATGGTAGCAATTGAAAGGAACTAGTTTGGAGATTATGGAAAAATTATTAGACCAAAGTTGAGGACACAACCATTCACCTGACACAAGACTGAATCCAAACATAACACTGTTGATTTTATGTGCAATTTACATTTACTGTACTTTTTGCCACATTTGTGGATGACGAAATTTGAAAACACTCTGGATACATTCAGGAACATGATAAGAATATTCCTGGAAAATGTGGGGTAGGTGCAACATTGACAAAAAAATGACAAGGGTTTGAGTGAGAGGACTAACTAGTGTCTCCAAGTGGCCACACACCTCTCCAAAGTGTGCACAGTTACTAAGTAATTTCAATGCACTTTTATGACTCGAAGAGTCTTCAACTATAAGGTGTTTTTTTTAGCTCTCCTAGCTGTGCTGTTGCGGAACTAGAGCAAGCACACTTGTAGTTGTTTTGTTTGGAACACAGCCCTGCATACCCGCCATCACATACAGTTGGTGTTTACGCAATCCAAAAATGTCCTATTATAAATCACATTCCTGGGTCAGGTGCGCATCATTTGAAAGCTTGTTCTATTGCCAACATGACTATGCTACAATAGTCTATGTGCCGGGGGGATAGGATCAGTCTGTTATATCTGGTGTTATTCTCCTTTCTTATCCAGTGTCCTGTGTGCATTTAAGTATGCTCCCTCTCTAATTCTCTCTCTCTCCCTCTCTCCCTCCCCTCCTGGAGGACCTGCGCCCTAGGACCATACCTCAGGACTACCTGGCCTGATGACTCCTTGCTGTCCCCAGTCCACCTGGCCGTGCTGCTGCTCCAGTTTCCACTCTTCTGCCTGCGGCTATGGAACCCTGACCTTTTCACCGGACGTGCTACCTTGTACCAGACCTGCTGTTTTCAACTCTCTCTCTCTACCGCACCTGCTATTTCAACCTCTAAATGCCCGGCTATGAAAGGCCAAGTGACATTTACTCCTGATGTACTGACCTGTTGCAACATCTACAACCACTGTGATTATTATTTGACCCTGCTGGTCATCTATGAACGTTTGAA
This sequence comes from Coregonus lavaretus, assembly GCF_964263955.1. Lineage (NCBI taxonomy): Eukaryota > Metazoa > Chordata > Actinopteri > Salmoniformes > Salmonidae > Coregonus > Coregonus lavaretus. The sequence goes on from NC_140026.1 coordinate 29,807,293, forward strand.
CATCTTGGAGAAAAATCTGGCCTTAATGGCCATGTACTGTTATAATCTCCACCCGGCATAGCCAGAAGGGGAGCCACCCCTCAGAGCCTGGTTCCTCTCTAGGTTTCTTCCTGGGTTTCTGCCTTTCTAGGGAGTTTTTCCTAGTGACCGTGATTCTACATCTGCATTGCTTGCTGTTTGGGGTTTTAGGCTGGGTTTCTGTATAGCACTTTGTGACATCTGCTGATGTAAAAAGGGCTTTATAAATACATTTGATTGATTGATTGATGACTAGCTAAGTTATAATATCTGATCTTACAGTGTATTAAAGACAGGTGTGACATCAGATAAGGATGCATGAATTGACTAAATAATAAATAATCTATTTTCTTAACATAAAAACTAAAAAACCCAGATGGATTGATGTATGGCTCAGGAAAACATTGGTCTATATTTGCCTGGTATCCGGGCTTGGGGAACATTTCATAAAGCCATAGGTGACTCGTTTCAGGAAACTAGGCATATGTCGCGCGTCAGTACTTCACAGGAGAGCCATTTGAACGTAAACTTTTTTTTAAACGCCTTCTGGAACATGTGAACTTTCATGTGCCTTAATAACAAACTTGGATGCTATCTGTAAATACGAATAAAATTGTTAAATTACGAGCCTAGTTGGTTTACCCACATGAAAAGACAGGAACCTTCCCGCTAGCCATGATTGGCTGAGATAATGGGTGGGCTGAAAATGCAGAGAGATAAGTTCGGATTGGTCTGCCATTTAGCACGCATCTATCTATAACATGAGCTGGTCAGTATGTTTAGGTAATCCTTTCCAATGCTGCTTTTCTTTAAAAATATATCACATAGTAGAACTGCTAAAGTGTTGCTCTCCACTTTCTGGAGTACCAAGTTTTGAAATCATTGGAATGCCCAGTGGAATTACTGAATGATAGCGAAAGAGATGGAGAAAATTCTGGCATTTGATTGCAAATATGCAGAGGGAGTCGAAAAGAGAACACACAGAAGCGTCCATCCATGTATACAGGTAAGATAGTCTAGCTAGCTACATTTTCAGATATTACACGTTTCTAATTTTGTCAGAAAGTCGTTTTCATTTCAAGTTAAAGTGTACTGTTAGCTAGCTAGCTAACGTTAGCTGGCTGGCTCGCTAGCTAACATTGCGTGTATGATCTGTGTAGTAATATTATTTGTATCTCAGAGCCATTTGCATCGTTAGTTATAGTCTAATGTTAGCTAGCTAGCTAACATTGAACCTGGTTGGTTAGTTACCTGCAGATTCATGCAGGGTAGAAACGTTATGAGTTAGGATTATGGTTCATTGTTTAGCTAGACTCCACTATGCAAGTAACCATTTTAATAGAATGTTCATGATGTCACTGCGACAACTGTCGATAGACGTAGCTGGTAAATTCGCTCTGGCTATCTACTCCGATTTCAGAGCACTCTCGTCTCAGTGTGCCAGAGCGCAGAATAACTGACTAATTTACGAACGCTCAACACCCGTTGAATATGGCCGGTGTCAGTAAATGTTGGCAAAAAAGCATAATAGAATTGTTGCCAGCAGCACAGTTACAGTCACCAACGCTCTGGATAACATAAAAACAGCCTAACCAGCTCTGCTAGGGCGAGTAAAATGGTCAGAGTGAGCTGTTCTCTCATTTGTGTCTGGAAGTAGCTAGCAAGCTGCTGTTAGGTCAGAATGCTCAGATCAACCCTACCCCTCGGCCAAAGCGTTCAGTGTGCGCTCCGAGAGCGAAACGCTCTGAATTTACGAATGGACAATCTGACAACGCTCTGAGTTTACAAACGCCCAGAGTCCACTCTGGCCCTCCAGATTGAATTTACGAACACACCCGTAGTATAAACCAGCATTTGGTCTTGAATTCATTGTTTGTTTAGTACATGGCCTCACGTGAATCCTTAAAGAGATGGGTGGGGCTAAGGCTTAAGAGGGTGTGAAAGATGCTGAATGGGTGTATACAAAGAAGAGCTCTCCAGTAGGTTTACCAAAACATTCAAGGGCCATTTTCTCAAAAGTGTGGTTACAAGTTTATCAACTTTCAAAGCAGAATTACTTTTCCCATTGTTCCTCCACTGTAGTGTATGATATACAATTTTCTAGCTCTGAGTCTCTACAAAATGTTGCTATATAAGACCGAATTGAGCCGGTCGGTCACATAGGGTCGGCTTATCATGGAGCTAAATGCCAATGTAATTATTAGTGTTTTTAGACGATGGGAAGGGAAGAGCGTCCTGCGGTAATACACCATATTTAATGAAGAAACGCCACTCTGTAGAGGAGAGAGGGGAGAGTGAGTGCGAATGCAACACCGACTCTTGGCTCTGGTCCACGAGAGAACACAAGCACACATGAGGCCAGAGGGAAGAAGGAACCAGGAAATGCCTTAAAAGCACAGGAGAATAGAGAACCCGATCGTACAAGCATGAGAACATGCATGCGATTGGATTTGTTCGATAATACTGGTCATGATACATGTAAGATCAGAGATGGATACAGGGTAGGAGGGAGAAAAGGAGGGAGGGAGTGCGGGTGGGCAACTGTGTTCTCCGGACTCAAAGAGCACAAAGTTAGAAATTACAGTGCATTCGGAAAGTATTCAGACCCCTTGATTTTGTTACGTTACAGCCTTATTCTAAAATGGATTACATAGTTTTTTCAAGCATCAATTTACACACAATACCCCATAATTACAAAGCAAAAACAGGTTTTTAGAAATATGTGCAAATGTATTAAAAATAAAAAACTGATATCACATTCACATAAGTATTCAGACCCTTTACTCACTACTTTGTTGAATCACTTTTGGAAGTAGTTACAGCCTTGAGTCTTCTTGGGTATGACGCTACAAGCTTGGCACACCTGTATTTGGGGAGTTTCTCCCATTCTTCTCTGCAGATCCTCTCAAGCTCTGTCAGATTGGATGGAGAGCATCACTGCACAGCTATTTTCAGGTCTCTCCAGAGATGTTAAATCGGTTTCAAGTCTGGGATCTGGCTGGGCCACTCAAGGACATTCAGAGACTTGTCCCGAAGCCACTCAGTTGTCTTGGCTGTGTGCTTAGGGTTGTTGTCCTGTTGGAAGGTGAACCTTCGCCACAGTCTGAGGTCCTGAGGGCTATGGAACAGGTTTTCATCAAGGATCTCTCTGTACTTTGCTCCATTCATCTTTCCTCAATCCTGACTATTCTCCCAGTCTCTGCCGCTGAAAAACATCCCCACAGCATAATGCTGCCACCACCATGCTTCAGTGTAGTGATGGTGCCAGGTTTCTTCCAGACGTAATGCTTGGCATTCAGGCCAAAGAGGTCAACCTTGGTTTCATCAGACCAGTAAATCTTGTTTCTCATGGTCTGGGAGTCTATAGGTGCCTTTTGGCAAACTCCAAGCGGGCTGTCATGTGCATTTTACCGAGGAGTGGCTTCCGTCTGGCCACTCTACCATAAAGGCCCGATTGGTGGAGTGCTGCAGAGATGGTTGTCCTTCTGGAAGGCTCTCCCATCTCCACAGATGGACTCTGGAGCTCTGTCAGGGTGACCATCGGGTTCTTGGTCACCTCCCAGACCAAGACCCTTCTCCCCCGATTGATCAGTTTGGCCGGTCGGCCAGCTCTAGGAAGAGTCTTGATGGTTCCAAACTTCTTCCATTTAAGAATGATGGAGGCCACTGTGTTCTTGGGGACCTTCAATGCTGCAAAAAATGTTTGGTACCCTTCCCCAGATCTGTGCTTCGACATAATCCTGTCTCGAAGCTCTACGGACAATTCCTTCGACCTCATGGCTTGGTTTTTGCTTTGACATGCGCTGTCAACTGTGGGACTTTATATAGACAGGTGTGTGGCTTTCCAAATCATGTCCAATTAATTGAATTTACCACAGGTGGACTCCAATCATGTTGTAGAAACATCTCAAGGATGATCAATGGAAACAGGATGCACCTAATTTCGAGTCTCATAGCAAAGTGTCTGAATACTTATGTAAATAAGGTATTTCAGTTTTATATTTTTTATAAATTTACAAAAAATTCTAAAAACATGTTTTCGCTTTACATTTTAGTCATTTATAATAATATAATATATGCCATTTAGCAGACGCTTTTATCCAAAGCGACTTACATTGCGTGCATACATTTTTTTTTTTTTGTGTATGGGTGGTCCCGGGGATCGAACCCCCTACCTTGGCGTTACAAGCTCCGTGCTCTACCAGCTGAGCTACAGAGGACCACTACATTTAGCAGATGCTCTTATCCAGAGCGACTTACAGGAGCAATTAAGGTTAAGTGCCTTGCTCAAGGGCACATCAACAGATTTTTCACCTAGTCGACTCAGGGATTAGAACCAGCAACCTTTCGGTTACTTGCACTACGCTCTTAACCACTAACTTACCTGCCGCCCGCTTTGTCATTATGGGGTACTGTGTGTAGATTGATGTGGCTGTAACGTAACAAAATGTGGTAAAAGTCAATGGGTCTGAATATTTTCCAAATGCACTGTACATGATCCCGAAATCTCCCTTGTGACTTACGCGACAGGGCCGCTTGTCACCTTTCGACTTTTCTATTTAGAAATAGAAACCCCTCGAGAGGCAGGGAGCATTGTGGCACAGATCAGCATTGGGCCAGATTGCACTTCCCTTGCAGGCCTCGTGTCCTCCTAACCACAAACACTGAAAGCGCCTTTACTGAAGCACATGTACTGAAATGCACTCAATGAAATGAACTCAAACGAAAATGTAGATCTCCCTTCCTTCCCACATCAACTTTGTCCCCCAAAATATGGCTCCTGTTTTGCTACGAGTCATTTCAGTCCTTTCTGTCTCATTGCTTAACTTACTGTCTGGAAGTCTGCATGCAGCAGGGCCGCTTGTCACAAAGGAAGCAATCTCCAGTGATTCCCCTCCTCACCCCTCCACCATCCCCCCCTTTCCTTCCCATCGCCGGTGTGCCTGCTTCAGACAGGGCTACACCTGGGAACCCCTTGACTCTGTGCCATTTCTTTCATTCGGTCACCGGCTGACTCTTTCTTGGCAAACATTATTTCCCTATGTGTTAACCTTGAGCCCGATGAAAGGGAGAGGAAACAGGAGAAAAAGTAGAAATAAATAAATTAAGTGGAAAATAGATCAAGATCCCAGACAACAAAAAAAAGTAGATGAGCTCTAAATGTTCCTTCCGTAACGGTTCCTCTGTTGCGTGAGTCTTCTGAGGGCGACACTCCTTGGCAAGACAGAAAGGGCTAAAAACAATGGCATGGGGTTTCTGAGGCGGTTCACGGTGGTATAGCGCAAGCAGCTTTCTAGCCAATCAACGTAACAGCTACATCTACACCATACCTTCCTCTGCTCATGCTGACTTCATCAATTAAAAATGGCATGAGACATTTCTGGTGTTGTTCTTTTCACTTACTCGCAAGACGAGAAGATTGAAAAGGTCAATACTGAAGTACCGGTGTACCAAGCCTTACTCACTAATAGAGTGGGGCAGGGGGATGGAAATGTTTGTGGAAGTAAAAGGCTAATAATGTAAAAAGAAAGGTCATAGATGAAGCTACATGAACCAAGGCGTTCTTATGGAACACACTGATAGAGTGTGCTGTGTGATCTCCACCCACAATTCCACCCATAAACAATTACATTTTGAGGAGGGTGCAAACACTCCACGATTCAGGAGCTTTCCCTTAAATCTTGAGCTCGACAGAATTCCAAGGAAAAGACATCTGTGTCTGGTGCTTATCCCTGGCTCTCCCGAGCTTGGCTATACCTGAGCCAGCAAATGTCAGTCGGATAAAAAGCGAGTTTGACGGACAGACAGGAGTTTTGTAATCTGCTGTGTCATCCCTCATCAGTGAGCCAAATCCGAACACTCTCGAATGGTATAAAAGCAAAGAGAGGGAAACTTTATTTTGGCTAACATCACATTTTCGTCCGACTCCTTCAAGCCAAAATAGCAAGGGCCTTGACAGTGGTCCTGTGTTCTTGGAGAGCTTGTCGTTATGGTTTTATTTGCCATACAGTGGGGTAGTCGTGGAGACCTCACAAAACACATTTCCTTTTCCCCACAAAGGATTCAGGGTTCTTCACCTTGCCTCCTGTCTGTCTGTCTGCCTGCCTACCTCTTGATGCTGTTGTGATCTGATTTGATTTGAGCTTAAATGTAAATACTAAAATATGTGAACTCTCATAGCTTCTCCTATGACACAAGTCTATCAACTGGAGGTGTCAAGTTATTGTTTTCTCCTTTACACAAGACATACTTCATACAAAACAGCATCAAATAAACACACATAAAAAGCAAAATTAATTTGCTGGTAGATTGGTATTAAACAGATTGAGGTAACAGCTTAAGGTTTTATTTTCTTTTTTTATTTAAGCAAGTATGCAGAATGTGTACTCTGAAAAAACTATACAAATATGCAACAAGTACGTTTATGGTCAACTATCATATTAATGTGGTTCCTGAGCTGAGAAACAATTATCCAGGGATTGTGAGATCTGATCATCTTTGCAGTGTGACTGCAATAACGACAACCTGGAACCTTCCCATTAAATGTCTCTGATGCTACCTGCTTGTCTCATTCCCGTCCATTCAGTGACCCCCAGACCCTTACCCAGGATGCAAAGCAGGAGGATTCCAGACCCTTTGGGCTCTAAAACCCACTTATGCCAGCCATGTTAATGACCTGTTTTCACAGCGTAGTCACCGGGGAGATTAGGCCCAGTATGCGGTGTTGTGTGAGACACGTCATTAATATTCAATCAGACACTTGTGGAAATTCTGATGAGCGGCTTTGTCGGCACCCGTCGCATCGCTGTGGTGTCACGATGGTGGCATTTTGACAGTGGTTATGTCTTTACATTATGAAGCACCAGTATTAAGCTTGCTTATATAGCACATGGGAATGTGTGAATCTTTCCCCTCTGCCTGAAGTGTTCCCACTTGCGCCAGCAAATAGCTAGCTTTTTGCGTGGCGCCGACTGGTAAGACACTTCAGGAGAGTGGTCACGTGCTAGCAAGGCAGAGGTCCTGGGTTCGAGCCTCGTGTTAGCCGAAAAAGGAGGAAGCGGTACCCACTAAGCAAGCAACCTGACGTCCTTTACATTAACAAATAACTGGAAAAATGGAGGGAGGACTAGGCTACCACTGAAGTGGTGGTTATAAGGAGCGAAGGTAAGATGGTTGTCGCTGTTATTTGTTGGGGTTTATTTTGAATGATGACTGAGCATCATGGTGTTCAAGGCCATCATGCTCTGTTGACATTGTGTGTGTGTGTGTGCGTGCATCCACCTCCATCAGATTCGAGGACAACACAAAATGCCACCTCTTTCATCTCTCCTCTTCCCCCGCTCGCCCTTTGACCTCACCCTAGCTCCATTCCTCGGCAACCTTTCGACCCCAACGTCATCCAATCTACACAGTTAAATAGCAATGACGAGAGGAGGCTGAGGATGAGAGGCGCAAGAAAACAGATCGAGGCTGACAGAATCTTCACTTTTCTGACACGTTTAACCCCCAAAACGTAAATCCTCCACTCCTATCCCCAGCCCACCCCCTTACCCACAAAGAACATGACACAATACAATACAGAGCTTGAGCGGGTCACTGTTCATTACTTCGATAATACAAACCACATATCACCCACCTCTGGTTGGAGCCTGTCATTTCTCATTATATAACTTGAAAGCACTCTAGCCAGGCATGAAAAAACATGAGGCATGTGATGGGAGGTGAGGAACAGTACTGACAGGGGAGCTCAGACTACAGACTCCATTTTCCCTCCACCAGCCAGCCAGCCTATACAACAAGCGTTTAATGTCCAGACCATAAAACAGTTTACATGCACGCCAATCATATACCACCAAGAGTGTATACTACACTGCTATGATACTGCAATCCTATACCGTACATGCTATTCAAGCATATTTAGTACAACTTCCCTGAAACACTGAAATCCAATGCCCATACCAAGCAAACACTACTACCCTAATACAGCAATGCTATACTGTAACAGTAATAGTAAGTATATGAATATCGCAAACCAATACAACTGTGCACGCCAAAGACAGGGCAGCCATTTCAAGAAAGCCTATACTATGCCCCTATACTAGTCCAGTATCAATAGCCCAGGCAACACATTAGGTATTCAAACCTATACATTTTGTAAACTCGCACACAGCCCCCTAGCAATTGAAAGGAATTTATTTGAGGGAGATAAGGATTGTTCCTCTCAGAACAGGAGGGATCTCTTTCCCTGAAAAGAAAGAGAGAAAAACAGCACCTCAGGCCCATGAAAACAAAGAGATTAAATGACCTGTGAATGTGACTTTACATTAGTGTCTCTTCCATAAGTAGCCTGCTGCCCCCTTCTGGTGGCTGTTGGAAGAGCAGTCAACATCTGCCCAAGAATGAGGGTTTTTCTTTCCCAAGCACTCTTGTAGCTATTATTTGCATGGCAAACATAGACTCTGACACTAAACAGTCCTATTGGTTTGATGATATGTCATGACATTATATCTCACAATCTTAGTCAAATACAAGAGTATACTCTGACAACAGAATACCAATGACCTCTAGCGAAAATCTAACTAGCATTGTGAACTATCTTGTTCCTGGTTAACCCCCTAGAGCCAATTGAAGCACCGGTGTGTCAATCTAAGTCTGTCGATTTAAGCTACAGATATCTTTATTTTTGCATTGGATGCAAAAAAATCCACTACATCCGCCGATGTCGCACTTCCGCATCTGCGGTGAAAGGTGGCAGAGCTAGAGCAATGTTTGTCAGACCGTGAGACATCGCAAAAATCGGTCTTCTCACGAAAATGTCTGTAGCGTCCGAATGGTTTTACGTATCACTCTATGAAATGGGGAGACTCTCACAAACACGACGGTGGTCTCCGTTTAGCTCTACGAACCCCACAAGTGTCAGGGGACTCGTGTGAAGTCGGTACCGTCGATGTGCCAACTTCTGTTTGTAGCCACTGAAGCTTTTGAGCTAAAAACTAATGTGACCCCCCTGTGGAAATGGGAGATTCTCAAGAACCCGATGGTGTTCTTCGTTTTTTCTCTATGACCCGCACAAGTGTTGCGGTACTCGTCTGAAGGTAACTGGTACCGGGTTAAATATATATATACATACAGTGGGGGGGAAAAGTATTTAGTCAGCCACCAATTGTGCAAGTTCTCCCACTTAAAAAGATGAGAGAGGCCTGTAATTTTCATCATAGGTATACGTCAACTATGACAGACAAAATGAGGGAAAAAAAATCTAGAAAATCACATTGTAGGATTTTTAATGAATTTATTTGCAAATTATGGTGGAAAATAAGTATTTGGTCAATAACAAAAGTTTCTCAATACTTTGTTATATACCCTTTGTTGGCAATGACACAGGTCAAACGTTTTCTGTAAGTCTTCACAAGGTTTTCACATACTGTTGCTGGTATTTTGGCCCATTCCTCCATGCAGATCTCCTCTAGAGCAGTGATGTTTTGGGGCTGTCGCTGGGCAACACAGACTTTCAACTCCCTCCAAAGATTTTCTATGGGGTTGAGATCTGGAGACTGGCTAGGCCACTCCAGGACCTTGAAATGCTTCTTACGAAGCCACTCCTTCGTTGCCCGGGTAGTGTGTTTGGGATCATTGTCATTCTGAAAGACCCAGCCACGTTTCATCTTCAATGCCCTTGCTGATGGAAGGAGGTTTTCACTCAAAATATCACGATACATGGCCCCATTCATTCTTTCCTTTACACGGATCAGTCGTCCTGGTCCCTTTGCAGAAAAACAGCCCCAAAGCATGATGTTTCCACCCCCATGCTTCACAGTAGGTATGGTGTTCTTTGGATGCAACTCAGCATTCTTTGTCCTCCAAATACGACGAGTTGGGTTTTTACCAAAAAGTTCTATTTTGGTTTCATCTGACCATATGACATTCTCCCAATCCTCTTCTGGATCATCCAAATGCACTCTAGCAAACTTCAGATGGGCCTGGACATGTACTGGCTTAAGCAGGTGGACACGTCTGACACTGCAGGATTTGAGTCCCTGGCGGCGTAGTGTGTTACTGATGGTAGGCTTTGTTACTTTGGTCCCAGCTCTCTGCAGGTCATTCACTAGGTCCCCCTGTGTGATTCTGGGATTTTTGCTCACCGTTCTTGTGATCATTTTGACCCCACGGGGTGAGATCTTGCATGGAGCCCCAGATCGAGGGAGATTATCAGTGGTCTTGTATGTCTTCCATTTCCTAATAATTGCTCCCACAGTTGATTTCTTCAAACCAAGCTGCTTACCTATTGAAGATTGAGTCTTCCCAGCCTGGTGCAGGTCTACAATTTTGTTTCTGGTGTCCTTTGACAGCTCTTTGGTCATGGCCATAGTGGAGTTTGGAGTGTGACTGTTTGAGGTTGTGGACAGGTGTCTTTTATACTGATAACAAGTTCAAACAGGTGCCATTAATACAGGTAACGAGTGGAGGACAGAGGAGCCTCTTAAAGAAGAAGTTACAGGTCTGTGAGAGCCAGAAATCTTGCTTGTTTGTAGGTGACCAAATACTTATTTTCCACCATAATTTGCAAATAAATTCATTAAAAATCCTACAATGTGATTTTCTGGAAATAAAATTCTCATTTTGTCTGTCATAGTTGACGTGTACCTATGATGAAAATTACAGGCCTCTCTCATCTTTTTAAGTGGGAGAACTTGCACAATTGGTGGCTGACTAAATACTTTTTTCCCCACTGTATATACATATAGCACCAGTCAAAAGTTTGGACACCTACTCATTCCATGGTTTTTATTTATTTAAAAAAAAAATTACATTGTAGAATAATAGTGAAGACATCAAAACTATGAAATAACACATATGGAATCATGTAGTAACCAAAAAAGTGTTAAACAAATCAAAAAATGTTATATTTGAGATTCTTCAAAGTAGCCACCCTTTGCCTTGATGACAGCTTTGCACACTCTTGGCATTCTCTCAATCAGCTTCATGAGGAATGCTTGAAGGAGTTCACCCATATGCTGACCACTTGTTGGCTGCTTTTCCTTCACTCTGTGGTCCAACTCATCCCAAACCATCTCAATTGGGTTGAGGTCAGGGGATTGTGGAGGCCAAGTCATCTGATGCAGCACTCCATCACTCTTCTTCTTGGTCAAATAGGCCTTATACAGCCTGGAGGTGTGCTTTGGGTCATTGCCCTGTTGAAAAACAAATGATAGTCCCACTAAGCACAAACCAGATGGGATGGCGTATTACTGCAGAATGCCGTGGTAGCCATGCTGGTTAAGTGTGCCTTGAATTCTAAATAAATCACTGACAGTGTCACCAGCAAAGCAACCCCACACCATGACACCTCCTCCTCCATGCTTCACGGTGGGAACCACACATGCGGAGATCATCCGTTCACCTACTCTACGTCTCACAAAGATACGGCGGTTGGAACCAAATATCTCCAATTTGGACTCATCAGACCAAAGGACAGATTTCCACTGGTCTAATGTCGATTGCTCGTGTTTCTTGGCCCAAGCAAGTCTCTTCTTCTTATTGGTGTCCTTTAGTAGCGGTTTCTTTGCAGCAATTCGACCATGAAGGCCTAATTCACGCAGTCTCCTCTGAACAGTTGATGTTGATGTGTCTGTTACTTGAACTCTGTGAAGCATTTATTTGGGCTTCAATCTGAGGCTGGTAACTCTAATGAACTTATCCTCTGCAGCAGAGTTAACTCTGGGTCTTCCTTTCCTGTGGCGGTCCTCATGAGAGACAGTTTTATCGTAGCGTTTGATGGTTCTTAAAATGTTCTGTGTTGACTGACCTGCATGTCTTAAAGTAATGATGGACTGTCGTTTCTCTTTGATAATTTGAGCTGTTCTTGCCATAATATGGACTTGGTCCTTTACCAAATAGGGCTATCTTATATATACCACCCCTACCTTGTCACAACACAACTGATTGGCTCAAAAGTATTAAGAAGGAAATAAATTCCACAAATTAACTTTTAACAAGGTACACCTGTTAATTGAAATGCATTCCAGGTGACTACCTGATGAAGCTGGTTGAGAGAATGCCAAGAGTGTGCAAAACTGTCATCAAGGCAAAGGGTGGCTACTTTGAAGAATCTCAAATCTCAAATGTATTTTGATTTGTTTAACACTTTTTTGGTTACTACATGATTCCATATGTGTTATTTCATGTTTTTTGATGTCTTCACCATTATTCTACAATGTAGAAAATTGTAAAAATAAAGAAAAACCCTGGAATGAGTAGGTGTGTTCAAACATTTGACTGGTACTGTATATACATATAGTACTGTCTTTTTTGCCATTTATGAATGTGTTATTCAATGCATTTCTCTGGGCTGTAGTAGTAATTCAAAGGCCAAATTCAAGATTTTATCAAGTCATAATTTTATTTAATTTTGGGATACCTAAAGGGGTCCTAAAGTATTTTAATATAAAAATGAATGCAAATATGGCCACTTGCCACTCAGATGGGAAAATCCACAGTTCTGGCTGGGTTAAATGTCAATGAACTCAAGCAGATGGTGTTAAGAGCTAGGCCGAGTGTTTGACCTTCAGGGATGAGAGGGCGATGCCAAGCCATGGAGCATGTGGCGTTGGTTCGAGTGATCGACAGTGGCATGAGAGAGAACTGACACATCACATTAAAGCTAGGACGTGCCGTGCCGTCGCTATAACCTTAGGTGTTCACAGGTGCAGGTTGCGGCATTGTTTCCATGGATGTTGAAAACGACATGACGTGATGAAAATGTAGCTAATAAGCTACAAGCTAAGATTGCTTTCAGCATGTCTCCAATACATAAGTCTATCTACCGACTTTGTATTATTCATTAAGGATTGGTGAGAACGAGCACAATGGTTGAAAAAGTGTTAATTACGGGGGAGACCTTGTAATTAAGGTGCTTATTTTTTCCTTTGTCCATGACACCACTGATTCTCTACCTTATAACAGAACAGTGATGGCTTCCCTGTACATAATCCTCTGGCATCGTCATGTTAGCCACTGATCCCATAATAGTGAGTGGCATTACCTTAGCTTGCTACAGGAAATGAGGGGAGAAGAGGGATGGCTTTTTCCTTACCTCTCTCTCACCTTAAATGGGCACCTGAACCATCGAAAGAAGGGCTAGTTTGGCTTTCTTTTCGTCAGCATTCTTTCTCTCCGTCTCCTGTTTGATAGAGAAACCTAATCTGTGGCGAGACCTCTCATTCCTTTTGAAGGGTATAGGGGTTAGGTGGGTTGGAGTTGGAAGAAGGAGAGGGTAAAATGTCTCTCATTCTGAGGCCTAGAGGTCCATCTCCAGGGAGACTGCAATATCCCTAGCTCAACTCAGCTTCTCTCCACCATAGCCGAGCAACAAGTGCGGTCACACCTTGAGCGACTCTGAGAATGTGGTATTCATGTTTGATTTCTGATGGAGGCAACCAAGAGGGTTCCAATAGCAGATAAATGTGTATTTTCAAATTATATGTAGCGTTTTGATGAGGTACAGAGACAATATGCACATGAGCGTGTATGATATGCATATTAGTGTTTTTCGTGTTCATTGAACTTTATTTAGATACTTTTGTATATATAGTGTATGTGGACACCCCTTCAAATTAGTGGATTCGGCTATTTCAGCCACACCCGTTGCTGACAGGTGTATAAAATTGAGCACACAACCATGCAATCTCCATAGACAAACATTGGCAGTAGAATAGCATGTACTGAAGACTTTCAACGTGGCACCGTCATAGGATGCAACCTTTCCAGCCCTGCTAGAGCTGCCCCGGTCAACTGTAAGTGCTGTTATTGTGAAGTGTAAACAACTAGGTGCAACAACGGCTCAGCCGCGAAGTGGTAGGCCACACAAGCTCACAGAACAGGACCACCGAGTGCTGAAGTGCGTAGCGCGTAAAATCGTCTGACTTCGGTTGCAACACTCACTACCGAGTTCCAAACTGCCTCTGGAAGCAACATCAGCACAATAACTGTTCCAGAGCTTCAAGGAATGTGTTTCCATGGCCACGCAGCCAAACACAAGCCTATGATCACCATGCGCAATCCCATGGTTCGGGCTTGGCCTGTTAGTTCCAGTGAAGGGAAATCTTAACGCTACAGCATACAATGACATTCTAGCTGATTCTGTGCTTCCAACTTTGTGGCAACAGTTTGGGGAATGCCCTTTCCTGTTTCAGCATGACAATGCACCCGTGCACAAAGCGGGGTCCATACAGAAATGGTTTGTCGAGATTGGTGTGGACAGAGCCCTGATCTCAACCCCATCGAACACCTTTGGGATGATTTGGAACGCCGACTGCGAGCCAGGCCTAATCGCCCAACATCAGTGCTCGACCTCACTAATGCTCTTGTGGCTGAATGGAAGCAAGTCCATTCAGCAATGTTCCAACATCTAGTGGAAAGCCTTCCCAAAAGAGTAGAGGCTGTTATAGCAGCAAAAGGGGGGCCGACTCCATATTAATGCCCATGATTTTGGAATGAGCTGAACTTTACAACAACATATTTAACCCTGTTTAAAATTAGCAATGTTGAGGTGGTAGAACTGACTAAATTAAATTAATCATATGTAACTATGTAACTATTTGAAGAGAACGAAACTGCCCATTATTTAATTGAGCTTTTATTTTTGTGACCCTTTTTATTCACTTAGTTACTTACTTTTTCCATTGTTGTTGCATTGTTGAGAGGTAAACCTGCAAGCAAGCATTTATTTCCACTGTGTGCTCCATGTATATCATGTGTATATGTCAAATAAACAAACTTGAACTTAGAAGGGAAGGGGGAGGGCAGCTAGAAAGAGAAGGGATAGATAGACAGCTTTGTGGATAGATTGTAGGTGAACAAAACATTGAAAGTACATAGGCCCTTACGTCATGTGTCCTCAAATGTTACGTGATCGAAAATCTCACATTAGCTGGTAGAATTTAAAATATTATATTAATCATAGAGGTCTTATAAGTTATTCCATTCTACAGGTCAAATGTTTTTTCTCATGTCTCTTTATATTCACACTGCCTAGGGGCTATGTAGTGTCTTATCTGTCATTGGCTCCCGAGTGGCGCAGTGGTCTAAGGCACTGCATCTCAGTGCTTGAGGCGTCACTACAGACCCCCTGGTTCAATTCCAGGCTGTATCACAACCGGCCGTGATTGGGAGTCCCATAGGGTGGCGCACAATTGGACCAGCGTCGTCCGGGTTCGGCCGGTGTAGGCCGTCATTGTAAATAAGAATTTGTTCTTAACTGACTTGCCTAGTTAAATAAAATAAAAAATAAAATGTTTACAGTTGAGTTGCCCTGGTCGTGTCAGTACTTTTGGTCATGTAGTGTATGTCAAAACCACACATTATACGACTATCCCCTTTATCCAACTATAATATAAATATTATTCCTCAAATAACAATGTACACAATGTAAAGCATACTCTTCTCCATGGAGAGTATGACTAGCCTATTCTATTTTACATGCACACAAATGTGGGGCCTTGGCATCGCTTAATGCCACTGTCTAATGTTCTGCTTTCCCTGACAGAGAGGAATGGATCCCATGATCATCAAATTGTTTTATTGAGGTAGTCTCTGTTCTTGAATTATCTGGACCACTGAAGTGGAATAGACTTTTCTGGAAGCGCCCAAAGCTTTTTCAGAGAAAGGAGAGGGAGGAACCTAATAAAAAGGTGTGAAAATGACACAAAAGGGGCAAGCGTGTGAAATAGACGTTACAATATCAGACCATTGCAGGGAAATGATTCTTCAGTATTTCCCTTTCGCTCAAATACAACAGCTCTCAACACGAAGGAGAACTCAACTTGAAGGCCTATGTTATCAACCCAAACAATGGGGGGTATTTAACCGCCTTGGAGGAAGTAGACATGTTTATGTATTAGGAGTGTACAGCATAAGCATTCTCATGTAATGTCATAAAATGGCCGACATAACACTTCTTTGTGTGTGGAATGTGGCTACTGATAACAACCGGTTGAATGAAAGCTAAATGTTGCTGCCATTCATAGCGAGACGCAGAACAAAATAATTTTGGCTAACAAAAAAAGGACAGCTCCTTGTATGGTGTCCAGCCTTTAGATCTCGTCGCCACCAGCGCTAACCCGGCTGCTTCCTCGTTCTAATGTAAATTACCCATTAACTACTGTCGTTGGCAACCTGTTTCATTTGCCAGCTTGATCATCATTTGTTTTGATTACAGATAATTGCACATGTTCATATTCATGCATATTTATATTAATTTGCTCACTTCAAATGTATTTTAATTAATTAGGATTGCCTTCCTGTGTCCTGACCAGCTGAAAATAACAAACAAGCAGTGATTTTTCCCATTGTGGGCCCTTTAATGTTGTTTGCAAGGGAAGGCTTTGGTATTTTTCTGTAGGCTACATGGTTCAGAACGCCAAACTACATCAGTAGACCCTTGAATTAGTTTGGTACAGCTCTCCAAATGGAATGCTACTTACTGATACCAAATTCCTTTGCATGTAAATGTGTCAAAAGTAGCTTTGTGTCAACTGAGACTAGTTACGTAAAGCTAACTTGGATAACACAACTTCTGACCTAATTAGGAGACACTTCTAGGGAACATAGACACAAATAAGTCTCTCACTCACACACACGCATGCACGCACACAGACACACACGCACGCACACACACACACACACACACATCAATCATTGTAGACTGCATGATAAGGAACTCTGAGTAATCCTCTATAAGCATTTTCAAATAAACAATATTGATACTGTATGACTGGTGCATTTTATTGGACATGAGAGCTTGTTCGCAGTGAGTATGTGTCAATTTACTTGCCAAGTCTGAACTTACCACTACCAACTCTAAGGGCACGGGTAGACCATTGTTGGCTGTGCTCTCGCATACCGATTTGTATTTATAGTTGAGGAAAAAAGGAGGAAAACAGAGCTCCAGCAATTTTGTTTACACCAAAAATACTTTGATGTTGGCTCTTGGTGCGCAAGCTCACAGTTTAAAGTGGAACAGACAGCCGCGTTCTCACATATCACGGCTTGAAGGAAAACCATTGTTGGAAACTGTGCCTGTCCGACTCTGAATTCAAATTAGCGTGGATGGACCTTGTGGTGAGAGCACTTGTCGAAGAGCAATGGATAGTTTTACAATGGAACCCGGGAAACCAATGATGAGGCTGCGGTAGGGATATTTGTGTTTGAGATATTGAGGAATAGACTAGTTATTTTCATTGAGCCGCTGGGAGTTCACATTTTTATTCTAGCCCAACATTAACATGCCTGATTCAACGAAATAATTTTCTAGCACAGCACTAGCAGATTAGTTGAATCAGGCATTTTAATGCTGGGCTGGAACAAAAATGTGCACTCCCAGGGGCTCTATGGAAATAGCCAGTGTTAAAATCTGCTTGAGGATATAAACCGCTCATGAACTCTACTCAAATCAGCGGTAACATCAGTGACTGCATTGAGATGTTTAAATACAGTTTATACTGTGGAAGTCAAAGAAACAGGAGATAAAAGGGTTAAAAACTATTTCACAGAATGACAGTATGAAAAACAATGACTGAGAAACATGAAGGAAAGAAGGAAGGGAGGGAGGAAGGAAGAAATGAAGGAAATAAGGAGAGAGAAAGAACGAATGAAAAGAAGGAAGGAGCGAAATAAAGAATGAAAAGAAGGAAGGGAAGAAAATAAGAAAGAAAGCAGGAGGGGAAGGGATAAAAAGAATGAGGAAAAGATTGGAGCCATTGAGATACAGTATTATGTGCATTGATACAGTATTGATTGATGTGAGTTCCACACAGACACAGATACTGTCGAATAGACGGAGGGAAAGCTATAGCGATAGATTCCTGTGTATATTCTCTATTCTCTTGGAAGAGAGGTGGGTCTCTCTCTCTCTATCACTCTCTCTCTCTCTCTCTCTCTCTCTCTCTCACACAAAACACTTAGCTCCCTCTCTTAGTTATTCCTCCCTGCCAGGTGTCTACTTTAGGGGTTCATCTAAACTAATACCGTGGAGGTAATGACTGGCTGGCCAGTAACAATCCTGGAACCCTTAAAAATGGATGGAGAACTGTGTGTTCCACTATAGAAAATCAATGTGTGGCTTCTGCGGTGCAGGAAGCGTGGAAGGCATAATGCAGTGGGTCCAGCAATCTACTGCCGGCGATCTATGAGAGGTTATGTTAAATCAGAGTGGGAAAAAATTTGACCGTGTGTGAAAGAACACGCATAGACACACACCGAGTGAACAAAACATTAAGAAGACCTTTCAAATATTGAGTTTTGTTGTTATATTTGTATTTATTAAGGATCCCCATTAGCTGCTTCCAAGGCAGCAGCTACTCTTCCTGGGGTCCAGCAACATTAAGGCAGTTATATACAATTGTAAATATTACATGAAATTACATTTCATAACACTTTTCACAACAAATTAAGTGTGTTCCCTCAGGCCACTACTCTACTACCACATATCCACAATACAAAATGCATGGGCACGTGTGTGTACAGTGCGTGTCTTATCATGTGTATGTGTGTCTGTGCCTGTATGTGTATCTCTTCACAGTCCCCGCTGTTCCATAAAGTGTATTTCTTTCTGTTTAAAAAAAAAATCTGATTCTACTGCTTGCATTAGTTACCTGATGTGGAATAGATTTCCATGTAGCCATGGCTCTATGTAGTACTGTGAGCCTCCCATAGTCTGTTCTTGACTTGGGGATTGTGAAGAGACCTTTGGTGGTATGTCTTGTGGGGTATGCATGGGTGTCCGAGCTGTGTGCTAGTAGTTAGAGTTGCACCTTCCAAATATTGAATTGCACCCAGAACAGCTTCCACAGGAATACTGGCCCATTTTGACTCCAATGCTTCCCACAGTTGTGTCAAGTTGGCTGGATGTCCATTGTGTGGTGGACCATTCTTGATACACACAGGAAAAGGTTAAGCGCGATAAATCCAGCAGCGTTGCAGTTCTTGACACAAACCAGTGTGCCTGGCACCTACTACCATACCCCATGATAATCAGCCTGGCTTGTGAGATTTCATTTTTAGAATGATATTGAAATATTTATTTCAGAAGGGAATCAAAGTTCAATATGAGCAATTATTAATGATAATGGAATAAATACATAACACAAATAAGATTAGTTCATAAATGGAGTGCAATTATTGCTGAATTTGCATTGAGACAATTACCTATTCCTATCAAATTGATTAAGAATAGCATAGTGTTTCAGGGTGAGTCATTAGGGACAAAGAGAAATACCTTTTTACAAGATAAAAGTCCACAATGTGCATATTAACAGCATTTTGAGTAAGTACATGGAAACTTGTGCTAGCATCAGGTATAACAATGACCCATACCTTGTGTTCAAGCAAAGTAATCTAAATTGAGATTTGCACTTGGGCATGTTGGAGATATCGGCGTGCAGAAAAATGGTGACGCAGCTTACACATACAGCCTGTGCCGACACATAGACGTTCTCCCCCCTCGCCTCATTCAAATGAGCGTCAGAATGAGCCCCCTCAAGTAAAGCCCGGAATCCCAATGAGGGATTGACTGAAACAAACGGCTGAATGTAAAAACAAGCGGCACTTGCAGATATTTTAGCTTAGTAATATGTTTGTTTTAAGCCAGGTGCCCTGGACTCAGCAATGGGGAGGTGACGGACCGCGACAGAATAATGGTGTACGTCGAGAGGCTTAGGAATGCATTAGCCGCCGCGCCACTAGCTAAAAACGCTGCCCAAGTATATCCTCCTGGATGAATTCAAATGTTTTAAAGCACATTTGGTTTACAATCCCCGGCCCATCCTCTCCCGGAGAATATGCCCAGTTAGCTTGCACAGTATTGATGTTTTTCAGGGGCAGTGAGGGGAATGAGTGTGGATGAGGAAGGGGAGGTGGGGGATATAGGCTTATTGGAGATCCGGTTGGTTTCTCTGAAAGCCTGTGAGGAAATGTTCATATCTCACTGGGAAGCAAATTTGGTGCCATTCTCCATAAAGCAGGCGGAGGAGGTTAAACACGCTCACAGCAGCAAGTTAGACGTCTCGTGGGGCGCAGCGGTGACAACAGGCCTGTCGAAGCCTTTCAGGTGGCAGATTATGCAATGCAAACAAGGCAATGAATTGCTTTCTGATGCTGAGGGATCTGAGGTGAGATTGTTGAGTGGGAGGGGATGTTTGCAGAGACAAATGACACTCAGGGCTTGACATTCAGGCAAATTTGCCAATGGCACACTGGTCAGTACCAAATGAAAACTACTGGCCCGAATGAGAAGAAAATGACTGGCCAGTTATGCACGCAGAATTAAAAAAATTGGTGATTTTTTGTCTCATTTGCAGTCTGGGCAAGTAGCTTATAATATAGCCAACCATAAAATCTGATATTTAAGCTGATTGTTTGGAAAACAAAAATAAAACCATACCCCATCTCTATGAAGAAATATAGACTTAACATGATAAATTGTTGTAAAATGTAATATTTCTCTCCAGAAATGAGCCTAATAACATATTGATGGAAAGCAATATCTTTAGGGCCTGCACATGGTCAATATTATCAGGCAGGTGTGCAATTTTAGCAATAAGCATTATCACTTGTGGCTTGATGCAGCATCGTGGCTACATGGCTGAAGCATGGTGATGCTCATCTGCATTGTTTACTCCAATGTCCTAAAAATAACTCCCACTGTCACTAATAAAATAATGTGATTTTTACTGTGTTTATATTTAGTGTAATTGTGTGAATTTTACAGTGAATATAGGTCTACTGTTTATGCATTCGAAGGGCCGATATACACTTCCCACGGTTACTTTTTATTCCCTGTGGTTAGATGTGCTAAGCTTATAGAGACAAACTCCAAGAGACTTGCAGCTGTAATTGCTGCAAAAGGTGGCTCTGCAAAGTATTGACTTTGGGGGAGGGATGAATAGTTATGCACGCTCAAGTTCTGTTTTTTTGTCTTATTTCTTGTTTGTTTCAAAATAAAGCATATTTTGCATCTTCAAAGTGGTAGGCATTTTGTGTAAATCAAATGATACAAACCCCCAAAAAATCCATTTTAATTCCAGGTTGTAAGGCAACAAAATAGGAAAAATGCCAAGGGGGTGAATACTTTCGCAAGCCACTGTATCAGCGGAGCCTTGTCTGGCAGTTCATTCAGCCTCATTTACTGCCTTAAAAAAAAACATAGCTGATATGGCTGACTTACAGTGGGGGAAAAAAGTATTTAGTCAGCCACCAATTGTGCAAGTTCTCCCACTTAAAAAGATGAGAGAGGCCTGTAATTTTCATCATAGGTACACGTCAACTATGACAGACAAATTGAGGAAAAAAAATCCATAAAATCACATTGTAGGATTTTTAATGAATTTATTTGCAAATTATGGTGGAAAATAAGTATTTGGTCACCTACAAACAAGCAAGATTTCTGGCTCTCACAGACCTGTAACTTCTTCTTTAAGAGGCTCCTCTGTCCTCCACTCGTTACCTGTATTAATGGCACCTGTTTGAACTTGTTATCAGTATAAAAGACACCTGTCCACAACCTCAAACAGTCACACTCCAAACTCCACTATGGCCAAGACCAAAGAGCTGTCAAAGGACACCAGAAACAAAATTGTAGACCTGCACCAGGCTGGGAAGACTGAATCTGCAATAGGTAAGCAGCTTGGTTTGAAGAAATCAACTGTGGGAGCAATTATTAGGAAATGGAAGACATACAAGGCCACTGATAATCTCCCTCGATCTGGGGCTCCACGCAAGATCTTACCCCGTGGGGTCAAAATTATCACAAGAACGGTGAGCAAAAATCCCAGAACCACACGGGGGGATCTAGTGAATGACCTGCAGAGAGCTGGGACCAAAGTAACAAAGCCTACCATCAGTAACACACTACGCCGCCAGGGACTCAAATCCTGCAGTGCCAGACGTGTCCCCCTGCTTAAGCCAGTACATGTCCAGGCCCGTCTGAAGTTTGCTAGAGTGCATTTGGATGATCCAGAAGAGGATTGGGAGAATGTCATATGGTCAGATGAAACCAAAATACAACTTTTTGGTAAAAACTCAACTTGTCGTGTTTGGAGGACAAAGAATGCTGAGTTGCATCCAAAGAACACCATACCTACTGTGAAGCATGGGGGTGGAAACATCATGCTTTGGGGCTGTTTTTCTGCAAAGGGACCAGGACGACTGATCTGTGTAAAGGAAAGAATGAATGGGGCGATCTATCGTGAGATTTTGAGTGAAAATCTCCTTCCATCAGCAAGGGCATTGAAGATGAAACGTGGCTGGGTCTTTCAGCATGACAATGATCCCAAACACACCGCCCGGGCAACGAAGGAGTGGCTTCGTAAGAATTATTTCAAGGTCCTGGAGTGGCCTAGCCAGTCTCCAGATCTCAACCCCATAGAAAATCTTTGGAGGGAGTTGAAAGTCTGTGTTGCCCAGCGACAGCCCCAAAACCTCACTGCTCTAGAGGAGATCTGCATGGAGGAATGGGCCAAAATACCAGCAACAGTGTGTGAAAACCTTGTGAAGACTTACAGAAAACGTTTGACCTGTGTCATTGCCAACAAAGGGTATATAACAAAGTATTGAGAAACTTTTGTTACTGACCAAATACTTATTTTCCACCATAATTTGCAAATAAATTCATTAAAAATCCTACAATGTGATTTTCTGGATTTTTTTTTCTCATTTTGTCTGTCATAGTTGACGTGTACCTATGATGAAAATTACAGGCCTCTCTCATCTTTTTAAGTGGGAGAACTTGCAAAATTGGTGGCTGACTAAATACTTTTTTCCCCCACTGTACTTAAACAAATGTGGTTTTCACTGACAATTGAGATGTACAAATTATGTCATAAGGGGACGACGAGTGGATAAGAGGCAATCCGTAATTTCAATTAAGACATTAATGAGAGAGCTAGGATGGACGTAGTCAATATAACTATTTGTTCAGCACCTATGAAATGTACAGCGACAGAATTCAGAACATGGGCCGTACTTACAGTATTCTCCCTGTACACCAAGTCAGATCAGTAGGATAAATAAAGGGGGCATATAAGTAGACAATGAAAGCTCTTACAATATTCAATTGATTACATTTCTCTAAAACAGGCTATAGGCTACATGTGCACCACCAAGTCAGAACAGTAGGCTAAATTATGAGGGGAAAACAGACCAAATAATTTGACTCCACTTTATCTGAGGCCAAAGACCTTGAGCCTTCTTGGATTGGCACTTCTAATGTATCTCTATGGCAGCACCCAAGGGGCTTGAATTTTTTTGCTCTACCCATAGATTTTACAGTGACGTAGTGTCCCAATGAGTGACAGAACACTGAGCCAATCAAGGCGCAACTAGAGAACATTACCAACCTCTACGCTCCATATTTTCTGCTGCCTGCTCCACCACCACAGAAAGCACTGAGCTAGGCTGAAACACCTGCAATTTGGAGCTGCCTTATTCCAGAAAGCAAAAAAGAGACCAAGTTTGTATGTGGCTTTATTAACTCAATTATTCTTATTTATTTTTACATTGTTTGCAAACTGGTATGTGACACGTATTAATGCCAAAATAACATTCAAAACAGGCACACACCATCAAAAAAAATATATAAATATATACAGTACCAGTCAAAAGTTTGGACACACCTACTCATTCAAGGGTTTTTCTTTATTTTTATTATTTTCTACATTGATGAATAATAGTGAAGACATCAAAACTATGAAATAACACATATGGAATCATGTAGTAACCAAAAAAGTGTTAAACAAATCATCAAGTCCGTGCTTTGATGACAGTTTTACACACTTTTAGGCATTCTCTCAACCAGCTTTACCTTGAATCCTTTTCCAACAGCTTTGAAGGAGTTCCCACACATGCTTAGGACTTGTTGTATGCTTTTCCTTCACTCTGCCGTCCGACTCATCCCAAACCATCTCAATTGGGTTGAGGTTGGGGGATTTTGGAGGCCAGGTCATCTGATGCAGCACTCCATCACTCTCCTTCTTGGTAAAATAGCCTTTATACAGCCTGGAGGTGTGTTGGGTCATTGTCCTGTTGAAAAACAAATGATAGTCCCACTAAACCCAAACCAGATGAGATGGCGTATCGCTGCAGAATGTCACCAGCAAAGCACCCCCACAACATAACACCTCCTCCTCCATGCTTTACTGTGGGAACTACACATGCGGAGATCATCCATTCACCCACACAACGTCTCACAAAGACACAACGGTTGGAACCAAAAATCACCAATTTGGAGTCATCAGACCAAAGGACACATTTCCACCGGTCTAATGTCCATTGCTCGTGTTTCTTGGCCCAATCGAAATGAAAATGATACAAACCTAAAAAGTAACTTATTTTGCCATTGCCAACAATGTGAAAATAGCATACATAAAGCAAACAAATAAAAACTTTGCAGCCTGCAGGTAGAAAATATGCTGATAAAAATAAATATCCTATACATCTCATTGGCTACGCACGGCCAGTCTGCAATGAACTTGAAACATTGGGTAATACTTTACCTTAAGTGTACATTAATTATTATGTAACTAAATACTAATACATGTATTTATAACATAGTAGTAATTACTATGTAAATACTATGTAATATACTGTGACAAGGGTTTAGCAGTATAGATTATTAGACAAGTGGAACAAGGACATATAATTACAAATCAGCTTGTCAGAGGTTATTCCGTGTGCAATTACTCATTATTTATGTATATGTAATTACAATATGTCTTGTTCCAAATTTAACTAACATGTTCTGTAATTACACTTTTGCAGTCTCCTGTGTAGCACCATGTAAACAATGCATCCTATGTAACCTTGCTACATGTAACCTTGCTACATGTAACTAAATACAGTGCCCTCCACTATTATTGGCACCCCTGTTTAAGATGTGGTCGAGGACTTCCAAAAATTCCCTCTTTTTTTTTAACAACATAGAACCCAAATGCAAAAAAAGAGAAAAATCCAACCTTTTATTTAAGTACATTACTTTGGTGGTAAAAAAAAAAATCACACATTTAGAAAAAAAAAAAACTTGAAATCATGTGTCCCACAATTATTGGCACCCCTAACAATTCCGCTGAAAATTTTAATTTATTTTTTTTTAAATATATTTTTCTGTAGTTGCTAAAGTTGGTCAGGGTATCTAGGAACTTTTAATTAGTAATTCATGACTTCCTGTTTCCCTGGGGTATAAATATGACGTGACACAGAGGCCTAATTCTCTTACCCATTTGTCAACATGGCAAAGACAAGAGAACACACCATTCAAGCAAGGCAGATGTGTCGACCTTCATAAGTCAGGCAATGGCTACAAGAAAATAGTCACTCGCCTTAACTTGCCCGTATCTACAATCAGAGGAATCATTAAGAAGTTTAAAACAACTGGAACAGTGACAAACAAGGCTGGAAGAGGTCCCAAGTTTATCTTGCCACAACGCACAGTGAGGAGGATGGTAAGAGAAGTAAAAAAAAGTCCTAAGCTCACTGTCACAGAATTGCATCAAAGAGTGGCATCTTGGGGTCACAAAGTCTCCAAAACAACCATCAGACGCTCTCTACATGCCAACAAGCTGTTTGGGAGGCATGCAAGGAAAAAGCCTTTTCTCACTAACACTCACAAACGTAAACGTCTGGAGTTTGCTAAGCGGCACTGGGACTTCAACTGGGATCGTGTGCTTTGGTCAGATGAGACTAAGATTGAGCTTTTTGGCAACAAACACTCTAAGTGGGTCTGGCGTAAAACAAAAGATGAGTATGCCGAAAAGCACCTCATGCCCACCGTGAAGTATGGTGGAGGATCTGTGATGCTGTGGGCCTGTTTCTCTTCCAAAGGCCCTGGGAACCTTGTTAGGGTGCATGGCATTATGAACGCTTTGAACTACCAGGACATTTTAAATAAAAACCTGATGGCCTCTGCCAGAAAGCTGAAGATGGGTCGTCATTGGGTCTTTCAGCAGGATAATGATCCAAAACATGTGGCAAAATCTACACAAAAATGGTTCAGCAGTCACAAACTCAAGGTCCTCCCATGGCCATCTCAGTCCCCAGACCTCAACCCAATCGAAAAACCTGTGGGGCGAGCTAAAGAGGAGAGTGCATAAGAGAGGACCCAGGACACTGGATGATCTAGAAAGATTGTGCAAAGAAGAATGGTCAAAGATCCCTCTGTGTTCTCCAATCTTGTGAAATGTTATAGGAGGAGATTAAGTGCTGTCTTGTTGGCAAAAGGGGATTGTACAAAGTATTAACATCAGGGGTGCCAATAATTGTGGGACACATGATTTCAAGTTGTTGTTTTTTTCTAAATGTGTGATTATTTTTTAATACACCAAAGTAATGTACTTAAATAAAAGGTTGGATTTTTCTCTTTTTTTGCATTTGGGTTCTATGTTGTTTAAAAAAAAAGGAGAATTTTTGGAAGTCCTCGACCACATCTTAAACAGGGGTGCCAATAATTGTGGAGGGCACTGTAAGTCACTACCACCTAAATCAGCTAGGCTAGGACTCCGTCAGCTGTTGTAACAATGCACACCCTTTCATTAACTACAGCTTCTGTTATCTTATTTTAATATTATTTGGCTTAAAGGATGTACTGAATTAAACGTAAGAGCAATGTATTTACAATGGATATGCATGTAACTATAATGTACCCAGGAGCAAGCAACTTAATGTCAAGTGAAACGCATAATGGTATAACCTTTGTAAATACTATGTACCTGCCTTTGAAAGGGGATGTAAGGGTTTATTTCCCTGGCTTCAAAGGTGTAATGTAAGTGAAATGCTGTTCAAAATAACATAATGTACAGTGTTAATGTAGTTACTCATGAGCAAACAGCTTAAAGTAAAGTGAAACACAGTAGGGTAAACCTTTTTATTACAATCATTGGGAAAATACCCTTCAATGTAGAGGAACTGTTGTTACAGCAATGTACTTTCAATGCAATTACATATTTCTCATGATATATCAAAATGTCAGTTATTACAATGTTGTTATAAAGAAAAAGTATTGTAACTCAAATGTTTCTACACAGGAACAAGCAACTTATTGTTAAGTGAAACATATCATGAATTACTCATGTAATTACAGTCCTATGTAGTTACTATGTTACAGCAATGGCAAACACCCAGTACAGTACTTTTAGTTGTGATCAATGGGAATCAATTTCAGTTTAGGAAAAACGTTGTTACAGCACCTTTAAGTGTAATTACTATGTACTTCCAATATTATTAAATATTTTGCAGGGTATTTCACAATTTCAGTTACTACAACGTCGTTATAAAGAAAAGTATTGTAATTACAATGTTTCTACACAGGAACAAGCAACTTAATGTAAATTCTGTGATTATCTTTTGTGGAACGTGTACAGACTGCTCTCTCCACTGCACATCTGGAGCAAGCATCAACCACTCAGAATATTTTGCACCTCATATCCAATTATTATTTTTTAATCTTTTTTTTTTTTTTGGGGTGGGGTGGGGGGGCACACTGTACCTTACTCTTACTTTCTCTCAAATTATCTCTACCTAGTGTGTGTGTGTGTGTGTGTGTGTGTGTGTGTGTGTGTGTGTGTGTGTGTGTGTGTGTGTGTGTGTGAAAGAGTGTGCATAATCAGTGTTTATTTGAACGTATAAGTGATAGGGGGCAGTTCATTACGCCTTTTCTCATTTATAGCATCGCTCATCTCTACTTTAGCATTTTTGGTTATCCTTCTCCCACATTGGTTGAGCGTCTCTTTAGAGCTGTCAAACACTGGCTGTGAACGAAGGAACTACGGCACCACTAGCATGATCTCTGCCAGAGCCGCACTCATTGCCACAGTGTTGCGATCCACACCGACGCTGTGGAAAGCAGTGGACATGCCTCCCTTCTTTTTGTAGATCGCCAGGACCTTCTTATACCTTTTTGCTTTATCATTCTGGGTTTTGGCTGTTAACATATACAGCAAAAGCAATTTATTAATGTGCTTGCTGAAATCTGAACACAATGGCATTTATTCTAAACTTACATATTTAAAATAAAGCCTAAACTAGAAAACCAAATCAACTTCAGCATGTACAGAATGATGGAGGATGCTTAATTAGAAAACATGATAACACTTATCCTTAAGTTGATGTTATATAGTAACTACACAATAATGCTCTTAGTAACAACAACGTATAATGTATAAGTCTGAGGTCCTGAGCACTCTGGAGAATGTTTGCATCAAGAATCTATCTGTACTTTGCTCCATTCATCTTTCCCTCCATCCTGACTAGTCTCCCAGTCCCTGCTGCTGAAAAACATCCCCACAGTTTATACTGCCACCACCATGCTTCACTATAGGGATGGTGCCAGGTTTCCTTCAGATGTGACGCTTGGCATTCAGGCCAAAGAGTTCAATCTTGGTTTTATCAGACCAGAGAATCTTGTTTCTCATGGTCTGAGAGTCCTTTAGGTGCCTTTTGGCAAACTCCAAGTGGGCAGTCATGTGCCTTTTACTGAGGAGTGGCTTCCGTCTGGCCACTCTACCATAAAGGCCTGATTGGTAGAGTGTTGCAGAGATGGTTGTTCTTCTGGAAGGTTCTCCCATCTCCACAGAGGAACTCTGGAGCTCTGTCAGAGTGAACATCGGGTTCTTGGTCACCTCCCTGACCAAGGCCCTTCTCCCCCGATAGCTCAGTTTGGCCGGGCGGCCAGCTCTAGGAAGAGTCTTGGTGGTTCCAAACTTCTTTCATTTAAGAATGATGGAAGGCACTGTGTTCTTGGGGACCTTCAATGCTGCAGAACGTTTTTGGTACCCTTCCCCAGATCTGTGCCTCGACACAAATTCTTGAATGAGTAAGTGTGTCCAAACTTTTGACTGGTACTGCATATATTATCACATAGGAGCTATTACTGTATGTCTACATTGTATATCATTTTTGTTGTAATAGGTTATTCCTGATGTGGAAATTGGTATATCACTTCTTAAGTAGCTACAATGTTGGTAACAACTTCTAATGAGTTGGCTAGAGCTATGGCATACAACTAGCTAGCAAGCTAAAGCAGCCAGCTTGTCTAGCTAACAGTAACTACCAGCAAATGGTTTGGCTAAGCTAACCTTGGCTAGCACCACACTGACAGTAGACTAGCCTAGCTGGTAACATTAACCTTAGTTAGCTTATTAACTGAGGTTGCTAGCTAGCTACTGTACGGGCTAGGGAATTTACATTTGCTTATTTGCTAAATTAGATCCAGACTATTTGAGTGGGCTTATATTCGGCTACACATGACCAAGCTATAGCCAGGCTAAACATGGCCAAGCTATTGCCAGGCTACTAGCTAATGCTATTATAATGTAATTAGCTAGTTACCTACTATAGTTAGCTAGCCATCAAAAAGTTAGCTGACAGTTGGATAACCAATGTAAGCTGGCTAGCCTAACAACCACTGTCAGCAAACTGGCTTATCCTGCTATGGCAACGATTAACATGCCTTTTGCATCTGTTACATAGATAATAAACCTAGTGAAGATAACATAATTCTCAAAATACAACTAGCTAGCTGCTGTTTGTGTAAACCAGCTAAATTCCAGCTGTGTCACATAGTCCTTAGCTAATGTTAGCTAGCTAGCTAGCTATGTTGCTAACGACAGGCTGGGACCGAGAACGAGATGGTCCCACAAAAGGGGCCTCATTTGCACTGAGTTGTCACATAAAATCCACCAATTATCAAGACAAATTCAATTCTACATTTGGTCAATGTTGACTGTCACTGTGCTTTTGCCCTCGATGTCGTTCAACAACATGTGAACGTGTTTTTTCTTTGCTGAGTAACGTTACTATAATTTGCTGCACGTGGGTATTTCATGACAATAAAGTGTGCGCCCAAATCCAATACTGTTTTTACCTGACCCAAGGATTTTTCATTGAAAATGATTCTTGTGCTAAGTGATATATTGTCGGCAAAAAACAGCCGAAAAACTAAAAAGAAGGTTATCAAATACCTCCAGAAGAAATGCCTGCTCAAGAAATCTGTGAGGTGTCCTATCTGTGACCACAAGCAGAAAATGATCCGACATGCATGCGAAGATGTTATTGGTTTTGTGTAAAATTGTGCTCACAAGCTGGGAAACTGGCAGCGCACGCTCAGTCTGGAGCGTGGACTTTTAGTGCAGACAGTGCGGGTGCATGAGAGAGAGACGATTTTACGTAGGTGCTACTATCTTAAAGCTGAATGTATTGTTGTCAGTTTTCTATATTGGTAGCGGTATATAGAAAAACATTCAGTTATTTTTGTCTTCGTATATAAGTGTTTCTATTGTTTGAATGTGAAATACATTTTGGTTTTCATGTGAAATCATACATTAAGACAGGGATATTTGTGGAACATTTTCTGCTTTAGGTAAAGTGCATTTATGTTGTGTAATTTAAAGTGTGCACTTGTTTGATGTGAATGTTTTAAAAGTACAAACAAGAATATAGACAATTGAACAAGAGAGAAAATAAAAAAAACATTATTCAGAATAAAGAAAGCGCCAGAACTTTGCAGAAGTAAACTTGTGTCCGTTCTTTTTACTATTACAGTACACCTCAGTTACAGACTGAGGCCGGTAACATTTTTGGGGGCTCGTCCGGGATAGCGGCACCATTTGGTTAATTGCTGATCCTACAAGGCTTGTAACAACTACAGATTCAGTGTTATGTCCACACAATCAGTGGGGTCTGTGGTTCTGGACACAGAATGCTCTCTCAACCTAAATAAATTGAGCATATAGTGAATCTTGTACATACTTACTTATCAACCATCAGTGAGATGGATGTTCTATACATAGGCCTTCCACTCAATTGAAGCCTCATGTTGTAAGTTCTAGCTTTCAGCTTGTTTGTGTAAACGGTTGTGTACCACAGATGAAATTCTGTGTTATCCTGTTGGGTACTTATATTCTGTTGCATCCTGTGGTGGATACAAGAACGTCCCAGGGACTGATCTGGACTAAGTTAAATGGTGAGTTATCCCTCTCTGTTGTCCGAACGACCTATTTGGTACAGGCTCTCCCATAGGTCGTTTGGCAACCCGTTACGAAAATGAAAGAGAATGTTTGGTTACGGATGTAACCTTAGTTCTCTGAGTAGCATAACGGGTCGCCAATGTTTCATGTCGTTCCTCCACCTCCGTGGGGTTCGAGTGAAGTAATAGACAGTATGTCACGCCACACCGCCTTTTATAATATTTAAAACGTTTTTTTTTGTTGTTGATAAAACTATAATAAATATATCCACGTCACCAAATAATTGATTAAAACACACTGTTTTGCAATGAAGGTCTAGAGTAGCCTCACCAGCACTCTGTAGGGTAGCACCATAGGTGTAGCCGGAGGACAGCTAGTTTCCATCCTCCTCTGGGTACATTGACTTCAATACAAAACACATGAGGCTTGTGGATCTCACCCCCTTCCATAGACTTACACAGTAATTATGACAACTTCCAGAGGACGTCCTCTAACCTATTAGAGCTCTTGCAGCATGAACTGACATGTCCACCCTATCAAAAGATCAGAGAATGAATGTATTACTGAAAGCATAAGCTACAGCTAGCTACATAACAAGTGATGAGTAGTTGACTCAAAGAGAGAGAAAGACAATAGTTGAACAGTATTGAACAGATTAATTTATTCAGAAATGAAGGAGAAGCAAGAGAGAGAGAGAGATAGATAGATAGCTATATATATACAGTACCAGTCAAAAGTTTGGACATACCTACTCATTCAAGGGTTTTTCTTTATTTTTACTATTTTCTACATTGTAGAATAATAGTGAAGACATCAAAACCATGAAAAAACACATGGAATCATGTAGTAACCAAAAAAGTGTTAAACTAATCAAAATATATTTGAGATTTGAGATTATTCAAATAGCCACCCTTTGCCTTGATGACAGCTTTGCACACTCTTGGCATTCTCTCAACCAGCTTCACCTGGAATGCTTTTCCAACAGTCTTGAAGGAGTTCCCACATATGCTGAGCACTTGTTGGCTGCTTTTCCTTCACTCTGTGGTCCAACTCATCCCAAACCATCTCAATTGGGTTGAGGACGGGGAATTCTGGAGGCCAGGTCATCTGATGCAGCACTCCATCACTCTCTTTCTTGGTAAAATAGCCCTTACATAGCCTGGAGGTGTGTTGGGTCATTTTCCTGTTGAAAAACAAATGATAGTCCCACTAAGCCCAAACCAGATGGGATGGCGTATCGCTGCATGCTGGTTAAGTGTGCCTTGAATTCTAAATAAATCAGTGTCACCAGCAAAGCACCCCCACACCATAACACATCCTCCTCCATGCTTTACGGTGGGAACTACACATGCGGAGATCATCCGTTCACCTACACCGCGTCTCACAAAGACACGGCGGTTGGAACCAAAAATCTCCAGTTTGGACTCCAAGGACACATTTCCACCGGTCTAATGTCCATTGCTCGTGTTTCTTGGCCCAAGCAATTCTCTTCTTATTATTGGTGTCCTTTAGTAGTGGTTTCTTTGCAGCAATTCGACCATGAAGGCCTGATTCACACAGTCTCCTCTGAACAGTTGATGTTGAGATGTGTCTGTTACTTGAACTCTGTGAAGCATTTATGAGGCTGGTAACTTATCCTCTGTAGTAGATGTAACTCTGGGTCTTCCATTCCTGTTGCGGTCCTCATGAGAGCCAGTTTCATCATAGTGCTTGATGGTTTTTGCGACTGCACTTCACGAAACTTTCAAAGTTCTTGAAATGTTCCGGATTTACTGACCTTCATGTTTTAAAGTAATGATGGACTGTCGTTTCTCTTTGCTTATTTGAGCTGTTCTTGACATAATATGGACTTGGTCTTTTACCAAATAGGGCTATCTTCTGTATACCCCCCCTACCTTGTCACATCACAACTGATTGGCTCAAACGCATTAAGAAGGAAAGAAATTCCACAAATTAACTTTTAAGACGGCACACCTGTTAATTGAAATGCATTCCAGGTGACTACCTCATGAAGCTGGTTGAGAGGATGCCAAGAGCTGTCATCAAGGCAAAGTGTGTCTATTTGAAGAATCTCAAATATAAAATATATTTTGATTTGTTTAACACTTTTTTGGTTACTACATGATTCCATATGTGGTAATCCATAGTTTTGATGTCTTCACTATTATTCTACAATGTAACAAAATTGTAAAAATAAAGAAAAACCATTCAATGAGTAGGTGTGTCCAAACTTTTGACTGTTAATGCAGCTAGCTAGTTTAGTCTACTCAAACACCCGGTTCAAACAGAGAGGGATGCTATGTTACCTAGCTGACTATGGCTATCCAACATTGGAACTTTTCCAAGTAAGGTAAGCTTTTGGTTTTATGAATTTATTGCCACCGGAGCCCGCCGGTGTAAATGCTTGATAACTGTACACTGTACTGTATGATGGTAGCGGGATTACTAACGCATTAGTTCTAGTAGCTACATTGACTATGACGTTAATATGGTGACAATGTTGTAGTCTGTGTGTAGCGGTTACCCGTTATGATATGAAGGTTTGGCTTGGAAAGGTTTTTTCGCCTGGTCACAGACAGCTGATGTGTTGTGCACTGAAGTCCACAAGTGAACGGAAAAGATAAGAGGAGAGAGTGTAGATGCGAGAAGAAATTATCCAACGATCAAAGGGCTCATGCGGTTTGTATGTGGCTGCTATGAAAGTAGGGGTGTGCCGACATGGCCATACTCGTATCCGTAAATGTACAATTGATAGTCGGATCGGATGATACTCGTGATTGTAAAAAATGGAAGTGTTTTAATATGCCTAAATAGAATTTGGCAAAATACCTCCCTGCACGTTATCACTGCAAAAAAGCTGCAGATTAGGAGCAGTGCGCGGAAGGGTGGGTGTGTATGTGTGTCCTCAACTTGCAGCAGGCAGCCAAGTTTGCTGTCACTTGTATTTATTTATTTTTCCTACCTTTGCCCCACTTGTTAGATATTATGCACATTGATAGGAAATGTCCTCACCATGTGATTTATCATAGTAGCAGGCAGCAGCAATCTAAATAATCAGACTCAAAACATGCAAGGAAAAGCGATTGGGTGAAACTATGAAGCGAGTGGACGGAGGAATACAGCTTCACTCTATTCAATCAGAGCAACAGGATCAACGTACAGTCCAGTCCGCCTTTCTCTTTACAGACAGGCAAACTAGCCAGTTGAGTTATTTAGAACGCACATACTGTAACTGACTCAAAGACAATACGGTATGGTTTAGAAACTCTGTGACTGACTGACATGAGAAAGATGCTTGCTGGTACCTGAAATAAATAAAAAAATTCACGGATAATTACAAAAAATACTCGGATTATAATCGTATCCATAAACTTGCCCATATTCGTTACAATACTCATTTTGTCGGAGTACTCTGCACACCCCTATATGAAAGCAAACTGTGTTTGCATGTGATAAGGGATGTATTCATTCCGCTGATTCTGTTGAAAAACGTTTCTTAAACGTAACGGGGAATTCATACCTGAATTCGTCCAATAGAAACTCTCGTTTGCAACTGTTGGACTAATGATTACACCCTAGATCAGCTAGATACAGGCAAGGCGGTATTGAATGTGTCAATGTCTGTCACCTTGATTACTCACATTTCTCACGACCTGTGCACATACGTTGTAAACTTTCGTTCATAGGCTAGGTTGTAGCAACCTCATGATGGGTATAGGGAAAATTCAAGTATCATGTAGTAGCCTAAACCTATCGATGTTACATTGAGCTGGGTGAATGGAATATGAATGACAGTCATCCAATATGCTGTAATAGAAAAAAGGCCATGCTCATAAAAAACATAATCGTCCTCCCTCATCTTAAATGGCACCGACCGCCACTGGTTCTGACATATTGGTAGCCTACCTTTTGTGCTTTACATTGGAGATTAGCAATTTTTTTCATGGGTTCTAAATCGATTTTTTTGTATTTTCAACAAAGAGCCGTTTGTGAGCCGGCTCACTGAAAATACTCTGAATGCCCATCACTACATAGCAGTGTTGTCCTTTAGCTTGACTGACGTTACATGGAGCTCGCTCATTAGCTATAAAAGTTATTGATGTGATGTAATCTAATAGTTTTAAGAGTGGGTGAGTATAATAGCCTAATAAATAATAGCCTAATAACTGTAGCCTATTTTGTTTTGTACCTGTGGTACTTCCCTCTAACAATGTTACAAAGTGCTGTCAGATTTAGTGGCTTATTTCCATGTTGGATTTGTATAAGGGGGTGTATATCTTCAGGCAGCTGTTCAGTATCATCATGTGATCGCCTATGGACTGGGCCTCCACAGGATAAGTTTCAACTGTTGTTGAAAGCTATATTATTATTAGTTGTTGCACATGTGCTCTTTTTTTTATTTCAGGTGATAATGGTAGAGAACTGGTCCACCGAGGACACCTGTTCATGGCTAGAGAATTGACCTTATTGATGCCAAGGAAGCCTTTTGTGGTAATATGCTAGCTATCTGTTATTATGTAGTTAATGGAAGCCTATTTTAAATGCCCTGTTTGTGATGTCGTGAAATTTACAGTGCCAAAATACCGACTCATTTACAACTGACACACCGGCATCAGCCAAATTTCTTGGCTGCATGTTCCGTAAGCAACTGTGGAAAAACATACAAAAGTGTTGGTGGGTTGAGGGTTCACCTCTACAGGCATCATTGTGATTATTTGCTTCGCCATAACCCCCAACCCCCTGAAGAAGTTGCCAACGATCCGCAAGACAAAATGTAAGCTTTGGAGTTTGGCAATTGTAGTTTAGACAACCTTCTTGTTGGCCTGAAGAAACTCAATCTCCAAGAGAAACATTTACTTCCAAAAGTAACACTGATTTGAAATGTATTCCAAAATGTTCACTGACTTGAAATTAACTGTTTGTTGTCATCAAAATTGTGACAGGTGTGGCTCTGAATTCTTCCCCTCCTTTTTCCCCCTCAGATGAACAAATTTACATTTTAGTCATTTAGCAGACGCTCTTATCCAGAGCGACTTACAGGAGCAATTAGGGTTAAGTGCCTTGCTCAAGGGCACATCGACAGATTTTTCACATAGTCGGCTCGGGGATTAGAACCAGCGACCTTTCGGTTACTGGCACTACGCTCTTAACCACTAAGCTACCTGCCGCCCTAATTGATGGAGAAACACTACTTGGCCACACTGAAAGTATGGTGGAGATACTATTTCCCAAAATGAAATGGTAGATTAAATTCTTGAGCAGGGGCGGTGTGTTCAATAGGGCGATATGGGCGACGCACTGCCAAACGGGAAAAGGAAGGGATTTTTTTTCTAATCAATTATATCACGGCAACAGTAGTTATCAGTGTTCTAATCTGATCTGACTGCCACTAAATGTCAAATCAGGCTAAAGTCGTGCTTCAAATGGCCCCGCCCGTTTTTGGGGCGATTTCAGTCATGTTGAAAATCGCCCAGAAGTCTTTCATAGACTCCCATGTAAAATCTATTTTTTTCAAATTTCAAAGCTTTCAATACAATCTCTATGGGTGTCTGTGGGCTTGCACTTACGCGCTTTCGTCATACGTGACGTAACCATGAACGTAACTAAGAAAATAGCGGCTAGCAGCGTCTCTGTTGCGACCTGCAGTGTGGCGTTATCTTATGTTTTTAATTTGTACACTTAGTGGCGTTATTTTATGTTTTTAATTTGTACACTTAGTTTACAAACATTCTGCCAACCATGGATTTCCAGTGGTGGGTTTTGGACTGATCTTGTTGATCGTGTACATACCCGCTACGAACGGACTAAATAATGAAAACGCTGCTGGCAGTGGAATCCAATACAGCTGGGAGACTTGGCTGGATGACACAGTCCCGGACAGAGAAGTGGAGCCGGCCGGCTTCACCCTGGTCAGAGCGGACCGCGATCTGACAGTCACAGGGAAAATCGATCCTGGTAAGAGAGCGACTCTGTACCCCCGACATTGAACTGCTTTCTGTGTCACTGCGACCTTACTATCTGCCCCGTGAGTTCCCCCAATTGTTTGTTACCGTTGTGTACTGTTGATAATCACAAGTTTACTGGAGAACTGAGACCAAGTAGAGACTTTGGACAGGGTGGATATGGTATAATAAAGGCAGTTTATTCAGAGGTAAAGATATCTGGAATCGCGTGCACGGACTCGTTCGTCAAACTCTTAGGGAGCTATCTGAAGAGAGCCCCGAAAACATTGTGTGCAGACATTTTATACAATAAATGATGTAGGTTGAATCTAGTAGTTCCGATCTTCTGATTTGTCCTGATGAGTTGGGCGAGGTCCCCTACACTGTTGCATTGGCTCTGAGTCGGGTTCTCTGTCTTCAAATGTTCAGCCTAAAGAGAGGGGATTTTTGTGTGTGTGTGTGTGTGTGTGTTTAACAGTGATGATGTGTGTGTGTGTGTGTGTTATCAGTGATGATGTGTGTGTGTGTGTGTGTGTGTGTGTGTGTGTGTGTGTGTGTGTGTGTGTGTGTGTGTGTGTGTGTGTGTGTGTGTGTGTGTGTGTGTCCTCAGAGCAAGAACTCGTGAGTTGGAAGAACTGAGAGACCTATGGCGTGGGTGTTGTCCTTGGCCACCTGCTGACAAGGCTGACAAGATAGGACTCTTTTGTCCATTGTTATAGGATAGGAACAGCATTGATTGAAAACAAACGCCCAACACAAAATGGGTCATGCACAAGATTTTAGTCAGACCAAGCTATAACATTATATATTTACTACGACAGTACATTCAACCAAAAGCTAATATAACAAAGGCATCAGAGATTATTTATAATCTGTCACAGAAACTGGAATCCATCTCCCCAGATCAGTCAATAAATGCTTCTGGTATTGACTTATATGCTGCCCCTGTCTTCATGTTGTTGCTGGACATATCTTTTTTAAAATGTGTGTAGGTCACCTAAATCATCAGAAAAATTGCCCCTCCTGAGAATTTTTTCAGGAGCCGCCACTGTTCTTGAGAGAACTGAAAGAGCTGAGAAATGAAATAACTAATACAGAGTAAGTTTGAAGACAATTAACTCTTCTTGTATTCACTGTTATCTTTTGATTATCGTTCTTTGTTACTTATACTGGACTTGCTAAATGTACAGTAGCCCTTATCCAGCTATCCAGTTAGCTAAACACTCATTCAAATAACTTTGAGAAGCAGGGTGCCCTTTTGGAAGTTTATTTGAATCACAGTGTGAAACTGTAACAAACACAAAAGTACATGTTTTCAGTTACAGTAGTATAGAGCACATAATGTCTTACACTATAACTGCACTAAATGTACAAAATAAGGAATAAGAGTACTCAATCTAGAGTCAAATATTAAATAAAGTTACTAGAATGCAATTGTATGCTTGATATTGCTAAGCTAGGTGTCCCTTAGGAGAAATAGCACTGAAGCAAATGCAAAGTAGCTAACAGCTAACTCAATTCTTCATCTTTTACAGAAACATTAAAATGCTATGTGATAAACATTTATCTTGTGTTAATAAACAAATGTACTTACAGACATTGCATCTTACAAAGTTTATAAAGAAGGATTGTAACTACTCTGTCACACATCTTACACATTGCTTCACTTCTGAAACTTCTTCCTGTCACATGACACAAACAGGTAAATTCCACACTGCTGCACTTCAACTACCACTAGGGGGTGCTAAAAAACTAACAGGTCCAGAACATGACTTTTCACACAAGTTTACCCTATACTTTTTAAAATTATTACTCTACAGGCTTAATGATAATAATAATTAGTCCCCTGTTCTTCTTTGCGCTATATGTCAGGACCCGTATGTCCATCGTATCATGTCTAACCAATCACACCAAGTCAAATTCTGTATTCATGTTACAGTGCCTTCAGAAAGTATTCATACCCCTTAACTTATTCCAAATGTTTTGTGTTACAGCCTGAATTCAAAATGGATTAAATATTATACTTTCTGCCATCTACACAAAATACCCCATAATGTTTTTGTTTTTTTTAGGGGTAGGTCAGCTTTAATACTGCAAATAGATTGTAACTTCCATCAATGTAATTGTCTGCATCACTTCCAATCCCCCATATGTTGTTTTTTTTCTCTCGCATATATATATATACAGTGAGGGAAAAAGTATTTGATCCCCTGCTGATTTTGTACGTTTGCCCACTGACAAAGAAATGATCAGTCTATAATTTTAATGGTATGTTTATTTGAACAGTGAGAGACAGAATAACAACAAAAAATCCAGAAAAACGCAAGTCAAAAATGTTATAAATTGATTTGCATTTTAATGAGGGAAATAAGTATTTGACCCCCTCTCAATCAGAAAGATTTCTGGCTCCCAGGTGTCTTTTATACAGGTAACGAGCTGAGATTAGGAGCACACTCTTAAAGGGAGTGCTCCTAATCTCAGCTTGTTACCTGTATAAAAGATACCCGTCCACAGAAGCAATCAATCAATCAGATTCCAAACTCTCCACCATGGCCAAGACCAAAGAGCTCTCCAAGGATGTCAGGGACAAGATTGTAGACCTACACAAGGCTGGAATGGGCTACAAGACCATCGCCAAGCAGCTTGGTGAGAAGGTGACAACAGTTGGTGCGATTATTCGCAAATGGAAGAAACACAAAATAACTGTAAATCTCCCTCGGCCTGGGGCTCCATGCAAGATCTCACCTTGTGGAGTTGCAATGATCATGAAAACGGTGAGGAATCAGCCCAGAACTACACGGGAGGATCTTGTCAATGATCTCAAGGCAGCTGGGACCATAGTCACCAAGAAAACAATTGGTAACACACTACGCCGTAAAGGACTGAAATCCTGCAGCGCCCGCAAGGTCCCCCTGCTCAAGAAAGCACATATACAGGCCCGTCTGAAGTTTGCCAATGAACATCTGAATGATTCAGAGGAGAACTGCGTGAAAGTGTTGTGGTCAGAAAAGACCAAAATTGAGCTCTTTGGCATCAACTCAACTCGCCGTGTTTGGCGGAGGAGGAATGCTGCCTATGGCCGCAAGAACACCATCCCCACCGTCAAACATGGAGGTGGAAACATTATGCTTTGGGGCTGTTTTTCTGCTAAGGGGACAGGACAACTTCACCACATCAAAGGGACGATGGACGGCGCCATGTATCGTCAAATCTTGGGTGAGAACCTCCTTCCCTCAGCCAGGGCATTGAAAATGGGTAGTGGATGGGTATTCCAGCATGACAATGACCCAAAACACACGGCCAAGGCAACAAAGGAGTGGCTCAATAAGAAACACATTAAGGTCCTGGAGTGGCCTAGCCAGTCTCCAGACCTTAATCCCATAGAAAATCTGTGGAGGGAGCTGAAGGTTCGAGTTGCCAAACGTCAGGCTCGAAACCTTAATGACTTGGAGAAGATCTGCAAAGAGTAGTGAGACAAAATCCCTCCTGAGATGTGTGCAAACCTGGTGGCCAACTACAAGAAACGTCTGACCATCTGTGATTGCCAACAAGGGTTTTGCCACCAAGTACTAAGTCATGTTTTGCAGAGGGATCAATTACTTATTTCCCTCATTAAAATGCAAATCAATTTATAACATTTTTGACATGTGTTTTTCTGGATTTTTTCGTTGCTATTTTGTCTCTCACTGTTCAAATAAACCGACCATTAAAATTATAGATTGATCATGTCTTTGTCAGTGGGCAAACGTACAAAATCAGCAGGGGATCAAATACTTTTTTCCCTCACTGTATACACACATACACATATATATACACACACACATACATACATACATACATATATATATATATACACATATCCTTTAAAACTGTAAATATTTCCCTTTATTACTTTCCAACCCCACCATCCCCTCCCTAATTGGAGTAAACTAGTGAACAACCATGCTTAGGCCTTTACTTCATGCTTACATATTGGACACAGTCAATAATTATATTTTGTTTGTTTTTACTACTGAACTTTCTCCGATCATTTTCATGATGTCCATTTGGTATGCTTCTATATGCCATATCTTTCTAACTGTGCTCTTTCACAAAAGCTCACAATATATAACCTATATACATATTATGGACACAGCATGTCTTACACTAGTTATCTTGTTGTTATTAGTTGTTGTTATTAGTCCCATCCTTCAGCTCCATTCAACACCTCCCATCTATCTCTTAATACCATCCATATTGGATTTCTATTTGCCATATATCTTTCCACTGTACTGTGATGTTTTACAAAAGTTCTGAACCTTTCTATTCTCATTGTTTTTACAGTTTGTGAATTGAAAATAAATATCTTTGCTAAAAGTATTATTATATTATTGATCGATTGACTATGACTTTTCAGATCACCCAGTAGTGCTATCTGCAGGATCAGCTCCATGCAAATATTGCAACCATTCAGCCATTCCTGGACCTGTGTCCAGAAACAAGCTACATGGACAGTACCAAAACAAATGATCTAATGATTCT
This sequence comes from Coregonus lavaretus, assembly GCF_964263955.1. Taxonomy (NCBI): domain Eukaryota; kingdom Metazoa; phylum Chordata; class Actinopteri; order Salmoniformes; family Salmonidae; genus Coregonus; species Coregonus lavaretus. The sequence continues at coordinate 29,848,781 of NC_140026.1, forward strand.
GTCTCTTCACAGCCAAATCTGCAGAGCTGGGAAGATTGTATCCCCCATACAAATAACATTCTATTGGTAGCAAGAATTCTATATAATAATTTAAATTATTAGTTTTGAATCCGGCGTCGTTTTGCGTATCAGTTCATAAACACTATGCCATGGAATCGGTACGTCAAAAATACCTTCCCAACTATTTTGCAATCTATATGGGATGGCTGTCAATCTTTTGGTCCTTAAATGAAACTGTTATACTTTTTTATTTATCACAGTTTTCCTTAACCAATTATGTTCTTTAATGCAAGGCCGACAGACAAATTCCTTCCTTTTTCCTCATTCCACTTTCCTCTTCCATTTTTGCAGTAATGCTGCAATTATTTGGTTGTAATTTTGGGTAGAGCAGACATTTGCATATGTTTTTGTTAGCTGCATGTGCGAGATAACTCCACCATTCCTACCAATAATATCATTTACGAAGATTATATCTTTTTTAAACATTTTCTCAAAAAATAACGTTTTTTTTATCAATTAGTATATTTGAGTTTAACCACAATATTTGTTGCAATATTTGTTCTGTCATTTCTGGAGAATTAAATTGAAATTGCAACCAACTATCTATGGCTTGTTTTAGAAATAGTGATATTTGGGAGATTATTTCCTTTTCAAATACCTGAAAGTGAGGGGTTGTAATCTGAATAAAGGGAAAAAGTCCCTTCTTGAATATTGGGTGAGACAATCTTACTAGTTTGCTAGAGAACCAGCTCGGATTTAAGTATAATTTTTGTATGACTGAAGCTTTTAGTGATAGGCTTTAATATTTAATAATTTCTGTCCTCCTAATTCATATTCCTTATATAAATAGGCCCGTTTTATTTTGTCTGGCTTGCCGTTCCAAATAAAATTTAATATTTTTCTCTCATATAATTTAAACAACTGTTCGCTAGGCGTAGGCAAGACCATAAGCAAATAGGCAAACTGGGATAATACTAAAGAGTTAATCAGGGTGATTTTTCCACAAATTGACAGGTATTTACCTTTCCAAGGTAGAAAGATCTTATCTATTTTTGCTAACTTTCTATAAAAAAATTTTGGAGTGAGATCATTTATTTCATTTAGGATATGTATTCCGAGTATATACACATCACCATCAGACCATTTTATTGGTAAACTACATGGTAATGTAACATTTTTATTTTTTAGTGATCCAATACGTAATATAGTACATTTGTCATAATTTGGTTGTAATCCCGAGAGGTTAGAAAATGTATCTAGATCCTATATGAGGCTGTGGAGTGATTCAAGTTATGGATTTAAAAGAAACCATGAATCATCAGTGTACAATGACATCTTTGTATTTAAGCCCTGGATTTCTAGTCCCTTGATATTATTGTTGGATCTGATTTTAATAGCTAACATCTCGATGGCAATAATAAATAGATATGCCGATAGTGGACAACCTTGTTTCACTCCTCTTGACAATTTAAAACTTTCTGAGAAATAGCCATTATTTACTATTTTACACCTAGGGTTACTATACATGATTTTAACCCAATTTATAAGAGATTGTCCAAAATTGAAATGCTCCAGGCATTTATATATAAACCCCAGTCGTACTTTATCAAATGCCTTTTCGAAGTCTGCTATGAATAGTACGTCTGGCTTCCCAGATTTTTCATAGTTTTTTATTGTTTCCAGTACTTGCCTTATATTATCTCCAATGTATCGCCCATGTAAAAAACCTGTCTGATTAGAATGAATAATGTCCGACAATACCTTTTTAATTCTATGCGCTATACATTTTGCTAGAATTTTTGCATCACAACACTGAAGTTTAAGGAGCCGCCATTTTTTTAATGGACTGGATCTTTACATTTTCCACTTGTATCCTCTTTCAGTAATAATGAAATCAGACCTTCTCCTTGAGCGTCTGATAATCTACCATTTACATAGGAGTGGTTAAAACATGCTGATAATGGTCCTCTGAGTATATCAAAAAAGGTTTGGTATACCTCGACTGGTATGCCATCCAACCCTGGAGGTTTCCTGGACTTAAAGTCTTTAATTGCATCCAGAAGTTTCTGCTCTCTAATTTCACCTTCACATGAGTCTTTCTGTATGGCTGTTAATTTTACATTATCAATAGAAAAATCATCTCTACAATTTGCTTCAGTTAGAGGAGATGGAGGTGACTGAAATGAAAACATATGCTTAAAGTACTTTGTTTCCTCCTTCAAAATATCATTTGGTGAATCATGGGTAACTCCGTCATTTGTAACCAGTTTCAATAAATTATTTTGGGTAGCATTCCTATGTTGAAGACATTTTTCCCCATATTCCATCCAGTTTGCTTTATTTTTATAATATAATACACTTGATCTTTCTTGAATAAATTTCTCCATTTCTTTTTGTTTTTCCTCTAATTTATTCTGAGCCTCTATGTTACAGTTTTTATTGCTATCTATCTGTTCTGTTAGACCTTCTATTTCCTTTTTTAGTGTGGACTCTTTTGACCTAAATTGCTTTTGTTTTCGAGATGAGTACTGAATTGCATGGCCTCTAAAGCCACATTTAAAGGTGTCCCATACAAAAGGGGATTTGCTGTACCTATGTTATGTTGGAAAAAAATCTGTTATAAATTCCTCTGTCCTAGTTAAAAACAAGTTATCATCCAATAGGCTTTGATTACATTTCCAATATCCTCGCCCACGTGGAAAATCAGTAAGAGTAATGTATATGCCAATTATATGATGGTCCGACCGCATTCTGTCGCCTATCAACACTTTTCAAACTTTTGGTGCCAACGAGAATGACATAAGAAAGAAGTCAAGACGACTAGCTTGATTGAGTCTCCACCATGTATATCTCACTAGATCAGGATATTGAAGCCTCCATTTATCTACTAGTTCTAATGTATCCATGACATGATAAAGTAATCCTTCTACCCCCCCCCCCCCCCCCCCCCCAAAAAAAAAAAAAACTTTGTAAAGTGGTTATCCCACTGGCTATAAGGTGAATGCACCTATTTGTAAGTCGCTCTGGATAAGAGCGTCTGCTAAATGACGTAAATGTAAATGTAAATTTAATTCACAATTTCCTTAAGAGCATGAGGGTGATTGTTTGTAGTGTGATTTCCTTTACGGTCCATTGAGCTATTTTAAACGGTATTATAATCTCCCTCCATAATAATAGAGTCTTGAATTGCTTGCAAGGTCGATCATTTATTATATATATTTTCAAAGAATTGTGGATCATCATTATTTGGTCCGTAAAGGTTAATGAGCCATATTTGTTTATAACATATTTAAAGTAATCCATCTACCTTGCGTATCTGTTTGGACAATTTGCACAGATCAAAATTACTGTTAATTAATATCATCACCCCTTTTGAGTTTCTTATCCCATGGGAGAAGTATATTTGCCCCCCCCCACCCCCCTCCATTCCTTTTTCCACGCGACTTCATCTAGAATTGTTGAATGGGTTTCATGTAAACAATAGATGTTATATTCCTTCTCTTTGAGCCATGTAAATATTGTTCTTCTTTTGTTGTTATCTGCCAAGCCATTACAATTATAACTGGCTATACTTATTTCACCACACACCATAATGAGATACAAGTTTCAAATATATTTGTCATTATATGTGTTTCTAAATTTACCAATAGAAAATACCATAGTGATTGAGTGTCCATATAGCTGTACCATGATATTTGCAATGTTACTAAATAACCCTCCAATTGTTCTCCACTAATTCCCCTGCTAAAACCCCTCCCCATCCCAAGTTGGGCCATCATCCCAGTGATCAGCATACCACCCCTGTCCCCCCGGATCCCTATGCCCCCGAGGGGCCAGGACCCATCCATCGAAAACATCACATAGTGCCACCCACAAAACAGAAGCAGGTCAACTGCCAAAAGCATTTCCGATGCTCTCACCTCCAAAAATGTATATACAGTGAGGGAAAAAAGTATTTGATCCCCTGCTGATTTTGTAAGTTTGCCCACTGACAAAGAAATGATCAGTCTATAATTTTAATGTTAGGTTTATTTGAACAGTGAGAGACAGAATAACAACAAAAAAATCCAGAAAAACGCATGTCAAAAATGTTATAAATTGATTTATAAACCCATGTTTTTAGAAATTTTGGCAAATGTTATAAAAATGAAATACAGAAATATCTCATTTACATAAGTATTCACACCCCTGAGTCAATACATGTTAGAATCACCGTTGGCAGCGATTACAGCTGTGAGTCTTTCTGGGTAAGTCTCTAAGCGCTTTGCACACCCAGATTGTACAATATTTACACATTATTCTTGGTTGTTGATCATCGCTAGACAGCCATTTTCAGGTCTTGCCATAGATTTTCAAGCCAATTTAAGTCAAAACTTTAACTAGGCCACTCAGGAACATTCAATGTCATTTTGGTAAGCAACTCCAGTGTATATTTGGCCTTGTGTTTTTGGTTATTGTCCTGCTGAAAGGTGAATTTGTCTCCCAGTGTCTGTTGGAAAGCAATCTGAACCAGATTTTCCTCTAGAATTTTGCCTGTGCTAAGAATTGGTGATTATCTGTGTGCTGCCAGCTGTGGGCAGGATTGAAACTAACCCAACCTTCATTTACGTTGTGATGCAGTCATGACCAAAAGTCTCATAAAACTCAATTTTGGACTAGACTGATTTTATGACCAAAATTATCCTATTTACACTTTGTAGTCAATTATGACAGTAGAATAAATGTAAATGACTCATATTGACTCCACATGAGAAATGCGTTTTTAGGGGCAGTTGCTCTTTAAAGTTACTGTATACTGACAAAACCTCATAAGTGCCCTCATAACAGCGCAACACAACTCCAAACATGACAGAAAAGACGCTACATAGCCCCTAGGCAATATGAATATAAAGAGACATGCGCCCAAAAACATAACTTATAAGACCGCTACGATTCATTAAATTATTTCAATTCTACCAGCTAATGTGAGATTTTCGATTACATATCATTTGAGGACACATAACTTAAGGGCCTATGTATTTTCAATGTTTTGTTCACCTACAATCTAACCACAAAGTTGCCTATCTATCCCCTCTCTTTCTAGCTGCCCTCCCCCTTCCCTTTTAAGTTCAAGTTTGTTTATTTGACATATTTAAGTGATAATGCCAGAGAAACTGGTGTTTGGAGGATATATTGGCACGGGTGTTGTTAGGCCCGAGACGAAGTCAAGACACAAATCTAGGGTTGCTACCCAAGCCGGCTGGTCGTTCGTTCTATCGGTTCGGTTGCTAGAGATGCGACCCAGTTGTTCAGTCTTTTTGTTCTGTATCTATGGACAGTCGTTTGTTCTAAATGTTCAATTGCCATACTAGCTGGCAACGTTCTTATCCCTTGCTTGCTAGCTTGCCAACTACGGCTAACTTACAGTCACGTCATAAAGTGCAGCCAGAATAACAGCAAAGTAGCTGCATTTGCATTTGTATTAACTGTTTTCTAGTGACATTTATTTGGATAGATCCATAACAATGAGCTAATGAGGCGTGATTTCGCCTGGCATAGAAAATGTTTTCACTCGTCAGGACACTGTTGTTCAGAGGAGCTAGCCAACAACACAGCTAACACAATCAATTCAAACTGAAGCTGGAAAGACTGCAAACTCGCTGCATTTCCTTTCGTTTTATCTTTTTTCAATTTACATTTCTTTGTATATATCCATAAAAATGATGCCAGCTGATTCATGATTTCGACTGGCTGAGAAGTGCTGCCTGCTTGTCTGTCTCGTCCCGACTCCCGACACATTCATTACTATGGGACAGCTGGAGATCTAATTAAAACAATGTTGTGAATGTAGGAGAGACAGACGGCAAGGTTTATACAAATCTCCGCTGTTGAAAATGAAATGTTAGTCTAAATGAAATGTAGATAATGTCTAGATGCTTTTTATAGTGGAGATCAAGTTTATAAATTGCTTGGCTGGGCTGATGAGACAGTGGATTGCGCAGTCAAATGGAACAGAGTAAATAGGCATTTTAACGTCATAGTTTTAGCCGGTGGTAATTTGTGGAATAGACACCGGCTGGAATGCAGTTTTAACCAATCAGCATTCAGGATTAGACTCACCCATTGTATAAACACATGATATACATGGAATACGCAGTGTAATGATATGCTTACTTGCAGGTTTGCCTCTCGACAATTCAACAACTATAGAAAAAGTTATTAGCTAGGTGGATAAAAAGGGTCATAAAAATAAAGGCTCAATTAAATAATGGCCAGTTTATTACATTTTTTACATTGCCTATATGGAAATAGCAGACATGAGCCAAGCATGTTTACCTGTAGAATGGAATAGATTATAAGACCTTTATGATTAATTTCATTTAGCCAGTTCTACCACCTCAACATTGGGTTAAATAAGTTGTAAAGTTCAGCTTCAGTCCACTGTGTCACTGTCATAAGATACACTATATGGCCAAAAGTATGTGGACAACTGCTAGTCGAACATCTTATTCCAAAATCATGGGCATTAATATGGACTTGGCCCCCCCCTTTGCTGCTATAACAACCACTCTTCTGGGAAGGCTTTCCACTAGATGTTGCTTCCATTCAGCCACAAGAGCATTAGTGAGGTCGGCAATGATGTTGAGCGATTAGGCCTGGCTCGCAGTGGGCATTCCAATTCATCCCAAAGGTGTTCGATGGGGTTGAGGTCAGGGCTCTGTGCAGGCCAGTCAAATCCTTCCACACCGATCTCGACAAACCATTTCTGTATGGACCTCGCTTTGTGCACGGGGGCATTGTCATGCTGAAACAAGAAAGGGCCTTCCCCAAACTGTTGCCACAAAGTTGGAAGCACAGAATTGTCTAGAATGTCATTGTATGCTGATTTCTCTTCACTGGAACTAAGGAGCCAAAACTAAGAAAAACAGCCCCAGACCATTATTCCTCCTCCACCAAACTTTACAGTTGGCACTATGCATTCTGGCAGGTAGCGTTCTTCTGGCATCTGCCAGATGGTGAAGCGTGATTCATCACTCCAGAGAACGCGCTTCCACAGCTTCATGAAATGGGTTTCCAGAGTTCAATGGTGGCGAGCTTTACACCACTTCAACTGACGCTTGGCATTGTGCATGGTGATCTTAGGCTTGTGTGTGGCCATGGAAACCCATTTCATGAAGCTCCTGACGAACAGTTATTGTGCTGACGTTGCTTCCAGAGGCAGTTTTGAACTCGGTAGTGAGTGTTGAAACCGAGGACAGACAATTTTTACGCACTTCAGCACTTGGCGATACCATTCTGTGCGCTTGTGTGGCCTACCACTTTGCGGCTGAGCCGTTGTTGTTCCTAGATATTTCCACTTCACAATAACAGCACTTACAGTTGACTGGGGCAACTCTAGCAGGGCAGAAATTTGACAAACTGACTTGTTGGAAACATGGCATCCTATGATGGTGCCACGTTGAAAGTAACTGAGCTCTTCAGTAAGGGCCATTCTACTGCCAATATTTGTCCATAGAGATTGCATGGCTGTGTGCTCGATTTTATACACCTGTCAGCAACGGGTGTGGCTGAAATAGCCAAATCCATACCTAGCCAAGCCTGCTACAGAAACTAAACCCATCTAATACAGTCGCTGGAAATAAACACTTTTCAAATATCATGACGTATTTCAACATCCTTAGCTTGCCCATTCATAAAATATACTGTTAAATAACTCTGTCTGACATCCAATAGCTTAAGGATGCTGAGCACTAACACTATCTTATTAGCATTAGCCAACCCTTATGCTGAGGGAGACTAGTTATTTAGCTAGCTACCACCAACCTTGCATTTCGACTCTCCACCTCATTCACTGCTGCCTGGGACGTCCATTGGTCCAATGGATTGGTCCATTGCGTTGTGAAATTTCGACCAATCACAGCAGGCTCCGCGTCACGCCAGGGGCTTATGCCGCGTTTAAGTGCTAGTCGGAACTAGTAAACTCTAAAATGTCTGTCTTGCGTGGTAGTTACACAAGTGCCACGTTCAACAAATCAGGAAGTCGGACATTTTAGAGTTTCCTAGATCCAAATAGCATGTGAACGCAGCATTATTGCAGCGCCTGCTACTGCCTAGTGCAGTATATAGTTTTGTTAGTCAGTAAAACATAATTTTCATAATATTGCACAGCACAAGTGATGTGTGGTTATGGAAACTCATGACTGAAATGTGCAACCCAAAGAAATATTACGCCACTGGTCGTAAGTTTTGTTTTGTCAACTTTGTTTGAACACCATTGAGATGTATTTGAAAATGAGATGGTGGGAGAGCACTTTTGAATTTCCCTTAATCTTTCAAAACTGTCAGTCAGCTAATCCTAACTGGCATAGGTGGATTCCACATAAAACCTTTTTATGTTTGTGCACAATTAATGTTAATATTAATAACCTCGTGCAATATCCCATGCAACGTTAATTCTGAAGAAATAGTTTTTTTAACAGAAGGACGGTAATTCTATTAGACAAAACTAACCAAACGACTGTGTATATGCTTACCTATACATGTTTAGTAAGTGTAGATGGTGAACGTAGGGTGAGTGTATGGTTCTTTACCTGCCATCTCTATTGCTGTCCAACTCATGGAAAATGCTGATTGGAGACTCAGTCCTATTGAGACTTATGGGACCTGTGAACACAAAAATATAACAATTGGGTTATTGGGGAATCACCTGATGACATCATAGGCTATATCAATAACGTTAAGCATAGTTGTGACGTGAAAAATCCCACCTACTGTAACAAATTTAAAAAAGAAAGTGATTGAGTGAAAAACAATTTAACTCAATTCCAATTTGGTGGTTGAATTCCCCTTTAAGTATATCAAATATAATATCGAACAAAATCGAACAGTCTAAACACAGGCAAATGCAGGTTTGGATGGTGGTGCAGGAGGATGGGCTGAGGGGAGGGTGGAAGAAGGGTGGAGGTTCACCCAGTGCTTGGGCAATCAGGCGATGAGTCAGTCATGCTGTGAGAGAACATTTGGTTCCAGTGTAAAAAAGCGTGTGAGGATCCAGAATGCAATCAGGGAGCTTTGTGCTGTACGGTGGTATGATGAAATGATTTCCCCTCTGTTTGCAATTGGCCTAAGTATTCAGGCACTGGGAAAAGGCTACACTCCTGTTCTCCTTCAAGAACCATGTGAGCCACATTCATTTTCTGATCACATTCAGAAGAGCAAGAAAGGGGGAAATTCACCGCCATTCATTACTAAACGAGTTCCTTATCATTGACTCAAAGCTGTGAATCTAAAGGGGCAAACTGATTGCCCCGAAGATGGAGAAAGAAACACTTTACATAATGCTAATTACACATCCGCCGCAATTACTTCTGTCGATGATTTGGGTAATTATGGAAAAGCTAATTATGAAATTATCCAATCTTTCCACCATACAGTAGGCCTATGTTTGCTGCAGTAAGAATCCCTGTGTTTAGATATTTAGCAGAGTGAAATATGAACACTGAAAGCATTGGTGAGGCATGTTATAAGGTGACACTATTTATCTAAAGTCTATAAGGTCATGCAGTCCTTTGTTCAAAGATTCCAAAAGGTTACTGTGAAGGGAGGCCTTCACATGGTGCCTGCCATCTCTATCTAGAAAGAGGGCTGAGTATGAGAGAGTGAATTTCTTGATGTTTATTGTTATGTATTTATACTTTTTTCTAATGGTCAGTATCATAATCCATAATTTCATCAATGTACAGTTACAGTATATGCATACTTTCATCATTACACACTGATCCGTTATTCTTAAGTATATGGCTGAATGGGAGTTATGTTATGTAATTATCTTGTGTTATCATTTGTTCACTCTTTGCTCCCTCTCTCTCCTCCCTCTATCCCTGATCACAGATGAAGAGCTGCACCTGTGACAGTGTGGAATTGTATATATTTGGGTGCTTTGGGGTGGTGCTTCGGGTCTCCTGGGTTCCGGGCTTGGGAGAACACGTTTGAGGAGGCCTTCTAATTGCGACCCTTACCATGTGTTTGTTATTTTCAGCCTGAGGGCAATGTGTTTGTAATAAATATCCCTCAACTTTCACATCAGACAATGTGGTCCTGCGATTCCTTTCATAAATACGGTCCAGGCAATGGCCTGTCTGTGACAGTTACAAAACTCAAAAGGAGGAAGAATTATTCAACGAGAAACTGCATTTTACGTGAACTCTGAATTTGATGTGATAGTTCACCCAAATGGAAAATCCGACACATTGACACAATTTCCATACACTACATATATCTTAACAATTCTTTACATAATATTATATTCTGAACATTTTGTCTCGAGTTAACGTTTGGATAATAGAATGGAATCAATGTGAATGTCTTGCTCTTGGGTGTCAAGTGCACTTGACTTGTTTTTTAACCAATTACTGTTGGCTTCATGGATGGGCCAAATGGAACCTCCGTGTGAACCCAATACCACAGTTGACATTAAGAAGAGGGTTCTTCAAAACAACCCATGCAATCAGTGCTCTCCCGCCCACTAATGGGCCCGCTTTGTTAATTGAGGAGGATTTAACCTCAAAACTCCCAACATGCTTTGCCAAACTTAAAGGTCTCCCGTCAAGACAATGAATGCCGAGCACCATCGTTTAGCCTAGCTAATGAATAAAATGCGAGATAACTTGAGTAATGCTGTCCACACTGTCAAAACATTGTGTCATTTTCCTTTATAGCTAAATTACCGCCGGTGGAGTTCAAGATAGAGATCTAGGAATGCTAACAGACTGCGCTAAAGTTAATGTCAATGCACGTTAACCTGCTGATATGACGTTTTTTCACAGGGTTTTAGGAACGAGGTTAAATCCATTAGACAGGTCACTCTTGGTGCCACAAAGTCTGAATGCCAAGGATTCCAGTATGTCTAGGGAGCTCACTGGTGTTTATCTTAGAATGATTGATAGATGGAATATCCTGCCTGGGGTACAAGGGGATAACATTAGGGTGGGTAGTGCAAAATGATGGTTACCAGATGTTGTTGAAGAAATTTGTAAAGGGCTATATAAACTAAGAGATTTCCTTTATCTAGTAGTTTGGGTAACAAGGGGCAACTACGAACCCGGTACCATATATTAAATACATGTATTAACTCTCCATCTAAGTGTTTAAGTATCTTCTTGCATATTGAATTTCTTGAGACCAGACAACTCATCATAACAATTGGCGTCTACGAACAGGATACAGTTTACGGCCGAACCAACAGGTAAGCAGACTTTAATTTTTTGCGATTCTGTTAAAATCTGCTTATCTGTGGTAAAGCTGAGCTGTAAGGAACGTTTAAAATTCAATATTTTGGAGAGGTAAGATGAGTGGTATTCAAGTATGTAAAAAATATGTAAGGAAAGATATCAAATTAGACAATGACAAGGTGCTATGATTCAAAATAGAGTGCATTAAAGACAACAGAGGATAAAGTTGTGAGGTTTGAGTCCTTTAATTTGAACAATCATTATAAAGTGGTGAGGTTTGAGTCCTTTAATGTGAAAAATCATTATAAAGTTGTGGGGTTTGAGTCCCTTAAATGTGTTTGTTAAAGGTTAGTGTGACACTCTGGCTCTATGGACGTTTATATTGAGCCAGGGTTGTTCATTTTCATGTGTTTGGGTGTATTTCATTTGGTGGTGTTGGGGATGGGTGAGTTTCATTTTGTTTGTGTCATGTGGTGATTGGTCGATGACTCCCAATCGGAGGTAACGAGTGTCAGCTGTCGGCTCGTTATCTCTGATTGGGAGCCATATATATTCTGTATGTTTTCTCCTTTGTGTTGTGGGTTATTGTTTCTTTGTTGCTGTTAGTCGTATTTCAGTTTAGAACTTCACGTATCGTCATTTGTTGTTTTCTTCGTGGTTGCTTTAAGTTAATAAAGTCATCATGTTCACTCGCAACGCTGCGCATTGGTCTCCTCCTTTCGACGATCGTGACAGAATAACCCACCACAAGAGGACCAAGCGGCGTAACAAGCGGCAACAGGACCTACCTACGCAGGATTTATGGTAGCCTCCTAAGGACTTTTGGACATGGGAGGAGATTCGGGCTGGAAAGGGTCCTTGGGCACAACCGGAGGAATATCACCGCCCTCGTGAAGAGCTGGAGGCAGCTGCAGCCGAGAGGAGGTGGTATGAGGAGGAATATCACCGCCCTCGTGAAGAGCTGGAGGCAGCTGCAGCCGAGAGGAGGTGGTATGAAGAGGAAGCGCGGAGTCGAGGCTGGAAGCCCGTGGTTACTCCCCAAAAATTTTTTTGGGGGGGGCACATGGCTTGGGCGCCTGGGCAGCAGGAGGCTGCCACAGGTAGAGCTGGAGAGAAGGCTATCGGATTACGGGAGCCATTGGCGAGTAGAGGGAGGGAAGTTGTTGTGGCACGGCATGAGAGACTGAAGTGTGTTCCCAGTCTGGTCCGGTCCGTTCTTGATCCCCAGTTAAGGCCAGTGGTGGGTGTTCCCGGTACGGACCGGTCTGTTCCTACTCCACGCACCAGGTCCACGATGTGCGTCGCCAGCCCGGCCCGGCCTGTTCCGGCCACTCGCACCAGGGATAAGGTGCGCGTCGCCAGCCCAGCCCGGCCTGTTCCTGCTCCACGCACGAATCCTACGGGGTGCGTCACCAGTCGGCCAGAGTCTGCCGTCTGCCCAACGGCGCCTGAACTGGCCGTCTGCCCAACGGCGCCTGAACTGCCTGTCGGCCCTATGGCGTCTGAACTGCCCGTCTGTCAAGCGCTGCATAAGCCGCCCGTCTGTACTGAGCCTGCAAAGCCGCCCGTCTGCCATGAGCCTTCAGAGCCGTCCGCCAGATCGGAGCCGCTAGTGCCTTCCGCCAGACAGGAGCCGCTAGAGCCTTCCGCCAGACAGAATCATACACCTGCTATGGAATCAGCAGGAGCCGACGCAGCCCATATCAGACTGGAAGCTCAGGTTCGGAACCAGAAAGAGCAGCTCCTGCAGATGGGAGCCGCCCTGCTGGAGGTGATGACTGCAATCCGAGGCTGGGGTCCGCCTCCACCGCCAGCCTCCCAGCCAGCACCATCAGCCAGCCATGAGCAGCCAGATCTGTCAACCAGCCATGAGCAGCCAGACCCGTCAGCCAGCCATGAGCAGCCAGACCCGTCAGCCAGCCATGAGCAGCCAGATCCGTCAGCCAGCCATGAGCAGCCAGACCCGTCAGCCAGCCATGAGCAGCCAGACCCGTCAGCCAGCCATGAGCAGCCAGATCCGTCAGCCAGCCATGAGCAGCCAGATCCGTCAGCCAGCCATGAGCAGCCAGACCCGTCAGCCAGCCATGGGCAGCCAGATCCGTCAGCCAGCCATGAGCAGCCAGATCCGTCAGCCAGCCATGAGCAGCCAGATCCGTCAGCCAGCCATGAGCAGCCAGATCCGTCAGCCAGCCATGAGCAGCCAGATCCGTCAGCCAGCCATGAGCAGCCAGATCCGTCAGCCAGCCATGAGCAGCCAGATCCGTCAGCCAGCCATGAGCAGCCAGAACCGTCAGCCGGCCATGAGCAGCCAGATCCGTCAGCCGGCCATGAGCAGCCAGATCCGTCAGCCGGCCATGAGCAGCCAGATCCGTCAGCCGGCCATGAGCAGCCAGATCCGTCAGCCAGCCATGAGCAGCCAGATCCGTCAGCCAGCCATGAGCAGCCAGATCCGTCAGCCAGCCATGAGCAGCCAGAGCCGTCTAGCCAGGATCCGCCAGAGCCGTCCAGCCAGGATCCGCCAGAGCCGTCCAGCCAGGATCCGCCAGAGCTGTCCAGCCAGGATCCGCCAGAACCGTCTAGCCAGGATCCGCCAGAGCCGTCCAGCCAGGATCCGCCAGAGCCGTCCAGCCAGGATCCGCCAGAGCCGTCCAGCCAGGATCCGCCAGAGCCGTCCAGCCAGGATCCGCCAGAGCCGTCCAGCCAGGATCCGCCAGAGCCGTCCAGCCAGGATCCGCCAGAGCCGTCCAGCCTGGATCCGCCAGAGCCGTCCCGCCAGGATCCGCCAGAGCCGTCTCGCCAGGATCCGCCAGAGCCGTCCCGCCAGGATCCGCCAGAGCCAGCCAGCCAGGATCCGCCATCTAGTCAGGTACTGCCCCTTAGCCCGGTGCTGCCCCTTAGTCCGGTGCTGCCCTTTAGCCCGGTGCTGCCCCTTAGTCCGGTGCTGCCCCTGAGTCCGGTACTGCCCCTGAGTCCGGTACTGCCCTTTAGTCCGGTACTGCCCCGTAGTCCGGTGCTGCCCCTTAGTCCGGTGCTGTCCCTTAGCCCGGTGCTGCCCCTTATCCCGGTGCTGCCCCTTATCCCGGTGCTGCCCCTTAGGCCGATGCTGCCCCTTAGTCCGGGGTTGCCCCTTAGTCCAGGTGGGGTTAGGTGGAGGGTGGTCATTAGGAGGAGGCTACCGAAGCAGGTTGTGACTGTGGTGGGGTGGGGATCACGACCGGGGCCAGAGCCGCCACCATGGACAGACGCCCACCCAGACCCTCCCCTAGTCCTGATGTTGGTGCGCCCGGAGTTCGCACCTTTAGGGGGGGGTACTGTGACACTCTGGCTCTATGGACGTTTATATTGAGCCAGGGTTGTTCATTTTCATGTGTTTGGGTGTATTTCATTTGGTGGTGTTGGGGATGGGTGAGTTTCATTTTGTTTGTGTCATGTGGTGATTGGTCGATGACTCCCAATCGGAGGTAACGAGTGTCAGCTGTCGGCTCGTTATCTCTGATTGGGAGCCATATATATTCTGTATGTTTTCTCCTTTGTGTTGTGGGTTATTGTTTCTTTGTTGCTGTTAGTCGTATTTCAGTTTAGAACTTCACGTATCGTCATTTGTTGTTTTCTTCGTGGTTGCTTTAAGTTAATAAAGTCATCATGTTCACTCGCAACGCTGCGCATTGGTCTCCTCCTTTCGACGATCGTGACAGTTAGAGTCCTTTGTAGAAGCCCTATCAGTAAAAATAAGCCATAACTGATTAAGGGAGTGATAACACTCTAGAGGAGAAGTACAAATTAAGGAGGTTCAGTCCTCTGATAGTTAGAGTACCTTGGTGAAGAGAGAAGTAGTCCTTTGTGAATTACTCAAAACGGGCAGGAGAGAGTGAAAACCATAACTAATACAGTAGCTACCATTTAACATATTGGATTATAGAACCAATGACTAAATAGACAAACTTTTTTTAAAGATCAAGGTGGGGATTTGATTCAAATATTTAATTACTAATATTGCATGAACTAATAAAAACAATGGGGAGCCAATTCAGTAGACCGGTATCTGGCAAGACAATCACAATTAAGAATAAATCAGAGCTTGATTTACCTCAAAGAGAACGAAAGGAAATGACGAAATTATTGCAGACAAATCCGCATCTAAAATATAAAAGTATCGAAAATCAGACACCGTGCGAATGGATGTTAAGTAAATTAGGGTTTTTCTATGTGGAACCATATCTCAGTGATTTATCAGCATGGACAGATAATGAGTATCCTCAAGAAGGTATTTTTAAAAGGGATAAGTTACAGCGCGAAAATATATCATTGACAATATCGCAGTAAACAACATGAAATGGGATTTTGATTATATGAAAGAGGCGTATAAAGCATGGGATTTAATGAGCGCACGATGGCCTGGAAATATAATTAATAAGGAGAAAAAGTCCGCTAATGAAGTTAAGTAATTGGGCAATGGAACAACATAGGCTACCTTATGAACAAAGAGCAGAAATAAATTTTTATCTGAAGGGTGCATAATAATTTATAGAAATATGTATGATAATTTTATATATATTTGGATAATACGTTTTGATATAGAACAGAAGTAGGTCATGGAATATCGCAGGGTGGTATTGAGAGCGGGATGGTATTTTAGAAAGCCGGGGTTTCTGGAAGGTTAGAGAACCGTAGAGGATCCCATGACAGGACGGGCAGTGTCCGGGAAACTAAAGTCTGTTTTTTGGTTCTGCTGGGATTATGTTTGAAGAAGCTGATTTGTGGTGATGGAGAATGGAGAAAAACACGAATGGATTGGTTGATGTAAGTACCTAAGGATTTCTAACGTTCTATATGGATTCTGTGAATATATAAAATTAATCATATTTTTATGTGTGTGTAATCGATGATTAGAGATTTGATAAAGTAATAATTGGAATAATATTCATATACTAATTTGCGAACCCGAACGTAGATGTACGTCAGGGGTGGGAAACGATAAATAAAAGTTTTCTGTGTTGGTGCCGTTTATGGATCATTTGATAGAGATAAGGTTAAGCATTATATGACTTGTTCTGTGTTACTGACTAAAATCTGGGTTTCTGAGTGTAATTTAACTGTTGGTATGTGTTGCTTAGACAAATACTGCAGCCAGTGTTTGTTTTGTGATGTAGAATGGACGATTTAGCAGCTTGCTTGGTTTAAATTGAAAGACTCATTTATTCAACATGAATAGCGGAACGATTTCAAGGTAATATATTGCTGAAGGAACCTACTGAGAAGGGGGTTGTAATTTAAAATACTCAATTGAATATGGATATGAATTGAATATATGCTTGTCAACTGCAGGAAGTGTTTGTTTTATTACCTGTAGTCTACTCAAAAGGGACTGTTACCTATAGATAATGGATTCTAATAATAGTGCATAAGCAATTGCGATAGAGCCGTGCCCATGGGATCATGGGGTGATAGATGGAGATGGATGTTAATTATTGCTTGATAATACAAGGCTGCTACAGCAATCTAGTATTATGAGAGTTGTCAAGTTAGTTTTTTTTACCTTACGATAGGTGTAAATGCAGAACATTGTTTGAGAATGTTTTGTATTTTTTATCTACTAGTAAGAATAGAAGAGTTTCAGTTTTAGTCTGCGAGTGTTAGCGACTGGGGCTTGCTGAACTCGAGCAGGCTGTAAGGGACATAATGGGTTAAGTTTGGTGTAGTGGGATCACTGGTTGCAATGATTGGATTATCCGAAAGGGGTTATGGGTTTGTTTATTTTATAAGGTGTATTTTCCCCTTAATTGAACAAGGTATTATCTGATGTGTCTTGAGTAGGATTCTTTCTTCCAGGATTGATGGAAGTCCCCTACATGTATGTATGCATGTATGTTAAGGGAGATGTAGGAGACCACGTCTCAAACAACATTTTAATAGATGCTTGGGCTAAAATATCACTGATTCCTTATGCTGAGAAATTGACTATATTTGCGACAGGAAAAAGTATTACATTTAGTGGGGTTGGAGAATCCTTGCGAGAGTCAAAGACAGTGGATTCTAAACTTTGTATCGCGCCGCATTTCAACTATCGTTACATGGTGTGAATTTGAGGGTTTTTTGTTGTAGTGAATTGTTATGGGTGTCGAATGACGAGAACACTGATAGGCTAGACCATCATCACATTAGTAAACTATTTTGGTAGAGAGGGGCCACAAGGCATGAGGGAAAGTACAACCAGAGAAACAAGAGATAACATATTTGGGGGTTTTGATTTTGGAAGTCACAAAGCATATTGAACGTGATCGAGTAGGAACAATGCGACTCAGGAAAAACCTAGGGGTATTAATCTCATGAGACTTTATTTTGTTTTATTCTACACTAGATTATGGAATTGACAAAAGGGAGGAGGAATCACAAGTAATGTTCTTGAGGGTTTTCTGAGTTAAGAGAAACAGAGATGTAGACTGGTAAATTCAATGGAAAGTAAGAATTTCGAATTTGAATTGTTTGGACTGGTTAAGAGTAAGCAAAATGGAAACTAATGAAATGTGCACTTTTTCTTTCAGGAGAATGGGGATAGTGATTTTCTCTCTCTTTGAAATGTTTCCCGAGACTATTGTCTTTGGAGAGTGATTAGTGAAATTAAGTATAAAGGTGTCCGGAGTAGGCAGTGAAGGGAGCTACCAAATAAAACAATGGCCTGGCCATTTTCCTTTCTTTATTTTTGTTTTTTTACCACATGGTTTGCAAATAACCACACACAATACACTTGTTATGTATATTTGGTAGTGGTGTTAAAACATGTTTGACTCACTGAGTGGACTATTTCATTTCGTTTAGTGGGTTTTCACGGGTTAGTGCTGAGGTATCTGTCACAAACGTTGAGAGACGGGTCAGACCAGGGTGCAGCGTGAAAAGCGTACATGTTTATTTAACTCAATAAACATAACCAAAACAAGAAACAACGTAACGTGAGGTCCACAGGCTATACACATACAAGCCTAACACGGAACAAGATCCCACAACTAAGGTAGGCAAACAGGCTACTTAAGTATCCCCAATCAGAGACAACGAGCGACAGCTGCCTCTGATTGGGAATCACACTCGGCCAAACCTAGAAATACACATCTAGATCCTAAACATAGAAATTCTAACATAGATCCTCACGCCCTGACCAAACCAACTAAAGACAACAGGCCTCTCAAGGCCAGGGCGTGACAGTATCTTAAAGGGACACACACATGGAATTTTTTGAAGTTTTATTTTCTGAGTGAGTTTTAATTAAACATATGTGATTTATTTTCGATAAGAACTGTACTAAGGACTTACTGTACACAATAATCCTATAGATGATTAGGACAGAGAGAGAGCGCTAGCCCTGAATGAGGGACACGTGTCACTAGTCAATTTTACTATTCCTTGAATTACATTATGGGATACAATTAAGTTAAGATGTTATCAGGGATTGTCATTCTAAATTGATTTGTTATTTTGATTTAACAGGAAGTGTTGTTGTTTTGTTTTTTTGGGTGCATGAATCACGATGCGAGTCATGTGTCCAAAGGGGGAATTACCGTTCCCCTTGGGCCTATTGGTAAATATGCAAATTGTATTAAGAATATGAGCAGTAGTAATTCATGTGTTTTGGGTTAGATAGGAATGTTTTATGTGCACATGTATTCGTGGCAGGAGACAAAGTACAAACGGGGCCTGTCTCTGAAACTAATGGACTACAACAAGCTGCAAGAATGTGCACTTCCTAATCTCAAGGCTTCTCCTGACTGAGAAGACATAGTACAGTAGCATACTGTGACTCACATAACAATGTTCTTAAGACTCTCTTCCCACGGGTGAAGGCTTCTCTGCCCAACCTAGCAGGAGAATCTGAGCATTGTCTGTGCCCTGCAGACTTTGTGGCGGTAAAAGATTTCGGATCCTGTGACTCTGCGGTGTAGTTGATTGGGTGATAAGGGGAGTATATTAGAAATTGGTATTAAGAATAATTGGTAGAACATCATAATTTGTCATATAGTCAATGCTTATATGGATTTCTTGGATTAGAAATGAACTCAACTAAACTGTTATGTTCTGTCTTCACTCGAGGTTACTACAGAGGGTGTCTTGATGCATAGCAGGGATAATTTGGTCAAGAACGGTGTGAACCTCAAAACCCCCTCTAAACCGTCTGAAGATGAGCAACAAAGGCGTTGAATACGGTCCTGTCCAGCACCACTTCTACCTGCAACCGGTGTACAGCATCCCATCGAAGCTATCAACTGCTTTTCTCTCATACTTGTCTCTCGGGAGTGTGACACAAGTCCACGTGGAGTAAGCATGAAGAGAGATCCGTTCCAAAACATTTCTCATGATGCTGGTATACTGGTTGGCAAATGGACGAGACAGAATGGGGGGTAGAGATGGTAGCTGCACGGATGAGACATTGAAATTGGGACATTGTCATGGGCAATCCAAGTTGAACTATGAAGCTGTCTGAAGAACATAATGAAGAGACGCCAGAAGATTGAGTGCCGGGGAAGGACGGGGTGTCAGCTGTGTCCATGATTAATTTGGACTTCTCTAAATTTGGTAATTTGGGTATGAGGTTAATGTAGGAGGTATATGCAGTACACTGTGAAATTTGTAGTAATTCGGATTAGGAATGCATTGTGATAATGATCTGTAGTTATTCTCATGATGAGGAAGGTAATACTAGAATTCTGAATAGTTATACTGTATGTTAATATAAGTGTACATTCTGACAGTGGTAATGTGTGCTAAGTTGAGGGGTTTTAATTTTGAGTGGTAGGACCAATGTGAATCACTAAGAATTGTCATTCTAACTTTAGTTGGAATAATTAATTTCATTTTGGTTATGATTTATAAGATGACTGAGTGATTTAAGTCATTAGTATATATTAGTAACTATTTTCAGCATGCCGTGGTATTGCTTATACAATCGCAAGATATCTACATTTACGTCATTTAGCAGACGCTCTTATCCAGAGCGACTTACAGTTAGTGCATACATTATTATTTTTTATTTTCATACTGGCCCCCCGTGGGAATCGAACCCACAACCCTGGCGTTGCAAACGCCATGCTCTACCAACTGAGCTACCTATTATGGTTGTTTTAACCATAATACCTTAAATAGGTATTATGGTTAAAACAACATTACATTAGTTTTAATATGTTAAGATACACACATGATTTATTTTGAGTAGAAACTTTTGAATCTTACTGTTATATCATGAACATGTTGATTTTTATGTCACAGTATTCATATAGTAGTAACTATATACGTTTGAAGTATTCGGAGGTATTGATATGGGACAATTAATTCCCAGAGAGGGGAGATTGATGTGGATTTTTTGATTTGTAGATTGGTACATATGTGTTGCTAGGCAAGAATTTAATTGGTTCATCTCACTGGGTTTGGTGTGTGTGACATAGGAATGTTTATGCTATTTTCATCTGACCTGACCTCGGGTTGAATTCCTCGCTCCTAACTAAAACAAGGCTATCCTGATTTATCAGTGATTGAAACCAGAGTGTTATCCTTTGCCTCTATCCTAAGGCATATTCCTGGAATGGCGGCAGGGTTGAACAGAGTTCAGATTAAACAGAGTACCCACTCAGATCTCAGCTATGATAAATGAACCTTCTGTATTTGATGTGTGTGTAAAGGGACGACATAGAGACAAGTTTTCAGCAAATTGATATTGGGTTTTTGAGAGCTTCTTAATGTCTCATGATGTTTGAGGATATGGGAGAAAAATATTGCATTTCTAAACTGGGAATCCTACCGATTCCAGTTTTTTTTGGGGGGTGTTGTGGAAAAATATAAGGGCTAATCTTCATCCACTATTCAGGGGAATATGTGGAGTACTTTAAACTATCTTCTTTATGTGGTTCAGCCTGTTGAATTTATCCATAAAAACATTATGGGACGATTTAGAAGGGAGACTTCAGAATTTATGGGTTATGTAAATTTAAGGAATTTGGATCCGATTGATTTGGCTACTAGATGCTATGCAATGCCCCGAGATTTTAGAATATTTACACGTACTCAGTTAGTTTTTAAGACTATTTTTGGGAATACGGAATTACAATATTCCAATCCTTATCTCATAGTATTGATGTGTCATGATGTTGCTAGAGTGGCTAATGCAACAGTCTTGGGTTTTCAAGCAATTGGGTATGAAATGGCACTCATTAGACAATATTCAATTGATAATTGCATAGCATTGGATGCTATTACAACAGCTAAAGGGGGAGTGTATGCAATTATAGGGGGTGATGCATGTTGTACATACATACCATCAGAATCGGAAGGTCTTGGGAATTTAACTAAAGCTATGGGAAATGTTAGAGAAATACAGGATAGAATTAGGAATAAGAATAGAGATGCAACGATATTAGAGGAATATAGCAATTTGAACGCTATTGAAGTCTTTTCAAGGTTTTTTAGTGGTAATTCAATAGGAACATGGATGGCAAGCGTTCTAAGTCCCCTAGTGGCCATAGTACTTATTGTAGCCATATTTATGGGGTGTTGTTTTCCCATATTTCGGGGATTGATTTGAGATCTGTACAAACGATTACTAACATGCCAGTGATTACAGCTAGAGATGTATCAGTCAATATTAATGCAAGGAGGGAAAGTACAAATTCTTCATCTATATCATCTTATTCAAGTGTAGAGTCCATTGATAATGTTGATTGAGGATTGGGGAATGTGATGTTGGAATTGTATAACGTTGGATAAGGTTTACAGGATTGGAAATGTGGAAACGGGACTACCTCAATCGATCAGATAGCACCCCAATGTGACAATAGAAAAATGTAGGCTTTCTATGAATGAAGAATGAATATTGAAATTATTTTTATTGTGTTATATTCATTTATTTATATTATAGTCTACATGTAACTTAGGAATAGTAATGTATCAATGTATTTTCTTGGAAGATGTCATGATGTTAAACATTCATTTCTATATATGTTTTTCTTGTTAGCCTGTCTAAAGGGATGGGTATAGTTGAAAATGATGTATACAAGTGTGTTATTTACAATATACAGTGGGGGGGAAAAGTATTTAGTCAGCCACCAATTGTGCAAGTTCTCCCACTTAAAAAGATGAGAGAGGCCTGTAATTTTCATCATAGGTACACGTCAACTATGACAAACAAATTGAGGAAAAAAATCCAGAAAATCACATTGTAGGATTTTTAATGAATTTATTTGCAAATTATGGTGGAAAATAAGTATTTGGTCACCTACAAACAAGCAAGATTTCTGGCTCTCACAGACCTGTAACTTCTTCTTTAAGTGGCTCCTCTGTCCTCCACTCGTTACCTGTATTAATGGCACCTGTTTGAACTTGTTATCAGTATAAAAGACACCTGTCCACAACCTCAAACAGTCACACTCCAAACTCCACTATGGCCAAGACCAAAGAGCTGTCAAAGGACACCAGAAACAAAATTGTAGACCTGCACCAGGCTGGGAAGACTGAATCTGCAATAGGTAAGCAGCTTGGTTTGAAGAAATCAACTGTGGGAGCAATTATTAGGAAACGGAAGACATACAAGACCATTGATAATCTCCCTCGATCTGGGGCTCCACGCAAGATCTCACCCCGTGGGGTCAAAATGATCACAAGAACGGTGAGCAAAAATCCCAGAACCACACGGGGGGACCTAGTGAATGACCTGCAGAGAGCTGGGACCAAAGTAACAAAGCCTACCATCAGTAACACACTACGCCGCCAGGTAACTCAAATCCTGCAGTGCCAGACGTGTCCCCCTGCTTAAGCCAGTACATGTCCAGGCCCGTCTGAAGTTTGCTAGAGTGCATTTGGATGATCCAGAAGAGGATTGGGAGAATGTCATATGGTCAGATGAAACCAAAATATAACTTTTTGGTAAAAACTCAAATCGTTGTGTTTGGAGGACAAAGAATTCTGAGTTGCATCCAAAGAACACCATACCTACTGTGAAGCATGGGGGTGGAAACATCATGCTTTGGGGCTGTTTTTCTGCAAAGGGACCAGGACGACTGATCCATGTAAAGGAAAGAATGAATGGGGCCATGTATTGTGAGATTTTGAGTGAAAACCTCCTTCCATCAGCAAGGGCATTGAAGATGAAACGTGGCTGGGTCTTTCAGCATGACAATGATCCCAAACACACCGCACGGGCAACAAAGGAGTGGCTTCGTAAGAAGCATTTCAAGGTCCTGGAGTGGCGTAGCCAGTCTCCAGATCTCAACCCCATAGAAAATCTTTGGAGGGAGTTGAAAGTCTGTGTTGCCCAGCGACAGCCCCAAAACATCACTGCTCTAGAGGAGATCTGCATGGAGGAATGGGCCAAAATACCAGCAACAGTGTGTGAAAACCTTGTGAAGACTTACAGAAAACGTTTGACCTGTGTCATTGCCAACAAAGGGTATATAACAAAGTATTGAGAAACTTTTGTTATTGACCAAATACTTATTTTCCACCATAATTTGTAAATAAATTCATAACAAATCCTACAATGTGATTTTCTGGAGAAAAAAATTCTCAATTTGTCCGTCATAGTTGACGTGTACCTATGATGAAAATTACAGGCCTCTCTCATCTTTTTAAGTGGGAGAACTTGCACAATTGGTGGCTGACTAAATACTTTTTTCCCCCACTGTATGTATGGTCTATGTGGGATTTTTCCTTATTTTTAAGTAAGGTTTTGCCTACAATAGATACAGTTGAAGTCGGAAGTTTACATACACTTTGGTTGGAGTCATTAAAACTCGTTTTTTCAACCACTCCACAAATTTCTTGTTAACAAACTATAGTTTTGGCAAGTCGGTTAGGACATCTACTTTGTGCATGACACAAGTCATTTGTACAACAATTGTTTACAGACAGATTATTATTTCACTTATAATTCACTGTATGACAATTCCAGTGGGTCAGAAGTTTACATACACTAAGTTGACTGTGCCTTTAAACAGCTTAGAAAATTCCAGAAAATTATATCATGGCTTTAGAAGCTTCTGATAGGCTAATTGACATAATTTGAGTCAATTGGAGGTGTACCTGTGGATGTATTTCAAGGTCTACCTTCAAACTCAGTGCCTTTTTGCTTGACATCATGGGAAAATCCAAAGAAATGAGCCAAGACCTCAGAAAATAAATTGGGGCTTTCCTCTGACAACGCCTAGTATAAAGATCCTGGATGGCAGGGAGTTTGGCCCCAGTGATGTACTGGGCCGTATGCACTACCCTCTGTAGTGCGGTCGGATATGATTAAGACCTTTAAACAGATCAACATTCACAAGGCCGCAGGGCCAGACAGATTACCAGGACGTGTACTCAGAGCATGCGCTGACCAACTGGCAATTTTCTTCACTGACATTTTCAACCTCTCCCTGACTGAGTCTGTAATATCTACATGTTTCAAGTAGAACACCATAGTCCCTGTGCCCAAGAACGCCAAGGTAACCTACCTAAATGACTACCGCCCCGTAGCACTCACGTCTGTGGCTATAAAGTGCTTTGAAAGGCTGGTCATTGCTCACATCAACACCATCATCCCAGAAACCCTAGACCCACTACAATTCGCATACCGTCCCAACAGATGCACAGATGATGCAATCTCTATTGCGCTTCACACTGCCCTTTCCCACCTAGACAAAAGGAACATCTAGGTGAGAATGCTGTTCATTGAATACAGCTCAGCGTTCAACACCACAGTGCCCTCAAAGCTCATCACTAAGCTAAGGACCCTGGGACTAAACACCTTCCTCTGCATGTGGATTCTGGAGTTCCTGACAGGCTGCCCACAGGTGGTAAGTGTAGGCAACAACACATCTGCCACGCTAATCCTCAACACGTAGGCCCCTCAGGGATGCAGGCTTAGTCCCCTCCTGTACTCCCTGTTCACCCACGACTGTGTGGTCACGAATGACTCCAACACCGTCATTAAGTTTGCTGACTACTCAATGGTGGTAGGCCTAATCACCAACAACGATGAGACAGCCTATAGGGAGGAGGTCAGAGACCTGGCAGTGTGGTACCAGGACAACAACCTCTCCCTCAAGGTAAACAAACAAAGGAGCTGATCGTGGACTACAAGAAAAGGAGGGCCTTGCACGCCCCCATTCACATCAACAGGGCTGTAATGGAGCAGGTCGAGAGCTTCAAGTCCCTAGTGTCCACATCACTAAAAACCTATCATGGTCCAAACACACCAAGACAGTAGTGAATAGGGCACGACAAGGCCTATTCCCTCTCAGGAGACTGACAAGATTTGGCATGGGTCCTCAGATCCTCAAAAGGTTCTACAGCTAAACCATCGAGAGCATCCTGAGTGGTTGCATCACTGCCTGGTATGGCAACTGCTTGGCATCCGACCACAAGGCGCTACAGGGGGTAGTGCGTACATCCCAGTACATCACTGGGGCCAAGCTTCCTGCCATCCAGGACATCTATACCAGGCGATGTCAGAGGAAGGCCCTAAATAGACTGTTCTCTCTGCTACCGCACGGCAAGCGGTACCGGAGCGCCAAGTCTGTAAGGGTTGGTGTGAGGTTTGACCCAGGTGCGGTGCAGGATATACAGTAGGCAGTGATGGTGAAACAAGGATCTTTACTTGTGGTCCCGAAGCCAAAATACAAAATAACAGACGCATCACGATAAAAAGAAATGCAGAGCAAATAAGTCTCCAAAACCGTCTGACAGCCAAAATACGAAATACTACCTACAACTGAAACAAATAACGAAATAGGGAGAACACTTCTCAAGTACCTGTACATAGGTCTCCGATCAGACACTGAGTAGTACTGCTGGACATAGAGAAACTAACAGAGAAAACTGAGCAAGGGAACACAGGGAAGTGAGGGCATAAATACACAGGTAGACACAGGTGACACCAATAGGATACTGATTAGTCCAGACTGTGAGTGAGGAGGTGCCTAAGGTTGTTGGAGGATGACACCTAGTGGGTCGCTCCAGAAACGCAACCCCCTCCTGTAACGGTGACGGAATGTTGTTATCAGACCTGGGTCCAGAATGTCCCTCCTGGGCACCCAGGACCACTCCTCCGGCCCATAACCCTCCCAGTCCACCAGAAATTGGAGACCCCTCCCCACCCGCCGGCAGTTCAGGAGATCCGGTCCACAGTAAAAGCCGGCTGTCCTCCGACGAGGCACAGCGGGGGAACAGGACGAGGAGGGGGAGCCAAGGGACAGGTGGTGACGGGCTTGAGGAGGGACACATGGAATGTGGGATGAACCCGCATGGTGGGGGGAAGTTGCAGGCGGTAGGCCACTGGGTTGACTCGCCAGACCACTCTGAATGGCCGACGAACCGGGGGGACAGCTTCCTAGACTCCACGCGGAGGAGAACCACACCCTCTGTCCCGGGTGAAAAACCGGGACCAGGCGATGCCTGCGGTTGGCCTGATGTTGAGACCTGAACGAGGCCCGCTTAAGCGCTGCCCGTACCAGCCTCCAGGTGTGGCGACAGCAACTGATGTGGGCCTGGTCCGATGGGACCGCCGCCTCCTCCTCTTGCTCTGGGAATAGGGGAGGTTGGTACTTGTATTGGCACTGGAAGGGGGACAGGCCGGTGGACGAGCAGAGAAGGGTGTTGTGGGCATACTCCGCCCACGCCAGTCACTGACTCCATGTAGCTGGGTTGCTGGAGGTGTAGCACCTCAGCACCCCCTCCAGATCCTGGTTGACGCGCTCCGTCTGCCCGTTTGACTGGGGATGGAAGCCGGAAGACAAGCTGACGGAGGCGCCGAGGCAGGTGGCGAATGCCTTCCAGAACTTGGAGGCAAACTGAGGGCCTCGATCAGACACAACATCTTGGGGAAGGCCGTGGACCCGGAAAACGTGCTGCACCACCAACTTAGCCGTCTCCTGGGCTGACGGGAGTTTGGGAAGGGGAATGAAACGGTCGATAACCGGTCCACAACGACCAGGGTGACTGTGTATCCATCAGTGGGGATAGGGCGGAGCTGCCACGAAGGCACGCGTATCCCCCTCAGCAGATGGCCACCAGAACCTCCTACGCAGGAACTCCAACGTCTTGGCGCTCCCCGGATGGCTGGTGAGGTCGGACGCGTGCACCCACTGAAGCAGTCGCGAGCGCGCAGCCTTGGGTACGTACATCCTCCCCGATGGACCTCCGCCCGTATCTGGCTCCCGCCGTAGCGCTGCATTAACCAGCATATCGATTGCCCACGAAAATGGTGCAGCAATCAGGGCGTTGGGGACAATGGGGTCGTCCCTCTACACCAGGTCCACGGGGTTGAGCGCATCAAGCTTGGCGTTCTTTGACCCCGGATGGTATGAGATGGTGAACTGGAACCTGGTGAAGAACAACGCCCACATGGCCTGGCGCGAGTTGAGCTACTTGGCCCCCTGAATGTAGGCTAAGTTCTTCTGGTCCGTCCATACGACAAATGGATGGGTGGCCCCCTCTAGCCAATGCCTCCACTCCCCCAGGGCGAGCTTGACCGCTAGCAACTCACGGTTCCCCACGTCGTAATTCCGCTCCGCCAGGGACAGCCGACGGGAGAAAGACATGCAGGTGTGAGTCTTACCGTCAGTGAGGAACCACTGGGACAGGATTGCTCCCACCGCAACATCTGAAGCATCCACCTCCACAATGAAAGGCAGGGACGGATCAAGATGCCCTAGGACAGGGGCGGATGTAAAGCGTCGCTTAAGCACATCAAATGCGTTCCCCGCTTTCGGGTCCTGGCAAGGGGGCGCACGCTCGTCTGAGTGAGGGCTGTCAGGGGAGCGGCTAGGGAGCTACGTTTGCGAATAAATCACCTATAAAAATTAGCAAACCCTAAAAACCGCTGTAGTTGCTTGAGGGATGAGGGTTGGGGCCAATCCAGTACCACGCTGACCTTGGCTGGGTCCATCCGTAGGTCCCCCTGGGTGACGATGAACCCCAGGAAGGAGACTGTCTCTGTGTGGAACACGCACTTCTCCGCTTTGACGTAGAGCTGGTGACGGAGAAGGCGTTGGAGGACCTGCCGAATGTACTGCTGGTGTTCACTCATGTCCTTTGAGAATATTAGGATGTCATCTAAATACACAAAGACACTGTAGTCGAAGGAGGTCCCAGAGCATGTCATTGACCAATGCCTGGAACACCGCAGGCACGTTGGCTAGACCAAACAGCATGACTTGGTACTCGTAATGCCCACTGGTTGTGTTAAAAGCCGTCTTCCACTCGTCCCCCTCCCGAATCCTCACCAGGTTGTAGGCACTGCGTAATTCCAGCTTGGTGAAGAACTGGGCTCCTTGCAACGACTCGAATGCCGTCGTCATCAGGGGGAGTGGATAGCGGTTCTTAACCGTGATGTTGTTGAATGGTCGGTAATCAATGCACGGCCGCTGCCCACCGTCCTTTTTCCCCACGATGAAGAATCCCGTACCTGCGGGAGAGGTAGAGGGACGGATGTGACCCTCGACGAGTGCCTCGTCGATATACTCCCTCATGGCCAGCGTCTCCGGCCGGGACAAGGAAAACAATCGCCCTTGTGTGGGCATGACGCCCGGCAGGATATCAATAGCGCAGTAGTATGGCCTGTGAGGTAGGCCCTTGGCACGCATCTTACTAAACACCTCCCCCATGCCTGCCAGGTCTGGACCGGTGACGGAGTCTGTAGCCACCGTCCTCCTGGTGGCAACCGCCACTAGGGCGGTAGGCAGTTCGGAGTGCAGGACCTGGGGAAGAGGTGAGGACTGGTAGGGGTGCCCGAGGATGAGGGGACACTCCGGAGAGTCCACAATGAAAAACTGGACATCCTCCCATAGCCCCCCGCCACCCGGACACACATGGGGACAGTGCGCCGGGGGATGAAGCCCAACCCCAACGACCGGCCATCCAGGCCCATGACCAGAACCGGCTCGGAGAGGTTCCGCATCCATCAGGTTTCCCGCGGCCTCAGAATCCACCAGTGCATGCAGACGACGCGCAGCATGGGCCCACTGAACCCTGACGGGGAGAAAAGTCTGGGAGTCTCTGGAGTTGGGGTTTCAGTTCCGGCTAGCTAGCACCCTACCCAATACTAGCGAGCCCTCCCGTTTCCTGGCTTCTCCGGGCATGAGTCGCAGTGGTGACCTGCCTGGCCACAGTACAGGCAACGTCACTGGCGCAGACGCCTCTGCCTCTCCATCCTGGACAAGCGCGCCGCCCCCAGCTGCATAGTCTCCTCCTGAGGCATCTCCTCCCTGAATCGTCGGAAAGCCTCTGAGTTGATAGGGGGACGCGGAGGCGCGCCTTGCGTCATCCCTCACTCATGCGCCTCTCACAACGCCGATTGTCTACCCGCACCGAGAGTTTGACGAGGCCGTCCAGTCGCTTAGGCAGCTCCTCGAAAGAGGGTTTGTCCTTCATCCCCTCCAATAGCACCTGAACGTAAAGGACGACCAGGGCGGCCTCCTCCCATCCTGCCTCTCGAGCCCGGGGCCGGAACTCCACGGAGTAGTCCACCACCAAATGGTCATCCTGCCGACAGGTCGTGAGCCGCCTCCCGGCCTCGTTCCCCCACCACCTGAGAGGTGTCGAACACCTTGCGTAGCTCCCGGGTGAATTGGTAGGAGTCGGAGCATGCCGGAGTTTGGCTCTCCCACTCCGCGGTAGCCCAGGAAAGGGCCCGACCCATCAACAGAGTGATGATGTAGGCCACCCGGCCCTGCTCCGTCGGGAAGGAGGAGGGTTGTAGGCTGAATACCAGGGAACACTGGGTGAGGAATTCCCTGCAGCCCTCTGGACGTCTGTCATACCTCTCCAGAGGGGGTAGGCGGGGTTCCCGTGATGTCGGCTGCCGGGGCTGGTCGGGTGTCCACCCGGCTCTGCACGGCGATCGTCAGCTGGCGGAGGTTCTCGAACGATCTGCTGCAGGCTGCGGTCGTGTTGGTTCAGCATAGCTCCCTGTGTTGCCAATGCGACCGATACTGTGCTGCCTCCGCTGGGTCCATATTGGCTCAGTTTTCTGTAAGGGTTGGTGTGAGGTATGACCCAGGTGCGGTGCAGGATATACAGTAGGCAGTAGGCAGAGATGGTGATACAAGGATATTTACTGATGGTCCCGAAGCCAAAAATACAAAATAGGGGACTTATCACAATAAAAGAAAGGCGGAGCAAATATGTCTCCAAAACTGTCTGACAGCCAAAATACGAAATACTACCTACGACTGAAACAAATAACGAAACAGGGAGAACACTTCTCAAGTACCTGTACATAGGTCTCCGATCAGACACTGAGTAGTACTGCTGGACATAGAGAAACTAACAGAGAAAACTGAGCAAGGGAACACAGGGAAGTGAGGGCTTAAATGCACAGGTGAACAGTTAGACACAGGTGACACCAATAGGATACTGATTAGTCCAGACTGTGAGTGAGGAGGTGCCTAAGGTTGTCGGAGGATGACACCTAATGGTTCGCTCCGGAACTGCGACCCCCTCCTGTAACACAAGTCTAGGTCCAAAAGTCTCCATAACAGCTTCTAACCTCAAGCCATAAGACTGCTAAACAGTTAATCAAATTAATGTCCTCGGTTGCAACACTCACTACCGAGTTTCCAAACTGCCTCTGGAAACATGTCAGCACAATAACTATTTGTCAGGAGCATCATAAAATGGGTTTCCATGGCTGAGCAGCCGCACACAAGCCTAAGATCACCATGCACAATGCCAAGTGTCGGCTGGAGTGGTGCAAAGGTCGCCGCCATTTGGTCTGGAGCAGTGGAAATGCGTTCTCTGTAGTGATGAATCACACTTCCCCACCTTGCAGTCCGACGGACGAATCTGGGTTTGCGGATGCCAGGAGAACACCACCTGCCCGAATGCATAGTGCCAACTGTAATGTTTGGTGGAGGAGGAATAATGGTCTGTTTTTCATGGTTCAGGCTAGTTCCAGTGAAGGGAAATCTTAACGCAACAACATGAATTACATTCTAGACAATTCTGTGCTTCCAACTTTGTGGCAACAGTTTGGGGAAGGCCCTTTCCTGTTTCAGCATGAAAATGACGCTGTGCACAAAGCAAGGTCCATACAGAAATGGTTTGTCGAGATCGGTGTGGAAGAACATGACTGGCCTGCACAGAGCCCTGACCTCAACCCTATCGAACACCTTTGGGATGAATTGGCCTAATCGCCCAAGATCAGTGCCTGACCTCACTAATGCTCATGTGGCTGAATGGAAGCAAGTCCCTGCAGCAATGTTCCAACATCTAGTGGAAAGCCTTCCCAGAGGAGTGGAGGCTGTTATAGAAGCAAATGGGGGACCAACTCCATATTAATACCCATGATTTTGGAATTAGATATTTGACAAGCAGGTGTTCACATACTTTTGGTCGTGTAGTGTAGTTCATGACATGGATGTTTGGAAACATCCCACTGACAAAATTGTACATGGGAAGGGAAATGCATATTAACATCTTCCTCAAATTAACCTTACCAATGTAAATTAGTTCCTTGAGTTGAGAGGACATTTCCAACTTCCTTAATATGTTATTACAGTGAGGGAAAAAAGTATTTGATCCCCTGCTGATTTTGTACGTTTGCCCACTGACAAAGAAATGATCAGTGTATAATTTTAATGGTAGGTTTATTTGAACAGTGAGAGACAGAATAACAACAAAAAAATCCAGAAAAACGCATGTCAAAAATGTTATAAATTGATTTGCATTTTAATGAGGGAAATAAATATTTGACCCCTCTGCAAAACATTACTTAGTACTTGGTGGCAAAACCCTTGTTGGCAATCACAGAGGTCAGACGTTTCTTGTAGTTACCCACCAGGTTTGCACACATCTCAGGAGGGATTATGATCCACTCCTCTTTGCAGATCTTCTCCAAGTCATTAAGGTTTCGAGGCTGACGTTTGTCAACTCGAACCTTCAGATTAACAACAAAAAAATCAATTCTAAATTGATTTGCATTTTAATGAGGGAAATAAGTCTTTGACCCCTTCTCAATCAGAAAGATTTCTGGCTCCCAGGTGTCTTTTATACAGGTAACGAGCTGAGATTAGGAGCACACTCTTAAAGGGAGTCCTGAAATCCTGCAGCGCCCGCAAGGTCCCCCTGCTCAAGAAAGCACATATACAGGGCCGTCTGAAGTTTGCCAATGAACATCTGAATGATTCGGAGGAGAACTGGGTGAAAGTGTTGTGGTCAGATGAGACCAAAATCGAGCTCTTTGGCATCAACTCAACTTGCCGTGTTTGGAGGATGAGGAATGCTGCCATGACCCCAAGAACACCATCCCCACCATCAAACATGGAGGTGGAAACATTATGCTTTGGGGGTGTTTTTCTGCTAAGGGGACAGGACAACTTCACCGCATCAAAGTGACAATGGACGGGGCCATGTACCGTCAAATCTTGGGTGAGAACCTCCTTCCCTCAGCCAGGGCATTGAAAATGGGTCGTGGATGGGTATTCCAGCATGACAATGACCCAAAACACACGGCCAAGGCAACAAAGGAGTGGCTCAAGAAGAAGCACATTAAGGTCCTGGAGTGGCCTAGCCAGTCTCCAGACCTTAATCCCATAGAAAATCTGTGGAGGGAGCTGAAGGTTCGAGTTGACAAACGTCAGCCTCGAAACCTTAATGACTTGGAGAAGATCTGCAAAGAGGAGTGGAACATAATCCCTCCTGAGATGTGTGCAAACCTGGTGGGCAACTACAAGAAACGTCTGACCTCTGTGATTGCCAACAAGGGTTTTGCCACCAAGTACTAAGTCATGTTTTGCAGAGGGGTCAAATATTTATTTCCCTCATTAAAATGCAAATCAATTTATAACATTTTTGACATGCGTTTTTCTGGATTTTTGTTGTTGTTATTCTGTCTCTCACTGTTCAAATAAACCTACCATTAAAATTATAGACTGATCATGTCTTTGTCAGTGGGCAAACGTACAAAATCAGCAGGGGATCAAATACTTTTTTCCCCTCACTGTACCTACCTACTACGGTACTTGATGTAGACTACCAGAATATGGTGCAGACTGTATGCATATATGATGTCAACCTGGGTCATCTATTATCCTGAAAGAAGTCCAGAGGTCTACTGTTTGGCATCTCAGAAAGAGACGCAAAGCTGCAATATGTCGAGCTTTCCACTTACATGAAGGTAAATAGGCTGCAGTTTTTTTCACTTTGTCGATCAATTGGATATTCCAGGTATGCCCTTGGTTAAAATGGCAAGTCAGTAGCCCATCCATGGAATGTGAATGTCGTTATTATAATGTAAAGCAAAGTGCCATTGAACTAAATGTTTTACTCGGGGACAGGGAACAGTTTCAAAGCAGTATTTGTGGCACAAGAAAACCTATGAATGTTCTGTGCTGTCAATACTGAAACAAGAAAGCCTTGGGTATCGTTCACACTATAAAGAAAGACTGAGATATCATTATGATTTTTTTGTCATTTAGCAGATGCTCTTATCCAGAGCGACTTACAGTTAGTGAGTGCATACATTTCCATACTGGCCCCCCGTGGGAAACGAACCCACAACCCTGGCGTTGCAAGCGCCATGCTCTACCAACTGAGCTACAGGGGACTACTCCTTGTTCGTGGACCTTTTACTTTATTCCTGATAACTTTGATCAAGTAATGTAATAAAAATGTAATCGAAACTATGGAAACATGTCTGTTCATGGACTTGAACATGAACTACACAGACAAATATGACGACGTCTCAGCCACTAGAGCAGAGCAGAACAGAGTACAGCAGAGGAGAGAAGGGTAGAGTAGAGCAGAGAGGAGAGGAGGAGAGTAGAGCTGAGGAAAGTACCCTAGAGCAGCTTTTCCCGACTCCGGTCCTCGAGTATCCCCAACAGCACACATTTTTGTTGTAGCCCCGGACAAGCATATATATTCTGCATGCTGAAGAGGCCAGAGGGAAGGGAGTGGTAGTGGGCATGACCAATGGCACGATTTTAGAGGCCCTCCTCTTGGCCGCAGAGACAACATTTTGCTGTTCTAAAGCAAATTTCATGCAATTCTACATGTTTTGCCATGGTGGTAGAGATAACATTTGACGGTTTTAAAGCTAATTTCCTGCAATGATACGCATTTCGCCATGGCTTATGCCTTGTTCTGATGCTATCTGATTGACTCAAACATTATAATGTCATGACTGTCACGGATTCCCCCGGTACTGCTGCTCATTCCGTTCACCAGTTCTGGAGGTCTACGTCACCGGCTTTCTAGGCGCCACTGACATGGATCATTACCACCAACCCCGGACTGTCTTGTCTCATTACGCACACCTGGTTCCCATTCCCCCTGATTAGTATTTGTATATACAGTGGGGAGAACAAGTATTTGATACACTGCCGATTTTGCAGGTTTTCCTACTTACAAAGCATTAGAGGTCTGTCATTTTTATCATAGGTACACTTCAACTGTGAGAGACGGAATCTAAAACAAAAATCCAGAAAATCACATTGTATCATTTTTAAGTAATTAATTTGCATTTTATTGCATGACATAAGTATTTGATCACCTACCAACCAGTAAGAATTCCGGCTCTCACAGACCTGTTAGTTTTTCTTTAAGAAGCCCTCCTGTTCTCCACGTATTACCTGTATTAACTGCACCTGTTTGAACTCGTTACCTGTATAAAAGACACCTGTCCACACACTCAATCAAACAGACTCCAACCTCTCCACAATGGCCAAGACCAGAGAGCTGTGTAAGGACATCAGGGATAAAATTGTAGACCTGCACAAGGCTGGGATGGGCTACAGGACAATAGGCAAGCAGCTTGGTGAGAAGGCAACAACTGTTGGCACAATTATTAGAAAATGGAAGAAGTTCAAGATGACGGTCAATCACCCTCGGTCTGGGGCTCCATGCAAGATCTCACCTCGTGGGGCATCAATGATCATGAGGAAGGTGAGGGATCAGCCCAGAACTACATGGCAGGACCTGGTCAATGACCTAAAGAGAGCTGGGACCACAGTCTCAAAGAAAACCATTAGTAACACACTACGCCGTCACGGATTGAAATCCTGCAGCGCACGCAAGGTCCCCCTGCTCAAGCCAACACATGTCCAGGCCCGTCTGAAGTTTGCCAATGACCATCTGGATGATCCAGAGGAGGAATGGGAGAAGGTCATGTGGGCTGATGAGACAAAAATAGAGCTTTTTGGTCTAAACTCCACTCGCCGTGTTTGGAGGAAGAAGAAGGATGAGTACAACCCCAAAAACACCATCCCAACTGTGAAGCATGGAGGTGGAAACATCATTCTTTGGGGATGCTTTTCTGCAAAGGGGACAGGATGACTGCACCGTATTGAGGGAAGGATGGATGGGGCCATGTATCGCGAGATCTTGGCCAACAACCTCCTTCCCTCAGTAAGAGCATTAAAGATGGGTCGTGGCTGGGTCTTCCAGCATGACAACGACCCGAAACACACAGCCAGGGCAACTAAGGAGTGGCTCCGTAAGAAGCATCTCAAGGTCCTGGAGTGGCCTAGCCAGTCTCCAGACCTGAACCCAATAGAAAATCTTTGGAGGGAGTTGAAAGTCCATATTGCCCAGCGACAGCCCCGAAACCTGAAGGATCTGGAAAAGGTCTGTATGGAGGAGTGGGCCAAAATCCCTGCTGCAGTGTGTGCAAACCTGGTCAAGACCTACAGGAAACGTATCATCTCTTTAATTGCAAACAAAGGTTTCTGTACCAAATATTAAGTTCTGCTTTTCTGATGTATCAAATACTTATGTCATGCAATACAATGCAAATTAATTGCTTAAAAATCATACAATGTGATTTTCTGGATTTTAGATTCCGTCTCTCACAGTTGAAGTGTACCTATGATAAAAAATTAAGACCTCTACATGCTTTGTAAGTAGGAAAACCTGCAAAATAGGCAGTGTATCAAATACTTGTTCTCCCCACTGTATGTGCCCTCTGTTCCCCATTATCCTTGTCGATTATTGTCCCATGTCCGTTGGTCTCGTGAGTACTGTGAATAGTGCTCTTGTTGTTTACGGGTCTCGTATTGTGTAGAGGTTACACCTCGCTCTTTGTTTGGGTTACATCCATGTCAGTGACGCCTAGAAAGCCGGTGACGTAGACCTCCGGAACTGGTGAACGGAATGAGCAGCAGTACCGGGGAGAATCCATGACAATTATATTTTTGGAATTTCAGATTCCAAAGCTGTCATCATGGCAAAGGGTGGCTATTTTAAGAATCTCAAATATAAAATATATTTTGATTTGTTTAACACTTTTTTGATTACTACATGATTCCATATGTGTTATTTCATAGTTTTGATGTCTTCACTATTATTCTACAATGTAGAAAATACTAAAAATAAAGAAAAACCCTGGAATGAGTAGGTGTGTCCAAACTTTTGACTGGTACTGTACCTGATAACATTACTTTGCATTACCTGCATTCTCTTTTCAGCTTTTTTGATAGCCCACTATACCAAGAAGAGCAGGCATAACACTGAATCAAGGTTGAGACAAGCAGTTTCTTAATTTTTTATGTTAAAATGTCTAGTGTTACGATTTTAACATTTCAATTTTTTCGCCATTTTAGAAAGAATTGTAGCAGCAAACGGGTCTCCAGAAAGCGATTGATCTAGGGACACACCAAGATAAATTACACTTGTTTTAGATTCAATCTCCTTGCCTGCACAGTTTACCATTATCTTGTCAGCCCTAAGCAATATACGCTTTGTTCCAAACAAAATCGATTCAGTTTTTCCCAAATGTAGCGACAATTTGATGTAAGTCAACCAATCTCTAACAAAATGCAATTCCTTATTCAGGGTCTCCTCTATGTAAACGGTATCCTTCCCTGATACCAGTATGGCTGTATCATCAACATAAAGCAGGAGTTTGCACTTTGCTGTATCTGGCATATCATTGACATATATAAGTAATAAGAGAGGCCCTAAAATTGATCCCTGCGGTACTCCACAGGATATTTCTTTGTCCTCTGACAGAACATCACCAACATTACATACTTGTGAACTGTTGGTCAGATAAGACCTAAACCAATTCACTACTACATCATTTAGACCAATGCATTTCAGTTTCATCAAGAGCACATCATGGTCCACAGTGTCAAAAGCTTTCTGCAAGTCTAACATGACCATACCTGTATAGTTCCCCTTCTCACTTTCCTGCTTGATGTGGTCAAAAAGGTGGATAAGGCAAGTATCAGTGGAATGAGATCTTCTAAAGCCAGATTGGATGAATCCTGGTTTCAACTGTACCGGGCAGCTGGAAGACCGCGTGTATAGCATCGTGTGGGCGAGTGGTTTGCTGATGTCAACGTTGTGAACAAAGTGCCCCATTGTGGCGGTGATGTTATGGTATGGTATGGGCAGGCATAAGCTACGGACAACGAACAGAATTGCATTTTATCGATGGCAATTTGAATGCACAGAGATACCATGACGAGTTCCAGAGGCCCATTGTCTTGCCATTAATCCGCCGACATCACCTCATGTTTCAGCCTGATAATGCACGGCCCCATGTCAAAAGGATCTGTACACAATTCCTGGAAGATGAAAATGTCCCAGTTCTTCAATGGCCTGCATACTCACCAGACATGTCACCCATTGAGCATGTTTTGGATGCTCTGGATTGACGTGTACGACAGCGTGTTCCAGTTCCTGTCAGTATCCAGCAACTTCACACATCCATTAAAGAGGAGTGGGACAACATTCCACAGGCCATAATCAACAGCCTGATCAACTCTATGCAAAGGAGATGTGTCGCGCTGCATGAGGAAAATGGTGGTCACACTAGATACTGACTGGTTTTCTGATCCACGCCCCTACCTTTTCCTTTAAGGTATCTGTGACTAACAGATGCATATCTGTATTCCCAGCCATGTAAAATCTATAGATTAGGGCCTAATTTCATTATATGAACTGTAACTCAGTAAAATCCTTGAAATTGTTGCATGTTGCGTTTATATTGTTGTTCATTGTAGTTCTATTGGGCAAACTAGAACTTTCACTGTAAATAAGATAAGATAGCAATGAGGTGGTGACTCTGTATCTGCATATACCCATTGAACTCTTGGTATACATGATGTATTTACATTAAACCAAGGTCTACTGCCACTGGTTACCACTGCCATGTAGGCCCAACAGGCTCTGATCCCACTCTCATACCTATAGAGCGGTTAGAACAACAGGAAAATAATTTAGGCTATTCATATAAAAGCATCCCATCTGAAATGCATATCATATCAATTTTCAACCAGGTGTTAAATTGGGTTGTTGGATGGCATGCAGTGGGAACAGATTCCAGCTCCAAATGATCATGGTAAAACAGTTGGAAACAGTTTCACCACCACCACAGTCCCAATGAAACCCCTCAAGATCTTAGTAGTCATCATCATCACATCTGAAAGACTGATTGGCTGAAAGCAGGGGTAGGCAACTCAGGGGTAGGAGCCACACTGTCTGCTAGTTTTCCTTCATTCCTTCAAATCAGTAACTGATTTAGGGCTATACCTAGGAAACTAGGTGTGTGCACTGAGCTATCAGAGCATTAATAGATCTATAAGGGCCAGAGGGAGAGAAAACAAGGAAGACGATGGCTCCTCAGGATTGGAGTTGCCCACACCAGGACTAAAGTGTATGATTTTGGAAGTATCGACTCCAAGTCGAACTGACCTGCATGTGTTTTGGCAAGGTGTGTGACTGTTGTACTCATCTGAAGCATCACAGCAATCTGGAGGGAAGAACAGTAAAATGCATTCATCACACATCAGGCAAATCAATGTGATGCTAAGAAACAGAGATCACAAACAAAGACAAGAGTACCACATTGATCTCTGACACTTCTTGCATTATTATTGGTCATTGAAATGCAAGCGTTTAAAATACCAATCCGCAAATTCCCAAATTGAGAAGAAGCTCAGATGCCTACAGTACTGTTCCTGGCAAAATAAGTACTACTTAGCTTTGGTTTCATTCTGAGACTTGCCAGGGAGCGACCGGGGCCACGAGAGTGGTCACAGTGGTACATATCTCAATTACGCTGGTATCTCATTGTTTGAGCATTGGCTAGAGCGCCAGTGCCTGGCGCGGTGCTGTTGTACCTCTCTTACCCCATGAGGGAAAATCAAAATGTATTTGTCACATGCGCTGAAGACAACAGGTGTAGACCTTACAGTGAAATGCTTACTTACCAGCCCTTAACCAACAATGCAGTTTTAAGAAAAATAAGTGTTTAGTAAAAAATAGAGAACTACAAAATAAAAATAACAACTAACTAAAGAGCAGCAGTAAAATAACAGTAGCGAGGCTATTTACAGGGGGTACCGGTACAGAGTCAATGTGCGGGGGCACTGGTTAGTCAAGGTAATTGAGGTAATATGTACATGTGGGTAGAGTTAAAGTGGCTATGCATAGATAATAAACATAGAGTAACAGCAGCGTAAAAGAGGGGGGGGGGGACAATGCAAATAGTACAGGTAGGCATTTGATTAGCTGTTCAGGAGTATTATGGCTTGTGGGTAGAAGCTGTTAAGAAGCCTTTGGACCTAGACTTGGCACTCCGCATGCCGTGCGGTAGCAGAGAGAACAGTCTATGACTAGGGTGGCTGGAGTCTGACAATTTTTAGGGCCTTCCTCTGACCGCCTTGTGTAGAGGTCCTGGATGGCAGGAAGCTTGGCCCCAGTGATGTACTGGGCCGTACGCACTACCCTTTGTAGTGCCTTGCGGTCGGAGGCCGAGCAGTTGCCATACCAGGCAGTTATGCAACCAGTGTTGATGCTCTCGATGGTGCAGCTTTAGAACTGTTTGAGGATCTGAGGACCCATGCCAAAACATGTAGAATTATGTTTTACAAATGTCCTTTCATGCTGAATTAGGAAAAAAGGCCCCATCCTGTCTTTGATTATCTTACAAAATCAGGTTTACCACAAGGGCCATAGTCCTATCCCCTCCTCCTCTTACGACCCTTAAGTACCCCAACAAGGGATGAAGGGGGATAAAACGTAGACACTTTTACAATTAGCATGTGTTACACAGAACTATTCAACCAGAAATCCTGGTGCAAAATGTGTTGATTCTAAGGAAGGGGGAGAAGAGAGGAATATTTAGATTGATGCTCTTTTGTTCTAAGGAGGGAAATGGTGCCAAACAGGGGACATTTGAACACTTTTCTAAACATTGTATCAAAATGAAAAACTCACCACATAATTGGTAATAACCCAATATACATTGATATATTTTTCCTCTGCTTTTCCTATGTCATTAAAAGTGTAATATTTATTTCACTATAACATAAAATGTATGTATCTTATTCCAGTCCTGTTTAGAATCTATGGGTTGCTTATCCCCTTTTAGGAACTGCAAACTGTTTTTCTATACTTGTGTACACTCACGAGTCAATCTCAGGTTGTATTCCAATATTGGCATGCCATATGCTAAACTTAGAGGAGTGACCGAGAGGTCTTCGGAACACTTCCTGGCTGAGCCCTCTAACAGTATAATTGGTGAGACTTGTACTCAGACTCACTAGTTCAAGTTCCGCAAGGCGAGGCCATGCCTGTGGGACGAATGATCCAATCTCCTTGGAAACCCAAAACACAGATCGAGGAAGCCTTATCCAACTCAGAAGAATCACTTGAGAAGAACATTGCCGAACAACACACTCTGCTCACACACGACGAACCGCTGAGTTTTATCTCTCCCTAAGGGGACCCAAACATTCCACTGCACCATAGTGCCTTAACAAACCTTATCTCTTTGGACTGAACAGAGTTGAGAACGACAAGCTCCTCTGCGTATGAGCTCAGACGAGGGAAGAAGATTCTTTGGCTGCAAGCTCCAACGCCAGGACCACTGATCTTTACCTGTTTCATCTCGGTCATAATGGAAATCCAACTAAACATTCAACTAACATACATCTAAATACTGTACATCATTGCATTCAATTTCCCTTTGGGTGACGTTGTGTGCGTGTAAAAGTGGTGGCAGTAACTGATTGTTGTGAGAATGTTAGTCTGAATGAAACATCAATGACCAATACTGTCCTGACACTGTCCACAGCGAGTGTCAACCCCTTAGGTCAATGTCCGCACCCCCGCGGAAATCGAATTAGCATAATAAAATAATCCCCATAAAAATCTGTCAGTTTAAACTAGAGATATCCGTTTTTTTGCATTGGATGCATCTCAATCCACATCTGTGGTGAAAGGTGACAGAGCTAGAGCGATGTTTGTCAGACCATGATACATCCTGAAAATCGGCCTTCTCATAAAATCGTTTGTAGCGTCCTAACGGTTTGACCTACAAACTATTATGACCCCTCTATGGAAAGATTAGACTGTCACGTTTTGCTCTATGACCGTCCACAAGCGTCTTGGGACTCGTCTGAAGTTGGTACAGCCGATCTGCCAACTTCTGTCTGTAGCGTCCGAACAGTTAAGTCTTAGAATTCTATATCAAAATGATCCTTGGTATGACCTTCTTAAAACAATTCCATATAGCTTAGTAGAACCCAATTTGTGCCTTGTGTCTATTAAGACAACTGTACCTACCTCATTCTCAATCTATGTTAGTCTAGTAATACAACTTTGAAGTAAATCCGTTGCGTTGAAGTCCTTAACTAACAATTGGATTCTTGAAGTCTGAGAGCTCAACGACCATTCAGAATGAGAATATAGTTAATTGACTGTTGATTAAGACTATTGTTGATATAGGATTAACTGTATAAAGGTTAATGATAATTACTGATAGACTTAATTCAAGGGGTCTCTCTACATCGAAACCCTTAATGGTACCCCTCTTAGATTAATTTGGATAGGATAACTTAATTCATTAGATAAATTGGATCAATTAATTATTCTAGTAATTAATCAGTAAATTATCTTGAATATCCAAGCCAAAGTCACAACAGGGTGCAGTTAAAAGTTCTCACCAAGCTGTAAGGAAAAACGACCAACTCTAAGTGGCTCCATTCAAGGAGGGCTGATGAGAAGACAAGAAGGAAGAGAGAAAGAAGAAAAGGAGGGAAATGGAGAAGGGGAGGGGGTAAAAAGCTGCCAGTGTCAGACAAACCCTTCCTCCCACCCTTCCTTCCTCTCTTTTTCCATCGCCCGCCGCTGCCGTGTGCCATCAAAAGTCACCAGGAAGGCCTGTGACGGGGGCGGCGATAACGGGAAGCGTTACGTTTTTTGAAAGCGGGCAGCTCCCAGAGAAAAGAGGGAGGGGGGACAAAAACAATCTAATTAAAGGATTTACAGTGGCAGGCTTCACACACCATGGGAGAGGGAGAGGGAGGGGAGGGGAGGGAGACTTGAGGATGAAGACAGAATGCTGTTCAAGGGAGAAGTAGGAGAGTGGGGAGAGGGGAGTTCTTGTTTGCTGTGTTAGGCCTCCTTATCTCTCAGCAGTTGGTTTCCTCAACAAAAGGGAGTGACAGCAGGTATAACAACTTCCACGCTGTCAATCTTGTGTTCTCACACAAAGAGGAGAGCAAACCAGTGGGACATAACTGAGAAAGTGTGCTTCCTACTCTAGTGGAGCGCACTCACACTGTAGTCAGAACTGATGTTTCTAGTCTAGTTTGGGAATCATAATGGACTGCAATATGAACATTTCTCGAGGGAACAACACATTCAGTAGCAGTGAAGGATCAAAGGAGTATTGTAAATAACTACACTTAGCCCTGGTCTTTCAACTACCTAATTGACATTTAAACAAGAAAATGACTGGCTTACAAAGGTAGAGGTAGTTCCTCTTTGCCACTTACTTGTGTCAGTGACACTAAGAAATGTGTTCAACATGCATATAGTCCAGTCTAGTACAATACAGTACACTAGCCATGCACGATAGGGAAAACCTTACCACAGATGCTGTCATTGACACGTGATGATGGGATGTAGTGAGGGGATGGCTGCCGGAGGGGATGGCTGCCGTTTTAAGGGCTCCTAACCAACAGTGCTATTTTGTTAGTTTTTTCACAATGTTTGTAACTAATTTTGTACATAATGTTATTGCTACCATCTCTTATGACCGAAAATAACTTCTGGACATCAGATCAGCGAATACTCACCTCGAACTGCTTATCCAGAAGTTGCGCTCCTAGTGGCCGGGAACTTAAATCCGTTTTACCTCATTTCTACCAGCATGTCACGTGTGCAACCAGAGGAAAAAAAACTCTAGACCACCTTCACTCCACACACAGAGACGCATACAAAACTCTCCCTCTGCCTCCATTTGGCAAATCTGACCATAATTATATCCTCCTGATTCCTGCTTACAAGCAAAAACTAAAGCAGGAAGTACCAGTGACTCACTCAATACGGAACTGGTCAGATGACGTGGATGCTACGCTACAGGACTTTTTGCTAGCACAGACTGGAATATGTTACGGGATCCATCCAATGGCATTGAGGAGTATACCACCTCAGTCACCAGCTTCATCAATAAGTACATTGACAACGTCGTCCCCACAGTGACCATACGTACATATCCCAACCAGAAGCCATGGATAACAGGCAACATCCGCACCAAGCTAAAGGCTAGAGCTGCCGCTTTCAAGGAGCGGGACACTAATCCGGACGCTTATAAGAAGTCCCGCTATGCCCTCAGACAAACCATCAAACAGGCAAAGCTTCAATACAGGACTAAGATTGAAAAATTATATATCCATATCACTGCAACATTCCATCCAGTACACCGGAGGTAATTAATCCAGTTCATCTACATTGGGCGCATCTCTTTCTCACTTCCTCATTCATAGTTCTTCATCCTGACCTTTTCATCAAAATCTCAGGCCCTCATCTCTCTCGGTCTGGCACTCTCTATTAATGATCCTGTCTGCCTATATGCTGACTAAAGTTTTTGTCAGAGAACAATCATTACAAAATGAAGTTACAAGGTCAATCCCACTACATGAGTATTAAGGTATTACTTGCAGAGTTCAGTGCAGTTTTACAGAGGTAAAATGTCAGCCTTTGAGATATAAGCCCTTTCCAGAAACAACTCCTAGCTCCTATAGACAAAATGTCCTTCATTCAACTTTTATTGGGGGTGAGAAGAAGAATCGATATAGTGATACTCGTGATACGTATTATTGTAATACAGCATCAATTCAATAACTTGTGAATCATGATATTTAATGTTTGGTTAAATCCGCTAAATTACAGATCAAAAGTCTGACTGTGAGGAGTTGTAAACAGATTATAAGGGCAACATTACCATAAACCTCATTATAATATGACAATGTGATTTAATTAAATGTAAAATGAGGAACGTAGGTCAAAAGCAGTGCCTATATAGGGAATAGGATGCCATTTGGGACACATTGCTCAGTTTATTAAATTCTGAGTTAAATCATTGCCTCCTTATAAACACACATTAATAAGAAAAGATTCAAATGAAATCACAATGAGTGGTGTGTATTCATGGATGCCAAGTGAAGCCAGGCTTACCCCAAAAATGTACCAATCATTTATTTTAGCAATAATTATCATTAGTCTCTCTGTGTTTTATATATTTCCTTCAATTCGCAAGAGGCTGAATGTATCTCACCGGAGAAAGCATCTGAGCGAACGAAACAGTGCACCTCTGTCTAAGTATGTGTAGAGTATCTATCTGATGACGTCTGGTCGAAAAGAGTATTACATTGTTGCCGCCCGTAGCTTTGAATGCAAGGGAAGCCAGCGAGCATTT
This sequence comes from Coregonus lavaretus, assembly GCF_964263955.1. Classification (NCBI taxonomy): domain Eukaryota; kingdom Metazoa; phylum Chordata; class Actinopteri; order Salmoniformes; family Salmonidae; genus Coregonus; species Coregonus lavaretus. The sequence continues at coordinate 29,893,655 of NC_140026.1, forward strand.
GGCCTACCTTGATACAAATAATATAAAACAATAGCCAATCAGCTTTGAGCTAAACTGAGTGAGCTCAGCTGTGAATGGTCTTGGTGCACCAAAAAAAATAGTGTCAAGGGAAGCCAGTTTGGATTTGGCTTCAGACCAATCACATCAGAAGCCAAACGTCATTGACCAAAAAAAAACTTGAATTGTTGCATCTCGTGTCGTTGTCCTCCGGTGGCTAGCTAGCTAGATAAAATCGCCATGGAAAAAAACAAACATATGGGGGATTGGAAGTGATGCAGACAATTTCATTGAATGGAAGTTACAATTTATCTGCAATATTAAAGCTGATTTACCCCCTAATTGTTTTGTTTTTTAAAGTATAGGTTATTAGATGATGTTGAAAAGTTGAAGTTGAAATGGTGCTGGAAAGGTGTAGGCAGCGCCTGTTTTCTTTGCGACTTTCAGTAACTCTCCATGGTTCTAAATCAATAGTTGTTTAGTCGTCCAGAAATGTTGGAAACATTACCTTGCTTGGCCATGTTGAAGGTCATGTAACTGTTTGTTACATGCAATATGTTTTGTGGACTTCTGGACAGATGTTGCTCTCCGGTTTTGTAATAAAACAAATGTGTTGTTGAATGTTCAGTATTCTGCCACTGTGTCTTCTTATTGTCTAGGCCTTAGGCCTATCTATCATTGTGTCAAGTCAAGACAAATGAACTAAAAGGGTATAGAGCAAACAATGCAGTTATCACAATACATACGTTGTAATGTGGCTTTTTTGGGGGGGGGCTTGGCTTCCATTGTGATTTTACTCACGCACCACTACTGATCACAATGCAAGATTATAATGAGATTTACTCTTTTTTTAGGGGGGTACATTTACATTTACATTTACGTTTACGTCATTTAGCAGACGCTCTTATCCAGAGCGACTTACAAATTGGTGCATTCACCCTATAGCCAGTGGGATAACCACTTTATCCTATCCCAGGTATTCCTTAAAGAGGTGGGGTTTCAAATGTCTCCGGAAGGTGGTGAGTGACTCCGCTGTCCTGGCGTCGTGAGGGAGCTTGTTCCACCATTGGGGTGCCAGAGCAGCGAACAGTTTTGACTGGGCTGAGCGGGAACTATGCTTCTGCAGAGGAAGGGGAGCAAGCAGGCCAGAGGTGGATGAACGCAATGCCCTCGTTTGGGTGTAGGGACTGATCAGAGCCTGAAGGTACGGAGGTGCCATTCTCCTCACAGCTCCATAGGTAAGCACCATGGTCTTGTAACAGATGCGAGCTTCAACTGGAAGCCAGTGGAGTGTGCGGAGGAGCGGGGTGACGTGAGAGAACTTGGGAAGGTTGAACACCAGACGGGCTGCGGCATTCTGGATGAGTTGTAGGGGTTTAATGGCACAGGCAGGGAGCCCAGCCAACAGCGAGTTGCAGTAATCCAGACGGGAGATGACAAGTGCCTGGATTAGGACCTGTGCCGCTTCCTGTGTAAGGCAGGGTCGTACTCTCCGAATGTTGCAGAGCATGAACCTACAGGATCGGGTCACCGCCTTGATGTTAGCGGAGAACGACAGGGTGTTGTCCAGGGTCACGCCAAGGCTCTTCGCACTCTGGGAGGAGGACACAACGGAGTTGTCAACCGTGATGGCGAGATCATGGAACGGGCAGTCCTTCCCCGGGAGGAAGAGCAGCTCCGTCTTGCCAAGGTTCAGCTTGAGGTGGTGATCCGTCATCCATACTGATATGTCTGCCAGACATGCAGAGATGCGATTCGCCACCTGGTTATCAGAAGGGGGAAAGGACAAGATTAGTTGTGTATCGTCAGCGTAGCAATGATAGGAGAGGCCATGTGAGGATATGACAGAGCCAAGTGACTTGGTGTATAGCGAGAATAGGAGAGGGCCTAGAACTGAGCCCTGGGGGACACCAGTGGTGAGAGCATGTGGTGCGGAGACAGCTTCTCGCCACGCCACTTGGTAGGAGTGACCGGTCAGGTAGGACGCAATCCAAGAGTGAGCCGCGCCGGAGATGCCCAGCTCGGAGAGGGTGGAGAGGAGGATCTGATGGTTCACAGTATCAAAGGCAGCAGACAGGTCTAGAAGGACAAGAGCAGAGGAGAGAGAGTTAGCTTTAGCAGTGCGGAGAGCCTCCGTGACACAGAGAAGAGCAGTCTCAGTTGAATGACCAGTCCTGAAACCTGACTGGTTTGGATCAAGAAGGTCATTCTGAGAGAGATAGCAAGAGAGTTGGCTAAAGACGGCACGCTCAATAGTTTTGGAAAGAAAAGAAAGAAGGGATACTGGTCTGTAGTTGTTGACGTCAGAGGGATCGAGTGTTGGTTTTTTGAGAAGGGGTGCAACTCTCGCTCTCTTGAAGACGGAAGGGACATAGCCAGCGGTCAAGGATGAGTTGATCAGTGAGGTGAGGTAGGGGAGAAGGTCACTGGAGATGGTCTGGAGAAGAGAGGAGGGGATAGGGTCAAGCGGGCAGGTTGTTGGGCGGCCTGCAGTCACAAGTCGCAAGATTTTATCTGGAGAGAGAGGGGAGAAAGAAGTCAAAGCATAGGGTAGGGCAGTGTGAGCAGGACCAGCAGTGTCATTTGACTTAACAAACGAGGATCGGATGTCGTCAACCTTCTTTTCAAAGTGGTTGACGAAGTCATCCACAGAGAGGGAGGAGGGGGGGATTCAGCAGGGAGGAGAATGTGGCAAAGAGCTTCCTAGGGTTAGAGGCAGATGCTTGGAATTTAGAGTGGTAGAAAGTGACCTTAGCAGCAGAAACAGATGAAGAAAAGGTAGAGAGGAGGGAGTGAAAAGATGCCAGGTCCGCAGGGAGTCTAGTTTTCTTCCATTTCCGCTCAGCTGCCCTTCTGTTCTGTGAGCTCGCAATGAGTCATCAAGCCATGGAGCTGGAGGGGAGGACCGAGCCGGCCAGGAGGATAGGGGACATAGAGAGTCAAAGGATGCAGAAAGGGAGGAGAGGAGGGTTGAGGAGGCAGAATCAGGAGATTGGAGGGAGAAGGATTGAGCAGAGGGAAGAGATGATAGGATGGAAGAGGAGAGAGTAGCGGGAGAGAGAGAGCGAAGGTTGCGACGGCGCATTACCATCTGTGTAGGGGCAGAGTGAGTAGTGTTGGAGGAGAGCGAGAGAGAAAAGGATACAAAGTAGTGGTCGGAGACATGGAGGGGAGTTGCAGTGAGATTAGTAGAACAACAGCATCTAGTAAAGATGAGGTCAAGCGTATTGCCTGCCTTGTGAGTAGGGGGGGACGGTGAGAGGGTGAACAATGGTTTTGCATTAGAAAGATGTCGCCCTAATTAGGCAAAAGGTTTTCCTCCTGTCAAGACTTAAAAGACCTTAGCACATTTACATTTTTAGTAATTTAGCAGACGCTCTTATCTAGAGCGACTTACAGTTAGTGAGTGCATACATTTTCTTAGTACGATTATTTCAAATGTAATGCATTAGCTACAACAACCTACAGAATAGAACCCTATTGCAGAATCAAATCACAATACACATAGAATTGTGATGCATATACTGTAGAATTACAATAGTATCAAATCATGACCCATGTATCGTAATACATATCGTGAGGACCCTTCCAATACAACATCTACATTTAATGGTGACACATCATCCTTATTTTGCTGGTTTTGGCAAAAGACTAGAACTTTATTTTTTGTGGAGATGTTGGCTTGCTTACACCTATCCAGTCCACTCAGATTTAGAACAGAGTAGATGCTACTACATATTTCTGGATGGGGCCATATACATTTAGGTACAAAATTATTGGCACCCTTGATAAAAATGAGCAAAAAAATACTGTAAATAATACAAATACTGAGCTATATTATATGCTCAAACAAATTGAAAAATTATATTATTTTATACTAATACAATTGCTCAGAGAAGGAGATGTTGTAATTACTTATTAACCCATAAGAGTCTAAGCTGGGGGGGACCCCTTGAAGTATCCCAAAATATATAACAGTTATTTGATGAAAAATTATTTTTGGCCTTACAAACACAATGGATAACAGATTCACTACATGGAACAACAGATAGTCCCCCAAAAAATCGAAAGGAAGTTTGTTCTGAAGTGTCTGATGTCTGTGATGACCTACTTGGCCTTTCTGTGATACCGTGTGGTATAGGTGTCCTGGAGGGCAGGCAATGTGCCCTCAAGGTTACAATTTATTGGTGAATAGTTTTTGTTTGCTATTAGCTGTGTGTAGCGGCCTGATAGAACAGTTTTGTAGCCCAAGACCTTAGTGCTCTGCAGGTGACTTTGTCCACTTCTGATGATTGTGAGTAAAAATTATTATTGTTTGACACATTGGTAAATTATTGACTTAAAGCTTGTCTGAGTCCTGTGCTATCAGTCTCTGGTGTGTGTTTAAAACAATTCTGAGATAGAAGGTAGCTAGTAATCTGCAAAATAATGCTTGCTTGAGAAATTGTGGTAAAAACAAAAGTGTTAATTATTTTTACACAGTTTTATGACAATAGTTACAGTAAGTAGGCTCTTTACTTTTGCAGAGAAATTATTTCATAAGGAATTCCAGACCACTGTGCATGGTCCTCTTATGTCCCATGTCAAATAGCATTTTAGTGACCAAAACATCACCCCCAAAATAATTCCTGATTAAAATGATCAGAATTTGAGAAAATGTAAATGTTCTCTAATCTCTAACTATCAGTAAGGCTGTAGCACAGGCTGAGTGGACGGGGAGTTAATATTCATGAGCTCGCCTTGACCAACAGATCTTTCAAAAGCCAATGTCACACAAAGCTACTTCTGTTGCAGTTGCAGGTTGCAAGTGAGATAATAAGCAACTTTGCTGATACACGAAGCAAATCAAACATCGAAAATGCATAAAAAAATCCAAACCTGTTATAAATCACATTGTGGTTTCTCAAATTATTTGTTTATTCAACCATTTGGTAATTGTCACAGCATCAATATAAAGAAAATCCTAGCTGTACACTTTTGATAACTAGCCAAAATGAAATTTCCCAAACTGTTTTATCAAGCTAGCTAAAGAGCTAACTAAACTAGCAATCACCTAATCTACAGTGGGGAAAAAAATTATTAAGTCAGCCACCAATTGTGCAAGTTCTCACACTTAAAAAGATGAGGGAGGCCTGTAATTTTCATCATAGTTACACGTCAACTATGACAGACAAATTGAGAATTTTTTTCTCCAGAAAATAACATTGTAGGATTTTTTATGAATTTATTTGCAAATGATGGTGGAAAATAAGTATTTGGTCAATAACAAAAGTTTCTCAATACTTTATTATATACCCTTTGTTGGCAATGACACAGGTCAAACATTTTCTGTAAGTCTTCACAAGGTTTTCACACACTGTTGCTGGTATTTTGGCCCATTCCTCCATGCAGATCTCCTCTAGAGCAGTGATGTTTTGGGGCTGTCACTGGGCAACACAGACTTTCAACTCCCTCCAAAGATGTTCTATGGGGTTGAGATCTGGAGACTGGCTAGGCCACTCCAGGACCTTGAAATGCTTCTTACGAAGCCACTCCTTCGTTGCCCGGGCGGTGTGTTTGGGATCATTGTCATGCTGAAAGACCCAGCCACATTTCATCTTCAATGCCCTTGCTGATGGAAGGAGGTTTTCACTCAAAATCTCACGATACATGGCCCCATTCATTCTTTCCTTTACACGGATCAGTCGTCCTGGTCCCTTTGCAGAAAAACAGCCCCAAAGCATGATGTTTCCACCCCCATGATTCACAGTAGGTATGGTGATATTTGGATGCAACTCAGCATTCTTTGTCCTCCAAACACGACGAGTTGAGTTTTTACCACATAGTTATATTTAGGTTTCATCTGACCATATGACATTCTCACAATCCTTTTCTGGATCATCCAAATGCACTCTAGCAAACTTCAGACGGGCCTGAACATGTACTGGCTTAAGCAGGGGGACACGTCTGGCACTGCAGGATTTGAGTCCCTGGCGGCGTAGTGTGTTACTGATGGTAGGCTTTGTTACTTTGGTCCCAGCTCTCTGCAGGTCATTCACTAGGTCCCCCCGTGTGGTTCTGGGATTTTTGCTCACCGTTCTTGTGATCATTTTGACCCCACGGGGTGAGATCTTGCGTGGAGCCCCAGATCGAGGGAGATTATCAGTGGTCTTGTATGTCTTCCATTTCCTAATAATTGCTCCCACAGTTGATTTCTTCAAACCAAGCTGCTTACCTATTGCAGATTCAGTCTTCCCAGCCTGGTGCAGGTCTACAATTTTGTTTCTGGTGTCCTTTGACAGCTCTTTGGTCTTGGCCATAGTGGAGTTTGGAGTGTGACTGTTTGAGGTTGTGGACAGGTGTCTTTTATACTGATAACAAGTTCAAACAGGTGCCATTAATACAGGTAACGAATGGAGGACAGAGGAGCCTCTTAAAGAAGAAGTTACAGGTCTGTGAGAGCCAGAAATCTTGCTTGTTTGTAGGTGACCAAATACTTATTTTCCACCATAATTTGCAAATAAATTCATAAAAAATCCTACAATGTGATTTTCTGGAGAAAAAAAATCTCAATTTGTCTGTCATAGTTGACGTGTACCTATGATGAAAATGACAGGCCTCTCTCATCTTTTTAAGTGGGAGAACTTGTACAATTGGTGGCTGACTAAATACTTTTTTTCCCCACTGTAGCTAGCTAGTGCAGTTCATGTTAGACAATTTAAGTTGAAACTGGACAGAGATCTGGGTTCACTTAAAAAAATAAAAATATTGACTGCCAGACCACGTACATAAACCATGACTAGACATGATGTCAAGAATTTACATCTCCCCTTTGACATGTAATCTTCTGCCACTGTTCCCAGCAGTACAGTTCATGTTAGACAATTTAAGTTGAAACTGGACAGAGATCTGGGTTCACTTAAAAAAATAAAAATATTGACTGCCAGACCACGTACATAAACCATGACTAGACATGATGTCAAGAATTTACATCTCCCCTTTGACATGTAATCTTCTGCCACTGTTCCCAGCAGTACTGGCAGCTGTGTTGACATGACAACTGAGTTGGAGTTCTGAACGGAACGCTATAATCCCACATTTTACCATCCTAGCTGAAGAGCCTATCTAGCTCAGTCAGGTCAGTATTCAACGTCCATCCATGTCTGAGGATGTTGGGAGATGACGTGGAAACCGGCCACTAGAGGCAACAGTGAGCACTGTTACCTTCAAGTAGGTTTTGGTGTTGGATGGGCGTAAGCATCTACATCTGATTCCAAAGGTTAAATGTTCGAATCCAATAATAGAAAGTCATTTTTGACATTTTTGTTTTAAGCCTATCCCAAACCTTAACCCTTAACATAAAGGTAATGTTTCACTTTTTTTTAAACAACAAAAAAAACAATAATGAGTAGTGCATTATGAATCTGAATCTGATCTCACTTTAGTTTTTTTGTCCGACATTGTAAATTGGATATATAATCGATTATGTACTTCTGGGCTGCAAGCGCACTATAAAAATATAAAATAGAATGTTGTCCAGGCTTGACGTAGATTCAGGTGAATACTTTTGGAACACTGAGCCATTAACTGCCTGTCTGCCAGATGGCAGTGTGCGAGTGGGTTTCTTTTGACAATGAAGAACCATACTACAGCCATGTTGTTTTGAACCTAGAAGACCTATAGACGGGAGTAGGCAAGAAGGAGTCAGCCCAAGTTGGCTAAAGTAATGTCTAGTTGGTCAGAAAAGCATGGTAGGTTACCGGGTGATTGTCTTTGATAACTGCCTAGTTGGTTAGCTAGCTAACTAGCTAACTGCAATTTTCATAAAACATTACTATCTCACTAGCTAAATATCTGTTAGATGTAAGGAAAGCAGGGTCGTGGCATATCAGCAACAATGCATGTTGGCTAGCTAGCTCAAGTTATCTAGATCACACTAGCTAGTTAGCGAGCTAATGCCTACAGATGTAACTCAGAGGTGAAGCCTACTTTCGGAATTAAGCAATAGGCAAAAGAGTTGATACTTCTAGAATTAATAGGGTTGTCATTTAGCTAGCTAGTTACCAAGGCTAATCACCCTATTTGAAGCAGTTTGGCTGCAAAATTAGTTGACAGTGCATGTCAGAACAAAAACCAAGCCAGGAGGTCGAAGGAAATGTCTGTAGAGCTCCGAGACAGGATTGTGTCGAGGCACAGATCTGGGGAAGGTTACCAAAAAACGTCTGCAGCATTGAAGGTCCCCAAGAACACAGTGGCCTCCATCATTCTTAAATGGAAGAAGTTTGGAACCACCAAGACTCTTCCTAGAGCTGGCCGCCTGGCCAAACTGAGCAATCGGGGGAGAAGAGCCTTGGTCAGGGAGGTGACCAAGAACCCGATGGCTCCAGAGTTCCGCTGTGGAGATGGAAGAAAATTCCTGAAGGACATCTCTGCAGCTCTCCACCAATCAGGCCTTAATGGTAGAGTGGGCAGACGGAAGCCACTCCTCAGTAAAAAGGCACATGACAGCCCGCTTGGAGTTTGCCAAAAGGCACCTAAAGGACTCTCAGACCATGAGAAACAATTATCTGGTCTGATGAAACCAAAATTTAACTCTTTGGCCTGATTTCCAAGCGTCACGTCTGGAGGAAACCTGGCACCATCCTTAAGGTGAAGCATGGGGGTGGCAGTATCATGCTGTGGGGATGTTTTTAAGCGACAGGGACTGGGAGACTAGTCAGGATTGAGGGAAAGCTGAACGCAGCAAAGTACAGAGAGATCCTTGATGAAAACTTGCTCCAGAGCGCTCAGGATCTCAGACTGGGGCAAAGGTTCAACTTCAAACAGGACAACAATCCTAAGCACACAGCCAAGACAACGCAGGAGTGGCTTCGGGACAAGTCTCTGAATGTCCTTGACTGGCCTAGCCAGAGCCTGGACTTGAACCCGTTTGAACTTCCCTGGAGAGACCTGAAAATAGCTGTGCAGCAACGCTCCCCATCCAACCTGACAGAGCTTGAGAGGATCTGCAGAGAAGAATGGGAGAAACTCCCCAAATACAGGTGTGTCAAGCTTGTAGCGTCATACCCAAGAAGACTTGAGGCTGTAATCGCTGCCAAAGGTGCTTCAACAAAGTACTGACTAAAGGGTCTGAATAATTATGTAAATGTCATATTTCCGTAAAAAAAATTATTTTACATTTTTGCTTTGTCATTGTGGGGAATTGTTTGTAGATTGATGATTTGTTTGTTTGTTGAATAACGCTGTAACGTAACAAAATGTGGAAAAAGTCAAGGGGTCTGGATAGTTTCCGAATTAACTGTATATCATACAGGTGTCTCAACTAAAATATACACTATATTTATAGAAAAGTATGTGGACACCCCTTTAAATGATTGGATTCGGCTATTTCAGCCACACCCATTGCTGACAGGTGTATGAAATGGAGCACACAGCCATGCAATCTCCATAGATAAATCTTGTCCGTAGAATGGCCATACTGAAGAGCTCAGTGACTTTCAATGTGGCACAGTCATAGGATGCCACCTTTACAACAAGTCAGTTCGTCAAATGTCTGCCCTGCTAGAGCTGCCCTGGTCAACTGTAAGTGCTGTTATTGTGAAGTGGAAACGTCTAGGAGCAACAACGGCTCAGCCTCGAAGTGGTAAGCCACACAAGCTCACAGAACGGGACCGCCGAGTGTTGAAGCAAGTAACACGTAAAAAAAGTTTGTCCTCATTTGCAACACTCAATACTGAGTTCCAAACTGCCTCTGGAAGCAACATCAGCACAAGAACTGTTTGCCGGGAGCTTCATGAAATGGGTTTCCATGGCCGAGCAGCTGCACACACCCCTAAGATCACCATGCGCAATGCCAAGTGTCGGCTGGAGTTGTGTAAAGCTCGCCGCCATTGGACTCTGGAGCAGTTGAAATGCGTTCTCTGGAGTGATGAATCACGCTTTACCATCTGGCAGTCCGACGGTCGAATCTGGGTTTGGCGGATGCCAGGAGAACGCTACCTGCCCCTATGCATAGTGCCAAATGTAAAGTTTGGTGGAGGAGGAATAATGGTCTGGGGCTGTTCTGGCTAGGCCCCTTAGTTCCAGTGAAGGGAAATCATAACGCTACAGCGTACAATGACATCCTAGATATAATTCTGTGCTTCCAACTTTGTGGCAACTGTTTGGGGAAGGCTCTTTCCTGTTTCAGCATGAAAATGCCCCTGTGCACAACTCGAGGTCCATACAGAAATGGTATGTCGAGATCGGTGTGTAAGAACTTGACTGGCCTGCACAGAGCCCTGACCTCAACCCCATCGAACACCTTTGGGATGAATTGGAACGCTGATTGCGAGCCAGGCCTAATCGCCAAACATCAGTGCCCGACATGACTAATGCTCTTGTAGCTGAATGGATTCAAGTCCCTGTAGCAATGTTTCAACATCTAGTGGAAAGCCTTCCCAGAAGTGTGGAGGCTGTTGTAGCAGCAAAGGAAGGACCTCCATACTAATGCCCATGATTTTGGAATGAGATGCTCGACAAGCAGGTGTCCACATACTTTGGTCATGTAGGGTATATCCCAGACAAGATTAAAGAATGGGACAAAGTGTGTACAGTGGGGAGAACAAGTATTTGATACACTGGCAATTTTGCAGGTTTTCCTACTTACAAAGCATGTAGAGGTCTGTACTTTTTATCATAGGTACACTTCAACTGTGAGAGACGGAATCTAAAACAAAAATCCAGAAAATCACATTGTATGATTTTTAAGTAATTAATTTGCATTTTATTGCATGACATAAGTATTTGATCACCTACCAACCAGTAAGAATTCCGGCTCTCACAGACCTGTTAGTTTTTCTTTAACATTTTACATTTTAGAGAAGCCCTCCTGTTCTCCACTCATTACCTGTATTATCTGCACCTGTTTGAACTCGTTACCTGTATAAAAGACACCTGTCCACACACTCAATCAAACAGACTCCAACCTCTCCACAATGGCCAAGACCAGACAGCTGTGTAAGGACATCAGGGATAAAATTGTAGACCTGCACAAGGCTGGGATGGGCTACAGGACAATAGGCAAGCAGCTTGGTGAGAAGGCAACAACTGTTGGCGCAATTATTAGAAAATGGAAGAATTTCAAGATGACGGTCAATCACCCTCGGTCTGGGGCTCCATGCAAGATCTCACCTCGTGGGGCATCAATGATCGTGAGGAAGGTGAGGAATCAGCCCAGAACTACACGGCAGGACCTGGTCAATGACCTGAAGAGAGCTGGGACCACAGTCTCAAAGAAAACCATTAGTAACACACTACGCCGTCATGGATTAAAATCCTGCAGCGCACGCAAGGTCCCCCTGCTCAAGCCAGCGCATGTCCAGGCCCGTCTGAAGTTTGCCAATGACCATCTGGAAGATCCAGAGGAGGAATGGGAGAAGGTAATGTGGTCTGATGAGACAGAAATAGAGCTTTTTGGTCTAAACTCCACCCTCAGGGGTGCGTGCTCAGTCCCCTCCTGTACTCTCTGTTCACCCATGACTGCATGGCCAGGCACGACTCCAACACCATCATTAAGTTTGCCGACGACACAACAGTGGTAGGCCTGATCACCGACAACGATGAGACAGCCTATAGGGAGGAGGTCAGAGATCTGACCGTGTGGTGCCAGGACAACAACCTCTCCCTCAACGTGACCAAGACAAAGGAGATGATTGTGGACTACAGGGAAAAAAAAGAGGACTGAGCACGCCCCCATTCTCATCGACGGGGCTGTAGTGGAACAGGTTGAGAGCTTCAAGTTCCTTGGTGTCCACATCACCAACGAACTATCATGGTCCAAACACACCAAGACAGTCGTGAAGAGGGCACGACAAAGCCTATTCCCCCTCAGGAGACTAAAAAGATTTGGCATGGGTCCTCAGATCCTCAAAAAATTCTACAGCTGCACCATCGAGAGCATCCTGAGTGGTTGCATCACCGCCTGGTATGGCAACTGCTTGGCCTCTGACCGCAAGGCACTACAGAGGGTAGTGCGTACGGCCCAGTACATCACTGGGGCAAAGCTCCCTGCCATCCAGGACCTCTATACCAGGCGGTGTCAGAGGAAGGCCCTCAAAATTTTCAAAGACTCCAGCCACCCTAGTCACAGACTGTTCTCTCTGCTGCCGCACGGCAAGCGGTACCGGAGTGCCAAGTCTAGGTCCAAAAGACTTCTCAACAGCTTCTACCCCCAAGCCATAAGACTCCTGAACAGCTAATCATGGCTACCCGGAATATTTGCACTGCCCCCCCACCCCATCCTTTTTACGCTGCTGCTACTCTGTTAAGTATTTATGCATAGTCACTTTAACTCTACCCACATGTACATATTACCTCAACTACCTCAACTAGCCGATGCCCCCGCACATTGACTATGCAACGGTACCCCCCTGTATATATAGCCTCCCTACTGTCACTTTATTTTACTGTATATATAGCCTCCCTACTGTCACTTTATTTTACTTCTGCTGTTTTTTTCTCAACACTTTTTTGTTGTTGTTTTATTCTTACTTTTTTTGTTTAAAATAAATGCACTGTTGGTTAAGGGCTGTAAGTAAGCATTTCACTGTAATGTCTGCACCTGTTGTATTCGGCGCATGTGACCAATACAATTTGATTTGATTTGATTTTGATTTGAGGAAGAAGAAGGATGAGTACAACCCCAAGAACACCATCCCAACCGTGAAGCATGGAGGTGGAAACATCATTCTTTGAGGATGCTTTTCTGCAAAGGGGACAGGATGACTGCACCGTATTGAGGGGAGGATGGATGGGGCCATGTATCGCGAGATCTTGGCCAACAACCTCCTTCAACGACCCGAAACACACAGCCAGGGCAACTAAGGAGTGGCTCCGTAAGAAGCATCTCAAGGTCCTGGAGTGGCCTAGCCAGTCTCCAGATCTGAATCCAATAGAAAATCTTTGGAGGGAGCTGAAAGTCCGTATTGCCCAGCGACAGCCCGAAAACCTGAAGGATCTGGAGAAGGTCTGTATGGAGGAGTGGGCCAAAATCCCTACTGCAGTGTGTGCAAACCTGGCCAAGACCTACAGGAAACGTATGATCTCTGTAATTGCAAACAAAGGTTTCTTTACCAAATATAAAAGTTCTGCTTTTCTGATGTATCAAATACTTATGTCATGCAATAAAAAGCAAATTATGTCACGTCCGTCTAAGGAGGAGGACCAATGCGCAGCGTTGAAGGTGAACATATTTATTATATAAATGATCACACGATCAAAACAACAGACGAAAACGTGATGTCTACGGTTGAACACAAACCAAATAAGAACAAGAAACCACAAACACAAAGTGAAAGACAGACAGTTAAATATGGCTCCCAATCAGAGACAACCAGCTGACACTCGTTGCCTCTGATTGGGAGTCACTCAGGCCAACATAGAAATACAAACATAGAATTACACACCCTGGCTCAACATAACAGTGTCCCCAGAGCCAGGGCGTGACAGTACCCCCCCCTAAAGGCGCGGACTCCGACCGCGCCAACTAAATACCACAGGGGAGGGACCGGGTAGGCACTCCGCCTTGGCGGAGGATCCGGCTCCGGGCCTGATCCCCACTCCCTCTCCAACCCCCCAAAGTACCCCTGGTCCGGTCTGGCCCCGCTGGCCGGAGCTGGACTGCACACTGATGGAGCGGATTGCTCTAGCTCCGGCGTAACGCATCTGACCGGTGCTGGACCAGGCACCAGTGGAACAGGCACGGGCCGTGCCGGACCGACGACGCACACCACTGGCTTGGTGTGGGGAACAGGCACGGGCCGTGCTGGACTGACGACGCACACCACTGGCTTGGTGTGGGGAGCAGGAGCGGGCCGGACAGGGCTGACGAAACGCACCACTGACTTGGTGCGGGGAGCAGGCCGAGCTGGTGACACGCACCGTAGACTTGGTGCGGGGAGCAGGAACGGGCCGAGCCGGGCTGACGAAACGCACCACGGACTTGGTGCGGGGAGCAGGAATGGGCCGGACTGGGCTGGCGACGCGCACCACAGACTTGGTGCGGAGAGCAGGAACGGGCCGGACAGGGCTGACGAAACGCACCACAGACTTGGTGTTGGGAGCAGGAATGGGCCGAGCCGGGCTGACGAAGCGCACCACTGACTTGGTGCGGGGAGCAGGAACGGGCCGAGCCGGGCTGACGAAGCGCACCACTGACTTGGTGCGGGGAGCAGGAACAGACCGGACCGTACTGGGGACACACACCACTGGCCCTACATCGGGATCTGGAACGGGCCGGACCGGACTGGTAACACACCCCAGTACCTCTCGCCGTGCCTCTACACCTTCCATCCCCTCTTCTACCAGTGGCCCCCGTTGTCAAGGCGTGCTGAAGGTGGGTGTGGTGTAGGAATCATGCGCAGGACGCAGAGGCTCAGTCCAAAGGCTTTAGTGCAATATATATTATATATATACAACAGAAGCACAATAAGCCCGAAGGCAAAATGCACGACGCACACAGGCGACAAAACAAATGACGCACAAACATGTGCAAACAACCCTCTCCAAAACACTGGAGGGAAAATGTAGCTCCAAACACGAAACAGAAGCACAATCACACACAACGACAAGCACACACAACGAGAACTAAATAGGACACTAACGAGGACTAACAAGACACAGGTGTACAACATCCAGACAAAACCAAACGAACATGAAACATAGATCGATGGCAGCTAGTACTCCGGGGACGACGACCGCCGAAGCCTGCCCGAACCAGGAGGAGGAGCAGTCTCGGCCGAAACCGTGACAGTACCCCCCCCTTGACGCGCGGCTCCAGCCGTGCGCCGACCCCGGCCTCGGGGACGACCAGGAGGACGCGGAGCAGGGCGCGCGGGATGGTCCCGGTGGAACTCCGACAGGAGAGATGGGTCTAGGATGTCCCTCCGCGGCACCCAGCACCGCTCCTCCGGGCCGTACCCCTCCCACTCCACGAGATACTGGAGACCCCCCATCCGGCGCCTAGAGTCCAAGATGGACCGAACGGTGTACGCCGGAGCCCCCTCGATGTCCAGTGGGGGCGGAGGAGTCTCCACTATCTCATTGTCCTGGAGTGGACCAGCTACCACCGGCCTGAGAAGAGACACATGGAACGAGGGGTTAATATTCTTATACTCAACAGGTAGATGTAATCTATAACACACCTCGTTCAATCTTCTCAGGACTTTAAAGGGCCCCACAAACCGCCGACCCAGCTTCCGGCAGGGCAGGCGGAGGGGTAGGTTTCTGGTAGAGAGCCAGACTCGATCTCCGGGTGCGTACACCGGCCCCTCACTGCGGTGGAGATCGGCGCTCGCCTTGTGACGAAGGACGGCCCGCTGCAGGTGGACGTGGGCAGCGTTCCACGTCTCTTCCGAGCGCCTAATCCAATCATCCACCGCAGGGGCCTCGATCTGGCTCTGCTGCCAAGGTGCCAGAACCGGCTGGTAACCTAACACACATTGGAAGGGGGTTAGGTTAGTAGAGGAGTGGCGGAGAGAGTTCTGGGCCATCTTGGCCCAGGGAATGTACCGTGCCCACTCCTCCGGCCGGTCCTGGCAATACGACCTCAGAAACCTACCCACATCCTGGTTGACACGTTCTACCTGCCCGTTACTCTCCGGGTGGTACCCTGAGGTAAGGCTAACCGAGACCCCCAAACGCTCCATGAACGCTCTCCAAACACGAGAGGTAAACTGGGGACCTCGATCAGACACTATATCCTCGGGTACCCCGTAATGCCGGAAGACATGGGTAAATAGGGCCTCAGCGGTCTGTAGGGCAGTAGGAGACCCGACATAGGGAGAAGACGACAGGCCTTAGAGAACCGGTCCACAACGACCAGGATGGTGGTATTCCCCTGAGAGAGGGGAAGGTCTGTCACAAAATCCACCGAGAGGTGGGACCATGGTCGTTGTGGAACGGGCAGGGGTTGTAACTTACCCCTGGGCAGATGTCGGGGCGCCTTACACTGGGAACACACCGAGCAGGAGGAGACATAAACCCTCACATCCCTAGCCAAAGTGGGCCACCAGTATTTAGTGCTAAGGCAATGCACCGTCCGACCGATACCCGGATGTCCAGAGGAGGGTGACGTGTGAGCCCAGTAAATGAGTCGATCCCGAATCTCGCGCGGAACGTACTTCCGACCCTCAGGACACTGTGGAGGGCTGGGGTCGGTACGCAATGCTCGCTCGATTTCGGCATCGACCTCCCACACCACCGGTGCCACAAGGCAAGACTCCGGTAGTATGGGAGTGGGCTCAACGGACCTCTCCTCCGTGTCATACCGCCGGGACAGCGCATCTGCCTTACCATTCTGGGACCCAGGGATGTACGTGATCTTAAATACGAACCTGGTGAGAAACATACTCCATCGAGCCTGGCGAGGGTTCAGTCTCCTCGCTGCCCGGATGTACTCCAGGTTCCGATGGTCAGTCAAAATGAGGAAAGGGTGTTGAGCCCCCTCAAGCCAATGCCTCCACACCTTAAGGGCTTGAACTACAGCTAACAGCTCCCTGTCCCCAACGTCATAGTTACGCTCCGCCGGGCTGAGCTTCTTAGAGTAAAAGGCACAGGGGCGGAGTTTAGGTGGCGTGCCGGACCGTTGAGAGAGAACGGCCCCTATACCAGCCTCAGACGCGTCTACCTCGACCTGAAAGGGTAATGCGGGATCCGGATGCGCTAGCACCGGAGCCGACGTAAACAGGTCCTTCAGTCTCCTAAAGGCCCTGTCCGCATCGGCTGACCACTGCAGGCGCACCGGACCCCCCTTCAGAAGGGACGTGATGGGAGCTGCCACCTGTCCAAAACCCCGGATAAACCTCCGGTAGTAATTCGCAAAGCCCAAAAACTGCTGCACCTCTTTTACAGTAGTTGGGGTTTGCCAATTACGCACAGCGGACACACGATCCACCTCCATTCTCACCCCTGACGCGGACAACCGATAACCCAAAAAGGAGACCGACTCCTGGAAAAACAGACATTTCTCTGCCTTGACATATAGGTCGTGCTCCAACAGCCTCCTCAATACACGACGCACCAGGGTTATATGCTCGGCTTGGGTAGACGAGTACACCAGAATGTCATCAATGTACACGACCACCCCTTGTCCCTGCATATCCCGGAAAATGTTATCTACGAAGGATTGGAAGACTGATGGAGCATTCATCAACCCATATGGCATGACGAGATATTCGAAATGACCTGACGTGGTACTAAACGCTGTCTTCCATTCGTCACCCTCCCTAATGCGCACCAAGTTATACGCGCTCCTGAGATCCAGTTTTGTGAAAAACCGCGCTCCATGCAATGACTCCGTCATGGTCGCAATCAGAGGGAGTGGATAACTGTATTTCACAGTAATCTGATTGAGACCACGGTAATCAATGCACGGGCGCAACCCTCCATCTTTCTTTTTCACAAAAAAGAAGCTCGAGGAGGCGGGAGAAATGGAGGGCCGAATGTATCCTTGTCTCAAAGATTCGGCTATATAAGTCTCCATAGCTTTTCTCTCCTCCTGAGACAAAGGATACACATGGCTCCGTGGGAGCGCTGCTCCTGCCTGGAGATCAATCGCACAATCCCCCTGTCTATGAGGAGGCAACTGCGTCGCCCTAGTTTTGCTAAACACGAGTGCTAAATCCCCATATTCAGGCGGAATGTGCAGTGCGGGCACTTGGTTTGGACTTTCCACCGAAGTCGCCCCCACGGAAACACCCAGACATCGCCCCTCGCACTGAGCAGACCACCCATCGAGAGCCCTCTGTTGCCACGAAATAGCAGGGTTATGGGTGCTTAACCAGGGAATCCCCAGCACCACTGGGTACGCAGGAGAGTCGATCAGATACAACTGTATAGTCTCCTCATGACCCCCCTGCGCACACATCCGAAGTGGCGCTGTGATCTCCCTGATCAACCCCGACCCCAACGGGCGGCTGTCTAAGGCATGAACGGGAAAAGGTTTGTCAACAGGTAGGAGAGGGATCCCTAACTCAAAACAAAACTTACGATCAACAAAATTCCCAGCTGCGCCTGAATCTACTAGTGCCTTATGCTGGGAATGAGGTGCAACCTGTGGAAAACAAACAGGTATACAAAAGTGTGCAACAGAAAGCTCTGGGTAAGTGGGACGTCTACTCACCTGGGAGGCCCCCCCAGTGCGTGGCCTGTTGTCGTTACTCCCGGAGAACCCTCCCCAGCACCTGGCCGTAGTGTGCCCTCCACGACCGCACTTGGTGCAGGAGACAGGCCCCCTCGGGCTCTTCCTACTCCGTTCTCTAGCGCCGGCACCCCCGAGCTCCATAGGGCTCGGCTCGGAGGTGCCGGAGGGCGGAATGGACGGACTCCCCTCGGGACGTCCACGGGTGGCCAGCAGGGTGTCCAGACGGATGGACATATCGACCAACTGGTCGAAGGTAAGATGGGTATCCCTGCAGGCCAACTCACGTCGAACGTCCTCTCGTAGGCTACATCGAAAATGGTCGATGAGAGCCCGTTCATTCCACCCTGCATCCGCCGCTAGAGTCCGGTACTCTAGAGCGAACACCTGAGCGCTCCTCCTCCCCTGTCTCAAATGGACTAGACGCTCCCCCGCCGCTTTGCCCTCAGGTGGATGGTCGAACACGGCCTTGAAGCGGCGGGAGAACTCGGCGTAGGTGATGGTGTTGGCGTCCATCTTCCTCCACTCGGCGTTAGCCCACTCCAACGCCTTGCCCGTGAGACAGGAGATGAGGGCGGAAACGCTCTCGTATCCCGAGGGCACCGGGTGTACAGTGGCCAGGTAGAGCTCCACCTGCAGGAGGAACCCCTGACACCCGGCAGCTGTTCCGTCATACGCCCTCGGGAGCGAGAGCCGAATCCCCCTGGGTTCCGAACCTGGGACTGGTGGACCGACCGATGGGATGGACAGGGTAGGTGGAGGTGTGGGTACCCTGCTGGCCTCCCATCGGTGCATGATGTTGATTACCTCCTGTAGAGCGGTCTCCAGTTGTCGGATCTGGTCCTCTTGCCCACGGAGATGCTCCTCGAGCGACACAGGCGTCACTGCCGATCCTGCTGATTCCATTATGCGGTGTGTGATTCTGTCAAGGCGTGCTGAAGGTGGGTGTGGTGTAGGAATCATGCGCAGGACGCAGAGGCTCAGTCCAAAGGCTTTAGTGCAATATATATTATATATATACAACAGAAGCACAATAAGCCCGAAGGCAAAATGCACGACGCACACAGGCGACAAAACAAATGACGCACAAACATGTGCAAACAACCCTCTCCAAAACACTGGAGGGAAAATGTAGCTCCAAACACGAAACAGAAGCGCAATCACACACAACGACAAGCACACACAACGAGAACTAAATAGGACACTAACGAGGACTAACAAGACACAGGTGTACAACATCCAGACAAAACCAAACGAACATGAAACATAGATCGATAGCAGCTAGTACTCCGGGGACGACGACCGCCGAAGCCTGCCCGAACCAGGGGGAGGAGCAGTCTCGGCCGAAACCGTGACACCCGTAACCTGGCGGCCTCCTCTGCCAACCCGCTGGACCGCTATACCGCAGCCTCCTGCTGCCCCGACGTCGTGAGCCCCCCCCCTAAATTTTTTCTGGGGGTCTCTCCTCCCCGTGGGCCAGGCCTCTATCGTTCTCGCCCAACTCTCGCTCTTCTGCCCCCAATTCCAGCCATTCTGCTCTTCATTAGGCTTGACCCAGTCGAAACTCTTCCTCCACTGTTCCCAAGTCCATCCACTCTGCTCTTTACAAGGCTGGACCCAGTCGAGGTTGCCACGGAGATCTGCAAACGATTCCCCAGGCGATGGCTCCTGGACACGCTGCTTGGTCCAGTTTTGGTGGTTTCTTCTGTCACGTCCGTCTAAGGAGGAGGACCAATGCGCAGCGTTGAAGGTGAACATATTTATTATATAAATGATCACACGATCAAAACAACAGACGAAAACGTGATGTCTACGGTTGAACACAAACCAAATAAGAACAAGAAACCACAAACACAAAGTGAAAGACAGACAGTTAAATATGGCTCCCAATCAGAGACAACCAGCTGACACTCGTTGCCTCTGATTGGGAGTCACTCAGGCCAACATAGAAATACAAACATAGAATTACACACCCTGGCTCAACATAACAGTGTCCCCAGAGCCAGGGCGTGACAAATTAATTACTTAAAAATCATACAATGTGATTTTCTGGATTTTTTTTATTGATTCCGTCTCTCACAGTTGAAGTGTACCTATAATACAAATTACAGACCTCTACATACTTGTTCTCCCCACTGTATAAGTCGGTGCTTGTGGCCGTATCAGCCTCTATGAATTTGAGTGGTTACATACTTTACATGTTGCTAGAATGGCTGTGAGACAGAGTGACTATTGCTGTACTCCCAGGTAAGGCCCTTGCTTACGGAACCACTGAAGACTCCAGTATTCAGTCAGGAAGCTTGAAGAAGATGTGTGTCACCATCCAAGCCCATGTCACAGCATGCAGTGGCATGATAGGGAGATGAGAAATACATCACTGCACATGTTGCTGAACAATTAATTTTGTTAGTTTCACATACAAATATTCAGTTCATAAGAATTGACTGTAATACCTCTAGGGTCCTGTCATGAAAGACTGCTTTCTTCCCGGGCCCGTATTCACAAAGCGTCTTCAGAGTAGGAATGGTGATCTAGGATCAGCCCCCCCTTGTCAATGTAATCATTCATTGTGATATAAAAGGCAAAACTGACCCTAAAATCAGTACTCCTACTCTGAGATGCTTTGTTAATATGGGCCCTGGTCTGTCTGCATGCTGCTTTCTAGTGATCTAACTCCCTCTTTATCTGAAATCCAACAACACCAAAAACATGAATAAGAATTAGCCTAGTCAGTCAGTAACTTAGTTAACTAATGAAGATGTAAATATGCACCAGCCTATTCAGCCAAAGTATACGAAAACAACAGCCTATTTGAGGTGAAATCAAGAGGGGCATTTTTCTTGCGAATTTTTTCTCGTCACCAGTGCATAAATAAATAGGCAGAGGAACGAAGTAGTTTGACAAAAAGTGTTCACAATAGTCAGTATTATAGCTAGAAAATGTATATTTATTATTTTCTAGAAACCTAGCTACAGTCCACTTAGCTAGCTAAGGTGGTGAATTCAGACTGATGTTGGGAGTTAGGTAACGTTAGCTAACTTTCCCCCAGCAGTTTCAATCTAGCTAACTTGCTAGATAATGGCATTTTACCAACTCCTGAGTGGCGCAGCGGTCTAAGGTGCTGCATCGGTTCGATCCCGGGCTGTGTCGCAGCCAGCCAGGATCGGGAGACCTATGAGGCGACGTACAATTGGCCCAGCGTCGTCTGCGTTAGAGGATGGTTTGGCTGGCCAGGATGTCCTTGTCCCATTGTGCTCTAGTGTCTCCTGTGGCGTGCCGGGCACATGCATGCTGACACAGTCGCCAGTTGTACGGTGTTTCCTCTGACACATTGGTGCGGCTGGCTTCCGGGTTATGCGAGCAGTGCGGCTTGGCAGAGTCGTGTTTCGGAGGACGCATGGCTCTCGACCTTCGCCTCTCCCGAGTATGTACAGGAGTTGCAGCATTGGGCCAAGACTGTAACTACCAATTGGATATCACAAAAAAATGTTTTATCAATCAGATGGATAGATTACCAAACATAACTATTTGCTTTTTCCTTGCATCTAAAGCTGCCTGATACAGCTTTCTAGTTGCTAGTAAAGTAGGATGAATAAGTCAGAAGCCAGCTAGCAATGCCAAGTTCATGCTTTTTACAAACAAAAAACATGTACCTGTATAAAAGAGATAATTACCTTCAAGCAGATCATTTTAGTTTTATTCTAGGACTTCAGGCCGAGAAGTAATAGCTACTTGTTTGTAGAACCGGCATCTTCACAGGCAAAATCACAGGCTGTGTCATGCGCTTGAGGGGTCTTTGCTTACTAATGCACATGCTTCACACGTTTTTTTTCTTTGGAACAACTTCGAAATTTGATGTTTGAGAAAGATGGATGAACGTCTAATTCTGACATGAGACTGTAAGAGCTTGTAGATCTAGCTACCTAACACCCCTGCAGTCACTGTCAAGTTTTTGCACCAGTAGACTAGCTAGCTATCTAAACCAGAGTTTCCCAAACTTACTCCTGGGGTCCCCCCTGGGTGCATGTTTTGGTTTTTGCTCTAGCACTACACAGCTGATTCAAATAATCAAAGCTTGATGATGAGTTGGTTATTTGAATCAGCTGTGTAGTGCTAGGGCAAAAACCAAAACGTGCACCCAGTGGGGCCCCAGGACTGTTTGGAAAACCCTGATCCAAACAATGCCTTCTGCAAACATGTTTGTGGTTACAAGATGGTACATACTGTATTTACATTTGGTAAGAAAATAAGGGTTATGTTCCCCTGCACAGACGTTGTTGACACATCTTACAACGCCTGGATAAGTATTTTATGTCCACATGATGTGTTATAGCAATTTGGTGCACGACGGCACAGTCGATGACATGGCATGCAACCATTGGTTGATGAATGCAACGTCTGAGCAGGAAAAGACAACCTCAAACTGGCTTCCTGAACTCACATTTTGACAAAGAGAAGGTCCATTTTATAAATGAAGAGGTCCAGAAACTGCTTCTCCAATAGAAATCCCCAATCACGCTTGTAGGTGATGTCTTTGGCGGCTTTAGCTAGTTAGAAACACGTCATTGGGTCTAACAGTTGTGTCACGCCGAAGTGTGCATGTGCAGGATGTCAAATCAAAGGCACTGCTTCGATAAAATATTTTTGGAAAAAAATTACAACGTGTCAATTTGTCACTTTCACAAGGTTGTAATAATGACATGTTCAGCTACTTAGGACATTGGCTCGAATCTACGTTGTGCCTTTAGATTTTGAGAAGATTAACAATTAAGGAAGACTTTTATTTCTCTCATTGACTTCCCAAACCAAACCCTGGTTAAACATGAGTACAGTACTGTATGTCTATAGTTGGCAACTTATTTTTTGCAACAAAAAAAAATATTTTTGTATAAGTCACATTGCCTTTAACTACTGAATAGATGACTAGCCCCCTTCTTCCGATTCAGAAGTAGCTATTTCATTGCAAAAAAAATACATTTGGAATGAGCATGGTTAAGATGTTTAGATGTTGTTTACCGTCCTTCTCTCATCCCGGGATTTACGGTATTACCATATTAGTACACAAGGTGGAGCTAAAAATGCATAAAAGCCTATTAACAAAATGCTAACAAAATTAGCACAAACTAATATCAATTTTCAAAAGAGGCTGCTAGCTAAATATGCTAACAAGTGCAAACAAAAATAAACTAATTGCAAAGACAGGCAATCCAGCTCATTAATTTATAAAAGTATAGGTAGTAGCTACCAAATGTCATTTTTGGTGAGTTTGGAAATTTACAAATGTGAACAAAAGACTGTACAAATGAACAACATTTTGACTTATGCTTGTCTGAGGGAAGAGCAGTACTGGTTCTGGAGCAGCATGTGTCTGTGTGGAGTTGCTAGGGCAACGGGCCTGCCTGCTCTGCTCGGAGAAGAGGGGGAGGATCAGACGGGCTGAGAACAGAGAGGAGAAATAATTAACTTAAGGAAATCAAGATAGCAGCAGTGGCAGCTGTACAGAAAACTCAAACAAAGCGCTTTGGTATTTGGTATTGGTATTTTAATAGAATCCCCATTAGCTGTTGCAAAAGCAGCGCTTCCTGGGTTCCACACAAAACATGAAACACGACTTAATACAGAACAGACAACAGCTCAAGGACAGAACTACATAAAAACAATGTTTTTTGACAAAAGGCACACGTAGCCTACATATCAGTTCATACACACAACTATCTATGTCAAATAGGGGAGAGGCGTTGTGCCATGAGGTGTTGCTTTATCTGTTTTTTGAAACCAGGTTTGCTGTTCATTTGAGCAATATGAGATGCAACGGAGTTCCATGCAATAATGGCTCTATATAATACTGTACGCTTTCTTCAATTTGTTCTGGATTTGGGGACTGTGAAAATACCCCTGGTGACATGTCTGGTGGGGTAAGTGTGTTTGTCAGAGCTGTGTGTAAGTTGACTATGCAAACTATTTGGGATTTTCAATACATTCATGTTTCTTATTAAAAGAAGTGATGCAGTCAGTCTCTCCTCAAATCTTAACCAAGAGAGACTGGCATGCATAGGTTTGTCATTATTGATCGATAACAATAATTTTTTCCACCTCTCCCACACAAACTTTACAAAATTCAAACTTGCAATGCTCATTATTTGTTTTTTTTATGTATGAATACAATGGCTCACTGTTCATTTTTGGCATTTCCTGCCTAAGTTTTCCCACTTTGCCAATGAAGTAATCATTAAAATAATTGGCAACATCAAATGGTTTTGTGATGAATACGCCATCTGATTCGATGAAAGATGGAGTTGAATTGGTCTTTCTGCGCATAATTTCATTTAAAGTACTCCAAAGTTTTATATAATTGATCTTGACTTCATAATACAGTTTCTTCTTATTTTGGTTGAGTTTAGTCACTTAATTTCTCAGTTTGCAGTAAGTCAGCTAGTCAGATGTGCAGTCAGTTAGCCACTCCCTTTACCCCATCTCTTTCAACCATACAGTTTTTCAATTCCTCATCAATCCATGGAGCCTTAACAGTTCTAACAGTCAGTTTCTTAACAAGTGCATATTTATCAATAATTGGAAGAAGCAATTTCGTAAATTCATCAAGTGAAGCGTCTGGATGCTCCTTATTAATCACAAAGGGACCCACAAATATTTTTAACATCATCCACATAAGAGTCACAGCAAAATATTTTGTATGATCTCATATACACAATTTTAGGCCCAGCTTTTGGAACTTTGGCTTTCCTGGATATAGCCACTGGCATATCTAGGAAATCACTACATCCAATGGGTACGGATACAGCTTTAGAACAAAGTTCTACAGTATTATTTAAAATGTGATCGATACATGAATGTTCTTGTTCCTGTAGTGTTTGTAAACACACTGGTAGGTTAATTAATAACCTGAACCAGATTACAGGCACTGGTTACAATGAGAAGCTTCCTCTTGAGCGGACAGCTTGATGAAAACCAGTCAATATTCAGGTCCCCAAGAAAGTAGACCTCTCTGTTTCCATCACATACACTATCAAGCATTTCACACTTTTCTTTAGATACTGACTGTTAGCACTTGGTGGCCTATAGCAACACCCCAAAAGAAAAGGCTTTAGATGTGCCAAGTGAACCTGCAACCACAACACTTCAATAACACTTGACATAAGATCTTCTCTATGCATTACAGGGATATGGCTCTGAACATATACAGCAACACCTCCCCCATAAGCATTTCTGTCTCTTCTATAGATGTTATATCCTTGTATTGCTATTGCTGTATCATCAAATGAATTATCTAAGTGAGTCTCAGAAATTGCTAATATATGAATGTTATCTGATGTTAGCAAGTTATTGATTTCATGAACCTTACTTCTAAGGCTACATATATTAATATGGGCTATTTTCAGCCCTTTCCTGGATAGTTTATGAGAGATAGACATAATATGGAAAAAAGCAAACAAAGCAAGAGAATAAAATATACATTCAGCAGTCCATTAATCAATTGGTGTGTGTGTGTGTGTGTGTGTGTGTGTGTGTGTGTGTGTGTGTGTGTGTGTGTGTGTGTGTGTGTGTGTGTGTGTGTGTGTGTGTGTGTGTGTGTGTGTGTGTGTGTGTGTGTGTGCTGCGGGGTTGAAGCTACGAACCCAAAGGCTTGGCTCTCTCATCCCTTCCAGGCTTCTGGGAGGGAGGGTGGACAATGAGCCTGCCATAGTGGATGTAAGCAATGTCCCCATGCGCTCTGGCAGCTTTCATGGCTGGGATACGTTCTTTCCTCTTCTGGCGAACAGCTTCAGGATAGTCCTCGTTGAGGAAGATATACGTTCCTCTCAAGTTCTTAGCTCTTTCCAGAACAGCTACCTTGTCCTTGAACCTCAGGAACTTGACCACTATCGCCCTGGACCTGTCAACTGGGTCATGGTGGGTTTTCCAGTCCTGTGGGCATGCTCCACCTCAATCATCCTGTGGTCCATCTTCAATTTCTCAGAGATAATTTCCCTCACTTTGTCCTCAGACTCCGTCCAGGTCTCATGTGGAGATTCCGTCCACAACCATGTTTTCCGCCTTGATTGTCCCTCGAGATTTATCCGTCATTGTTATCATGGATTCACACACAGAACTGATGTCCTCTCTCAATGACTTACAGATTGCTGTCATCTTGCCGTTCTCCTGTTTCAATTCATCGAGCTGACCCTGGGAGAACTGCAAGCTTTTCTTCAGGTCCTGGACCTCTCTGGTCAGGTCGTCTATTCTTTTATTAGTTGAATCCACCAGTATTTGGACAAAACACTTTAAGCTATTTTCTTGTTGTTGTAACAACTGCTTGTAGAACTCTTTTTGTTCGTTTAAAAGATCCTTCACCTGTGATAGAGAGACACCACTGTCCTCAATGGTACTCCCGCTGGCTTTGGTCTTTTTCATGGTAGCTAGCAACGTAGGTTACGCTGTTACTCCCCGCAGTTCCAGACAGGGCAGGTCACAGGGAAGATTTAAAACAACAAACAGCAAGGATCTAGACAGCCACAAACAATCCGCAGTCCCAGCCACAATGGCTAACCGCGTCGCAGGCTGCGTTCAAGCCCTCAAGGAACCCTGCTAGCTTGATATGCAGCTAGCTAGCAGCTAGGCAAGCTACTATGCCAAATAGCTCCTCAGACCTGGCCTTGGTCGGCAGGATCACTGGACAGAGAGTAGCAATCCCAGCAACTGATGCCAACTGCGTCGTGGGATCCAAACTAAAAAGTTAGCTAGGTACTAAGAAACTTTCCTATACACTTTTAAAACAAAAAACTTTCCAAAACAACAAACCGAACTCTCCCTCATTCCACGTTCAACAGGAAGTTGACTTCTCAAACGTGGCAGAAAGCTAATACTATATGAAAGCTAATACTATATGATGCCCTGTCTCCTTATTAATTTAGCCACTTACTTAGCTAACTAGAAAATTAATCCAAATACACAGCTGGACTCACCAGCTCCCGCTTTCTCCCATTGTGTTATTTACAAACAAGCACATTACTGGCTTAACTGTTCTGGGGAAATACGGTAAGCTTCATCATGTAAAATAATGTAACAGGTGAAATTAAGAATGCAATCTGCTTTATCTCATAATGTATTGCACACATTGACTCCAGGTATTGACTTAAAAAGTCGCTACAAATATTCAAATGTATTAAAAAACCTCAAACAAATAGTTTTGACGGTATTGACAGTATTGAAAAACCATCCTGTGGCTTTTTCCAAATACCCCGGTATA
This sequence comes from Coregonus lavaretus, assembly GCF_964263955.1. NCBI lineage: Eukaryota > Metazoa > Chordata > Actinopteri > Salmoniformes > Salmonidae > Coregonus > Coregonus lavaretus. The sequence continues at coordinate 29,921,053 of NC_140026.1, forward strand.
CGGTATATATGGTACACCGCCCAAGCCTAGTCTGCATATTCTCACCTGAGTGTCTTTCTTATTGCTGTGTTCCTGTTATTAATCCAGTAAGGGGTTACTCATTGAAACTCTGCACAATTAATTACACAAAAAATGTCACCATCAACATGGCACTACTCTGTGTTAATAGGAACCTCCCAACCATACCAGCCGACATTCCACCAAGAGTGACATCTTTAGATGTTTCGGACAACAAGATTATTGAGATTAAGAAATTGGATTTCAAAGAGCTCTCAATCCTCAATGTTTTAACATATCCAAAAACAACATCTCTCTTGTGGACGATGGGGCTTTTTCAGACCTGGTGGCTCTACAGGACCTGAATACTGGCCAATAACAGACTCCCCACCCTCTCAGACAACATGTTTCAGGGCCTAGACAACCTGTGAATGGACTACAACCACATCAAAATCGTCAGCTCATCATCCTTTCAGCCCCTCTCCTGTTTAAAGAAGTGAACTTAGTCACCTGCATGTCTCAGCATGTTGTTGTCTAACTTGCAGGTGTTAGGTAGCTGAACAATTCGCTCAAATTTACTGACTTCTTTTAACTGAGTAGAAATAAAAAAACACATCCACAGAACTGAGAGTGCTAGATGTATCCAACAATTCTTATAAAAATTACAGAATCACAGCATATATTTCTCCCCACCTTATGGAGTGCGATGTTCCAGACAGGTATTTTCTGTGAAACGTGTCCAGTCTTGACCTTAGAAGGGTTAAAATGTCATTGGAGGAGATCTGTCTGGTGCTGAATACTCTCATTAATATTGTCTGCCACATGCAGTGCTTTCAGAAAGTATTCATACGCCTTGACTTATTCCACATTTTGTTGTGTTACAGGCTGAATTCAAAATGGCTTAAACAAATAAATAAATGACCCATCTACACACAATACCCCATTATGACAAAGTGAAAACATGTTTTTAGAAATGTTTGCACATTTATTGAAAATAAAACCACTGAAATATCTCATTCACACCCCTGAGTCAATCATTTGTAGAAGCACCTTTGGCAGCAATTACAGCTGAGTCTTTCTGGGTAAGACTCTAAGACCTTTCCACATCTGGATTGTGCAACATTTGCCCATTATTCTTTTTTAAATTATTTGTTGTTGATCATTGCAAGATAACCATTTTCAAATCTTGACATAGATTTTCAAGCAGATTTAAGTCAAACTGTAACCCCGCCACTCAGGAACATTCACTGTCTTCTTGGTAAGAAACTTTATTGTAGATTTGGCCTTGTGTTTTAGGTTATTGTCCTGCTGAAAGGTGAATTCATCTCCCAGTGTCTGGTGGAAAGCAGACTGAACCAGGTTTTCCTCTAGGATTTTGCCTGTGCTTAGCTCCATTCCGTTAATTTTTTATCCTGAAAAACTCTCCAGTCCTTAATGATTACAAGCATACCCATAACATGATGCAGCCACCACTATGTTTGAAAATATGGAGAGTGGTACTCAGAAATGTCTTGCATTGGATTTGCCCCAAACATAACACTTTGTATTCAGGACAAAAAGTTAGTTGATTTGCCAAATGTTTTGCAGTATTACTTTTGTGCCTTTTTGAAAACAGGATACATGTTTTTGAATATTTTTCTTCTGTACAGGCTTTCTTCTTTTCACTCTGTCAATTAGGTTAGTATTGTGGAGTAATTACAATGTTGTTGATCCATCCTCAGTTTTCTCCAATAACCTCCATTAAACTCTAACTGTTTTAAAGTCACCATAAGCCTCATGGTGAAATCCCTGAGCGGTTTCCTTCCTTTCTGGCAACTGTTAGGAAGGACGGCTGTATCTTTCCAATCAAGTTGTAGAAACATCTCAAAGATGATAAATGGAAACAGAATGCACCTGAGCTCAATTTCGAGTCTCATAGCAAAGAGTCTGAATACTTATGTAATTAAGCTATTTCTGTTTTCTTTTTTTTATACATTTTCAAACATTTCTAAAAAACTGTTTTCGATGTGTCATTATGGGCTATTGTGTGTAGATTGATGATATATATTTTTTTATTTAACCGATTTTAGAATAAGGCTGTAACAACATTTGGAAAAGTCAAGGGGTCTGAATACCTTCCGAATGCACTGTATCTAGGAAAACCAAAGATCCAAAGGCTGGGCCTAATATAGTGTATAAGAGGTCATACAGTCAAGCTGCACAACCGTTTGGCAAACATACTGCAAGTTGAGAAATCATGTGACTAAACTGAATAAAAAGAAGAAGAAACTATACAATGAAACAAATATAAATTGTATAAAAATGATAGTAAACAGCTTTCGAGCACATTAAATGACATTTTTGGAAAAAAGGCAAACTCAGGTCCATCATTCATTGAATCAGATGTCTCATTCATCACAAAACCCACTGATATTGCCAATTACTTTAATGATTTTTTCATTGGCAAGATTAGCAAACTTGGGCATGACATGCCAGCAATAAACACTGACACTACACATCCAAGTATAACTGACCAAATTATGAAAGACAAGCATTGTAATTTTGAATTCCGTTAAATGAGTGTGGAAGAGGTGAAAACATTTTTGTTGAATATAAACAATGACAAGCCACCGGGGTCTGACAACTTGGATGGAAAGTGACTGAGGATAATAGCGGACAATATTGCCACTCATATTTGCGTACTACAAAGCCCTTAGGTCTGCAGGGAAGCAAAAATCATTCCGCTACACAAGAATAGTAAAGTCCCTTTTACTGTATCAAATAGCCAACCAAATCAGCCTTTGCAAAAAATGGTTTTTGTCAATTTGTTTACTGTAAAATAGCATTATATCTGGTCAGACTTTCAGCAAGCTTATAGGGAAGGACATTCAACAAGCATTGCACTTACACAAATGAGTGAATATTGGCTGAGAGAAATTGATGATAAAAAAGATTGCGGGAGCTGTCTTGTTAGACTTCAGTGCGGCTTTTGACATTATTGATCATACAGTGGCTTGCAAAAGTATTCACCCCCCCCTGGCATTTTTCCTATTTTGTTGCCTTACAACCTGGAATTAAAATGGATTGGGGGGGGGGGGGGGGGGGGGTTGTATCATTTGATTTACACAACATGCCTACCAATTTGAAGATGCAAAATATATTTTTATTTTTATAAAACAAACAAGAAATAAGAAAAAAAAACAGAACTTCAGTGTGCATAACTATTCACCCCCAAAGTCAATACTTTGTAGAGACACCTTTAGCAGCAATTACAGCTGCAAGTCTCTTGGGGTATGTCTCTATAAGCTTGGCACATGTAGCCACTGGGATTTTTGCCCATTCTTCAAGGCAAAACTGCTCCAGCTCCTTCAAATTGGATCGGTTCCGCTGGTGTACAGCAATCTTTAAGTCATACCACAGATTCTCAATTGGTTTGTGGTCTGGGCTTTGACTAGGCCATTCCAAGACATTTAAATGTTTCCCCTTAAACCACTCGAGTGTTGCTTTAGCAGTATGCTTAGGGTCATTGTCCTGCTGGAAGGTGAACCTCCGTCCCAGTCTCAAATCTCTGGAAGACTGAAACAGGTTTACCACAAGAATTTGTATTTAACGCCATCCATCATTCCTTCAATTCTGACCAGTTTCCCAGTCCCTGCCGATGAAAAACATGGTGTTCTCGGGTGATGAGAGGTGTTGGGTTTGCGCCAGACATAGTGTTTTCCTTGATGGCAAGAAAGCTCCATTTTAGTCTCATCTGACCAGAGTACCTTCTTCCATATATTTGGGGAGTCTCCCACATGGCTTTAGATGAACACCAAACGTGTTTGCTTATTTTTTTCTTTAAGCAATGTTTTTTTTCTGGCCACTCTTCCGTAAAGCCCAGCTCTGTGGAGCGTACGGCTTAAAGTGGTCCTATGGACAGATACTCCAATCTCCGCTGTGGAGCTTTGCAGCTCCTTCAGGGTTATCTTTGGTCTCTTTGTTACCTCTCTGATTAATGCCCTCCTTGCCTGGTCCGTGAGTTTTGGTGGGCGGCCCTCTCTTGGCAGGTATGTTGTGGTGCCATATTCTTAAAACATTTTTATAATGGATTTAATGGTGCTCTGTGGGATGTTCAAAGTTTGATATTTTTCTATAACCCAACCCTGATCTTTACTTCTCCACAACTTTGTCCCTGACCTGTTTGGAGAGCTCCTTGGTCTTCATGGTGCCGCTTGCTTGGTGGTGCCCCTTCCTTAGTGGTGTTGCAGACTCTGGGGCCTTTCAGTACAGGTGTATATATAATGAGATCATGTGAGAGATCATGTGACACTTAGATTGCACACAGGTGGACTTTATTTAACTAATTATGTGACTTCTTAAGGTAATTTGTTGCATCATATCTTATTTAGGGGCTTCATAGCAAAGGGGGTGAATACATATGCACACACCACTTTTCCGTTACTTATTTTTTAGTATTTTTGAAACAAGTGATTTTTTTCATTTCACTTCACCAATTTTGACTATTTTGTGTATGTCCATTACATGAAATCCAAATAAAAATCCATTTAATTACAGGTTGTAATGCAACAAAATAGGAAAAACACCAAAGGGATGAATACTTTTGCAAGGCACTGTAGTCTGCTGCTGGAAAAAGGTATGTTTTATGGCTTTACACCCCCTGCTATATTGTGGAAAAATAGTTACCTGTCTAACAGAACACAGAGGGATTTCTTTAATGGAAGTCTGTCCAACATAATCCAGGTAGAATCAGGAATTCCCCAGTGCAGCTGTCTAGGCCCCTTACTTTTTTTCAATCTTTAGTAATGACATGCCACTGGCTTTGAGTAAAGCCAGTGTGTCTAGGTATGCAGATGACAACACTATACACGTCAACTACTACAGTGACTGAAATGATTGCTACACTTAACAAAGAGCTGCAGTTAGTTTCCGAATGGGTGGCAATGAATAAGTTAGTCTTAAATATTTTTTTACCTTTTCACATGTACCAACACACGGGTGTGATCATTCTACGGTGGTCCCTGCAGCGTACGATCAAACCGTTTTGATTAGAACGCTTATTTAGAACGTCCAGTTTCGATTGATGCAACACTCAGCATTTGAGCTAGCCACAGAAACATTTCGCACAAACACAGTCCTTACAAAGTTATGTCCTGAATGTAATGCAATGTTCAGACATTCACAGAAGCAGGGACAGCAAACACAATCATCCAAATCAGAAAATGTAGGCTACATTAGACCTAGCGCTAACTGAGGAAAGATTAACGTAACACAAGAGGTCATATTTAGAGAACTCTCGGCTGACAGAAACCACAATATGAATTAGCTAAAAGCAATTACTATTTATAATTAATCACATCACGGGTGAGCTCACCATTGATCAAAATAATTGAGTAAAACACTTTCTAGTAATCGAAAGTAATCCGACGATGGGTAGTTTGTGCGCACTGCAATGTTTGTTTTTTCGCTTCAACCAAAGATAATAAGCGGAGACAAGAGGAGTTTGGTCTGTTTGCAGTATGCATGTTGAAGGGGGTGTGTCATCTAGGATCATTCACTTCCGGAGGTTTACTCGAAAGATGAGAGAACCATTTCTTCACCTCAGTATAACATCTTTGGTCTGACAGACGTTTATGTGACACCCAGAATGCATTGTATAATGTCAACAAACATGGCGCCACACATAGCTGGCAAATTGTTTAGCATTAGCTCATTATAATCAGTACAACCTTCAAAAAAGTATTTTACACACATCATAGGTGTCCATTACAATCAATGCAATAATCAGAATGCATTAGCTATCACCAGTACTTGAAAACATGTAAATAAAACTGTAAATACCAGCCAGAAAATGTGTCAGTTCGTGCAAGACTGTACAAATGTCTGCAAACTTGATCTGCGGAAACACTAGGGAAGTGCTTGGGCTCTACTCAAAGAGAGAAGTTTGTCCGGCTCAGTAAAGCCTCAAACATAAAATTGTCTGCAACACTGAAATGGGCTACTTCTATGTGAATTAATGAGGAGGTGGAACACACCTCAATTCAAACTGTTGTTAAAAAATAGAACTCGTTAGAAAATAATTAGAAATTGCCTATAGATAATTAGCAGGCAACGCGTGTTAATTGTCCTGTTGCGTAACAATCACATTTTGGAACAGTGAGTTCATTCTGACATCACGTGCATAAAACAACTCACGCTGCGGCGACAGTTAGAGATATTTGGAACTCAATTGTGAAAAGGTAAAAAAAAACTAATAGCATTGTATTTGGGACAAATCATTCAACTAAATCTTGTAATGAATAATGTGGAAATTGAGCAATTTGAGGTGACCAAACTGCTTGGAGTAAGCCTGGATTGTAAACTGTCATGGTCAAAACATGTTGATACCACAGTAGCTAAGATGTGGAGAAGTCTGTCCATAATAAAGCGCTGCTCTCACTTCTTAACAACACCATCAACAAGGCAGGTCCAACAGGCCCTAATTTTATCGCACCTGGACTACAGTTCAGTCGTGGGGTCAGGTGCCACAAAGAGGGACTTAGCTAAATTACAATTGGTTCAGAACAGGGCAGCTCGGCTGGCCCTTAAATGTACACTACTGTTCAAAAGTTTGGGGTCACTTAGAAATGTCCTTGTTTTCGAAAGAAAAGCAATATTTATGTCCATTAAAATAACATCAAATTGATCAGAAATACAGTGTAGACATTGTTAATGTTGTAAATGGCTATTGTAGCTGGAAACGGCTGATTTTTTATGGAATATCTCCGTAGGCGTACAGAGGCCCATTATCAGCAACCATCAGTCCTGTGTTCCAATGGCACGTTGTGTTTGCTAATCCAAGTTTGTCATTTTAAAAGGCCAATTGATCATTAGAAAAATATTTTGCAAATATGTTAGCACAGCTGAAAACTGTTGTGCTGATTAAAGGAGCAATAAAACTGGCCTTCTTGAGACTAGTTGAGTATCTGGAGCATCAGTAATTGTGAGTTCGAATACAGGCTCAAAATAGCCAGAAACAAATAACTTTCTTCTGAAACTCGTCAGTCTATTCTTGTTCTGAGAAATGAAGGCAAACTGGCTCTAACCAGAATAGAAAGAGGAGTGGGAGGCCCCGGTGCACAACTGAGCAAGAGGACAAATACATTAGAGTGTCTAGTTTGAGAAACAGACGCCTCACAGGTCCTCAACTGGCAGCTTCATTAAATAGTACCCGCAAAACACCAGTCTCAACGTCAACAGTGGAGAGGCAACTCCGGGATGCTGACCTTCTAGGCAGAGTTGCAAAGAAACAGCCATATCTCAGACTGCCCATCTTAATATTTTATTTTTATTGGCCAGTCTGAGATATGGCTTTTTCTTTGCAACTCTGCTTAGGTCAGCATCCCGGAGTCGCCTCTTCACTGTTGACGTTGAGACTGGTGTTTTGTGAATTGTTAGATACTGCTGCACTGTTGGAGCTAGGAACACAAGCATTTCGCTACACCCGCAATAACATCTGCTAAATATGTATATGTGACCAATACAATTTGATTTCATTTGATTTGTCAATCTGTCATGGCTCAAAGTGGAGGAGAGATTGACTTCATCACTACTTATTTTTGTAAGAAGTGTTGACAAGCTGAATGCACTGAGCTGTCGGTTTAAACTACTAGCACAGAGCTTGGACACCCATGCATACCCCACAAGACATGCCACCAGAGGTCTCTTCACAATTCCGAAGTCCAGAAAATACTATGGGAGGCGCACAGTACTATAAAGAGCCATGACTACAAGGAACTCTATTCCACATCAGGTAACTGATGCAAGCAGTAGAATCAGAGTAATAAAACAGATAAAAACACACCTAATACAATTGATCTTTCTTGAATAAGTTCCTCCATTTCTTTTTGTTTTTCCTCAAAATTATTCTGTGCCTCTTATAAATTTATTGATATCTATCTGTACTGTTAGTTCCTGTATTTCCTTTGTTAATATGAACTCTTTTGACATAAATAGTTTTTGTTTGAAAGATGAGTAATGAATTGCATGGCCTCTAAATGCACATTTAAAAGGTGTCCCATACAATAAGGTGATCTGCTGTACCTATGTTATGTAGGAAATTATCAGTTATAAAATATCTTGTCTTGGTTAAAAACAAGTTGTCATCCAGTAGGCATTGATTAAAATATCCTTGCCCTCGTGGAAATTCCTCCATGTAGCCACAAGTTCCAGTATATCTTTAATATTCATCCATTGAGGTACTTAACACCATATTATAATCTCCCACCATAATAATTAAGTAATGTATTGCTTGTAAACTCGATCAATTGTTGTACACTGAACAAAAATGTAAAGTGTTGGTCCCAGAAAATGTTGGTCCCAGAAAATGTTCAATTTGCACAAAATCATTTTTCTCTCAAATCTTATGCACAAATTTGTTTACATCCCTGTTAGTGAGCATTTCTCCTTTGCCAAGATAATCCATCCACTTGACAGGTGTGGCATATCAAGTAGCTGATGAAACAGCATGATCATTACACAGGTGCACCTTGTGCTGGGGATAATAAAAGGCCACTCTACAATGTGCAGTTTTGTCACATAAACACAATGCCACAGATGTCTCAAGTATTGAGGTAGAGTGCAATTAGCTTGCTGACTGCAGGAATGTCCACCAGAGCTGTTGCCAGAAAATGGAATGTTAATTTCTCTACCATAAGTCGTTTTAGAGAATTTGGCACTACGTCCAACTGGCCTCACAACCGCAGACCACGTGTATGGCGTCGTGTGGGCGAGCGGTTTGATGATGTCAACATTGTGAACAGAGTGCCCCATGCTGACAGTGCGGTTATGGTATGGGCAGGCATAATAATATGCCATTTAGCAGACGCTCTTATCCAAAGTGACTTACAGTCATGCGTGCATAACTGTTTGTGTATAGGTGGTCCCGGGGATCGAACCCACTACCTTGGCATTACAAGCGCCGTGCTCTACCAGCTGAGCTACAGAGGAGCTATGGAAAACAAACACAATTGCATTTTATTGAAAGCACAGAGATACTGTGACGTGATCCTGAGGCCCATTGTTGTGCCATTCATCCTCGACATCACCTCATGTTTCAGCATGATAATGCACGGCCCCATGTCGCAAGGATCTGTAAACAATTCCTGGAAGCTGAAAAATGTCCCAGTTCTTCCATGGCCTGCATACTCACCAGACATGACACCCATTGAGCATGTTTGGGATGATCTGGATTGACGTGCACGACAGTGTTTAAGTTCCCGCCAATATCCAGCAACTTCGCACAGCCACTGAAGAGGAGTGGGAAAACATTTTACAGTCCACAATCAACAGCCTGATCAACACTATGTGAAGGAGGTGTGTCGCGCTGCATAAGGCAAATGGTGGTCACACCAGATATTGACTATTTGCATTGATGACAGCTTTGCACACTTTTGGCATTCTCTCAACCACCTTCATGAGGAATGCTTTTCCAACAGTCTTGAAGGAGTTCCCACATATGCTGAGCACTTGTTGGCTGCTTTTCCTTCACTCTGTGGTCCAACTCATCCCAAACCATCTCAATTGGGTTGAGGTTGGGGGATTGTGGAGGCCAGGTCAGCTGATGCAGCACTCCATCACTCTCCTTCTTGGTCAAATAGCTCTTATACAGCCTGGAAGTGTGTTTTGGGTCATTGTCCTGTTGAAAAACAAATGATAGTCCCACTAAGCCCAAACCAGATGGGATGGCGTATCGCTGCAGAATGCTGTGGCAGAGATGCTGGTTAAGTGTGCCTTGAATTCTAAATAAATCACTGACAGTGTCACCAGCAAAGCACCCCCACACCATCACACCTCCTCCTCCATGATTCACGGTGGGAACCACACATTTGGAGAGCATCCGTTCACCTACTCTCAAAGACACAGCGGTTAGAACCAAAAATCTCAAATTTGGACTCAGACAAAATAACAGATTTCCACCTGTCTAATGTCTATTGCTCGTGTTTCTTGACCCAAGCAAGTCTCTTCTTATTATTGGTGTCCTTTAGTAGTGGTTTCTTTGCAGCAAATCGACCATGAAGATCTGATTCATGGTCTCCTCTGAACAGTTGATGTTGAGATGTGTCTGTTACTTGAACTCTGTGAAGCATTTATTTGGGCTGCAATCTGAGGTGCAGTTAACTCTAATGAACTTATCCTCTGCAGCAGAGGTAACTCTGGGTCTTCCTTTCCTGAGGTGGTCCTCATGAGAGCCAGTTTCATCATAGCGCTTGATGGTTTTTGCGACTGCACTTGAAGAAACTTTCAAAGTTCTTGACATTTTCCGTATTGACTGACCTTCATGTCTTAAAGTAATGATGGACTGTCATTCCTCTTTGCTTATTTGAGCTGTTCTTGCCATAATATGGACTTGATCTTTTACCAAATAGGGCTATCTTCTGTATACCATCCCTACCTTGTCACAACACAACTGATTCGCTCAAACGCATTAAGGAAGGAAATTCCACAAATTAACTTTTAACAAGGCACACCTGTTAATTGAAATGCATTCCAGGTGACTACCTCATGAAGCTGATTGAGAGAATGCCAAGAGTGTGCAAAGCTGTCATCAAGGCAAAGGGTGTCTACTTTTGATTTGTTTAACACTTTTTTGGTTACTACATGATTCCATTTGTGTTATTTCATAGTTTTGATGTCTTAACTATTATCCTACAATGTAGAAAATAGTACAAATACAGAAAACCCCTTGAATGAGTAGGTGTGTCCAAACTTTTGACTGGTACTGCATATATACACACAAATCTTGCATATCTTAATTCATTCCCATAATTTATGAATAATATGTGTAACAATATAACCACTTCTACGAAGGATTGGTAGTAGAAAATCTGCATTTTTGTCAACAGATATGGGATGCATACACTCACTCACCAAACTCCTCTCACGCAAACACCTCTGCTCCTCTCTCCCCACACACACACACACACACTCACACATAAGCTCAGATGTTCACCAGTTCTTCCATTCCAGAGCCCAAGTCAAGAGAAGACTTGATGTGTGAATTTGTATACAGTTTGGCTGTCTGAGAAGGCATGCCAAATTGAGCAGGAATGGGAAGATTTGATTAACCAATGTCTACTCCTAGCTGATGGAGCTCAGATTCCCCCCTTCCCCCAAACACGCACACACACAATGGTCCCCCGTTGTGACCCTTCTTCCCAAGCACCTCTGTGCAGTCAGACCATTTGATTATTCTGTGTCACCAGGGCCACAATAATATGCCCCCTCTCTTATTGTCCGAGTGTGACCCCCTCCCCCATGGGTTACTGCAGCCAGTGTTGCCAGCACTGCTACTACCTGGATGGGGGTACTCCACTGGTATTCCCACCGGCTAGGTACGAGGTAGTCAAGGCTGTTATTAGCAGCTTTGAGAAAATCATTGTATATTATGCTCACCCATCCTGGGGCTTTGGCTTTTTAGGACCAAACCTACCAGGAAGGCTCAGACTCTTGAAGGGGAGGAGCTGCTTTAGTGTGTCTCTGACCGCGTTCATCTTTCTGTCTTGGCACCGTTCCATGATAGGACACCGTTCCATGATAGGACAAAAATAAACAAACTATATATTTGTAATTTATTTTAAAATATATATCCCATATCTGCGCAAAAGTATAGACTCTCGCTCTGTCACAACTCCTGCTTGCAGACACACAAGGGCTCTGGCATTTGAAAGCATTTCCCTTACTCACTCACTTAACTCCTAACACTTTCGCAATCACACAAAACACATGGGCACCCCATCTTCCAACACACCCGCACTCCTCCCACATATACAGTGCATTCCGAAAGTATTCAGACCACTTCACTTTTTCCACATTTTGTTATGTTACAGCCTTTTTCTAAAATGGATGAAATAGTTTTTTCCCCCTCATCAATCGACACACAATACCCCATAATGACAAAGCAAAGACAGGTAAAGACATTTTTGCAAATGTATAAAAATAAATAAATAAAATAAAATGAAATATGACATTGACATAAGTATTCAGACCCTTTGCTATGAGACTCGAAATTGAGCTCAGGTGCATCCTGTTTCCATTGATCATCCTTGAGACGTTTCTACAACTTGATGGGAGTCCACCTGTGGTAAATTCAATTGATTGAACATGATTTGGAAAGGCACACACCTATCTATATAAGGTCCCACAGTTGACAGTGCATGTGCACCCATATGCACCTCCTCAAGACCCCACGGTAGCCCCCTATTGCCCCCTTCCGTCTTAACGAGCCCCCGCTCTACCCCACATATCCTAACGCTGGAGGGGCTGGACAGCACATGGCACACCACCCTGAGATGCCTCCTCTGACTCCTGTACCGCAGTTTGAGCAGTCCCCTCTGGCAGACAGGGACAGAGAGCGGGACAGGAACTCAGGAGAGCGTTATGGTGCCAGTGGGATCGTCTCTAGAAGGTCATCTTAACAGGAGGCCAACTCTTCCTCCAAGTATTCACACCACTCGGAGCGAGAGAGAGGGGAGAAGGGTTACTGACGGGACAGCCAGGGACCACCGCAGACACTGTAACCATCACTCATACAACCACAGCAGCAGTGGAGCAGCCACGACTGGGACAGCAGGGACAAAGACGGCGACTATTCCAACAGCTCCAATTCCACCACACCCCTCTGCCTCCCCCGCTGCCCCCTCCACTCCCCCTGCCAGTGTGATAGCCCTGGACAGTGGCCAGGAGAGCCCGGCCAAGCCCAAACGCCAGCCCACCTCCCCCTCCTCGGCACCTCTCCCACTCCTCAGCACCCCTCATCCTCCTTTCCACCCCATTCCTCCTAATCCACTTCACCCACCTCCCTTTCTATACCATCTCCCCTTTCATTCTTATTATTGTCGCACTGTTGAGAGGTGAACCTGCAAGTAAATATTTCATTGTATTGTATTGTGTACACCAGGGCTCTCCAACCCTGTTCCTGGGTAGGTTTTCGCTCCCGTCCCTAATCTAGCGCACCTGATTCTAATAACTAGATGGTTGATAAACTGAATCAGGTTAGTTACAACTGGGATTGGATTGAAAAACTACAGGAGGGTGGCTCTCCAGGAACAGGATTGGCAAGCCCTGGTTGTACACCATGTGTATCTAGGGCTGGGCGATATGGCCATAATATACTGCTCAAAAAAATAAAGGGAACACTTAAACAACACAATGTCACTTCTGTGAAATCAAACTGTCCACTTAGGAAGCAACACTGATTGACAATAAATTTCACATGCTGTTGTGCAAATGGAATAGACAACAGGTGGAAATTATAGGCAATTAGCAAGACACCCCCAATAAAGGAGTGGTTCTGCAGGTGGTGACCACAGACCACTTCTAAGTTCCTATGCTTCCTGGCTGATGTTTTGGTCACTTTGGAATGCTGGCGGTGCTTTCACTCTAGTGGTAGCATGAGACGGAGTCTACAACCCACACCAAGTGGCTCAGGTTTTGCAGCTCATCCAGGATGGCACATCAATGCGAGCTGTGGCAAGAAGGTTTGCTGTGTCTGTCAGCATAGTGTCCAGAGCATGGAGGCGCTACCAGGAGACAGGCCAGTACATCAGGATACGTGGAAGAGGCCGTAGGAGGGCAACAACCCAGCAGCAGTACCGCTACCTCCGCCTTTGTGCAAGGAGGAGCACTGCCAGAGCCCTGCAAAATGACCTCCAGCAGGCCACAAATGTGCATGTGTCTGCTCAAACGGTCAGAAACAGACTCCATGAGGGTGGTATGAGGGCCCGACGTCCACAGGTGGGGGTTGTGCTTACAGCCCAACACCGTGCAGGACGTTTGGCATTTGCCAGAGAACACCAAGATTGGCAAATTCGCCACGGGCGCCCTGTGCTCTTCACAGATGAAAGCAGGTTCACACTGAGCACATGTGACAGACGTGACAGAGTCTGGAGACGCCGTGGAGAACGTTCTGCTGCCTGCAACATCCTCCAGCATGACCGGTTTGGCGGTGGGTCAGTCATGGTGTGGGCTGGCATTTCTTTGAGGGGCCGCACAGCCCTCCATGTGCTCGCCAGAGGTAGCCTGACTGCCATTAGGTACCGAGATGAGATCCTCAGACCCCTTGTGAGACCATATGCTGGTGCGGTTGGCCCTGGGTTCCTCCTAATGCAAAACAATGCTAGACCTCATGTGGCTGGAGTGTGTCAGCAGTTCCTGCAAGAGGAAGGCATTGATGCTATGGACTGGCCCGCCCGTTCCCCAGACCTGAATCCAATTGAGCACATCTGGGACATCATGTCTCGCTCCATCCACCAACGCCACGTTGCACCACTGTCCAGGAGTTGTCCAGGAGTTGGCGGATGCTTTAGTCCAGGTCTGGGAGGAGATCCCTCAGGAGACCATCCGCCACCTCATCAGGAGCATGCCCAGGCGTTGTAGGGAGGTCATACAGGCACGTGGAGGCCACACGCACTACTGAGCCTCATTTTGACTTGTTTTAAGGAGATTACATCAAAGTTGGATCAGCCTGTAGTGTGGTTTTCCACTTTAATTTTGAGGGTGACTCCAAATCCAGACCTCCATGGGTTGATAAATTTGATTACCATTGATAATTTGTGTGATTTTGTTGTCAGCACATTCAACTATGTAAAGAAAAAAGTATTTAATAAGATTATTTCATTCATTCAGATCTAGGATGTGTTATTTTAGTGTTCCCTTTATTTTTTTGAGCAGTGTATAATATTGCTGTATTTGTCTCATTTTTGACGGTATGACGATATTTGATGTTTCATAATAATACAAGTTCTAAATATGGTTTATGGGTAGTGCAGGGCCCTAGGATGGCAACCAATTCATTCTCAGTGGTTTTAATGTGCTTTCTCCCTTCGGATTGCTTTATTGTTCAACCAAACTTCAACCAAAAATACTAGGTCAAAACTGACAGTGAAGTAGTCCTATTTGTAGAACATTGCATAGGAATCAAAACCCTATTTTCTTGCCTTTTACTTTGGTACTTGAACAATGGTTACCATTTGCATAGTTATTTGTTCAATTCCAGCATTCACATCCAGCATTTTAATCAATTTCTTCATTGTCTGCACTTATTTGTTATAAAAATCACACACTGTGTCATGTTTATTTTGTCTTAGTATGCCTCTATTACATCAACAACAACAAAAACTTCACAATTATTATTCTCCTATTTGACTGAATCTCTGGATTCAGTTGCAGTTCTTACTTACGCCACTAGGGGTAGTCCCCCAATTTCTTGGAGTCTTTACTTCCAAAGTTGTTGACTTGTAGCTCTTGTTAGCAGACTTCCTAAATTCTCTGCAGTTGTGACTAGAGCATGATAGAGGCCTCTAGTGGCCAAAAGGCCATATTAGCATGGGCAGCACCATTGAGGGCTTCCACCATTTTAATGTAGTCAACTGGGTGGGAGTTCCAACTTCATTGGCTGATCCCTCCTGGTGACCCTGTTGGAGTCATGCCCAATCGGGTCATCAGGATGGGTCAGCCAATGGTGAAGAAGAAAACGGACTAATTCAAAATGGAGATTGCCTCAATGGCGCTGCCCATGCTGTCACAGACGTTCTAATGGCACAGATACAAAGATGAGTCCTCTTATCGCTATAGAGTACAGCTACAACATGAAGTTACTTTTCATAGCAGGTTAGGAGAGCATTTTAGCTAATCCTAACCCTTTTCCTAACCTTAACCCAAGTCTCCTAACCTGCCACGTTAATTATCCTGAGTTATCCTGATCTGCTACAAAAAGTAACTTCCGGTTGTGGCTGTACTCCCACTAGTCAAAATCGTTCTCTGCTGATGGCAGTTCTTTCTGGCAATAAAAACAGACGATAGCCATAATTTTTGAGTCATTACTGAATTATTGAATGTAACAAATCAAACAATAAAATGCTGTTATAAAAGGTAAAGTAAAAATCCAAACCAATCAGTGAATGCATACCTGTATTGTTTGTTTACCGCCCAGCCAGTGTATTCTGTGCATATGACAAATAGATTAGACTTTTTTTTTTATGTTAGTAAAGTACATGTTGGATAAAAAATTTCACAACATGCCTGATGGACACAGCAAATTTGTCTGTAAACTTTCCAAATGTCGACAAAACAAAATACGCTAGACAAGGTGGGATTGTTGTGTCTGTAAAATTCATTATGTGAGAAATGGTAGCGCAAATATTGATATAATAACGTAATATCGAAGTAAACTTGGAGTCACGCGATGACTCGTTGTGTGGTCCTCCCACTACAACTCAGGAAAGCATGCAGTTTATTAGGCCACAGATGAAGTAAGTTATAATGGACTTCACAGGGTGGTGAAAGTGCACAGTGATGAGCTTGATGCTGTATCTGCAAGCTGTTGGCTGGAACGCACCACCACAAACCGATGCTGGCACCAAGACCGCACTCAACGAGCTGTATAAGGCCATAAGCAAAAAATGAAATGCCTCATCCAGAGGCGGCGCCCCTAGTGGCCAGGGACTTTAATGCAGGGAAACTTAAATCCGTTTTACCTAATTTCTACTAGCATGTTAAATGTGCAACCAGAGGAAAATAAACTCTAGACCACCTTTACTCCACACACAGAGACGCGTGCAAAGTTCTCCCTCGCCCTCCATTTGGTAAATCTAACCATAACTATCCTCCTCGTTCCTGCTTACAAGCAAAAACTAAAGCAGGAATTACCAGTGACTCGCTCAATACGGAAGTGGTCAGATGACGCAGATGCTAAGCTACAGGACTGTTGCTAGCACAGACTGAAATATGTTCCGGGATTCTTCCGATGACGTTGAGGAGTACACCACATCAGTCACTTTCTTCATCAATAAGTGCATTGATGACGTTGTCCACACAATAACCGTATGTACATACCCCAACCAGAAGCCATGGATTACAGGCAACATCCGCACTGAGCTAAAGGCTAGAGCTGCCGCTTTCAAGGAGCGGAACTCTAACCCGGATGCTTATAAGAAATCCTGCTATGCCCTCTGACGAACCATCAAACAGGCAAAGCATCAATATAGGACTAAGATTGAATCCTACTACACCGGCTCTGACGCTCGTCGGATGTGGCAGGGCTTGCAAACTATTATGGACTACAAAGGGAAGCATAGCTGTGAGCTGCCCAGTGACACGAGCCTACCAGACAAGCTAAATGACTTCTATGCACACTTCGAGGCAAGCAACACTGAAGTATGAGAGCACTAGCTGTTCCGGACGACTGTGTGATCACGCTCTCCGTAGCTGATGTGAGTAAGACCTTTAACCCTCCCGTTGTCCTAGGGTCAAAATGACCCGCCACTGTGTTGAACCAACTTTATTTAATTTTTATATTTTTTGGATCATTTGTGAGGAGGCAGTGATACTTTCTTTAAAGTCTCACTGCCTCCTTCTCACAAATGATCCCAAAAATATAAAAATTAAATAAAGTTGGTTCAACACAGTGGCGGGTCATTTTGACCCTAGGACAACGGGAGGGTTTTAAACAAGTCAACATTCACAAGGCCGCAGGGCCAGACGAATTACCAGGACGTGTACTCCGAGCATGCGCTGACCAACTGGCAAGTGTCTTCACTGACATTTTCAACCTGTCCCTGACTGAGTCTGTAATACCAACATGTTTCAAGCAGACCACGATAGTCCCCGTGCCCAAGAACACCAAGGTAATCTGCCTTAATGACTACCGACCCATAGCACTCACGTCTGTAACCATGAAGTGCTTTGAAATGCTGGTCATGGCTCACATCAACACCATTATCCCAGAAACCCTAGACCCACTCCAATTTGCATACTACCCCAACAGATCCACAGATTTTTTTTATTTATTTTTTATTTCACCTTTATTTAACCAGGTAAACCAGTTGAGAACAAGTTCTCATTTACAACTGCGACCTGGCCAAGATAAAGCAAAGCAGTGCGATAAAAACAACAACACAGAGTTACATATGGGGTAAAACAAAACAAAGTAAAAAATACAACAGAAATACATATAATATACAGTGTGTGCAAATTTAGCAAGTTATGGAGGTAAGGCAATAAAATAGGCTATAGTGCAAAATAATTACAATTAGTATTAACACTGGAATGATAGATGTGCAAGAGATTATGTGCAAATAGAGATACTGGGGTACAAATGAGCAAAATAAATAACAATATAGGGATGAGGTAGTTGGGCGGGCTAATTTCAGATGGGCTGTGTACAGGTGCAGTGATCGGTAAGGTGCTCTGACAACTGATGCTTAAAGTTAGTGAGGGAGATAAGTGTCTCCAGCTTCAGAGATTTTTGCAATTTGTTCCAGTCATTGGCAGCAGAGAACTGGAAGGAATTGCGGCCAAAGGAGGTGTTGGCTTTGGGGATGACCAGTGAGATATACCCGCTGGAGCGCAGACTACGGGTGGGTGTTGCTATGGTGACCAATGAGCTAAGATAAGGCGGGGATTTGCCTAGCAGTGATTTATAGATGGCCTGGAGCCAGTGGGTTTGGCGACGAATATGTAGTGAGGACCAGCCAACAAGAGCGTACAGGTCACAGTGGTGGGTATTATATGGGGCTTTGGAGACAAAACGGATGGCACTGTGATAGACTACATCCAATTTGCTATTTGCTGAGTAGAGTGTTGGAGGCTATTTTGTAAATGACATCGCTGAAGTCAAGGATCGGTAGGATAGTCAGTTTTACGAGGTTGATGCAATCTCAAAATTGTAACCAACTAATTGCAGCATTACCACAAAAATGGAAGAGGCAAGTGGAAGGGGGAGAAAGTAAGGAACTTGTCTGTCGGTAAAGACCAAAATTGGTTAAAGAAAATGGTTATAATTAAAAAAGTATACCAGCTTCATCTAAGGACAAAACAATTGACAGCTGTGCCATATAGATTGCAAAATAGTTGGGAAAAGATTTGATGTACCAATTCCATGGCACATGGTTTATGAACTGATGCACAAAACTACACCGGATTCAAAACTTTAATTATTATACAAAATTCTGGCAACCAATGTGGGGTATACAACCAGATTATGCAGATTTGTCTGCAAAGAGACGGAATCAGTAGATGATTTGTTTTGATAGTGTCCATATGTTGCTTGTTTTTGGTCGCAGGTTCAGAAATGGGTGAAGAATTGCAACATTTACCTGGAGCTAACTCTACAAATTGTTGAAAACTATATGGCAAATAGAAATCAAAACTGGATGGTCTTCAGAGATATATGGGAGGGGTTGAGGGTAGCTGAAGGATGGGACTAAAAACAAACGAAAGATAACTATTGTAAAATATACTTTGTTTGTAAAATGTATATAGTATGCATAAACTGGAAGTAGAAGCCTAAAGGTTGTTGTCGATTATTTTAAAGAAGAATATAGTAAAAATTATATATATTTTATATATACAGTACCAGTCAACAGTTTGGACACACCTACTCATTCAAGGGTTTCTTCATTTTTAAAATTTTCTACGTTGTAGAATAATAGTGAAGACATCAAAACTATGAAATAACATATGGAATCAAGTGTTAAACAAATAAAAAAATTATGTTATATTTTATATTCTTCAAAGTAGCCACCCTTTGCCTTGATGACAGCTTTGCACACTCTTGGCAGAACTGCATAAGTGTTGCGCTCCACTTTCTGGAGGACCGAGTTTTGAAATCAGTGGAATTAGAGTATGATAGCTAAGGAGATGGAGAAAATACCTGTCTCCGGATTACATCTTCAAACTAAGGGCAACCATGGCATCCTTGAGAGAGGGAGAAGCGTCCATCCATGTATACGGGTAAAATATTACACGTTTCTAATTTAGTTAGAAAGTCGTTTTCATTTCAAGTTAAAGTTTACTGTTAGCTAGCTAGCTAAAGTTAGCTGGCTGGCTCGCTAGCTAATGTTACATGTATGATCTGTGTAGAAATATTATTGGTATCTCAGAGCCATTTGCTTTGCTAGTTATAGCCTAATCTTAGCTAGCTAACATTGAACCTGGTTGGTTTGCTACCTGCAGATTCATGCAGGATAGTAACATCATGAGTTGGGATTATGGTTCATTGTTTAGCTAGCTAGCTACATGTCTTAACAAAAGACTCCACTATCGAAGTAACCATTTCAATAGAATGTTAATGATGTCACTGCGACAACTGTTGATAGACGTAGCTGGTAAATTCGCTCTGGCTATCTACTCCGATTTCAGAGCACTCTCGTCTGAGTGTGCCAGAGCGCAGAATAACTGACTAATTTATGAACGCTCAACACCCATTGAATATGGTCGGTGTCAGTAAACGTTGGCAAAAAAAGTGTCAATTGTTGCCAGCAGCACAGTTGCATTCACAAACACGCTGGACAACGTAAAAACAGCCTAACCAGCCCTGCTAGGGCGAGTAAAATGGTCAGAGTGAGCTGTTCTCTCAATTGTGTCTGGAAATCCAAACGCTCGGATCAACCCTTAAAGAGATGGGTGGGGCTAAAGCTTAAGAGGGTGTGAATGTTGCATAATGGGTGTAGACAAAGACGAGATCTCCAGTAGGTATACCAAAACATTCAACGGCCATTTTCCCAAAAGTGAGGTTACAAGTTTATCAAATTTCAAAGCAGAATTACTTTCCTATTGTTTCTCAACTGCAGTGTATGATATACCATTATCTAGCTCTGAGTCTCTACATTTCAAATTTGACTACATAAGACCGAATCGAGCCGGTCGGTCACATAGTGCCAACGGAAAGTATTCAGACCCCTTGACTTTTTCCACATTTTGTTACGTTACAGCCTTTTTCTAAAATGGATGAAATATTTTTTTCCCCCTCATCAATCTACACAATACCCCATAATGACAAAGCAAAAACTGGTTTAGACATTTTTGCAAATGTATTAAAAATAAAAAATGGAAATATCACATTCACATAAGTATTCAGATCCTTTACTCAGTACTCTGTTGAAGCGCCTTTGGCAGCGATTACAAAATTGAGTCTTCTTGGGTATGACGTTACAAGCTTGGCACACCTGTATTTGGTCCTGTGTAGCTCAGTTGGTAGAGCATGGCGGTTGCAACGCCAGGGTTGTGGGTTTCGTTTCCCACAGGGGACCAGTATGAAAAAAGAAATGTATGCACTCACTAACTGTAAGTCGCTCTGGATAAGAGTGTCTGCTAAATGACTCAAATGTAAATGTATTTGGGGAGTTTCTCCAATTCTTCTCTGCAGATCCTCTCAAGCTCTGACAGGTTGGATGGGGAGCTTTCCTAGAGATGTTAGATCGGGTTCAAGTCCGGAGTCTGGCTGGGCCACTCAAGGACATTCAGAGACTTGTCCCGAAGCCAGTCCTGCGTAGTCTTGGCTGTGCGCTTAGGGTCGTTGTCCTTTTGGAAGGTGAACCTTCACCCCAGTATGAGGTTCTGAACACTCTGGAGCAAGTTTTCATCAAGGATCTCTCTGTACTTTGCTCCATTCATCTTTGCCTCAATGCTGACTAGTCTCCCAGTCCCTCCCGCTGAATAACATCACCACAGCATGATGCTGCCACCACCATGCTTCACCGTAGGGATGGTGCCAGGTTTACTCCAGATGTGACGCTTGGCATTCAGGCCAAAGAGTTCAATCTGTGTTTCATCAGACCAGAGAATCTTGTTTCTCATGGTCAGAGAGTCTTTAGATAGCTTTTGGCAAACTGATTGGTGGAGTGCTGCAGAGATGGTTGTCCTTCTGGAAGGTTCTCCCGTCTCCACAGAGGAACTCTAAAGCTCTGTCAGAGTGACCATTGGGTTCTTGGTCACCTCCCTGACCAAGGCCATTCTCCCCCGATTGCTCACTTTGGCCGGGAGACCAGCTCTAGGAAGAGTCTTGCTGGTTCCAAACTTCTTCCATTAAACAATGATGTTCCCCACTATGTTCTTGGGGACCTTCAATGCTGCAGACATTTTTTGGTACCTTTCTCCAGATCTGTGCCTTGACACAATCCTTTCTCGGAGCACTACGGAGAATTCCTTCAACCTCATGGCTTGGTTTTTGCTCTGACATGCACTGTCAACTGTGGGATCTTATATAGACAGTTTTGTGCCTTTCTAAATCATGTCCAATCAATTTAAATTTACCACAGGTGGACTCCAATCAAGTTGAGTCTCATAGCAAAGGTTCTGAATACTTATGTAAATAAGATATTTCTGTTTTTAATATATGTGCTAAAAAACCTGTTTTCACTTTGTGATTATGGGGTATTGTGTGTAGATTGCACAAGTTGTATTGTAAAAGTTGTATTTTTTTAGTGATCCAATATGTAATATCGTACACTTATCATAATTTGGTTGTAATCCAGCGCGGTTCGAAAAAGTATCTAGATCCTCTATGAGGCTGTGGAGGGATCCATATTGTGGATTTAAAAGAAAACATGAATCATCAGCGTACAATGACACCTTTGCTTTTAAACCTTGGATTTCTAACCCCTTGATATTATTGTTGGATCTGATTTTAACAGCTAACATTTCGATGGCAATAATAAATAGATATGCCGATATTGGACAACCTTGTTTTACTCCTCTTGACAGTTTAAAACTTTCTGAGAAGTAAGGAATCCCTCCTTTGCCCCCTCTAACCTTGATAACACCTTTGAGCGATGGGGAGAGTTGGGGATAAGTACCATAGGGGATTTATATATAGGAGGGACCTTTGCTTCCTTTGAAGCGCTGAGGGAAACTTATAACCTTCCCAGAAGTAAATTTTCAGATACCTACAAATTAGAGACTATGTTAGAAAACACCTCCCAACATTTGAGAATGCTAAACCTTCCATGTTTGACGGATGCATAAAAATATGCCCCACCTCAGACAAACTGATATCTCGTCTATATGACGCTTTTCAATCTGTTAGCGCACCCTCTACAGATGCCATTAAGGCAAAATGGGAGGAAGAACTAGGGACTGATATTTCGGTGGCAGACTGGGAGGATAGCTTGGAGTATATCCACACCTGCTCCATTAACTCCAGACATCGTCTCATACAATTTAAGGTATTACACAGATTACACTATTCCAAAACTAAACTGCATAGGATATTTCCTGATACATCCCCTATGTGTGATAAATGTCAGGCTGAGCAGGGTACACTACTCCACTGCTTTGCCCTATGCTCTAGTCTGTATGGTTATTGGTGTGGAATATTTGGGGTCCTCTCTGAAGTTCTGGAGACTTCAATAGACCCAGACCCGCTTCTGATAATCCTGGGAGTGTCCGACTCCCTAAACGGATTAACCAACTCCCAAAAACAACTAATCTCTTACAGTCTCATCTCGGCAAAAAAATTGATCTTGTTGTTTTGGAAAAGGAGGGAAGCGCCCTCTACCAAATTATGGCTCAGCGAAGTGGCAAAAACTGTACACTTAGAAATGATTAGATATATTCTGAACAATAAATTATCAACATTTGATCATATCTGGCAGCCTTTCCTCTCTTACCTGGACCAGTCGGTGCTGTGAATTTGTACTTTTTAACGCACTCTCAATTGTCATATTTATATACACCTTTGGGCAGCGTGTGCTGGCCCCGACACTCGAGCAGTCGGGAGGGGAATATGGTGGAATAGGGGGGGGGGGGGGGGATAAAGGGGGGTATAAGTGGGGGGGTTACATCTACCCTTTTTCTTTCTACCTGTCCCTGTTCTGTATGTCGTGTTTTGTAATATTTGTTTTATGTCCAGAACTCTGGGTCTTGTTGTTCATGTCTGTTCTCTTATGTTTAGATAAGAACTGTACACATGTCTTTCATACCTATACACCATTCTTGTGTGTGTTCAATAAAAAATATTTGAACGGAAAACTTTCTGAGAAGTAGCCATTATTTACTATTTTACACCTAGGGTTACTATACAAAATTCTCCAAAATTGAAATATTCCAGCATTTATATATAAACTCCAGTCGTACTTTGTCAAAAGCCTTTGCAAAGTCACCTATGAATACGAGGCCTGGTTTCCCAGATGTTTCATAGTGTTCTATTGTTTAAAGTACTTGCCTTATATTATCTCCAATGTATCGTCCATGTAAAAAACCTGTCTGATTAGGATTAATAATATCTGACAACACCTTTTTAATTCTATGCGCTATTCATTTTGCTAGAATTTTTGCATCACAACACTGAAGTATAAGAGGCCTTAAATGTTTTAAATGGACTGGATCATTATATTTACCACTTGGATCCTGTTTCAGTAATAATGAAATCAGACCTTCTTGTTGAGTGTCTGATAATCTACCATGTATATAGGAGTGGTTAAAACATGCTAATAATGGTCCTCTGAGTATTTCAAAAAAGGTTTGGTATACCTCCACTGGTATGCCATCCAGCCCTGGAGTTTTCCTGGACTTAAAGGCATGAATTGCATGATGAAGTTCTTCCTCTGTAATTTGGCCTTCACATGAGTCTTTCTGTACAGCTGTTCATTTTACATGAATAATAGAAAACAAAATACATACAAAAAGCTTTCATTAGTGGAGATCAGTGGCGGCTCCTGAAAAAATTCTCAGGAGGGGCAATTTTTCTGATGATTTAGGTGACCTACACACATTTTAAAAAAGATATGTCCAGCAACAACATGAAGACAGGGGCAGCATATAAGTCAATACCAGAAGCATTTATTGACTGATCTGGGGAGATGGATTCCAGTTTCTGTGACAGATTATAAATAATCTCTGATGCCTTTGTTATATTAGCTTTTGGTTGAATGTACTGTCGTAGTAAATATATAATGTTATAGCTTGGTCTGACTAAAATCTTGTGCATGACCCATTTTGTGTTGGGCGTTTGTTTTCAATCAATGCTGTTCCTATCCTATAACAATGGATAAAAGAGTCCTATCTTGTCAGCCTTGTCAGCAGGTGGCCAAGGACAACACCCACGCCATAGGTCTCTCAGTTCTTCCAACTCACGAGTTCTTGCTCTGAGGACACACACACACACACACACACACACACACACATCATCACTGATAACACACACACACACACACATCATCACTGTTAAACACACACACACACACACACATCATCACTGTTAAACACACACACACACACACACAAATCCCCTCTCTTTAGGCTGAACATTTGAAGACAGAGAACCCGACTCAGAGCCAATGCAACAGTGGAGGGGACCTCGCCCAACTCATCAGGACCAATCAGAAGATCAGAACTACTAGATTCAACCTACATCATTTATTGTATAAAATGTCAGCACACAATGTTTTCGGGGCTCTCTTCAGATAGCTCCCTAAGAGTTTGACGAACGAGTCCGTGCACGCGATTCCAGATATCTTTACCTCTGAATAAACTGCCTTTATTATACCATATCCACCCTGTCCAAAGTCTCTACTTGGTCTCAGTTCTCCAGTAAACTTGTGATTATCAACAGTACACAACGGTAACAAACAATTGGGGGAACTCACGGGGCAGATAGTAAGGTCACAGTGACACAGAGAGCAGTTCAATGTCGGGGCTCGGGGGTACAGAGTCGCTCTCTTACCAGGATCGATTTTCCCTGTGACTGTCAGATCGAGGTCCGCTCCGACCAGGGTGAAGCCGGCCGGCTCCACTTCTCTGTCCGGGACTCTGTCATCCAGCCAAGTCTCCCAGCTGTATTGGATTCCGCTGCCAGCAACGTTTTCATTATTTAGTCCGTTCGTAGAGGGTATGTACACGATCAACAAGATCAGTCCAAAACCCACCACTCGAAATCCATGGTTGGCAGAATGTTTGTAAACTAAGTGTACAAATTAAAAACATAAAATAACGCCACTAAGTGTACAAATTAAAAACATAAAATAACGCCACACTGCAGGTCGCAAAGAGACGCTGCTAGCCGCTATTTGCTTAGTTACGTTCATGGTTACGTCACGTATGACGAAAGCGCGTAAGTGCAAGCCCACAGACACCCATAGAGAATGTATTGAAAGCTTTGAAATTTGAAAAAAATAGATTTTACATGACAGGCTATGAGAGACTTCTGGGCGATTTTCAACTTGACTGAAATCGCCCAAAAACGGGCGGGGCCATTTGAAGCACGACTTTAGCCTGATTTGACATTTAGTGGCAGTCAGATCAGATTACAACACTGATAACTACTGTTGCCGTGATATAATTGATTAGAAAAAAAATCCCTTCCTTTTCCCGTTTGGCAGTGCGTCGCCCATATCGCCCTATTGAACAGGCCGTCCCTGGTGGAGATGGAGGAGACTGAAACAAAAACATATGCTTAAAGTACTTTACTTCCTCTTTTAATATATAATTTGGTGAATGGGTGACTCCGTCATTTGTCAAGTTTCAGTAAATTATTTTTGGTAGCATTTCTATGTAGAAGATAAAAAAAATAATTTGGTACATTTTTCCCCATATTCCATCCAGTTCGCTTTATTTTTTATAATATATTACACTTGATCTTTCTTGAACAAGTTCCTCCATTTCTTTTTGTTTTTCCTCTAATTTATTCTGAGCCTCTATGGTACAGTTTTTATTGCCATCTATCTGTACTGTTAGTCCTTCCATTTCCTTTGTTAATATGGACTCTTGACCTAAATTGCTTTTGTTTTAGAGATGAGTACTGAATTGCATGGCCTCTAAAGGCACATTTAAAAGTGTCCCATACAAAAAGGGGATCTGCTGTACCTGTGTTATGTCAGAAAAAGTCAGTTATAAATTATTTTGTCCTAGTTAAAAACAAGTTATCATCCAATAGGCTTTGATTAAATTTCCAATATCCTCGCCCACGTGGATATTCTGTAAGATTAATATACATGCCAATTATTTGATGGTCCGACCTAGGCCTGTTGCGGTGACCTTATTACCGCCACACTGGAGGTCCCGATTCATGAAGGCAGTCAAATTGACAGTTTAGTCACGGTAATTAGGCTTCTCCCAGCTCTGATGCTGCTGCAGGTCATTAGTAGCCTACCAAACTTGCTAACTGCCTGGTACTCAGCACACTATTGTCCCTCTAATCACTCTGACATCAATGCAAATGGCTTCTCCCTTCATGAGAGCCAATGAGCTCATGTTGCGCAACATTTCTATAGGCTATGCAATTGCGGGAGAAAACAGAGTGATGGCCGCTAATAATAAGAGGAGGATCCCATCAGCTTTCTATAGACTAGGCCTACTATATTTATTTCTCAACTTTCCTAATATTAAGCACATTGCTTATATTTACAACAGGAGTATAGCCTACCTGGATGGCATGAAAATAAACCATGGGGAAAAGTGTACTCCATTCGCTATTTAAGTGCATGATAACATGTCTTTTTTCCCGCTGCCCCTGTTTCGATACAGGTGCATGATAAGGGTCCATTCTAAATCAAAACAAATGTCACACATACTGTATATTATTTAGTATATGTAAAGACAAGATTCAATCAAGAATAGTCTGATGGGTGACAATATTAGGCTATCACTTGTGAATTATATATTATCACTTGTGAATGATGCCAAGTATAAGAAACAATGCCTTTTTCTTGCAACTTGTTCGAATCATAGTCGCACATCTCATGTAGCCTAGACCATAGGCCTATATGTTTTATTAAGGTTTGTATCACAACTAAAGTGGCCAAATAACTTTTTTTTAATTAAGCACATTAATCCGCTTTACATGGGGTGTAGAGCCTAACTGGCAAATACAGTGGGGAGAACAAGTATTTGATACACTGCCTATTTTGCAGGTTTTCCTACTTACAAAGCATGTAGAGGTCTGTAATTTTTATCATAGGTACACTTCAACTGTGAGAGATGGAATCTAAAACAAAAATCCAGAAAATCACATTGTATGATTTTTAAGTAATTAATTTGCATTTTATTGCATGACATAAGTATTTGATACATCAGAAAAGCAGAACTTAATATTTGGTACAGAAACCTGTGTTTGCAATTACAGAGATCATACGTTTCCTGTAGGTCTTGACCAGGTTTGCACACACTGCAGCAGGGATTTTGTCCCACTCCTCCATACAGACCTTCTCCAGATCCTTCAGGTTTCGTGGCTGTCGCTTGGCAAAACGGACTTTCAGCTCCTTCCAAAGATTTTCTATTGGGTTCAGGTCTGGAGACTGGATAGGCCACTCCAGGACCTTGAGATGCTTCTTACGGAGCCACTCCTTAGTTGCCCTGGCTGTGTGTTTCGGGTCGTTGTCATGCTGGAAGACACAGCCACGACCCATCTTCAATGCTCTTACTGAGGGAAGGAGGTTGTTGGCCAAGATCTCGCGATACATGGCCCCATCCAACCTCCCCTCAATACGGTGCAGTCGTCCTGTCCCCTTTGCAGAAAAGCATCCCCAAAGAATGATGTTTCCACCTCCATGCTTCACGGTTGGGATGGTGTTCTTGGGGTTGTACTCATCCTTCTTCTTCCTCCAAACACGGCGAGTGGAGTTTAGACCAAAAAGCTATATTTTTGTCTCATCAGACCACATGACCTTCTCCCATTCCTTCTCTGGATCATCCAGATGGTCATTGGCAAACTTCAGACGGGCCTGGCCATGCGCTGGCTTGAGCAGGGGGACCTTGCGTGCGCTGCAGGATTTTAATCCATGACGGCATAGTGTGTTACTAATGGTTTTCTTTGAGACTGTGGTCCCAGGTCTCTTCAGGTCATTGACCAGGTCCTGCTGTGTAGTTCTGGGCTGATCCCTCACCTTCCTCATGATCATTGATGCCCCACAAGGTGAGATCTTGCATGGAGCCCCAGACCGAGGGTGATTGACCGTCATCTTGAACTTCTTCCATTTTCTAATAATTGCGCCAACAGTTGTTGCCTTCTCACCAAGCTGCTTGCCTATTGTCCTGTAGCCCATCCCAGCCTTGTGCAGGTCTACAATTTTATCCCTGATGTCCTTACACAGCTCTCTGGTCTTGGCCATTGTGGAGAGGTTGGAGTCTGTTTGATTGAGTGTGTGGACAGGTGTCTTTTATACAGGTAACGAGTTCAAAACAGGTGCAGTTAATACAGGTAATGAGTGGAGAACAGGAGGGCTTCTTAAAGAAAAACTAACAGGTCTGTGAGAGCCGGAATTCTTACTGGTTGGTAGGTGAGCAAATACTTATGTCATGCAATAAAATGCAAATTAATTACTTAAAAATCATACAATGTGATTTTCTGGATTTTTGTTTTAGATTCCGTCTCACAGTTGAAGTGTACCTATGATACAAATTACAGACCTCTACATGCTTTGTAAGTAGGAAAAACTGCAAAATCGGCAGTGTATCAAATACTTGTTCTCCCCACTGTATAAGCAGCGCGTGAGTTTCAAGTTTGGGGAAGAACATTTTCACTATAAAAATGCACCTTTATAATAAAAGCATTACATGCATAATTGCAATTGCGGTCACTTTTGATAATGGTGTTTTCCGCTAATGGAACATTCGTGCTGATAGCCTACTACCATGTGCGCATTGCTATGCTTATAATGTGAAGAAATAGCCTAATAGTTTCTCAACATTTTAAGCTAAACGTTCTGATCTGTTGCGTCACCCACATTGCATAAAAAAAGTTTTGTTGAAGCTAGTGTTTGTATTAATTTGGGATCTATCGCATCCCACAACTATCCCAGAATATGTTTGGAATATTTATTTCTCACACAGAATAGGTCAACTTTTGTACTATGGGGGATAATAGATTGACATAGGCTAGTGCTTTTGCTGTTCGTTAGGCCTACTCATCTTGTTGGCTGACGAAAAGTGAATGTGGACAGTTCTTCCAATATCTTCAATATGCACCTCGGAATTGGATAAGGACGCTTGCAGTTGCGTCACCGATGTGTCTGTCTTAACTTGTAGCCTGTGAGAAAGACCAGATCACTTGACTGAGAGCCGTGTGAGTGAGAGACGCTTCGGATTGAGCAGCACCCTCAGGGAGAAGGGCACAACGCAACACTCCGGGCCGCAAAAGGCATGGATTATTTTAGGGTGCATTATGGCCACAAAAGGGATGCTGCCGTGAAATTCGAGGCATTATCAAGTGCTTGTCAAATAGTGAATGAGAGACTATTGGAGTGTGTACATCCTGCGCAAAAAACTAAGCAGAGCTCATGCCTTTCAAGCAACTTTTTTCAAATCATCAGTAGTGTCTCATCATGCAGCATTACAATGTATTAAAAATCAAAACATATAGCCCAACGTTTGTAGAACAACTAAAGTTACATTAATAACTCTAAATTAAGCATAAAGGAGTACCTATTTCTTTGTTAACCGTTCAACACAGAATAGCCGCATGTGCGCACTCCCTCAAATGTTTGGAGAAAATATTTATATTTTATTCAGCTTTGTTCAATTGTATTCTTCATACTATAAAATAATATAAAACAATGCCACGGAATTATAAGCAAGTCTTGTCTGCTAAATGAACTAGTGTAGCCCACAGCCATTTGGCATAGCCAGATCAGGACCTAACATAAGGACAACTCAGAGTATGCTATTATTTTATTCTGAAATAGACTACATTTTCTTCATATCATGCTTCTTGAGACCTGTCTAAAATAAATAATGGATTTATTGTGAAGGTGTAGGCTATATTACATGGATTTATTATACTTTTTAAAATGGCTTGTATGCTATGTGTGGAAGCAAGGAGATGCTAAATGTGTTTGTTAATTAACGTAAAATTACCGTGAGACCGACAGTTATTTGCTTGACAATCACCGGCTGACGAAATTTCGTGACCTCATTCTGTCCCTTATCAACAATTTTTTGTTTTTTTTGAACTTTTGGTTCCAGAGACAATGACATAAGAAAGTACTCAAGACGACTAGCTTGATTGAGCCTCCGCCACGTACAGTTGAAGTCCGAGGTTTACATACACCTTAGCCAAATACATTTAAACTCAGTTTTTCACAATTCCTGACTTTTAATCCTGGTAAAAATTCCCTGTCTTAGGTCAGTTAGGATCACCACTTTATTTTAAGAATGTGAAATGTCAGAATAATAGTAGAGAGAATGATTTATTTCAGCTTTTATTTATTTCATCACATTCCCAGTGGGTCAGAAGTTTACATATACTCAATTAGTATTTGGTAGCATTGCCTTTAAATTGTTTAACTTGGGTCAAACGTTTTGGGTAGCCTTCCACAAGCTTCCCACAATAAGTTGGGTGAATTATGGCCCATTCCTCCTGACAGAGCTGGTGTAACTGAGTCAGGTTTGTAGGCCTCCTTGCTCGCACATGCTTTTTCAGTACGGCCCACAAATTTTCTATAGGATTGAGGTCAGGGCTTTGATGGCCACTCCAATACCTTGAATTTGTTGTCCTTAAGCCATTTTGCCACAACTTTGGAAGTATGCTTGGGGTCATTGTCCATTTGAAAGACCCATTTGCGACCAAGCTTTGACTTCCTGACTGATGTCTTGAGATGTTGCTTCAATATATCCACATAATTTTCCTTCCACATGATGCCATCTATTTTGTGAAGTGCACCAGTCCCTCCTGCAGCAAAGCACCCCCACAGCATGATGCTGCCACCCCCGTGCTTCATGGTTGGGATGGTGTTCTTCGGCTTGCAAGCACCCCCCTTTTTCTTCCAAACATAACGATGGTCATAATGGCCAAAAGGTTTTATTTTTGTATCATCAGACCAGGGGACATTTCTCCAAAAAGTACAATCTTTGTCCCCATGTGGCGTAGTAGTACGATCTTTGTCCAAGATGGCGTAGTAGTGCAGTTCTGTTTTTGTCGTGTGTCTGTAAATAACCTGTAAATACCCTGTTTTTTTGTATTTTTCGTACATATTTCCCTATCAGACTTTTCATCCTTCTACAAAATATACTTTCCTGCAACCCGCCTCACTCAATGTGGAACGGATTCTATTAATGACTTACCTTTTATCTAGAATCTCCAGTTGAAACTAGCTAGCCAGCTAACTAGCTACTTGCTATTAGCCACAGTTAGCTGTATTTCACCCAGAACGTAGGATTTTTTTTTCTGCGGGATTAATTTAATCACTGGATATTAATCACCGGATCGCAACTAGGTAGCCGCAACCGAATGGATGTTGCTGTCTGGCTAATCACCACTGCCCCCGATGCAAGCACCAGTTAGCCTCGAGCTAGCCTAGAGCCAGGCTCATATCTACCTCTAGGTCTACCGGACGGGAGTAGCCAGCTAACTAGCTACTTGCTATCAGCTACCATTAGCGGTTTTTCACCATTGTCCGTGGCCTGCACCACTCACCAGCCAGCTCTAGTCTGGACTATTATTCGGCCAGTCTCCACAGCGTGTTATCGACCCAGAACATATCAGTTTTTCTGCCGGAATCACTGAATCACTGGACCTTTAACTCCGGATTCGTCGCTACCAGCTAGCTGCAACAAAATGGACGTTGTGGTCTGGCTAATCATCCTAAACTAGGCCCATCTCCCGGCTATCTACCTCTCTGTCAACCGGACGGGACCACCTAGTGTTGACACGGAGCCCCGCCAATCCTACACGACTGGTCTGCCGACGAAATCGTCTGATGTGGTTACGACGTCGACCACGAAGATTCCATCTGCTAGCCCCGGCCCGCTAGCACACGCTAGCCGTGGCCTCTTACTCGCTAGTGCTTTAGCAGCCTCCAAACTATCCTATTGCTGTTCACCGGACCTTATGATAACTCAGCTATACAGCTGATGTCTGCTGGACTGTTCCTTTTTACGGTACTGCATCCTGTTTATGTTTAGCCTCAGCCCAAACTGTGTCGTCATTAGCTGTTGTCTTAGCTCTCTCAAATTACCTGTGATTGCTTTATGCCTCTCTCCCTTGTCAACATGGTTAGCTTATTGTTGTTTCGGTTATTTCTAATTGTACTATTTCACTGTAGATCCCCCAGCCCAGCTAAACCTGCCTTAGATAGCTCCTTTGTCCCACCCCCATACACGCGGAGACCGACTCAATTGGTGCCTCCAGTGATGCTATCTCTTTCATTGTTACCCAACGCTTAGGTTTACCTCCACTTTACTCATATCCTTCCATATCCTTGTCTGTACATAATGCCCTGAATCTTTTCTACAACGTCCGGAGATCTGCCCCCTTTATTCTATGTACCCAACGCACTAGAAAACCAGTTCTTAAAGCCTTTAGCCGTATCCTTATTCTAGTCCTCCTCTGTTCCTCTGGTGATGTAGAGGCTAACCCAGGCCCTGCAGCCCTCAGTATCACTCCTACTCCCCAGGCGCTATCATTTGCTGACTTCTGTAATCGCAAAAGTCTTGGTTTCTTGCACGTAAATATCAGAAGTCTACTTCCTAAGTTTGAGTTATTCACTGCGTTTGCACACTCCGCCAACCCTGATGTTCTAGCAGTGTCTAAATCCTGGCTTAGGAAGGCCACCAAAAATTCTGAAATGTCCATCCCCAACTATAACATCTTCCGTCTAGATAGAACTGCCAAAGGGGGTGGAGTTGCAATCTACTGTAGAGATAGCCTGCAGAACTCTATCATACTATCCAGGTCTGTGCCCAAACAGTTTTGGCTTCTACTTCTAAAAATCCACCTTTCCAGAAATAAGTCTCTCACTGTTGCCGCTTTTTACAGATCCCCCTCAGCCCCCAGCTGTGCCCTGGACACCATATGTGAATTGATTGCCCCCCATTTATCCTCAGAGTTCGTACTGCTTGGTGACCTAAATTGGGATATGCTTAATACCCCGGCCATCCTACAATCCAAACTAGATGCCCTCAATCTCACGCAAATTATCAACGAACCTACCAGGTACAACCCTAAATCCGTAAACATGGGTACCCTCATAGATATCATCCTGACTAACTTACCCTCTAAATACACCTCAGCTGTCTTCAACCGGGATCTCAGCGATCACTGCCTTATTGCCTGCGTCCGTAACGGGTCCACGGTCAAACGACCACCCCTCATCACTGTCAAACGCTCCCTAAAACACTTTAGCGAGCAGGCCTTCCTAATTGACCTGGCCCAGGTACCCTGGATGGATATAGATCTCATTCCGTCAGTAGAGGATGCCTGGTTGTTCCTTAAAAGTAATTTCCTCTCAATCTTAAATAAACATGCCCCATTCAAAAAATACAGAACTAAGAACAGATATAGCCCCTGGTTCTCCTCAGACTTGACTGCCCTTGACCAGCACAAAAACATCCTGTGGCGTACTGCATTAGCATCAAATAGCCCACGCGATATGTAACTTTTCAGGGAAGTTAGGAACCAATATACACAAGCAGTCAGGAAAGCAAAGGCTATCTTTTTCAAACAGAAATTTGCATCCTGTAGCACTAACTCCAAAAAGTTTTGGGACACTGTAAAGTCCATGGAGAATAAGAGCACTTCCTCCCAGCTGCCCACTGCACTGAGGCTAGGAAACACTATCACCACCGATAAATCTACAATAATCTAGAATTTCAACAAGCATTTTGCTACGGCTGGCCATGCTTTCCACCTGGCTACCACTACCCCGGCCACCAACTCTGCACCCTCCGCTGCAACTTGCCCATGCCCCCCCCCGCTTCTCCTTCACACAAATTCAGACAGCTGACGTTCTGAAAGAGCTGCAAAATCTGGACCCCTACAAATCAGCTGGGCTAGACAATCTGGACCCTTTCTTTCTAAAACTAGCCGCCGAAATTGTCGCAACCCCTATTACTAGTCTGTTCAACCTCTCTTTCGTAACATCTGAGATCCCCAGAGATTGGAAAGCTGCCGCGGTCATCCCCCTCTTCAAAGGGGGTGACACTCTAGATCCAAACTGCTACAGACCTATATCCATCCTGCCCTGCCTTTCGAAAGTATTTGAAAGCCAAGTTAACAAACAGATCACCGACCATTTCGAATACCACCGTACCTTCTCCGCTATGCAATCCGGTTTCCGAGCTGGTCATGGGTGCACTTCAGCCACGCTCAAGGTCCTAAACGATATTATAACCGCGATTGATAATAGACAGTACTGTGCAGCCGTCTTCATCGACCTGGCCAAGGCTTTCGACTCTGTCAACCACCGTATTCTTATTGGCAGACTAAATAGCCTTGGTTTCTCAAATGACTACCTCGCCTGGTTCACCAACTACATCTCAGATAGAGTTCAGTGTGTCAAATCGGAGGGCCTGTTGTCTGGACCTATGACAGTCTCTATGGGGGTGCCACAGGGTTCAATTCTTGGGCCGACACTTTTCTCCGTGTATATCAATGATGTCGCTCTTGCTGCTGGTGACTCCGATCCACCTCTACGCAGATGACACCATTTTGTATACATCTGGCCCTTCATTGGACACTGTGTTAACAAACCTCCAAACGAGCTTCAATGCCATACAACACTCCTTCAGTAGACTCCAACTGCTCTTAAACACTAGTAAAACTAAATGCATGCTGCTGGCACCCGCCCACCCAACTAGAATCACCACTCTCGACGGGTCTGACCTAGAGTATGTGGACAACTACAAATACCTAGGTGTCTGGTTAGACTGTAAACTCTCCTTCCAGACTCACATTAAGAATCTCCAATCCAAAGTTAAATCTAGAATCGGCTTCCTATTTCGCAACAAAGCCTCCTTCACTCATGCTGCCAAACATGCCCTCGTAAAACTGACTATCCTTCCGATCCTTGACTTCGGCGATGTCATTTACAAAATAGCCTCCAACACTCTACTCAGCAAATTGGATGTAGTCTATCACAGTGCCATCCGTTTTGTCTCCAAAGCCCCATACACTACCCACCACTGTGACCTGTACGCTCTTGTTGGCTGGTCCTCACTACATGTTCGTCGTCAAACCCACTGGCTCATTGGTCACCATAGCAGCACCCACCCGTAGTCTGCGCTCCAGCAGGTATATCTCACTGGTCATTCCCAAAGCCAACACCTCCTTTGGCCGCCATTCCTTACAGTTCTCTGCTGCCAATGACTGGAACGAATTGCAAAAATCTCTGAAGCTGGAGACTCTTATCTCCCTCACTAACTTTAAGCATCAGTTGTCAGAGCACCTTACCGATGACTGCACCTGTACACAGCCCATCTGAAATTAGCCCACCCAACTACCTCATCCCTATATTGTTATTTATTTTGCTCTTTTGCACCCCAGTATCTCTATTTGCACATCATCTCTTGCACATCTAGCATTCCAGTGTTAATACTAATTGTAATTATTTTGCACTATAGCCTATTTATTGCCTTACCTCCATAACTTGCTACATTTGCACACACTATT
Organism: Coregonus lavaretus; assembly: GCF_964263955.1. Taxonomy (NCBI): domain Eukaryota; kingdom Metazoa; phylum Chordata; class Actinopteri; order Salmoniformes; family Salmonidae; genus Coregonus; species Coregonus lavaretus. The sequence continues at coordinate 29,957,165 of NC_140026.1, forward strand.
TTCTGTTGTATTTTTGACTTTATGTTTTTTTTTTTACCCCATATGTAACTCTGTGTTGTTGTTTTTATCGCACTGCTTTGTTTTATCTTGGCCAGGTCGCAGTTGTAAATGAGAACTTGTTCTCAACTGGCTTACCTGGTTAAATAAAGGTGAAAGAAAATAATAAAATAAAGGTTTGGCTTTTTTATGGTAGTTTTGGAGCAGTGGCTTCTTCCTAGCTGAGCGGCCTTTCAGGTTATGTCGATATAGAACTTGTTTTACTGTGGATATAGATAATGTTGTACCTGTTTCCTCCAGCGTTTCACAAGGTTTTTTGCTGGTGTTCTGGGATTGATTTGCACTTTTCACACCAAAGTACGTTCATCTCTAGGAGACAGAACGAGTCTCCTTCCTGAGCGGTATGACGGCTGCGTGGTCCCATGGTGTTTATACTTGCGTTCTATTGTTTGTACAGATGAACGTGGTACCTTCAGGCATTTGGAAATTGCTCCCAAGGATGAACCAGACTTGTGGAGGTGTACACATTTTTTTCTGAGGTCTGGGCTGATTTCTTTTGATTTTCCCATGATGTCAAGCAAAGAGGCATTTAGTTTGAAGGTAGGCGTTGAAATACATCCACAGGTCCACCTCCAATTGATTCAAATGATGTCAATTAGCCTATCAGAAGCTGCCAAGGCAGCAGCTCCTCTTCCTGGGGTCCAGCAAAATGAAGGCAGTTATACGTTTTTAAAACATAGCCATACATTCATAACAGATTTCACAACATATTAAGTGTGTGCCCTCAGGCCTCTACTCTACTACCACATATCTATAACACAAAATCCATGTGTACGTGTGTATAGTGCGTATGTTATCGTGCGTTTGTATCCATGTGTCTATGTTTGTGTTGCTTCACAGTCCCCGCTGTTCCATAAGGTGTATTTTTATCTGTTTTTTAAATCTAATTTTACTGCTGGCATGTGTTACTTGATGTGGAATATGGCAAGAGCAGCTCAAATAAGCAAAGAGAAATGACAGTCCATCATTACTTTAAGACATGAAGGTCAGTCAATACGGAACATTTCAAGAACTTAGAAAGTTTCTTCAATTGCAGTCGCAAAAACCATCAAGCGCTATGATGAAACTGACTCTCATGAGGACCGCCACAGGAAAGGAAGATGCAGAGTTACCTCTGCTGCAAAGGATAAATTCATTAGAGTTACCAGCCTCAGAAATTGCAACCCAAATAAATCCTTCATAGAGTTCAAGTAACAGACACATCGCAACATCAACTGTTCAGAGGAGACTGCATGAATCAGACCTTCATGGTCGAATTGCTGCAAAGAAACCACTACTAAAGGGCATTAATAACAAGAAGAGGCTTGGGCCAAGAAACACGAGCAATAGACATTAGACCGGTGGAATGACCTTTTCCCCAAGCTTCTCTGTGCAGTCAGACCTTTGATTATTTTGTGCCACCAGGGCCACAATAATATGCCCCCTCTGATTGTCCGAGTGTGACCCCCTCCCCATGGGTTACTGCAGCTAGTGTTGCCAGCACTGCCACTACCTGGGTGGGGGCACCGGCTAGGTACAAGGTCCTCATACCAAATGAAACCAGGATATATTGAATTGAGGCATCTACAGTTTGTTGGGTCTACAAAACAGAATGGTCTGGGACATGGACTAACTCAAGACTACTTTGAGGTAGTAAATAACTTTTGATTTTGGAGTGCCCCTTTAAGCTAGGGCGGCAGGTAGCTTAGTGGGTAAGAGCGTTGTGCCAGTAACCGAAAGGTCGCTGGTTCTAATCCCCGAGCCGACTAGGTGAAAAATCTGTCGATGTGCCCTTGAGCAAGGCACTTAACCCTAATTGCTCCTGTAAGTCGCTCTGGATAAGAGCGTCTGCTAAATGACAAAAAAATAAAAATAAAAAATAAGCAAGATAACTGTCTGTCTTGAGCACATGTATGGACAACTACAACAGAAATGAATCCTTAAATTGTTTGAAAACACATTTTATTTTGAATTCTCATGTGTTATCTTCAACAAGTGAAAACACAATCTGACGCGACTGTACAATAGTAATTGCTTCATTCATACCATTCTTGTCCAGCATTGACCCTGCAAAAATGTTCCCAATCTATGGAAGCCCTGAAGCCCAAGCAAAAAAAAATTAAACATCTTGGAATTCTCTTGTTTGAATGATTTAGTATCTTGTTTGAACGATTTAGTAAAATAAATGTTTTTTTTTACTAAGTCGTTCAAACGAGATACTAAGACGTTCAAACAAGATACTAAGACGTTTGAACTGTTGTTTACTTGTTGTTTTGTCTTATTAGGCCTAACTTTTTGCGAGGTTGTCAGACCGTGTAATGGTTGCTGCAACCGTTCATTCACTGATTCCATCCATTGATATGATTATTAATTGACAGTTCTTTGATAGCCTAAAGCAAGGCTGCCTTTGAATGCATAGCATGTAAGGGCGAGTGTGGAGCGAGCATTAGAGTGTAATTCGAGCAAATGTTGGCGTTCTCTCCCAGTCCAATTTCGATCTGTTACTGCTCAGACACAAGCTCTGCCTAGCGGTTTTCGTTTCCTTTATCACTATTCTTTTAATTAGGTCTATTCGGTTGTTATTATTTAGCCTACCCCACCCACGGTAGCCTACATTTAGTTTATATTCTTCTTTCTAACATTAGGATTTGTAGTTTCTATTTTGAAGGACTTCAAATGTTTGAACAGATGTTTTAGGTGGGCAATATATAGGCTATTGTAAAATGTATTTTCGTTTTTCTTGGAATAGAAACACCATAATATAAATCAATTTAATTAAGCTAAAATATCAGAAAGAAATCATAAATAATAAAGGACAGTATCAGCTTCTTTTCGTAAATAAAAGAGAATAAATAATCTCAAACTGCAGTGGTCAAATGATTTGCGCACAGAAGCAAGCACCAACAAGCCTGAAACGTGCATTGAGCGTGGGGAATGAGCTCTACAAATGTAATATTATTATTATTATTATTAAGAAAGGAAAATACACGTTTGGATGCTATTTCTCAAAGATCTATTACATTTACAGTGAGGGAAAAAGTATTTGATCCCCTGCTGATTTTGTACGTTTGTCCACTGACAAATAAATGATCAGTCTATAATTTTAATGGTAGGTTTATTTGAACAGTGAGACAATAACAACAACAAAATCCAGAGAAACGCATGTCAACATTTTTATGAATTGATTTGCATTTTAATGAGGGAAATAAGTATTTGACCCCTCTGCAAAACATGACTTAGTACTTGGTAGCAAAACCCTTGTTGGCAATCAGAGGTCAGACGTTTCTTGTAGTTGGCCACCAGGTTTGCACACATCTCAGGAGGGATTTTGTCCCACTCCTCTTTGCAGATCTTCTCCAAGTCATTAAGGTTGAGGCTGACGTTTGTCAACTCGAACCTTCAGCTCCCTACACAGATTTTCTATGGGATTAAGGTCTGGAGACTGGCTAGGCCACTCCGGGACCTTAATATGCTTCTTCTTGAGCCACTCCTTTGTTGCCTTGGCCATGTGTTTTGGGTCATTGTCATGCTGGAATACCCATCCACGACCCATATTTTAATGCCCTGGCTGAGGGAAGGAGGTTCTCACCCAAGATTTGACGGTACATGGCCCCGTCCATCGTCCCTTTGATGCGGTGAAGTTGTCCTGTCCCCTTAGCAGAAAAACACCCCCAAAACATAATGTTTCCACCTCCACGTTTGACGGTGGGGATGGTGTTCTTGGGGTCATAGGCAGCATTCCTCCTCCTCCAAACACGGCGAGTTGAGTTGATGCCAAAGAGCTCAATTTTGGTCTCATCTGACCACAACACTTTCACCCAGTTCTCCTCTGAATCATTCAGATGTTCATTGGCAAACTTCAGACGGCCCTGTATATGTGCTTTCTTGAGCAGGGGGACCTTGCAGGTGCTGCAGGATTTCAGTCTTTCACGGCATAGTGTGTTACCAATTGTTTTCTTGGTGACTATGGTCCCAGCTGCCTTGAGATCATTGACAAGATCCTCCCGTGTAGTTCTGGGCTGATTCCTCACCGTTCTCATGATCATTGCAACTCCACGAGGTGAGATCTTGCATGGAGCCCCAGGCCGAGGGAGATTGACAGTTCTTTCGTGTTTCTTCCATTTGCGAATAATCGCACCAACTGTTGTCACCTTCTCACCAAGCTGCTTGGCGATGGTCTTGTAGCCCATTCCAGCCTTGTGTAGGTCTACAATCTTGTCCCTGACATCCTTGGAGAGCTCTTTGGTCTTGGCCATGGTGGAGAGATTGGAATCTGATTGATTGCTTCTGTGGACAGGTGTCTTTTATACAGGTAACAAGCTGAGATTAGGAGCACTCCCTTTAAGAGTGTGCTCCTAATCTCAGCTCGTTACCTGTATAAAATACACCTGGGAGCCAGAAATCTTTCTGATTGAGAGGGGGTCAAATACTTATTTCCCTCATTAAAATTCAAATCAATTTATAACATTTTTGACATGCGTTTTTCTGGATTATTTTGTTGTTATTCTGTCTCTCACTGTTCAAATAAACCTACCATTACAATAATAGACTGATCATTTCTTTGTCAGTGGGCAAACGTACAAAATCGGCAGGGGATCAAATACTTTTTTCCCTCACTGTAAGTAGGGTCGGCACAGAGTCCTACACTTCACCACTGCTGGAGGGAATACACAGACATCCTTGATTGTGAGCTAGAATGAAATGTTTGTGATACAAAAGGTAAACAACGGTTTTCATCAATAGAATCAATGTAGGGAGGTAACGTGATATCATAAGGGAATTGCTTAGACCGAACTTACCGGTAGGACTAGTTCACTTGCTCTGACAGAGAAGTAGCCTATGTGAGTGCTTTAACAGTAGCCTAAACATACAGTTGAAGTATTCATCACCAATGAATGAATGAACTTCAGCAATAATAGGCTGGTTTATGCTGTGAACAACATGTTTTTAATAGCTTACCCGAATCGCCAACAAAAAGAGGTTTTTGATAGGCCTTTAATTGAAAGGTTTAACTTGTTACAGTCTACAGTTCACAATAACAGGAAAAAATGCATTTAATCTCAGTAATACAAGAAAGAGATAGTAGACTTTCATGATGACACTTAGTTTAATCCTTGAAGTGTTGGATAATGGTTTACTGAAACATAAGGAAGCTCTCTGATTTTCTATAGCACCGACGACAACCTATTAATTTGATAAGGCAAAGCCAAAAATATTGATTTGAAAGCATCCTCGAGAAGGAGCGCTTGAGAGGGAGAACCGTGCGCAATGGATGGATTTGGCGGACGGGTTAAAAAATAAATCCTGGCTTTGAAGGGATCAACTTGCAGTGGCAGTTTTTATAGCCTCATGCAGTAGTAGCAGTAATAATTAAGCCTTGTTCACATTGGCAGTTTGAAATGACTCAAATCATATCCTATTAGAATCTGTGATTTTTTGTGCAATCTGAGCAGCCAAAAAGCACATTGATGGGTTCTGACTTATAAACTTGAAACATCCTTAATAATGTCACAGAGGGAGAAAGAGGAATGCAGGACGTGTACATACTGTCAGAACATGTTATTGTTAGACATCAGGGATCCTATGGGAAGGAGGAGGGTCACAGACTGGTACAAGTCAACAGGACAGCTCTGATTTGGGGAGGATTGAGGAATTTGGGGCCGGGGTCAGGTCAGATGAAGTGAGAAAGAACAGGCATCACTAAAGTTGTGTCTAGCAACAGAGATGTATTGGCTGTCCAGATGTGGGAGGAGGAGACTCAGCATAAGAAGGGTTATATACCAGTGCTTGTGTGAATGTTTTTGTCTGTTCAGCTGTCTGACCCTTTGGGTGAATTAACTCAGTGTGAGATTTTATAGTTGTCTGTCGGTTTTTACTTTGTTTTTTAGAACCTAACAACACGGAATCTGATATTTCAAGATATCGCAAGCCACATTTTAAACCAACATCGAAGGTGGTTTGGAGTCTGATACAAATCTGATTCCTGGCCATGCGACTTGTGTCTGAACAGTCAAATTAGGATTAATTTGCCCTTACAGTGGTTTTCAGACTGTTATTTCGCATATCTTGTTGTTTGCTAGCTACTCTGTTGACAGTTAGACAATAACATGTGGTAGCTAACTAGCTTGTTAATTGTTTACAAACAACTTAGTGAACATGCTAGAAAGCTAAACAGCTATCTAGTTGACAAACGTGGCTAGCTAAAAAGGACTCACTTTGAAAGTTGGATCATCTTATCTTTTGAGGTTTTAAAAGTGTTCTTACACTATGATTTTGAACATTCAAAGCAACTGGGAAATGTCCATGACAGGCATTGTTGTCACCTTAGCTTGCTACATAACTTCTGAGTGACAGGAAGCATGAACACCACCGCCAATAAGCCTACACCACTGCGCACACATACCTGTCATTACTATGACAACTGCTGTCAGTACACACACATCTGATTTGGTCACTTAGTAACTTGCTGATTGTGTCTGTATTCCAAATGGATTTGAAAAACAAAACTGATTTGAGCATTAAGGCCTGCAATGTGAACAAGGCTTTAGTATAATTTGAAAAACGTAGTAACTGCAAATGTCCAGTCAGATTGGTATGGAAGCCCTGAAGCCAAAGGCAACAAAAAAACGACTTAGTATCTCATTTGAATGACTTAGTAAAAATAAAGTATACTAATTTGTTCAAATTAAATAGTATCTTGTTCAAATGACTTAGTATTTAATTTGAACAAATTAGTATACTTTATTTTTACTAAGTCATTCAAATGAGATACTAAGTCGTTTTTTTGTTGCCTTGGGCTTCAGGGCTTCCATACCAATCTGACTGGACATTTGCAGTGTCTTTAAGATATCAGATAGTTTAACTCTGAGTTGTTGCCCGACACCATACATACAGTGACTTCGGAAAGAATTCAGACCTTGACTTTTTCCAAATTTTGTTACGTTACAGCCATATTCTAAAATGGATGTAAAAAATAATAACCCTCAGAAATCTACACAATACCCCAAAGCAAAAACCGTTGTTTAGAAATTTTAGCAAATGTATTTTTATTTAAATAAGTATTCAGACCCTTTGCTATGAGACTCGAAATTGAGCTCAGGTGCATCCTGTTTCCATTGATTATCCTTGATGTTTCTACAACTTGATTGGCATCCACCTGTGGTAAATGCAATTGATTGGACATGATTTGGAAAGGCACACAACTGTCTATAAAAGGTCCCACAGTTGACAGCAAAAACCAAGCCATGAGGTCGAAGGAATTGTCCGTAGTGCTCCGAGACAGGATTGTGTCGAGGCACAGATCTGGGGAAGGGTACCAAAACATTTCTGCAGCATTGAAGGTCCCCAAGAACACAGTGCCCTCCATCATTCTTAAATGGAAGAAGTTTGGAACCACCAAGACTTCAAGGGCTGGCCGCCCGGCCAAACTGAGCAATCGGGGGAGAAGGGCCTTGATCAGGGAGGTGACCAAGAATCCGATGGTCACTCTGTGGAGATGGGAGAACCTCTAAGGTAGAGTGGCCAGAAGGAAGCCACTCCTCAGTAAAAGGCACATGACAGCCCACTTGGAGTTTGCAAAAAGGCACCTAAAGACTCTGACCATGAGATCTGATGAAACCAATATCTTTGGCCTGAATGCCAAGCGTCACATCTGGAGGAAACCTGGCACCATCCCTACGGTGAAGCATGGTGGTGGTAGCATCATGCTGTGGGGATGTTTTTCAGCGGCAGGGACTGGGAGACTAGTCAGAATCGAGGCAAAGATGAATGGAGTAATGTACAGAGAGATCCTTGAGGCGGGCTCACCTTCCAACAGGACAACAACCCTAAGCACACAGCCAAGACAAGGTAGGAATGGCTTCGGGACAAGTCTCCGAATGTCCTTGTGTGGCCCAGCCAGAGCCTGGACTTGAACCCGGTCGAACATCTCTAGAGAGACCTAAAAATAGCTGTGCAGCAACACTCCCAATCCAACCTAACATAGCTTGACAGGATCTGCTGAGAAGAATGGGAGAAACTCCCCAAATACAGGTCTGCCAAGCTTGTAGCGTCATACCCAAGAAGACTCGAGGCTGTAGTCACTGTCAAAGGTTCTTCAACAAAGTACTGAGTAAAGGGTCTGAATACTTATGTTAATGTAATATATTTATTATAACTTTGCAAAAATGTCTAAAAACCTGTTTTTGCTTTGTCATTATGGGGTATTGTGTGTAGATTGATTAAATTGTGTTTTTTTCTAATCAATTTCAGAATAAGGCTGTAACGTAACAAAATGTGGAAAAAGTCCAGGGGTCTGAATACTTTCCGAAGGCACTGTACGTGCTTAATGCATCTTTCCCTTAATCGCTCGAGTTTTCACAATGTTAAATCAGCTCTTCCACACAATCTGCTTCCTTGCAACATGCTAATTTATGACATGGTACTAGCCTCTAAGGATTTCACCACTGATCTAATCACCTAGGTTTCTCTGCTCCAGGAGAATATAGGACTTCACGTTGAACAATGGTTGAATTAGGGATGATCTTGGCATGATACAGTATCTGTGATATGATAGCAAGGAATATGGGGCTGTGTACTTTAGCTTAAATCATGCATTGATATCAATGGAAGATTTCCATGAAAATTCAATTTGGGCTATGCGTGCGGGACCTCAAGTTACGATTTGGCCCATGGTTAAGATGTTGAAATTCAGTAAAAAAATTATAATAAATAGTTTAATTTGATGAGAATCACGCATAAATATAGTTACTTAGGGCTGAATTAAATCTGTATCGCGGAAGATCCGTGGTATAGCACGATTGAAATTTCCGATTCATCTGACATATGCAGCGTTACTTGAAACGTACACCTTAAAAAGTAACTGCCTAACTCATTAATTAAATTGAGTAGTGGCTACTCAAACATATCCAACGGTCAGTAGAACTGAAATCATAAAAGTGTTACTAACTCATATGTCAATAAGATTTTTATCACTTAATGTTTTTGAGTACTGTTAAATATGAGGTTATTAAGTAAATATAACTTTATTTATTTGTGTTCTTCAAATCTTAAATTGAGTTTTTACAACTTATGATTATTTTATATTTTAAAGTCAATCTAACATTTTATTAAATAAGTTGTTCTTACTTGATGCTATTCTGTTTCATGCCTAATGAAAATAATAACATGTTTTAAAGTTATGAATGTTAAATAGTGCCACAGCTCTATTTTTAGAGGATTGTGGATAATTCAACATTTTCTGACTTTGATACTCTTACACAATGTTGTATGCATGTTTGAAGAAGGTAAGTATATTTCTAAAATAGTATTAAGCAGTTTGTTGTACTTTGAGGTGCAATTTCTCATGATGAATGGATATCAAAACCACCGGACAAACTGATGTTCAATAATGACATAAGCCATTCTCCCCACCCACCACAGCTCCCAGTAATGTGCTCTGTCAGGTGCCCTATTGTACGTGTTTAACAGACCCCCTCCATCAGACAATCCAGAGGTCATGAGAAATGTTTACGTGATCCTTTCTTCCTCCCTACAGTACCTCAGAGAGTCATGGCAGGAAGTTAGAAAGGCCATTTTATGCCTCCCCTCAGCAGCCAGAACAAAGGGGTGGGAATTGGGAAACACAAAGCACACACACGGACTGCAATTAAGAGCGCAATAATTCTCCCTAGCATAAAAACCCTTAGCAACTGGGAAGGAGAAGTGAAGAGGAAAGGTTCAGCTTAGGTGGGATGGGCTATGGGGGTATTATGGGCTATGGTCTGAGAGAATGAAGACATGTGTCACAGAATATTATTTACAGGATGCTAAGCCACCCTAGCCTCTGTGTGCTATTATGACGTGGCATTTTTTTTGGGACATTCAATGCCAATCAAGCACTTTTAAGGCCTCAGGGTTAAGTGTACATGGTCACATAGGAATCATAACTCTTTCTTTGTTGCCATAAATAGAGTAATTAAAATACATCTGTTAGGGTCAAAAGGTGTTATGATGTTGAGAGCAACATACTCCAGCTAATAATAAGATGTGATGATTGTTGTTGGAAAAACAAGTTCATTTTTATAACCTATCGTGTCAGTCATTCACATACAGTATGTGACCGACTGGGTTCAAACATGGTTCTCATATGCACCACAATACACTTAGCCCACTGAGCTAAAGCCTAGACATTAGCCCTGGGAGATAGCATAAGTTTCAGTCAGGGTTGCTCACCACACAAGCATGATTCACTGAACGAACTCAGCTACACAATGTTCATATACAACATATAAATCAGAAAAGCAGTGGGTGATGGTTTCAAGAATTTGAGCGACTTAGGAAACAGCATTACCTGTTCTCAGCCACCTGTCATAAGGCTGAAACAGGGAAGCATTGTTGACATTTTCTACAAGCACCATTACTGGTTTATAAAGATTGTTTATTCCCACTGGTCTGTATTTTGAACTCATGGAATTCTGGGACAAAGCCCCTCTCATGTCATCCTACCAACTCCTCTTCTTCCCTCACTTTATTAAACCACTAACATGTCAAGGTTTGCTGGAAGCATGATGTAGCAATAAGAAAATAAGTGTTTGAAGGAATACAGGAAGTGATATAATTTTGAAGGTTCTTGACATAGTCTACTATGCAAAACTATAATACTCTTTTGAATTGTTAGAAGTACTAGCTGTGTACTGTAAGTGTAGTGCAGATAAATGTGTGTATGTGGCAAAAATGTAAATTTTCTGAGAAACTGGCAGTAGGCCTGTGTGTCTAGTGTGAGTAGATAGAGCTCAGTGACTTCAGTGTGCGTACTGTACATACAATTGCCTTCCCTTTAAGATCAGTTTATTCAACTCTGAGTGAAGGCTCGTGTGTACTCTACCAGTAATTGAAATTACACGTGCTTGCTCTGATATATTAGTCTTTATAGTGCACAATACACTGACCTTTAACAATATATAGGCATAGTCATTGTTTTCTCCGGTTAATTATGCAACTTAAAATTCTAAATTCAAATCAAGGTCGGTTTAAAGCTACACACAGGGAAATAGTTGTAGTTCTACTTTTGTCTGCCACTGCTCATAGAGTGAAATACTGAACTAATGTAGGGATGCTATTTGAGAGATACTTAGAAAAAGGAAGAGAGAAGTAGAGGTGCGGTGTCTTGGGCCAGAGTAGGGTTTCTATGGTGTCTGTTGTACAGTATAAAAACTGGAGAGGGTATGGAGGCAAAAGACAGAGGTGGGGTATAGCCAGGGTCTTTCAGGCTGCTGTAGGAGTGCTGTGTGGCGCCTGGTCCCGGATCATTTGCCATCCCACACACGGGCCATGCTGGTAGCCCATAGCCGATGGGCTCGATAGTGGGTGGCAAAGTCAGCCCTGATAGAGCCTGTAGGATGAATGCCAAGCTAGGCGTGTAATCCCCCTCTCAGAGTTGGTACGCACAGTCAAAGCTGGAAAATAAATATGGAAGGGTACACTGCTACAGATGAGAGTAGATTTGAAGGAGCAGCTAAAACTAGGCAACTCCTCAAAGCCCAAGTGGCTATTGAAATGACACTGGACAGGGTCTGGTTATTTGATGTGATGGAGTTTCATTTGTTATTGGGTAATAGCTTTTATAATGTACACTTGTTTTCTTTTTAAATATCTCAAGATTCCACATGTGACTTTGAGGCCAAAAAGAGAACATGTTGTAGTATCCCTTTAACTTCCAAATATGCTGAAATATCAATTTGTGCCATCGTCTCACACTCTGTGAGGATAGTCTTGTCACATGCTACACACGCAAAAAAATGAGGGTTCCTCAAGGGTTCTTTGGGAAGGGTGATGGTTCTATGTGTAACTATAATGACTCAAAGAACCCTTTGAGCTCTCCAATGGTTCTTTGCAATTCACAAAAGGGTTCTTTGCTCTTGTACTGATAATTAAAATGAAGGGGGTGTGGTTTGCTCATCTCTTTTTGTGCAACTGTGAGTGAGAGTGTCATTCCAGTTTATCTAATGTGTTATGTTATGCCATTACATATTATACTGAACAAAAGTATAAACACAACATGTAAAATGTTGGTCCCATGTGCTGATATAAAAGATCCCAGAAATTTTCCAGATACTTATTTCTCTCAAATTCTGTGCACAAATTTGTTTACATCGCTGTTAGTGAGCATTTTTGCTTTGCCAAGATAAACCATCCACCTGACAGGTGTGACATATCAAGAATCTGATTAAACAGCATGATCATTACACAGTTGCACCTTGTGCAGCGGACAATAAATGGCCACTCTAAAATGTGCAGTTCTGTCACAACACAATGTCACAGATGTCTGAAGTTTTGAGGGAGTGTGCAATTGGCATGCTGACTGCAGGAATGTCCACCAGAGCTGTTGCCAGATAATTTAATGTTCATTTCTCTACCATAAGCCGCCTCCAACGTCGCTTTAGAGAAATTGGCAGTACATCCAACCGGCCTCACAACCGCAGACCAAGTGTAACCACGCCAGCCCAGGACCACATCAGGCTTCTTCACCTGAGGGATCTTCTGAGACCAGCCACCCGGACAGCTGATGAAACTAGGTTTGCACAACCGAAGAATTTCTGCACAAACTGTAACCGACTTCAGTGGGCAAATGCTCACCTTCGATGGCCACTGGTACGCTGGAGAGGTGTACTCTTCACGGATGAATCCCAGTTTCAACTGTACCAGGCAGATAGCGTGCATGGTGTAGTGTGGGCTAGCGGTTTGCTGATGTCAACGTTGTAAACAGAGTGCCCCATGGTGGCAGTGGGGTTATGGTATGGGCAGGCATAAGCTACGGACAACGAACACAATTGCATTTTATTTATGGCAATTTGAATGCCCAGACATGACACCCATTGAGCATGTTTGGATGCTCTGGATTGACGTGTACAACAGCATGTTCATGTTCCCACCAATATCCAGCAACTTCACACAGCCATTGAAGAGGAGTGTGACAACATTCCACAGGCCACAATCAACAGCCTGATCAACTCGATCCAAAAGAGATGTGTTGCGTTGCATGAGGCAAATGGTAGTCACACCAGATACTGACTGGTTTTCTGATATTTTTTTTTTTTTAAAGGTACAGTATCTGTGACCAACAGATGCATATTTGTATTCCCAGTCATGTGAAATCCATAGATTAACGGTTCATTATAGAACCTTAGGAAAGGGCTATTTATAGCACAACACAGGTTCCATTTAGAACCTTATGAGCATGGTTCTTTATTGAACCTTTAAAAAAGTTTATTTAATATAAAAATAATATAAATAATTATTTAATGCACCAAAAAGGGTTTTGCGATGGTTACAAGCCAAAGAACCCATATCTGGTACTATTTAGAAGAAGAAAAAAAAGAAGTGTGTATAAAATGGCACTGACTCATTTGTAAGTGTATGTAAAACACTCAAGCTGAAATACTCAGTGGTGATTTGCAACCTCAGCGAGAGTCTTTTTTTTAACACTGCCCAGATTCTGCCTGCATTGGTTACAGGTGATCTAGGTCACTTTTTCCCTCATTTTGATCAATCATCCCATTTCCTCTCAGTGAAACATTGTTTCTCAGTCAGCGTTGAAGTTCCCTCTATTTGTCAGCGTTCTGTCATTCGTTTGCCTCTTCGTGTACTCGCATGTCAGAGTGACTGAATACCAGCTTTCTGTTACTGTATATGTTTTGTCTGTCTTTATGCATGGTTTGGTGGGGATACAACTGAGTTCTGTACTAAAAATATGCAGTGCATGGTATTCATATTGTAAAGTCATATTGGATCAGGGGCTGTATGTATCAAGTGTCTCAGAGAAGGACTGCTGATCCCCCCCCACCATAAAATGTTATTAATTGTGATCTAAATGAAAAAACTGATGCTAAATAACCACTCCTGCTCTGAGATGCTTGATAAATACGGCCCCAGATCACTATTGCAATATTGATCCTATATAAGACTGTTATTACAGTAAAGGAAATAAGTGAACATGTATGATCTCATTCAGCCACTAGAGTTACAGAAAAATGAATGAGCTTCATAATTGCCAGACATTTTATACACTAATGGTAGCGTCTTATAAACTTAACTAAGCCTTAAAACCATCATCATGTGCGCATTATACGGCTTTGTTTACAAACCGTAAGATAATGTAACAGGGTTGGGTATGTTTACACTTGACACTACAGACAAGGTGGAGGCCATAGCTGGATTTGTCTCCCACTTCAATCTTGGGGGTGACTGAAGCAAAGTGGGTGACTGGAGCCTGCTTGATTGAAGCAGGGTACATCTACCCATTTTGCCATGGGGCGGAGAGAACATTTAGCAATTCTATAACACATTTCATACAATTCTACCATGGGGAAGATTTTGTTTTACAGCTAATTTCCTGCAATTCTACACATTTTGCCAAAACGAATGCCATGTTAATGATATCTGAGTGAGAGTGACTAACAAAAATAAATGGGGCACATGCCCGGTCAGTATTCCGCCATGATTACTACAAATTTAGATAGCTGGCTAGACTATCTTATCAATCTAAAAATTGTAAACTGACATGGCTAACTGAATGACTGTCAGCGACTGACATGAGAAAAACTGCTGATGCACAACCACATTTTGAAATGGTACCTTGTGTGTTCTAACTCGGAACAATAATTTTGTCGCTTATGCCCAGAGCCGACCCTGTTCCCAAGTGGTAGATCGGACTCGAGACCCACTTAACAATCATGGTAGAATTTGGGTCATAAATTCCATATCAGAAAGGGACAAATTATCCTTGGATTCCCTGGTTGCGTCCCAAATAGTTTATTTAACCTTTATTTTAACAGAGAAGACATATTGAGACCTAGGTCTCTTTTTCAAATGCGCCCTGTATAATACAACATAAATGTACATATTATACACACACACACACACACATTAACATACAAAAACACAGTTATGGGACGCACAAATCAAACATCACAAATCACCCAGAAAAACAGTTACATTCCTCCACAATTAAGTCCCCAATAAATACTTTAAATTGCCCGAATGGCCTCGGAATATCAAGATTAAATGTATTTTGAATTTTGTTACAGCAACATGGTGCATTAAAACTAAAAGCTGATTTACCTAGCTCGGAGGTATCACGTTTCAGGAGACCCAGATGCAGACAGTGTCAAGGGCAGGCAGGCCAAACGACAGGTCAAGGGCAGGCAGAGGTCAGTAATCCAGATCAGAGTCCAAAAGGTACAGAACGGCAGGCAGTCTCAGGGTCAGGGCAGGCAGAGATCAATAATCCAGGGTGGTGTGACAAGGTACAGAACGGCAGGTCAAAACTGGGAAAACTACAAAACAGGAACTTGAGAAAGACAGGCGCAAGAGGAAAACCGCTGGTAGGCTGGACGAGACAAAACGAACTGGCAACAGACAAAGAGAGAACACAGGTATAAATACACTGGGGATAATGGGTAAAATGGGCGACACCAAGAGGGGGGTGGAGACAATCACAAAGACAGGTGAAACAGACAGGAGGAGACCCTAGGAATCTCAAGAGTTTCTGTTCTAATGTCTGGAGATAGTTTTGTTTTGATTTTGTGCTACTCTGGTGGGTTTTCAATCGACTGTACCCAGAAACCATCTTCAGAATGATATCTATGATATCTACAGTGGGGGAAAAAAGTATTTAGTCAGCCACCAATTGTGCAAGTTCTCCCACTTAAAAAGATGAGAGAGGCCTGTAATTTTCATCATATGTACACGTCAGCTATGACAGACAAATTGAGGAAAAAAAATCCAGAAAATCACATTGTAGGATTTTTTATGAATTTATTTGCAAATTATGGTGGAAAATAAGTATTTGGTCACCTACAAACAAGCAAGATTTCTGGCTCTCACAGACCTGTATCTTCTTCTTTAAGAGGCTCCTCTGTCCTCCACTCGTTACCTGTATTAATGGCACCTGTTTGAACTTGTTATCAGTATAAAAGACACCTGTCCACAACCTCAAACAGTCACACTCCAAACTCCACTATGGCCAAGACCAAAGAGCTGTTAAAGGACACCAGAAACAAAATTGTAGACCTGCACCAGGCTGGAAAGACTGCATCTGCAATAGGTAAGCAGCTTGGTTTGAAGAAATCAACTGTGGGAGCAATTATTAGGAAATGGAAGACATACAAGACCACTGATAATCTCCCTCGATCTGGGGCTCCACACAAGATCTCACCCCGTGGGGTCAAAATGATCACAAGAACGGTGAGCAAAAATCCCAGAACCACACGGGGGGACCTAGTGAATGACCTGCAGAGAGCTGGGACCAAAGTAACAAAGCCTACCATCAGTAACACACTACGCCGCCAGGGACTCAAATCCTGCAGTGCCAGACGTGTCCCCCTGCTTAAGCCAGAACATGTCCAGGCCCGTCTGAAGTTTGCTAGAATGCATTTGGATGATCCAGAAGAGGATTGGGAAAATGTCAGATGAAACCAAAATATAACTTTTTGGTAAAAACTCAACTCGTCGTGTTTGGAGGACAAAGAATGCTGAGTTGCATCCAAAGAACACCATACCTACTGTGAAGCATGGGGGTGGAAACATCATGCTTTGGGGCTGTTTTTCTGCAAAGGGACCAGGACGACTGATCCGTGTAAAGGAAAGAACGAATGGGGCCATGTATCGTGAGATTTTGAGTGAAAACCTCCTTCCATCAGCAAGGGCATTGAAGATGAAACGTGGCTGGGTCTTTCAGCATGACAATGATCCCAAACACACCGCCCGGGCAATGAAGAAGTGGCTTCGTAAGAAGCATTTCAAGGTCCTGGAGTGGCCTAGCCAGTCTCCAGATCTCAACCCATAGAAAATCTTTGGAGGGAGTTGAAAGTCTGTGTTGCCCAGCGACAGCCCCAAAACATCACTGCTCTAGAGGAGATCTGCATGGAGGAATGGGCCAAAATACCAACAACAGTGTGTGAAAACCTTGTGAAGATTTACAGAAAACGTTTGACCTGTGTCATTGCCAACAAAGGGTATATAACAAAGTATTGAGAAACTTTTGTTATTGACCAAATACTTATTTTCCACCATAATTTGCAAATAAATTCATTAAAAATCCTACAATGTGATTTTCTGGAGAAAGAAAATCTCATTTTGTCTGTCATAGTTGACGTGTACCTATGATGAAAATTACAGGCCTCTCTCATCTTTTTAAGTGGGAGAACTTGCACAATTGGTGGCTGACTAAATACTTTTTTTCCCCACTGTATCAGCAGTCACTACTGCTTAAGATAAAAGTGTCTAGTAAATGGCACATACTATAAAGATTTTTATTAAAAGCCTATTTTTGCACATTCTATAACATTTAGTGTTATTGGCCCATGGCTAAATGTGGCCTAATATGTTGTACACACAATATTCAAACTCAAAGCATTATAACTGTTTGATGACAATAAGTGAAAGCTGCAATGTTTTTGTTGTCCAATAGAGAGAACTCTGTGTAGCTGTACACTCTGAAATAATGGCAGTGCCCAGCTGAAACACTTCCCTCTCATCGTCATGGAACATCAGCAGAAATGCACTCTTTAGAGCTTTAACAGAGGTTAGGAACATTAGCCAAATTGCGCTGCACATACTTTGTGTATAGGAAATCCGACTACACCACCGCTCCTTGAGGAAGATGGAAATACTCCCGAGTGGCGCAGTGGTCTAAGGCACTGCATCGCAGTGCTAGCTGTGCCACCTGGTTCAAATCCTAGGGGAGGGAATGGCCAGCAGGGATGTAGCTCAGTTGTTAGAGCATGGCGTTTGCAATGCCAAGGTTGTGGGTTTGATTCCCACGGGGGGCCAGTATGAATAAAAAAATTATAATAATGTATGCACTCACTAACTGTAAGTCGCTCTGGATAAGAGCGTCTACTAAAATGTAAATGTAATGGATCCCCATAGCATTTAATGGAAGGCTAGTGTTGTCCTGATTTGTAGGACTAGGACAGACCTGGGTTCAAATGGCATTTTTTTTCTTCCAATACTTGAGCTGCGCTTGATTGAGCTTTCCTGCCTCAATGGAATTAATGGAATTGTCCCACAAGTGCAAACCCTGCCCATCCAGCACTCCAGGCAGGCTCAATCAAGCACTAAAAGTATTTGAAAAAAACAACAACTACTAATTGAACCCAAGTCTGGACTTTAATGTGGATGAATCCAGTTATCTTTTTAAGAGTAGCCTACCTTATTATTGGTGACTTGGATAGACTATAATAATACTAAATCAGCAAGAAATAGGAAATCCTCAGTGTTTTGGTTGCTATGAGACGGAGGGCGTAGGGGACAGAGGGGAAAAAATCTGCCCAAGTTTACTTTTAAGTCAGACTCCCCTCATTTGAATTTGGTGTGACCATGCTGGACAGTGGACAAAAAGGCCCATCAGTGAGTGTCAAGCATTTGATAACGCTGCCAGAAAATGTGGCCAGCGCCTTAGTGGTCTATTCAATCTGTATGGCTGAAGCGTTACAAATTGCGCAACATGAATTAACGTTAGCTTGGTTCTCTGTGTGCTAGCCATTGCTCAAGTGGACATTCTCTCTTTTTCCCCTGACCCATCTGTCTATCTCCTCATTTGAATTCCATGCTGTCACAGTCACTAGCTCATTCAAGCTTAACATCCTTGACATTTATCGCCCTCCAGGTTCCCTTGGAGAGTTCATCAATGAGCTTGGCGCCTTGATAAGTTCCTTTCCTGAGGATGGCTCACCCCTCACAGTTCTGGGTGACTTTAACCTCCCTACGTCTGCCTTTGACTCATTTCTCTCTGCCTCCTTCTTTCCACTCCTTTCCTATTTTGACCTCACCCTCTCACCGTCCCCCCCTACTCACAACATTTACATTACATTTTAGTCATTTAGCAGACGCTCTTATCCAGAGCGACTTACAGTTAGTGCATACATTATTTTTTTATCGAACCCACAACCCTGGCGTTGCAAACGCCATGCTCTACCAACTGAGCTACATCCCCTGCCGGCCATTCCCTCCCCTACCCTGGACGACGCTGGGCCAATTGTGCACGCCGCCCCTAGGGTCTCCCGGTCGCGGCCGGCTACGACAGAGCCTGGATTCGAACCAGGATCTCTAGTGGCACAGCTAGCACTGCGATGCAGTGCCTTAGACCACTGCGCCACTCGGGAGTAGGCAGGCAAGGCAGGCAATACGCTTGACCTCATCTTTACTAGATGCTGTTCTTCTACTAATCTCACTGCAACTCCCCTCCAAGTCTCTGACCACTACTTTGTATCCTTTTCTCTCTCGCTCTCCTCCAACACTACTCACTCTGCCCCTACTCAGATGGTAATGTGCCGTCGCAACCTTTGCTCTCTCTCTCCCGCTACTCTCTCCTCTTCCATCCTATCATCTCTTCCCTCAGCTAAATCCTTCTCCCTCCGATCTCCTGATTCTGCCTCCTCAACCCTCCTCTCCTCCCTTTCTGCATCTTTTGACTCTCTATGTCCCCTATCCTCCCGGCCGGCTCGGTCCTCCCCTCCTGCTCCGTGGCTTGAGGACTCATTGCGAGCTCACAGAAGAGGGCTCCGGGCAGCCGAGTGGAAATGGAGGAAAGCTAGACTCCCTGCGGACCTGTCATCTTTTCACTCCCTCCTCTCTACATTCTCTTCATCTGTTTCCGCTGCTAAAGCCACTTTCTACCACTCTAAACTTCAAGCCTCTGCCACTAACCCTAGGAAGCTATTTGCCACCTTCTCCTCCCTGCTGAATCCTCCTCCTCCTCCCCCTCCCTCCTCCTTCTCTGTGGATGACTTCGTCAACCATTTTGAAAAGAAGGTTGACGACATCTGATCCTCATTTATTAAGTCAAATGACACCGCGGGTCCTGCTCACACTGCCCTACCCTATGCTTTGACTTCTTTCTCCCCTCTCTCTCCAGATGAAATCTTGTGACTTGTGACGGCCGGCCGCCCAACAACCTGCCCGCTTGACCCTATCCCCTCCTCTCTTCTCCAGACCATTTCCGGAGACCTTCTGCCTTACCTCACCTCGCTCATCAACTCATCCTTGACCGCTGGCCATGTCCCTTCCGTCTTCAAGAGAGCGAGAGTTGCACCCCTCCTCAAAAAACCTACACTCGATCCCTCCGATGTCAACAACTACAGACCAGTATCCCTTCTTTCTTTTCTCTACAAAACTCTTGAAAATGCCGTCTCTAGCCAACTTTCCTGCTATCTCTCTCAGAATGACCTTCTTGATCCAAACCAGTCAGGTTTCAAGACTGGTCATTCAACTGAGACTGCTCTTCTATGTGTCACGGAGGCTCTCCGCACTGCTAAAGCTAACACTCTCTCCTCTGCTCTTATCCTTCTAGACCTATCCGCTGCCTTTGATACTGTGAACCATCAGATCCTCCTCTCCACCCTCTCCGAGTTGGGCATCTCCGGCGCTGCTCACTCTTGGATTGTGTCCTACCTGACAGGTCGCTCCTACCAGGTGGCGTGGCGAGAATCTGTCTCCGCACCACGTGCTCTCACCACTGGTGTCACCCAGGGCTCAGTTCTAGGCCCTCTCCTATTCTCTCTATACACCAAGTCACTTGGCTCTGTCATATCCTCACATGGTCTCTCTCCTATCATTGCTACGTAGACGACACACAATACATTTTCTCCTTTCCCCCTTCTGATAACCAGGTGGCGAATCGCATCTCTGCATGTCTGGCAGACATATCAGTGTGGATGTCGGATCAACACCTCAAGCTGAACCTCGGCAAGACGGAGCTGCTCTTCCTCCCGGGGAAGGACTGCCCGCTCCATGATCTCGCCATCACGGTTGACAACTCCATTGTGTCCTCCTCCCAGAGTGCAAAGATCCTTGGCGTGACCCTGGACAACACCCTGTCGTTCTCCTCTAACATCAAAGCGGTGACCCGATCGTGCAGGTTCATGCTCTACAACATTCGCAGAGTACGACCCTACCTTACACAGAAAGTGGCACAGGTCCTAATCCAGGCACTTGTCATCTCCCGACTGGATTACTGCAACTCGCTGTTGGCTGGGCTCCCTGCCTGTGCCATTAAACCCCTATAACTTATCCAGAATGCTGCAGCCCGTCTGGTGTTCAACCTTCCCAAGTTCTCTCATGTCACCCCGCTCCTCCGCACACTCCACTGGCTTCCAGTTGAGGCTCGCATCTACTACAAGACCATGGTGCTTGCCTACGGAGCTGTGAGGGGAACGGCACCTCCTTACCTTCTGATCAGACCCTACACCCAAATGAGGGCACTACATTCATCCACCTCTGGCCTGATAGCTCCCCTACCTCTACGAAAGCACAGTTCCCGCTCAGCCCAGTCAAAGCTATTCGTTGCTCTGGCACCCCAATGGTGGAACAAGCTCCCCCACGGTGGAACAAGCTCCCCCACGACGCCAGGACAGCAGAGTCACTGACCACCTTCCGGAGACACTTGAAACCCTACCTCTTTAAGGAATACCTGGAATAGTATAAAGTAATCCTTCTCCCCCCCCCCCCAAAAAAACCCCAAAAAAAACAAGTGGTTGTCCCACTGGCTATCATAAGTTGAATGCACCAATTTGTAAGTCGCTCTGGAAAAGAGTGTCTGCTAAATGATGTAAATGTAAATAAATGTAAAGATTTAAGCCGACATATGCAGCATATACCGTGAATGCAGTCTCCGCTAACATGGGAACATTGCCTTTAAATTTCAATCACGCTGTAACGCTGAACTTCTGCGATACAGTGACTAGGCAGTACCATGACAGACATTTGAAGATGGCAGAATATACGACTTGTCAGTAACGAGGAGGGATGGGGGGAAGCCTTCAGGCTAGATTGAGTTGTTTGTGTTTGTGTTTCGTTCCACATCCTGACACATTAAATATTGCGAGAGCTTTGAAATGGTCATCATGTATGTACATTTCAAAAGCATTTCATGACGATGATGATGATGGCAAACAACAAAATTCTTTGTTAATCAATCATGGTGTTTTATTGTTAACAGGTCATATTCTAAATCCTGTTTTACAAACCATAGGCACTATAGTCTATGGAGTGTAACCGACCAAACAAAGCAACACAACCCACAATAGGAGTAGTGAAATCAAAGCACCAGAGCTGGTGTTTTGGTAATGATGTTATCCACCGAGGAGCTGTAAGATTTATAATCCAATTTTAGTTTTGCACAAACACTAGCATTCTTGAGTTGCCCAGTCATATTTAGTCAAATCCCAAACAAATACATGTTTTTTAAGACTGGAATGCAGCTGGAGAGGGTGGAAAGAAAGCATGGTTAAGAGTTATGAGTGAAAAGTGACAGCAGCACCTCTTAGTTTTTTAAAAATCGTTTTGGTACTATTTTCACAAGTATATGGTAAGATTTCACAACTCATAGTACAAAACTCAAAACAGATCATCAAAAAGGCTGTTTTTATTTTCAAAACTTTAAGCACATTTTCAATTGACAACACATAAAATCACACAGTAACTTTTTCACCAAACCTAATCAGTGTTTCATCTAGAAATACTTTTCATATAAAGTAATTGTTTTTCACAATGCAATGCTCATTTTCATATGATTATCTTCTCATTTGAAGGGGTCATGTCATTGTGTTGGACAATATCAGGTTCCACCATGCAGATGTTGTCTCATGCCTCATCCATGTCTCTATCTGGCCATGGATGAGGCATGAGATGACATCAATGCAGACCAATGTCAAGCTTGGATTCGCCATGCCAAAAGGTTTTTCCCGCAGTGCATGAACAATGAGGACAGGACATTCACTGTGATGTGGATGAGAATTTATGGCCAAATGCTGAAGACAGGCCTGATACAAATTAATGCTTGCTAAACATTATGTTTTATTTTCATTAATTTAATTTGTTTCATTTGATTTATTACATTTGATTACAGACAGTACACCTATGTTGCAATTATTTTATTTGTTTCATTAATGACTGTAGAGGATGTCTTCATTGATCACACCTTTGATTACACATTGAATAGATACTATACAAATGATAGATTTTCTGTGAATTTTGTTGGGTTATGTAAGATTATTGCCTAATGTGAAAACTGTGTAATCTACTGTAATTTACAGTACTGTAGCATATTACTTTCAGCACTTCTAAGGGCGATTTGAAAGACTTATCTTGCATTGTTTTCTATTGGACTAACTGGTAGTTATAATTACTAAATTGAAAATATAGCATTACACCCCATGGAAGTTGAACCTTCGCCCCAGTCTGAGGTCCTGAGCGGTCTTGGAGCAGGTTTTCATCAAGGATATCGCTGTACTTTGCTCCGTTAATCTTTCCTTTGATCCTGACTAGTCTCCCAGTCTCTGTCTCTGAAAAACATCCCCACAGCATGATGCTGCCACCACCATGCTTCACCGTAGAGATGGTGCTAGGTTTCCTCCAGACTTGACGCTTGGCATTCAGACCAAAGAGTTCAATCTTGGTTTCATCAGACCAGAGAATCTTGTTTCTCATGGTCTGAGAGTCTTTAGGTGCCTTTTGGCAAACTCCATGCGGGCTGTCATATGCCTTTTACTGAGGAGTGGCTTCCGTCTGGCCATTTTACCATAAAGGTCTGATTGGCGGAGTACTGCAGAGATGGTTGTCCTTCTGGTAGGTTCTCCCATCTCCACAGAGGCACTCTGGAGCTCTGTCAGAGTGACCATCTGATTCTTGGTCACCCCCCTGACCAAGGCCCTTCTCCACCGATTGCTCAGTTTAGCCGGACGGCCAGCTCTAAGAAGAGTCTTGGTGGTTCCAAACTTCTTCCATTTAAGAATGATGGAGGCCACTGTGTTCTTGGGGACCTTCAATGCTGCAGACATTTTTTGCTACCCTTCACCAGATTTGTGCTTCGACACAATCCTGTCTCGGAGCTCTACGGACAATTATTTTGACCACATGGCTTGGTTTTTGCTCTGACATGCACTGTCAACTGTGGGACCTTATTTCCAAATTATGTCCAATCAATTGAATTTACCACAGGTGGACTCCAATCCAGTTGTAGAAACATCTCAAGGATGATCAATGGAAACAGGATGCTTCAATGGAAACAGGATGCAGCTGAGCTCAATTTTGAGTAACAGATGACATTCATATTCTGACAATCTCTGACACTCACTTAGATAATACCTTTGATGATACAGTGGTAGCAATAAAAGGTTATAACATTTACAGAAAAGACAGAAAAGCCTATGGGGGCGGTGTTGCGGTCTATATTCAGAACTACATTCCTGTAAAGCTTAGAGAGGATCTCATGTTAAATTATGTTGAAGTAATATGGCTACAGGTTCACCTGCCTCACCTAAAGCCCATTCTGGTGGGAAGCTTCTATCGACCACCAAGTGCTAACAGTCAGTATCTGGATAACATGTGTGAAATGCTTGATAATATACGGAATGTGATATCAATAGAGAGGTATACTTTCTGGGTGATTTAAATATTGACTGGCTTTCATCAGGCTGCCCACTCAAGAGAAAGCTTCAAACTGTAACGAGTGCCTGCAACCTGGTTCAGGTTATCAATCAACCTACCAGGGAAGTTACAACAGTACAGGAATGAAATCATCGACATGTATTGATCATATCTTTACTAACGCTGCAGAAATTTGTTTGAAAGCAGTATCCAAATCCATCGGATGTAGTGATCAAAATATAGTAGCCATATCTAGGAAAACAAAAGTTCCAAAGGCTGGCCTAATATTGTGTATAAGAGGTCATACAATAAGTTCTGTAGTGATTCCTACGTTGTTGATGTGAAGAATATTTGTTGGTCTGTGGTGTGTAATGACTTGCAACCAGATGCTGCACATTTATGAAATTGCTTATCCCAGTTACTAATAAGCATGCACCCATAAAGAAAATGACTGTAAAAACTGTTAAATCCCTGTGGATTGATGAGGAATTGAAAAATTGTATGGTTGAGATGTATGAGGCAAAAGAGATGGCAAATAGGTCTGGCTGCACAACCAATTGGCAAACGTACTGAAAATTGAGAAATCATGTGACTAAACTGAATAAAAAGAAGAAGAAACTACACTATGAAACAAAGATAATTACACAAAGAATGATATTAAAAAGCTTTGGAGCACCTTAAATTAAATTTTGGGAAAAAAGGCAAACTCCGCTCCATCATTCATTGAATCAGATGGCTCATTCATCACAAAACCCACTGATATTGCCAACTACTTTAATAATTTTTTCATTGGCAAGATTAGCAAACTTCGCTCAACAATGACAAGCCGCCGTGGTCTGACAACTTGGATGGAAAATTATTTAGGATAATAGCGGACGATATTATCACTCCTATTTGCCATATCTTCAATTTAAGCCAACTAGAAAGTGTGTGCCCTCAGGCCTGGAGGGAAGCAAAAGTTATTCCCCTACCTAAGAATAGTAAAGCCCCTTTAACTGGCTCAAATAGCCTACCAATCAGCCAGTTACCAACCCTTAGTAAACTTCTGAAAAAAATTGTTTTGGACCAGATAAAATGAAATTTCACAGTAAACAAATTGACAACAGACTTTCAGCACACTTATAGGGAAGGACATTCAACAAGCACAGCACTTACACAAATGACTGATGATTGACAGAGAAATTGATGATAAAAATATAATGAAATAGTACCCGCAAAACACCAGTCTCAACGTCAACAGTGAAGAGGCGACTCCGGGATGCTGACCTTCTAGGCAGAGTTGCAAAGAAAAAGCCAGATATCAGACTGGCCAATAAAAAGAAAAGATGGGCTGTCTGAGATATGGCTTTTTCTTTGCATCTCTGCCTAGAAGGTCAGCATCCCGGAGTCGCCTCTTCACTGTTGACGTTGAGACTGGTGTTTTGCGGGTACTATTTAATGAAGCTGCCAGTTGAGGACCTGTGAGACGCCTGTTTCTCAAAATAGACACTCTAACGTATTTGTCCTCTTGCTCAGTTGTGCACCGGGGCCTCCCACTCCTCTTTCTATTCTGGTTAGAGCCAGTTCACGCTGTTCTGTGAAGGGAGTAGTACACAGCGTTGTACGAGATTGTTATGATGAGTTTCTAGGGTATCAAGTGATTAAGAATGTAAGGATATATTTAGACACTTTGTAGAAAGTTAATGCAAATGTTTTATTAGTCGGTACCGGGTTCGATACAACAAGGACAGAGCTTTGCCTCTTGCTATTTCGAACTGACTCGAACAAAGATCCACTCTCCCTTATATACCCTCGGTTACCATTTCCTTCACATACATCTGGTAAACCTCCATGGGCACTCCCTTTCTTAGATGTTATTACCCTTTACCCCAAGTCAGTATATCCTGTCCATCAATCATGCTATCATAAACATCAGTAATCTCCTTTGACATAAGGAATGCAGACTTTGTGTCACCAAACCACTTATCTACTAACTCTAACCTGGTCCACACGATGGCATGACATCATTACAGAGATCTTCAGTTACTTGGCAATTTCTCCCATGGAATAGCCCTCATTTCTCAGAACAAGAATAGACTGACGAGTTTCAGAAGAAAGTTATTTGTTTCTGGCCATTTTGAGCCTGTAATCGAACCACAATTACTGATGCTCCAGATACTCAACTAGTCTCAAGAAGGCCAGTTTTATTGCTTCTTTAATCAGCACAACAGTTTTCAGCTGTGCTAACATAATTGCAAAAGGGTTTTCTAATGATCAATTAGCATTTTAAAATGATAAACTTGGATTAGCAAACACAACGTGCCATTGGAACACAGAACTGATGGTTGCTGATAATGGGCCTCTGTACGCCTATGTAGATATTCCATAAAAAACAGCAGTTTCCAGCTACAATAGCCATTTACAACATTAACAATGTCTACACTGTATTTCAGATCAATTTGATGTTATTTTAATGGACAAAAAAAAAAGACATTTCTAAGTGACCCCAAACTTTTGAATGGTGGTGTATATGTGGTAGTAGAGGCCTGAGGGCACACATTTAATATGTTGTGAAATCTGTTATGAATGTATTGTAATGTTTTTGTAATGCCTTAATTTTGCTCGACCCCAGGAAGAGTAGCTGCTGCCTGTTTTTTGTTTTTAATAAATGTGCAATCATTTCTAAAAACCTGCTTTCGCTTTGTCATTATGGGGTATTGTGTGTAGATTGATGAGGAAATAAATTAATTTAATCCATTTTAGAATAAGGCTGTAACGTAACACAATGTGGAAAAGGGAAAACTACTGAATACTTTCTGAATGCACTGTATATCGCTGCGATGTGGCCCTTTCCTGCAGTCAATGACCAAAAGCGCCCTTTTTGGCCTCATGGGTCGATTGTTATTAATATTTTTCATAATTAATAAAGTTTAGTTTTTGTCACAACGAAAATCCAGTTTTTCTATGTCAAACAGTTTTGTTATATTTCATTATTCTGTGATGTATATAAAGTTTAATATTGGGATGCAAATTCAAAATATAATAATTTTCAACTCTTCACTGAGTTTACCAAACATTAGGAACACCTTCCTAATATTGAGTTGCACCCCCACCTTTTGCCCTCAGAACCGCTTCAATTCGTCAGAGCATGGACTTTACAAGGTGCCGAAAGTGTTCCAAAGGGATGCTGGCCCATGTTGACTCCAATGCTTCCCACAGTTGTGTCAAGTACTTTAAAGAAAGTATCACTGCCTCCTTCTCACAAATGATCCAAAAAATATAAAAATTAAATAAAGTTGGTTCAACACAGTGGCGGGTCATTTTGACCCTAGGACAACGGGAGGGTTAAGGCCAGAGACATCTCTACCTCTGGTAAAGCACAAATCTGAATATTACCGGAAATTTTCTCGATCATCTTTGATATTACTGAGGCATTGTGGCATTAGATAGCTAGCAATACATATTATTCTGTATGTAAATCCAAGATACTCCATTTAGTATGATACTTTATGTTATGTTTCATATGATATGTATTAATTTGTGGATGTCCCTCACCCATTTCGTATGATATGTTACGAATTACAATGTGTATTATATGTTACGAATTTGCAAAATGTACAATATTACAAATTTGCAAAACATACAATATGTTATGAATTTGCTAAATGTATGATATGTTACGAATTCTTGCTAGGTGGCTAACATTAGCTAGCTGGCTTAACATTAGCTAGGCTAGGGGTTAGGGTTAGGGTTAAAGTTATGGTTAAGTTTAGGAGTTAGGTTAAAGGGTTATACTTATGAGGAAGGGTTAGCTAACATGCTAAGTAGCTAAAAAGTAGTAAGTAACTGAAAAGTTGCTAATTAGCTAAAATGCTAAAGTTGTCAGTGATGAGATTTGAATTCGCAACATTTGGGTTGCTAGACGTTCTCGTTATACGACCAACCACCCTATTTCAGTTTTTGCCTTAAGTAACCATATGTGTTATGTAATCATACCAAACGTAACATATCATACTAATTTCAGCGATTTTCGTTTACTCTATTACGTTGAGTCTATGAAACCAGGCTGAGCATTACTGGGTTGCTTCTATGCCTAGCATAGCCAGTCAGAAAATACATTGACAGCTTATAGTTGGTTGGCTAGCTAGCTACATTACAGTAACATTATTCCAGAAAACGTGATTATTTATATAACCTTGTGGCTAAATTAGTACAAATGTTACCTTTTCTGTAGCGTCTGTTAAGTGTTGGGGTCCGCCATCTTGACAGAGAAGAGACTATCGATAGTTGATTATAATTCCTGGAGGGGGAAAAGAGTCGTGGTTGATTATTGAAGTCTGGATTAACCAATTCTATGTATATACTGCCCTCTGCTGTATTACTTTGGTGGTGCGATACAGACAGATTCAGACTTTTCAGCTTGGTCAGAGAGAAATACCACCACCTGTGGCTTTATTTTACTGCAATCACCAAGTTTTTAGATTTCCTGCAGTCTGCAGAGCATCAATTATGGATCAGAATGTAAAACATAACTCTGCAGCTGCGGTAAAGTTAGCTTTATATTAAAGATTCAGACTTTGCTCGTCAATACCTCTTCAACAGAACATGCCAGGATGATATAAATGACATATTCTGAAACAGCTGATGATAATGAACCCCTTGTTTTCTGTTTTCCATTCCATTTTCAAAAAGTGACTTTACAGGTATTTCAATGGCAGATTTAACGCGTACTCGCAGTTTAGGGACATTCTTCTAAACTTCAATAGCTTTGCAACCACATGACATAAAACTCTCAAATCACCTGTAATATGTTCAGGGACCTCTTCTCTCGAATCAGGCAATTTCTTTTGTATTTTCTGACTTTGGCGATTTTCTATCAATTTAACTTGACTTTACATTCAAAATACTTCCTAAAAACTTCAATAACTTTAAGACGTTTATGAATACAACCAACTGTTGGTTCAGGGACCTCATCCCACCAATCACTAACTTTTTCAAACAGAAATGTGCATCCTGTAGCACTAACTCCAAAAAGTTTTGGGACACTGTAAAGTCCATGGAGAATAAGAATAAGAGCACCTCCTCCGAGCTGCCCACTGCACTGAGGCTAGGAAACACTATCACCACCGATAAATCTACAATAGTCGAGAATTTCAACAAGCATTTTGCTACAGCTGGCCATGCTTTCCACCTGGATACCACTACCCCGGCCACCAGCTCTGCACCCTCCGCTGCAACTCGATAATAGACAGTACTGTGCAGCCGTCTTCATCGACCTGGCCAAGGCTTTCGACTCTGTCAACCACCGCATTCTTATTGGCAGACTAAATAGCCTTGGTTTCTCAAATGACTGCCTCGCCTGGTTCACCAACTACTTCTCAGATAGAGTTCAATGTGTCAAATCGGAGGGCCTGTTGTCTGGACCTATGGCAGTCTCTATGGGGGTGCCACAGGGTTCAATTCTTGGGCCGACTCTTTTCGCCGTGTATATCAATGATGTCGCTCTTGCTGCTGGTGACTCTCAGATCCACCTCTACGCAGACGACACCATTTTGTATACATCTGGCCCTTCATTGGACACTGTGTTAACAAACCTCCAAACGAGCTTCAATGCCATACAACACTCCTTCAGTAGCCTCCAACTGCTCTTAAATCCTAGTAAAACTAAATGCATGCTCTTCAATCGGACGCTGCTGGCACCCGCCCACCCGACTAGAATCACTACTCTCAACAGGTCTGACCTAGAGTATGTGGACACTACAAATACCTAGGTGTCTGGTTAGACTGTAAACTCTCCTTCGAGACTCACATTAAGAATCTCCAATCCAAAGTTAAATCTAGAATCGGCTTCCTATTTCGCAACAAAGCCTCCTTCACTCATGCTGCCAAACACGCCCTCGTAAAACTGACTATCCTACCGATCCTTGACTTTGGCGATGTCATTTACAAAATAGCCTCCAACACTCTACTCAGCAAATTGGATGTAGTCTATCGCAGTGCCATCCGTTTTGTCACCAAAGCCCCATATACTACCCACCACTGTGACCTGTACGCTCTTGTTGGCTGGTCCTCACTACATATTCGTCGCCAAACCCGCTGGCTCCAGGCCATCTATAAATCACTGCTAGGCAAATCCCGCCTTATCTTAGCTCATTGGTCACCATAGCAACACCCACCCGTAGTATGCGCTCCAGCAGGTATATCTCACTGGTCATCCCCAAAGCCAACACCTCCTTTGGCCGCCATTCCTTCCAGTTCTCTGCTGCCAATGACTGGAACGAATTGCAAAAATCTCTGAAGCTGGAGACTCTTATCTCCCTCACTAACTTTAAGCATCAGTTGTCAGAGCACCTTACCGATCACTGCACCTGTACACAGCCCATCTGAAATTAGCCCACCCAACTACCTCATCCCCATATTGTTATTTATTTTGCTCATTTGCACCCCAGTATCTCTATTTGCACATCATCTCTTGCACATCTATCATTCCAGTGTTAATACTAATTGTAATTATTTTGCACTATAGCCTATTTATTGCCTTACCTCCATAACTTGCTACATTTGCACACACTGTATATATATTTTCTGTTGAATTTTTGACTTTATGTTTTGTTTTATCCCATATGTAACTCTGTGTTGTTGTTTTTATCGCACTGCTTTGCTTTATCTTGGCCAGGTCGCAGTTGTAAATGAGAACTTGTTCTCAACTGGCTTACCTGGTTAAATAAAGGTGAAAAAATAAAATATATATAAATAAATCACTGGATATTAATTTTGTATTTTTTTACTTTGTTTATTTCTTATGAATTTTTATTAATTTAACATAAGTAATACATCCTTAAAACTTAATTAGCTTCAACCCAATATGACTTTCATGAATACAACTAACTGTTATTTGGTTTCAGAGACCTCATCCTTCCAATCCACTGCAATTCCTTTTCGGCTTTTTTACTCTGTGTAGTTTTTATCAATGTTAACTGTATTTACGTGACAAATACTTTCTTAAAACTTCAATTAATTCCATCCTATATCACTTTTATAAATGAACATTTGACAGGGACCAGCTTTTGCTCCACTGGACATTTTAGAGCAGTGTGTGTGTGACCATTACCCAGAACTAAACATCATGAAACTCCTGACAAATTGGTGAAAGCCTATGATCTATCAGTGGGTAAAATAAAAATTCCCCATTATTGAACTTCTAAGTGGTCGGTCTGAGAAATCAGGAAATTGTGTAGGAACACGTCATAGCTACAGTGCCTTCAGAAAGTATTCACACCCCTTGACTTTTTCCACATTTTGTTGTGTTACAGCCTACAATGTCAGTGGAATTATGTTTTTAGAAATGTTTACAAATTAATAAAAAATGAAAAGCTGAAATGTCAATGAGTATTCAACCCTTTTGTTATGGCAAGCCTAAATAAGTTCAGGAGTAAAAATGTGCTTAACAAGTCACATAATAAGTAGCATGGACTCACTCTGTGTGCAATAATAGTGTTTAACATGATTTTGAAATGACTACCCAATCTCTGTATCTCACACATACAATTATCTGTAAGGTCCCTCAGTCGAGCAGTGCATTTCAAGCACAGATTCAACCACAAAGACCAGAGAGGTTTTCCAATGGTTCGCAGAGAAGGGCATCTATTGGTATTTGTATTTTGTATTTATTAAGGATCCCCATTAGCGGCTGCCAAGGCAGCAGCTACTCTTCCTGGGGTCCAGCAACATTAAGGCAGTTATATACAATACAAAATATTACATGACATTACATATCATAACACTTTTCACAAAACATTAAGTGTGTGCCCTAATTTACTACCACATACAGTATCTACAATACAAAATCCATGTATACGTGTGTGTAGAGTACGTGTGTTAGCATGTGTATGCGTGTGTCTGTGCCTGTGTGTGTGTCTTCACAGTACCCGCTGTTCAATAAGGTGTATTTTTATCTTTTTTTTTTTTGTATCTAATTCTACTGCTTGCATCACTTACCTGATGTAGAATAGAGTTCCATGTAGCCATGGCTCTATGTAGTACTGTGCACCTCTCATAGTCTGTTCTGGACTTGGGGATTGTGAAGAGACCTCTGGTGGCATGTCTTGTGGGGTATGCATGAGTGTCCGGTGCATTCAGCATGTCAATACTTCTTCCAAAAATAAGTAGTGATGTAGTCAATCTCTCCTCTACTTTGAGCCATGAGAGATTGACATGGATATTATTAATGTTAGCTCTTCGTGTACATTTTAGGGCCAGCCGTGCTGCCCTGTTCTGAGCCAATTGTAATTTTCCTAAGTCCCTCTTTGTGGCACCTGGTAGATGGGTAAAAAAAAAAAGCAGACAATGAATATCCCTTTGAGCATGGTGCAGTTATTAATTACAATGATACAGGCGCCTTTCCTAACTCAGTTGCTGGAGAGGAAGGAAACCGCTCAGGGATTTCACCATCAGGCCAATGGTGACTTTAAAACAGTTGGAGTTTAATGGCTGTGATAGGAGACAACTGAGGATGGATCAACAACATTATAGTTACTCCACAATACTAACAATAGTATTGTTTGCAATAAGGCACTAAAGTAATTCTGCATATAATTTGGCAAAGAAATAAACGTTTTGTCCTGAGTACAAAGTGTTATGTTTGGGGCAAATTCAACACAACACATCACTGAGTACCACTCTTCATATTTTCAAGCAATGTGGTGGCTGCATCATGTAATGGGTATGCTTGTCATCGGAAAGGACTAGGGAGTTTTTTAGGATCAAAATAAATGGAATAGAGTTAAGCACAGGCAAAATCCTAGAGGAAAACTTGGTTCAGTATGCTTTCCACCAGACAGTGGGAGACACCTTTCAGCAGGATAATTAACTAAAACACAAGACGACATTGAATGTTCCTGAGTGGCATAGTTAGTTTTGACTTAAATTGGCTTGAAAATCTATTACAAGACTTGAAAATGACTGACAAGCAATAATCAACAACCAACTTGACAGAGCTTGAAGAATTTGTTAACGAATAATGGGCAAATCATTACAAGCATTTCGCTACACATTTTTTTACATTTTAGTCATTTAGCAGACGCTCTTATCCAGAGCGACTTACAGTTAGTGAGTGCATACATTTTTCATACACCTGCAATAACATCTGCTAAATATGTGTATGTGACCAATAAAATAATTTGATTTGATGTTGTAAAATCTAGGTGTGCAAAGCTCTTAGAGACTTATCCAGAAAGACTCACAGCTGTAATCGCTGCCAAAGGTGATTCTAACATGTATTGACTACGGTGGTTGAATACTTTTCTAATCAAGATATAGTTGTTTTATTTTCCATCTTTTCTTTTTTTTTTACACATTTTATAATTTTTCTTCAACTTTGACATTAGTGTTTTGTGTAGATCGTTGACAAAAAATGACAATTATATCCATTTTAATCACACTTTGTTACACAACAAAATGTGTAAAAGGTCAAGGGGGGTGAATACTTCCTGAAGGCATTGTACATGGTTCTCGTCACTGGAGATAGGGTATAACACACTATCACATTTCATAACGCTTTTAAAACAATTACCTGCACTCCAAATGGCCAAATCAGCCAAGAGATGGTATGGGCATACTTGTATAGAACACATGCATCTGTTCATATCGTCATGACAAAGTATATATTTAGCTAAAATGTGCTCAATCTAAACAGTGTAGCAAATCATTCAGCTCAGTTTCGCCTTCAAGTACCATCTTGCAATGTGCCCAGTGTGTCTGTTGGAAACGTGGGAAAGGGCCGTTTTTGCCATAGCGAATCACTTTGCACTCGCTCTGGGCAGATATGAACTGCAAGTTGAATTCGTGAGATTGATAGTGCAGTTTGTTTAGGCGATTTTACAGCTAGCTAGCTACTTCACATGCTGATATTGACTTTGGTATTATTGTGTGTAGCTACTGTACATTTGCTAGCTAGCTACCTAGAAAGAGCATTACATTGTGGGTTTTGGTGTCGATTTGAGCTGCAACAGATATCCACAACGAGGTAACACTTTACATTAATTAATATGTAACTAAATAGTAATACATGTATTTCTAACATAGTAGTTACATGTAATTACTATGGAAATACTATGTAATTACACTGTAATTAGGGTTTAGCGATATAGGTTATTACACAAGTGGAACAAGGATATGTAATTACAAATCAGCTTGTTGGAGGTTATTCGTCATGTGTAATTACTCATGATTTATGTAATTACAAGATGTCTTGTTCCAAATGTAACTAACACTTTTGCAGTCTCCTGTGTAGCACCATGTTAACAATGCATCCTATTATGTAACCTTGTTACATGTAACTACATAAATCTCTACCACCAAAATAAGCTAGGCTAGGACTCTGTTAGCTGTTATAACAATGCACACCTTATCATTAACTACAGCTTCAGTTGTCTTATTTCCATATTATTTGGCTTAAAGGATGTACTGAATTAAATGTAAGAGCACTGTATTTACAAGGGATATGCATCTAACTATAATGTACCTACCCAGGAGCAAGCAACTTAATGTAAAGTGAAACACATAATGGTATTTAAGGGTTTATTTATCTGGCTTCAAAGGTGTAATGTAAGTGAAATGTTGTTCAAAATAATATAATGTATAATATTAATGTAGGTCCTCATGAGCAAACAGCTTAAAGTAAAGTGAAACACAGTAGGGTAAACCTTTTTATTACAATCATTGGGAAAATACCCTTCAATGTAGAGGAACTGTTGTTACAGCACCTATAAGTGTAATTACAATGTACGTTCAATGCAATTACATATTTCTCAGGGTATATCAAAATATCAGTTATTACAATGTTGATACAAAGAAAAGTATTGTAACTAAAATGTTTCTACACAGGAACAAGCAACTTAATGTAAAGTGAAACATCATGAATTACTCATGTAATTACTATGTAGTTACTATGTTACAACGATGGCAGACACCCAACACAGTACTTGTAGTTGTGATCAATGGGAATCCATCTCAATCTAGGAAAAACGTTGTTACAGCACCTTAAAAGTGTAATTACTATTTACTTTCAATATTATTAAATATTTCGCTGGGTATATCACAAGTATAAATATTACAATGTTGTTATAAAGAAAAGTATTGTAATTACAATGTTTCTACACAGGAACAAGCAACTTAATGTAAAGTGAAACACATTGTGAATTACTCAAGTAATTACTATGTAGTTACTATGTTACAATGATGGCAGACACCCTGTACGGTACTTGTAGTTATGATCAATGGGAATCCATCTCAATCTAGGAAAAACGTTGTTACAGCACCTTAAAAGTGTAATTACTATTTACTTTCAATATTATTAAATATTTCGCTGGGTATATCACAAGTTTAAATATTACAATGTTGTTATAAAGACAAGTATTTTAGATACAATGTTTTTACGCAGGTACAAGCAACTTAATGTAAATTCTGTGATTATCTTTCGTGGAACGTGTACAGCCGGGTTCTTCAATTCCGGTCCTGGAGGGCAGAAACACCTCTGTTTTTCATCCTCTCCTTCTAATCAGGGGCTAATTCAGACCTGGGACACCAGGTGAGTGCAATTAACTACCAGGTAGAAATAAAAAACAGAAGTGGTGTAAGGCACTGCATCGCAGTGCTAGCTGTGCCACTAGAGATCCTGGTTCGAATACAGACTCTGTCGTAGCCGGCCGTGACCGGGACTGGGGCGGCGCACAATTAGCCAGCGTCGTCCAGGGTAGGGGAGGGAATGGCAGGCAGGGATGTAGCTCAGTTGGTAGAGCATGGCGTTTGCAACGCCAGGGTTGTGGGTTCGATTCCCACGGGGGGCCAGTATGAAAATGTATGCACTCACTGAACTGTAAGTCACTCTGGATAAGAGCATCTGCTAAATGACTAAAATGTAAATGTAAAATAATACGTATGCAGAATAACAAGAGTGTTCTTGCTTTCAGCAAGCACATTAATAAGTACTGTATGCAGAATAACATAAGTGTGCTTGCTTTGAGCAAGCACAATTATTATAATACCTCCATGAGATTACCTAATTTCCTTTCTGCATGAATGCAGCCAAGCCAATCAGGCAGTAGTCTACACAGGCAGCACATTTCTGCCTAAATTTGATCATGAATGAATGCGTTTGCGTACCTGGGCCCGCCCAATCGTGATGTGAAATGACACATTCATGACTAGCTGGGTTCATGTCACATACACAGAGTCATATTTGCGTAATATGGCGTGAACAAAACCAAGACACTTAGGAAGATGTCATAAACCCTGTCTGAGGAAACAAGGTCAGAGGAATGATTTAACAGCTAGTAAGGTTTAGAGACACAGCTCTAGAGTTGAACTTGTAGCTATCATCATTATCATCAACTTAATTACGATCACTCTTATTGTATGTGAAAGTTCTCTGTCCCTTACTTTAAAACAAAACTTTAGATGCCATTAAACAACGCAGAGAAGGGAGAGAGTCTGACCCACTTGTCCTACAGTAAAGGGAGAAATTAAGAGAACATTCAGGCAAATGTCAGCCAACAGATGATTGGTTACAGTCATTATCGGTGACTGTCTGTGATATAAGCCACCTTCTCTTCTTTAATGACAAATTGGGTTGGCTTGACAGCAATTATGTTGGCAAAAACCCAGACATATGGAAACAGACTACTGACATAATCTTACCATACAACTGGTTAACAGTTTTGTGGAAGAAGTCCCGCTCTTCTTCCAAAGCCTCCATCTTGATCTTCATCTTCAGCATCTCAATTTTCATATTTTCAGTTCAGAGGGACTTGATACAGACACCAAAATTCAAACAAAGGGCATTCGTCAGAACTTTATAAGATATTCTACAGAACAATTGTTTAAAGATGTCATTAAACAATGCAAACACACTGACCAACAGAAGAGGCAGGACTTGGTTGTCCTAGGGACGGAGTCTGACCCCCTTGTCCTACAGGGAGAAACAAAGAAAACATTCAGGCTAATGTTAGCCAACAGATTACAGCAGGGATTCCCAACCACTAGGTCATGGACCAGCCTACCCTTTTTATAGTTAATAGCCTGGCTATTAACGATAAAACAGGTCAGATACCCATTATTTCCTCCGCAAAATTCAAAACACAAACAATCAAGATGGATCTAGGCCCTACCTAATAACACGTGTAAAACATGGATGAGCCGTTGGTCTGTATGGGTCGATCTGTGTTCACTGACCCGTAGTCAGTAATGTCCAAGCGCAACAGCACTACTTGTGTGCTGAACAGGTATTTTCCATGAACGGCCCTGCATGCTTATTACCTGTGTCGTAGGTTTAGTATGAATGGGTCTGACATGGGTTAAACCCACTTCAAATATACAGGGTAAAACCCTGGATCTTGGTGTGAAAGGGGTATAAGTATTTGCATGGGCTCCCACCACCCTCTCTGATCAATTCATTGTTGCCGCACTTCTGAACTGAAATATGAACTGAAGCTTACTTACAAAAGGTTCTACCTACTAGCTAGCACTTTGCAGTGTCAATATTACAGACTCGTCACATAAACAATATCAAAGAGCTAACAGAGTCTGGTGCTTTGGTCGGGTCAGAAATGTAACTTTCTCCCCCAAAAAATGGTATTGTTGTTTCTACTGGAAACAAAAATGATGATGAATCAAGCGAAACTTACCATCTATGGGAGGTATATCATCATCTATAGCAACCACAGCCTAACAACCGCTGTCAGCAAACTGGCTTATCCTGCTATGGCAACTATTAACATACCTTTTGCGTCTGTTACATTGTTAGCTAGATAATAACCCAAGTGAAGATAAATTATAATTTGCAAAATACAACTAGCTAGCTACTGTTGTTTCTGTAAACCAGTTAAATTCCAGCTGTGTCAATTAACATTAGCTAGCTGTGTTGCTAACGACAGGCTGGGACTGAGAATGAGATGGTCCCACAAAAGGCGCCTCATTTGCACTAAGATGCGTCACATGAAATCCACCGATTATCAAGACAAATTCAATTCAAAATTGTAACTACATTAATATCTTACTATTTATTTAACTTGGTTGTCCTTGGTCAACGTTGACTGTCATTGCACTTTTGTCCTCGAAGTCGTTCAACAACATGAGAACAAGTGACGTTACTACAATTGCCTGCATGTGGGTATTTCACGACAATTTCTAAAATTTCCAGCTGGATACAAATTTAAACTCTCAAAGCGCGCGCCCAAATCCAATACTATTTTTACCTGACCCAAGGATTTTGAATTGAACATGGCTCGTGTGCTAAGTGATATATTGTCGGCAAAAAACTACAGAAAAACAAAAAATAAGGTTATCAAATACCTCCAGAAGAAAGGCCTGCTTAAGAAATCTGTGAGGTGTCCTGTCTGTGGCCACAAGCAGAAAATTATCCGGCATGTGTGCAAAGATGGATACATATGGTAAGTTAATGTTACAACTGGTATTGTTTGGCCTAGAGAACTTTGGGAAAGTTTGAAATGAGGAGTACTGTACTGTAAGAAAAGTTTGAATATGTAAATGTACAGTGAATCTAACTTTCATCTTGAGCTGGTATGTAGCCTAGTTAGCAAGTCTCATAGGTTCTAGGCATGTACACTGCCAGGCTGGGCTGACATTGACCAGGGGAGGCTGGTGGGAGCAGCTATAGGAGGATGGGCTCATTATAATGGCTGGAATGGAATCAATGGAATGGAGTCAAACGTGGTTTCTTTGTTTGATACCATTGCATTTATTCCATTCCAGCCATTACAATGAGCCCGTCCTCCTATAGCTCCTCCCACCAGCCGACTCTGACATTAACCCATATTTTATTTCACTCTAGCCGGAACACATTTTTTAAAATGTTGCTATGAACATGCATTGAAGAGAATAATCTAAGCTTTCCAGTGGCCAGTGTCCTTCATAATTGTATATGTGCTGCTCGATAAATTTGATTTCCAGTCTTTCTACAAGGGCTAGTGCTCCTCTGTGTCCAGGCTGGATTCCAACTCTGGACACTCTGGACTGCAAGCCCATGTAGAGCGAGTGAAGAGCTTAGAAGGCCCCTACCTTTGGCCTGCAGCCTACCACTCAATACGTTTCATATCTGTCTGGAAAGCTTTTGTTCTCCTATTTCCAACAATGTGGATATATTCCTACTGCTACTGAAAAAGTTAAAATCAAATAAAATTGTATTGGTCACATACACGTGTTTAGCAGATGTTATTGCGGGTGTAGCAAAATGCTTGTGTTTCTAGCTCCAACAGTGCAGTATATCTAACAAGTAATATCTAACAATTTCACAACATATACCCAATACACACAAATCTAAGCAATGGAATTAAGAATATATAAATAAATATATGGACGAGCGATGTCAGAGCGGCATGGACTAAGATACAGTAGAATAGTATAAAATACAGTATATACATACGAGATGAGTAATGCAAGATATGTAAACATTATTAAAGTGACTAGTGTTCCATTTATTAAAGTGGCCAGTGATTTCTAATCTATGTATATAGGCAGCAGCCTCTAATGTGCTAGTGAAG
This sequence comes from Coregonus lavaretus, assembly GCF_964263955.1. Taxonomy (NCBI): domain Eukaryota; kingdom Metazoa; phylum Chordata; class Actinopteri; order Salmoniformes; family Salmonidae; genus Coregonus; species Coregonus lavaretus. Next base: position 29,997,145 of record NC_140026.1, read on the forward strand.
GATATTTAACAGTCTCATGGCCTTGAGATAGAAGCTGTTTTTCAGTCTCTCGGTCCCAGCTTTGATATACCTGTACTGACTTCGCCTTCTGGATGATAGCGGGGTGAACAGGCAGTGGCTCGGGTGGTTGTTGTCCTTGATTATCTTTTTGGCCTTCCTGTGACATCGGGTGCTGTAGGTGTCCTGGAGGGCTGGTAGTTTGCCCCCGGTGATGCGTTGGGCAGACCGCACCACCCTCTGGAGAGTCCTGCGGTTGCGGGGCGGTGCAGTTGCCGTACCAGGCGGTGATACAGCCCGACAGGATGCTCTCAATTGTACATCTGGAAAAGTTTGTGAGGGTTTTAAGGGGCAAGCCACATTTCTTCAGCCTCCTGAGGTTGAAGAGGCGCTGTTGCACCTTCTTCACAACACTGTCTGTGTGGGTGTACCATTTCAGTTTGTCAATGATGTGTACGCCGAGGAACTTGAAGCTTTCTACCTTCTCCACTGCGGTCCCGACGATGTGGATAGGGGGGTGTTCCCTCTGCTGTTTCCTGAAGTCCACAATCATCTCCTTTGTTTTGTTGACGTTGCATGAGAGGTTATTTTCCTTTCTGTAGAAGTTCATAGATAATCATAGTAGAATGTAATTTAATGTAATAGAATTACTTAGCCAACGTTCCGTTTCATTATCACTTAGTGTCAGTCTCTAAAACACGCACCTGTGTCTGAGTCCTTGCAGGATTTGTCAAAAACAAGAGGAGGCATCATCAGACTCCCTCCTGCTCCATCCGGAAGGATTCAATGTTTAGCCATTCTCTGGTTCTACTCACAGATTGGGCAACATTTCTTCATCGGTAGGTTAATGAATTTGACACACTATGAAAGTTTTGGATAATGACAGAGATACTGATATGGATATAAAAAATAGAGTGCTTGCCCATTTCATATAGTGAATTATTTGATAAACACATCTCTGTGCTCTTGGACACAAAATCAGTGATGTTTCCTAGGATCATGTTTCGGGTCTTTCAACATTATACAACTTCACCCATCAGACCTTGGCTTGTGTCATAAGTGACATTATGCTAGTTCCCATGGATTTACTGATTCCATGCCATTCCAAGGCGTGACTAACCACTGGCACTTGTTCCTATCTTTCAGTACAATCGTGGAAGGATGGGGCCAATGTGGAGAAGACAGGGTTGGGTGTTTGAGATGATGGAGGTTAAACACAACAGACGGCGCACAGTTCTTAAAATGGTGGAAAACAGTTCACAGGAAACCTTAATCCCTATCATCAGACGAAATGTGCGAAGAGGTTCCACCATTCTGAGTGACTGCTGGAGAGCATATGACAGGTCTCTGAATAGGCTGGATTACAAATCACCAGACAGTCAACCACAGAAACAACTTTGTGGATCCTCACACAGGATGTCACACACAACACAATGAAAGAGCGTGGCAGACAATAAACGGGAAGGTCTGGAAGCTTAGGGGCAATCGGTCCAAAAAAAGTTGAAAGAAGCATCTCCATTTTATTGAGTGGATGTACTGGTTGGGTAAAGAAAATAAGAAAGGAGTACCTGCTCAACTCTTCAAAGACATCCGATTAGTATATCAGCGGTAAGATTTTCACTCTTAGCACGCACCCCCTAGAGAAAATGGAGCCGGGAGTACCCGGTGCCAGGTACTTTGCCACGTCAATTTAAATAGCGGTCAATAACGGCTCTTTAAATGCACACAACCCCTTCAAGCTCTATTTTGCTGAAAACAACAGAATCTCAACTTTTTATGTATACCAACCAATACGATGTCTTTGGAACTACGATACTACAGCAAATGAATGTGTTTCATTCTTTTGACAGGGTTATAAGGATGTTTTGTTGCTATCAGTGTTTTGTGGGTCACTCCACGTAAAACTGTTTGATATCATATGAAACGGGAGACTCTGGATTCCACTGCTTCCAAACATATCACTGTCTGATTAACAGGCTGTGGACCAACCCTCAAGAAAGTGTATTACCAAACTTCACCTACTACAATCAAAAACACCTTGTAACATAGTAACTACATATTAATTACATGAGTAAACAAAATGCGTTTCACTTTACATTAAGTTGCTTGTTCCTGTGTAGAAACATTGTATTTAGTATACTTTTCTTTATAACGACTTTATAATAATTTAACTTTTGATATACCCTGCAAAATATTTAATAATATTGAAAGTACATAGTAATTACACTTAAAGGTGCTGTAACAAAAATGTACCTAGATTGAGATGGATTCCCATTGATCACAACTACAAGTACTGTATTGGGTGTCTGCCATCCTTGTAACATAGTAACTACAGAGTACATTTACATTCATTTACATTTACATTTTAGTCATTTAGCAGACGCTCTTATCCAGAGCGACTTACAGTTAGTGGATACATATTTTTTTATACTGGCCCCCCGTGGGAATCGAACCCACAACCCTGGCGTTGCAAACGCCATGCTCTATCAACTGAGCTACATCCCTGCCGGCCATTCCCTCCCCTAGACGACGCTGGGCCAATTGTGCGCCGCCCATGAGTCTCCCGGTCGCGGCCGGCTGCGACAGAGCCTGGATTCAAACCAGGATCTCTAGTGGCACAGTTAGCACTGCGATGCAGTGCCTTAGACCACTGCGCCACTCAGGAGTACAAATTACTTGAGTAAATCACAATGTGTTTCACTTTACATTAAGTTGCTTGTTCCTGTGTAGAAACATTGTAATTACAATACTTTTCTTTATAACGACATTGTAAAAACTGAAATTGTATATATACCCTGCCAAATATTTAATAATATTGAAAGTACATAGTAATTACACTTAAAGGTGCTGTAACTACATTCTTCCTAGATTGAGATGGATTCCCATTGATCACAACTACAAGTACTGTATTGGGTGTCTGCCATCGTTGTAACATAGTAATAACTACATAGTAATTTCATGAGTAATTCATGACGTGTTTCACTTTACATTAAGTTGCTTGTTCCTGTGTAGATACATTGTAGTTACAATACTTGTCATTATAACATTGTAATAACTGACATTTTGATATATCCTGTGAAATATGTAATTGCATTGAAAGTACATTGTAATTACACTTATAGGTGCTGTAACAACAGTTCCTCTACATTGAAGGGTATTTTCCCAATGATTGTAATAAAAAGGTTTACCCTACTGTGTTTCACTTTACTTTAAGCTGCTTGCTAATGAGGACCTACATTAACATTATACATTATATTATTTTGAACAACATTTCACTTACATTACACCTTTGAAGCCAGATAAATAAACCCTTTAATACCTTTTCAAAGGCAGGTACATAGTATTTACAAAGGTTATACCATTATGTGTTTCACTTGACATTAAGTTGCTTGCTCCTGGGTAGGTACATTACAGTTACATGCATATCCATTGTAAATACATTGCTCTTACATATAATTCAGTACATCCTTTCAGCCCAATAATATGGAAATAAGCCTTGCTTACTTTGGTGACAGTGACTTATGTTGTTACATGTAACAAGGTTACATAATAGGATGCATTGTTAACATGGTGCTACACAGGAAACTGCAAAAGTGTAATTACAGAACATGTTAGTTACATTTGGAACAAGGCAACTTGTAATTACATACACATAAATCATGAGTAATTACATGTGGAATAACCTCCGACAAGCTGATTTGTAATTACATATCCTTGTTCCACTTGTGTAATAACCTATATCGCTAAACACTTATTACAGTGTAATTACATAGTATGTACATAGTAATTACATGTAACTACTGTGTTATAAATACATCTATTACTATTTAGTTACATATTAATGAATGTACACTTAAGGTAAAGTGTTACCATACACATGTTGCTACCAACCTTGTTATAATGACAAAATTAAAGATTTGTTCACAAACATTATTGTTTTCACATATTAGTGTTATTGAACACTTTTTAACACTGTTAATCATAGGAATTAGTGGTTTGGGGTGGATTATCCCTTTAAGAGACTCATAGTTACTCTCGCCCTTTATCCGTGCTTCATTACATTGAATGAGAGCACTCCAGAGGGCCAGGGAGGCTGGGCAGAGCCCCGGGGATGGGGACCCAATCCCCCCGGTGGCTGCCAGGGGGCTCCACTCCATCCAGCCAGCTCCCTGCCTCAGGGAAAGGGCCAGGGAGCGCTGGGGCCAGTCGTTTGTGGTGACAAGAGGCACGAGGGGTGTTGTACAAAACAAAGTCCCTGCTATGCCAAACAGCTCTGCCCCCCAGAAGGACAGTGTCACTCACCCAGTCACCCAGCCCCAGCTCTAGGCCTCAGCCCACATTTGCCTGGCTACCCAGAGTCCTTGCTCCGCCCAAACGCTACGCCACGCCCAAGGACATTAGTTTCTTCTCCGCAATGAATTTGGATCTGAGTCCCTCCCCTGATTTGGGGCCGTCTGATTGGCCCAGAAACCGATGGGTCGGGCCAGAGCCAAAACACACGTGGATAAAGCAGCGGTTTTAAAATTTGTCATAGGCCAACCTCCACAGAGGCTCCACAGAGGCTTCCTGCTCTGCCACCCTGAAGGCCAGTGTATGTCACTCACTCACCCAGTCAGTCACCGAGCCCCAGCTCTAGACCTCAGCCAGCCCTCCACACACCAGAGGTCCAGTTGGCCAAAAACATTAGGCACAGAGCCGCTAACCTCCACAGAGGCTGCCTGCTCTGCCAACCCTGAAGGACAGTGTCACTCATATACCTACTCACATGGGCCTTCTCCCTGGGTCCTACCTGACCTTCAGGTAGGCCCCCACTGACCTCTCCACCACTCAAGGCACCCCTGTGTCTGGACCTCATTGCTGCCTCACACTCCTTTTCTGGGGTTGGGTCCTTCTCTCTACCCTCTTTTCTCTCTCTTGTATTTTATTTTCTGTCGACGGACTAGGACAGTGCTAGTAACAGTAACAGATATTCCCCTAGTCAACAGACCACGCCGACACCTGAACGACTGGAGACGAAGGAAAGGTAACAGTGGCTTGACCACGGCCTGCCCTGACACCCCAGTCTACAAACCACCCCGGACCCCCCCCCCCCCCCCCCAGCATCCAGTACCAGCACCGTACCAGTTGCCTGAGGAGGAGACGACAGACTGCAGGCCTCAAGGCGAGTAGAAGCGCTGCCGTGGCTAGCCTTTACTCCCTCTATCCCCTGGCCTGTAGCACTCCTCCCCTGCTTCTTTTTCCATCTGCCCTCCTCAGGCCACCACCATACAGACCATGACCAGTGAATCACCAACCATCCGGAGCATTTTCACCAGGAGACACCAGACCAGATCAGATCAGATGCAGAGACCTCCACCACAACCAGGGTGCGGAGGAAGGAACCCCTTTAAAGATACCAACCTACGCCTGGAGCGAGCAGACCACAGAGGAGTGCCTCCATTGACCTCCGGGTCACAGTCTTTGAGGTGTGTCTACTCCCTCTGAGTTTGTCCTTCCTCCCCTGCAGGACTGGAGCAGACCAACGACCAGACAACAACAAGACCAGACCAGAGCCAACACCCTTCCAACCCTCCTTCTCCAAATCCCCCCCCCACCCCCACCTGAAGATGACTGGGATGAACCCAGGAGCGATGCTCCGCTATAACGCGGTGAGGCTGACACTATAGAACTGCCTTAATGTTGCTGGACCCCAGGAAGAGTAGCTGCTGCCTTGGCAGCTTATAATGGGGATCCTTAATAAATACAAATACAAATAATCCCCAATGAGGAGTCTGCCGAAAATGTAGCCACCAATTGCCATGGAGCAGCAGGAGCAGCAACAACAACAGCCAGATCAGAGATCCGCCTGGAATTCAGCAGGGCAGTTCTCCGTCCGACGTAAACTGCCTGGTGAAACCCCCAGGGGCACAGGAATAATACGAAACCATTTTAAAGATCACCCAGTTACTAGAACAGTTTTGTTTAAAATACAAAAATGTTAAAGATAAGGTCCCATTTAACAAGTTCACAGTAATTCCACTCTCAGACACAGAATCAAAAGTAGTTACAGTTCAATTCCACAGTGAAAGCATCCAAGAGTATGACATGTAAATTTGGTTACACCGTTTCGCCACCCTCAAGTCAGCGGCTAGGAGGGTCCTGGACGAAGACAACGTCTGGACTGGGGCATGGAAAGGACTGGTTCAGTTAATACCAGACCCAACAGGAGACCAACATCTCCCCAGTACCATCACGCTGGAGAACAATAGGGGCTCCGTCCACTACTACGGCATGCCCAAACTGTGCAGGAACTGCGGCCAACTGTGGCATCTGTTCGCAGCCTGCACAGTCATCACCTGCAGAATCTGTAAAGGGGACCATCACACCTTGGACTATACTTCCACACGACCCTGCAAACATGTAAAACTTGCCCCAATTCCTTCACCGGCAGGGCAAGGGCCAACGCCACCAACCCCAACCCCACTACCAAAGACGTCCCAGAAACGGCCCCCACCCCTGTCACCACCCAAGATGTTCCAGAAACGGCACCCAATACTGCCAGAGCCTCCAACAGCACCCACTTCCTGGCCACCTCCACCCCCCTCAAACCTCGGGCCAGAGGGGAGCTGGTTCCCAAGCCCACCCGCCGAAAGAACCCCCCCCCACCCCCCACTATCCTCTCACAATTCCTCTACTCCTCTGACAGTCAAGAAAAATAACCACAATGGCCAGAACACACAAAATCCAGACGACAGATGAAAAAATGAAAAACATAAGAATTTTCATGCAAAGTCAATTTAAATTGATAGAACATCACCAAAGTAAAAAAAATATACAAAAGTAATTGTCGTTGATTTGAGGGATGAGGTCCCTGAACTGATAACAGTTGTTTGTATTAAAACAAGTAATATGGGGTGGAAGCTATTGAAGTTTCAAGGATGTATTTTTCATGTAAGGTCAATTACAATTCATTAAAAAATCACCAGTCAAAAAATACTAATGTATTTTGCTGTTGATTGGAGGGATGAGGACCCTGAACCAATAACAGTTGGTTGTATTCATGAAAGTATTATGGGGTGGAAGCTATTGATGTTTTAAGAAAGTATCTTTAATGTATAGTACATTTTAATGGATTGAAAATCGCCAAAGTTAAAAAATACAAAAGTTGTTGGAGCCAGTTTCTATATTTCTTTGGTTATGCAAATATTTGTTTATTAGGTCATATTGCTCAATTTAGAATAACTTCATTTCATTTCTATTTAAGGTGTATACAGTACATTCATTTGGTTATGTGGTCTTATGATTTGAATGAGAACTGGCCAATTACGCCCTCTAGCCAGAATTTGTTAGAAGTACTCGCCCAGATAGGTTAATTGGGCATTTAGAGACAGGAAGGAAGGCCTGCTAGTTATGGCAAATGTTTGGGATACCAGGAAGGCATACATTTCTTTAACCACATACATCTTACCTTGGTCTTTTTAGTTTAAATGGAATATTGAAACCTTTGTTTACCTTGCACTTATCATTTTGGATTCTACAAGTAAAACGTTTTAAGTTTTATTCATCAAGCCATCAGATTCTTGACTTTTTTATGGGATTTTGGATGTGCGTCTCAAATCTTGCAACTGGTTTTCCCACGGCTATTCGAAAGTCGTTACATTTAAGTTAAAAAAATGCCATGGATTTAATGGAATTCCACACTTTATGGATTTATCAAGCCACTTGCTGCAAAGCAGCGCTGCCGACTAAAGAGACCGTGAGTACAATACCGGTATAATGTGCAAGCTAAGCTCTTTTGTGATTACTGGTTTGGAAATGTTTGACGCGTCTGTTTTGGAAACAAATGTCGCAAGCTATTCAACTGTTATTGGGTTTGTTAGGCGCTATTGAAAATGCACTGTTGATATTGAAGTGTGGAATTGAAAATTGTGAATGGAAATGTCGGGCACTCATTCTGAACCTCTGGATGAGAAAAAGTTGTTCAAGTTGATTGGCACCCGACGATGGAAACTCGGCTCGTTAACTAAGATAAATAATGCAATTCAAGAATTGATGGATGGTGGCAAAAATTATGAAGTTGTCAGTAGAAATGTTGTGTTCAATGGTTTATTGGCTGAGTTTATGGACCTGCATGTGGCTGTACATAACATGTTGCCCTTGATATGGAAGAAACACAACTAAAGGCAAAAAGAGAATTCTTGGAAATGGAAGCTGAGCTGGCTGCATCAGCTGCCAAAATGCAAGTTTTAAAGGAATGTGAAAAATCATTTCTTGCACAAGTAAGGAAAAGTTCAGTGGATGACAGTGAAAGAGAATGTGGTCAGCTTCAATCCAAAGTCTGAAGCATTCCATCGACTGTATGCACAAAACTCTCCTTCAACACCACAAGCAATGAGTGGCAAAAGAAACTGGACCGAACTTGACCACAACACCTCTGAGGCATTCATGCAAAGAATGGCATAAATCCCTGCATCAACATCACAGGGTTTACCTACTCCTACTGAGTACAGGATCCCAACAGGGAGACCAAGCCATGGTGCACCAAGGATGCATTCTGCAAGCAACATCATACAAGCGCAGCAGCCACAGCAGCAGTCACTAACACCCACAGATGACGCTAATGTGCAAGCAACTCAAAGTGCAGGTTCCAACCAGGCTAACGCTACTAGCCGACAAGCTGATGCTACCATGGTAATGCTACTAGCAATCAAGATGGTCTCACCAATGCTATCCAAAGACAGAATGACATCACTGAATTTCTGATAAAACAGCAACAGCTCTCTCTACTGCCAACAAGAGCTATACCAGTGTTCGATGGTGACCCACTTCTTTACAAGTCATTCATTAAAGCTTTCCAACAATGCAAAACTGACAACATGCAAGACAGGCTTTATTATTTAGAGCAATATACAACTGGCCAACCAAGAGAACTTGTTCATAGATGTTTTAACATGAATCCAGCAAGGGGATACAATGAAGCAAGGAAACAGCTTGAGTTCAACTTTGGCAATGAAATGAAAATAACTGCCGCCTATATGGAAAAAGCTCTGAGCTGGTCAGTCATTAAACCAGAAGATGGGAAGGCATTGCGTTCTTACGCACTGTTTTTGAGAGGCTGTTCTAACACAATAGAGGACATTAAGCACATGGAGGAGCTGGAAATTGTGTCCAGCTCTGCAACACTGAAAGAGGGGCACTACCACTTTAAGTTGCCCTTTCACATGAAAGATGTGAACATGCCCAACAATCGGCAGATGGCGGAGCATCAATCACTACTTCACCTCTTGAGAAAGTTCACAAAGAATGAAAGGGGGATTAAAGGACCAGGATTTCTCATTAGCCCAGAGTCACAGTGGCCAAAGTCTACAGAGGACATAGGTGTCATGTCTGCTGATGACCCTGAGGTGAGAAAAGATGTCCCTGTTTACAGCACAGTTGTGGATGGAGAGAAAAGCGCTACATGGAAACTCCTTGACCACTTCTCTCTTTGGTATGACCTGAATAGAGCAGTGGCATGGTTGTTAAAAGTGCTTCAAAGACTGTGTCAGGAAAGGAAAATGGCACAAAAGGCACTGTGGACAAGGTGACCACAGCAAGCAACATGTTGGGGATCACATGCATCAGTTTAAAGTAAAGCTGAGCACCCAGTCTCTCAGTGGATGACATGGCCTAGGCAGAGGAAGCAGTCGTACGCTTTATCCAAGAACACAGTTTTCCTGAGGAAATTGCTGCATTCAGCACAGGCACAGTTTGGTTAGACTTCATTGCGTATGTTATGGCTTTACTCCACCTGCTTTATTGTGGATACAGAGTTACCTGTCTAACAGAACACAGAGGGTGTTCTTTAATGGAAGCCTTTCCAACATAATCCAGGTAGAATCAGGAATTCCCCAGGGCAGCTGTCTAGGCCCCTTACTTTTTTCAAACTTTATTAATGACATGCCACTGGCTTTGAGTAAAGCCAGAGTGTCTATGTATGCGGATGACTCAACACTATACATGTCAGCTACTATAGCGACTGAAATGACTGCAACACTTAAAAGACTTGCAGTTAGTTTCAGAATGGGTGGCAAGGAATAAATTAATCCTAAATATTTATAAAACTAAAAGCATTGTATTTGGGACAAATACCTCAACTAAATCTTGTAATAAATAACGTGGATATTTAGCAATTTAAGGAAACTAAACTGCTTGGAGTAACCCTGGATTGTAAACTGTCATGGTCAAAACATATTGATACAACAGTAGCTAAGATGGGGAGAAGTATGTCCATAATAAAGCTCTACCTTCTTAACAGCACTATAATAAATCTCTACCTTCTTAACAGCACTATCAACAAGGCAGGTCCTACAGGCCCTAGTTTTGTCACACCTGGACTACTGTTTAGTCATGTGGTCAGGTGCCACAAAAAAGGACTTAGGAAAATTGCAATTGGCTCAGAACAGGGCAGCACGGCTGGCCCTTGGATGTACACAGAGAGCTAATATTCATAATATGCATGTCGATCTCTCCTGGCTCAAAGTGGAGGAGAGATTGACTTCATCACTACTTGTGTTTACGAGAGGTGTTGACATGTTGGGTGCACCGAGCAGTCTGTTTGAGCTACTGGCGCACAGCTTGGTCACCCATGTATACCCTACAAGACATGCCACCAGAGGTCTCTTCACAGTCCCCAAGTCCAGAACAGACTATGGGAGGCACACAGTACTACATAAAGCAATGACTACATGGAACTCTATTCCACATCAAGTAACTGATGCAAGTAGTAAAATTAGATTTAAAAAACAGATTTAAAAAAACACCTTATGGAACAGCTGGGATATAGGAGCAGACACATGCATACACACATGATAACATACGCACTATACACACACGTACACATGGATTTTTGTACTGTAGATATGTGGTAGTGGTGGAGTAGGGGCCCGAGGGCACACAGTGTGTTGTGAAATCTGTGAATGTATTGGAATGTTTTTTAAATTGTATGAACTGCCTTAATTTTGCTGGACCCCAGGAAGAGTAGCTGCTGCCTTGGCAGCAGCTAATGGGGATCCATAATACATACAAATACAAATACAGTTAAGAGAACCAGCCCCATATACAGACTGGATCCAGTAGGTGGTAGGCTAATCAGGTCTGCCATGCCTGAAGAAACAAAACACCCAGCCATTCTTCCCAAAGACGGCCACGTCTCAAAACTGATCCTTTGTCACATGAGCTGGTTGGCCAAAGAGGGAGAAATCATATGCTCTGCAGGCTGCGGAGCAGATACTGGGTTCTGCGTGCCAACTTTGCAGCAAGAACCATCATCCGAGAATGTCTGTCCTGTAGACGCAAACACGGAAAGGTAGGAGAGCAGAAAATGGCTGATCTTCCTATAGACAGAATTTCTCCAGATGTACCACCTTTCACTCATGTAGGCATCGACCACTTCAGACCTATTGAGGTTAAGAGAGGATAGACTAATGCAAAGAGGTATAGAGTGATATTCAGTGCTCATCGGCAGTTCATTTGTAGGAGAGGACAAGTGAAAGAGATCAGGTCAGACAATGGAACAAATTTTGTCAGCTCTAACCGTGCGCTAAGAGAAGCTCTGAAGGAGCTAAACCAATACAAAATTTGAAAGGCTCTGTTACAGGATGGCATAAAGTGGAGATTTAACCCTCCTCATGGAGCTCACCATAGCGGTGTGTGGGAATGGCTCATCCAGCAGGTAAAGAGTATTTTGCAATCTGTCATGAGTAGGGCTGTTGCGCTGACCATATTACTGCCACACTGGCAGTCATGAGTCATGACCGCAGTAAAATTCCACGTGATCGTTGAGTCACGGTAATCACCTTTTATGCACTCTGGAAATGCTTTGGTAGTACCCAACTTGCTAACTACCATCAGCTCCTAATGGCCTGGTACTCAGGGCTCTATTGTTCCTCTAACCACTTTCTGGTAGTGAGAAGTTCAGGATGCAAGAGTATGTTACACAGATGAAGATTTGATTAATTCCTTATTTAATGGTTACACAATATTGGATTCAATGACAGGGGGTACGGACATAGCCTCCTGCCATCTGAATGACTTCCATACAAAATCTCTGTTTATATAATGCCCTTCCAATCTACTTTTGTCCCACACAGTTGCTAACCATCATTGAGTGTCACTCATCCACCACCATATCATCCACCTACTTGGTATCGTGTGGCACCCTAGCCAGGCCATTCCGTCACGCACCCCTCCTGAGATTAGCAACAGTGGCCCCCAATCTATCTTGGCACACTGATATTCTGTCCCTAACCCGTGACACCAATACCACATGGCGTGACCTTGTCCTCTGTCCACATACAGCTTATGATTTCTACATACATTAATGAATTTTGTATCACAAATCACATTAAACACTTATCAAAACAGTAGGCCTATCTTACTTTTAAAACTCACCTCACTTTGATGATCACTTTGAAGAAAGAAGTTCAACAGCAGGTTGAAACAGTGTGGCTGTTTCAAAGCCTAACGCAACAAAATGGGCAACACTTTCTAAGGTGATGATTAATTCATAACACCAATAGCATACAGTGGGGAAAAAAGTATTTAGTCAGCCACCAATTGTGCAAGTTCTCCCACTTAAAAAGATGAGAGAGGCCTGTAATTTTCATCATAGGTACACGTCAACTATGACAGACAAAATGAGGGAAAAAAATCCAGAAAATCACATTGTAGGATTTTTAATGAATTTATTTGCAAATTATGGTGGAAAATAAGTATTTGGTCAATAACAAAAGTTCCTCAATACTTTGTTATATACCCTTTGTTGGCAATGACACAGGTCAAACTTTTTCTGTAAGTCTTCACAAGGTTTTCACACACTGTTGCTGGTATTTTGGCCCATTCCTCCATGCAGATCTCCTCTAGAGCAGTGATGTTTTGGGGCTGTCGCTGGGCAACACAGACTTTCAACTCCCTCCAAAGATTTTCTATGGGGTTGAGATCTGGGGACTGGCTAGGCCACTCCAGGACCTTGAAATGCTTCTTACGAAGCCACTCCTTCGTTGCCCGTGCGGTGTGTTTGGGATCATTGTCATGCTGAAAGACCCAGCCACGTTTCATCTTCAATGCCCTTGCTGATGGAAGGAGGTTTTCAATCAAAATCTCACGATACATGGCCCCATTCATTCTTTCCTTTACACGGATCAGTCGTTCTGGTCCCATTGCAGAAAAACAGCCCCAAAGCATGATGTTTCCACCCCCATGCTTCACAGTAGGTATGGTGTTCTTTGGATGCAACTCAGCATTCTTTGTCCTCCAAACACGACGAGTTGAGTTTTTACCAAAAAGTTCTATTTTGGTTTCATCTGACCATATGACATTCTCCCAATCCTCTTCTGGATCATCCAAATGCACTCTAGCAAACTTCAGACGGGCCTGGACATGTACTGGCTTAAGCAGGGGGACACGTCTGGCACTGCAGGATTTGAGTCCCTGGCGGCGTAGTGTGTTACTGATGGTAGGCTTTGTTACTTTGGTCCCAGCTCTCTGCAGGTCATTCACTAGGTCCCCCCGTGTGGTTCTGGGATTTTTGCTCACCATTCTTGTGATCATTTTGACCCAACGGGGTGAGATCTTGCGTGGAGCCCCAGATCGAGGGAGATTATCAGTGGTCTTGTATGTCTTCCATTTCCTAATAATTGCTCCCACAGTTGATTTCTTCAAACCAAGCTGCTTACCTATTGCAGATTCAGTCTTCCCAGCCTGGTGCAGGTCTACAATTTCGTTTCTGGTGTCCTTTGACAGCTCTTTGGTCTTGGCCATAGTGGAGTTTGGAGTGTGACTGTTTGAGGTTGTGGACAGGTGTCTTTTATACTGATAACAAGTTCAAACAGGTGCCATTAATACAGGTAACGAGTGGAGGACAGAGGAGCCTCTTAAAGAAGAAGTTACAGGTCTGTGAGAGCCAGAAATCTTGCTTGTTTGTAGGTGACCAAATACTTACTTTCCACCATAATTTGCAAATAAATTCATAAAAAATCCTACAATGTGATTTTCTGGATTTTCTTTTCTCAATTTGTCTGTCATAGTTGACGTGTACCTATGATGAAAATTACAGGCCTCTCTCATCTTTTTAAGTGGGAGAACTTGCACAATTGGTGGCTGACTAAATACTTTTTTCCCCCACTGTATTAGAGTTTATGCATAGGCTTATGAGACCAAGCCAGAAAAAAAAAACTGAATTTAAATTATGATTGTGCTGTTATACAATACATAGCCTACCGCATATTACGCATGGCAGAAAAACATTAAACAAAACTGATGTAAGATGTCTTTGGTACATAATTGGTCTAGCCTATACTCAAAAATTAAACAAATTAGAGTAATCGCATTTGTGTGTGATCTGTATTATTATGCATACTGGATACACTTATGCTATGCTCCAAAATGTATATCCATGAGTCTGGGAGAGAAGTATAGCCCAAGGCGATGCTTTTGGTTCATTGATTGTACAGGGTGACTTAAAGTTAGCCTAGAAATAGTGAATTTGTACAGCACTGACACACACACTTACCCCACCAGACATGCCAACAGGGGTCTTTTCACAGTCCCCAGTTCCAGAACAAATTCAAGGAAACGTACTGTATTATACAGAGCCATATAGTGCAAGTGTACAGCACACCTGGTTTCAAAAAACAAACAAAGCAACACCTCATGGCACAACGCCTCTCCCCCATGTGACCTACTTGTTGTGTATGTACTGACATGTATGTGTAACTGATAGACGCACACACACGCACTACATGTTCATGTTTTTAAATGTATGTAAATTGTGAAGTATTTTGTCTGTAGTGTCTTTTTCGTTATGTGTTGGACCCCAGTAAGACCAGCTATTGCCATTGGCGTCGGCTAATGGGGATCCTAATAAATAAAATCAAAAAATCTAATATGTATTTGACTTTGAATAGCCTAGTAATAGGGATTTGTTTTATTACATTTTACATTTGAGTCATTTAGCAGACGCTCTTATCCAGAGCGACTTACAGTTAGTGAGTGCATACATTTTCATACTGGTCCCCCGTGGGAAACGAACCCACAACCCTGGCGTTGCAAGCGCCATGCTCTACCAACTGAGCTACAGCTGCATCATCGAGAGCATCCTGACTGGTTGCATCACTGCCTGGTATGGCAACTGCTCGGCCTCCGACCCCAAGGCACCACAGAGAGTACCCAGACTATTTGCCCCTCTTTTACGCTGATGCTACTCTCTGTTTATTAACTATTTGTAGTCACTTTAACTCTACCCACATGTACATATTACCTCTTACCTCAACTAACCTGTGCCCCCGCACGTTGACTCTGTACCGGTACCCCCTGTATGTAGCCTCCCTACATTTTATTTTACTGCTCACTTATTTTTATTGAAAGGCTGGTCATGGCTCACATCAACACCATTATCCCAGAAACCCTAGACCCACTCTACTTTGCATACCGCCCCAACAGATCCACAGATGAGGCAATCTCTATTGCACTCCACACTGTCCTTTCTCACCTGGACAAAAGGAACACCTACGTGAGAATGCTAATCATTGACTACAGCTCAGCGTTCAATACCATAGTGTTCTCAAAGCTCATCACCAAGCTAAGGACCCTGGGACTAAACACCTCTCTCTGCAACTGGACTTCCTGACGGGCCGCCCCCAGGTGGTAAGGGTAGGTAACAACACATGCCACGCTGATCATCAACACGGGGGCCCCTCAGGGGTGCGTGCTCAGTCCCCTCCTGTACTCCCTGTTCACCCATGACTGCATGGCCAGGCACGAATCCAACACCATTATTAAGTTTGCCGACGACACAACAGTGGTAGGCCTGATTATCGACAATGATGAGACAGCCTATAGGGAGGTGGTCAGAGACCTGCCCGTGTGGGGCCAGGATAACAACCTCTCCCTCAACGTGATCAAGACAAAGGAGATGATTGTGGGAAAAAAGAGGACCGAGCACACCCCCATTCTCATTGACGGGGCTGTAGTGGAACAGGTTGAGAGCTTCAAGTTCCTTGGTGTCCATATCACCAACAAACTATCATGGTCCAAACACACCAAGACAGTCGTGAAGAGGGCACGACAAAGCCTATTCCCCCTCAGGAGACTGAAAATATTTGGCATGGGTCCTCAGATCCTCAAAAAGTTCTCCAGCTGCACCATCGAGAGCATCCTGACTGGTTGCATCACTATTTTTACTGTTATTTTACTGCTTTTATTTTTTACTTATCTATTGTTTACTTAACACTTATTTCTCTTAAAACTGCATTGTTGGTTAGGTCTTTGTAAGTAAGCATTTCACTGTAAGGTTTACACCGGTTGTATTCGGCGCATGTGACAAATAAAATCTGATCTGATTTGAATGATGGAACACTAGCAATTATTGTAGGATTACATGGATATAGATTTACCACATATGCATTTTTCTACAATTTGACGTTTTCGCTGCACCCGATCCTATAGCTGTACAGCAAATCAGAAATCTGTTTGCTAGCTATTTCAAATCAAATAAAATTTTATTTCCCACATGCGCCGAATACAACCTTACAGTGAAATGCTTACTTACAAGCCCTTAACCAACAATGCAGTTTTAAGAATTCAGTATAGACTTTATTACAAAGTAACAAGCAGAGCTGGTCCATGGAGCAACTGCCCATCCTGACTCGGAGCTCTCCTTTTACATAGTTTCATTCTTACACAACATACATAGTCACTCCTCTTCATGTAAATGATTGACGTCTTTTAGTTCCACGCCACTATTGTTTCCAGAGTGCTTTCTCTCAAGGCGGGGTTTCCCCTCCCCTTGGACTCTTAACTCAGTTATATTGGTGGCGTGATACTAGCAGTATCATAAAAAAATGATGAGTACATTCTTAAAGATGATTAGATTACAGGGTGTGCTGACTGTCGTTACTATCCAGGCATGCTTCTGGATTACAAAGTGTCATTCATGCTTTATTCTGTTTTTCCCTTCTCTCATACAAAAAGGTGTGGTTTCCCTTAAGCCCATAATGATTCTGTTATTCCATCTCAACATTTCATCATATACGTACTGGAAACTACCCATATATTCCCCCCCTTTGGGACTTACTATGTCGCAAATGAATATTTCTCTACTGTAAAAAGCACTCATAACATCATTCTGAATATGACACCCAAGATATGTGGCCCTCCCTCTCTTAACAACTATTTCAGTTTAAGTCTAAAACCTGTTAGAAGATTAAGGTCATGGTCTGTAGACTCTCGTAACCGAAAAACCCTATGTTAAGTATGTATTTAGATTAACAAATACTCAGAAGGTCTATAGTAATTTATAACTTTCTTAGTTCCAATTTATCCCACGACCGGGAGACCCATGGGGCGGCGCACAATTGGCCCAGCGTCGTCCAGGGTAGGGGAGGGAATGGCCGGCAGGGATGTAGCTCAGTTGGTAGAGCATGGTGTTTGCAACGCCAGGGTTGTGGGTTCGATTCCCATGGGGGGTATGAAAAAAGAAATAATAATAAAGTAAAAAAAAAGAAATGAAAATAAATTTGGAGAAAAAATACAATTGTATGCACTCACTAACTGTAAGTCGCTCTGGATAAGAGCATCTGCTAAATGACTTAAATGTAAAAATGTAAATGTAAAGATTAATGTAAGCATGTGCATATACTTATTCCTAGCCTTGTTATTTATTTAGCTCGTCTGGTAGGCTCGTCACTGGGCAGCTCGCGGCTGTTCTTCCCTTTGTAGTCTGTAATAGTTTGCAAGCCCTGCCACATCCGACGAGTGTCGGAGCCGGTGTAGTACGATTCAATCTTAGTCCTGTATTGACTCTTTGGCTGTTTGATGGTTCGTCGGAGGGCATAGCAGGATTTCTTATAAGCATCCTGGTTAGAGTCCCGCACCTTGAAAGCGGCAGCTCTACCCTTTAGCTCAGTGTCGATGTTGCCTGTAATCCATGGCTTCTGGTTGGGGTATGTACGTACGGTCACTGTGGGGACGATGTCATCGATGCACTTATTGATGAAGCCAGTGACTGATTTGGTGTACTCCTCAATGCCATCGTAAGAATCCCTGAACATATTCCAGTCTGTGCTAGCAAAACAGTCCTGTAGCTTAGCATCTACGTCATCTGACCACTTATTAACCGAGTCACTGGTGGTTCCTGCTTTAGTTTTTGCTTGTTAGCAGGAATCAGGAGGATAGAATTATGGTCAGATTTTCCAAATGGAGGGCGAGGGAGAGCTTTGTACGCGTCTCTGTGTGTGGAGTAAAGGTGATCTAGAGTTTTTTTTCCTCTGGTTGCACATTTAACATGCTGGTAGAAATTAGGTGGACCGGATTTAAGTTTCCCTGCATCAAAGTCCACAGGCCGCTAGGAGCACTGCCGCTGGATGAGCTTTTTCTGTTAGCTTAACCTTATACAGCTCATTGAGTGCAGTCTTAGTGCCAGCATCGGTTTGTGGTGGTAAATAGATAACTACGGAAAATATAGATAAACTCTCTTGATAAATAGTGTGGTCTACAGCTTATCATGAGATACTCTACATCAGGCAAGCAAAACCTTGAGACTTCCTTAGCATTAGATTTCGTGAACCAGCTGTTTACAAATATACACAGACCACCACCCCTTGTATTACCGGAGTCAGCCGGTGTAGCGTATATCCTGCCGATGTAGCGTATATCCCGCCAGCTGTATGTTATCCATGTCGTCGTTCAGCCACGACTCAGTGAAACATAAGATATTAGTTTTTAATGTCCCGTTGGTAGGATATCCGTGATCGTAGGGCGTCATTTTGTTTTCAAATGATTGTACGTCGGCTAATAGGACCGATGGCAGAGTACTTGCTCGCCGTAGGATCCTTACAAGGCACCCCGACCTACGTCCACGATATCTCCTTCTCATCCGAATGACGGGGATTTGGGCCTTATCGGGTGTCTGTACAATATCCTTTGCGTCTGACTCGTTGAAGAAAAAATCTTTGTCCAATACGAGGTGAGTATTCGCTGTCCTGATATCCAGAAGCCCTTTTTGGTCATGATGTGGAAAATTATCACTATACTTTATTAAAAATCAAAGTTCTTCCAGAGTTTTTGTAGAATCAAGATATACTTTATTACACAGAGTAACGTAAGCCGAGATGATCTGCAGAGCACCTCCCGTCTCCCTCTCAGCTCTCCGTTTATATAGTAATATTCACACGCATCCTAGTTTAGAGCCCCTCCCTCTGATTCCCCCACCATTATCTTCAGTTTCTCGCTCTCTACCGCTCCGCCCACTTCCTTAGTCTATGATAGCGGCTAAATTTGACTTCCCTTCAATTTAGAAACAATATTATTACAATCAATCAAGCCCTTGTCATTCACAAATAATCATGTTCAGTTTGAAACTCTGTTCAACCCCGGCTCTCCCTGGCTTGACCTAAAGATTGATTGTTGGACATGACAGGTCCACACTTAATCTTTCAAACATACCCAAAACCCACTCCTCTATTCCCTCCTGTCATGCTGTAATTACTCATGATTAGTCTAAACACTGTTCAACTCTGGTGCCGCTCTTTCCACTTTGTTTGAGGAGAGAGGCAAAAGGCCACAGTCTGGTTTCAGTCTCTGATAAGGTAGGACAGCCATGGATTAGGTAAGAGCGATCAATTCGACCCTAGGTCAGATCCCCACTTCACACACACAGTGAAATGAACCAATTCAACAGAGAATTCTGACCATATGTTTGTGATTAACTCCGTTTTATCTCATAGTCCACTAAAAAATTCCCATCAGTCATAAGAGACGGTGGCAGAAACATTATGTACAGAATAAATTACAAATAACAAGAAAAAACACACATAATGGCACAATTGGTTAGGGGGCCGTAAAACTGTGTTCACCCGACCTGTGTTGATTGACATTTTGCTGGTCCTATCAGAGGGCCGAGTGTGCGTTTCCCTAGCCAATCTGTTACATGTTATTTTTGCAAGGGAGACGCTGTGGCTACTCTCTCTGACTGTGTGGAGAGTAATCCATGGAATTTGTGACAAAACATTACAAAACCTAGCCTAATATTTCAAGTCATCAGTCTCAAGTGAAAGTCGAGTCATGAGGCTCCAAGTCAAGTCTCAAGTTATTTTATTTTCCATTGTCGAGTCTCAAGATATCAAAGTCATGTGACTCGAGTCCACAACTCCGGAGTCTGCTAAATAGCTAATCAAATGGGTACCCGGACTACCTGCATTGACCCTTTTTTGCACTGACTCTATGCATACAAACTGGACTCTACCAACACACTCACACATACTGACACCCCAGCACACACATACACCCACACACATAACACACACACACATGCATACTGATGCCACACACACACACTCACACTCAAACACATACACTGCTGCTACTGTCTATTATCTGTCCTGTTGCCTAGTCACTTTACCCCTACTATATGTACATACACTATATATATATATATATATATAGTGTAAGTATGTGGACACCCCTTCAAATTAGTGGATTAGGCTATTTCAGCCACACCCGTTGCTGACAGGTGTATAAAACTGAGCGCACAGCCATGCAATCTCCATAGACAAACATTGGCAGTCGAATGGCCTCACTGAAGATCTAAGTGACTTTCATCGTGGCACTGTCATTGGATGCCACCTTTCCAACAATTCAGTTCAAATTTCTGCCCTGCTAGAGCTGCCCCGGTCAACTGTAAGTGCTGTTATTGTGAAGTGGAAACGTCTAGGAGCAACAACAGCTCAGCCGTGAAGGGGTAGGCCACACAAGCTCACAGAACAGGGGCGCCGAGTGCTGAAGCGCGTAGCGCGTAAAAATTATCTGTTCCAAACTGCCTCTGGAAGCAACGTCAGCACAAGAACTGTTCGTCGGGAGCTTCATGAAATGGGTTCTCATGGCCGAGCAGCCGCACACAAGCCTAAGATCACCATGCGCAATGCCAAGTGTCGGCTGGAGTGGTGTAAAGCTCACTGGCATTGGACTCTGGAGCAGTGGAAATGCATTCTCTGGAGTGATGAATCACTCTTCACCTTCTGGCAGTTTGACAGACTGCCAGAATGGAAATCTTATCGATACAGCATACAATGACATTCTAGACGATTCTGTGCTTCCAATTTTGTGGCAACAGTTTGGGGAAGGCCTTTTCCTGTTTCAGCATGACAATGCCCCCGTGCACAAAGCGAGGTCCATACAGAAATGGTTTGTCGAGATCGGTGTGGAAGAACATGACTGGCCTGCACAGAGCCCTGACTTCAACCCCATCAAACACCTTTAGGATGAATTGGAACGCCAACTGCGAGCCAGGCCTAAAAGCCCAACATCAGTGCCCAACCTCACTAATGCTCTTGTGGCTGAATGGAAGCAAGTCCCCGCAGCTATGTTCCAACATCTAGTGGAAAGCCTTCCCAGAAGAGCGGAGGCTGTTATAGCAGCAAAAGCGGGGACCAACTCCATATTAATGCCCATGATTTTGGAATGAGATGTTCGACGAGCAGGTGTCCACATACTTTTGGTCATGTAGTGTAGCTACCTCAATTACCTCGGACTCCCGCACATCGACTCAGTACTGGTACTTCCTGTATGTCCAGAAAACCTGATTTAACACCATCAGTAAATACAGTGTTCTGTCCTTTAAAAACATTTTCAACCAGCTACACGCAGCCTGGTCCAGGCCAATTGATGAAAGCCTCTGAATAAGTAATGAGTGGTCCAGTGTTGAATGCTTTAGACACTACTGTTTTGATGTGTATATACAGTTGAAATACATCTTAGCCAAATACATTTAAACTCAGTTTTTCACAATTCCTGACATTTAATCCTAGTAAAAATTCCCTGTTTTAGATCAGTTAGGATCACCACTTTATTTTAAGAATGTGAAATGTCAGAATAATAGTAGAGAGAATGATTGATTTATTTAAGCTTTTATTTCTTTCATCAAATTCCCAGCGGGTCAGAAGTTTACAAACTCAATTAGTATATGGTAGCATTGCCTTTAAATTGTTTAACTTGGGTCTAACATTTCGGGTAGCCTTCCACAAGCTTGCCACAATAAGTTGGGTGAATTTTGGCCCATTCCTCCTGACGGAGCTGGTGTAACTGAGTCAGGTTTGTAGGCCTCCTTGCTCACACACACTTTTTCAGTTCTGCCCACACATTTTCTATAGGATTGAGGTCAGGGCTTTGTGATGGCCACTCCAATACCTTGACTTTGTTGTCCTTAAGCCATTTTGCCACAACTTTGGAAGTATGCTTGGGGTCATTGTCTATTTGGAAGATCCATTTGCGACCAAGCTTTTATTTCCTGACTGATGTCTTGAGATGTTGCTTCAATATATCCACATAATCTTCCTTCCTCATGATGCCATCTATTTTGTGAATTGCCCCAGTCCCTCCTGCAGCAAAGCACTCCCACAGCATGATGCTGCCACCCCCGTGCTTCACGGTTGGGATGGTGTTCTTCGGCTTGCAAGCCAACCCCTTTTTCCTCCAAACATAATGATGGTCAGTATGGCCAAACAGTTCTATTTTTGTTTCATCAGACCAGAGGACATTTCTCCAAAAAGTACGATCTTTGTCCCCATGTGCAGTTGCAAACCGTAGTCTGGCTTTTTTATGGCGGTTTTGGAGCAGTGGCTTCTTCCTTGCTGAGCGGCCTTTCAGGTTATGTCGATATAGGACTCGTTTTACTGTGGATATAGACACTTTTGTACCGGTTTCCTCCAGCATCTTCACAAGGTCCTTTGCTGTTGTTCTGGGATTGATTTGCACTTTTCGCACCAAAGTACGTTAATCTCTAGGAGACAGAACGCGTCTCTTTCCTGAGCGGTATGATGGCTGCGTGGTCCCATGGTGTTTATACTTGCGTACTATTGTTTGTACAGATGAACATGATACCTTCAGGCATTTGGAAATTGCTCCCAAGGATGAACCAGACTTGTGGAGGTCTACCATTTTTTTCTGAGGTCTTGTCTGATTTCTTTTGATTTTCCCATGATGTCAAGCAAAGAGGCACTGAGTTTGAAGGTAGGCCTTGAAATACATCCACAGGTACACCTCCAATTGACTCAAATGATGTCAATTAGCCTATCAGAAACTTCTAAAGCCATGACATCATTTTCTGTAATTTTCCAAGCTGTTTAAAGGTACAGTAAACTTAGTGTTTGTAAACTTCTGACCCACTGGAATTGTGATACAGTGAATTATAAGTGAAATAATCTGTAAACAATTGTTGGAAAAATTACTTGTGTCATGCACAAAGTAGATGTCCTAACTGACTTGCCAAAACTATAGTTTGTTAACAAGAAATTTGTGGAGTGGTTGAAAAACGAGTTTTAATGACTCCAACCTAAGTGTATGTAAAATTCCGACTTCAACTGTAGATATGTATAGTGTAATTGTTGTTTATTGATGTGTTGTTTATTGATGTTGGACAGGTCGTCATTGTAAATAAGAATGTGTTCTTAATTGACTTACCTGTATAAATAAAGGTGAAATAAAAAGACAGTTAAAAAAAGCACCGCACAGTCTCTTCTTTTGCAGTCAACTGGATGACCAGGGTCAATTAAATCACCATTTCTGTAAAATAAAAAGCCTGCTGAGATAAAATGCTGATTTAAAAGCATCACTTATCAAATATTTCTCAGTAATGATGCCAGTCTGACACAACTTGCTTAGGCAGGGAAGGAGAGCAATTTCCACGCTTCAGTGTATTAACTGTTTTCCAAGATTTAGACGGATCGACCGCAGAGTTTGAGATAGAACTTAGAAAGTAGCTAGATTTAGCTTTCTTGATTGAGGAAGTGAATATATTTCTCAATTGCCCGAAAACCTGCTAATCATTTACAGCTATTGTGTTCTTTGAAATACATATATTTTCCTATTCTAATGTTGCCCAAGACCTTCATAAACACAACCAAAATAAACATTTTCAGAGAGCATATATTAAATGTATTTTGTTAGATGTTGCAGTCTAAATGGCTGCTCATTGGCATAGTAAATGGGGGTAGCGAGGCCAAGCAGTTTAAGTGTTAAGCAGGGAAGGTTGGTGCGTAATGTCAATGCTTCAATAGATGTTAATATGGACTAGTTGAAGCAAAACTTTCAGGTTATGGGCCCAGCATGATTCTGCTGCGCCACTCTGCTTCCTATGTCTTCTTCGGAGGAAGGAGGCATTAATTGATTTGGCCTCATTTTGTGGCTTGCTCCTCAAGAAATGCTGGCGGCCATGACAGAAGCCCAACGTGAGTTGGCTTGGAGGTGTGGTTTGATGTGGGTGTTCCTTGGGTGTGTCCTTACCACCACCAAGACACACCCATCTGTCAGAACCTTTCCCACAGCCGTTTTCCCCCACTCAATCACAACAAACAAACCTACTGAAGGTTGAGTTCAATAACTACAGGCAGATGTATAGTGAGATGCCGGTGGGAGCTCCACACAGCCCCAGTGGCCTAATGGATAAGCTATCGATCTCCTACACCAGGGATTGTGGGTTAGAGTTCCATCTGGGGTGGCTGATAGCGCAGCAGCAAAAATTACTGCCTCGTCGCTTCTAGTGTTAATACCACCTTACTCTGCAGAAGACATAGGAAACTAGTCCATATCAATTGAAGCATTTTGACATTATGCACCAACCTTCTCTGCTTAATGCCTCCTCCTTCCTCCGCAGAAGACCTGGCAAGCAGCGGAAGCATGCTGGGCCCATAACCCAGAGGTTGTTGATCGAAACCATCCTCTGCTATCCAGTTGGCTTTTAGCTATGAAGTGCAAACAGGGATGAAATATGACTCATTTCATTGGCAGGTCTCAGCCCCTTCAAGTTTCCCTGCTTCTGTCAGTTCATATAGCCGGTCCCTATTTCACACAGGCCTAATGGATAGGGCACTGGCCTCCTAAGACGGGGATTGTGGGTTTGTATCCCATCCGGGGTGGCTGAAAGCAGAGTTTCAACATTCAAAGTTTATTCGCCATGTGCACAGGATAAAACAAAACAGTGACGTTCTTACCTTGTGAGCTCTTTTCTAACAATGCAATAATAATATAATTAAAATAACCACAAAATAACTAAGATATGTTTGGAATACAAGTGTATATACAGGTCAGTGCCAGTACCTTGTTCAGGTGGGTTTATACATAGAAAGTGACTGGTAGTAGGGTAAAAAGGGCTGAAACGTGACTGGTAGCAGGAATATATTAAAACTTATGGTAATGTATACATGTAAACAGGAGTAATAGTGACCCAGTAGCAGGATAAATACTAATGGCAATCAATGCACAGCAGTGTAATAAATCTAATCAATAATAATTTTTGTCGCAGCGTAGGTTGTGTCAAACTCATTTTGCCAGACGCCAGCCTCGGTCGTTTGATGGGGAGACCATAATTGGGTAGGTTTTATCTGACCTGTTCAAACTTCAACATAGTACCTGTTTGTGTGTCAGATATTACCTATCCTAACCGCCATTGGTAACAGAACAGTGACTATGTGTTCACAGAAACATGTATGGCGCCAGCACATGGAGACTTGCTAAATGATGTCCAGACTAACAGACAGGCTTGACAGACGGGCTTGATACTCTAAATGGAGTATGAGGTTAAAGTTAGGAAAAGGTTAGGCTTAGCTAAAATGCTACAGTTGTCAACAATCGACTCGTTGTGCAGCCCAATCAGCCACGCAAAACGGTCTTGAGTGGCAACAAATCTTTAGAAACTGGCTGATTCGCTTTCCAAACACCCACTTCTGTTAATCCTCCCACCATCCTCTGCTATCCAGTTGTCTTTTAGCTATGAAGTACAAACAGGGATGAAAGACTCATTTAATTTCATGCTGAATTTCACACAAGTTTCCCTGATTCTGTCAGTTAATATAGTCTGACTCTAGTTCACACAGCCATAATGGATAATGCACTGGCGCTACTTTATAATAATAATTAAAATATACCATTTAGCAGACGCTTTTATCCAAAGCGACTTAAAGTCTTGTGTGCATAAATTTTTTACGTATGGGTGGTCCCGGGGATCGAACCCACTACCCTGGCGTTACAAGCGCCATGCTCTACCAATTGAGCTACACGTTAGGCTGTCAACCATGTCCAAATCACCATGTCCATGTTTCAAAGCCAATCCTGTACTGTATATCTTCTCATTCATTGGAAGGAGGACACAGCCTATAGCGTAGCACCCCTCCTTCTTTCGAAAGATGGAGGGGTGCAACGCTATTGGTTGACTCAGCCAACCACCTGGAAAGAAAGAGCAACATCCAGAGAGTGCACGAATGAGACAGAACTGTTGCTAGCTAGCTAGCTAGCTAGCCAACCTTCTCCAACTTTCTCCTGGACTATCAGCTTTTCACAATGTTAAAAACATGAATTATACCGCAATGCTGATATTAACCAGAGCCAACTTGTTTTCCAACAGTAGAATTTAAATAGCAACCGCTAACTTGTGGCTATCAATAATTGCTGCTTAGCTTAGCTGCCTGGCAAGCTAGCATGGTAACGGTACAGTGAAGTTACAGTAGCTCTAGCATTCGTTTTCAAACTTTCAAAGTTGGTGAGATCTAAAATATAATGCAATCTACTAATGTTACTAAGGTTAAGTTATAGCCCATTTTAGTAAATGCTAGCTACATTTGTTAAAATAGCAAACATTAGCTAGATAGCTATGTAAACAGCTTGCAGTATGGTCACGCGTATAATTTGGTAACATTATAGCAGCATTCACTTTCAATGGGGGGAGATGTCAGAGTTAGTGTCACCTGATTTTCTTTGGACTTTTTTAGAAAGGTAGCTATATTATTATGCCGAGCTACACGTTAGGCTGTAAGTTAGATAATGCTCTGATATCCAGGGGACGAACTTTGTTATAAACATGTCTAGCCATAGCTAACATTTCCTATATACTGAACAAAAATATAAACAACATGCAACAATTTCAAAGATTTTGCTGAGTTACAGTTCATATAAGGAAATCAGTCAATTGAAATAAATTCATTAGGCCCTAATCTATGGATTTCACATAACTGGGCAGGGGTGCAGCCATGGGTGGGCCTGGGAGGGCATAGGCCCACCCACTTGGGAGCCAGGCCCAGCCAATCAGAATGCGTTTTTCCCTACTAAAGGGTTTTATTACAGACAGAAATACTCCTAAGCAAAGAAGACAGGAACCTTCCCGCTAGCCATTATTGGCTGAGATGAGTTTGGATTGGTCTGCCATGTAGCATGCTTCTGTCTATAACGTGAGCTGTTTGGTATGTGTTGACAGTCCTTTCTACTGCGCCGTTTTTGAAATATATATCGTTAGCCATCGAGAACTACAAAAGTCTAGCTACTTTTCTCAACAACATTGATGCCCTGAATTTAGCAGGCGCAATCGACAGATAAATTGGAAAAAGTGATGGGCTACTTTCTGCACACATCACGGTCAGTGTGAACCGGAGTGACTTGACACAACGCTGGCCTTAACAAGATGTAGCTACAAAAAAAAACTACAACGGGTAAGAGTCTAGCTACATTTTCAAATGTATAAGTTTCTAATTTTGTCAAAAAGTCATTTTTATTGCAAGTTAAAGCGTACTGTTAGCTAGCAAATGTTGGCTCGCTAGTTAACGTTACGTGTATGATCTGTGTAGTAATATTATAGAAATCAGAAATGCATTTGCATTGCTAGTTATAGCCTAATGTTAGCTAGTTAACATTGAACCTAGTTTGTTAGTTTTAGCTTCCTGCAGATTCATACTACAGCTATGACAATGTTTGAATTGGTAGTTTTATGAGTTGGGATTATGCCGGTTCATTGTTTAGCTAGCTAGCTACCTAGCTAGCTAGCTACATTTCTAAACAAAAGACTCCACTTCGGGCCGGATTATTACATGACCCATCAAATTAGTTCAATCTTGGTTTCATCAGACCAGATAATCTTGTTTCTCATGGTCTGAGAGTCTTTAGGTGCCTTTTGGCAAATTCTAAGCGGGCTGTCATGTGTCTTTTACTGAGGAGTGGCTTCTGTCTTGCCACACTACCATAAAGGCCTGATTGGTGGAGTGCTGCAGAGATGGTTTTCCTTCTGGAAGGTTCTCCCATCTCCACAGAGGAGCTCTGTCAGAGTGACCATCGGGTTCTTGGTCACCTCCCTAACAAAGGAAGGCTCCACCGATTGCTCAGTTTGGCTGGACAGCCAGCTCTAGGAAGAGTCTGGGTGGTTCCAAACTTCTTCCATTTAATAATGATGGAGACCACTGTGTTCTTGGGGACCTTCAATGCTGCAGACATTTTTTGGTACCCTTCCCCAGATCTGTGCCTCGACACAATCCTGTCTCGGAGGTCTACGGACAATTCCTTCGACCTCATGGCTTGGTTTTTACTCTGACATGCACTGTCAACTGTGGGACCTTATATAGAAAGGTGTGTGCCTTTCCAAATCATGTACAATCAATTGAATTTACCACAGGTGGACTCCAATCAAGACCAGATAATCTTGTTTCTCATGGTTTGAGAGTCCTTTGGGTGCCTTTTGGCAAACTCCAAGCGGGCTGTCGTGCCTTTTTCTGAGGAGTGGCTTCTGTCTGGCCACTCTACCATAAAGGCCTGATTGGTGGAGTGCTGCAGAAATGGTCTGAGAGTCCTTCTAGAAGGTTGTCCCATCTCCACAGAGAAACTCTGATGAAGCCAAGATTGAACTCTTTGGCCTGAATGCCAAGCGTCACATCTGGATGAAACCTGGCACCATCCCTACGGTGAAGCATGGTGGTGGCAGCATCATGCTGTGGGGATGTCTTTCAGCGGCAGGGACTGGGAGACTAGTCATGATCAAGGGAAAGATGAACGGAGCAAAGTACAGAGATCCTTGATGAAAACCTGCTCCAGAGCACTCAGGACCTCAGACTGGGGCGAAGGTTCACCTTCCAACAGGACAACAACCCTAAGCACACAGCCAAGACAACGCAGGAGTGGCTTTGGGACGAGTCTCTGAATGTCCTTGAGTGGCCCAGCCAGAGCCCAGACTTGAACCCGATCGAACATCTCTGGAGAGACCTGAAAATAGCTGTGGAGTGACGCTCCACATCCAACCTGACAGAGCTTGAGAGGATCTGCAGAGAAGAGTGGGAGAAACTCACCAAATACCGGTGTGCCAAGCTTGTAGCGTCATACCCAAGAAGACTCAAGGCTGTAATCGCTGCCAAAGGTGCTTCAACAAAGTACTGAGTAAAGGGTCTGAATCCTTATGTAAATGTAATTTGTTTTTTTATAAAAATGTGCAAACATTTCTAAAAACCAGTTTTTGCTTGGCCATTATAGGGTATTGTGTGTAGATTGATGAGGGGAAAAAAACAATGTAATCCATTTTAGAATAAGGCTGTAACTTAACACAATGTGGAAAAAGTCAAGGGGTCTGAATACTTTCCGAATGCACTGTATGTTTTATGTTACCATAGCGCAAAATCTCACTTTGCAATTGTGGTTAAGAAAACACTTCAAAATGTGGTACACTTTAATAAGTAGTATTTACAATATGTACAACAAAGCACAATAAGACCAACTTAATAACCACTACTATGTCCAATTGCATTGTTGATTAGTACGTATTTACATTTGTTACTAATAAGACCATATGATATTGTTGAATAAAAGAACAACAAAAAAGTTGTAAAAAAACGCATGATAAAACAATTTCAAGTATGAGTGCCATGTTTCATACTAGTTTGACTAAGACCGGGGTACAAAGGTACATGTGGACAAGTTCACTGGTGCGTCACGGTCCAATACTTTGATCAATACAGTTGACCATGATAGCAATGGTTGGGGTACACGCCAGTCCGTTATCAATATCAAACAGAAACTTTACAGTTCATAGGTGTCCCAGTCCATATTACATGTAGGCTAATTCTAGGGTGGATCTTATGGGTTAAAACCATAATGTTTCTTCCTCCATCTTTGTAAAGACAACCTAACATTCACGTTTCGTCTTCAGCTTTCAGTGGAGGGAGATGCTAGACTTCCATACATTCTCCAAACCTGAACTCACTCACTTTCTCAGTTCTTTCTCTGTCATGTCCCATCGCATTAAAATTGGTTGTTTAAAACTCACACTCTCTCCCGCACTTCTAGGACTTATGTTTCCTAATCCAGGGCCCATATCCATAAAGCGTCGCAGAGTAGAAAATTGGTCTTAAGTGCTGAGAATAGACATTTACACCTACTCTTATGGGGTCGTTCCATATGATTTCAATCACTTTCTGACCCTTTTGATTTGAATGAAACCTTCCATACATGCTTGCCCATGGTAGAAGTGGTCAGAAAGTGACTTTTTAGACCTGAATGCCAAAACATTCTGGAGAGAGGTGCTCAAAGTTGACCCATTCTGCATACCCCTCCATGAGACATTCATGTTATCACTGAAAAACATAAATGGTTGAATTTGATATCATTTGAAAGCTTATAAAAAAGGGTTGTCAAACTAATCATATCTTGAAAAATGTTAATAAAAAGAATGCATTTTTTTACCTTTAACATCAGTCATCTAAAAACACGTAAACTCTAGATTTTTTTCATGTTCATATATGTTGTTTCTTAGACACTATTTCCATCACAGTTGTTTGTGATGTGCCCATCGGTTGAGACCCAGAATGCTCTTGAATACAGGGTGGGTGTCTTGTTTTGCTGATAAAAGAACTAAAATGTCAATAAAATATACATTTAAACCACAAAGATGGTTCAAGGTCCCCACAGAGAATGTTGACTTGACTGGGAATCCTCCATAGGAAACATATTGAAATCATAGAAATATAATATAATAGACGTTGACATTCGACTATGGGTGGATTGGCGGACATCTTTCGGGTAGTAACTTGACCCAGCTAAATTGCAGTGGTCTGAAGGGATAGGTCCATTCTATGAATCCTGTTTATGATTGAAATGACACCCACCCTGTATTCAAGAGAATGATGTGTCTCAACCGATTATGTGCACAACACAAAGACCAAAGACAATGTAACAGGAGGGTCTAAGCTACAACATGTGAAAATTGAAAAAAATTCGGACTTTACCCATTATTAGATAATAGTTTACCCAAAATCCAGAAACTCCCAAGTGATTCCATACATTCAAACTAGTTCAGTGGAGTTTGCCCTTTCCCCTGCTCTCTCCCTGTAGTGCTATACTAAAACAGCGGCAAAAACGGGTCACGTGACTTGTGACGTTGCTGGATGCAGGCCTCGCTCTGCTCTCGGGGGAATCACTGCTACGTAGAAACTGCACGTTATGCCCTTACACAAGATTCTCTGGTCTGATGAAACCAAGATTGAACTCTTTGGCCTGTATACCAAGTGTCACGTCTGGAGGAAACCTGGCACCATCCCTACGGTGAAGCATTGTGGTGGCAGCATCATGCTGTGGGGATGTTTTTTAGCAGCAGGGACTGGGAGACTAGTCAGGATCGAGGCAAAGATGAACGGAGCAAAGTACAGAGAGATCCTTGATAAAAACCTGCTCCAGAGCGCTCAGGACCTCAGACTGGGGCGAAGGTTCATCTTCCAACAGGACAACGACCCTAAGCACACAGCCAAGACAACACAGGAGTGCCAAGCTTGTAGCGTCATACCCAAGACTCGATGCTGTAATCGCTGCCAAAGGTGCTTCAACAAAGTACTGAGTAAAGGGTCTGAATACTTATGAAAATGTCATATTTCAGTTTGTTTTGCAAATGTATTTTTAAAAAATCTATAAACCAGTTTTTGCTTTGTCATTATGGGGTATTGTGTGTAGATTGATGAGGAAACATTTAGAATAAGGCTGTAACGTCACAATGTGGAAAAAGTCAAGGGGTCTGAATACTTTCCAAAGGCACTGTATGATATATATATATATATATAATGATTATTTTTGTATTTACAGTGAGGGAAAAAAGTATTTGATCCCCAGCAGGGGATCAAATACTTTTTTCCCCTCACTGTATTATTTTTCATAATTTTTTTTGTACTCCAGACTCCGACATTGC
This sequence comes from Coregonus lavaretus, assembly GCF_964263955.1. NCBI lineage: Eukaryota > Metazoa > Chordata > Actinopteri > Salmoniformes > Salmonidae > Coregonus > Coregonus lavaretus. The sequence goes on from NC_140026.1 coordinate 30,029,129, forward strand.
TCGTCCTAATATTTATATATATTTTTATTACATTATTTTACTTTTTAAATGTGTGTATTGTTAGATATTCCTGCACTGTTTGAGCTAGGAACACAAGCATTTCGCTACACATGCAATAACATCTACCAAATATGTGTATGAAACCAATAAGATTTGATTTGTTATTGCACAGAGTGAGTCCAAGCAACTTATTATGTGACTTGTTGGCACATTTGTACTCCTGAACTTATTTAGGCTTGCCATGACAAAGGGGTTGAATATTTATTGACCCAAGACATTTCAGCTTTTCATTTGTAATTAATTTGTTAAAGCGGAATTATGTTTTAATTCTTTTTGGACATTATAGGGTATTGTGTTTAGGCCAGTAACAAAACATCTAAATGTAATCAATTCTAAATTCAGGCTGTAAAGTAACAACATTTGGAAAAAGTCAAGGGGACTAAATACTTTCTGAATGCACTGTATATATACACCTATATTTTAAGAAATTATCAAATAGTTTGGCAACCCTGTTTGTAAGCTTTCAAATGATATCAAACTCAACCGTTTATCTTTTTCAGTCATGAAGACATGGATGTCTTACGGTAGGGTGGGGTATGCAAAATGGGTCAAGTTTGAGCACCTCTCTCCAGAATGTTTTGGCATTCAGGTCCAAAAAGTAACTTTCTGACCACTTCTACCATGGGCAAACATGTATGGAAGGTTTCGTTCAAATCTAAAGGGGTGCAGAAATTGAATTTACAGTGGGGAGAAAAAGTATTTAGTCAGCCACCAATTGTGCAAGTTCTCCCACTTAAAAATATGAGAGAGGCCTGTAATTTTCATCATAGGTACACGTCAACTATGACAGACAAAATGAGGGAAAAAAATCCAGAAAATCACATTGTAGGATTTTTAATGAATGTTATTTGCAAATTATGGTGGAGAATAAGTATTTGGTCAATAACAAAAGTTTCTCAATACTTTGTTATATACCCTTTGTTGGCAATGACACAGGTCAAACGTTTTCTGTAAGTCTTCACAAGGTTTTCACACACTGTTGCTGGTATTTTGGCCCATTCCTCCATGCAGATCTCCTCTAGAGCAGTGATGTTTTGGGGCTGTCGCTGGGCAACACGGACTTTCAACTCCCTCCAAAGATTTTCTATGGGGTTGAGATCTGGAGACTGGCTAGGCCACTCCAGGACCTTGAATTGCTTCTTACGAAGCCACTCCTTCGTTGCCCGGGCGGTGTGTTTGGGATCATTGTCATGCTGAAAGACCCAGCCACGTTTCACCTTCAATGCCCTTGCTGATGGAAGGAGGTTTTCACTCAAAATCTCACGATACATGGCCCCATTCATTCTTTCCTTTACACGGATCAGTCGTCCTGGTCCCTTTGCAGAAAAACAGCCCCAAAGCATGATGTTTCCACCCCCATGCTTCACAGTAGGTATGGTGTTTTTTGGATGCAACTCAGCATTCTTTGTCCTCCAAACACGACAAGTTGAGTTTTTACCAAAAAGTTCTATTTTGGTTTCATCTGACCATATGACATTCTCCCAATCCTCTTCTGGATCATCCAAATGCACTCTAGCAAACTTCAGACGGGCCTGGACATGTACTGGCTTAAGCAGGGGGACACGTCTGGCACTGCAGGATTTGAGTCCCTGGCGGCGTAGTGTGTTACTGATGGTAGGCTTTGTTACTTTGGTCCCAGCTCTCTGCAGGTCATTCACTAGGTCCCCCCGTGTGGTTCTGGGATTGTTGCTCACCGTTCTTGTGATCATTTTGACCCCACGGGGTGAGATCTTGGTGGAGCCCCAGATCGAGGGAGATTATCAGTGGTCTTGTATGTCTTCCATTTCCTAATAATTGCTCCCACAGTTGATTTCTTCAAACCAAGCTGCTTACATATTGCAGATTCAGTCTTCCCAGCCTGGTGCAGGTCTACAATTTTGTTTCTGGTGTCCTTTGACAGCTCTTTGGTCTTGGCCATAGTGGAGTTTGGAGTGTGACTGTTTTAGGTTGTGGACAGGTGTCTTTTATACTGATAACAAGTTCAAACAGGTGCCATTAATACAGGTAACGAGTGGAGGACAGAGGAGCCTCTTAAAGAAGAAGTTACAGGTCTGTGAGAGCCAGAAATCTTGCTTGTTTGTAGGTGACCAAATACTTATTTTCCACCATAATTTGCAAATAAATTCATAAAAATCCTACAATGTGATTTTCTGGATTTTTTTTTCTAAATTTGTCTGTCATAGTTGACGTGTACCTATGATGAAAATTACAGGCCTCTCTCATCTTTTTAAGTGGGAGAACTTGCACAATTGGTGGCTGACTAAATACTTTTTTCCCCCACTGTCTATGGAACGACCGTATGGGTAAAAATAAAGGCTTTGCATGAAGCCTCTTTTGTTATAAGAGTCCCACTTAGTCGACAGAGGGGGGTCATAATAGTTTGTAGACCAAACCGTTCGGACGTTTGTGAGAAGACAGACTTCCGGGATGTCTCATGGCCTGACAAACACCGCTCTAACTCTGCCACCTTTCACTGCAAATGTGGAAGGGCGACATCGGCGGATGCAGTGGATTGAGACACAGCCTATGCAAAAAAAAACTCTGCTCTTTAGCGTAAAAAACTGACGGAATTTAATGGGTTTTTATTTATTATGCTAATTAATTTTTCAACTACCACCATATTTCATAAAAAATGAAAAAGTTATGCATGCCAACATATAAGGCAATAATTAAGAGAAGGCTGATCGTGTCAGGCGAAAATTATGTCAAACGCTTTTCCATTGCAACATACAGTCACATGTCTGAAGCGTGCTAAAGAGTTCACAGCTGGCAATGCCTCATAACGATTGATTATTCCCCATTATTTGCAACAATGTCAAAAAGCGGCATCACTATCTTTCCTTTGCGGTACCCCAAACTGTCGTGATTACCAGATAAGACACTGAGTTTGACTGAGCAGTGTCTTAACATCATCCTAAATCCTACTCTGAGCTGGGAGCTTTATTTTTCTTAAAATCAGGTTTTAACAGGATTCCTTGGGCCTTTTCTGAGACGCTTTGAGGATACGGCCCTGGGTCACAGGAGACATTTCAACTAATCTCAATTAATTATCTTTTTGACTCTTGATGAAGCCAACACTGCAGATATGGACTGATTATTGAATGCCTAGTCCCAGGTATGAGTCTTAAAAATGAAGTCAGAGGTCAGGTCAATTCAGTCGAAAACCAGTAGACTGCACTTACTTCGCCAGGACCAGAATCAGGTCACTCCAGATCGTAGAAGTCAGTTCTCGACCTCTCCCATATCTCACTCCCTCTCTCTCCCTCTCTAACTAACAGAGTGCCCCTTGTCCTGCACTCTCCTTCCTGCCTTGCTTCTTCAGTAGCTGAATGCGGTTGTGGCAGTAAAACTTGATGGCCCTCCAGTCGCGCTGGTTGCTGACCAGCAGGGGGCAGAGCTGCAAGCAGCGCTCACAGTCTGCCTTGGCTGGCACGCGGAGCTCCATGATGTTCCTCTTCAGGTGCGTCTCCACGGCGACGCGCTCCGCCTCTGACCAGGGCCGCTTCAGCACCCCACGCTTCCCTGGGAACACAGGACAGACTTATAAGTATCAATTACCCAATTCCAAATCCATCCCCAGAGCACCTAACCCCTAACCTATACAGTGCTTTCAGCAAGTATTCACACCCCTTGACTTTTTCCACATTTTGTTGTATTACAGCCTGAATATAAAATTGCTTACATTTAGATTTTTTGTCACTGGCCTAAACACAATACCACATAATGCGGAATTATGTTTTACAAAATGTTTACAAATTAATTACAAATGAAAAGCTGAAATGTCTTGTCAATAAATATTCAACCCCTTAGTTATGGCAAGCCTAAATAAGTTCAGGAGTACAAATGTGCCTAACAAGTCACATAATAAGTTGCATGGACTCACTGTGTGCAATAATAAATCAAATCTTATTGGTCGCATACACATATTTAGCAGATGTTATTGCAGGTGTAGCGAAATGCTTGTGTTCCTGGCTCCAACAGTGCAGGAATATCTAACAATACACACACATCAAAAAAGTAAAATAATGGAATTAAAAAATATTGAAATATTAGGACGAGCAATGTCGGAGTACAAAAAAATTGGAAAAAATGAATACAAAAATAAATAGACATCGGAAAGTATTCAGACCCCTTGACCTTTTGTTACGTTACAGCCTTATTCTAAAATTGATAAAATCGTTTTTTCCCTCAATCTACACACAATACCCCATAATGACAAAGCAAAACCCGTTTTTTAGAATTTTGTTAATTTATTTAAAATAAAGAAATATCACATTTACATAAGTACTCAGACCCTTTACTCAGTACTTTGTTGAAGCACGTTTGACAGCGATTACAGCATCAAGTCTTCTTGGGTATGACGCTACAAGCTTGGCACACCTGTACTTGGGGAGTTTCTCCCATTCTTCTCTGTAGATCCTCTCAAGCTCTGTCAGGTTGGATGGGAAGCATTGCTGCACAGCTATTTTCAGGTCTCTCCAGAGATGTTCGATCTCTCGGTCCCAGCTTTGATGTACCTGTACTGACCTTGCCTTCTGGATGGTGAACAGGCCGTGGCTTGGGTGGCTGAGGTCCTTGATGATCTTCTTGGCCTTCCTGTGACACCGGGTGCTGTAGATATCCTGGAGGGCATTGCCCTCCCGGTGATGCGTTGGGAAGACCGCACAACGCTCTGGGAAGACCGCACCACCCTCTGGAGAGCCCTGCGGTTGCGGACAGTGCAGTTGCCGTACCAGGCGGTGATACAACCCGACAGGATGCTCTCAAATGGTGCATATGTAAAAGTTTGTGAGGGTCTTAGGGGCCAAGCTGAATTTCTTCAGCCTCCTGAGGTTGAAGAGGCGCTGTTGCGCCTTCTTCACCACAATGTCTGTATGGGTGGACCATTTCAGATTGTCAGTGGAAGCTTTTCACCTACTCCACTGAGGCCCGTCGATCAGGCCTACCACTGTGTCGTCTGCAAACTTGATGATTGAGTTGGAGACGTGCATGGCCACGCAGTTATGGGTGAACATAGTAGAGGGGTCTGAGCATGCACCATTGTGGGGCCCCTGTGTTGAGGATCAGCATAGTCCAGGTGTTGTTGCCTACCTTTACCACCTGGGGGCAGCCCGTGAGGAAGTCCAGGATCCAGTTGCACAGAGCGTTGTTAAGAACCTTAATGATGAGCTTGGAGGGTACTATGGTGTACCAAGTGGCGTGGCGAGAAGCTGTCTCCGCACCACGTGCTCTCACCACTGGTGTCCCCCAGGGCTCAGTTCTAGGCCCTCTCCTTTTCTCCCTATACACCAAGTCACTTGGCTCTGTCATATCCTCACATGGCCTCTCCTATCATTGCTACGCTGACGATACACAACTAATCTTCTCCTTTCCCCCTTCTGATAACCAGGTGGCGAATCGCATTTCTGCATGTCTGGCAGACATATCAGTATGGATGACGGATCACCACCTCAAGCTGAACCCTGGCAAGACTGAGCTGCTCTTCCTCCCGGGGAAGGACTGCCCGTTCCATGATCTCGCCATCACGGTTGACAACTCCGTTGTGTCCTCCTCCCAGAGTGCGAAGAGCCTTGGCGTGACCCTGGACAACACCCTGTCGTTCTCCGCTAACATCAAGGCGGTGACCCGATCCTGCAGGTTCATGCTCTACAACATTCGGAGAGTACGACCCTGCCTTACACAGGAAGCGGCACAGGTCCTAATCCAGGCACTTGTCATCTCCCGTCTGGATTACTGCAACTCGCTGTTGGCTGGGCTCCCTGCCTGTGCCATTAAACCCCTACAACTCATCCAGAATGCCGCAGCCCGTCTGGTGTTCAACCTTCCCAAGTTCTCTCACGTCACCCCCCTCCTCCGCACACTCCACTGGCTTCCAGTTGAAGCTCGCATCCGTTACAAGACCATGGTGCTTGCCTATGGAGCAGTGAGGGGAACGGCACCTCCGTACCTTCAGGCTCTGATCAGTCCCTACACCCAAACGAGGGCATTGCGTTCATCCACCTCTGGCCTGCTGGCTCCCCTTCCTCTGCGGAAGCATAGTTCCCGCTCAGCCCAGTCAAAACTGTTCGCTGCTCTGGCACCCCAATGGTGGAACAAGCTCCCTCACGACGCCAGGACAGCGGAGTCACTCACCACCTTCCGGAGACATTTGAAACCCCACCTCTTTAAGGAATACCTGGGATAGGATAAAGTAATCCTTCAACCCCCCCCCCCAAAAAAATAAAAAAATAAATACATAAATTGTAAAGTGGTTATCCCACTGGCTATAGGGTGAATGCACCAATTTGTAAGTCGCTCTGGATAAGAGCGTCTGCTAAATGACGTAAATGTGCCCTTGAGCAAGGCACTTAACCCTAATTGCTCCTGTAAGTCGCTCTGGATAAGAGTGTCTGCTAAATGACTAAAATGTAAATGTAAATGTAAATGTGTTGAAGGCTGAGCTGTAGTCAATTAACAGCATTCTTACATAGGTAGTCCTCTTGTCCAGATGGGATAGGGCACTGCGATGGCGATTGTGACATCCGTGGATCTATTGGGGTGGTATATAGCAGTGGGTCTAGGCTGTCGGGTGAGGGATATGATCCTTAACTAACTTCTCAAAGCACTTCATGATGACAGAAGTGAGTGCTACGGGGCGATAGTCATTTAGTTCAGTTACCTTCACTTTCTTGGAACAGGAACAATTGTGGACATCTTGAATCAAGTGGGGACAACAGACAGGGATGGGGAGAGATGGAATATGTCCGTAAACACTCCAGCCAACTGGTCTGCGCATGCACTGAGGACGCGGCTAGGGATGCCGCCTGGGCCGGCAGGGTTAACACGCTTAAATGTCTTACTCACGTCGGCCACGGAGAACGAGAGGTCACAGTCCACGGGAGCAGTGGTGGCCCGCGTCGGCGGCACTGTTTTCCTCGAAGCAGGTGAATAAGGTGTTTAGCTTGTCCGGGAGCAAGACGTGGCAGGTTTTTCCTTTATAATCTGTGATTGTCTGGAGTCCCTGCCACATACTTCTCGTGACTGAGCCGTTGAATTGTGACTCCACTTTGTCTCTGTACTGATGTTTTGCCTGTTTGATTGCCTTATGAAGGGCATAACTGGACTGTTTGTACTCAACCATATTCTCAGTCACCTTGCCGTAGTTAAATGGGGTGGTTTGCGCTTTCAGTTTTGCGCGAATGCTGCCATCTACCCACAGATTTATGTTTGGATAGGTTTTCATAGTCACAGTGGGAACAACATCCCCTATACACTTCCTGATGAACTCAGTCACTGTGTCAGTGTATACATCAATGTTATTCTCAGAGGCATCCCAGTCCACGTGATCAAAACAATCTTGAAACATGGATTCCGATTGGTCAGACCACCATTGAACAATCCTTATTACGGGTACTTCCTTTTTGAGTTATTGCCTAATAGTGTTTAACATGATTTTTGAATGACTACCTCATCTCTGTAACCCATACATAAAATTATCTGTAAGGTCCCTCAGTCGAGGAAAGATAGTGATGACGCTCCAATGCCTTGCAAAGGAGGGCACCTATTGGTAGATTGGTCTAAATAAAAAAAAAGCTGACATTGAATATCCCTTTGAGCTTGGTGACGTAATTAATTAAACTTTGGATTGTGTGTCAATACACCCAGTCACTACAAAGATACAGGCATCCTTCCTAACTCAGTTGCCAGAGGGGGAAGAAAATGCTCAGGGATTTCACCATGAGGCTAACGTTGACTTTAAAACAGTTACAGTGTTTAATGGCTGTGACAGAAAACTGAGGACGGATCAACAACATTGTAGTTACTTCACAATACAGAATGAAAAGGAAGCCTGTACAGAATACAAATATTCCAAAACATGCATCCTGTTTGCAATAAGGCACTAAAGTAATACAGCAAAAAATGTGTCAAAGCAATTAACTTTTTGTCCTGAATACAAAGTGTTATGTTTGGGGCAAATCCAATACAACACATTACTGAGTACCACTCTCCATATTTTCAAATATAGTGGTGGCTGCATCATGTTATGGGTATGCTTGTACTCATTAAGGACTGGGGAGTTTTTCAGGATAAAAAACTAACGGAATGGAGCACAAAATCCTAGAGGAAAAGCTGGTTCAGTCTGCTTTCCACCAGACACTGAGAGAAGAAAACAACCCAAAACACAAGGCCAAATCTACAATGAAATGTCAATACATTCTCTAAAAACATGTTTTCACTTTGTCATTATGGGGTATTGTGTGTAGATGTGTGAGATTTTGAATTCAGGCTGTAACACAACAAAATATGTAATACACCAACGGGTATGAATACTTTCTGAAGGCACCGTATATAAATATTTTTAAGATCAGGGCCCGTATCCACAAAGCATATCAGAAAAGGTCCTGGGAATCCTGTTAAAACCCAGCTTAGAGTAGTTTCTAGGATGATGTTAAGACCTTGACCAGACAAACTCTGAGCCAGGAGTAAAATCAACTCAGCTGGTAATCAAAACAGTTTGAGGTACCACAAAGGAAAGATAGTGATGACGCTTCATTGACATTGTTGCAAATGATGGGGAATAACCAATCGCAATGAGGCATCGCCAGTTGTGAACTCTATAGCACGCTTCAGACAACCATGGTGAATATGACTGTACATCTTAATGTTGCAATGGTAAAACGTTTGATATACAGTAATTTCGCCTGACGATCACTTTTCTTAATTATCACCTAATACAGTGCCTTCGGAAAGTATTCAGCCCCAATACTTTTTCCACATTTTGTTACATAACAGCCTTATTCTAAAATGGATTAAAAAATAGCAATCTACACACAATACCCCATAATGACAAAGCGAAAGGGTCATTGTTTTGTGCAAAAAAACATAAAACAAAAACAGATACTTTATTTACATAATTATTCAGACCCTTTGCTATGAGACTCGAAATTGAGCTCAGGTGCATCCTGTTTCCATTGATCATCCTTGAGCTGTTTCTACAACTTGATTGGAGTCCACCTGTGGTAAATTCAATTGATTGGACATGATTTGAGAAGGCACACACCTGTCTATATAAGCTCCCACAGTTGACAGTGCAAGTCAGAGCAAAAACCAAGCCATGAGGTCGAAGGAATTGTCCGTAGAGCTCCAAGACAGGATTGTGTCGAGGCACAGATCTGGGGAAGGGTACCAAAACATTTCTGCAGCATTGAAGGCCCGCAATGGAAGAAGTTTGGAGCTACCAAGAGTCTTCCTAGAGCTGGCCGCCCGGCCAAACTAAGCAATCGGGGGAGAAGGGCCTTGGTCAGGGAGGTGACCAAAAACCCGATGATCACTCTGACAGAGCTCTAGAGTTCCTCTGTGGAGATGGGAGAACCGTACAGAAGGAAAATCATCTCGGCAGCACTACACCAATCAGGCCTTTATGGTAGAGTGGCCAGACGGAAGCCACTCCTCAGTAAAAGCCACATGACAGCCCGCTTGGAGTTTACCAAAAGGCACCTAAAGACTCTCAGACCATTAGAAACAAGATTCTCTGGTCTGATGAAACCAAGATTGAACTCTTTGGCCTGAATGCCAAGCATCACGTCTGGAGGAAACCTGGCACCATCCCTACGGTGAAGCATGGTGGTGGCAGCATCATGCTGTAGAGCGTCTGCTAAATGACGTAAATGTGCCCTTGAGCAAGGCACTTAACCCTAATTGCTCCTGTAAGTCGCTCTGGATAAGAGCGTCTGCTAAATGACTAAAATGTAATGTAAATGTAATGTCTTTCAGCGGCAGGGACTGGGAGACTAGACAGGATCGAGGCAAAAGATGAACAGAGCAAAGTACAGAGAGATCCTTGATGAAAACATGCTCCAGAGCGCTCAGGACCTTAGTCTGGGGCGAAGGTTCACCTTCCAACAGGACAATGACACTAAGCACACAGCCAAGACAACGCAGGAGTGGCTTTGGGACAAGTTTATGAATGTCCTTGAGTGTCCCAGCCAGAGCCCGGACTTGAACCCGATCGAACATCTCTGGACAGACCTGAAAATAGCTGTGCAATGACGCTCCCCATCCAACCTGACAGAGCTTGAGAGGATCTGCAGAGAAGAATGGGAGAAACTCCAAATACATTTACATTGACATTTTAGTCATTTAGCAGACGCTCTTATCCAGAGCGACTTACAGTTAGTGAGTACATACATTATTTTTCATAGTGGCCCCCCGTGAGAATTGAACCCACAACCCTGGCGTTGCAAACGCCATGCTCTACCAACTGAGCTACATCCCTGTCGGCCATTCCCTCCCCTACCCTGGACGACGCAGGGCCAATTATGCGCCACCCCATGGGTCTCCCGGTCGCGGCCGGCTACGACAGAGCCTACAGGTGTGCCAAGCTTGAAGCGTCATACCCAAGAAGACTCGAGGCTGTAATCACTGCCAAAGGTGCTTCAACAAAGTACTGAGAAAAGAGTCTGAATACTTATGTAAATGTGATATTTCCGGTAATTGTTTTATAAATTAGCAAAAATGGCTAAAAACCTGTTTTTGCTTTGTCAGTATGGTGTATTGTGTGTAGATATGAGGGGGGAAAAACTAATGTAATCAATTTTAGAATAAGGCTGTAACGTAACAAAATGTAGAAAAAGTCAAGGGGTCTGAATACTTTCCGAATGCACAGTATGTTTGCATGCATCATTTTTTTTTTGTTATGGTTGGTAAAAGCAGAATTTTGACAATATTACTGTTATATAAATTGCCTGATCTAGTCATATTTTTTAACAACGTGATAGTGCCCTCCAAAGGGATAACGTGAAATAACATCATGTAGGTAATTCAATAATTGAAAGAAAAACATGTTTTTTTGTTAGCTTATTTGTTATAAGTATTCAGGCATATCGTGTTAAATAAGCCTTGTGAAATAATTGTGAAAGGCACAAGAGACACTGTTGCATGTAGATTATTTATGGGTTGATCATAGAACAGGCAATATGTAAGTACAGGTCGGGATATAGACAGAGAGGAGTACAGACAGCAATGTTAACTTAGTTAACAATAACTATGATGAAAAATACTCAATCTTTTTCCTGACTAAAACTATTGACGATAACGAGATGCCCTGGGAAAAAAACTATAACTATTACAAAGATGTGAATTCCATGTGAGACTAATGGACATTTAATTTGACATGAAGCTCCTTTTCAATTGTTTTGTCCAACCATAAGCATGCATGCAGAATATTTAATGTAATCCTTTGGCAGAATTTACATCTTTCAGTTGCGTGGTCTGATTGAGCTGATCTGCCCGGCTCTCCCACACAGCTCCCAGGCAGTCACTTCAATCACTCGTCAATCTTTTGAACTGATGCGAAGCCAGGACACTTCACTTGTAACTAACCTCAATTATGTTTACTCTCTCACTTTCATGTAGGCTATTTTTGCTTTAATTACATTTACATTTAATCACATCAGAAGCTCAATTTTCTCATGTGCGCTGTTACTCATTCATCTGTGTTGCCGCTCTCGCACCAAGGTCCTCAAATGCGAGTTGCAGTTGCCTTTTTCCAATTGGAAAAGCGTATGCTATTTGTTGAATATTAGGAGTACAGTAATACTTGGAAAGCTCAAATTCTCCCCTTTTCAAGGAAACCACTTATTTACCCCCCTTGATGGTTATGATGGGGAGAAAATCAGAGCTGTAAATTGTTTAACGTGTAGCCAAGGCTTTATTGTCTATATGTTTAATTATGTCTGGCATGGGTTACAATCTGCCACAATATCAATGTTGCCAGCTAAGGTATACGAGGGGATAGTAGGCCTAGTTGGACAAGGCACATTATGGAATTTAGAGGTTGCCTAAATATTCATTATTTAATACACTATGTGACTAAAATGGCTATGACTAAAACTAGACATAAATTGTCCAGAGTTTTAGTCGACTGATAACAAAAACTAACGAAGGATGAAATGACCAACATTTCTAGATTTGAAAAATCGATAGGTATGAGGAAGTAATCGATTCGCTTGTTGAGTCCCTTGTTTTTCAAACTTGTCTGACGCTAGCACGCACTGGCTTGCACGGATGTAGCGCAATAACGGGCAATTGTGCAAAAACATTCACCCAAATACGCATGAATACATAAAGCGTTGGGTAGGCCAAACAATACAACGGTACATACCTGACTTGGGCTGGATGCTTCTCCTTTTGTGGCCACCAGGGAGCAGAGGGTTGACAGGGGAGGGAGGGGGTCCTTTCTTCTTGCGGGGGGGTCGACCTGGTCGCTTCGTCACCACCTCCACCTTCTCTGCCTCCCCGTTTGAGTCACCTGAGAAGGAGTCTGCAGAGTTCCCTGACATGACTGTTGGATAGGGATAGAAGAGGTAGAGGGCACTATAACACATATACAACATGCTTTGTTAATTCACCATCACCTGCCTTATACAATGCAAAGGGCTTGGTGACTCATGGCAAAGTTTTCCTCTGGCATTTACACACTTGTAATGAGCAAACCGTAACATATCACATAGTCCGTTAGCAATGTCTGTGAGAAGGACAGATTGTTGTACTGCAGGCAATGCAATCACAAGGTGCAGTATTTAGAGCTCCCATCTATTTAAAATGTTATGGTTAGTTTGCTCACAGCAGTATGTCATGGCGAGAGGAGAATCGCCCTTGTGTCACCTCCCTCAGTGTAAAGCCTCCCTTATTCATGCTTTATTAACAACTTACAACTAGTAAACATACCCCTAGTGAGCATGACGAGCATATTCTCCTATTAACAAAGCTATCAATTACTCTACTGCTGATCCATCTCAGAACCTCCTTGTTTCCTCCTCTCCTCCATCATCACAATGAGAGAAAATTGGGGAGATTAATAGTTCCCACCTAAATGCAATTCAACATTTCTCTTGTATTCTCTTCTGAAGGTAACCGGTGCAGGCTTTGCACTGGTGCAAACCCTTAATGAACAGAATGCCCCCAACTTTCTTTGATTAGGGATGGCGTTCTATCATGGATTAGTAGGGAGTGCTAGCTTCGTCATACCAGAGCCGAGTTCCCGGCAGTGTCTCCTTACCATCCAGCTCCAGACAAATGTGCTGCAGGCTCATCCCCCTGAACAGCACGCCCTCCTGCTCCCCATAAAGCACCACCCTGCCCACACGTCCAATCAGCGCAGGGTCTCGGCCTATCGTGGTGCAGCTCTGGGTCACATGGTACTCCCTCTGCAGGAAGTCTTCCAGGCGCTTGCCGGCCGCCCCGCCTGGCTGGCCCTGCCCTTCACCTTCCTCCAGGAGCAGTAGCTGGGTGAGGATGGCCACCTGCCGGCGCACCCGTGTCTGGGTCAGCGCCCCGGGGTTCTTGGCGCCGCTGGCCCGTGCCAGGTTGCGCAGCAGGTCGGTGCCCCGGAGCGGGGTGGCGGGCGAGTGGAAGGGCCGGGAGAAGACGTAGGGGCTGTGGGGGTCCACGCCCACGTTGGCAGAGGTATGAAGGAGCAGCTCCATGCAGGGCTCGCAGTGCGGGGGCAGGATGAGGGGCTGGATGCGCCCCCTTTTGCCCAGCACACCTGCCCGGGGGAGGTGGCAAAGGACCTGGCGCTCGAAGGGGGAGAGGATGGCCTCTAGGCCGGTGGTGGGGTTGTTGGCCAAGTTAGCCTGGGTCGGGCTCGGGGCGGTGGTGCGGTTGTGGTAGTCCTGGGTGGTGAGCTTGGCCACTTCACACTCACGGTGGCGGTTGTAGAGGATAAGTAGCGCCAGGCTGGAGTGGCAAAGGAGGCGCCAGGCCTCGGCCGAACTGGGGGAGCGAGACAGGGACAAGAAGGAGGAGTGCTGTTGCCGGCGGAGGTAGAGCACCAGGCAGGAGAGGGAGGAGAGGAGAGGGGGCATGTGATGTCTGTGGGAGCTAGAGAAAGTAAAAACAATGTCAAAAAATAATATTTTTACTTTGTCTTTATCACAACAATAATAATAATAATAATAATAGAATGGCAGAATATGCTGTCATTTCTCAAGCAGTTTCGATTCAGAACTTAATATTTCACATTTCAGTTAGGCCCGCCTTCTCTTTCCAATGCAGCTGAACCATATCCATCACATACCTAGCCATCTCTGCACTCTTATCCTCAGGACTCTCCTCTTCCCCGGCTACACTCAGCTCCAGCTCCTCACCCGGCTCTTCTTCCTCCGGCTCGGGGGTAGAAGGTGGAGGTATCTCTTCCTCCTTGCTCCTGACACACTCCTCCGTTTTCTGCTGCTCCTCCTCCTTCGCTCTCTTCGGCCTGCGGCCCCTCCTGGGTGGTGTGGGTGTGGGCAGACTTTTCACCGGCGCCACTGCAGGGGCGGAGCCTTGCTTTGGCGTCTGCACCGATAAGCTGGAGCCTTTCTTGGCCACGGCCGACTGAGCAGCCGAGGGCGGGGACAGTGAGAGCGAAAAGGAGACCGCCCCCGAGGAACTTCGAGTGGCCGGCGCATCCCTCTCTCTCTCCCTGGAGAAAAGAGGGGGAGGGGCGGGAACGGAGGATGAGGAGGGCTGGGGGGAGGCGAAGGTGTGGCCATGAGAGGAGCTGGTGGAGGACGGGTGAGGATGGGAGGAGGTAGAGGAGGAGTGTGTGTGGAGTGTGGCTAGATCCATGGCCGCCCTGACCTTTGGCTGGTTGGCATGGTGTTTCTCCAGGTGGCGCGCCAGTGAACGGTAGTGGCGGCCGCAGTAGGAACAGTGCTGCCGTCGGCTGACCGTAGCCCCGCTGGAGCTGCCGATGTTTATGTTGATGTTGTTGTTGATATTGGTGGTGGGGGGCGCCAGGGCCATGGCGGGCTGAGACTGGGTCGGGGAGGAGGTGGCGGCCAGTCGGGAGGAGGAGGACGAGCAGGGGTGGCCGGGTCCGGCCCTGGGGTTGGCAGCGCTGCTCTTCTTGGTGGTGACCGTGACAGCTATCTTGCGCTTCTTTCGGCGGCGGAGCATGCGGCCCCTCAGCTCCTCAATCTCTTCTTCTTCATCGTCGTCATCATCGTCATCGTCGTCGTCTTCCTCCTCATCTTCTTCTCGGTCCGAGTCGCTGGGCTCAGAGTGGGTGAGTGGGGAGGAGGAGGGGGAGAGGGACCAGGAGGGGGTGAGGTAGTCGGAGACGGAGAGAGACAGAGGGTGGGGGTGGGGGCCGGGCTCTTCCTCCTGTTTGGAGACAAACCCCAAAACAAGACAAAAATACCTTTGTAAATACCCTCAGTAACCAATTGATTAAATGAACTTGAGGTAGGGTCACAACCGTTTTGATTACCTTCTTAATGTTATTGTCTGGGTTAAAGCTGCAGTCAAACCCTCGCGAAGACACAGAGCTATGGAATCCCTAGAATATTCATAACACAACCAACAGGCTTCAATATGGATTCAGAGCATTTATATCTGAGTGCCACAACAATTACACTGGGCATTGCAATGTTTTTTTTAGAACAAGGAGACAACATGACATGTAACTAGTAATGCCTACAGATGAACAATGTCAATTTTGATGTGTATAAGGTTGCTGTTAGTCAGACGTCATGACCTCTAACAACACTCATTCACCGAGTATATTTAAGAATGGCTGAAATGGGTTTGCGATGAGGAAAGCTGGTGATGTTATCAGTGAGTCATAATCACCATGGCGTTCTCTCCCCAGTCCGTCAGGCTGTAGTCCACCGTTATCTCCTCCCCTTTGGCGATGTCGTGGATCGCTATAACGACCAGTCGCACCTGGCTTCCACAGTGCACCTCTCGGATTCTGCAGTTGGGCGGGGGGTGGAAGAGCACTGGCCCCCGGACCCCACTCGCCCCCTCCTCGCCCAGCTCCGACACACTGTACCGAGAAACACAATAACATTACATACCATCCACTCACCATTGGATTGGTGGTCACCAAGCCTGGTCCTGGAGAGATACACGGTGTGCCACCTTTTGCTCTACCCCAGCACTGACACACCGCATTTCACTGATCAAGGTCTTGGTGAGTTGTGGGCTATCCTACGTGAGCTTTGACTCAGTTTTTTTCACTTTAAAATGTATGCCAAACAAAAACCATTGATTTCAAAGTTTATCAAAACATACAATTATATGCAAAAGGACTAATTGTGACAATTTCCACAGAACATTTTTCTAAAACGAATTTAGTGGAAGAACTCTTTGGTAATGCAAACTTTGGTAATGGAATTCATGTAAAGTCTCCATCAGGTTTATGCGACCACGTTTCCAAAAACTCTTAAAATATCTGCTCCGAATTAAAATTCTAAGATGTCAGCAATTTTTTTGATCCCCATTAGTTGCTGCCAAGGCACCACACCACTACATATCCACAGCACAAAATGTACAATACTACCATACAATATTAAAATGTACATGTGTAGAGTGTGTGTGCTAGCGTGTGTGTAGGCGTGTGTGTGCCTGTGTGTCTCCTGTGCTGTATTGTACTGTGCTATCCAAACCTGCTCGTTGAACATCTCATTCCATAGGCATTAATATGGAGTTGGTCCCCCCTTTGCTGCTATAACAGCCTCCACTCTTCTGGAAAGGCATTCCACTAGATGTTGGAACATTGCTGCGGGGACTTGTTTCCATTCAGCCACAAGAGCATTAGTGAGGTCAGGCATTAATGTTGGACGATTAGGCCTGGCTCGCAGTCGGCGTTCCAATTCATCCCAAAGGTGTTCGAAGGGGTTTTTGTCAGGGCTCTGTGCAGGCCAGTCAAAATCTTCCACACCCATCTCGACAAACCATTTCTGTATGGATCTCGCTTTGTGCACGGGGGCATTGTCATGCTGAAACAGGAAAGGGCCTTCCCCAAACTGTTGCCACAAAGTTGGAAGCACAGAATCGTGTAGAATGTAATTGTATGCTGTAGCGTTAAGATTTCCCTCCACTGGAACGAAGGGGCCTAGCCACCAAACTTTACATTTGGCACTATGCATTCTGGCAGGTAGCGTTCTCCTGGCATATAGTCCTGTGTAGCTCAGTTGGTAGAGCATGGCGTTTGCAACGCCAGGGTTGTGGGTTCGATTCCCACGGGGGGCCAGTATGAAAATGTATGCACTCACTAACTGTAAGTCGCTCTGGATAAGAGCGTCTGCTAAATGACTAAAAATAAAAATCTGCCAAACCCAGATTTGTACGTCAGACTGCTAGATGGTGAAGCGTGATTAATCACTCCAGAGAATGCGTTTCCACTACTCCAGAGTCCGATGGCGGCGAGCTTTACACCACTCGAGCCGACGCTTGGCATTGCGCATGGTGATCTTAGGCTTGTGTGCGCGGCTGCTCGGCCATGGAAAAAAACATTTAATGAAGCTCCTGACGAACAGTTCTTGTGCTGACGTTGCTTCCAGAGGCAGTTTGGAACTCGGTAGTGAGTTTTGCAACCAAGGACAAACGATTTTTACTCGCTTCAGCACTCACCGATCCTGTTCTGTGAGTTTGTGTGGCCTACCACTTCGCGGCTGAGCCGTTGTTGCTCCTAGACGTTTCCACTTCACAATAACAGCACTTACAGTTGACCAGGGCAGCTCAAGCAGGGCAGAAATTTGACGAACTGACTTGTTGGAAAGGTGGCATCCTATGACGGTGCCACGTTGAAAGTCACTGAGCTCTTCAGTATGGCCATTCTACTGTGAATGTAAATTGACTCTTAGCATTCATTTGACACCCAATTTGATATGCTCCTATGAACTTGACGTTGGTTCTCATGGGTCCTTTGATGGAAATGCCATGTGCTAGTACTGCGCTTGAACAAAAGCTTGCACACCCTTCGAAGACTTAGTGACCACTGCAATAGGTTGAGCCTTACACTGCAGTCTCAATGCAAACAGAGAGCTCTATAAATGTTGTACATATTTTAGAGGCAGGTTGGCTTGTCTGGTTTGGCTAGCTAGCTAGCCAGCCAGCCGGCTAATGTTTACATTTAAAATATGCATCTCAGAACCGGCTGCTTCTTGATCAATGAGAACAGACTATATCATGGAAATGGAAGTTAGCTCGTAGTGAGGATGACTACCACGCTAGACTGGTGTGTGGTGGGGGTTTTTGCGCCATAGCAGCAGCAGCAGCAACAGAGGCATCACACAAGTGTTTGCTACACGTTAGTTGTGGAGGGGTACAAAGTCCAGGCTACAGAGAGGCTGAGCTGAGGACGACATCAGGGCCAGCAAACCAACTCCATCACCTTGCATCACAGGCTACAGAGATGCAGAGGATAACA
Source organism: Coregonus lavaretus (assembly GCF_964263955.1). NCBI lineage: Eukaryota > Metazoa > Chordata > Actinopteri > Salmoniformes > Salmonidae > Coregonus > Coregonus lavaretus. The sequence continues at coordinate 30,047,370 of NC_140026.1, forward strand.
TCAGAGCCGACAAGACACCTGCATCATCACCATCATCTAACTCAGTTTAGGAGCCTGAGATCGCTGATCTACTGAGGGAGTCCTGCTCTATGGCTATGACAATGTCGTCCTTTGTTTTGTTATAATAATAATAATAATAATATGCCATTTAGCAGACGCTTTTATCCAAAGCGACTTACAGTCATGCGTGCATACATTTTTTGTGTATGGGTGGTCCCGGGGATCGAACCCACTACCTTGGCGTTACAAGCGCCGTGCTCTACCAGCTGAGCTACAGAGGACCACATAAGCAGGGGTTGGAACTGAAATACATTTTCAAATAATTTCATTCTGAACAGAACCATTTTTTTTTGTTCATTCCGTTCCACTGTTCCAACCTGCAAAATAAAGTTCTGAACTGGTTCGAACCCAAACAAAACGGTTTATATCATTCCTTTCTGTTCCTTTTTAAACTTCTGAAATATATATATTTTTGTACATTAGCTTGACAAAATAAAATTACTTCACCAATCAGTGTGGATAGAACAGCTTGCTAAGGAGTGGGCAAGCTCTTGTTTACATGCAACAGACAGACCAATGTAGGGCACGAGATGTGACTGCATTTTGCGGGTGGGGAGAGAGCGAGGATGAGGAGACTTGAAGAGCTGGGCATCTTGTTATGATATTCATTATCTAAATTACGCCCACAGAATTATACCTACGGAGGAGCAGCTTCTATGGAGAAACTTTGAATGTCTTTGAACTTCCCAGAGTTGGCTTAACATTGGACCAGAGCTAGCTAGCTAGCTAAAAAGCTTGTGTGTGCAGTGCGGCAACATAATTAAAAACACGTATTACCTTTTTGTAGTTCAGAAAGTATTCATACCCCTTGACTTTTTCCACATTTTGTTGTGTTACAGCCTGAATTCAAAATGGATTAAATCAACAACAAAAAATAGATCACCTCACAGCATGATGCTGCCACCACCATGCTTCACTGTTGGGATGGTGTTCTCTGGGTGATGAGAGGTGTTGGGTTTGCGCCAGACATAGCATTTTCCTTGATGGCCAAAAAGCACAATTATAGTCTCATATGACCAGAGTACCTTCTTCCATATGTTTGGGGAGTCTCCCACATGGCTTTTGGCGAACACCAAAGGTGTTTGCTTATTCTATTCTTTAAGCAATGGCTTTTTTTTGGCCACTCTTCCGTAAAGCCCAGCGGAGTGTACGACTTAAAGTGGTCCTACGAACAGATACTCCAATCTCCGCTGTGGAGCTTTGCAGCTCCTTCTGGGTTATCTTTGGTCTCTTTGTTGCCTCTCTGATTAATGCCCTCCTTGCCTGGTCCGTTGGTTTTGGTGGGCGGCCCTCTCTTGGCAGGTTTGTTGTGATGCCATATTCTTTCCATTGTTTAATAATGGATTTATTGGTGCTCCGTGGGATGTTCAAAGTTTTGGATATTTTTTTTATAACCAAACCCTGATCTGTACTTCTCCACAACTTTGTCCCTGACCTGTTTGGAGAGCTCCTTGGTCTTCATGGTGCCGCTTGCTTGGTGGTGCCCCTTGCTTAGTGGTGCTGCAGACTCTGGGGCCTTTCAGAACAGGTGTATATATACTGAGATCATGTGACAGATCATGTGACATTTAGATTGCACACAGGTGGACTTTATTTAACCAATTATGTGACTTCTGAAGGTAATTGGTTGCACCAGATCGTATTTAGGGGCTTCATAGCAAAGGGGGTGAATACATATGCACGCATCACTTTTCCGCTATTTATTTTTTTGTATGTCCATTACATGAAATCCAAATAAATTTAAAATTTAAATTACAGGTTGTAATGCAACAAAATAGGAAAAACGGCAAGGGGGATGAATACTTTTGCAAGGCACTGTACATGTAAAAATTACCTCGACTAACCTGCACATTGACTCGGTACCCCCTGTAAATAGCCTCGTTATTGTTATTTTATTTTTTACTTTAGTTTATTTAGTAAATATTTTCTTAACTCTATTTCTTGAACTGCATTGTTGGTTACAGGCTTTTAAGAAAGCATTTCACGGTAAGGTAACCTGTTGTATTCAGTGCATGTGACAAAATAAAATGTGATTTGATCTTATTTACATAAGTATTCACACCTCTGAGTCAATACTTTTTAGAAGCACCTTTGGCAGCGATTACAGCTGTTTCTGGGTAAGTCTAAGAGCTCTCCACACCGGATTGTGCAATATTTGGCTATTGTTATCTTCAAAATTCTTTAAGCTCTATCAAATTGGTTGTTGATTATTGCTAGAAAATCATTTTTCAGGTCTTGCCATAGATTTTCAAATACAGTTTTGACTTAAATGCAACTCGGCCACTCAGGAACATTCACTGTCTTTTTTCATAAGCAACTCCAGTGTAGATTTGGCCTTGCGTTTTAGGTTATTGTCCTGCTGAAAGGTGAATTAATCTACACTGTCTGGTGGATGATGCATGATGCAGCCACCGCTGTGCTTGAAAATATGGAGAGTGGTACTCAGTAATGTGTTGTATTGGATTTGCCCCAAACAAGACACTTTGTATTCAGGACAAATTTCATCTGCCAACAGGTGCCCTTCTTTGTGAGCCATTGGAAAACCTCCCTGTTCTTTGTGGTTGAATCTGTGTTGGAAATTCATTGCTCGACTAAGGGACCTTACAGATAATTGTATGTGTGGGGTACAGAGATAAGGTAGTCATCAAAAAAACAATTGTTTAACACTATTGTACACAGAGTGAATCCATGCAACTTACTTGTTAAGCAAATTTGTGCTCCTGACCTTATTTAGGCTTGCCATAATAAATGGGTTGAATACTTATCGACTCAAGACAATTCAGCTTTTAATTTTTTATAAAATTTGTAACAATTTTGAAAAACATTAATTCTACTTTGACATTATGGGGTATTGTGTGGGCAGTGACAAAAAAATCTCAATTTAAAAAACTTGCAATATGCAGAAATCGCTCCGCCATTTCCTGGTTGCTAAAATTCGACTAGTTCGCCTAATGTCAGTTTGTGTGACAAAACAAGCAATGTATAATGTAGAGAAACATTATACCATCTAAACCAGTGTGAAAAACCTTTCAATAACCAAAAATATTGTATTTCAGCTGTTTGAAGCTGGTGTACATTTTACATTTTCCTTTGAGTCATTTAGCAGACGCTCTTATCCAGAGCGACTTACAGTTAGTGAATGCATTATTATTATTAATTTTTTTATACTGGCGCCCTGTGGGAAACGAACCCACATCCCTGCCGGCCAAACCCTCCCCTACCTTGGACAACGCTGGACCAATTGTGCGCCGCCCATGGGTCTCCCGGTCGCGGCCGGCTGCGACAGAGCCTGGACTCGAACCAGGATCTCTAGTGGCACAGCTAGGGCCTTAGACCACTGCGCCACTCGGGAGTACAAAACCAAAAGTAAAAAAGAGGCAAAAACTCAACGCGGTGCATAGAAATAGCGTGCATAGAAAAGATCTACCACATCTTAGACTTGCTTTCAATGAGAATGACAGATCTATCACTCACATTTCTATTACTATGAGAATTTGTTCTGGTTGCCCAAAAAGTGACATATTGCAGCTACATATCCGTTTTTAATTCAGGCTGTAACACAAAATGTGGAAAAAGTCAAGGGGTGTAAATACTTTCTGAAGGCATTTTAATAAATCCAATGTGAAACGTGATAACTATAGTTTCTGTAACTAGCATTGAAAAATAATCCATTCTTCTCTGATTAAAAATCTCTCCCTAATTTCTGACTCACGCTTGTAATGTCAGTAGGCTACAGTAGCCTATGCTTCGGAGGTGGGCGGAGCAGGTAGCCTACACGCACAGACAAAGATTTCCAGCTGGCAGGCAGACACTGGAATAAGTTTGAGTGACAGAGTGAGGGCTTTGCATAGGCGCCTTGTAACGTTTTTTTGTGGGACTGAAAAAAGTCCCAGAACGTCAAATAACGTTATTAACCTGTTCCCATGCTTTTAAAATAACAGTTCTGTTCCGGAACAGTATGGATCACTTTCGTTCCCGGTTCTGATTATGTTCCCCCCCAAAAAAAATACTTACAAAAAATTAACCCCTGGTTATGTGTAACCCAAGTCTGTCTAGTAGGCTAGGTCTACTGTGTAGCCGAGGCCTACTACTGTATGTTTAAGTTTGTTAATTTTTAGAATGTATTTATACTGAACTAAATTATAAAACGCAACATGTAGTGTTCGTTGTTCCCATGTTTATGAGCCTAAATAAAAAATCCCTGAAATCTTCCATACACACAAAAAGCTTATTTCTCTCAAATTTTGTGCACAAATTTGTTTACATCCCTGTTAGTGATCATTTCTCCTTTGCCAAGATAATCCATTCATCTGACAGGTATAGCATATGAAGAAGCTGATTAAACAGCATGATCATTACACAGGTGCACCTTCTGCTGGGGACTGTAGAATGCCACTGTAAAATATGTAGTTTTGTCACACAACACAATGCTACAGATGTCTCAAGTTTTGAGGGAGCGTGCAATTGGCATGCTGACTCCAGGAGTGTCAACCAAAGCTATTGCCAGAGAATTAGCCGAAGTAAAGAAATTTGGCAGTACATCCAACCGGCTTCACAACCGCAGACCACGTGTAACCACGCCAGCCCAGGACCTCCACATCACGTCTGAGACCAGCCACCCGGACAGCTGATGAAATTGTGGGTTTGCACAATTGAACAATTTATGCACAAACTGTCAGAAACCGTCTCAGGGAAGCTCATCTGCATGCTCGTCGTCCTCACCAGGATCTTGATCTGACTACAGTTCGGCGTCGTAACCGACTTCAGTGGGCAAATGCTCACCTTCAATGGCCACTGGCACGCTGGAGAATTGTGCTCTTCGCAGATTAATCCCAGTTTCAACTGTACTGGGCAGATTGCATCGTTTGGGCGAACGGTTTGCTGATGTCAACGTTGTGAACATAGTGCCCCATTGTGGCGGTGAAGTTACAGTAAGGGCAGGCATAAGCTACGGGCAATGAATACAATTGCATTTTATCGATGGCAATTGAATGCACAGAGATACAGTGACGAGATCCTGAGGCCCATTGTCGTGCCATTCATCCACCGCCATCACCTCATGTTTCAGCATGATAATGCATGGCCTGTGTCGAAAGGATCTGTATACAATTCCTGGAAGCTGAAAATATCCAAGTTCTTCCATTGTCTGCATACTCACCAGACATGTCACCCATTGAGCATGTTTAGTATGCTCTGGATCGACATGTAAAACAGCGCGTTCCAGTTCACGCCAATATCCAGCAACTTCGCACAGCCATTGAAGAGGAGTGGGACAACATTCCACAATCAACAGCCTGATCAACACTTTGCGAAGGAGATGTGTCACACTGCATGAGGCAAATGCTGATCACACCAGATACTGACCGTTTTTTTGATCCACGCCCCTACCTTTTTTTAAAGGTATCTGTGACCAACAGATGCATATCTGTATTCCCAGTGGTGAAGTCCATATATTAGGGCCTAATAAATGTATTTAAATTGACTGATTTCCTTATTTGAACTGTAAACTCAGTAAAATCTTTGAAATTGTTGCATGTTGCCTTTATATTTATGTTTGACATTGGCTGTTTGTTTTAGAAGAATACATTTTTTAAAAGTGTAATTCAATAATCCTATTGTCTCTCTCACCAGAGCTGGGAGGGGTCAGCAAGGTAGTAAGGGCTTCCTGGTGGAGGCAGTCTGTCCTCCGCTCCCTCTGGGTACTGCTCACCACCTAGTAGAGTTACACACAGGTAAGAACAGAAGCACACATTTAACCAAATGTATACTTACACATACAGTGCCTTCAGAAAGTATTAATACCCCTTGACTTATCCCACATACTGTTGTGTTACAGCCTGAATTCAAAATTGATTAAAATAGTATTTTTTTCCCCTCACCCACATACCCATCTACACACAATACCCCATAATGACAAAGTGAAAACATGTTTAGACATTTTTGCACATTTATTGAAAATGAAATACAGAAATATCTAATATACATAAGTATTGACACGCCGAGTCAATACTTTGTAGAAGCACCTTTGGCAGCGATTACAGCTGTTAGTCCTTCTGGGTAAGTCTCTAAAAGCATTCCACACCTGGATTGTGCAACATTTGGCAATCATTCTTTTCAAAATTCTTCAAGCTCTGTCAAATTGGTTGTTGATTATTGCTAGACAACCATTGTTCAGGTCTTGCAATAGATTTCCAAGTAGATTTAAGTCAAAACTGTAAATTGGCCACTCAGGAACATTCAATGTATTTTTTGGTAAGCAACTCCAGTGTAGATTTGGCCTTCTGTTTAAGGTTATTGTCTTGTTGAAAGGAACCAGGTTTTCCTCTAGGATTTGGTCTGTGCTTAGCTCCATTCCATTAGTTTTGTATCCTGAAAAACTCCCCAGTGATTACAAGCATACCCATAACATGATGCAAACACCACTATGCTTAAATATATGGAGAGTGGTACTCAGTAATGTGTTGTTTTGGCTTTGCCACATGACTTTAGTGCCTTGTTGCAAACATGATGCATGTTTTGGAATATTTTTATTCTGTACGGGCTTCCTTCTTTTCACTCTGTCAATTAGGTTAGTATTGTGGAGTAACAACAATGTTGTTGATCCATCCCCAGTCTTCTCCTATCACAGCCATTAAACTCTGTAACTGATTTAAAGTCACCAATGGCCTCATGGTGAAATCCCTGAGTGGTTTCCTTCCTCTCCGGCAAATTAGTTAGAAAGGACGCCTGTATATTTGTAGTGACTGGGTGTATTGATACACCGTCCAAAGTGTATTTAATAACTTCACCATGTTCAAAGGGATATTCAATGTCTGCTTTATTTTAACCATCTACCAATATGTGCCCTTATTTGCAAGGCATTGGAAAACCTCCCTGGTCTTTTGGTTGAATCTGTGTTTGAAATTCACTGCTCGACTAAGGGACCTTACAGATAATTGTATGTGTGGGGTACAGAGATGAGGTAGTCATTCAACAATCATGTTAAACACTATTGTTGCACACAGAGTGAGTCCATGCAACTTGTGAAGCAAATGTTTACTCCTGAACGTATTTAGGTTTGCCATAACAAAGGGGTTGAATACTTATTGACTCAAGACATTCCAGCTTTACATTTTGTTATGAGTTTGTAAAAACATAATTCCTCTTTGACATTATGGGGTATTGTGTGTAGGCCAGTGACAAATCCAGGCTATAACACAACAACATTTGGAAAAAGTCAAGGGGTGTGAATACTTTCTGAAGGCACATGATAGGGTGTCTGTGTGTGTGTGTGTGTGTGTGTGTGTGTTTTTACCCGGACTGTAGCTGTGTTCAGACAGACTTTCCTCCTCTTCGTCCTCAGTCACGTAGGCCAGGTCACACACCTTCACGGGCGTACCCTTTCTTTTTCTCCCACACACCCGCCTACAATACACATGAGGGGTTCCTTTAGCCCTTGTTCATGACTTTCAGTTCCATTACACATAAGAGTCATTGGACGAAGGAGTCTTCTGCAAGGGGGAGTTTTGTTAAGTGCCCAAACGCTCAGTCTGAACATTAACACGCATCGCTTGCGGTACAGGTTTTGGGAGCATAAAGGTCCTTATCTTTCATATCAGCAATAAATAATAATAAATAAAGTTGCATTGATACACACCTTTTATAGGGTTAGTGTTCCCACATGGCCATATCTCCATGTTACAGCGCGTGTTTACGGCAGACAGATGGAAGACAGAGGGACCACCTGTGCTAATTAGCTACGTAGCATGCGCTGAACACCTGTGTGTAATGGAATAATGTCCCCAGAAACTTGTTGTCACTGAAAAATACTGTCGGCTGCAGACATTTCTGTTGTGCATGACAAGAATTACATTTCTAGATAAAGGTAGCGTTCTCTCCTGGCATCCGCCAAACCCAGATTCGTCTGTCGGACTGCCAGATGGTGAAGCGTGATTTATCACTCCAGAGAATGCGTTTCCACTGCTCCAGAGTCCAATGGTGGCAAGCTTTACACCACTTCAGCCGAAGCTTGGCAATGTGCATGGTGATCTTAGGCTTGTGTGTGGCTGCTCGGCCATGGAAACCCATTTCATGAAGCTCCTGACGAACAGTACTTGCGCTGACGTTGCTTCCAGAGGCAGTTTGGAACGCGGTAGTGAGTGTTGCAACCGAGGACAGATGATTTTTACGCGCTACACGCTTCAGCGGTCCCGTTCTGTGAGCTTGTGTGGCCTACCACTTCGCGGCTGAGCCGTTGTTGCTCATAGACATTTCCACTTCACAATAACAGCACTTACAGTTCTAGCAGGGCAGAAATGTTAAGAACTGACTTGTTGGAAAGATGGAATCCTGTGACGGTGCCACGTTGAAAGTCACTGAGCTCCTCAGTACGGGCCATTCTACTGACAATGGCTGTGTGCTCGATTTTATACACGTCAGCAACGGGTGTGGCTGAAATAGAGGAATCCACTACTTTGAAGGAGTGTCCACATACATTTGGCCATGTAAAGTAACTTGCATTTACATCTGCCACATTATGAATAGGCCATTTATTGCTATCAAACAACCCCAAGTAGGCCTACAGCCACTACCGTATCGAATAATTTAAATCACAGCAATGTTATTCTAATATTGTTTCTAAAGTTATATTCAAAAGGGCAATGAAATAGATATGGCATTAACAATTGGGGTGACAGACAAATGTTGAAATTATATTATATTGGATACTATCAACAAATTGAATCAAATCCATAAATGATCTAAATAATCTGATATCAAAGACAGAAAATAATAGCTTTATAATTATAATATATATATATATATATATATATTTGGAACAATGTTAAGATAGTGAAATAATTTACATTTTTTAAATAAATATTTGACAAACCCTAATAGCAGACCTATATAAATGCGCCCCACTCCACACACACCTGAGATACACATTTGCATCCCTCATTCGCTCTCTCTGATACAGTAGACAACAAGTCAGTCAGATCATCAACACAGTGAAAGTGATGCCTGAATGTAACTGGGGCTTTTCCCCAACATCAGTTTGAATAGAAATGATCTAGCTAGCTACCAAAACATCTGGTATGCAGATGTTGTTTTAATTATTAAATATGCACAAATAATAAGCCATCAAGGAATAATGCATCTCGCTAGTTAGCTAACATTAGTTATCAGAATCATGTAAGGCTATCCTAAATACAATTAAATCTAGTTAGCTAGTCAGTTATCTAAGACTAACGTTACTGTTCTGCCGATGTAACTAACGCGTTAGCTGGCCAGACAAGCTAAGATGGCTAGCTAGCTGGTTATTTAAATAAAAGACAGCGCATTACAGCTTCCAAATGAAAGAGCAAAATCATAGGGCTAATCGGCGTTAAGTGAAGTGGGTGACAGACTGTGCAAGCTTGCACAATTACGAAACTAGCTAGCGATCCCGAAACGAAAAAGCACTTTTGCTGTGTGTCATTTTTGTCAGCAGAATCATCACGCGGATGGAAGCCTGGAACTAAACAAATACACGCTCATGCAGGGCTTGCGTTCTACTTCACTTTCAAACAAAGTAACGTTAGCAAGTGATCAGATACACAACAAAAATGTATTCCCCGTTAAGCTATTTATCTCACCCTCGGGGCGGCGGAGGCTTGCTCCCATCCCCGTCGCTGTCGAGGGTTGGTGGCTCCCGGTAGTCAAAAGGCGACCGTACGTTCTCCGCCATTAGGACTGCTCCTCTACCCTACCTCGCGATCCGGTAGATTGCCCAACGCGCATGTGCGAGTATGCAGAGGTTTAGTTATGGCAAAATGGGGGAGAATAGCAAAATTACAAAAAGAAGGGATGTGATTCCAAATTGACAAGGCTTTACATCAGTATAACATAAATCAAGAATTTAATTATTGGGAATTTATTGACGTGCCATAGTAACCAGTAGATTCGCACATGGAGGAAAATGGGGGATGGTCATGCTTTTTCAATTTCAGTCAAAGGCAGGGTTTAGTATTTTTTTTAAATCTAGTCCAGGGGAGGGTCATGTAATTTGTAATTGATGAAATTTCGATATTTCTCAGTGTTTTAGAAGTAGTTGTTTATTAGGCTATATAACCATGTTTGCCCGATGCCGCCTCTCATCTCTGTTTCTCTGTTGGCCACACAATATCAAGTGCAGCCTATAGTGTGGTCTCAATTAAATTATCCATAGCCTATAGTGGAGATGTCATAATACCCATGAAACCTAGCGGACAAACATGGAAATGGTTCCAATCGTTTTTCCACCATTCATTTTTCCCATAGGGAATTTTAGAAACACTTAAAATCAGGGCTGTATTTTGTGTAGGCTTGCCCAGGCATGACGTTTTGATAACCATGTAAATCACTCTCGGACAAGGTGAATTTTATCAATATATTCGGTTCTATTTACTCTCAGATTCGAAAATGGTAATAAGCATCAAAGTAGACATCATGCAAGACTACAAATCCCTGCAAGCTCCTGCATGTCATCTCTAGCTGACACCGTTGCTAACAGGTATTGTGTCAATTTAAAACTTGCACTAGACAGTTCACAGAATTGTCCATTTAAAGAAATTGAGCCAATTTATGCATGACTAAATGTAGCTAACATTAGATAGTTAATTCTGAGATTCTTACCTTTGCCTCGGTTCGGCAGTCTCGTCCAGATCATCATGGCATTTGTAGTTCTTTATGATAGCCACATTAGCAGCTAAGTTTATTAAAAAAAATTTTTTTGGGGGGGGTAAATACAGGTGAATATATTGATAAAAGTCACCTTGTCCTAGAGAGATTTACACGGTTATCAAAACGTCACGCCAGGATAAGCCTACACGAAACACAGACATTATGTTCAGTGTTTCTAAAGTCCCCTATGGGAAAAATGAATGGTGGTAAAACAACTGGAATCATTTCCTTGTTTGACTGCTAGGTTTTAGTGGCATTATGACTCATGTTGTGGTACTCTGTAGGCCATAGGCTACTAAGTGCATTCTAGGAGGAGCACAGAGCAAAGTTATATTTCTAAGATAGCTGCTGGGATGGTGTAAATACAACTAGGCTGCATTACATACTGCAATGGATATTCCAACCCTGAGCCCCAGCCTGCTCTGCTCATTCTGATCAAAAACGTTTTGGTGTGTGCTGCCTAACCAATGGCTGTGCTGTGTAGGCCTACGGTGGCCGTTCAGGAGGAGAATCAAAGGCTTCTTCCACATTTTTTATTTATTAAGCCTAGTCCCAAAAATGCTTACGGACTAGCCTATAGCCTATGTTCTGTTCAGTTTGAGAAGGAGAGCTCAAAGATGAGAAGGGGGACCAGAGGTCAACTTTGATAGCTTGATACTATATAGTTGATTTTATTAAAAACTATATGTTTCTTGCTCATGAGGTATTTATCAGAGTAATTGACCTCACAATAAGCCAGATTCCAGGCACAATCAATCGGAAATGGACAGCTCATGGTGCTGAAAATAGGCAAATTCGAGTAGGCATAATTCATTTCAACCGTCTTCATTAGCTTTACTAACTACAAGAGGGCCTTGTGTTTGATCCTATTTCTTCCTATTTAAGAGGTAGGTCTACCTGTTTGACAGACGAAATTAGGCTATGGGCTGCTATATCCATAGATTTGGCGGTCAATTCCTCCACCCACCATGCACTCTTAAATAGCCTATCTCCATGCCAGTGAAGGGCTGTTAAGTTAAAACCAAGACTCGAATTGAGGGGGTATGAGACGGTATACCATAAGCCTACCTTTTATTAAAGAAATAGGCAAAAAGTACAGGCCTTGTTAGCTTAAGATTTAAGAAAATAAAATGGATCCGATTATGCTAGAAAAAACCTGTAAAATAAACGGAAATTATATATTATCATAATATTCAGTCAGTGTTTGGAAGCTGTGTCAGACATTCAACTGAGAAGGAGTTGGGTAAAGAGGGTGTGACAGTTTTGGCTACACACACATTCAGTTTGCTACTGAGCAATATTAGCTAAAATGTAACGGTCAATAAGTGAAAACCATTTAGCAGCATTTTCAAGTATGTAGAATATACAATTAGTTAGCCTACTGTAAGTGAATAGCCACATGACCAGTACAATAACAACATGCAGCAACTCTTGACTCGTCACAGTTTCTTTTCTAAACATGCCTGACCGAAAAAAGATAAGCAAAACCTCAGTATGTCAGGTACATGATCATATCCTCATGTTTGTTGGAATTGCTTTTCTCATATGATAATTTTGAATTTATTAGGGATGCCCATTAGCTGCTCTTCCTGGGGTCCAAACACATTAATGGACATCACACAAAAATAAATAAAACAGTACATCATATAACATCATTACACCACTACATATCTAGAACCCAAAATGTATAATACCACCATACAACAACATTACAATGTACGTGTGTGTAGAGTGCGTGTGCCTGTGTGTCTCTAGTTTTATCTGTTTTTTAAATCTGATTTTACTGCTTGCATGAGTTACTTGATGTGGAATAAGGTTCCATGTATTCATGGCGCTGTGTACTACTGTGCATTTCCCGGAGTCTGTTCTGGACTTGGGGACTGTGAAGAGGCCTTTGGTGGCATGTCTTGTGGGGTATGCATGAGTGTCTGAGCTGTGTGCTAGTCGTTTGAACAGAAAGCTTGGTGCGTTGAACATGTCAATACCTCTCACAAAGACAAGTAGTGATGAAGTCAATCTCTCCTCTACTTTGAGCCATGAGATATTGACATGCATGTCATTGATGTTAGCGCTCTGTGTACATTTAAGGGCCAGCCATGCTGCTCTGTTCTGAGCCAACTATAATTATCTGACTCCCGAGTGGCGCAGTGGTCTAAGGCACTGCATCGCAGTGCTAGCTGTGCCACTAGAGATCCTGGTTCGAGTCCAGGCTCTGTTGCAGCCGGCCGCGACCGGGAGACCCATGGGCGGCGCACAATTGGTCTAGCGTCGTCAAAGGTAGGGGAGGGTTTGGCCGGCAGGGATGTGGGTTAGTTTCCCACGGAGGGGGGGCAGTATGAAAAAATAAATAAAATAAAAATGTATGCATTCACTAACTGTAAGCCGCTCTGGATAAGAGCGTCTGCTAAATGACTAAAATGTAAATGTATAATTAGCCTATGTCCCTCTTTCTGGCACTTGACCATATGACTGGGCAGTAGTCCAGCACAGGTTGGTGGCATCTTAATTGTGAGGACCGGCTCGTTGTAATGTCTGGAGCGGAATATGTGTGGAATGGGATCAAATACATCAGATGCCATTCTATTCGCTCCATTCTGGCCATTATTATGAGTCTTCCCCAGCAACCTCATGTGTAGTCCAGGTGCGACAAAACTAGGGCCTGTAGGATGTTTTTTTGTTGTTGATAGCATCGTAAAGAAAGCAGTGTAACACATTATTACGGACAGACCTCGCCCCATCTTAGCTACTGTTGCATCAATATGTTTTGACCATGACAGTTTACAATCCAGGGTTACACCAAGCAGTTTAGTCTCCTCAACTTGCTCAATTTCCATATTATTCATTACAAGATTTAGTTGAGCTTTAGGGCATCGGGAAGTGGTTCAGCTTCAATAAATAGACTATAACTAAATGTGTCATCCATGGTACGACCATTTGCACAATCTTTGTGACAAAGGAATGCCACTGCAACAAGTGTTACTGGTGCACCTCAACATAGTGAATACAATAATCTGGTTAAAGTTATTTATTTAATTTTTTTCACAAAAGGAGCTTAGCTGTGATTTTAGTAAATCTTTCCAGCATTTGGGGGAGTATACAGTGGGGGAAAAAAGTATTTAGTCAGCCACCAATTGTGCAAGTTCTCCCACTTAAAAAGATGAGAGAGGCCTGTAATTTTCATCATAGGTACACGTCAACTATGACAGACAAATTGAGAAAATAAAATCCAGAAAATCACATTGTAGGATTTTTAATGAATTTATTTGCAAATTATGGTGGAAAATAAGTATTTGGTCACCTACAAACAAGCAAGATTTCTGGCTCTCACAGACCTGTAACTTCTTCTTTAAGAGGCTCCTCTGTCCTCCACTCGTTACCTGTATTAATGGCACCTGTTTGAACTTGTTATCAGTATAAAAGACACCTGTCCACAACCTCAAACAGTCACACTCCAAACTCCACTATGGCCAAGACCAAAGAGCTGTCAAAGGACACCAGAAACGAAATTGTAGACCTGCACCAGGCTGGGAAGACTGAATCTGCAATAGGTAAGCAGCTTGGTTTGAAGAAATCAACTGTGGGAGCAATTATTAGGAAATGGAAGACATACAAGACCATTGATAATCTCCCTCAATCTGGGGCTCCACGCAAGATCTCACCCCGTGGGGTCAAAATGATCACAAGAACGGTGAGCAACAATCCCAGAACCACATGGGGGGACCTAGTGAATGACCTGCAGAAAGCTGGGACCAAAGTAACAAAGCCTACCATCAGTTACACACTACGCCACCAGGGACTCAAATCCTGCAGTGCCAGACGTGTCCCCCTGCGTGTCCCCCTGTAGGCCCGTCTGAAGTTTGCTAGAGTGCATTTGGATGATCCAGAAGAGGATTGGGAGAATGTCATATGGTCAGATGAAATCCCAAATTTTTTTGGGGTAAAAACTAAACTCGTCGTGTTTGGAGGACAAAGAATGCTGAGTTGCATCCAAAGAACACCATACCTACTGTGAAGCATGGGGGTGGAAACATCATGCTTTGGGGCTGTTTTTCTGCAAAGGGACCAGGACGACTGATCCGTGTAAAGGAAAGAATGAATGGGGCCATGTATCGTGAGATTTTGAGTGAAAACCTCCTTCCATCAGCAAGGGCATTGAAGATGAAACGTGGCTGGGTCTTTCAGCATGACAATGATCCCAAACACACCGCCCGGCAACGAAGGAGTGGCTTCGTAAGAAGCATTTCAAGGTCCTGGAGTGGCCTAGCCAGTCTCCAGATCTCAACCCCATAGAAAATCTTTGGAGGGAGTTGAAAGTCTGTGTTGCCCAGCGACAGCCCCAAAACATCACTGCTCTAGAGGAGATCTGCATGGAGGACTGGGCCAAAATACCAGCAACAGTGTGTGAAAACCTTGTGAAGACTTACAGAAAACGTTTGACCTGTGTCATTGCCAACAAAGGGTATATAACAAAGTATTGAGAAACTTTTGTTATTGACCAAATACTTATTTTCCACCATAATTTGCAAATAAATTCATTAAAAATCCTACAATGTGATTTTCTGGATTTTTTTTCCTCATTATGTCTGCCATAGTTGATGTGTACCTATGATGAAAATTACAGGCCTCTCTCATCTTTTTAAGTGGGAGAACTTGCACAATTGGTGGCTGACTAAATACATTTTTTCCCCATTGTATGTTATACTACCTTTTGGATTTCCTTAGTAATATGTCTGCTATTGAAAGCTGGCTGATCTTGGACTTTTTGACAGTTCAGAGCTGTTGGAACACAATAGACCTCTAGATTTCTTGCGTCCCTTCCCTCTCTGAGTGGAGGACGTAAAGGGTCTGCGAGGCAGTCTGCCCAATGGATCAGCTCTAGCAGTACCCGATAGGTCCACATTTTTGCCCCAAAATTGCCCAGAACTCCATCAACCTCCTAAAAGAGAAGAGAGAAAAGTTGGTAGTTACAAAAAGGTCATGGCTTTCTCACAAGCCTTAAAAAGAACAAGAATGAAGAAGAACAACAACAACAACACCGCTTATCAACAGGCAACGGGTCTGGGGCCGTATCCACAAAGCGTCTCAGAATAGGTCATAGGAATCCTGTTAGAACCTGTTTTAAGACACAAAAAAAACTCCCAGCTCAGAGTAGGACTATGATGTTAAGACACTGCTCAGACAAACTCTGAGCCAGGTGTAAAATCAATTCATAAAAGTTTCTCAGCTGGCAATCATGATTGTTTGAGTGTAACAAGTGTTGAATTTCATGTTGTATTATTACACAAAATCTGAATAGTTCCCATGCCTGATATTACTGTACATTCCTTTTGTTGTTGCATGTGCCATTTTTGATGTCCCACACTTCCTTCTCCATTCCCCCTCAAACATCCCCTGACCCCCATTTCAAGAGAAACTGCCCAAAAGCATCTCAGCCTCCGGTGACATCAGCGCTCCCCTCCGACATCAACCTGTTTTTAAACTAGCCAGCCCATGCAGTGCGAGCATGGGCAAAGATAAAGTGACCCTCACAGGAAAGCCAGACCTGCAGTCCATCTATGTAAATAGCTGTAGGCTACTGTCAGACGACCAGAAAGCCATTTTTGTCGGATCACAGAGACTGGAAGGGGCTAGTGAGCTGTTTTATGCCCCAGTACTAGTTAGTGGCCAGTTAACGTTGAATGGAATGTTGGACTCAGGCTCTATGTCATGCAAAATCAGTGAAGAGGGAGAGTTGAGAGTTGGTGTTCTTACTTGTTCTCAGCTAGCCCCCAGCAATGTGGTACTCGTCGGTTGTGGTGGTCTGACTACGAAGCCCAAATGTAAATATGACCTGGAAATCGAAGTTTATGAATCAAAGTTCATTGTGCCAACCCTGTATGTCCTTGGCCAACGAGATGAGTTTATCGTCGGAACAAACATGATCAAGTCTGTCCAGAAGATGAAGTCTAACAAGAAGTACTGGGAAGCCATCTCCTCCACTTACATTGACCCCGAGTGTGAGCAGTTCCTCGAGCAGGGCAGGCCCCAAGTCGACAAACAAGATTGTCACGGTAAGGCTTAGGCCAGCTGTTACTCTCCTTTCACAGAAGGAGTACTTTGTATGGGGGAAGTTGCAAAGCGGTGCTCGTCTGTCACCTGGGAGCACTGTCATTGTTGAGCCCACCTCCGCCAGCTCAGCCGCAAATAATATTCTGGTAGGGAAAGTCATAACACCCATGTGGGGAGATCACTGGGTCCCAAAGAAAGTCCTGAACTCATCACTGAACCCGCTCACACTGCGCCGCAACAGCAAGCTAGCGGATGTCTCTCCTTGCCTAGCAGTGGAGAACCTGCCATTCACTCAGGGGCTGCAATGTCAGTGTGACACCCCAAGTCCTGCCACTTCTCCACAAGAGTCAGCTGACCCCACACATCTGCTGAAGGACTGTGGTTTGAGCGATGTGGATATCGAGGCATGTGAAGTATCTCCTGATTGGAAAGCTAAGCTGGCCGAGATCTTAGTGAAGTACCAAGATGTCTTCTTGAAGGACAAGCTGGAATGTGGAGAGGCGAAGGACTTTGTGCACCGCATCCACCTTACCGACGACCGCCCCTTCAGGCTTCCCTACCGCCACGTCCCTCTGCCGCAGTCAAGCTAACTACCCTGCACACAGATTGTAGTTCCTGGCCCTCTAGTGGTCTTTGTGTGACACCTTTAGTCATTGGCTCAAAGGTCACAAGTTCACAGTGTGTACTGATAACAACCCTCTCACATACATCATGACCAAGCCCAAGCTTGATGCATGTGAGCAGCGCTGGGTCTCCAAGCTTGCGCCATACTGCTTCGAGATCAAGCACATTCCAGGGAAACTGAATGTTGTAGCCGACACGCTGAGCAAGGACCCGTTCGTGAAGCCACTGAGTCAGACTCTTGTCTGAGACATATTTGGAGCTGCTTAGGAAAGTGTGTGATGTGGAAGATGGATGTGTGCAGGATGCATTCTGCTTGACGTGTCAGCCGCAAGTCCTAGATAACGCCTCCCTGTGTGTGTCAGCGGATGTGTCCATGTCTGAGGATAAACAGCTTGATCATTACACAGGTACACCTTGTGCTGGGGACAATACAATTCCACTCTAAAATGTTTTGTCACACAACACAATGCCACAGATCGTGGAGCGTGCAATTGGCATGCTGAGTGCAGGAATGTCCACCAGAGCTGTTGCCAGAGAATTCAATGTTCATTTAGCTACCATAAGCCGCCTCCAACGTTGTTTTAGAGAATTTGGCATTATGTCCGAACGGCCTCACAACCGCAGACCAGGTGTAACCACGCCAGCCCAGGACCCCCTCATCCGGCTTGTTCATTGTCTGAGACCAGCCACACGGACAGCCTGTAATAAAGCCCTTTTGTGGGGAAAAACTCATTCTGATTGGCTGGGCCTGGCTCCCCAGTGGGTGGGCCTGGCTCCCAAGTGGCTCCACCCATCGCTCCACCCCTGCCCAGTCATGTGAAATCCATAGATTATGGCCTAATGAATTTATTTCAGTTGACTGATGTCCTTATATGAACTGTAACTCAGTAAAATCGTTGAAATTGTTGCATGTTGCGTTTATATTTTTGTTCAGTATATTTCAAGACCTGTCAAAGGTGTGTCCTAAGCAAGACCCCAGAGCCCACAGCAAGAGCCCCACTGGAGAGTATCAAGACCTCTGCCCCACTGGAACTTGTATGCATCGACTTCTGGTCTGCTGAAGACAACAAGAACAAGTCTTTGATTTTCCTAGTTATTACTGATCACTTCACCAAGTTGGCACATGCATTCCACTGCCGGGACCAGACAGCGAAGAAAGTGGCAAAGAAGCTTTGGGACAACTTCTTCTGTGTCTACGGATTTCCTACTACCCGTCTCCACTCGGATCAGGGAGCGAATTTCCAAAGTGAACTCATCGCCAAACTCCTGGAGTTGGCCGGTGTCGAGAAGTCTTCAGGACACTAGGCAACATGCTGAGATCCTTGACCCCAAAGTCAAAGCAGAAATGGCCCCAGATGATCCCGAACATGACCTTTGTGTACAATTGTACTGCTCATGAGACCACTGGCTTCACACCCTTCTACTTGATGTTTGGTAGAGTACCCAGGCTGCCTGTTGACCTCATGTTCAATAACATCTTCCAGGATGAGACTGTCAGTGGCTACGATGTCTATCTGAAGTCCCTTGTGAAGCTCAGAAGAACTCTGCAGTGGAACAGAGACACCAGTCTGACCTGTAAAACAAGTTAAGGGCCAGTCTCTTTCCATTGGCAACCAAGTTCTCGTGGCTAACAAGGGATGCAGAGGAAAACGCAAGCTCACTGACAAGTGGGAATCAGATGTGTACACTGTCATGGCTCCCAAAGCTGCACTCAACATCTACAAGATCCGGGGTCGTGCTGGAAATGAGAGGGTGGTGCACAGAAACCTTCTGCTCCACTAAGCAAGGGGCACCACCAAGTAAGTGGCACCATGAAGACCAAGGAGCTCTCCAAACAGGTCAGGGACAAAGTTGTGGAGAAGTAAAGATCAGGGTTGGGTTATAAAAAAATATCCAAAACTTTGAACATCCCACGGAGCACCATTAAATCCATTATTAAAAAATGGAAAGAATATGGCACCACAACAAACCTGCCAAGAGAGGGCCACCCTCCAAAACTCACGGACCAGGCAAGGAGGGCATTAATCAGAGAGGCAACAAAGAGACCAAAGATAACCCTGAAGGAGCTGCAAAGCTCCACAGCGGAGATTGGAGTATCTGTCCATAGGACCACTTTAAGCCGTACGCTCCACAGAGCTGGGCTTTACGTACGAGTGGCCAGAAAAAAGCCATTGCTTAAAGAAAAAAATTAGCAAACACGTTTGGTGCATAGTTATGCATGCTCATGTTTTCTGTTTTTTTGTGTTATTTCTTGTTTGTTTCACAATAAAAAATATTTTGCATTTTCAAAGAGGTAGGTATGTTGTGTAAATCAAATGATAGAAACCCCCCAAAAATCTATTTTAATTCCAGGTTGTAAGGCAACAAAATAGGAAAAATGCCAAGGGGGGTGAATACTTTCGCAAGCAACTGTATCTATGACACAAAATCCATGTGTACATGTGTGTATAGTAAGTATGTTATCGTGAGTTTGTACGCATGTGTCTATGTTTGTGTTGCTTCACAGTCCCTGCTGTTCCATAAAGTATATTTTTATCTGTTAATTAAATCTACTTTTACTGCTGGCATGAGTTACTTGATGTGGAATAGAGTTACATGTAGTCATGGCTCTATGTAGTACTGTGCGCCTCCCATAGTCTGTTCTTGACTTGGGGACTGTGAAGAGACCTCTGGTGGCATGTATTGTGGGGTATGCATGGGTGTCTGAGCTGTGTGCCAGTAGTTCAAACAGACAGCTCGGTGCATTCAACATGTCAATACCTCTCACAAATACAAGTAGTGATGAAGTCAATCTATCCTTCACTTTGAGCCAGGAGAGATTGACATGCATATTATTAATGTTAGATCTCCGTGTACATCCAAGGGCCAGCCGTGCTGCCCTGTTCTGAGCCAATTGCAATTTTCCTACAGTGAGGGAAAAAGGTATTTAATCCCCTGCTGATTTTGTACGTTTGCCCACTGACAAAGACATGATCAGTCTATAATTTTAATGGTAGGCTTATTTTAAATAGTGAGAGACAGAATAACAACAAAAAAATCCAGAAAAACGCATGTCAAAAATGTCATAAATTGATTTGCATTTTAATGAGGGAAATAAGTATTTCTTGGTGGCAAATATAGTACTTGGTGGCAAAACCCTTATTGGCAATCACAGAGGTCAGATGTGTCTTGTAGTTGCCCACCAGGTTTGCACACATCTCAGGAGGGATTTTGTCCCACTCCTCTTTGCAGATCTTCTCCAAGTCATTAAGGTTTCGAGGCTGACGTTTGGCAACTCGAACCTTCAGCTCCCTCCACAGATTTTCTATGGGATTAAGGTCTGGAGACTGGCTAGGCCACTCCAGGACCTTAATGTGCTTCTTCTTGAGCCACTCCTTTGTTGCCTTGGCCGTGTGTTTTGGGTCATTGTCATGCTGGAATACCCATCCACAACCCATTTTCAATGCCCTGGCTGAGGGAAGGAGGTTCTCACCCAAGATTTGACGGCATAATGTTTCCACCTCCATGTTTGATGGTGGGGATGGTGTTCTTGGGGTCATAGGCAGCATTCCTCCTCCTCCAAACACGGCGAGTTGAGTTGATGCCAAAGAGCTCGATTTTGGTCTCATCTGACCACAACACTTTCACCCAGTTCTCCTCTGAATCATTCAGATGTTCATTGGCAAACTTCAGACGGGCCTGTATATGTGCTTTCTTGAGCAAGGGGACCTTGCGGGCGCTGCAGGATTTCAGTCCTTCATGGCGTAGTGTGTTACCAATTGTTTTCTTGGTGACTATGGTCCCAGCTGCCTTTAGATCATTGACAATATCCTTCCGTGTAGTTCTGGGCTGATTCCTCACCGTTCTCGTGATCATTGCAACTCCACGAGGTGAGAACTTGCATGGAGCCCCAGGCCGAGGGAGATTGACAGTTATTTTGTGTTTCTTCCATTTGCGAATAATCGCACCAACTGTTGTCACCTTCTCACCAAGCTGCTTGGCGACTGTCTTGTAGCCCATTCCAGCCTCGTGTAGGTCTACAATCTTGTCCCTGACATCCTTGGAGAGCTCTTTGGTCTTGGCCATGGTGGAGAGTTTGGAATCTGATTGATTGATTGCTTCTGTGGACAGGTGTCTTTTATACAGGTAATAAACTGAGATTAGGAGCACTCCCTTTAAGAGTGTGCTCCTAATCTCAGCTCGTTACCTGTATGAAAGACACCTGGGAGCCAGAAATCTTTCTGATTGAGGGGGGGTAAAATACTTATTTCCCTCATTAAAATACAAATCAAATTTATAACATTTTTGACATGTGTTTTCTGCATTTTTGTTGTTGTTATTCTGTCTCTCACTGTTCAAATAAACCTACTATTAAAATTATAGACTGATCCTTTCTTTGTCAGTGGGCAAACGTACAAAATCAGCAGGTGATCAAATACTTTTTTCCCTCACTGTAAGTCCCTCTTTTTGGCACCTGACCACACGACTGAACAGTAGTCCAGGTTATAGACAGATTTCTCCCAATCCTAGCTACTGTTGTATCAATATGTTTTGACCATGACAGTTTACAATCCAGGGTTACTCCAAACAATTTAGTCTCCTCAACTTGTCAATTTCCACATTATTCATTACAAGATTTAGTTGAGGTTTAGGGTTTAGTGAATGATTTGTTCCAAATATAATGCTTTTAGTTTTTGAAATATGTAGGACTAACTTATTCCTTGCCATCCATTCTGAAACTAACTGCAGCTCTTTGTTAAGTGTTGCTGTCATTTCAGTCATTGTGGTAGCTGACGTGTATAATGTTGAGTCATCTGCATACATAGACACTCTGGCTTTACTCAAAGACAGTGGCATGTCGTTAGTAAAGATTGAAATAAGTAAGGGGCCTAGACAGCTGCCCTGGGGAATTCCTGATTCTACCTGGATTTTCATGGAGAGGCTTTCATTAAAGAACACCCTCTGCGTTCTGTTAGACAGGTAACTCTTTATCCACAATATAGTAGGGTGTGTAAAGCCATAACACATACGTTCTTCCAGCAACAGACTATGATCGATAATGTCAAAAGCCGCACTGAAGTCTAACAAAACAGCCCCCACAATATTTTTATCATCAATTTCTCTCAGCCAATCATCAGTCATTTGTGTAAGTGCTTGTTGAATGTCATTCCCTATAAGCGTGCTGAAAGTCTGTTGTCAATTTGTTTACTGTAAAATATCATTTTATCTGGCCAAACACCATTTTTTCTAAAATTTTACTAAGGGTTGATAACAGGCTGATTGGTTGGCTATTTGAGCCAGTTAAGGGGGCTTTACTCGTCTTAGGTAGGGGAATAACTTTTGCTTCACTCCAGGACTGAGGGCACACCCTTTCTAGTAGGCTTAAATTGAAGATATGGCAAATAGGAGTGGAAATATTGTCCGCTATTATCCTCAGTAATTTTCCATCCAAGTTGTCAGACCCCGGTGGCTTGTCATTGTTGATAGACAATAATACTTTTTTCACCTCTTCCACATGTACTTTAATGCTTGTCTGTCATAATTTGGTCAGGTATATATATATATATATATATATATTTTTTTTTTTTTTAATTTTCATTTTTAGCAGACGCTCTTATCCAGAGCGAGTTACTTGAGCAATTAGGGTTAAGTGCCTTTCTTAAGGGCACAGACAGATTTTTCACCTAGTCGGCTCGGGGATTAGAACCAGCAACCTTTCGGTTACTGGCACAACGCTCTTACCCACTAAGCTACCTGCCTACACTTGATGTGTAGTGTCAGTGTTTGTTGCTGGCATGTCATGCCTAAATTTGCTAATCTTGCCAATGAAAAAATCATTAAAGTAGTTGGCAATATCAGCGGGATTTGTGATTAAAGCCATCTGATTCAATGAATGATGGAGCTGAGTTAGCCTTTTTGCCCAAAATATCATTTAAGGTGCTCCAAAGCTTTTTACTGTCATTCTTTGTCATTTATCCTTGTTTCATAGTGTAGTTTCTTCTTCTTTTTATTCAGTTTAGTCACATGATTTCTCAAATTTGCAGTACATTTGCCAATCGGTTGTACAGCCAGACCTATTTGCCATCTCTTTTGCCTCATCCCTCTCAACCATAAACATGTTCAATTCCTCATCAATCCACAGGGATTTAACATTTTTTATAGTCATTTTCTTCATGGGGTGCGTTCTTATTAGTAACTGGGATAAGCAATTTCATAAATGTGTCAAGTGCAACGTCTGTTTACTCCTACCACGGACCAACAAATATTCTTTACATCAACAACATAGGAATCACTACAAAACGTATTGCATGACCTCTTATATACTATATTAGGCCCAGTCTTTGGAACTTTGGTTTTCCTAGATATGGCTACTATATTGCGATGACTGCGTCTGATGGCTCTGGATACTGCTTTCAAGCACATTTCTGCAGCATTAGTAAAGATGTGATCAACACATGTACAGTATCAGTCAAAAGTTTGGACACACCTACTCATTCAAGGTTTTTTCTTTATTTGTTCTATTTTTTACATTGTAGAATAATAATGAAGACATACAAACAATGAAATAACACATATGGAATCATGTAGTAAACAAAAAAAAGTGTTAAACAAATCAAAATATATTTTATATTTGAGATTATTCAAATAGCTACCCTTTGCCTTGATAGCTTTGCACACTCTTGGCATTCTCTCAACCAGCTTCACTTGGAATGCTTTTCCAACAGTCTTGAAGGAGTTCCCACATATGCTGAGCACTTGTTGGCTGCTTTTTCTTCAATCATTGTGGAGGCCAGGTCATCTGATGCATCTGATGCAGCACTCCATCACTCTCCTTCTTGGTAAAATAGCCCTTACACAGCCTGGAGGTGTGTTGGGTCATTGTCCTGTTGAAAAACAAATGATAGTCCCACTATGCCCAAACCAGATGGGATGGCGTATTGCTGCAGAATGATGTGGTAGCCATGCTGGTTAAGTGTGCCTTGAATTCTAAATAAATCAGAGACAGTGTCACCAGCAAAGCACCCCCACAACATAACACCTCCTCCTCCATGCTTAATGGGGGGAAATACACATGCAGAGATCATTCGTTCAGCCACACCGCGTCTCACAAAGACACGGCAGTTGGAACCAAAACTCTCCAATTTGGACTCCTGACGAAAGGACAAATTTCCACCGGTCTAATGTCCAATGCTCGTGTTTCTTGGCCCAAGCACAGTGGCGGCTCCTGAAAAAATTCTCAGGAGGGGCAATTTTTCTGATGATTTAGGTGACCTACACACATTTTAAAAAAGATATGTCCAGCAACAACATGAAGACAGGGGCAGCATATAAGTCAATACCAGAAGCATTTATTGACTGATCTGGGGAGATGGATTCCAGTTTCTGTGACAGATTATAAATAATCTCTGATGCCTTTGTTATATTAGCTTTTGGTTGAATGTACTGTCGTAGTAAATATATAATGTTATAGCTTGGTCTGACTAAAATCTTGTGCATGACCCATTTTGTGTTGGGCGTTTGTTTTCAATCAATGCTGTTCCTATCCTATAACAATGGACAAAAGAGTCCTATCTTGTCAGCCTTGTCAGCAGGTGGCCAAGGACAACACCCACGCCATAGGTCTCTCAGTTCTTCCAACTCACGAGTTCTTGCTCTGAGGACACACACACACACACACACACACACACACACACACACACACATCATCACTGATAACACACACACACACACACATCATCACTGTTAAACACACACACACACAAAAATCCCCTCTCTTTAGGCTGAACATTTGAAGACAGAGAACCCGACTCAGAGCCAATGCAACAGTGGAGGGGACCTCGCCCAACTCATCAGGACCAATCAGAAGATCAGAACTACTAGATTCAACCTACATCATTTATTGTATAAAATGTCTGCACACAATGTTTTCGGGGCTCTCTTCAGATAGCTCCCTAAGAGTTTGACGAACGAGTCCGTGCACGCGATTCCAGATATCTTTACCTCTGAATAAACTGCCTTTATTATACCATATCCACCCTGTCCAAAGTCTCTACTTGGTCTCAGTTCTCCAGTAAACTTGTGATTATCAACAGTACACAACGGTAACAAACAATTGGGGGAACTCACAGGGCAGATAGTAAGGTCGCAGTGACACAGAAAGCAGTTCAATGTCGGGGGTACAGAGTCGCTCTCTTACCAGGATCGATTTTCCCTGTGACTGTCAGATCGCGGTCCGCTCTGACCAGGGTGAAGCCGGCCGGCTCCACTTCTCTGTCCGGGACTCTGTCATCCAGCCAAGTCTCCCAGCTGTATTGGATTCCGCTGCCAGCAGCGTTTTCATTATTTAGTCCGTTCGTAGCGGGTATGTACACGATCAACAAGATCAGTCCAAAACCCACCACTGGAAATCCATGGTTGGCAGAATGTTTGTAAACTAAGTGTACAAATTAAAAACATAAAATAACGCCACTAAGTGTACAAATTAAAAACATAAGATAACGCCACACTGCAGGTCGCAACAGAGACGCTGCTAGCCGCTATTTTCTTAGTTACGTTCATGGTTACGTCACGTATGACGAAAGCGCGTAAGTGCAAGCCCACAGACACCCATAGAGATTGTATTGAAAGCTTTGAAATTTGAAAAAAATAGATTTTACATGGGAGTCTATGACAGACTTCTGGGCGATTTTCAACATGACTGAAATCACCCCAAAAACGGGAGGGGCCATTTGAAGCACGACTTTAGCCTGATTTGACATTTAGTGGCAGTCAGATCAGATTAGAACACTGATAACTACTGTTGCCGTGATATAATTGATTAGAAAAAAAATCCCTTCCTTTTCCCGTTTGGCAGTGCGTCGCCCATATCGCCCTATTGAACACACCGCCCCTGCCCAAGCAGGTCTCTTCTTCTTATTGGTGTCCTTTAGTAGTGGTTTCTTTGCACATAGTCCCCTCTGAACAGTTCATGTTGAGATGTGTCTGTGACTTGAACTCTGTTAAGCATTTATTTGGGCTGCAATTTCTGAGGCTGGTAACTCTAATGAACTTATCCTCTGCAGGAGAGGTAACTCTGGGTCTTCCATTCCTGTGGTGGTCCTCATGAGAGCCAGTTTCATAATAGCGCTTGATGGTTTTTGCGACTGCACTTGAAGAAACTTTCAAAGTTCTTGACATTTTCCGTGTTGACTGACCTTCATGTCTTAAAGTAATGATGGACTGTCGTTTCTCTTTGCTTATTTGAGCTGTTCTTGCAATAATATGGACTTGGTCTTTTACCAAATAGGGCCATCTTCTGTATACCCCCCTCCCCCCCTTTTTTTGGTTACTACATGATTCCATATGTGCTATTTCATAGTTTTTATGTATTCACTATTATTCTACAATATAGAAAATAGTTTTAAAAAAATGTTTTACCTGGAATGAGTAGGTGTGTCCAAACTTTGGACTGGTACTGTATGTAACCCCTGGCTGTTATTGAGAAAGCCTAGGCCTATAGGCTATACTGTATATTTCTCTTTCATAATGTATTACATTTTTATATCCCCTGTCTACTGTATCCATGTGGAAGCTGTCTACTGTATCCATGTGGAATAGAGGAGTTTGGCGTATTAGGGCAGCACAGTATTTATTATCAGAGAATAAAAGATCAACACCAACCCTGATCCTTTGGTAATTTGTAAGCCGATCAAAACACAACGCAACCGGTCACGTGAGGTACCGCAAAGGAAGGATTGTGGTAACGCTCATTGACATTGTTGCAAACTATGGGGAATAACCAATCGCGGTGAGGCATTTATAGCACGCTTCAGACAACCAGGGTGAATGACTGTAGCCTATAGAAAATGTTGCAATCGTAAAACGTATTATATAATTTTAACCTGACACGATCACTTTATCTATTCTTGCCTAATATGTTGGCATGCATAACCTTTGTTTAACCAATTATAATATAATGTGATAGGCATATTGCACTGAATCATACAGTATAGGCATTGTCAAAAGCAGAATTAGGATAATATTGCCGTTATATCAACACTCGTCACTACCATTCAACAATTCTAAATCACTTTTGCACAGTAGGCATCAAGTCACTTGCCAGTGATGTTGCATAAAACGTTTGATAGGTCTATCATTTTTACCGAACACAATCAACGTTAACATACTGTAGATGCCTTCAATTGCCCATCTTACAGGCATGCCCAATTTAGGCATCTGTTTTTAACTGCGTGATATTGGACTGCAAAGGATAAATTAAAATAAGATGATTAGGTTAATTTAATAATCTAAATAAATATGTGATTATTTATTAGCATAGTGGTTCTAAGTATTTAGGCATATCGTGTGAAATAGGCCTCGTGAAATCATTGTCAAAAGCGCAGGGATAATGTTGCATGTAAGCCTATATTATTTATTGATTGATAATACAGAAATATCAAAACATTCTTTCAACAACTCCAAATCAATTGCCTGTCTATGCCGTGGGAACCACTGACTCGCTGCCTTTCTCTATTATCAAGACATCTGCTGGCAAACCTTAACTGGTTAGGCCAGCTCATGAGGTCTCCTAAATATCTGTTGACTAGGTGGGACTCTTATGACTAAAGAGGCTTCATGCATAGCTTTTATTTTTACCCATAAGAGTAGGAGTAAAATGTATATTCTCAGCACTTACAACCAATTTTCTACTCTGAGACACTTTGTGGATATGGCCCCTGGTATCTACCTGACTGCTGCAAATAATTTGCATTGGTAGCATATCAGTTTGTGGTTTAGAAAAATTAGGCCATTGATATTTCTTTGGACCTCTGAGAAATAAATGGAAGATGGAAGACAGCCCATGATCATCATAATTTGCCTGTATCATGCATTGTTACCTCATTGCACTGATGACCTGGGGTGACGTCCTCCTCAATCCAGAATGCTCTTTCTCAACGTCTCGTACTCGCCCTCTAGCTCACCCTTCTCCTCCTCCTTCCGCAGGGCTGAGTGTAGGAGCCGAACCTGCCCGTCAGAGCTGAGGTCTGGCGAGGACAGAGGGAGAGACACGATGCGGTCCCCCGCTGGGGTGTGTTCTGACAAGAGGCTCTCCCTCCCTCTCCCTCTGAGAAGATAGGAGGAGTATGAGGAGAGGGTGGGTGGGTGGGGTGGGCCAGGAAAAGTTAAAGCAAGGTAGTATAAGCATGAAAACTCTGAATTATTTTTTTTTACTAAGGAGTAACATACTCTACTACAAAAAAGATGTGCACCAACAGTAAACCACCTGCCAATGTTTTTTGGAGAAATGTCCTTTGTTTTCAGTGAAAAGTAAAAAATAAAATGTTAGCTACTTTGTGAAAGGCATTGGCTTTAGCTATTCATACCCAAAGAATCATAATATCTAAACAATTAAAACATAACATATGTATAATATCTATACAATTATTTCACTTTAATTAATGTTACTCTAATAGCATATATTGGTTATCCTTGTAGATGTGTTTTTTTCTACGGGGGCCAGCAGCCAAATTGCTTAAAAATGCATGACTCAATCCATTAGGGTGGTTCACAGTTTAATGGATTGGGTTGGGAAAGGGGATACCTAGTCAGTTGCACAACTTAATGCATTCAACTGAAATGTGTCTTCCGCATTTAACCCTTCTGAATCAGATAGGTACGGGGGGCTGCCTTAATCGACATCATCAGCGCCCAGGGAGCAATTGTTGTGGGGGTTAACTGCCTTGCTCAAAGGCAGAACGGCAGATTTTTTCCACCTTGCCGGCTCGGGGGTTTGGAACAATCTTTAGGTTACTGTCCCAAAGCTCTAATCACTAGGATTCCTGCCGCCCTACGAGAAGAAAAAAAAGTTGATTCAATTAGGAACTGCAGTAGCATTACATCTTTTGAAAGATAAGTGGACTGAACTCTTTCTATTCACATACTATATGTTGTAAGGTAGGCAAATTGACCAGCTGGCTACAGATATACAGTATCTCACAAAAGTGAGTACACCCCTCACATTTTTGTAAATATTTGAGTATATCTTTTCATGTGACAACACTGAAGAAATGACACTTTTCTACAATGTAAAGTAGTGAGTGTACAGCTTGTATAACAGCGTAAATTTGCTGTCCCCTCAAAATAACACAACACACAGCCATTAATGTCTAAACCGCTGGCAACAAAAGTGAGTACACCCCTAAGTGAAAATGTCCAAATTGGGCCCAAAGTGTCAATATTTTGTGTGGCCACCATCATTTTCCAGCACTGCCTTAACCCTCTTGGGCATGGAGTTCACCAGAGCTTCACAGGTTGCCACTGGAGTCCTCTTCCACTCCTCCATGACGACATCACGGAGCTGGTGGATGTTAGAGACCTTGCACTCCTCCACCTTCCGTTTGAGGATGCCCCAAAGATGCTCAATAGGGTTTAGGTCTGGAGACATGCTTGGCCAGTCCATCACCTTTACCCTCAGCTTTTTTAGCAAGGCAGTGGTCGTCTTGGAGGTGTGTTTGGGGTCGTTATCATGTTGGAATACTGCCCTGTGGCCCAGTCTCCGAAGGGAGGGGATCATGCTCTGCTTCAGTATGTCACAGTACATGTTGGCATTCATGGTTCCCTCAATGAACTGTAGCTCCCCAGTGCCGGCAGCACTCATGCAGCCCCAGACTATGACACTCCCACCACCATGCTTGACTGTAGGCAAGACACACTTGTCTTTGTACTCCTCACCTGGTTGCCGCCACACACGCTTGACACCATCTGAACCAAATAAGTTAATCTTGGTCTCATCAGATCACAGGACATGGTTCCAGTAATCCATGTCCTTAGCCTGCTTGTCTTCAGCAAACTGTTTGGGGGCTTTCTTCTGCATCATCTTTAGAAGAGGCTTCCTTCTGGGATGACAGCCATGCAGACCAATTTGATGCAGTGTGCGGCGTATGGTCTGAGCACTGACAGGCTGATCCCCCCACCCCTTCAACCGCTGCAGCACTCATACGTCTATTTCCCAAAGACAACCTCTGGATATGACGCTGAGCACGTGCACTCATCTTCTTTGGTTGACCATGGCAAGGCCTGTTCTGAGTGGAACCTGTCCTGTTAAACCGCTGTATGGTCTTGGCCACCGTGCTGCAGCTCAGTTTCAGGGTCTTGGCAATCTTCTTATAGCCTAGGCCTCTTTATGTAGAGCAACAATTCTTATTTTCAGATCCTCAGAGAGTTCTTTGCCATAAGGTGCCATGTTGAACTTCCAGTGACCAGTATGAGGAAGTGTGAGAGCGATGACACCAAATTTAACACACCTGCTCCCCATTCACACCTGAGACCTTGTAACACTAACGAGTCACATGACACCGGGGAGGGAAAATGGCTAATTGGGCCCAATTTGGACATTTTCACATAGGGGTGTACTCACTTTTGTTGCCAGCGGTTTAGACATTAATGGCTGTGTGTTGAGTTATTTTAAGGGGACAGCAAATGTACACTGTTATACAAGCGGTACACCCACTACTTTACATTATAGCAATGTGTCATTTCTTCAGTGTTGTCATATGAAAAGATATACTCAAATATTTACAAAAATGTGAGGGGTGTGCTCTTTTGTGAGATACTGTATCTTGAAACCAGCTCTTAAAACGACATTTGATCTAAATGTATTTTGTTGTTTTACTCTACATTTTCTCATAATTAGGCATAATAAGTAAAAACACATTGTATTTACAGCACACTAATCCATCACAGAATACAAAATGAACATTTTCCTTTTCAAATACAATTATTTCCTATTTATATACAGGGGTAGTAACGGATTGCATGTAATGTGTAGGCCTAATCAAGTTACAAAAATGAACAACAATTATTTAATTTTTACAGTAAATTACTGGCAGCACAGTAATTTACTGTAGATTTACAAGACCTTTACTGTGACACAAATGTACACTATATTACTGGAACACCTGACTACAGTAACATGCTGTATTTCTAGAATTTAAGGTGCATTACAGGAAGCACAGTGGTTAGTAAACTGTTGCAGATTTACAGTGCAGGTAGCTAGTGCCAACGGCAGGAAGTATTTCTGTTAAATGTGTTTGATGTAGGTATTTCAATACTTTCAATACCTATAGTATTTTGTCATTTGTATTTCACTGGCCCAAACTACAATTCATGTAGCCTATTGTGTAACAGTTTCATTAGAATACATGTATTTTCAAATACAAATATAGACTTGCAAGTAGCCCGCTTAACTACAACATTCTCTGTAACGGTAACATAATATTTTGACTTGCGATGACTGTGGAGTATTCTTGTTTACCTTAGTTTAATACACTGACTGTAAGTCACTCTGGATAAGAGCGTCTGCTAAATGACCAAAATGTAAATGTAAAAATGAAAATGTGTAAAGCACATTGCTGGGCATTATTCTAATTACCTCTGCCCACAAACAAGGCCAAATTTGATCAAAATACAAATAGTTTGAAGGCGGAGCTCTTTCGAATAACACCCAGCAGTGTGCTTTACAAATGCTAATTTTTAACATTTACATTTTGGCAATTTAGCAGACGCTCTTGTCCAGAGCGACTTACAGTCAGTGCATTAATCTAAGGTTGATTAAAAAAACACATATCACAGTCATAGCAAGTAAAACGTTTCTGTAACTGTTACTGGGAATGTTGTTGTAGTTAAGGATACATTGCTCTTCAAAATATCCTGTATTTGTAACAAGATACTTTTTGGATGTATCTTTTCCCATCTCTGGCTGGTGCAAAGTACGTCACTGTAATATTTACAGTAACTTGCCACCAGCTTCCTGTAAGTTACTGTAAAATGCAGAGCAATGCTGTGCAATTAGCTTACTATACCATAAGAAAGTAAATGCCACTGTAATCATGTTGGTATTTACAGTATTTACTATAATTACATGGGATTAGTGCAAACAGGTTGGCTGCTAGGTATTTGTACATTACAGCATATTTATGAATATTTTGTGTCGTATATCACTTCCTTAGGCCTAACCAAATGTTTCCAAACTGGCTGTAATTAAAGGACACGGCTTAATATTCAACCAGTAGAGGTTTAAGACCCACTGACACTCTATACTGTTCCCTTTGTATACATTACATTTTTAGGGCACTACTACGACATTTCAGTTCAATTAGTACAGCATTCTTACTAACGGGTGCAACAAATATAGCCACTTACAAGGCACACCTCAAAATATGTTAATGAGACAGCAATTCTTTCCCCGCCCACAACATTTTTCCACAATGCGTCATCATTTACAGAACGCTGCAGTAAATATACAGCAAAACAGTACTTTATTGTTAAATTGTATTGTAATAAAATTACAGCAATTGCTAACAGTGAATATGTAATTATATATTACAGCATACCAATGAATATTTTGTGTTTTATATCACTTGCACTTGTAGAGGCCTTAACAAAGGCTTCTAAATTGGCAGTGACTACAGGGCAAAACAGATCAAAACGACATGGCTAAACACTAAACCATTAAAGGTCATTTTATTTGGTTATTCCAAAATTCATTACAGTTTAAAATGTTCAACAAGTTCAAATTCAATCCATCATTACTTTAAAATTCCAAATAATAAAAAATTCACACAATAAGTCATCAATTCAAATGAGGCAAAAACAAATGGTCATCCAATCAAATAAAAACAAAACAGAAGCAATCAATTAATACAAAAATTATCCGAAAAATCTTTCAGTCCATTCAGTCAGTCAATCAGTCAGTCATTCAGACATTCAGTCAGTCAGTCAGTCCACAATGTGTCTGTGTCTTTTGTTGGGGGAGGGGAAGGGGTGGGGCCTGGGCTGGCAGTTGCTGAAAGGAATTTTCAGTTGTGGTTGTTCGGTGCTGTGTCCAGATTTGGTGCTGGTGTTGTGGCTTGGACCGGGAAAACCTGGGTTGGTGCTGGTGTTGGTGCCAGGACTGGAAGTCGTGCTGGGACTGGGACTGGAGGCCACAGGTTGGTGCTGGGTCTGGTGCTGGGAACCGGGAAAAAAAACAGGAACCGGGAACTGGGGCTGCTGCAGGTGCTGGGTCGGGATCTGGGTCTGTAGAGGGGAGGAAGGACAACCTGAGGAGCAACCAGACACACAAAGGAGGCCTGTTCGCTCCGGGTGAAGGTGTGATCTTTGGTCCCTCCTCCGCGCATCGTCTGGTGGTCTGATGCTAAAAATAGTACTCCCACAAACCTGCTATTATCCACAGCATTGAGCCACTGGTAAGTCATGTCAACCAATGCAGTGGTAGTGGAATGGTTTTTGAGATACGCATGCTGATTGGCTGTGTTCAGATCATTATTTTCCATGTACTCCCATATTTCCCTACTCACAATACCCTCCAATATCTTACTGAGTGAAGGGAGTAGACTGATTGCTCAACTATTGGCAGGAGTAAGGGGTTCTTTGCTGTCTTCATGGATTAGACACAGTTTATCATGCTTCCACACATTGCCCCTTTTCCAGTGACCAATTAAATATGTATTTCAGTGGAGCTGCAATCTGGGGAGCAGCATAGCGAAGTAAATAATTGTCCATAAGATCATAACGTGTAGATTTACCATTGGGTAATGACTTCAATATGACTTTCTCTTGACCACAATCCTTACGGGTTTCTTTGGGACCTTGGTATTCATGGTTATGGTCACAATATTATGGTCTGTCCAGCCCACTGGCATTGATCTGGCCTTTAAGCATTACAATGCTATATTACAGAAGATCAGATCAATGCACGTGTATGAACGGTGACCCAACTTAGTTGATGATCTAGTAGTGTCATTAACCATTTGTTTCCAACCACAGCTCTCAATAATTGAGTTATATTTGAATTATTCTGATCCTTCAAATTTATATTAAAATCACCCAAGATAAATACATCTCTGTTACTATCTGTGGCCTGGTCAAACCTAGTGCATAAGTCATCCAGATAAGACACCTTAGAGCTAGGAGGTCTGTACATACATCCTACCAATATGGGAGCCTGGTGAGGCAGATGTACTTGAGGCTATAGTGCCTCTACTTGACATAAATTAAGGTCATTCCTCCTCTTGAAAGGTATATGATTCTGAATGTGCAATGCTACACCACCACCATTCCTATTCCTGTCTCAATTGTTTTGTAGGTTATTTTGTGTGATTATTTTACCCCCTTTTTTCTCCCCAATTTCGTGGTATCCAATTGGTAGTTACAGTCTTGTACCATCGCTGCAACTCCGGTACGGACTTGGGAGAGGCGAAGGTTGAGAGTGCGTCCTCCGAAACACAACCCAGCCGAGCCACACTGCTTCTTGACGCAATGCCTGCTTAACCCAGAAGCCAGCCGCACCAATGTGTCGGAGGAAACACCGTACACCTGGCGACCGTGTCAGCGTGCACTGCGCCTGCTCACCACAGGAGTCGCTAGTGCGCGATGGGACAAGAATATCCCTGCCGGCCAAACCCTCCCCTAACCTGGACGACGCAGGGCCAATTGTGTGCCGCCCCATGGGTCTACCAGTCAGGATGCATCCAAATGCATTTCGGTTCAAGCTAAAAATGTATATTATTTATGTTTGTATTTGTATTTATATTTATTATGGATCCCCATTAGCTGCTGCCAAGTCAGCAGCTTCTCTTCCTGGGGTCCAGCAAAATTAAGGCAGTTCATACAATTTTAAAAACATTACAATTCATTCACAGATTACACAACACACTGTGTGCCCTTAGGACCATACTCCACCACTACCACATACAGTACAAAATCCATGTGTACAAGTGTGTATAGTGTGTATGTTATTGTGTCTGTGTGCATTTGTCTGTGCCGATGTTTGTGTTGCTTCATAGTCCCCACTGTTCCATAAGGTGTATTTTTATCAGTTTTTTCAATCTAATTTTACTACTTGCATCAGTTACTTGATGTGGAATTGAGTTCCATGTAGTCATGGCTCTATGTAGTACTGTGCACCTCCCATAGTCTGTTCTGGACTTGGGGACTGTGAAGAGACCTCTGGTGGCATGTCTTGTGGGGTATGCATGGGTGTCTGAGCTGTGCGCTAGTCGTTTAAACAGACAGCTTGGTGCTTTCAACATGTTAATACCTCTCACAAATACAAGTAGTGATGAAGTCAATCTCTCCTCCACTTTGAGCCAGGAGAGATTTACATGCATATTATTAATATTAGCTCTCTGTGTACATCCACGGGCCAGCCGTGCTGCCCTGTTCTGAGCCAATTGCAATTTTCCTAAGTCCTTTGTGGCACCTGACCACACGACTGAACAGTAGTCCAGGTGTGACAAAACTAGAGCCTGTAGGACCTGCCTTGTTGATAGTGCTGTTAAGAAGGTAGAGCAGCGCTTTATTATGGACATACTTATCCCCATCTTAGCTACTGTTGTATCAATATGTTTTGACCATGACAGTTTACAATCCAGGGTTACTCCAAGCAGTTTAGTCACCTCAAATTGCTCAATTTCCAAATTATTTATTACAATATTTAGTTGAGGTTTATGGTTTAGTGAATGATTTGTCCCAAATACAATGCTTTTAGTTTTAGAAATATTTAGGACTAACTTATTCCTTGCCAACCACTCTGAAACTAACTGCAACTCTTTGTTAAGCGTTGCAGTCATTTCAGTCGCTGCAGTAGCTGACATGTATAGTGTTAAGTCATCCGCATACATAGACACTCTGGCTTTACTCAAAGAGAGTGGCATGTCATTAGTAAAGATTGAAAAAAGTAATGGGCCTAGACAGCTGCCCTGGGGAATTTCTGATACTACCTGGATTATGTTGGAGAGGCTTCCATTAAAGAACGCCCTCTGTGTTCTGTTAGACAGGTAACTCTGTATCCACAATATAGCAGGGGGAGTAAAGCCATAACACATACGTTTTTCCAGCAGCAGACTATGATCGATAATGTCAAAAGCCGCACTGAAGTCTAACAAAACAGCCCCCACAATCTTATCATCAAGTTCTCTCAGCCAATCATCAGTCATTTGTGTAAGTTCTGTGCTTGTTGAATGTCCTTCTCTATAAGCATGCTGAAAGATTGTTGTCAATTTGTTTACTGTAAAATAGCATTGTATCTGGTCAAACACCATTTTGTCCAATAGTTTACTAAGGGTTGGTAACAGGCTGATTGGTCAGTTATTTGAGCCAGTAAAGGGGGCTTTACTATTCTTAGGTAGCGGAATGACTTTTGCTTCCCTCCAAGCCTGGGGGCACACACATTCTAGTAGGCTTAAATTGAAAATATGGCAAATAGAAGTGGCAATATCGTCCACTTTTATCCTCAGTAATTTTCCATCCAAGTTGTCAGACCCCAGTGGCTTGTCAATCATTTTTTCACCTCTTCCACACTCACTTTACGGAATTCAAAATTACAATGCTTGTCTTTCATAATTTGGTCAGATATACTTGGATGTGTAGTGTCAGCAATTGTTGCTGGCATGTCATGCCTAAGTTTTCTAATCTTGTCAATGAAAAAATCATTAAAGTAGTTGGCAATATCAGTTGGTTTTGTGATGAATGAGCCATCTGATTCAATGAATGATGGAGCTGAGTTTGCCTTTTTTCCAAAAATGTCATTTTACGTGCTCCAAAGCTTTTTACTATCATTCGTTGTGTCATTTATCTTTGTTTCATAGTGTAGTTTCTTCTTTTTATTCAGTTTAGTCCCATTATTTCTCAATTTGCAATACGTTTGCCAATCGGTTGTGCAGCCAGACTTATTTGCCATTCCTTTTGACTCATCCCTCTCAACCATACAATTTTTCTATTCCTCATCAATCCACGGGAATTTAACAGTTTTTACAGTCATTTTCCTAATGGGTGCATGCTTACTAGTAACTGGGATAAGCAATTTTATTAATGTGTCAAGTGCAGTGTCTGTTTGCTCCTCATCACACACCACAGACCAACATATATTCTTTACATCAACAACATAGGAATCACTACAAAACGTATTGTATGACCTCTTATACACAATATTAGGCCCAGCCTTTGGAACTTTGGTTTTCATAGATATGGCTACTATATTGTGATCACTACATCCAATGCTCTGCAGCATTAGCAAAGATATGATCATTACATAATGATTATTTAATTCCTGTACTATTTGTAGCTACCCTGGTAGGTTGACTGATAACTTGAACCAGGTTGCAGACACTGGTTACAGTTTGAAGCTTTCTCTTGAGTGGGCAGCCTGATGAAAGCCAGTCAATATTTAAATCACACAGAAAGTATACCTCTCTATTGATGTCACATACATTTTCAAGCATTTCACACGTTATCCAGATACTGACTGTTAGCACTTGGTGGTCTATAGAAGCTTCCCACCAGAATGGGCTTTAAGTGAGGCAGATGAACCTGTAGCCATATTACTTCAACAGGATTTAACATGAGATCCTCTCTAGGAATGTGGTTCTGAATATAAACAGCAACATCTCCACCATTGGCATTTTTATATTTTTTGTAAATGTTATAACCTTGTATTGCTTCCACTGTATCATCAAAGGTATTATCTAAGTGAGTTTCAGAGATTGTCAGATAATGAATGTCATCTGTTACTAGCAAATTATTGATTTCATGAACCTTGTTTCTTAAGCTACTGTGACGAGGTGTGAATGAAGGAGTCAGGCGCAGGAGATAAAACACTGAAGTCCAGAGTTTAATCCGTTTACATAAATAAAACGCACCCAGTGTCAAAACAAAATTATCACAAGGGAAATATTCCACCTTGGCAATAACAAATGGAAGAGTAGCTCAACTGAGCTACTCGCTCTCACAATGAAACAATCACTCACAAAGACAAGGGGAACAGAGGGAACATTTATACACATACTGTACTAATTAGGGGAATGAGCACCAGGTGTGTGTGATTTACAAGACAAGACATGACAAGTGGAGTGATGAGAATGGGATCGGCAGTAGCTAGTAAGCCGGTGACGACAAACGCCGAAACCTGCCCGAACAAGGAGGGGAGGCAGCCTCGGCGGAAGTCGTGACAGCTACATATGTTAACGTGGGCTATTTTGAGCACTTTTCTTCTGGGATGCTTACTTGTTTTCATTGCTTTACTGGGAAGCTTAGCAGCAGTAGATGTGCTCATGTTCTTTATGTTAGTGCAGGGTGAGCTGCACACAGTGGACTTCCTCCTAGGACACACTGGCTCAGTGCTAACAGTATAAATCTGGTTATTAGGCACATAATTACTGCATACAATAGCTGTAGGATCAGCAGAGGCATTCCGGGCAGTTAGAGGGACATACATTAGGTTACTTATATTGTGTCTACTGACACCCCTGGTGTAATGTACATTTGCTGAAGAATTATGACAACTCTGCGTCACAATTGTAGGGATTAGCTGAGCTGGGCTTGGGTCATTGATAAGTTATTGTCTCAACGCAGCCTTATAATGCTGTGAAAGTATCCAGGAACCCAAATGATTTGGGTGGATCCCATCCTCCTTATAAAACGTGTTTTGTTTCCAAAAGGTATCCTAATTGTCAACAAAAGTTACACCCATTGAGCTGCAAAAATCACGTAGCCGGTTGTGAAGAGCAAGAATCCTGCTAAAGCGTTCAATGCCAAGATTCAGAGAGGGCACAGGGCCAGATATGATGGGGTTTTTGTTAGTGTCTAGCAGAGAGTCAATCAGCTCTTTAAAATCCAGTTTCAACTGTTCAGAGCTGCCCTTCATAATGTCATGAAAACCCACATGGACTATGATAGAATCGATTTCCATGTCCTGACATAGTACATTCGGGAGCAGCTTAGTAAGGTCTTTTACTCGAGCTCTGGGATAAGACATTGTTTTTGCATCATGAACGGTCACATTTCTTACCATGGAGCTGCCCAAAATCACGGCTGGCGAGAAGGACGAGGAAATCCGCCCACTCCCACGCTTCACAGGATTCGGAGAACACTTTATGGACGGGCGAGAGGCAGGATAACTTGAGCCCATTGCTTCCGGTGCAGGCCTCCGACAGATGGAGAAGCCCCACTCAATCCAGAGCAGGGACGGAAGGTTGCCGACGTCGACATCGTAGTGGTAGGCACTGCGGCCGCAGACACAGGCACCACCATGCAACAAAGTTGCAGGAAGATCAGGCTCCAGGACGGCGAAAATATTCGTTGTTTGTATCCGCTCTGGGCCTCTCTTTGGAAGTGTAGACTGCTTTGCGGAAGATCGCTTGGCTTCCACGGCTCGTGACATGCGACCATCGTTGATTGCCTTTCTCCTCATGCTGTGCTCCTTCGACTCCGCTATCATATGGGGGAGCTCCGGGCAACACCGGCCAGTCGGATAATGACAAACGACAAGGTGGAGATTTTACATTTACATCATTTACATTTTTTAAAATGTTTTAGTCATTTAGCAGACACTCTTATCCAGAGCGACTTACATTATCTATTATTCATACTGGTCCCCCGTGGGAATTGAACCCACAACCCTAGCGTTGCAAACGCCATGCTCTACCAACTGAGCTACATCCCTGCCGGCCATTCCCTCCCCTACCCTGGACGACGCTGGGCCAATTGTGAGCCGCCCCATGGGTCTCCAGATCGCAGCCGGCTACGACAGATCCTGGATTTAGACACTCTTATCCAGAGCGACTTACATTATCTATTTTTCATACTGGCCCCCCGTGGGAATCGAACCCACAACCCTAGCGTTGCAAACGCCATGCTCTACCAACTGAGCTACATCCCTGCCGGCCATTCCCTCCCCTACCCTGGACGACGCTGGGCCAATTGTGAGCCGCCCCATGGGTCTCCCGGTCGCAGCCGGCTACGACAGAGCCTGGATTTAGACGCTCTTATCCAGAGCGACTTACAAATTGGTGCATTCAACTTATGATAGCCTTAAAGAGGTAGGGTTTCAAGTGTCTCCGGAAGGTGGTCAGTGACTCCACTGTCCTGGCGTCGTGGGGGAGCTTGTTCCACCATTGGGGTGCCAGAGCAGCAAATAGCTTTGATTGGGCTGAGCGGGAACTGTGCTTCCGTAGAGGTAGGGGAGCTAGCAGGCCAGAGGTGGATGAACGTAGTGCCCTCGTTTGGGTGTAGGGTCTGATCAGAGCCTGAAGGTAAGGAGGTGCCGTTCCCCTCACAGATCCGTAGGCAAGCACCATGGTCTTGTAGTAGATGCGAGCCTCAACTGGAAGCCAGTGGAGTGTGCGGAGGAGCGGGGTGACATGAGAGAACTTGGGAAGGTTGAACACCAGACGGGCTGCAGCGTTCTGGATAAGTTGAAGGGGTTTAATGGCACAGGCAGGGAGCCCAGCCAACAGCGAGTTGCAGTAATCCAGTCGGGAGATGACAAGTGGCTGGATTTGGACCTGTGTAAGGTAGGGTCGTACTCTGCGAATGTTGTAGAGCATGAACCTGCAGGATCGGGACACCGCTTTGATGTTAGCGGAGAACGACAGGGTATTGTCCAGGGTCACGCCAAGGTTCTTTGCACTCTGGGAGGAGGACACAATGGAGTTGTCAACCGTGATGGCAAGATCATGGAGCGGGCAGTCCTTCCCCGGGAAGAAGAGCAGCTCCGTCTTGCCGAGGTTCAGCTTGAGGTGGTGATCCGACATCCACACTGAAATGTCTGCCAGACATGCAGAGATGCGATTCGCCACCTGGTTATCAGAAGGGGGAAAGGAGAAAATTAATTGTGTGTCGTCTATGTAGCAATGATAGGAGAGACCATGTGAGGATATGACAGAGCCAAGTTACTTGGTGTATAGAGAGAATAGGAGAGGGCCTAGAACTGAGCCCTGGGGGACACCAGTGGTGAGAGCACGTGGTGCGGAGACAGATTCTCGCCACGCCACCTGGTAGAAGCGACCTGTCAGGTAGGACACAATCCAAGAGTGAGCAGTGCCAGAGATGCCCAACTCGGATAGGGTGGAGAGGAGGATCTGATGGTTCACAGTATCAGAGTCAGCGGATAGGTCTAGAAGGATAAGAGCAGAGGAGATAGAGTTAGCTTTAGCAGTGCGGAGAGCCTCCGTCACACAGAGAAGAGCAGTCTCAGTTGAATGACCAGTCTTGAAACCTGACTGGTTTGGATCAAGAAGCTAATTCTGAGAGAGATAGCAGGAGAGTTGGCTAGAGACGGCACGGTCAAGAGTTTTGGAGAGAAAAGAAGGAAGGGATACTGGTCTGTAGTTGATGACATCGGAGGGATCGAGTGTAGGTTTTTTGAGGAGGGTTGCAACTCTCGCTCTCTTGAAGACGGAAGGATGAGTTGATGAGCGAGGTGAGGTAAGGGAGAAGGTCTCCGGAAATGGTGTGGAGATGAGGAGGGCATAGGGTCAAGTGGGCAGGTTGTTGAGCGGCCGGCCATCACAAGTCGCAATATTTCATCTGGAGAGAGAGGGGAGAAAGAAGTCATAGCATATGGTAGGGCAGTGTGAGCAGGACCAGCGGTGTCATTTGACTTAATAAATGAGGATGGGATGTCATCAACCTTCTTTTCAAAATGGTTGATGAAGTCATCCACAGAGAGGGATGAGGGAGGGGGAGGAGGAAGGGGATTCAGCAGGGAGGAGAAGGTGGCACAGTGCTTCCTAGGGTTAGAGGCAGAGGCTTGAAATTTAGAGTGGTAGAAAGTGGCTTTAGCAGCGGAAACAGAGGAAGAGAATGTAGAGAGGAGGGAGTGAAAAAATGACAGGTCCACAGGGAGTCTAGTTTTCCTCCATTTCCACTCGGCTGCCCGGAGCCCTCTTCTGTGAGCTCGCAATGAGTCGTCAAGCCACGGACTAGGAGGGGAGGACCGAGCCAGCCGGGAGGATAGGGGACATAGAGTCAAAAGATGCAGAAAGGGAGGAGAGGAGGGTTGAGGAGGCAGAATCAGGAGATCGGAGGGAGAAGGATTTAGCAGAGGGAAGAGATGATAGGATGGAAGAGGAGAGAGTAGCGGGAGAGAGAGAGAGAGCGAAGGTTGCGACGGCACATTACCATCGGAGTAGGGGCAGAGTGAGTAGTGTTGGAGGAGAGCGAGAGAGAAAAGGATACAAAGTAGTGGTCGGAGACTTGGAGGGGAGTTGCAGTGAGATTAGTAGAAGAACAGCATCTAGTAAAGATGAGGTCAAGCGTATTGCCTGCCTTGTGAGTAGGGGGGACAGTGAGAGGGTGAGGTCAAAAGAGGAAAGGAGTGGAAAGAAGGAGGCAGAGAGAAATGAGCAAAGGCCGACGTAGGGAGGTTAAAGTCACCCAGAACTGTGAGGGGTGAGCCATCCTCAGGAAAGGAACTTATCAAGGCATCAAGATCATTGATGAACTCTACAAGGGAACCTGGAAGGCGATAAATGACAAGGATGTTAAGCTTGAATGGGCTAGTGACTGTGACAGCATGGAATTCAAATGAGGAGATAGACAGATGGGTCAGGGGAAAAAGAGAGAATGTCCACTTGGGTGAGATGAGGATTCCTGTGCCACCACCGCGCTGACCAGATGCTCTCGGGGTATGCGAGAACACATGGTCAGACGAGGAAAGAGTAGGAGTAGCAGTGTTTTCTGTGGTAATCCATGTTTCCGTCAGCGCCAAAAGGTCGAGGGACTGGAGGGTAGCATA
This sequence comes from Coregonus lavaretus, assembly GCF_964263955.1. Classification (NCBI taxonomy): domain Eukaryota; kingdom Metazoa; phylum Chordata; class Actinopteri; order Salmoniformes; family Salmonidae; genus Coregonus; species Coregonus lavaretus. Next base: position 30,090,316 of record NC_140026.1, read on the forward strand.
GGCTGAGATGAACTCTGCCTTGTTGGCCGCAGAACGGCAGTTCCAGAGGCTTCACTGAAACACTAAAATGTAACTCTCCTAACTTCCACTTTAGAAATTATAATTGTTGTAAACTACAGCGGTTCAATGTTTTCTAGGAATAGACTCTAACTTAGTTTATTCAGCAAGCTAACTTGGTACAGTATTCTTCCGTGAAAACCATCCAGGGCATTGAATCCTATGACGCCATAGCCAACTAGCATGCCAGCCTCCAATAACACGGTTTAGCACCAATACTCGGTTACAACAAACCAGTGTGTTAACACGCCAAACAGATCATTCGTGTCCGTGTCTAACATTGTGTAAAGTTTTGGGTTAGTTTTGACAGTTTGAGTGAGTATGTCGTCAACTTATTCAGCCAGTTAGTTAGCTAGAATAGTTAGCATACTAGCTAGCCATTGCTCTCTGCCAACTAACCACCCCTCCTCCAACGGCACGAAACACACAGAGAGAGCCAAGCTAACGTTAACTAGTCACCCATGTCCCGAATTCCCTTGAATGACTCTTGTTACCAGTATGTAAAAACAAAACAAAAATAAATGTATGTTATAACTTACCCTTAGTAGCTTCTGTTAGCCAGTTAAGTGCAAAGCTAGCCACTGAATCGATTCAGCCAGTTCGCGTCTGTCCCAACGGAGAGAAAGTGTCTACAAATATTAAAGCTAGGTCGTTCCAGCTATTGTTTAGTTAGCTATCCAGGTAGCAACAAGCTAGCTACATTTCGAGTACAGTAGCTACTAACTACCAAACGTTAACGCTTCAGTTAATGAGGTTAGAAAACAGCTGAATGGTAGGTAGCTAGCTAGCATAATTACAGGTACTCTTAAGCGAGAAATAACATTGGAGATGCATCCAACAAGTGCGAACGCCGTCCAGCCACCGGCGTAGAAATATTTTACATTCCACTCCATGTTTTCCCCAGTTTCTTACAGTAAATTATTGTCAGCACAGTAACCAGCAAATTACTGTAAAATGTCAGGAAAAGGTTTTTAGATTCCAAAAATACAGTATGGTACTGTATTCTGTGGTGTGGTACTGAATTACAGTAAATTATAGCTGCCTCACAGGCTGGTGTATAATTAAAGTCTCTTCGCAGGCTGGTAAGGATAACTATGTGCCTCGCAGGCTAGTGTATAATAAAAGGCTCCTTGTAGGCTTGTGTATATTAAAGCTCCTTGCAGGCTGGTATATCATTAAAGGCTCCTCACAGGCTGGTAAGGATAAATAGCTGCCTCACAGGCTGGTGTATAATTAAAGGCTCCTCGCAGGCTTGTGTATAATTAAAGGCTCCTCGCAGGCTGGTCAATGTAAATAGGGGCCTCACAGGCTAGTGTATAATTAAAGGCTCCTCACAGGCTGGTCAATGTAAATAGGGGCCTCGAAGGCTAGTGTATAACAAAGGCTCTTTGCAGGCTGGTCAAATAAAATAAAATTGTATTGGTCACATGCACCGAATACAACAGGTGTAGACTTACAGTGAAATGCTAACTTACGAGCCCATTCCCAACAGTGCGGAGTTAAAAGGTAAGACAAAAATTAGCTAAGTAAAAAAGGAAATAGTAACACAATAAAAACAATAATGAGGCTATATACAAGGAGTACCAGTACCGAGTCAATGTGCAGGGGTACGAGATAGTTGAGGTAATTTAAGTAATACAGTATGTACATGTGGGTAGGGGTAAAAGTGACTAGGCAATCAGGATATATAATAAACAGAGTAGGAGCAGTTTGTGTGTGAAGTGTGAAAGTGTGTGTGTGTGTGGCATCAATATGCATGTGTGTGTTTGGTGTGTGTGAGCATATATAGTGTGTGTGTGTGTGTGTGTTGGAATGTCTGTGTAGTATGTGTGAGTGTGAGAGTAGAGTCTAGTGAGTGTGCATAGAGCCAGAGCAAAACAATTCAGATTTTTAAAAATAATAATAAAGGGAGTCAATGTAAATTGCCGCAGCTACTCTACTCTATTGTTGATTGTTTTGAATACCAGGACAGAAATAATGTACCTCATACTGTACTTATGTTGAAAAGCCAGGTCTAAGAAATCTCTTGGCAGGGGTTAGAGAGGATGATCCCCCCTACAGTCACAGCAAACCATAGCAGCAAACAGTATATCTAACATCATTCCTAATATTGGTTTGACATCGCTCCTAATATCACTCCTATTGGTTTGATATCACTCACAATGTCATTGGCTCTATACATAGCTAACTACATAATATTGTTGTGAGCCTCTTTACGGAATCCTGGAGTTGGTACTACCTGGCACTGTGTTATGCATTGTCACATAAAACATGATAGCCCTGGCCTATTTCTGCACGATGATAGCCTTTTGGTATTACGTTGTATATGATGATGAGATGATTACGATAACAACTAGTCTGGTTATACAAGTCAACTTTACTTGAAATATGCAGACAGACTTTAGACTATAAAAAATATGGACAAAGCCATCGATGACATCACCCCATTGTTTCCTATGTGAACGCTCAGTGGCACATTTGAAGACCAGGAAGTGTCGTTGATGCACGTCGCCCATTGAATTATTAATGTTATTATTCATTAGTTTTGGGCAAGAGAAGATATGTCCAACACAAGCCATGAATAGCTTACCTTGATAAATGGCTACAAGCACTAACTTCTCATTTTCGTATGTATCGTTGTGATTGCGTTGACAGACAATTCAAAATCTGCATAAACAATTACCTTTCGTATCGCTAGAGTGATTGCGCGTGATATCCTCTCCCCAACTGGTAGTGGCACAGTCTGAGTAGTGTGTGCAGGTTTTAAAAGTGATAGGTGCTGGAGATGGGGGTGTGAGCAGGTGGGTCTGGGCAGTGGGGATGTTGTGGATGTTTGTGTGCATCTGCATGTTGTCGTTTGTATGCGTATGTTTTGTATTGTTAAAAAAATATATACAGTACCAGTCAAAAGGTTGAACACACCTACTCATTCAAGGGTTTTTCTTTATTTTTTACATTGTAGAATAATAGTGAAGACATCAAAACTATGAAATAACACATATGGAATCATGTAGTAACCAAAAGTGTTAAACAAATCAAAATATATTTCAAAGTAGCCAACCTGTGCCTTGATGACAGCTTTGCACACTCTTGGCATTCTCTCAACCAGCTTCATAAAGTAGTCACCTGGAATGCATTTCAATTAACAGGTGTGCCTTGTTAAAAGTTAATTTGTGGAATTTCTTTCCTTCTTAATGCATTTGAGCCAATCAGTTGTGTTGTGACAAGGTAGGGGTGGTATATAGAAGATAGTCTTTTACCAAATAGTGCTAAGTCCATATTATGGCAAGAATGGCTCAAATAAGCAAAGAGAAACGACAGTCCATCATTACTTTAAGACATGAAGGTCAGTCAATACGGGACATTTCAAGAACTTTGAACGTTTCTTCAAGTGCAGTCGCAAAAACCATCAAGCGCTATGATGAAACTGGCTCTCATGAGGACCGCCACAGGAATTGAAGACCCAGAGTTACCTCTGCTGCAGAGGATAAGTTCTTTAGAGTTACCAGCCTCAGAAATTGCAGCCCAAATAAATGCTTCACAGAGTTAAAAAAAAAAGACACCTCAACATCAACTGTTCAGAGGGGACTGTGTGAATCAGGCCTTCATGGTCGAATTGCTGAAAAGAAACCATTACTAAAGGACACCAATAATAAGAAGAGACCTGCTTGGGCCAAGAAACACGAGCAATGGACATTAGACCGGTGGAAATCTGTCCTTTTTTTGGTTCCAACCGAAGTGTCTTTGTGAGACGCAGAGTAGGTGAACGGATGATCTCCGCATGTGTGGTTCCCACCGTAAAGCATGGAGGAGGTGGTGTTATGGTGTGGGGGTGCTTTTCTGGTGACACTGTCTGTGATTTATTTAGAATTCAAGGCACACTTAACCAGCATGGCTACCACAGCATTCTGCAGCGATACACCATCCCATCTGGTTTGGGCTTAGTGGGACTATAATTTGTTTTTCAACAGGACAATGACCCAACACACCTCCAGGCTGTGTACGGGCTATTTTACCAAGAAGGAGAGTGATGGAGTGCTACATCAGATGACCTGGCATCCACAATCCCCCAACCTCAACCCAATTGAGATGGTTTGGGATGAGTTGGACGGCAGAGTGAAGGAAAAGCGGCCAATAGTGCTCAGCATACGTGGGAACTCCTTCAAGACTGTTGGAAAAGCATTCCAGGTGAAGCTGGTTGAGAGAATGCCAAGAGTGTGCAAAGCTGTCATCAAGGCAAAGGGAGGCTATTTGAAGAATCTCAAATGTAAAATATATTTCGAATTTTTTAACACTTTTTTGGTTACTACATGATTCCGTGTGTTATTTCATAGTTTTGACGTCTTCACTATTATTCTACAATGTAAAAAATAGTAAAAATAAAGAAAAACCCTTGAATGAGTAGGTGTGTCAAAAATTTGACTGGTACTGTATGTTTAGGCTACTGTTAAAGCGCTCACATAGGCTACTTCTCTGCCAGAGCACATGAGATAACTAGTCCTACTGGTAAGTGCGGTCTAAGCGATTCCCTTTTGATATCATGTGACCTCCCTACATTGATTCTATTGATGGAAAGGCATTGTTTACCTCGTGTCGCACAAATTTAATTCAACATTTCATTCTAGCTCACAACCAAGGATGGCTTTGTATTCCCTCCAGCAGTGGTCAAATATAAATCCTATGGCTATGTAGCCTTGTGACACTATCCTACTGGACTTTGTGCTGGTCCCAACAAAATGATAATAGAGTACTATGGTATGTTGGAATCTCATTATCTTCCTGCAGATGGCAGTATTGAGTCACTCTTTCAGGTCATGAGTCAATATTGTCATCTGCAGGATTATAATGACACCCTGCAGGTCACGCCCAGTGCACTGATGGAATAAACTACCAAAAAGGAATAACCCATTTTTGTTTACTGTACTAATAGGATATAGTAAGATATCACATTCAAACTGATCCCGAACACACAAAGTAAATAGCCGCTGGTGTTATAGAGTCCAGGGAAAGTGGCAGTGTTCAGTGGTAATGTGCTGTACGTACGCTGTATGTTCTAATGAGGTCTTTTAGACCGAAAGCTGTCTGCTAAATGACTAAAATGTCAAATGTAATTGATTCTGTGTGCCAAGCCTCTTTCTTTGAAGTGAGCAGGGCGTACCAAATTTCATCTTATCAAATTGCTGCAATACAGTGGTGTAAAATAGCTGTGACATGATAATAACATGAGATTAGAGTATTAGCCTACATCAAATTACATCCAGATGGTTTGCTTGTTAAAACTGCACTGACGACAGACAATAGCAAAAACACACCTTTAGTAAAGTGTCAGAACATAAATCTCTCCATCCTCATATGCCTTTATCAAGAAGAACGTCCAATGCACAGAGATTCTTTTTAAATTAATAAAGAAAAGGAATTACCTCTTAACTGTTTGAGACTGCAATGACAACAGACACTAGCAAAAACACAACTTTACAAAAGTGTTGGAACAAACATGTCTTTACATGCTTGCATAACGTTATGAAGAAGAATGTCCACTGCACATAGAGGTTGTTATTAAATTAATTTAAAAAAGTGACTACCTCCTAACTATACTGGCATATTCAGACACAATCTTTCAACATTGACAGTGCTCGAAACCTGGATTTTAACAGTTTTCCTGGTTTAGCCTCCATCACTGTAACTTAATATGCATTCATATAGGATGTGCATTCATATAGGAAGAATAATAGTGCCAGTCAGCTAAATTATCAAAATGTTAAAGAAAATAGCCCACATGTAGGGCTTGTTGCTATGCCTGTGGGAGAGCAATGTCAAGTCATTACGCCAACAGAATGTTTAGTGCCAGGCATTGTCCATCAAGGACGTTGCAGAACTCACGGCGGAACGCTGTGTAGTTTATGTAGATACTTGGCACTTGCAGGAGTGGCCCACTAGTATGGGCCACAGGGCCTCTCTGAAGTCCCTTCAGGTCCATGAATTCAACAAGGATCTTGTTGACACACCACATCTGAGCCAGTGACAAAGTGCAACATTTTTGTCAGCCTCTCACTGTCCAGTGATCTGACATACAGCTTCAGAAACTGCATAAAGCGATTTTGAGCTGCATCTTTTACGTTAGCAGAGAGTAAGTCGACCACATTCTTGTTGGTGGGCTTTTTCACTGCATACATGTGTTGTATGTCAGCTACACTTGAAAGAGTGGTCTTCATGGTGGTTCGGGCTGTGGTGGCCATCATGTCCAGGGCACACTTGGGTTCTTGGATCAGCTGCTTATGGGCCACCTAGAGTATGGCTTCTTTCATGTTTCACTCAGTTGGGATGGAATGGCTGCCCATTCTCGAAAGAACATCTAGCAGTTAATCTTCATCATACACAGCAGCAGAAATGGTGTCTCTCTCAAAGTGAGTGAAGCACCTTTTGAAAAAAGAGCATTACGATTTTGAAAGCCATAACAATGAAGGAACATAAGCATTATAGAACTGAACAAGAGGTGTATTGTTACTTTTCAGGTTGTATGGTTGAATGTAGGGATGAAAGGATGTGTATGGGGGGGGGGGGGGGGGACTCCATCATCTCTGGAGTTACATGAGCCTTTCCATGTATGAGAGCTACCATGAAAGACAGATGAACGGGGAAGTAGATGACTTCAAGGAATCCTTTCACTAGTATGAGGCCAACAGCTTCCCACTGCTCACGTCCATTGTCAGGACACAGCGATGGAACTTTATCTATCTAGCCCTCTGAACAGTTCTGCAAACAGGCTGCAAATGCATCTCTGGTGACGCCTGATGCATCCACTCCGCTCTGGTCAATAAACCTCACCACCAGAAGACTGTTCACTAGTTTTGGATTTTGGAATTCATTAAGTTTGTCTTTCAGTATGTTGACCATTCGTCATTTCAGAACTATGGTTTCAGGGTGTTTCTCTTTAACACTCTGGGATGGTGGCCTTTCCATAGCTTCCATCTCTGACTCTTCACTGTCTGTAACATCTGGAGATACAAGTGATCACACGGGTACTGTCTTGGTCCTGCACTACTGAGTACCTGGGAATGTCTGGAGGAGAATTGTTACTTGTGTTAACAGTGGTTTTGGAGGTGTAATCACCATCAGTTACAGGACCAAACTGTACCTCATCATATGCACCATCATCATCAGATATTACATATGGTTCAGAAGATATGGGACCTGCAGAAGCCTCCTCTCCACCCGCAGTAACCTCTTCATCTGCAGAAGCCTCTTCTACAGAAGCGTCCTATGTAAAATATTAATTTACCCATTTTTGTTGCCTCATATACATCACCAACATTCTTGCCAAGAAGCATCTATTTTCTTTGAAGTCCCAGACATTGAAGGAGAAGTAGCTTTCTGGCCCTTTAATGGAATGGCTGTCGTGGAAAAACAACTCTTTACCAATTTTTTAAACCCCATCTTTGTTCCTCCACCACTTCTGGTCCTAACCTGTTTGCCGTTATGGATCCATCACAAATCAATGGCTCGAGTGCTCCTGACTACATTCTTGTTTCCCACACTTAGTCTTCTGCTTCATTCTGGTTCCACTTGTTCATCTTCGCTGGAGTCCTCTCTAGACTTTTCTTTGGTCCGTATTATCATTTTCTTCCTAAGTACCTCCAAGAGGTCCATCTTTCTTTTTCTACTTTCTTGCTGTGTTCTTGTGATCTCACAGTGCCTACAACATAGGGCCAACACTGTCACCAAGGGAAGGAAAATGGCTGGCTAAAGCTTTGTCATCCAATTACATTATGGTTTCTGCATCAATTTGTCAAGTACAGTGCCTTCGGAAAGTATTCAGACCCCTTGACTTTTTCCACATTTTGTTACGTTACAGCCTTATTCTAAAATTGATTAAATAAAACATTTTCCTCAGCAATCTACACACAATAACCCATAATGACAAAGCGAAAACAGGGTTTTAGATTTTTGCAAATGTATTACAAATAAAAAAACAGAAATACCTTTTTACATAAATATTCAGACCATTTGCTATGAGACTCGAAATTGAGCTTAGGTACATCCTGTTTCCATTGATCATCCTTGAGATGTTTCTACAACTTGATTGGAGTCCATCTGTGGTAAATTCAATTGTTGGACATGATTTGGAAAGGCACACACTTGTCTATATAAGGTCCCACAGTTGACAGGCATGATGACACCTTGCTGTCCCCAGTCCGCCTGGCCCTGCTGCTATTCCAGTTTCAACTGTTCTGCCTGCGGCTACGAAACCCCTACCTGTCCCAGACCTGCTGTTTTCAACTCTTTAATGATCGGCTATGAAAAGCCAACTGAGAGACCTGAGCCCTAGGACCATACGTCGGGACTACCGGCCGTGGTGACTCCTTGCTGTCCCCAGTCCGCCTGGCCTTGCTGCTATTCCAGTTTCAACTGTTCTGCCTGCGGTTATGGAACCCCTACCTGTCCCAGACCTGCTGTTTTCAACTCTTAATGATCGGCTATGAAAAGCCAACTGAGATTTATTCCTGATTATTATTTGACCATGCTTGTCACTTATGAACATTTTTGAACATCTTGGCATGGTTCTGTTATAATCTCCACCCGGCACAGCCAGAAGAGGACTGGCCACCCCTCATAGCCTGGTTCCTCTCTAGGTTTCTTCCTAGGTTTTCGCCTTTCTAGGGAGTTTTTCCTAGCCACCGTGCTTCTACACCTGCATTACTAGCTGTTTGGGGTTTTAGGCTGGGTTTCTGTACAGCACTTCGAGATATTAGCTGATGTAAGAAGGGCTATATAAAATACAATTGATTGATTGATTGATGTCAGAGAAAATACCAAACCATGAGGTCGAAGGAATTGTCCAGAGAGCTCCGAGACAGTATTGTGTTGAGGCACAGATATGGGGAAGGGTACCAAAAAATGTCTGCAGCACTGAAGGTCCACAAGAACACAGTGGCCTCCATCATTCTTAAATGGATGAAGTTTGGAACCACCAAGACTCTTCCTAGAGCTGGCCGCCCGGCCAAACTGAGCAATCGGGGGAGAAGGGCCATGGTCAGGGAGGTGACAAAGAACCAGATGGTCACTCTGATAGAGCTCTAGAGTTCCTCTGTGGAGATGGGGGAACCTTCCAGAAGAACAACCATCTCTGCAGCACTCCACCAATCAGGCCTTCATGGTTGAGTGGCCAGACAGAAGTCACTCCTCAGTAAAAGGCACGACAGCCCAAAAGGCACCTAAAGGACTCTCAGACCATGAGAAACAAGATTCTCTGGTCTGATGAAACCAAGATTGAACTCTTTGGCCTGAATGCCAAGCGTCACGTCTGGTGGAAACCTGGCACCATCCCTACGGTGAAGCATGGTGGTGGCAGCATCATGCTGTGGGGATGTTTTTCAGCTCAGGGACTGGGAGACTAGTCAGGATCGAGGGAAAGATGAACGGAGCAAAGTACAGAGAGATCCTTGATGAAAACCTGCTCCAGAGCGCTCAGGACCTCAGCCTGGGGTGAAGGTTCACCTTCCAACAGGACAACGACCCTAAGCACAGCCAAGACAATGCAGGAGTGGCTTCGGGACAAGTCTCTAAATGTCCTTGAGTGGCCCAGCCAGATCCCGGACTTGAACCCGATCGAACATCTCTGGAGAGACCTGAAAATAGCTGTGCAGCAACGCTCCCCATCCATCCTGACAGAGCTTGAGGAATGAGGGAGGAATGAGAGAAACTCCCCAAATACAGGTGTGCCAAGTTTGTAGCGTCATACCCAAGAAGACTCGAGGCTGTAATCGCAGCCAAAGGTGCTTCAACAAAGTACTGAGTAAAGGGTCTGAATACTTGTGTAAATGTACTTTTTTTTGGAAAAAAATTCTAAAAACCTGTTTTTGCTTTGTCGTCATGGGGTATTGTGTGTAGATTGATAAGGAAAAAAACATTTTAATACATTTTGGAATGAGGTTGTAACGTAACATTGGCAGTGCTAAGTTCTCAGCATGGGATCATTATATGCAGCAACACTTTACACAATGTAATGAGAAGAAACCTTCTATACTGGAGAAAACACGTACTATTCCGACGTAGTGGATGTCGCATGCTATATACTGGGGGCAATTGAGGCCTCAGGTCAAATGCTTGGCTCCAGAATGATGCATCTTAAATGTATTCAGCTTGGATTTGTCATGAAGAGGGAAACGTTGATGCTACTACTAAACATTCTTGACCCAGTCGGTGTGGCCTATCGCAGAGCAAGACGGCTACTCCGACGAAAATACACTAATCCATGTCCGAATTTCCTTTGGCATGTTGACGGCTATGACAAATTGAAAAATGTACGGACTTTGATTAAATGGATGAATCGATGGATTTTCTTGCAATATAATTTGGCTGAAGGTGTATTCTACCAACAGTAACCCCAAGGTAATTGCTTCATATTTCATTGCAGCTGTGAAAAGTTGACGTGGGTGTTCAAGAAGAATCCGATTTGGCTGTGGAACAGAAAATGTTGCGGTGGATCAAATGGAAAAGTTTTTACAGAGGAATGAATGGCACTGATGAATTTGCCTTTCATGGAAGTGTTTTGTATAGATCAAGCAATAACAAATCAAAGAATATAACGTTTCTGGGGTATCCTTCACAGGAGAAGGAGAATGTACAGTTTTGGATACATTTATTTGAGGTGCTTAAAGAGGATGGATATTCTTCGGAGGATTTTCTTGATCGGTCACTCAAAGTTCTGCTCATGCAAATAGTCCAGGTCAGTATGCACTGTTATGGCGTGTCTGTGTCTGTGTGTTCTGCTGTTAGAATCAAAGTCTGTTTGCGTATTATAAAATGTCTCTAGAGTCTGGAGTCATTAGCTTATAGGCCTATTTATTGTTGTTAGTGATTTTGCCACAGCCTGTCTCTTGCTCCAAAACGTACAGCATCTTCTTTGTTATATACAGTGCCTTGCAAAAGTATTCATCCCCCTTGGCGTTTTCCCTATCTTGTTACATTACAACCTGTAATTTAAATGGATATTTATTTGGATTGCATGTAATGGACATACACAAAATAGTCCAAATTGGTGAAGTGAAATGAAAAAGAATAACTTGTTTCAAAAAATTCAAAAAAATTAATAACTGAAAAGTGGTGCGTGTGTATATAAAACCCCTTTGCTATGAAGCCCCTAAATAAGATCTGGTGCAACCAATTACTTTCAGAAGTCACATAATTAGCTAAATAAAGTCCACCTGTGTGCAATCTAAATGTCACATGATCTGTCACATGATCTCAGTATATATACACCTGTTCTGAAAGGCCCCAGAGTCTGCAACACCACTAAGCAAGGGGCAACCACCAAGCAAGCGGCACCATGAAGACCAAGGAGCTCTCCAAACAGGTCAGGGACAAAGTTGTGGAGAAGTACAGATCAGGGTTGAGTTATAAAAAAATATCAGAAACTTTGAACATCCCACGGAGCACCATTAAATCCATTATAAAAAAATGAAAGAATATGGCACCACAACAAACCTGACAAGAGAGGGCCGCCCACCAAAACTCACGGACCAGGCAAGGAGGGCATTAATCAGAGAGGCAACAAAGAGCCCAAAGATAACCCTGAAGGAGCTGCAAAGCTCCACAGCAGAGATTGGAGTATTTGTCCACAGGACCACTTTAAGCCGTATACTCCACAGAGCTGGGCTTTACGGAAGAGTGGCCAGAAAAAAACCATTGCTTAAAGAAAAAAATAAGCAAACACATTTGGTGTTTGCCAAAAGCCATGTGGGAGACTCCCCCAACATATGGAAGAAGGCACTCTGGTCAGATGAGAATAAAATTGAGCTTTTTGGCCATCAAGGAAAACGCTATGTCTGGCGCAAACCCAACACCTCTCATCACCCCGAGAACACCATCCACTTGGTAATGGAACCGTCCCTCACGGAAACTGGAGTCCAACAGGTCCCTCACCGCATATGCCGGACTCCCGTCAATGTCCAGGGGCGGGATCCACCAGAGGACCAGGAACCACCGGCCTGAGGAGAGACACATGAGAAGTCGGCTGGTACCCCAGGATGCACTGGAAGGGAGTGAGCCCCGTGGAGGAGTGAACGAGGGAGTTCTGGGCATATTCTGCCCAGGGAAGAAACCTCACCCACTCACCCTGCCGGTCCAGACAGTAGCAACGAAGAAACCTCCCCAGCTCCTGGTTCATGCGTTCCACATGCCCATTCGACTGAGGCCTATGCCCGGAAGTGAGGCTGGTCGTGGCCCTGATCTTCTCCAGGAAAACCTTCCACACTCAGGAGGTGAATTGGGGGCCACGGTCCGAGACGATGTCCTCCGGAAGTCCATAATGACAGAAGACCTGTTGGAACAGGACCTCAGCGACCTTGAGAGCAGAAGGAAGACCAGTTAGTAGCAAAAAAACTGCATAATTTGGAGAACCGATCTACGACCACCATGACTGTGGTGAAGCCGTCAGAACGTGGAAGGTCAGTGACAAAGTCTATGGACAGGTGTGACCAAGGTCGCTGAGGCACTGGGAGAGGAACTAGCTTGCCTGCCGGGGCGTTCCGAGGTGGCTTCGTTTGGGCACATATGGAACAGGGGTTGACATAGCGGGAGACATCAGAAGCCAAGGTGGGCCACCAGTATTTTTGTGTTAGAGAATGCAGGGTGCTCGGAATACCAGTGTGCCCTGCCGTAAGGGTAGTGTGCGCCCAGATCAGCAGGCGGTCACTGACACTGGTGGGTACATACAGCGCCCCGGAGGGGCATTGGCAGGCACTGGGTCCTCCTGAGCCGCCAGGCGGATGTCTTCGTCCACATCCCAAACGACAGGTGCAACGATGAGAGACGAGGGCAGGATAGGATCCCCCAGATCCTTCCTTTCTCCGGTATGGTGCATCCTGGAGAGTGCGTCGGCCTTCACATTCTGGGATCCTGGGCGGTAGGACAGAATTAATTGGAAGTGAGTGAGAAATTGGGCCCACCGGGCTTGACGAGAGTTCATCCATTTCGCTGCCCGTATGTGCTCCAAATTCCGGTGGTCAGTAAGAATCCGGAATGGATGGACTGCGCCCTCCAGCTAGTGTCTCCATTCCTCCAGAGTGAGGACCACCGCTAACAGCTCCCTGTCTCCAACTCTGGAGACAGGGAGCTGCGGGGTAACTTACTGCGGGTTAAGCTTTTTAGAGAAAAAGGCACAGGGATACATTTTCTCTGGCTTACTGTGCCGCTGGGAGAGGACCGCACCCACACTCTCCTCCGATGCGTCCACCTCCAGGATGAAAGGACGAGATGGATCTGGGTGTTTTAGGATGGGCGCTGTGGTGAACCTCTCCTTCAGCCTCTTGAAGGCAGCGTCAGCCTCAGGATTCCAGGCCAGCTTCTGAGGCCCACCCTTAAGGACAGAGGTGAGTGGGGCGGCTATGGAGCTGAAGGACCTGATGAAACGCCGGTAGAAATTAGTGAAGCCCAGGAAGCTCTGTAGGCCCTTGATGGTGGTGGGAACTGGCAATGACCTGACGGTGTCCATCTTCACTCCTTCCATGAACACCCCCTGAGGACTGATCCTGTATCCCAGGAAGGAGATGGCCTGTTGGTGGAATTCACATTTCTCCCCCTTCACCAGCAGGATGTGTTCCCGGAGGCAGAGTAGGACCACTCTGATGTCCCTGACGTGCTCCTCGAACGTAGCTGAGTAGATCAGGATATCATCGATGTACACCACCACCACCTGTCTACTCAGCATGTCCCGGAACACGTCATTGACGAAGGACTGGAACACAGAAGGTGCGTTGGCGAGGCCGTAGGGCATGACGCAGTATTCATAGTGGCCTGAGATAGTGCTGAATGCCGTCTTCCACTTGTCTCCTTCCTGGATTCGGATCAGGTTGTAGGCACTCCTCAGGTCCAACTTGATAGAGTACTGGGACCCTTGTAGCTGCTCGATGGCCGACGGAACCAGAGGGAGGGGGTACCGGTACTTGGTGGTAACTGCGTTCAGCCCCCTGTAGTCAATGCATGGTCTCAGTCCTCCGTCTTTTTTGGCCATGAAGAAGAAGCTGGCGGAGGCAGGAGAGGTAGAGCATCTGATGAACCCTTGTTTCAGGGTCTCCGCCACATACTTCTCCATGGCCTCAGTCTCCGCCATCCCCCTTCTGATAACCAGGTGGCGAATCGCATCTCTGCATGTCTGGCAGACATATCAGTATGGATGACGGATCACCACCTCAAGCTGAACCCTGGCAAGACGGAGCTGCTCTTCCTCCCGGGGAAGGACTGCCCGTTCCATGATCTCGCCATCACGGTTGACAACTCCGTTGTGTCCTCCTCCCAGAGTGCGAAGAGCCTTGGCGTGACCCTGGACAACACCCTGTCGTTCTCCGCTAACATCAAGGCGGTGACCCGATCCTGCAGGTTCATGCTCTACAACATTCGGAGAGTACGACCCTGCCTTACACAGGAAGCGGCACAGGTCCTAATCCAGGCACTTGTCATCTCCCGTCTGGATTACTGCAACTCGCTGTTGGCTGGCCTCCCTGCCTGTGCCATTAAACCCCTAAAACTCATCCAGAATGCCGCAGCCCGTCTGGTGTTCAACCTTCCCAAGTTCTCTCACGTCACCCCCCTCCTCCGCACACTCCACTGGCTTCCAGTTGAAGCTCGCATCCGTTACAAGACCATGGTGCTTGCCTATGGAGCAGTGAGGGGAACGGCACCTCCGTACCTTCAGGCTCTGATCAGTCCCTACACCCAAACGAGGGCATTGCGTTCATCCACCTCTGGCCTGCTGGCTCCCCTTCCTCTGCGGAAGCATAGTTCCCACTCAGCCCAGTCAAAACTGTTCGCTGCTCTGGCACCCCAATGGTGGAACAAGCTCCCTCACGACGCCAGGACAGCGGAGTCACTCACCACCTTCCGGAGACATTTGAAACCCCACCTCTTTAAGGAATACCTGGGATAGGATAAATTAATCCTTCTACCACTTTACAAAATAAATTGTAAAGTGGTTATCCCACTGGCTATAGGGTGAATGCACCAATTTGTGGGTCGCTCTGGATAAGAGCGTCTGCTAAATGACGTAAATGTGCCCTTGAGCAAGGCACTTAACCCTAATTGCTCCTGTAAGTCGCTCTGGATAAGAGCGTCTGCTAAATGACTAAAATGTAAATGTAAATGAAAGGGGGTAAATGAGACTCTTCGGGGGGTGTTGTCCCTCCAGCAGTCCCAGGGCCTGTGAGGAGGGAGACACGTAGCCTTTAATGAAGAGAAGACATCGGAGAGATCTGCGTACTCACGTGGAATGTTAGGCTGGAGGGCGGACTCCAGACTCTCCACTGACGTGGAACAAGAAATCACCGGCAAGGAATGTATTCCGGCATGAGGTAGACCAGGCTGTGATCCTCTTGGTGCTCCAATTGATGGTGGTGTTGTGTAGTCTGAGCCAGGGAAATCCCAAGACGATCCGGTGAAGGGGTGACATGACGATGTGGAATGACAGCTCCTTGTGGTGCTTCGGTAGTGTGGGAATGGTGATGGTGATGGGGAGAGTGACGTGCGTAATGGTGCCTGATCCAAGGGGTTTATTGTCCAGTGAGGTGACGTGTAGCGGAGATGGCAGTGGCATGGTGGGCAACCCCCATTCAGAGACCAGCTCCCTATCTACAGTGAGGGAAAAAAGTATTTGATCCCCTGCTGATTTTGTACGTTTGCCAACTGACAAAGTAATGATCAGTCTATAATTTTAATGGTAGGTTTATTTGAACAGTGAGAGACAGAGTAACAATAAAAAAATCCAGAAAAACACATGTAAAAAATGTTATAAATTGATTTGCATTTTAATGAGGGAAATAAGTATTTGACCCCCTCTCAATCAGAAATATGTCTGGCTCCCAGGTGTCTTTTATACAGGTAACGAGCTGAGATTAGGAGCACACTCTTAAAGGGAGTGCTCCTAATCTCAGCTTGTTACCTGTATAAAAGACACCTGTCCACAGAAGCAATCAATCAGATTCCAAACTCTCCACCGATTATTCGCAAATGGAAGAAACACAAAATAACTGTCAATCTCCCTCGGCCTTGGGCTCCATGCAAGATCTCACCTCGTGGAGTTGCAATGATCATGAGAACGGTGAGGAATCAGCCCAGAACTACACGGGAGGATCTTGTCAATGATCTCAAGGCAGCTGGGACCATAGTCACCAAGAAAACAATTGGTAACACACTACACCATGAAGGACTGAAATCCTGCAGCGCCCGCAAGGTCCCCCTGCTCAAGAAAGCACATTTACATGCCCGTCTGAAGTTTGCCAATGAACATCTGAATGATTCAGAGGAGAACTGGGTGAAAATGTTGTGGTAAAATGAGACCAAAATGGAGTCTTTGGCATCAACTCAACTCGCCATGTTTGGAGGAGGAGGAATGCTGCATATGACCCCAAGAAGACCATACCCACTGTCAAACATGGAGGTGGAAACATTATGCTTTGGGGGTGTTTTTCTGCTAAGGGGACGGGACAACTTCACCGCATGAAAGGGACGATGGACGGGGCTATGTACCGTCAAATCTTGGGTGAGAACCTCCTTCCCTCAGCCAGGGCATTGAAAATGGGTTGTGGATGGGTATTCCAGCATGACAATGACCCAAAACACACAGCCAAGGCAACAATAAGTGGCTCAAGAAGAAGCACATTAAGGTCCTGGAGTGGCCTAGCCAGTCTCCAGACCTTAATCCCATAGAAAATCAGTGGAGGGAGCTGAAGGTTCGAGTTGACAAACGTCAGCCTCGAAACCTTAATGACTTGGAAAGATCTGCAAAGAGGAGTGGAACATAATCCCTCCTGAGATGTGTGCAAACCTGGTGGCCAACTACAAGAAACGTCTGACCTCTGTGATTGCCAACAAGGGTTTTGCCACCAAGTACTAAGACATGTTTTGCAGAGGGGTCAAATAATTATTTCCCTCATTAAAATGCAAATCAATTTATAACATTTTTGACATGCGTTTTTCTGGATTTTTTTGGTGTTATTCTGTCTCTCACTGTTCAAATAAACCTACCATTAAAATTATAAACTCATAATTTCTTTGTCAGTGGGCAAACGTACAAAATCAGCAGGGGATCAAATACTTTATTCCCTCACTGTATGTATATACAGTGGGGGAAAAAAGTATTTAGTCAGCCACCAATTGTGCAAGTTCTCCCACTTAAAAAGATGACAGAGGCCTGTAATTTTCATCATAGGTACACGTCAACTATGACAGACAAAATAAGAAAAATAAATCCTTAAAATCTCATTGTAGATTATGGTGGAAAATAAGTATTTGGTCAATAACAAAAGTTTCTCAATACTTTGTTATATACCCTTTATTGGCAATGACACAGGTCAAACGTTTTCTGTAAGTCTTCACATGGTTTTCACACACTGTTGCTGGTATTTTGGCCCATTCCTCCATGCAGATCTCCTCTAGAGCAGTGATGTTTTGGGACTGTCGCTGGGCAACACAGACTTTCAACTCCCTCCAAAGATTTTCTATGGGGTTGAGATCTGGCAACTGGCTAGGCCACTCCAGGACCTTGAAATGCTTCTTGCGAAGCCACTCCTTCGTTGCCCGGCCGGTGTGTTTGGGATCATTGTCATGCTGAAAGACCCAGCCACGTTTCATCTTCAATGCCCTTACTGATGGAAGGAGGTTTTCACTCAAAATCTCACGATACATGGCCCCATTCATTCTTTCCTTTACACGGATCAGTCGTCCTGGTCCCTTTGCAGAAAAACAGCCCTTAAGCATGATGTTTCCACCCCAATGCTTCACAGTAGGTATGGTGTTCTTAGGATGCAACTCAGCATTCTTTGTCCTCCAAACACGACGAGTTGAGTTTTTACCAAAAAGTTATATTTTGGTTTCATCTGACCATATGACATTCTCCCAAACCTCTTCTGGATCATCCAAATGCACTCTAGCAAACTTCAGACGGGCCTGGACATGTACTGGCTTAAGCAGGGGGACACGTCTGGCACTGCAGGATTTGAGTCCCTGGCGGCGTAGTGTTTTACTGATGGTAGGCTTTGTTACTTTGGTCCCAGCTCTCTGCAGGTCATTCACTAGGTCTCCCCGTGTGGTTCTGGGATTTTTGCTCACCGTTCTTGTGATCATTTAGACCCCACGGGGTGAGATCTTGCGTGGAGCCCCAGATCGAGAGAGATTATCTGTGGTCTTGTATGTCTTCCATTTCCTAATAATTGCTCCCACAGTTGATTTCTTCAAACCTAGCTGCTTACCTATTGCAGATTCAGTCTTCCCAGCCTGGTGCAGGTCTACAATTTTGTTTCTGGTGTCCTTTGACAGCTCTTTGATCTTGGCCATAGTGGAGTTTGGAGTGTGACTGTTTGAGGTTGTGGACAGGTGTCTTTTATACTGATAACAAGTTCAAACAGGTGCCATTAATACAGGTAGCGAGTGGAGGACAGAGGAGCCTCTTAAAGAAGAAGATACAGGTCTGTGAGAGCCAGAAATCTTGCTTGTTTGTAGGTGACCAAATACTTATTTTCCACCATAATTTGCAAATAAATTCATTAAAAATCCTACAATGTGATTTTCTGGAATTTATTTTCTCAATTTGTCTGTCATAGTTGACGTGTACCTATGATGAAAATTACAGGCCTCTCTCATCTTTTTAAGTGGGAGAACTTGCACAATTGGTGGCTGACTAAATACTTTTTTTCCCCACTGTATGTATATTTATATATACAGTTGAAGTCGGAAGTTTACATACACCTTAGCCAAATACATTTAAACTCAGTTTTTCACAATTCCTGACATTTAATCCTAGTACAAATTCCCTGTCTTTGGTCAGTTAGGATCACCACTTTATTTTAAGAATGTGATATGTCAGAATAATAGTAGAGAGAATTATTTATTTCATCTTTTATTTATTTCATCACATTCCCAGTGGGTCAGAAGTTTACATACACTCAATTAGTATTGAGTCAGGTTTGTAGGCCTCCTTGCTCGCACACACTTCAGTTCTGCCCACACATTTTCTATAGGATTGAAGTCAGGGCTTTGTGATGGCCACTCCAATACCTCGACTTTGTTGTCCTTAAGTGATAAAGAAATGTGTGAGTAAGATATGACTAAAATGTCACACCCTCAGTTAAACTAATAATGTATGACTATTAGAAGACTAGAGCTTAGAGTGTTAATCATATGTGTTCATATAAGATGCATATTTGCCCAGCAACAGAGTATTTGTGTCTTGTAATTAGGCAAGCAGAAGTGCAAACGTTGAAACCAATAACAGGAGACCGGTTTCAAAAACAGATGTCCCCACACAGGGAGGGGGAGTGAGAGGCTTGCAGAATATTGTGAGAACAGCGATAACTATGTATGGGAATAGAGAAAAAATGCAGCCTGCCTGAGCAAGGAGTAGGCTATGATAAGAACGTGTGTGTGTGTTTATGTGAGTATAAAAAGACTGTGTGCCCATTTTGGGGCAGAGCGCTCTCTGAATAAAAACTGATCATTGTATGCTGATTCATTGAACTGGAGCTTTACAACCTTCAGGACTCAGACAGAGATATAAAATAGTTCAGTTTGAATATTGAGATAGAAATTCTCGTAACATTAAGCCATTTTGCCTTTGGAAGTATGCTTGGGGTAATTGTCCATTTGGAATACCCATTTGCGACCAAGCTTTAACTTCCTGACTGATGTCTTGAGATGTTGCTTCAATATATCCTCATAATTTTCCTTCCTCAAGATGCCATCTATTTTGTGAAGTGCACCAGTCCCTCCTGCAGCAAAGCATCCCCACAGCATGATGCTGCCACCCTCATGCTTCACGGTTGGGATGGTGTTCTTCGGCTTGCAAGACACCCCATTTTTCCTCCAAACATAGCGATGGTCATTATGGCCAAACAGTTCTATTTTTGTTTCATCAGACCAGAGGACATTTCTCAAAAAAGTATGATCTTTGTCCCCATGTGCAGTTGCAAACCGTAGTCTGGCTTTTTTATGGTGGTTTTGGAGCAGTGGCTTCTTCCTTGCTGAGCGGCCTTTCAGATTATGTCGATATAGAGATGAACGTACTTCTTCCAGCATCTTCACAAGGTCCTTTGCTGTTGTTCTGGGATTGATTTGCACTTTTCGCACCAAAGTACGTTAATCTCTAGGAGACAGAACATGTCTCCTTCCTGAGCGGTATGACGGCTGCGTGGTCCCATGGCATTTATACTTGCATACTATTGTTTGTACAGATGAATGTGGTACCTTCAGGCGTTTTGGAAATTGCTCCCAAGGTTGAACCAGACTTGTGGAGGTCTACAATTTTTTTTCTGAGGTCTTGGCTGATCTCTTTAGATTTTCCTATGATGTCAAGCAAAGAGGCACTCAGTTTGAAGGTAGGCCTTGAAATACATTCACAGGTAAACCTCCAATTGACTCAAATGATGTCAATTAGCCTATCAGAAGCTTCTAAAGCTATGACATCATTTTCTGGAATTTTCCAAGCTGTTTAAAGGCACAGTCAACTTAGTGTATGTAAACTTCTGACCCACTGGAATTGTGATACAGTGAATTATAAGTGAAATAAACAATTGTTGGAAAAATTACTTGCGTCATGCACAAAGTAGATGTCCTAACCGACTTGCCAAAACTATAGTTTGTTAACAAGACATTTGTGGAGTGGTTGAAAAACGAGTTTTAATGACTCCAACCTAAGTGTATGTAAACTTCCGACTTCAACTGTACATAGGGCAGCAGCTTCTAAGGTGAAGGGTTGAGTAACCAGGTGGTAGCCGGCTAGTGACAGTGATTAAGTTCAGGGCAGGGTACTGGGTGGAGGCCGTCTAGTGATGGCTATTTAACAGTCTGATGGCCTTGAGATAGAAGATGTTTTTCAGTCTCTCGGTCCCAGCTTTGATGCACCTCTACTGACCTCGCCTTCTGGATGATAGCGGGGTGAACAGGCCGTGGCTCGGGTGGTTGATATTCTTGATGATCTTTTTGGCCTTCCTGTGACATCGAGTTCTGTGGGTTTCCTGGAGGGCAGGCAATATGCCCCTGGTGATGCGTTGGACTGATCGCACCACCCTCTGGAGACCCTTGTGGTTGCGGGCGGCGCAGTTGCCATACCAGGCGGTGATAAAACCCAACAGGATGCTCTCAATGGTGCATCTGTAAAAGTTTGAGGGTCTTAGGGGCCAAGCCAAATTTCTTCAGCCTCCTGAGGTTGAAGAGGCGCTGTTGCACCTTCTCCACCTCACTGTCTGTGTGGGTGGACCACTTCAGATTGTCGGTGATGTGTACTTCGAGGAACTTGAAGCTTCTCACCTTCTCCAATGCGGCCCTGTCGTGCTCCCTCTGCTGAAGTCCACGATCAGTTTCTTCATTTTGTTGACATTAAGGAGAGGTTATTTTCCTGGCACTGCTCCGGCAGGGCCCTCACCTCCTCCCTGTAGGCTGTCTCGTCATTGTTGGTAATCAGGCCTACTACTGATGTGTCGTCTGCAAACTTCATGATTAAGTTGTGTATGTCCCCTGTAGCTCAGTTGGTAGAGCATGGCGCTTGCAACGCCAGGGTTGTGGGTTCGTTTCCCACGGGGGGGCAGTATGAAAATCTATGCACTCACTAACTGTAAGTCGCTCTGGATAAGAGCGTCTGCAAAAAAAAGGACAAAAAAAAAAGTTGGAGTGCTACGCAGTCATGGGTGAACAGGGAGTACAGGAGTGGGCTGAGCACCTATCCTTGTGGGGCCGCTGTGTTGAGGATCAGCTTAGTGGAGGTGTTGTTTCCTACCTTCACCACCTGGGGATATCCCGTCAGGAAGTCCAGGACCCAGTTGCATAGGGCGGGGTTCAGACCCAGGGCCCCGAGCTTAATGATGAGCATGGAGGGTCAATTGGTGTTGAATGCTGAGCTATAGTCAATGAATAGCATTCTACATAGGTATTCCTCTTGTCCAGGTGGGATAGGGCAGTGTGCAGTGCAATGGCGGTTGCATCATCTGTGGATCTATTGGGGTGGTATGCAAATTGAAGTAGGTCTAGGGTGTCAGGGAAGGTAGAGGTGATATGATCCATAACTAGCCTCTCAAAGCACTTCATGATGACAAGTGAGTGCCATGGTGCGATAGGAAACATGGTGAACATCTTGAAGCAAGTGGGGAAAGCAGACTGGGATAGGGAGAGATTGAATATATCCGTAAACGCTCCAGCCAACTGGTCTGCACATGCATTGAGGACGCGGCTAGGGATGCCTTCTTGGCCGGCAGCCTTGTGAGGGTTAAATGTCTTACGTCTGCCACGGAGAACGAGAGCCCACAGTCCTCGTGAGTGGCCTGAGTCGGTGGCACTGTGTTATTCTCAAAACGGGTGAAGGTGTTTAGCTTGTCCGGGAGCAAGATGTCAGTGTCCGCGACGTGGCTGGTTTTCGCTTTGTAATCCGCGATTGTTTGGAGTCCCTGCCACATACATCTTGTGTCTGAGCCGTTGAATTGCGACTCCACTTTGTCTCTGTACTGACGTTTTCCCTGTTTGATTGCCTTACAGAGGGCATAACTGCACTGTTTGTATTTGACCATATTCCCAGTCACCTTGCCGTGGTTAAATGCGGTGGGTTGCGCTTTCAGTTTTGCGCGAATGCTGCCATCTATCCACGGTTTCTGGTTTGGGTAGGTTTTAATAGTCAACGTGGGAACATCATCCGCTAAACACTTCCTGATGAACTTAGTCACTGTGTCAGTGTATACGTCAATGTTATTCTTAGAGGCAACCCGGAACATATCCCAGTCCGCGTGATCAAAACAATCTTGAAGCATGGATTCCGATTGGTCAGACCAGCGTTGAATAGACCTTAGCACAGGTACTTCCTGTTTGAATTTCTGCCTATAGAAAGGGAGGAGCAGAATGGAGTTGTGATCCGATTTGCCAAATGGAGGGCGGGGGAGGGCCTTGTAGCCATCCCGGATAGGAGAGTAACAATGGGAGAGAGTTTTTGATGGGCGAGTACTACAGGCAATGTGTTGATAGAACTTCAGTAGCGTTTTTCCTCAGATTTTCTTTAAATGCGGCCTCAGGATATATTCCAGTTTGCACAAAGTCCAGTGTAGTTCCTTGACGGCCATCGTGGTATCGGCTTGAGGGGGAATATACACAACTGTGACTATAATCGGAGAGAATTCTCCAGGGAGGTACTGCGGTCGGCATTTGATTGTGAGGTATTCTAGGTCGGGTGAACAAAAGGACTTGAGTTCCTGTACGTTATAACGATCACACCATGAGTAGTTAATCATGAAACATACACCTCCGCCTTTCTTCTTCCTGGAGTGTTCTTTATTCCTGCCTGCGTGATGTACTGAGAACCCAGCTGGCTGTACGGGGACAGTGTATCCGGAGAGCGCCATGATTCCGTGAAACAGATTATGTTACAGTCCCTGATGTCTCTCTGGAAGGAGATCATCCCCCTGAGCTTGTCTACTTTATTGTCCAGGGACTGAACATTAGCGAGTATAATACTCTGAAGTAGTGGATGGTGTGCACGCCTCCTGAGTCGGACTAGAAGTCCACTCCGAATACCTCTTCTCCGCCGGCGGCATCTTGGACCAGCCTCTGGGATAAGTTCATTTGCCCTGGGGGGTACGAACAAAGGATCCAATTCGGGAAAGTTGTATTTCTGGTCGGAATGCTGGTGAGTTACCGCCGCTCTGATATCCAAAAGTTATTTCCGGCTGTATGTAATAACATAAAAAACTTTCTGGGCTAGTAATGTAAGAAAGAACACCAGAAAAAAAATATATACTGCAAAGTTGCTCAGGAGCTAGAAGCAGAGCTGCCATGTCTATTGGCGCCAAGTTCATGATGCCGTTGACCTAAACAAGGGCCCCAGGACCAGTGGAAGCAATAAAGCCCCATATAGCATTAAAGATTCACCACCTTATTTTTCAGTAGGTATGGGGTTATTTTCTGCTTATGCATTCTCAATACGATACCAAACCCACCACTGGTGTGCGGCCAAAGAGCTCTATTTTCATGTCAGTGGGGTTAATTGGCCACAAATCAGTCTCCAGACTTGAAAACCTGTGGCTTGAATTGAAAAGGGCAGTCCATAAGTGCAGATGAAGGATATCAAGGATCTGGAAGGAGTCTGTATGGAGGAATAGTATAAGATCCCTCCCAATGTGTTCTCCAACTCATAAAACTTTTTAGAATAAGGCTCAGTGCCATTATCCTCACAAGGTGAGGTGTGTATGTATGTGTGTGTAAGCGTTTATCAGCAAATGCTGTCATTTCAAGAAAGGATGTTTTATTATTATTTGAAGTTCATAACATTTGATCAATGTGTCTCATTTTACATGACATTTTTTAAAATCCACCATTCATATCAAGAACTTGAAATGAGCTCTCATTTGTATTGTCAATTTAGTGACTCACTCTCCTCTCCATATACCATTAGCTTCTGATAGCCTTCCTCCTCCATTTCCTCTTCCATTTCTTCTTCCTCCTCCATTTCTTCTGCTGCACTTTTCCTCTTTCCCTGTTCTCCTTCTCTCTCCGATCGAATGGATGGTATCCCCACACTCCTCCGTCTTGCAAGGGAGAGAGCTATGCCCTTCTCATAGTACGCACATTCGTTAATGAAGAATGGATAGAGTGGCTCAGTCCCTTTGTACTTTAGTGTCTCTCCGGAGAAAGTCTGGAACACAGGGTCATTGGGGTGGAGGAGGCAGAAGTCCCGATCCTGAGAGAGATGGGGGAGCGAGAGACAGAGGAGTTAAAGAGTGGAGGAGGGTTCCAAGTGTGGGTATACCAAATCCTGACCCAGAGATTGCTTTGCTGTTACTTAGAAGGGAACTATTGTGCATCCCATACTAAGTGAGTGTCCAGTTGTTAAAGTTTCAAGGGCACTGTATACCTGGAGTTGAGGATGAATGGCGGCTGTAATGCCGTGGGTCTCAAAGTCTCTTGGGTAGTCCAAATTTTTCACCATGGTGTACACATCCACTTTTCCTCCTTCAAACTGGGTCCCTGTGAAAGAGAGAGACAGGGAGAGGAGGAGAGAAAGAGGGGAAGATTAAGCTGAAGGAATCTGAATGAGGGTTTACAATGCAAGCATGTGGGACAGTGAACTATTTCAATCTGAAAGCAGCGCTGAATTGAATGTTGGAAAGGATTCTGTAGGCCATGTACCTGAGTTAAAGAGGCGGACCCATTCTATCATGTGCTGGACCCCTTCTTGCATTGCGGATAAAATATTGGACCTGACTACTCCATGGGCCTGAGGACCAATCTCAATCGCTGCAGGGGAAAAAAGATACATTTACATGAATTGCATTTCATTGTGTGCATCTATAGCATGTATTGCAACATTTGTTTTACAATTCCTGCCTTAATCTTGCCAAAAGGACCACAATGGAAATACGTAATTGTGCTATCCTTGATTTTTTTTTTAATGTACAGTATGTACTGGCTGTATATGTATTTTTTACATTGTCAAAACAAACTCTATCAATCAATCAAGCACTGTTAAAAATGGCAAAGGTGGTTCCATTTTAAAAGTATGAACAAGAGATGTGCATCATCAGACTACTAAGCATAGCTGTTTAACTACCATGGCAAAATAAACTGGAAAATGTACTGGCAGTAAGGAAGCCCACCTCCCTACTAACTCACCAAAGCCATGTTTACCTACAGACTCGAGGGAATATGCTTCATTGAGGGGAAGGTCGAAGTGAATGAACCTCACAGGTATATCAGACATTTGTCTCTGGAAAACAAAATAAATGGTCAATCCCCCAGTGGTAACCTGACAGAAATTATCTCAAGATAACAACAATATGTGTGAGATCATAGGAATCTCAGATCTTATTTCCACTATGATTGTGTGTATCCTCAAAATATATCTGGTTCAAAGTTCTTCTTAGCACAATGTAGGCTATTATTCAAAGATCATTCCAAATAGTTGGAAACAGACTAGTTAAGGCCAACCTCATGTTCTACCCTTAGTGAGTTCCTAAATTAATTTAAAATCTAAAAAGTCATCCTATCCCTTGTTAACTTTTTCTTCATCCATATTGATCTTTAAGAATATAACTATCCCATATTTTCAATCAGTGCAGATCTACTCTAATGAGAAAATGCATCCAAAATGATTTGAGTCTCTGTGAGGATCGTTTGCTCTTGCCTGCAGGTATCTGTAGATGTGGAGAGAGATCCAGTCGCAGTCCGAGTAGGCGATGAGGCACAGGCCCATGTTAGCGGTAGTGTTGTGGAGGTCACACACCAGGTCCATGGCCTCTGGACTGCCTTTAGGACCTAGCAGGGAGTTCAGCTCCTGGGACCGCACTATCTCATAGGGCGTTTTGTCTGTCACAGGCCCACTAAGAGGGCGAGAGAGAAGGATGAATGGATAGTCGTTACCATCAACACTAATACAACTTTTGTCGGCAACTTCATCATGCTCTTTATCCCGCTCATTCTCATCATCTCCTTCCTCACTTTCACCATTACCAACATAAGCCCCACAGACCATCATCATACCTTTTGACATAAATGTCGTCATGGTCGCCATCATCATTTCTCTTTTCTACTACATTCTCATAATCACTATCATCACCACCATCCCTTCTCCCTTGTACTTAATCATCATAATCATCAGACCTGAGGGTGGCGTGGGTGAAGCAGCGGTTCAGGTCTGTCTCTGTGTATCTCCGACACTGCTGGACGGCACGCGGGTTGGACATCACAGTCACCACGGAGATGTGGTCTTCCTCTTCCACCTTTCTCTTCCTCTTCAGCCGCTCTCTCACCAGGTACACTCCTGACAGCTCATTGCCATGGGTACCACCACACACTGCAACGCGGGACACAGTCGGCAATACCACCTCCCTTCCTTCCATCTATGGGATGGCAATCAGAGTTACATTATAACAAATGACTTAAAATTAAATTTTACACACGTAGAAATGTCACCTGTACCTCCATTCTGTTTCTTGATACAGTATCTCACTAGCTTGGCGTTACAGTATGACTAGTTCAAATATACTTGGCTGCCTTGACGCATATTGTACCCACACCCCTTAGTGATTCCCAGCTCTCATCCGTTCTCTAATTGGAGGTATCAAAGACTTCCGCTTGCTGACACAGCGGGTAAACAATACCAGCAAACACCATTGCGGCAGAAATCATGGTGTCAAATTCTTACCTTGGCTTCCTTTCCTGGTCTGCAGCAAGGTGTACGGCCACCTCAAGCTCACTGTGAACGTTTAACCTTTGAACTTTCCCCTATAACAAAATCACCAAACACACCTTCACTGAATGTTTTGAAATTAACTGAATGTCTGGAAGGGCTGGACCTTGATTGAGATTTACAGATATTGAAACCTTAGATACGAGGTAAACCTGTGTTTAGATTCATCCTTCACAACGATAAATTGAACTACTCTTTTTTAAAAGGATATCACACTTCTTACCCTTGCGGCTATCTTTCCCTTCCCTCTCTCCTGCGGTTCACCCTCTCCCACCCTCTCCCTGGCTTTCATGCAGTTTCACTGATTCAGCATTCTCATCCCTCCCTCTCAATAGTAATGTAGTCTGTTCCGGCCTGTATGCTGTTGTGCAAACTCCCCCCACCCCCCACGTCACTCCTCTCCAGTGGACTGGCGGTACTGCACTGTGATGCAGACAGCAGCGTGTGTACTCAATGCAATGTGGAAACTCCACCCTTCCTTTCACACAGCCTCGGTCCCAACGGCTCTGTCCAGTCAGCCTGCTCCAAAGCCCCCCGCCAAGCAGGGTCTCTCACACACTCTGTCCAATGTATAGGATGGTAGGTTCCAGTCAGCCCTTTCAAATGTTGGCTCAAAGCAAATCTGCTCCATTGGCATTGACAGAGGCCAGAATTACATACTGTATAGTACACGTCGGGAGAGATTGCTAGCCTCGTCATAAACTAAATGTTGTCATTTAAATACAAAGACATAGGTGAGAGCCTGTAAAAAAAGAATTCATAGAGAACATTCATACAAAGTTAATTCTGAGGAATTAAATTGTTTTAGTGATAACTTATCTTTGCAAAGGCTACACACCTCTAAATAAATGGTGTCTTAATCAAGTGTTTTAAAAGGTCCTGAAGAGTGGTCTTGAATAAAAAATAATAAACATAAAAATCAAGTTCATTACTATAATCATGTTCAATAAAAATGTAATAGAAACAAATACCTTTTTTTGCAAACCACCAGACCACGGAGGGGGGATAACCGATTCTCAGGGCAGTTGTAATGGGAGAGATTTGTAAGACAGCGAGAGGAATACAACACAAACTATCATTAGTGTATGAGCAGAGATGACAGACATAACACATCCTAACATCCAACCCATTTGAACAGTGCCAACATTTGATGTCTTCCTCATAATAACCACACATGGTTTTACTGCAAGTAGCACAACACCCATCAATTGAAATGCCGCATCAATTGAAATGCCGGGAAACAAACAAAAGGGCGGGGCTACACCCTGAGAGGGATTGAGACTGAGGAACCAGGCATTTTAAGATGAAGCTTGATCCAAATGACAAGAAAATATATCCAGATGCACACAAACGACTTCATGTAACTTTTTTTTATTTAATTGTCAAAATCTTAAGTAATCAATGTCGCACAGCTTGTACTAAACAAGACAAATATACTATTTTCTATTGAATTGATTTGGCAATCAACTTTCATTTTTTGTTATCCAATTAATAACAGTGAAGAATATTGCAAATAGAACAAAATAAATGAGGGACAAAAGTATGAAAAACACATTACAGCAACCTGTTTGACATACTGGTAGTAATTGATTTAGACAGATTGTTCTGTATTTTATCTTAAAAACGTGTCATATGTCCTTTCACACACATGATGATTACTGTTTTGAAAGGGATCTCCCTTTTATGAAAATGAAGACATTCCACTTCAGTTAATACAGAAGGAAAAAAATAACACCAAACCCAAATAAAACAACCATAACATTATCATAATTACTATATAGTAATCCATTTTCTATACATATATAAAATCAGTTATTTGCAATGGTTTTAAAGTCTTCATTTATTCTTCATTTTAAGTACACTTAAACAAAATTGTTATGAAACAAAGTAAATCCCATATTTTTTGGTGTCAAAACACTTGCATATGTACTCTTCAGAACAGAAATGTATACAGTTGAGCGACAGTTCTTCACCACAGAATTGATTTCCCCTCGATTACCTCTTTGATGTCAGACTTGCTTACACCGCATTCTCTTCACTACACAAATACACACAAAGCATTTACCAGATAACTATTTTTAACAACTTCGAATACCATGTGTAGCTCATGGCTACTATTCTTTTCCATCAAATACACACTGTGGGTAGAAAGCACTGTTCCTAAACTGCGAAAATGCTTTTAAGTAATGCTACTCATTTTTACTAGGTTAAATGAAACTTCAATTGAAACTTTTCTTGATGACAGGACACTAAGAGAGCCAGCCAAGAACCAGACAAGAGGTCTACTTCTAACAACTTCAACCCAAGAGCACCCCTATAAAAATACAAGTTAATTTCACCATCTCATAATTTCCATGACACTAGACTATGAGAAAAACAAGGCCCTGGTAAGAAAGCCGATACAGTACATTAACTACTTTTTGAGAGAAGGGACATACAGTATTCTGGGCACCCACTTCTTGATTTGTGTTGATACTGCATGATGGCAGTAATGCACAACGATGAGTTTCATAAAGCTTCCGATGGATGAACAAATGCAATCATACATGCATTTGTTAAATACCCTAATCAACAGAAAAGAAAAAGGAGAAACCTTCTCCAACTTCTTGAAGGCCACCAATCACTGTTTTAATGACTAACTATATTAACCGAGTTTCATTCCATTTAATAAAAAAACGTTTACCCCCAACCACAAGGCTCTTGATGAACAGAGGAACATTAGTGTATAGCTTCACAGAAAGCGCTATCGGCACAACATGGTAGGGAGAGGTGTCACTGTCAATCTAACCTCATCTGTTCTGGGCCCACACCACTAATGCCAAAGCCAGAGAGGAGAGAGTTTACTTTTATTCAAAACTTATGCCCAGTTCCATTTCAGTTTCTAGTCTATTTTCCTCACACCCTACGACTTTTTGCAAATGTGAAGGGATTGGATAGGAGTACACAGTATGATGAAGGCTCCACCTAGCCCTCTTATAGAAGGAGTGAGGTTTCCGCCATATTGCCTTCACCTAGGATTTCCCTTCAGATCTGTGAACACTGAGGGGGTAGAGGCTGAGGAAAGAGGGGCTGGGGACTAAAATGGAACCAAGTCTTAGGAATACCCTGTTCACCTATTGGATCAGACTGCAGCCTCTAGATCTCTTAGAACAGAGAGCCAGTGGAGTGAAACATCCAGTCAAGGGGAGGAGGGTAGCTGTTCATTGGTAGGGTCCAATGAAGTAGGTTTCATCCGGGGGAACTTTCTAGTTAAAGACAGCCATTATGAGGTCAGTATATTTCGGGACAGGACTCCCAGCTGCCTTTCTCCTTGGCCTCCCAGTAGCCTCCCTTATAAATGTGAGTGAATTCACCTGTGGCGGGGTCCTCGCAGCGTTTAAACCACTGCGCCGTGTAGTTATCTTGGTGAGTGCCTGATGGAAAAATGAATGAGGTATTTAGTGTATTGGACCTGTGAAAAAGAGAAACTAATTTGAAAAGTGACTGCTCAGTTAAACTGCTTCCAAGAAACTGGTTTAATTGAAAACGATGTTGAAAGTGTGAGAGATAAAAAAATATAGAAAAGCACAGAAAACAGGCAAAAGAGGGATACTTGCTTTTCAGAGAAGGGTCAGTAAAAGAGTCCTCATTGACAGCTTGTGGGAGAAGAAAAAGGGTCACAAAAGTGGCCTTCAGTTTCAAGTCTTACAGTACAACACTCATTCCTATGGAGATGGATGGAAAATTAAGGGACTCAAGGAAAATAAAAGCTTTCTCTCGCTTACCTTCCTCTGACTCGCTGGCGGTACGCTGGTTGGCGGCCTCCCGTTCCCTCTCACGGCGGACAATGCGCTGCTTCTCCTCCAGCTTCTGTTTCTCGGCGTTGGCCTCGTCCCACTGGCCCTCCTCCATCAGCCTCTGGTCGGGTCGTCGACGGCTGTCCGTGGGCGCCACGCCTTCCTCAGGCTCGTTCAGCGTCAGTGCCAGGTCGGTGAAGAAGTACATCGTCTCTGCTCCCTCGCTTAAATTCAAACATTAAATGCAAATGTAACCCCCTGTAAAGACTGGGTTTAGTTTTTTATGTGTGGCAATGCTAATGTCTGCGTTCTAGAACTGTCCACGTACAGTGTGGTCTGAGGTGATCTTGGGGAACAACGACAGAGTTCGCTAAGAGTGTTGGGACACCGAAGTTTATTGTTCAATTTGCTTTTTGTTTAATAGTCAGTATGAGTGTAGTCAGCTCCTTTTCACCCGCTATTCTCTTTTAATTTTGTGATTCACTGGATTCGTCATCATCCTTGATGGACAGACATACGAACCGCTGGCTAGCCAAGCCAGTTGGTTCAGGTAGCTAAGCTAGCTAGCTAGCTACTCTACCAGAAGCATCCTACCACTACATCATCACCGGCAGCCTCCAGTTGTTCTACAAGTAACCTCTCGGCACTGATGGAGCTCTCCGGTTGTTTCTTCCACCTGTTAAATCCCGTGGAATCCTTGGCCCTCTCGTTGACGGATGCTAGCTTCCCACGCTCCCTCTGTCCGGTTTTCCTCTCTTCAATAGACAGACGGTAATGTTCGTGTTTTAACCCCTCTTTGTCCAAATACAAGGACCTGACTTTTTTAGGTATATATACACACACATACAGTGGGGAGAACAAGTATTTGATACACTGCCGATTTTGCAGGTTTTCCTACTTACAAAGCATGTAGAGGTCTGTAATTTTAATCATAGGTACACTTCAACTGTGAGAGACGGAATCTAAAACAAAAATCCAGAAAATCACATTGTATGATTTTTAAGTAATTAATTTGCATTTTATTGCATGACATAAGTATTTGATCACCTATCAACCAGTAAGAATTCCGGCTCTCACAGACCTGTTAGTTTTTCTTTAAGAAGCCCTCCTGTTCTCCACTCATTACCTGTATTAACTGCACCTGTTTGAACTCGTTACCTGTATAAAAGACACGTCCACACACTCAATCAAACAGACTCCAATCTCTCCACAATGGCCAAGACCAGAGAGCTGTGTAAGGACATCAGGGATAAAATTGTAGACCTGCACAAGGCTGGGATAGGCTACAGGACAATAGGCAAGCAGCTTGGTGAGAAGGCAACAACTGATGGTGCAATTATTAGAAAATGGAAGAAGTTCAAGATGACAGTCAATCACACTCGGTCTGGGGCTCCATGCAAGATCTCACCTCGTGGGGCATCAATGATCATGAGGAAGGTGAGGGATCAGCCCAGAACTACACAGCAGGACCTGGTCAATGACCTGAAGAGAGCTGGGACCACAGTCTCAAAGAAAACCATTAGTAACACACTACGCCGTCATGGATTAAAAATCCTGCAGCGCACGTAAGGTCCCCCTGCTCAAGCCAGCGCATGTCCAGGCCCGTCTGAAGTTTGCCAATGACCATCTGGATGATCCAGATGAGGAATGGGAGAAGGTCATGTGGTCTGATGAGACAAAAATAGAGCTTTTTGGTCTAAACTCCACTCGCCGCGTTTGGAGGAAGAAGAAGGATGAGTACAACCCCAAGAACACCATCCCAACTGTGAAGAATGGAGGTGGAAACATCATTCTTTGGGGATGCTTTTCTGCTAAGGGGACAGGACGACTGCACCGTATTGAGGGGAGGATTGATGGGCCCATGTATCGCGAGATCTTGGCCAACAACCTCCTTCCCTCAGTAAAAGCATTGAAGATGGGTCGTGGCTGGGTCTTCCAGCATGACAACGACCCGAAACACACAGCCAGGGCAACTAAGGAGTGGCTCCGTAAGAAGCATCTCAAGGTCCTGGAGTGGCCTAGCCAGTCTCTAGACCTGAACCCAATAGAACATCTTTGGAGGGAGCTGAAAGTCCGTATTGCCCAGCGACAGCCCCGAAACCTGAAGGATCTGGAGAAGGTCTGTATGGAGGAGTGGGCCAAAATCCCTGCAGCAGTGTGTGCAAACCTGGTCAAGACCTACAGGAAACATATGATCTCTGTAATTGCAAACAAAGGTTTCTGTACCAAATATTAAGTTCTGCTTTTCTGATGTATCAAATACTTATGTCATGCAATAAAATGCAAATTAATGACTTAAAAATCATACAATGTGATTTTCTGGATTTTTGTTTTAGATTCCGTCTCTCACAGTTGAAGTGTACCTATGATAAAAATTACAGACCTCTACATGCTTTGTAAGTAGGAAAACCTGCAAAATCGGCAGTGTATCAAATACTTGTTCTCCCCACTGTATATATAGTAACAGTCAAAAGTTTGGACACACCTACTCGTTCAAGGGCTTTTCTATATTTTTACATTGTAGAATAATAGTGAAGACATCAAAACTTTGAAATAACACATATGGAATCATGTAGTAACCAAAAAAGTCTTAAACAAATGAAAATATATTTTATATTTGAGATTCTTCAAATAGCCACCCTTTGCCTTGATGACAGCTTTGCACACTCTTGGCATTCTCTCAACCAGGTTCATGAGGTAGTCACCTGGAATGCATTTCAATTAACAGGTGTGCCTTATTAAAAGTTAATTTGTGGAATGTATTTCCTTCTTAATGCGTTTCAGCCAATCAGTTGTGTTGTGACAAGGTAGGGGGGTATACAGAAGATAGCCCTACTTGGTAAAAGACCAAGTCCATATTATGGCAAGAACAGCTCAAATAAGCAAAGAGAAACGACAGTCCATCATTACTTTAAGACATGAAGGTAAGTCAATCTGGAACATTTCAAGAACTTTGAACGTTTCTTCAAGTGCACTCGCAAAAACCATCAAGCGCTATGATGAAACTGGCTTTCATGAGGACCGCCACAGGAAAGGAAGACCCAGAGTTACCTCTGCTACAGAGGATAAGTTCATTAGAGTTGACTGCACCTCAGATTGCCCAAATAAATGCTTCACAATTTTCAAGTAACAGACACATCTCAACATCAACTGTTAAGAGGGGACTGTGTGAATCAGGCCTTCATTGTTGAATTGCTGCAAAGAAACCACTACTAAAGGACACCAATAAGAAGAAGAGACCTGCTTGGGCCAAGAAACACGAGTAATAGACATTAGACTGGTGGAAATGTGTCGAAATATGAGATTTTTTGTTCAAACCGCTGTGTCTTTTTGAGACGCGGTGTGGGTGAACGGATGATCTCCACATGTGTAGTTCCCACCGTAAAGCATGGAGGAGGAGGTGTTATGGTGCTTTGCTGGTGACACTGTCTGTGATTTATTTAGAATTCAAGGCACACTTAACCAGCATGGCTACCACAGCATTCTGCAGCGATACGTCATCCCATCTGGTTTGGCCTTAGTGGGACTATCATTTGTTTTTCAACAGGTCAATGACCCAACACACCTCCAGGCTGTGTAAGAGCTATTTTACCAAGAAGGAGAGTGATGGAGTGCTGCATCAGATGACCTGGCCTCCACAATACCCAGACCTCAACCCAATTGAGATGGTTTGGGGTGAGTCGGACGGCAGAGTGAAGGAAAAGCAGCCAACAAGTGCTCAGCATATGTGGGAACTCCTTCAAGACTGTTGGAAAAGCATTAGGTAAATTAGGTGAAGCTGGTTGAGAGAATGCCAAGAGTCTGCAAAGCTGTCATTAAGGCAAAGAGTGGCTATTTGAAGAATCTCAAATATAAAATATATTTTCATTTGTTTAAAACTTTTTTGGTTACTACATGATTCCATGTGTTATTTCGTAGTTTTGATGTCTTCACTATTATTCTACAATGTAAAAAATAGTAAAAATAAAGAAAAACCCTTGAACGAGTAGATGTCCAAACTTTTGACTGGTAGTGTAATATATATATATATATATACACACACACACACAGCTCAAAAAAATTAAGGGAACACTTAAACAACACATCCTAGATCTGAATGAATGAAATCATCTTATTAAATACTTTTTTCTTTACATAGTTGAATGTGTTGACAACAAAATCACACAAAAATGATCAATGGAAATCAAATGTATCAACCCATGGAGGTCTGGATTTGGAGTCACCCTCAAAATTAAAGTGGAAAACCACACTACAGGCTGAACCAACTTTGATGTAATGTCCTTAAAACAAGTCAAAATTAGGCTCAGTAGTGTGTGTGGCCTCCACGTGCCTGTATGACCTCCCTACAACGCCTGAGCATGCTCCTGATGAGGTGGCGGATGGTCTCCTGAGGGATCTCCTCCCAGACCTGGACTAAAGCATCCGCCAACTCCTGGACAGTCTGTGGTGCAACGTGGCGTTGGTGGATGGAGTGAGACATGATGTCCCAGATGTGCTCAATTGGATTCAGGTCTGGGGAACGGGCGGGCCAGTCCATAGCATCAATGCCTTCCTCTTGCAGGAACTGCTGACACACTCCAGCCACATGAGGTCTAGCATTGTCTTGCATTAGGAGGAACCCAGGGCCAACCGCACAAGCATATGGTCTCACAAGGGGTCTGAGGATCTCATCTCGGTACCTAATGGCAGTCAGGCTACCTCTGGCGAGCACATGGAGGGCTGTGCCGCCCCCCAAAGAAATGCCACCCCACACCATGACTGACCCACCGCCAAACCGGTCATGCTGGAGGATGTTGCAGACTCCAGACTCTCCAGAGTCACGTCTGTCACGTGCTCAGTGTGAACCTGCTTTCATCTGTGAAGAGCACAGGGCGCCAGTGGCGAATTTGCCAATCTTGGTGTTCTCTGGCAAATGCCAAACGTCCTGCACGGTGTTGGGCTGTAAGCACAACCCCCACCTGTGGACATCGGGCCCTCATACCACCCTCATGGAGTCTGTTTCTGACTGTTTGAGCAGACACATGCACATTTGTGGCCTGCTGGAGGTCATTTTGCCGGGCTCTGGCAGTGCTCCTCCTGCTCCTCCTTGCACAAAGGCAGAGGTAGCAGTCCTGCTGCTGGGTTGTTGCCCTCCTACAGCCTCCTCCACGTCTCCTGATGTACTGGCCTGTCTCCTGGTAGCGCATCCATGCTCTGGACACTACGCTGACAGACACAGCAAACCTTCTTGCCACAGCTCGCATTGATGTGCCATCCTGGATGAGCTGCACTACCTGAGCCACTTGCGTGGGTTGTAGACTCCGTCTCATGCTACCACTAGAGTGAAAGCACCGCCAGCATTCAAAAGTGACCAAAACATCAGCCAGGAAGCATAGGAACTGAGAAGTGGTCTGTGGTCACCACCTGCAGAACCAGTGCTTTATTGGGGGTGTATTGCTAATTGCCTATAAT
Organism: Coregonus lavaretus; assembly: GCF_964263955.1. Classification (NCBI taxonomy): domain Eukaryota; kingdom Metazoa; phylum Chordata; class Actinopteri; order Salmoniformes; family Salmonidae; genus Coregonus; species Coregonus lavaretus. Next base: position 30,126,805 of record NC_140026.1, read on the forward strand.
TTCCACCTGTTGTCTATTCTATTTGCACAACAGCATGTGACATTTATTGTCAATCAGTGTAGCTTCCTAAGTGGACAGTTTGATTTCACAGAAGTGTGATTGACTTGGAGTTACATTGTGTTGTTTAAGTGTTCCCTTAATTTTTTTGAGCAGTGTATATTTGGACAGTGAAGCTAACATTTTAAATGTGTCTTTATACTCCAGCATTTTGGATTAGAGACCAAATGTTTCATATGAGGCGACAGTACAGAATGTCACCTTTTATTTGAGAGTATTTCCATACATATCTGTTTTACCGTTTAGAAATGAAAGCACTTTATGGATCTAGTCCCCCATGAGAAGAAGTCATAAGTATTTGGACAAATTCACTTATAGTGTAGTCAAAAGTTTAATATTTGGTCCCATATTCCTAGCACACAATGACTACATCAAGCTTGTGACTCATTGGATGCATCTACAGTTTGTTTTGGGTTATGTTATGCAGTGCCATTGGACTACAATACAGTAAGTTATTAGCTGTACAGAAAAAGAGCGGGAGAGACAGACAGTAGTGCCATACCTCAATAGTCTCTTACTGGTGAAATTAGTGTGGAGACGTTTTCAACATTCCATTTATAGCTATATATCAGTACTGTACTGTGCTTTAGCTGTATTGTGCTGTAGCGTATGGTGGCTGGCAGGAAAAGAGGACACACAAAAATAGTTTGACACTTACGGCAGAGGGTTTTTCCTCCACAGTTCCTTGGCCTTGAGCGTCTGGTAGACAGTCTTCTGTTTGCCCTCGGTGCCGTTCTCTCCCTTGCTGCTCTGCATGACCCTGGAGAACTCCATCTTCTCATCCCAGGTCCCTGACAGCACATAATGGGCCTTCCCATCCTTATCCATCACCACACCCGTCACCTGGACGGAGAGACAGAAGGAGAGAGAGGGCGAGAGAGATAAAGAAAAGGCAATGGAACCAGAAATACAGGTGGAAAGACGGAAAGGTACAGTTTAAAGTGAAGTTTACGAAGGTTATCAAGGGAAAACCTATTTATGTCTTGTTTTTAGTCTGTCACCTAAATGTCAACTGTGTACACCTACCTTCCTGGCCACATCTCTAGAGAAGTAGCTGTAAGGAGCAAACTTCAAATGGCAGCGATCTCCCGTCTCGTGGTTTACCACATCAATATCTCCTGACTAGAATTGAAGAGAGAAAATTTTGAATAAACCAATACTCACTGGCAAATAATCATAAAAAAATAGGTTGTGTATTTTTGTTTCTCCAAGTTGATCTCACCTGGTCGATCCACAGTTTTCCCACTATGATGTTGTGCACGGTGGTGGTGACCTTCTTCCATGTGTAGTGGTTGTTGCTCTTCTCAAAGATGGCATGGATCGTCCCTACGGGAGAGGGTCAACATAAAAGAAACGGTTGTGCTGAAATCAAAGGCATTATGTAGTCGTGGTCAAAAGTTTTGAGAATGACACAAATATTGGTCTTCACAAAGTTCGCTGCTTCAGTGTTATGAGATATTTTTGTCAGATGTTACTATGGTATACTGAAGTATAATTACAAGCATTCCATAAGTGTCAAAGGCTTTTATTGACTATTACATTAAGTTTATGCAAAGAGTCAATATTTGCAGTGTTGACCCTTCTTTTTCAAGACCTCTGCAATCCGCCCTGGCATGCTGTCAATTAACTTCTGGGCCACATCCTGACTGATGGCAGCCCATTCTTGCATAATCAATGCTTGGAGTTTGTCAGAATTTGTGGGTTTTTGTTTGTCCACCCACCTCTTGAGGATCGACCACAAGTTCTCAATGATATTAAGGTCTGGGGACTTTCCTGGCCATGGACCCAAAATGTCAATGTTTTGTTCCCCAAGCCACTTAGTTATCACTTTTGCCTTACTGCAAGGTGCTCCATCATGCTGGAAAAGGCTAACTGTTCTTGGATGGTTGGGAGAAGTTGCTCTCGGAGGATATGTTGGTACCATTCTTTATTCATGGCTGTGTTCTTAGGCAAAATTGTGAGTGAGCCCACTCCCTTGGCTGAGAAGCAACCCCACACATGAATGGTCTCAGGATGCTTTACTGTTGGCATGACACAGGACTGATGGTAGCTCTCACCTTGTCTTCTCCGGACAAGGTGTTTTCCGGATGCCCCAAACAATCGGAAAGGGGATTCATCAGAGAAAATGACTTTACCCCAGTCCTCAGCAGTCCAATTCCTTTACCTTTTGCAGAATATCAGTCTATCCCTGATGTTTTGCCTGGAGAGAAGTGGCTTCTTTGCTGCCCTTCTTGACACCAGGCCATCCTCCAAAAGTCTTCGCCTCAGTGTGCGTGCAGATGCACTCACACCTGCCTGCTGCCATTCCTGAGCAAGCTCTGCACTGGTGGTGCTCCGATCCCGCAGCTGAATCAACTTTAGGAGACGGTCCTGGCACTTGCTGGACTTTCTTGGGCGCCCTGATGCCTTCTTCACAACAATTGAACCTCTCTCCTTGAAGTTCTTGATGATCCGATAAATGGTTGATTTAGGTGCAATCTTACTAGCAGCAATATCCTTGCCTGTGAAGCCCTTTTTGTGCAAAGCAATGATGGCACGTGTTTCCTTGCAGGTAACCATGGTTAACAGAGGAAGAACAATGATTTCAAGCACCACCCTCATTTTAAAACTTCCAGTCTGTTATTCCAACTCAATCAGCATGAGAGAGTGATCTCCAGCCTTGTTCTCGTCAACATTCACACCTGTGTTAACGAGAGAATCACTGACATGATGGCAGCTGGTCCTTTTGTGGCAGGGCTGAAATTCAGTGTAAATGTTTTTGGGGGATTAAGTTCATTTTCATGGCAAAGAGGGACTTTGCAATTAATTGCAATTCACCTGATCACTCTTCATGACATTCTGGAGTATATGCAAATTGCCATCATCAAAACTGAGGCAGCAGACTTTCTGAAAATTAGTATGTGTCATTCTCAAAACCTTTGACAACGACAGAATTAAGCGTCTCAGAGAAGGAGTGCCAATTTATACGGAACAAAAATATAAAACGCAACATGTAAGGTGTTGGTCCCATGTTTCATGAGCTGAAATAAAAGATCCCAGACATTTTCCATATGCACAAAAAGCTTATCGATCTCAAATGTTGTGCACAAATTTGTTTACATCCCTGTTACACCCCTTTGCCAAGATAATAATAATCCACCTGACAGGTGTGGCATATCAAGAAGCTGATTAAACAGCATGATCATTACACAGGTGCACCTTGTGCTGGGGACAATAAAAGCCCACTCTAAAATATGCAGTTTTGTCACACAACACGATGCCACAGATTTCTCAAGTTTTGAAACATGCAGGAATGTCCATTAGAGCTGTTGCCAGAGAATTGAATGTTAATTTCTCAACCATCAGCCGCTTCAAATGTAGTTTTAGAGAATTTGGCAGTATGTCCAACCGGCCTCACAACTGCAGACCACGTGTAACCACGCAAGTCCAGGACCTCCACATCCGGCTTCTTCACCTGTGGGATCGTCTGAGACCAGCCACCAGGAAAGCTGATGAAACTGTGGGTTTGCACAACCGAATAATTTCTGCACCAACTGTCAGAAACAGTCTCATGGAAGCTAATTTGTGTTCTCGTCATCCTCACCAGGGTCTTGACCGGACTATAGTTTGGTGTCGTAACCGACTTCAGTGGGCAAATGCTCACCTTCGATGGCCAACGGCAGGCTGGAGAAGTGTGCTCTTCACAAATGCATCCCGGTTTCAACTGTCCCGGGCAGATGGCAGATGGTGTTGTGTGGTCGAGCGGTTTGCTGATGTAAATGTTGTGAATAGAGTGCCCCATGGTGGTGGTGGGGTTATTGTATGGGCAGGCATAAGCTACGGACAACGAACACAATTGCATGTTATCGATGGCAATTTGAATGCACAGAGATACCGTGACGAGATCCTGAGGCCCATTGTTGTGCCATTCATCCGCTGCCATCACCTCATGTTTCAGCATAATAATGCACAGCCCCATGTCACAAGGATCTATACACAATTCCTGAAAGCTAAAAATGTCCCAGTTCTTCCATGGCATGCATACTCACCAAACATGTCAACCATTGAGCATGTTTGGGATGCTCTGGATTGACATTTACAACAGCCAGTTCCAGTTCCCGCCAATATCCAGCAACTTCGCAGAGCCATTGAAGAGTGGGACAACATTCCACAGGCCGCAATCAACATTCTGATCAACTCTATGCGAAGGAGATGTCACGCTGCATGAGGCAAATGGTGGTCACACCAGATACTGATCCACGCCCTTACTTTTTTTTTTTTTTTTTAAGGTATCTGTTACCAACAGATGCATATCTGTATTCCCAGTCATGAGAAATCCATAGCTTTTGCTTAATCCATTTATTTCAATTGGCTGATTTCCTTATATGAACTGTAACTCAGTAAAATCTTTGAAATTGTTGCATGTTGCGTTCATATTTTTGTTCAGTGTAGTATCAATTTGCCTTTTAGATCATCATGAATAAGATTACATGGACAGGGGGTACCTGATCTTAGATCAGCACTCTGAGACGCTTGATACATACGGCCACAGAACTCAATCCATTCAGAGATCCATTAACAATTTACTCAATGAGATACTCTTATACCTGCTGAAATGACCGATAGGTTTTATGGCTGGGAATTGCTAGAGACCTCACGATATGATATGCATTGCGATTCTCACGGTTCTATATGGATTGCGATTCCATACTCCGATTTGTTGGTCCAAACATATTGCTCACTATATGTCTGCTGCAGAGGGACAAGAGAGAGGATGAGAAAACGAGTTTTGATCAGTCAGTGCTGAAAATATGTTCTCACTATTTAAAAAGAAGATGGAGAACAAGCTATAGGTTGAAAAAGACCAGAATTTAGGCACATAAACAGCTGACTAGCACTGTACCTTTACAGTAGCACAAAATAAATGTTGACTTAAAAACATTTTTTTTCCTATTCTATACTTTGACTCAAATATCGATACAAAAATAATATTGCGATATGTAACTGTATCAATTCTTCCCCCCATCACTAATAGGTATAAACCCCACCCTCTCTCACCTAAAGGCATTGAGTACAATTTTTTTTTTTTTATCCTTTATTTTAACAGGGAAGACATTGAGATCTAGGTCTCTTTTACAAATGTGCCCTGTATACACACACACACACACACACACACACACACACACACACACACACACACACACGCACACAACATAAATATACACATTATAGACACACATTAAAATACAAAAACACAGTCATGGGAAGCACAAATAAAACATCACAAATCACCAAGAAAAACAATTACATTCCTCCACAAATAAGTACCCAATTAGGCTGAACTGGGTGCACCGGGCTATGGCCCGTGACGTGACTGGGAAAAACTGGTGAGGGAGGAGCGCCCTTCTCAAATTGTTCAGAAACTAGTTTTCATTGGGAAGGCAGATATGTTTTTTTTTTTATGAAGAGCAAAAACTCTGAATCCTAAGCCATTACTCCACGTGCTTGACATGTTGCTTTGAGCCGACTTCGCCATTAGCTTTGAACCAGGTGGAAATGTAATCACTTTCCACCTGGTGCAAACTCCTCCTCCTACTTTTTTTCCTTCTAAAAAAAAAAAAGAATACTCACACAAGTGATCCATTACTAAAGCCTGTTCAGATATTTGAATATTCGAATAACCGTGCCCATCCGTAGTTGACAGGTAAAGACCCCACCCTCTCTCACCTAAAGGCATGATTGACAGGTATAAACCCTACCCTCTCTCACCTAAAGGTTTGATTAGGGTTGGAAAATGTCAGTAACTTTCTCAATCTCCTTGTTTTCCAAAAACCCCAGTTGAAAGATTTCCAAAACCAAGAGGCAATAAACAGGAAATCTGGAATATTCCAACCAGGATTTCTGGAAAACCTGGGAATTTTTAAACGTTACAAGAATTTTCCAACCCTGGGCGTGATTGGTTTAAACCCCACTCTCACCTAAAGGCATGATTGTCTGATATAAACCCCACTATATCTTACCTAAAGGCATGATTGACAGGTATTTGCCCCTGAACTTGCTGGATACAGCGATTTCCTGCCTCAGGATCCAGCCTCGATCAGAGAACACATGATGCGCAGCTGCTGGGGGATGGTGACTCACCTGAACAGAGAAACAACAACATACAAAAACAATATCAAATCCAGCAGCTTGGAGAGATGTCAATCTCATCTCAGACAAATTACTGTCTGAGTAGAACTCGGCTAGCTTGATGCCATAGCCTGGCAATGGCTTTATGATCATTTTTGCCATCACAGGACTAGGTTATTTCATAGATGGTACTGGATTACCACATCATTTTTTTCTTCTCTATCCGGGTTCAGGAAAGACCGATCATGTAGGCCGGTGGTTCCCAACTGTTTTCACTCAGGTCCCCCTTCCATCATTGGGTAACATCCCAAGCCATGACAACACTTAATGCCAAGCGGGCCAACTATCCAGGAGCGTCATGGTCAAGACAGGGGTCAAACAGGGCTGCCTATTGTCACCATTCCTATTTTTCCTAGTAATAGACTGGGTCATGCAAGAAACAAGAGGGAGAAAGGAATTTAATCCAGTGGAGAATATGGATGACCTAAACAGATGACATTGCCCTCCTGTCACATACCCAGACAGTGTCACACCATCAGCAATCAAACTAGGACTAACACCCAACACAACAAAAACCCCAAGTGATTAAGATCCACTGCAAGTAGAACAACCCGATCCTGATGCACTGCACTACCCTAGAGAAAGTGCAGTCATTCACGTACCTAGGAAGAGTGGTGGACACTGCTGGAGGCACAGATGCTGACAAATGGAGCAGAATAAACAAAGCCAGGGTGACAAAAATATCTGGGGCTCAAAAAACAACGGATCAGAAACATGGACTGACAGTCAAAAACCTGGAACGGGGTGGGGGAAACTGGACAGGAACCTATTGAATTACACATTTTTTTAAAGAGTTGAAAACCAGCCAACAACAGCACTCTATGGCAGTGGTTTTCAACTGGTGGACCTTTCAATAAATTCCCTGGTTTTCCAAAACCCTGGTTGAAGGATTCCGGATTTCCTTCTTATTCCATTCTGATCCCAGGAATTCTCCAACCGGGATTTCGGGAAAACTCTGGACTTTATTGTAAGTTCCTGGAATTTTGCAAGCCTTGAGGTACTCAGGTGTGCAGCAAAATCTTTCTTAATCTTATTTTTTTTTTTTACACAATTATAAAAAGTGACCTGTGGAATGCACATGGAATTTGGACTTGGGAGCACCAGCGCTGCTCAGATAATACATTGAATTGCACATGGTTACATCTGTATCGTTGTTTTAAGTCCAGTGCGTTCAGGCTGTTGCATCATTCATTGGTATCATTTGACTTTGCCTGTGAGAACCATTAACACAGGCAAGTCTGATAAGGCTTAACTGTACCACAGCCTCTGCCATAGAAGAAAAAGCATGGCTTTGTGCCCGTGGTTGCACCTTTACAATGCAGAACACCGCTCCCTTATTCATATCATAACGAACTTTAACCAGTTGAATGTAGACACAAATATAACACTTTTTTTTGCTCAACAACTTCTGAAATATTGTATTAAAATATGCAAATGAGGCGATGGTTTACTTTCAAGCCAGTTCTTGATTATGGTGACACCATTTACCAGATTGCTGCAGCCACTACTCTTAAACCATTGGATGCGGTCTACCATAGCGCCATTCGTTATCACCGGTGACAGTTTTAATACTCACCAATGCATCAAAAAGGTTGGCTGGTCCTCATTAAAGTCCTGTAGATCAATTCATTACTCCCTTTTTGTTTACAAAGCCCTAGTACACAAGCTTCCAACTTAACTAACTCATAAAATAATGAGATACCAAACCCGTTCACAGGGTTGGTTAACTCCTCAGATTCCTCGGGTCTCCACAGAATTAGGTATTTCCGCTTTTAGTTCACGCTCCACATTTTTGGAATCAATTACAAAATTCATTACATTTGGATTCCCTTCTGCCACTAGGGCATTTTAAAACCCTGATGATAAATGATTTCACAGAGGTGTGCAATTGTTTTGATTGATTGATTTAATAACTTCTTTATGATGGCTGTGACAGTGATGTTCTAATGTAATGTACTTGTTATTGTATCTTGTAATATATAAACTTATATTTTACTTTATGGTGTCAGGGCACCATTGAAAATGAGACCCTGGTCTCAATTGGGCTCCACTGATTAAATAAAAGTTAATGAAAATATATACATTTACATCAAGTATGACATTTTATGTCTAATAACTAATATTAAGGGACCAAAATACCAACAAATCTCAAAATTGATAAGTATATGAAAAAATGTCATTTCAGCCTCGCCTTAATCCATAAATAACTTTGACAGAAAATAGATGATTTGCAGTATGGAGATGAGATGGTCATTATCACTAAATACAATTATAGGGAAATGTTAGGTGTGCTGCAGATTTTTTTTATCCCATCAAGGTTTGCCACAGTTCCAAAAAGGTTGAAAACCACTGCTCTATGGCCCTTTAAAAAAAAAAAATAGTGTGTGCTATAAGCTTGGAAAATAAACAAAATGACTGACAACAGAAGGATGCTTATTTGCAACATTAGGACCATTTTCATGAGAATAGTAATAGATGATAACTCTTCTTGTGCTCCATCTTCCCCTCTGATAGGCCAGCTGAAGTGTAGCCATGATATTGCTTATACCTATTGAGTCTCCACTGGTGCTTAGGGCGTAGGTAAGGGCTGGGGGTTAGGGATGTGAGGATCAGTTTAACTCAAATTTTCACCCCCTAGGTATCCATCTTTCTCATCTCACTTCACCCTACTCCATTTCACTCCTCCCATCACTCCACCTTGCCCTCCCTCTCACCTGTTCACACAGTGACCTGTAGCCGCTCTCTCTCCGGCGGTCCAGCTCATAGGTCTCCCCCAGTAGGGGGTTGAAGGGTTTGCCGGTGCGGTGGACTGTAGTAGAGTAGGAGGAAACAGAGAATGCTGCCACGTAGCACAGCTGCTCCAGAGAGCTCTGGCATTTAGCTGCCTTGTCCAGGAGCTCATAGTATTCTAAGTCCTCAGAGAGACGCTGGAGCATTGAGATGGGCTCATTGAAGTTCACCTGAGGATAGAAAGGGGGTAATATAAATCATAAGTTACATTGTCTGAGACTAGGGCTGTTACGGTGACCGTATTACCGCCACAATGGCGGTCACGAGTCATGACCACAGTCAAATTCCACCTGACCGTTTAGTCACGGTAACTAGGCTTCTCCAAAACTGCGCTCTGATGCAGCTGATGGTCATTAATAGCCTACTAAACTTGAGGCGGATCCCATCAGATTTCTACAGGCTAGGCCTACTAAATAGATTTCTCAACTTTCCTAATATTAAGCACATTGCTTCGCTTTACAACAGGAGTATAGCCTACTTGGCTGGCATGAAAATTAACCGCGGAAAAAGCATCCTCCATTCGCTATTTAAGTGCATAGACGATATGTATTTTTTCCCCCCTGCCCCTGTTCCGACATGTGCATGATAATGGTCCACTCTAAATCAAAACTAATTCCACACATATACTGAGTCTTGAGACCCGTCACATCACATGCACAGAAAACGCTGGGTAGTTCAGTGGCTCCAATTGGTTTTCACTGTCTCCAATAAATATGACTTCTCTGTGTTTGCCGCATGCTATATGTACGGACCATAAAAAATAGATATGCAATGGACATCCCCAATTGAAAGTACTACAGTTGGTCTAACACACCTAGAGATGCTGTGCTCATTTAGAATACCTCTTACAAAATCTATAAATGCTGATGTCAGGTTGTTGCTAGCATTCTGTAGTCTGGAGGCCACACGATAGATGAGAAACAAAGTGAGTTGTACTTACAGGCATGGGGATCTTAGACAGCTCCTTTCCAATGCAGTTCTTCATAATGCTCCACAGGTTGAGCGAATAGTTGGGCTTGTCTGGGATCTGGGTGCGCCTCTTTCTCACTGGCTCCAACTCCTGGGACTGAGGAGACTCTGGATTGATTGTTAGCTGCTGCTCGTCAAGCTGTAAATAACCAATTAATGGTGGGAGACCGGGAAATGGACAATGAATCAAAACAATGTGTGTATAAGTAAAACTAGACTACCAGATATTGACTCAACAGAATTCAGATAGGGAATGGAGAGAGACGTACCGACTGATCATCAGGACAGAATTCACTGTTGAAGCCGCTGACATTACTGCTTGACCTTCTGATAGAGACAGAGAAAACAGAGATCCCATTAAAAACAGGGGATGTTGAATAAGTGCTCAAGAAAAAATAACTACATTATTATATATTATAAAACTGGTTGTTTGGATCCTGAATGCTGATTGGACAAGCAGCGTTCCAAGCCTTGCTGTATTGGCCGTCACAGGCACACTATGCCTGCTAACAGTTCCATCAGAAAATTATCACTGCGCCTCAGAAGAATATCATGTTCATGTTGCTGTCCGAATCATCGCTTCTATTGATCGCAACTCACACATTATTTCCCCTTGCTTTCAGCCTACCATTTAAATTGGTACAGCGTGGGTTAATATAAGTCTCGCTGTCTGCCTGTCCGACCTCGGAAACAATGTTTCACTTTTGAATTTCGAAATCGCCAGGTGAAATCAAGCATCAACTTCATAATTATGGACATATCCAACTAAATGCCAATAGAAAAAAAGCTCAAACAAATGAAAATGCAGCTGGTGGTGGTTGCCATGGCACTGTAAAGCAGCCTAAACAAAGAGCTCTGTCAATGCTGCACATATTTTAATGTTTTAAGTGTTTTTGTTTGTTTCTTAAAATCACCTTTTTAGTTTTTGATAAGTCATTAAGTTGTTGATTGGAAATAGCATGTTGACTTGACTCCTAAGCAACTTTGCAGTATTCTTTTAATTTTTGTGTGTGTTATTTCTCACATTATTAGCGCAGAACCGTTTTTTTTGCATTATGACATAAAGCCAGAAATCACTTTTGGATATCAGAGCGCAGGTAACGCACAAGCATTTAGACTTCCCTGAATTGGATCCCCCAAGGCGATTGAACTTATCCCAGAGGCTGCTCCAAGACGCTACCGGCGGAGTAGAGGTAGACTTTTAGACCAACTCAGGAGGCATGCACACCATTAACCGCTTCCGAGTATATTACTCGTTAATATTCAGTCCCTGGAAAATAAAGTAGACGAGCGCAGGGCGAGGATCTCCTTCCAGAGAGACATCAGGGACTGTAATACTCCGTCCATACAGCCAGCTGGTTCTCAGTACATCGCACAGATAGGAATAAAGAACTCTCCGGGAAGAAGAAAGGTGGAGGTGTATGTTTCATTATTAAATACTCATGGTGTGATTGTCCCTGTCCCCAAGAAAGCCAAGGTAACTGAACTAAATGACTATCACCCCATAGCACACACTTCTGTCATCATGAAGTGCGTTGAGAGGCTAGTTAAGGATCATATCACCTCTACCTTACCTGACACCCTAGACCCACTTCAATTTGCATACCGCCCCAATAGATCCAGACGATGTAGTCATGGATTTCCTGACGGGATGTCTCCAGGTGGTGAAGGTAGGCAACACCTCCACTACGCTGATCCTCAACACAGGGGCCCCACAAGGATGCGTGCTCAGCCCCCTCCTGTAATCCCTGTTCACCCATGACTGTGTGGCCACGCACGCCTCCAACTCAAATCATCAAGTTTGCAGACGGTAGGCTTGATTACCAACAACGACGAGGCATCCTACAGGGAGGAGGTGAGGGCCCTGGCGGATTGGTGCTAGGGAAATAACCTCAACGTCAACAAATCGAAACAGCTGATCGTGGACTTCAAGAGACAGCAGAGGGAGCACGTCCCCATCTACATCGACGGGGCCGCAGTGGAGAAGGTGAAAAGCTTCAAGTTCGTCGGCGTACACATCAATGACAATCTGAAACGGTCCAACCCACACAGACAGTGTGGTGAAGAAGGTGCAACAGCGCCTCTTCAACCTCAGGAGGCTGAATAAATTTGGCTTGGCCCCTAAGATCCTCACAAACCTTTACAGATGCACCATTGAGAGCATCCTGTCGGCCTGTATCACCGCCTGGTATGGCAACTGCACTGTCCGCAACCGCAAGGCTCTCCAGAGGGTGGTGCGGTCTGCCCAATGCATCACTGAGGGCACACTGCCTGTCTTCCAGGACATCTACAGCACCCGGCCAAGAAGATCATCAAGGACCTCAGCCACCCGAGCCACAGCCTGTTGACCCCGCTATCATCCAGAAGGCGAGGTCTGTACAGGTGCATCAAAGCTGGGACCGAGAGAAAAAACTGCTTCTATCTCAAGGCCATCAGACTGTTAAATAGCCATCACTAGCCGGCCTCCACCCAGTACCATGCCCTGAACTTAGTCACTGTCACTAGCCAGCTACCAACCGGTTACTCACCCTACACCTTAAGAGGCTGCTGCCGTATTTATACTGAACAAAAATATTTTCTCAACATGTAAAGTGTTGGTCCGATGTTTCCTGAGCTGAAATAAAAGATCCCAGAAATGTTCCATATGAACAAAAAGCTTATTTCTCTACAATTCTGTGCACAAATTTGTTTATGTCCCTGTTCGTGATCATTTCTCCTTCGCCAAGATAATCCATCTACCTGACAGGTGTGGCATATAAAGAAGCTGATTAAACAGCTTTATTATTACAAAGCACCTTGAGCTGGGGCAATAAAAGGCCACTCTAAAATGTGCCGTTTTGTTACACAACACAATGCCACAGCGTGCATGGCGTCGTGTGGGCGAGCGGTTTGCTGATGCCAATGTTTTGAACAGAGTGCCCCATGGTGAGGTTATGGTATGGGCAGGCATAAGCTACGGACAGTGAACACAATTGCATTTTATCGATGGCAATTTGAATGTACAGAGACACCGTGACAAGATCCTGAGGCCCATTGTCGTGCCATTCATCCGGCGCCATCGCCTCATGTTTCAGCATGATAATGCACGGCCCCATGTTGCAAGGACCTGTACACAATTCCTGGAAGCAGAAAATGTATCAGTTCTGTCACCCTTTGAGCATGTTTGGAATGCTCTGGATCGACGTTTACGACAGCGTGTTCCAGTTCCCGCCAATTTCCAGCAACTTCGCACAACAATTGAAGAGGAGTGGGACAACATTCCACAATCAATAGACTGATCAATTTTATGCAAAGGAGATGTGTTGCGCTGAATGAGGCAAATGGAGGTCTGTGACCAACAGATATATCTGTATTCCCAGTCATGTAAAATCTACAGATTGGGGCGTAATGAATTTATTTCAATTGACTGACTTACTTATCTGAACTGTAACTCAGTAAATTTTTTGAAATTGTTGCATTTATATTTTTGTTCAGTGTACATAGCCATGGAACACTGGTCACTTTAATAATGGAACACTGGTCACCTTTAATAATGTTTACATTCTGTTTTACCCATTTCATATGAGTATATACTGTATTCTAGTCAAGGCCATCCTATTCAACTATTGCTGTACAAATACTATTCTATCCTACGTATTCTTCAGATATATATATATATATGTATATATTCTATCCACATACTGTCTATACATCCCATCACATACATACATTTACACTCCGACATTGCTCGTCCTAATACTTCTATATTTCTTAATTCCATTATTTTACTTTTAGATTAGTGTATTGTTGTGTATTGTTAGATATTACTGCACTGTTGGAGCTAGGAACACAAGCATTTCTTTACATCCGCAATAACATCACTCTCCCGAGTGGCGCAGTGGTCTAAGGCACTGCATCGCAGTGCTAGCTGTGCCACTAGAGATCCTGGTTCGAATCCAGGCTCTGTCGTAGCCGGCCGTGACCGGGAGACCCCAGCGTTGTCCAGGGTAGGGGAGGGAATGGCCGGCAGGGATGTAGCTCAGTTGGTAGAGCATGGCGTTTGCAACGCCAGGGTTGTGGGTTCGATTCCCACGGGGGGCCAGTATGAAAAATATAATGTATGCACTCACTAACTGTAAGTCGTTCTGGATAAGACCGTCTGCTAAATGACTAAAATGTAAATGTAAATATCTGTATGCGACCAATCAAATTGTATTTTATTTGTCTGATTTGGCTAGCTAGCTGGCTAAAGTTTGCATGGCATCACCATCGTAAAACCATCACTTAACTCACTAGGAGCCTGAGAAGGCTGATCTACTGAGGGAGTCATACTCTATGGCTATAACAATGTCGTCCTATCCATTTTTTGGTTATGTGTTACCAAAGTATGCCTATTAGGCTAGGTCTACTGTGTAGCGTAGGCCTACTATGTTGCTTGTAAACATTTATTTAAGACCACAATGGAAATACATTTTCAAACTTTTTGTGTCATCCTCTATGATTTTAAATTCATTATCCACGTGTGGTTGTATTGTGTTTTACATTGTCAAATAAATAAATCTATCTAGCTATAGCTAGTGTCCTGTCATTCCAGGTTCAATGCTTGATGTGACTGAGTTAGCTGAAGTTGGCTGGCTAGTTAGCTAGCAAGCGACAACGTTAACCAGCCTACATAGCAACCATTTTGTTTAGAACGGACGATCAGTCCTTTCGCATAGCAACTATGCAAAAAGAATTAACGACTGTAGCAACATGACCAAAAGAACAACCAGATTTTTGTCCGGACTATATCTTCTGGTGAATGCAATTCATTGTTATTTTAATATGTTGGTAACAGTTCTATAAAAGCATGAAGGCAGGCGAGACAGTGCTGTATCATGAATACAGTCAAAAGGTAAATGGGTTGACTGGCCCTCCGCTATTGCGTCGGGTCAAACGCCGCCATTTACCTGTGACTGTATTCCTGATACAGCACTGCCTCGCGTGCCTTGCTTAAGTGTTGTTGTATTTGTCGTGTTGTTGTCATTGTATTTGTTTATAAAAAATAAAAATAAAAATAATATTTCACCATGACATTGATGTGATATACTGTGGTTATTTGACTATAATGTTAACCATTCAATACACAAGGTCTGATTGAAAAATAAGCTGATCAAAAGCAGAGGTGCACTTAACACAAATGCCTCGTAGCTAAGTTAGTCATATTGTTCATTGCTCTCCGTTACTCTTTTTTTTGTATTGGCATTAGCAAAATTTACATGATCCCAATTTTAGCTCCAAGATGCCGGGAATTGGAAAAATAAAACAATTAGAATGTGCTAATTTATTGGTGCATTGAACAATGTAGTAAAAGCTCTCAATAGTGCTAAAACAATGACTTCATATCTGAATTTGAATGGCGCCGGAGAAGATGGCTGCCGTTTTACAGCCCTCTAACCAATTGTACTATTATGTGTGTTTTTCCGTGTTATCTGTAATTTATTTTGTACATAATGTTTCCGCCATCGTCTCTTATAACCAAAAAGAGCTTCTGGATATCAGGACAGCGATTACTCACCTCGTATTGGACAAATAATTGTTCTTCAACGAGGCGGCCGCGAAGGATATCCTACAGACACCCGACAAGGCCCAAATCCCCGTCATTCGCATGAGGAAGAGACAGAGATATCGTGGACGTAGGTCGGGGTGCCTTGTAAGGATCCGACGGCGAGCGAGTAAACTGCCGCTCCCATCAATCCTATTAGCCAATCTTCAATCATTGGAAAATAAATTGGATGACCTAAGATTACGTTTATCCTACCAACGGGACATTAAAAACTGTAATATCTTATGTTTCACGAGTCGTGGCTGAACGACGACATGGATAACATACAGCTAGCGGGCTATACGCTACATCGGCAGGATAGAACGGCTGACTCCGGTAAGACAAGGGGTGGCGGTCTGTGTATATTTGTAAACAACAGCTGGTGCACAAAATCAAATACTAAGGAAGTCTCAAGGTTTTGCTCGCCTGAGGTAGAGTATCTTATGATAAACTGTAGACCACACTATTTACCAAGAGAGTTTTCATCTATATTTTTCATAGCCGTCTATTTACCACCACAAACCAATGCTGGCATTAAGATTGCACTGAATGAGTTGTATAAGGCCATAAGTCAACAGGAAAACGCTCATCCAGAGGCAGCGCTCCTAGTGGCCGGGGACTTTAATGCAGGGAAACTTAAATCCATTCTACGTAATTTCTACCAGCATGTTAAATGTGCAACCAGAGGAAAAAAAAAACTCTAGACCACATTTACTCCACACACAGAGACGCATACAAAGCTCTCCCTCGCCCTCCATTTGGCAAATCTGACCACAACCTCCTGATTCCTGCTTATAAGCAAAAACTAAAGCAAGAAGCACCAGTGACTCGGTTAATAAAAAAGTGGTCAGATGACGCAGATGCTAAGCTACAGGACTGTTTTGCTAGCACAGACTGGAACATGTTCCGGGATTCTTCAGATAGCATTGAGGAGTACACCACATCAGTCACTGGCTTCATCAATAAGTGCATCGATGATGTCGTCCCCACAGTGACTGTACGTACATACCCCAACCAGAAGCCATGGATTACAGGAAACATCCGCACTGAGGGTAGAGCTGCCGCTTTCAAGGAGCGGGACTCTAACCCGGACGCTTATTAGAAATCCCGCTATGCCCTCCGACGAACCATCAAACAGGCAAAGTGTCAATACAGGACTAAGATTGAATCGTACTACACCGGCTCTGACGCTCGTCGGATGTGGCAGGGCTTGAAAACTATTACAGACTACAAAGGGAAGCACAGCCGCGAGCTTCCCAGTGACACAAGCCTACCAGACGAGCTAAACCACTTCTATGCTCGCTTCGAGGCAAGCAACACTGAAGCATGCATGAGAGCACCAGCTGTTCTCCGTAGACGATGAGAGTAAGACTTTTAAGCAGGTCAACATTCACAAGGCCGCAGGGCCAGACGGATTACCAGGACGTGTACTCCGAGCATGTGCTGACCAACTGGCAAGTGTCTTCACTGACATTTTCAACATGTCCCTGACTGAGTCTGTAATACCAACATGTTTCAAGCAGACCACCATAGTCCCCGTGCCCAAGGACACTAAGATAACCTGCCTAAATGACTACCGACCCGTAGCACTGACGTCTGTAGCCATGAAGTGCTTTGAAAGGCTGGTCATGGCTCACATCAACACCATTATCCCAGAAACCCTAGACCCACTCCAATTTGCATACCGCCCCAACAGATCCACAGATGATGCAATCTCTATTGCACTCCACACTGCCCTTTCCCACCTGGACAAGAGGAACACCTACGTGAGAATGCTATTCATTGACTACAGCTCAGCATTCAACACCATAGTGCCCTCAAAGCTCATCACTAAGCTAAGGATCCTGGGACTTAACACCTCCCTCTGCAACTGAATCCTGGACTTCCTGACGGGCCGCCCCCAGGTGGTAAGGGTAGGTAACAACACATCTGCCACACTGATCCTCAACACGGGGGCCCCTCAGGGGTACGTGCTCAGTCCCCTCCTGTATTCCCTGTTCACCCATGACTGCATGGCCAGGCACGACTCCAACACCATCATTAAGTTTGCCGACGACACAACAGTGGTAGGCCTGATCCCCGACAACGATGAGACAGCCTATAGGGAGGAGGTCAGAGACCTGGCCGTGTGGTGCCAGGATAACAACCTCTCCCTCAACGTGACCAAGACAAAGGAGATGATTTTGGACTACAGGGAAAAAAAGAGGACTGAGCACGCCCCCATTCTCATCGACGGGGCTGTAGTGGAACAGGTTGAGAGCTTCAAGTTCCTTGGTGTCCACATCACCAACGAACTATCATGGTCCAAACACACCAAGACAGTCGTGAAGAGGGCACGACAAAGCCTATTCCCCCTCAGGAGACTGAAAAGATTTGGCATGGGTCCTCAGATCCTCAAAATATTCTACAGCTGCACTATCGAGAGCATCCTGACTGGTTGCATCACCGCCTGGTATGGCAACTGCTTGGCCTCTGACCGCAAGGCACTACAGAGGGTAGTGCGTACGGCCCAGTACATCACTGGGGCCAAGCTTCCTGCCATCCAGGACCTCTATACCAGGCGGTGTCAAGAGGAAGGCCCTCAAAATTGTCAAAGACTCCAGCCACCCTAGTCATAGACTGTTCTCTCTGCTACCGCACGGCAAGCGGTACCGGAGTGCCAAGTCTAGATCCAAAAGACTTCTCAACAGCTTCTACCCCCAAGCCATAAGACTCCTGAACAGCTAATCATGGCTACCCGGACTATTTGCACTGCCCCCCCCACCCCATCTTTTTACGCTGCTGCTACTCTGTTCATTATTTATGCATAGTCACTTTAACTCTACCCACATGTACATATTACTTCAACTACCTCAACTGCCCCCGCACATTGACTCTGCACCGGTACCCCCCTGTATATATAGCCTCCCTACTGTTATTTTATTTGACTTCTGCTCTTTTTTTTTCTCAACACTTTTTTGTTGTTGTTTTATTTTACTTTTTTATTAAAAATAAATGCACTGTTGGTTAAGGGCTGTAAGTAAGCATTTCACTGTACTGTCTGCACCTGTTGTTTTCGGCGCATGTGGCCAATAACATTTGATTTGATTTGATTTGAATTCTGACATCTTCATGCACCTTTACCGTAGCGAATTGATCAATCACAGCAAATTCCGGAACCTGATATGGTGTTTATTTGCCTGTGAATATGCTGAGATCAGAGATGTTTCAGTTCTCTCCATTAATACTTAGAGAAGAGACATGAAAAACTGATGACTTCAAGAGCACAACCGGTTGACCAATCAGAAGGAGAGGAGAGTGAAAACAGTGATGAAAGAGTACACAGACTTGTGGAACTGGGGGTCTGCAGGCACAGTGATGAACTCAGGGGCCTCTTCCATGGCGTCAAAGAACTCATTGTCATCGTCCTCATCGCTCCCTTCTCCTTTGGCTGTGTCAGAACCTGAGAGGAAAGGGGTAGATCACTAAGATATCAATACCCCCCCACCCATGATACATTCCAATCACCTTCATCAATAAATTGCATTTCTACCTTCCCTTTCCTGTCTTTTTCTAAAAGTTTCAGACAGATCTGGGTTAAAGGTTATTTAAAAAGGGCAGTGCAGTAAAAAATGTGACTTCATTATGAAAATGATTAACTAGATTTATTTCCACTCACTAACCACATTAGCATCCACAGTTTTTATGCAAGTAAAGTTATACTGTATTATAAAAAAAACAAGACGGCTGTGATGGAAAGTTACGATTTTATAAATACCGGCAGATAATTTGTTTGTTCGACACTGTGGGATGTTTTGTGTCTGTAAAATTAATTATGCAACAAATGGCGGTGGAAACGCCTTTATGAGCACATATTTAAATAATAACCATCATATCGAAGTAAACCATGTAGTTTATTAAGCTACAGATTAAATACACTATATATACACAAAAGTATGTTGACACCCCTTCAAAATAGTGGATTAGGCTATTTCAGCCACACCCATTGCTGACAGGTGTATAAAATGGAGCACACAGCCATGCAATCTCCATAGACAAACATTAGCAGTAGAATGGCCTTACTGAAGAACTCAGGGACTTTCAATGTGGCACTGTCATAGGATGCCACCTTTCCAACAAGTCATTTCGTCAAATTTCTGCCCTGCTAGAGCTGCCCCGGTCAACTGTAAGTGCTGTTATTGTGAATTGGAAACATCTAGGAGCAACAACGGCTCAGCCGCGAAGTGGTAGGCCACACAAGCTCACAGAACGGCACCGCTGAGTGCTAAAGCGTGTAGAAATAGTCTATCCTCAGATGCAACACTCACTACCAAGTTCCAAACTGCCTCTGGAAGCAACATCAGCACAATAAATGTTCGTCTGGAGCTTCATGAAATTAGTTTCCATGGCCGAGCAGCCGCACACAAGGCCAAGCATCGGCTGGAGTGGTGTAAAGCTCGCCAACATTGGACTCTAGAGCAGTGGAACCGCGTTCTCGTGTAATGAATCACGCTTCACCGTCTGGCAGTCAGATGGACGAATCTGGGTTTGGCGGATGCCAGGAGAACGCTACCTGCCCCAATGCATAGTGCCAACTGAAAAGTTTGATGGAGGAGCAATAATGGTCTGGGGCTGTTTTTCATGGTTCGGGCTAAGCCCCTTAGTTCCAGTGAATGGAAATAACACTACAGTATACAATTACATTCTAGACGAATCTGTGCTTCCAAATTTGTGGCAACAGTTTGGGGAAGGCCCTTCCCTGTTTCAGCATGACAATGCCCCCGTGCACAAAGCGAGGTCCATACAGAAATGGTTTGTCAAGATCGTTGTGGAAGAACTTGACTGGCCTGCACAGAGCCCTGACTTCAACCCCATCAAACACCTTTGGGATGAATTGGAACGCAGACTGCGAGCCAGTCCTAATCGCCCAACATCAGTGCCGACCTCACTAATGCTCGTGGCTGATGAAGCAAGTCCCTGCAGCAATGTTCCAATATCTAGTGGAAAGCCTTCCCAGAAGAGTGTAGGCTGTTATAGCAGTAAAGGGGGGACCAACTCCATATTAATACCCATGATTTTGGAATGAGATGTTCGACGAGCAGGTGTCCACATACTTTTGGTCATGTAGTGTACGTTATCATGAACTTCACAGGGTGGTGAAAGTGCACAGTGATGAGCTTGATGCTCCTTTCCAATAGATATCCAGGTTCTTATTCTGGTGACACAATCCATGTTTTACTGCAGTTTGACAAATACAAATATTCTCTCTCTTATCCATAATAATCTCATCATATTAGCCTAACCACACTGTATCTGCGAGCTGTTGGCTAGAGCGCACGTGCCAAGACCAGAGTAGGCACATTTGCTATTTAACGCAGCAGTGTGTGGCAAACCTATCGGTAGAGTTGAAAATGCGATGGAAACAAATTGAACTTTAGATTTTTATTTGGTACATGAAAAGTTGAGCTAAAAAGTACATTGTGTGCTCTACCTCATCACACACTGATTTTTTTATCCGCAACCAGTCTGTTTGGTGGAAACACATCACTGGTGGGAAAATGCTTATTTTTTCTTTAAGCAGATTTTAGAATATTTGCATGAAAATCTGGTCGCCAATTGGATGGAAACCTAGCTTATGAGGTTGAAACACTGAAATTGTGAAATTATAATAATGCCCTTTTAGTGTGTTGGATTCTAGTTTGAAATATAATTATTCATGTTACCATACTATAACTTATTGATTACTTTACATGTATAATGAATGTATATCAACAGAGGGTGGATAAGAACTAGGTGTATGGCAAGTTACTGAGTGAGGAAGGGGGAGTGCAGAAAGTTTACATTCTGTTCAAACATGATATTGTTAAATCTCATGGCTCCTAAGGAGAGGAACAAAGGGCAACAGTCTGGTTTCAGTCACTGATAAGGTAAGACAGCCGTGGATTAGGGAGGAGCGAGGAATTCGGTCCGAGGTCAGGTCAGATGAAGTGAGGAGGAACAGTCAGTCTTGTCACACCAATTAAGTTCCTGACTAGCAAAATATATTTATTGGCTGTCTAGATGTGCAAGGAGTAGACTCTGCCTAGTAGGAGGGTATAAATATATGTGCTTGTGTAAACATGTCTGTCTTTGCAGCTGTTTGACCCAGTGGGTGAATAAACTTGGTTTGAGCTTTAACTGGTTGTCCGTTAGTTTTTCACTCTGTCAGAACCTAACAGTTGGCGTTGTCGGCAGGATTCAGCATGATTTACAGTCGAACTAGAGAGTCCAAATCAGTGAAACTGGAGCCGGCACCAAAAACAAAAGGTAGGCACAGTTCCTACACCTGTTACCACTCATTTTGACATCTTGGGGAGATGAGAGTCGTAGGCTGAACCTATTATAGGATACGGACCTAGAAAGACTGAGTTTATTAAGTAGGCCTACTGTATATACTACCGGTAGACCGAGGGGTTGGGGCCCCTAAGAGGGTTTATCCACCTGAAGGTTAGACTAGGCACTGCGCGCCTAGGAGGGTTTAGCCCCCTAATAGGTTAGACTGGAGCATTGCGGGCACAGTGTGTTCAAGAGGGTTTAGTCCCCTAATAGGTTAGGCTAGGCAATGTGGGCACTACGTGCTTAGGAGGTATCCCCCCAATAGGTTAGTTTAGGGGTTGGAGTCTGTTTAAGTTTCTGTAGTCTATATGGTATATGGAGACGTTGGCACATCCATGTACTAGTACGATAGGTTATAGAGAAGTAGTCCATGTAGAGGGACAAAGGCAGGAAGTGTGTTCGGTGGAGAATAGGAGATCTGAGGATATCTGTGCTTAAAGATGAAACAGTGGGAATGTGGATGGTGATAGAAGGTTGCCTACAAGTTCTGGAAGAGAGCCTCATCCATGGTTAGAAAAGCAAAGCGATATTCGAATGTTGTTTGAACATGATTTGAGTGTATTAGCAGTAGCAATAAGGAGAGAGGTGGGTTTATGCCCTATTGGGGAGGGGGACCGTGACAGATTATGTGGAAATAGGAAGACAACTGAATAATTTTGGTTGTGTGTGTTGTCAACAACAGTGATATTTGTAGCTTGTCACTGGTATAAGACATTAGGTCTACCGTATTCTCCAGAAATAAATGGGCAGACGCTTCAGTTTTGGTTCTAGTACAAGGTATCAGGTCCCGTGACCAAATTATTAGGCACCTATACCGTAACTACTCTCCGGGAAGTGGGTATCTACCTGAAAAATAGTTAAAATTGGCGTGTATTAGAGCTGTGGGTGAGGAAATCTAAACACCCTGGACACCGTCGGGAGAGGCGTCAGAATAATAACTATTAAAATGCCGACTGGCAGCCCCGATTCTCCCTTTAAAAGGGGGGATAGAGGAAGGAAAGATTAATAAAGCCATAGAGGCACACAAGCATTCTACCAAATCGTCTCGAGTATGGGGGAAATTTAGCAAATTGGTCGACAGTTCCAACATGGACAGTTCCCTGCTGACGGAAAATTCAAATCAAATAAAGAACTCAGAGATGCTGTTGTGGTATGACAATGAAAAATGTGATGTCGGCGTTTTATCAACAGAAGAGTAAAACAGATAAAGCTCAAATTAAAGATATGCAGGGTCATCTTGTCCAGGCGACTGACAAGAATGAGGCAACTAATAAAACCATTTGAAATAGCAGAAGGGCAGGCTCCTAAATTGGTGAACAGAACCAGAACCGCGCGAGGGCTCTGGAAAATAATGAAAATAAAGTCCAACAACTTACGGCTACCCTCCAGCAGTATCAGAACACCTGTGGGGGGTGTATGCTATCGTCACTTCCCCACCGTTCGCCCCGGAATATCATGCATCCCAGGCTAAACAGGTCATGCCTCCCCTATACCCCTCTCTTATAGAGGAAAAATAGCATTACAGGTTGAGAGAGGTAGAAGAGGGACGTATCACCAGTCCAGACATAGTTGTCCCAGACTGGATCTTAGATCCGAAGGACCCCGGAAACCATAGAGAGGTGCGCCCGGTTCGTACTCATGCAGTTGCGATTACTTATTATCCCGGGCAGATACTCCCAGAGGAAGGGAACCCCATACTGCTAGATGGCCAACCTATAACACGACTTCAAATTCAACACCAACACCAGCCGCTGAGTATTGGTGAAATGCGTAGCATAATGAAAGAAGTGCCTGACCCGGTTAAAGAGGGTCAGGAATTTATCAGTTTCCTATGGAAACAGGGACAAAATTTTGGATTCCACGCTGGTGATTATGATAACGTTATCCGTTCCCTATTGCCAAGAGCAATGTTGGCACAATTAGTCGGAAACTATTGTACTCCCGTCTGGTCGTCCGCTCGTGAGGCATGTGATCCATCAACCTCACAGGAACAAATTGAACTATTTGTGACAGCTTTTGGAAATACTTTGTTACGCCCTGACATTAACAAAATTAATAGATGCACTCAGGGTCAAAATGAGGGGGTACGTGAGTACGTTGATAGGATGGAAGATGCTTTGTGCACTAATCTGGCACTAGCATATCATTTTAATGAAATGCAGAAATGTGTAACTCCACTTTGATGGCAAGGTTGAAACCCACTGTCAAAACTGCTATTGCAGGGGTAGTGGACCAAAACTCCACATGGGCGGAGATCGTTCAAGCCGCATTGAGAGTGGAATCTAATTCCGCTCACTTTGCAGTGTGTGTAGTCGCTGCTCAACATACCACAGGTACCGGTAATGGATTCAAGAGTAAGAAAAATAAAATCAAGCGGAGAGGTAAATATGACAACAAATACATTTGGCAGCGAAAAGCCACCAAACCTTGTCACCAATGCAATGCATTTGGTGACAGACTGTACGGTGGTGCCCTCTGTGCCGGCTCATTTCGGGGTAAGTGCGGCAGTGCAGACATTTTCTTCACTGACTAGTGAGCAACAGCAAGCACTCCTGAAAGCGGCCGGAGTTAGGAGTAACACATAGGCGTATTTTGTCTCTGTGCGGTCGTCAAATTGGCTACATTTGCGACAGGAAAAAGTATTACATTTTGTGGGGTAACAGGGGCAGAATCTAAAGCGATATGACTACTACCCATGTCTCTGACCACAGGACCAGTAACAATACCCAGATCATTTTACATGGCGACGGGTGTAGAACCAATTTTGGGGTTGGATAATCTATGCAAAATGCTACGGGAATGGATTCTAAAAGGTAAGAAGTTAAAATTGGCATGGCCAAACACTCCTTGCAAGCTCAGAGAATCTTTTAATTTATTTAAAAAAAAATGTGAGACACTTTATTCCGTCTTATTCTGAAATAGCTTCATAGAATTGACAAAAGGGAGAGGTCACACGAAATTAGAGTGGAGTTAATATTGTAATTGTTTGTAGAGTTTTGAAAAAGCTATTCTGTCAAGCGACCGCATTGGGGTTACCAAACCTAAGATTACCTTTAAAAATGTTGTTCATGAATAAGAAGGGCATTGAATATCCAATGGAGATTGGTAATAGTATACGCAGTAACCGTGGGGATGGATTAAAACACAAATTCAGATTCATGAGTGGAGGGAGGACAGTGGACTCCCGGTGAACAGAAGTTATGTTTTGTTTTGTCTGTAATTAAAACTTTTGTGTTGCCGATTCAGATTTAGCCTAGTGAATACTAACGAAATGTACATTTTCTCTTCCAGGAGAGGATGGGGTGTCCCTATCTCCCTCTTTGAAATGTTTCCCGAGGCTGTTGTCTTGGGAGAGAAGTTAGTGAAATTCTGCAGTTTTATAAAGATATAAAGGTACCCGAATCGGGCCGTAAAGGGAGCTCCCAATTAAGTAAGGCCTGGCCATTTGTTTGTTTTTACCCTACATTTTACCACACACCGGTTATTAAGATTTGTTAATGGTGTTAATACCATGTCTGATTTAATTGTGTGGGGTTTTTTAATTTGGTTTTAGTAGGTGCTTTGCGGGTTAGAAAGGATGCACCTTAAAGGGCACACAAATTCAATCTTCTAAAGTATCTAATGTCCGAATTTTGGGTTGCACAAATGTACTGAGAAACCCAATGTAAACCTGGTACACAGAATGTTTGAAATGTATTTAAATAAGTAGACTGAAGTACAGGGAAAGAAAAGGGAAGAACATACTCACTTAATGGTGTTGAATGACCTATGTTCTGACTTTCTGGTGAGGCCTGATCACCCTCGCCAGAAAGGCTAGAGACATTGGGTGAGAATTAAGTATAATATGAAGAAGTGTTGTTGTTTTGGTTGTTTTGTTTTTGCTTCAATACAAATCTCACCAGATTGGGTCTGTTGTATGGTCGGGATTTTGCCCTAACTCCCTGACCCTGTAACTCTGCGGTGAGGTCGCGAGTATGATAAGGGAGTATAAGCTAATTTGCTAAATAGTTTCAACAGTGTGTTGTTATGCTCTTTCACATTTGTCTTAGAAATGTTGGAGTAAGAAAATTGGGAATGTAATAATTTGTCATATGGTGAATAGTTTGTCTCGATTTCCTGAATCAGAAACGCCCTAAACAGTTCTGATCTGTCCTCTCTTGAAGTTGTGGCGATAGTGACTCCAGATGGTATCTAAACTCAGCAAAAAAACAAACGTCCCTTTTTCAGGACCCTGTCTTTCAAAGATAATTCGTAGAAATCCAAATAACTTCACAGATCTTCATTGTAAAGGGTTTAAACACTGTTTCCCATGCTTGTTCAATGAACCATAAACAATTAATGAACATGCACCTGTGGTTAAGACACTAACAGCTTACAGACGGTAGGCAATTAAGGTCACAGTTATGAAAACTTAGGACACTAAAGAGGCCTTTCTACTGACTCTGAAAAACACCAAAAGAAAGATGCCCAGGGTCCCTGCTCATCTGCGTGAACGTGCCTTAAGCATGCTGCAAGGAGGCATGAGGACTGCAGATGTGGCCAGGGCAATAAATTGCAATGTCCGTACTGTGAGACGCCTAAGACAGCGCTACAGGGAGACAGGACGGACAGCTGACCGTCCTCACAGTGACAGACCACGCGTAACAACACCTGCACAGGATCGGTACATCCAAACATCACACCTGCATGACAGGTACAGGATGGAAACAACAACTGCCTGAGTTACACCAGGAACACACAATCCCTCCATCAGTGCTCAGACTGTCCGCAATAGGCTGAGAGAGGCTGGATTGAGGGCTTGTAGGCCTGTTGTAAGGCATGTCCCTCACCAGACATCACCGGCAACAATGTCGCCTATGGGCACAAACCCACCGTCGTTGGACCAGACAGGACTGGCAAAAAGTGCTCTTCACTGACGAGTCGCGGTTTTGTCTCACCAGGGGTGATGGTCGGATTCGCGTTTATCGTTGAAGGAATGAGCGTTACACTGAGGCCTGTACTCTGGAGCGGGATTGATTTGGAGGTGGAGGGTCCGTCATGGTCTGGGGCGGTGTGTCACAGCATCATCGGACTGAGCTTGTTGTCATTGCAGGCAATCTCAACGCTGTGCGTTACAGGGAAGACATCCTCCTCCCTCATGTGGTACCCTTCCTGCAGGCTCATCCTGACATGACCCTCCAGCATGACAATGCCACCAGCCATACTGCTCGTTCTGTGCGTGATTTCCTGCAAGACAGGAATGTCAGTGTTCTGCCATGGCCAGCGAAGAGCCCGGATTTCAATCCCATTGAGCACGTCTGGGACCTGTTGGATCGGTGGGTGAGGGCTAGGGCCATTCCCCCCAGAAATGTCCAAGAACTGGCTAATCTGGTGCAGTCCATGAGGAGGAGATGCACTGCAGTACTTAATGCAGCTGGTGGCCACACCAGATACTGACTGTTACTTTTGATTTTGACTGTGCAGATGACGTTTTCCAACAACTTAAAATATCTGCTCCAAATTAAGATTCAACAGATGTCTGCAGAAAGAATGGGGTGTCAGCAATGACATGGCACCTTGAGTCTGAAAATATCTATTTTGGTTATTGAACTATAGTAAGTAAAGTGGATTTACACACGGTAACAGAATTGCGGTAACTGAATTTCCTCATGGGGTCCCTGATCAGTACTAAACAGAATTGCATAATTATGGGTATGAATGTCATGTATCCTAAATAGTTACATGAAAAGTTAGACATGCAATAGCCTCCTTTGCATATTTGGGTATTATTCTACTGTGGCTATTATTTTATTTCCAGCGGCAGGGACTGGGAGACTAGTCAGGATCGATGAACAGAGCAAAATACCGCAAGATCCTTGATAAAAACCTGTTCCAGAGCGCTCAGGACGTCAGACTGGGGCTAAGGTTCACCTTCCAACAGGACAACGACCCTAAGCACACAGCCAAGACAACGCAGGAGTGGCTTGGGGACAAGTCTCTGAATGTGCTTGAGCGGACCAGCCAGAGCCCGGATTGAACATTTCTGGAGAGACCTGAAAATAGCTGTGCAGCAACGCTCCCCATCCAACCTGACAGAGCTTGAGAGAATCTGCAGAGAAGAATGGGAGAAACTCCCTAAATACAGGTGTGCCAAGCTTGTAGCGTCATACCTAAGAAGACTCGAGGCTGTAATCGCTGCCAAAGGTGCTTCAACAATGTACTGAGTAAAGGGTCTGAATACTCATGTAAATATGATTTTAGTTTTTTTTTAATTATATAAATGTGCAAAAATGTCTAAAAACCTATTTTCGCTTTGTGATTATGGGGTATTGTGTGTAAATTGATGAGGGAAATATTTTTTAAATCTATTTCAGAATTAGGCTGTAGAGTAACAACATGTGGGAAAAAGTCAAGGGGTCTGAATATTTTCTGAATGCACTGTAGTTCAGTACATTATAGTATACTCAACTCGTGCGCTCTATTGTGTACTGTACTGAACTCTACTGTACAGGATTGTACTATACTCAACTTTTCTTTACTGTACTCTACTGTGTTGTCCCAAACTTGTGAAACATGAACATCTATGATTGGTTCAGATTTAGTCCAGTCTGCGAGAGCGAGAGGTTGTCCAGACTTTTCACACTGTAGCTTTAACCACCAGACAATAGAAAGAAAACAGTTACCAGCTGAACATAACAGTATGCCAGTGTAAGGGAAGACAGTAGCAGGTGACCCAACTGTGGTTTGTGACTACTATGATTTCCCATTGTAGCCAATTCAATTGCAGAAATTCCATTACTGATTTTTTGGAAATTCCGTCACCGATATGGTAACAGAATTTCGAGTTTGAATCACTTAATTCATAAACAAAATGTTTATCAGTAAAAAAAAAACTATAACTAATTGATAGATCTACCTTTACTTGTTACTTCTGTGAACCTTCATTATCCTCCCTCATCAGGGAGAAATAAAAAAATATCTTAAAGATGTGGGTTTTTTGTCACGGAATTGAGGCACAAGGGCATGTTTCTTAAACTTACAGATGGCAGCAATTCTAATCTAAATATAAGTGTTGATATTAGTTGGCAGGGGTCTTTTACGCCAACATTATTGTGTTTTGATGTATTTTCTAATACCTTTTAAGACTTTCTGGTAGATGTTTCCTAAGACCCCTTATCCGTCTGTTTAACAAACAAAAAAATCAAAGCCTTTGCTTATTCCTAATTTTTAGGATGGAAAATGATTGAAAAATGTATATATGCCTTAATTTTAACTATAGGCTATACGCTCTGATGCTGCTGGTCATTAGTAGCCTACCAAACTTGCTAACTGCCAGTCACTACTGGGCTGGTACTCAGAGATCTATTGTCCATCTAAACACTCTGACATCAATGCAAATGCAATCAAAAATCAAATTCAACACTTCATGAGAGCCCATGAGCTCATGTTGCCCAACATTTGTGTGAGAAAATAGAGTTGCGGGCCTCAGCAAAAACCTACAGGACAGTAGCTCTCCAGGAACAGGGTTGGGCAGTCCTGGTCTACAGTGAGGGAAAAATATATATTTGATCCCCTGCTGATTTTGTACGTTTGCCCACTGACAAAGAAATGATCAGTCTATAATTTGAATGGTAGGTTTATTAGAACAGTGAGAGACAGAATAACAACAAAAAAATCCAGAAAAACGCATGTCAAAAATGTTATAAATTGATTTGCATTTTAATGAGGGAAATAAGTATTTTACCCCCTCTCAATCAGAAAGATTTCTGGCTCCCAGGTGTCTTTTATACAGGTAACGAGCTGAGATTAGGAGCACACTCTTAAAGGGAGTGCTAATCTCAGTTTGTTACCTGTATAAAAGACCCCTGTCCACAGAAGCAATCAATCAATCAGATTCCAAACTCTCCACCATGGCCAAGACCAAAGAGCTCTCCAAGGATGTCAGGGACAAGATTATAGACCTACACAAGGCTGGAATGGGCTAAAAGGCCATCGCCAAGCAACTTGGTGAGAAGGTGACAACAGTTGGTGTGATTATTCACAAATGGAAGAAACACAAAATAACTGTCAATCTCCCTCGGCCTCCATGCAAGATCGCACCTTGTGGAGTTGCAATGATCATGAGAACGGTGAGGAATTAGCCCAGAACTACACGGGAGGATCTTGTCAATGATCTCAAGGCAGCTGGGACCATAGTCACCAAGAAAACAATTGGTAACACACTACGCCGTGAGGGACTGAAATCCTGCAGCGCCCGCAAGGTCCCCCTGCTCAAGAACACACATATACAGGCCCGTCTGAAGTTTGCCAATGAACATCTGAATGATTCAGAGGAGAACTGGATGAAAGTGTTGTGGTCAGATGAGACCAAAATGGAGCTCTTTGGCATCAACTCAACTCGCCGTGTTTGGAGGAGGAGGAATGCTGCCTATGACCCCAAGAACACCATCCCCACCGTCAAACATGGAGGTGGAAACATTATGTTTTGGGGGTGTTTTTCTGCTAAGGGGACAGGACAACTTCACCGCATCAAAGGGATGATGGACGGGGCCATGTACCGTCAAATCTTGGATGAGAACCTCCTTCCCTCAGCCAGGGCTTTGAAAATGGGTCGTGGATGGGTATTCCAGCATTACAATGACCCAAAACACACGGCCAAGGCAACAAAGGAGTGGCTCAAGAAGAAGCACATTAAAGGTCATGGAGTGGCCTAGCCAGTCTCCAGACCTTAATCCCATAGAACATTTGTGGAGGGAGCTGAAGGTTCGAGTTGCCAAACGTCAGCCTCGAAACCTTAATGACTTGGAGAAGATCGGCAAAGAGGAGTGGAAGAAAATCCCACCTGAGATGTGTGCAAACCTGGTGGCCAACTACAAGAAACGTCTGACCTCTGTGATTGCCAACAAGGGTTTTGCCACCAAGTACTAAGTCATGTTTTGTAGAGGGGTCAAATACTTATTTCCCTCATTAAAAAGCAAATAGATGTATAACATTTTTGACATGCGTTTTTCTGGATATTTTTGTTGTTATTCTGTCTCTCACTGTTCAAATAAACCTACCATTAAAATTATAGACTGATCATGTCTTTGTCAGTGGGCAAATGTACAAAATCAGCAGGGGATCAAATACTTTTTTCCCCTGACTGTATATAATAGACCTTAAGTAGCACTGACCCAACAATGATAGGCCTAAATAGTGAATATGTGCAGTGTGGATATTGTCGATGCTCTCCGCTGGTACCAATAAGATAGGCTATACCATTGTTCGTTCTATTAAGTTGAGAATTTTGTTAACTAAAATACAGATTAATATTTTCATTGAGAGACACACGCTTGCACATACACATGATAAGACACACACGTACACATGGATTTTGTATTGCAGATATGTTGTAGTAGAGTAGTGGCCTGAGGGAACAAAATTAATGTGTTGTGAAAAGTATTATGAAATGTAATGTCATGTAATATTTGTAATTGTACATACAGTGGGGAGAACAAATATTTGATACACTGCCAATTTTGCAGGTTTTCCTACTTACACAGCATGTAGAGGTCTGTAATTTTTATCATAGGTACACTTCAACTGTGAGAGACGGAATCTAAAACAAAAATCCAGAAAATCACATTGTATGATTTTTAAGTAATTAATTTTCATTTTATTGCATGACATAAGTATTTGATCACTTACCAACCAGTAAGAATTCCGGCTCTCACAGACCTGTTAGTTTTTCCTTTAAGAAGCCCTCCTGTTCTCCACTCATTACCTGTATTAACTGCACCTGTTTGAACTCGTTACCTGTATAAAAGACACCTGTCCACACACTCAATCAAACAGACTTCAACCTCTCCACAATGGCCAAGACCAGAGAGCTGTGTAAGGACATCAGGGATAAAATTGTAGACCTGCACAAGGCTGGGATGGGCTACAGGACAATAGGCAAGCAGCTTGGTGAGAAAGCAACAACTGTTGGCGCAATTATTAGAAAATGGAAGAAGTTCAAGATGACGGTCAATCACCCTCGGTCTGGGGCTCCATGCAAGATCTCACCTCGTGGGGCATCAATGATCATGAGGAAGGTGAGGGATCAGCCCAGAACTACACGGCAGGACCTGGTCAATGACCTGAAGAGAGCTGGGACCACAGTCTCAAAGAAAACCATTAGTAACACACTACGCCGTCATGGACTAAAATCCTGCAGCGCACGCAAGGTCCCCCTGCTCAAGCCAGCGCATGTCCAGGCCCGTCTGAAGTTTGCCAATGACCATCTGGATGATCCAGAGGAGGAATGGGAGAAGGTCATGTGGTCTGATGAGACAAAAATAGAGCTTTTGGTCTAAACTCCACTCGCCGTGTTTGGAGGAAGGAGAAGGATGAGTACATCCCCAAGAACACCATCCCAACCGTGAAGCATGGAGGTGGAAACATCATTCTTTGGGGATGCTTTTCTGCAAAGGGGACAGGACGACTGCACCGTATTGAGGGGAGGATGGATGCGGCCATGTATCGCGAGATTTTGGCCAACAACCTCCTTCCCTCAGTAAGAGCATTGAAGATGGGTCGTGGCTGGGTCTTCCAGCATGACAACAACCCGAAACACACAGCCAGGGCAACTAAGGATTGGCTCCGTAAGAAGCATCTCAAGGTCCTGGTGTGGCCTAGCCAGTCTCCATACCTGAACCCAATAGAACAACTTTGGAGGGAGCTGAAAGTATGTATTGCTCAGCGATGGCCCCGAAACCTAAAGGATCTGGAGAAGGTTTGTATGGAGGAGTGGGCCAAAATCCCTCCTGCAGTGTGTGCAAACCTGGTCAAGACCTACAGGAAACGTATGATCTCTGTAATTGCAAACAAAGGTTTCTGTACCAAATATTAAGTTCTGCTTTTCTGATGTATCAAATACACTGCTCAAAAAAATAAAGGGAACACTTAAACAACACAATGTAACTCCAAGTCAATCAAACTTCTGTGAAATCAAATTGTCCACTTAGGAAGCAACACTGATTGACAATACATTTCACATGCTGTTGTGCAAATGGAATAGACAACAGGTGGAAATATAGGCAATTAGCAAGACACCCCCAATAAAGGACTGGTTTTGCAGGTGGTGACCACAGACCACTTCTCAGTTCCTATGCTTCCTGGCTAATGTTTTGGTCACTTTTGAATGCTGGTGGTGCTTTCACTCTAGTGGTAGCATGAGACGGAGTCTACAACCCACACAAGTGGCTCAGGTAGTGCAGCTCATCCAGGATGGCACATCAATGCGAGTTGTGGCAAGAAGGTTTGCTGTGTCTGTCAGCGTAGTGTCCAGAGCATGGAGGCGCTATCAGGACACAGGCCAGTACATCAGGAGACGTGGAGGAGGCCGTAGGAGGGCAACAATCCAGCTGCAGGACTGCTACCTCCGCCTTTGTGCAAGGAGGAGCAGGAGGAGCACTGCCAGAGCCCTGCAAAATGACCTCCAGCAGGCCACAAATGTGCATGTCTGCTCAAACGGTCAGAAACAGACTCCATGAGGGTGGTATGAGGGCCCGACGTCCACAGGTGGGGGTTGGGCTTACAGCCCAACACCGTGCAGAACGTTTGGCATTTGCCAGAGAACACCAAGATTGGCAAATTCGCCACTGGCGCCCTGTGCTCTTCACAGATGAAAGCAGGTTCACACTGAGCACATGTGACAGACGTGACAGAGTCTGGAGACGCCGTGGAGAACGTTCTGCTGCCTGCAACATCCTCCAGCATGACCGGTTTGGCGGTGTGTCAGTCATGGTGTGGGGTGGCATTTCTTTGGGGAGCCGCACAGCCCTCCATGTGCTCGCTAGAGGTAGCCTGACTGCCATTAGGTACCGAGATGAGATCCTCAGACCCCTTGTGAGACCATATGGTGCGGTTGGCCCTGAGTTCCTCCTAATGCAAGACAATGCTAGACCTCATGTGGCTGGAGTGTGTCAGCAGTTCCTGCAAGAGGAAGGCATTGATGCTATGGACTGGCCCGCCCATTCCCAGACCTGAATCCAATTGAGCACATCTGGGACATCATGTCTCGCTCCATCCACCAACGCCACGTTGCACCACAGACTGTCCAGGAGTTGGCGGATGCTTTAGTCCAGGTCTGGGAGGAGATCCCTCAGGAGACCATCCGCCACCTCATCAGGAGCATGCCCAGGCGTTGTAGGGAGGTCATACAGGCACGTGGAGGCCACACACACTACTGAGCCTCATTTTGACTTGTTTTAAGGACATTACATCAAAGTTGGATCAGCCTGAAGTGTGGTTTTCCACTTTAATTTTGAGGGTGACTCCAAATCCAGACCTCCATGGGTTGATAAATTTGATTTCCATTGATAATTTGTGTGATTTTGTTGTCAGCACATTCAACTATGTAAAGAAAAAAGCATTTAATAAGATTCATTCATTCATTCAGATCTAGGATGTGTTATTTTAGTGTTCCCTTTATTTTTTTGAGCAGTGTACTTATGTCATGCAATAAAATGCAAATTAATTACTTAAAAATCATACAATGTGATTTTCTGGATCTTTGTTTTAGATTCCGTCTCTCACAGTTGAAGTGTACCTATGATAACAATTACAGACCTCTACATGCTTTGTAAGTAGGAAAACCTGCAAAATCGGCAGTGTATCAAAACTTGTTCTACCCACTGTAACTGCCTTAATGTTGCTGCTAAGAGTAGCTGCTGCCTTGGCAGCTAATGGAGATCCTTGATAAATACAAATACAAAAATGGTCTTCTCTTTACAGCAATAACCATTTTCTTTCCAAACTATGTTTTCCTGCAATTGTATTTTAAAATATTGTGATATGCCTGGCTTGGCCTCTGTACTTTTCACAGACCATCAAAACTCAACAATAATCTGCCCAAATTGCGCACGCTGCCTTTCCTTCCAACTGTATGCAATATGATTTAAAACAATCCACTACTTATTTTTTTTTTATACGCTAATGATCCTTTGTGGCCAAATCCTGCTTTTGTAGCCTATTTTGAATTAGTTTATTTATTTCTGTATAGACAGGAGTATGCTAATTAGGCTATATCATTTTGGCAATTTAATTCAATTTACTTTAGAAAAATATTAGTTTACCCTAGTCTTATGGACGCACTGCCTATACTTGCATATTAAAAACGTAACAGCACATAACTTCCGTTCGCCATTCGAGTGCAGGCTACGAATGACTTTTTTTGTGGGCCATTCTAAATAAACAATAATTCCACCCCTAGGCTATATGTAAAGACCAGAATAAATAAGAATATTTTGATGGGTGAGAATATTATCAATGCTTGTGAATGAGAGACTGATGAAGTGTGCAGCGCTCATGCCTTTCATATGACTTTTTTTCAAATCATTAGCTGCATCATGCAGCCTTAGAATGTATTAAAAATCCTAACGTTTGTATCACAACTAAAGTTTCATAAATAACTCTAAATTAAGCATATAGGAGGACCTGTTTCTTTGTTAACTGCTAAACTCACTCACTCAGAAATCATTTGGATAAAATATACTTTCTATTTTATTCAGCTGTTCGATTGTATTCTTCATACTATAAAAATGTTTTTTTTTAAAGTAATAATGCCACGGAATTCTAAGTAAATCTTGTCTGCTAAATTAACTGTTTAGCCCACAGCCATATGGCATAGGCAGATCAGGGCTTAACATAAGGACTCAGAATATGCTATTCTGCCACAGCCCTACTTGACATCTAACAACACATTCTGATGACCAGAATAACATATTTATAAAACAATGTAACCGTTGTGGCACAGAAACTGCAATCAAGTTTCTATGTTCATAAGGCTAACATGAATGTTTCAAATGACTTTAATATGGAAACGGTGTAACAATTTGTGTTTGCAGCAGTAAGTCACTGAAATATGTCAGAAAGGTATTGGAGAGATCAGGAAAACATCAGGGAAGGTCATCCAGCAGAAGCACATCTAACCTTTTGGGGGCCCTATGCGAGATTTGGTTGGGGGGCCCCCCACCTCATGGGCAAGACATTTTAGTGCCGCCCTCTTGGCAGTGGATTCTTTTTTCTTCTTTTCAGTGTTAAACTACATTTTCCGCAATTCAATTTTTTTTGCCATGGGGCGTAGAGAAAATGGTGCAGTATTAAAACACATTTTATTAAATTCTACTCATTTTGTCATGGGGCGGCAATAACATTTTGCAGTTTCAAATCTAATTTCATGCAACTTTACACATTTTGACATAACTAATGCCATGTTCATATGATATTTGAATGAGAGTGACTAACAAAATGAATGGGGGCTACGTCAAGGTCAGAGCCCCCGTGCCCGGTCAGTAATTTGGTGATGATTAGATTACTACAAGGTTTAGATAGCTAGCTAGTTACCTAGCAATCAAAAAAATGTTAGGTGACATGGGCTAATTGAGTGACTGTCAGTGACTGACATAAGTGGAAAACGGTTGATGTAATACCGAATTTTGAAATTGCACCTTGTGCAATCTAATTTTACAACTCTCAACAGTAAGTTGAGACCCCGACTAAGTCCCTGAAAATACAGTACCAGTCAAAAGTTTGGACACCTACTCATTATAATATAATATGCCATTTAGCAGACGCTTTTATCCAAAGCGACTTACAGTCATGCGTGCATACATTTTTTTTTTTGTATATGGGTGGTCCCGGGGTTCGACCCCACTACCTTTGGCGTTACAAGCGCCGTGCTCTACCAGCTGAGCTACAGAGGACCACACATTCAAGGGTTTTTCCTTATTTTTAATATTTTCTACATTGTAGAATAATAGTGAAGACATCAAAACTATGAAATAACACATATGGAATCACGTAGTAACCAAAAAAGTGTTAAACAAATCAAAATATATTTTTGATTCTTCAAATTAGCCACCCTTTGCCTTGATGACAGCTTTGCACACTCTTGGCATTCTCTCAACCAGCTTCATGAGGAATGCTTTTCCAACAGTATTGAAGGAGTTCCCACTTCTTGGTTGCTTTTCCTTCAATCCGCAGTCCAACTCATCCCAAACCATCTCAATTGGGTTGAGGTCGGGTGATTGTGGAGGCCAGGAGGTCATCTGATGCAGCACTCCATCACTCTCCTTCTTGGTCAAATAGCCCTTACACAGCCTGTAGGTATGTTTTGGGTCATTGTCCTGTTGAAAAACAAACGAATCCCACTAAGCGCAAACCAGATGGGATGGCGTATCGCTGCAGAATGCTGTGGCCAACATGCTGGTTAAGTGTGCCTTGAATTCTAAATAAATCACCGACAGCGTCACCAGCAAAGCAACCCCACACCATCACACCACCTCCTCCATGCTTCACAGTGGGAACCACACATGCAGAGATCATCCGTTCACCAACTCTGCGATTGGAACCAAACATCTCAAATTTGGACTCAGACGAAAGGACAGATTTCCACCGGTCTAATGTCCATTGCCCGTGTTTCTTGGCCCAAGCAAGTCTATTCTTATTATTGGTGTCCTTTAGTAGTGGTTTCTTTGCAGCAATTCAACCATTAAGGCCTGATTCACGCAGTCTCCTCTGAACAGTTGATGTTGAGATGTGTCTGTTACTTGAACTTAGTGAAGCATTTATTTGGGCTCCAATCTGAGGAGCAGTTAACTCTAATGAATTTATCCTCTGCAGCAGAGGTAACTCTGGGTCTTCCTTTCCTGTGGCGGTCCTCATGAGAGCCAGTTTCATCATAGCGCTTGAAGGTTTTTGCGACTGCACTTGAAATGTTCCGCATTGACTGACCTTCATGTCTTAAAGTAATGATGGACTGTCGTTTCGCTTTGCTTATTTGAGCTGTTCTTGCTATAATATAGACTTGGCCTTTTACCAAATAGGGCTCTCTTCTGTATACCCCCCCTACCTTGTCACAACACAACTGATTGGCTCAAACGCATTAAGGAAAGAAATTCCAGAAAATAACTTTTAACAAGGCACAGCTGTTAATTGAAATGAATTCCAGGTGAAGCTGGTTGAGAGACTGCCAAGAGTGTGCAAAGCCGGCAAAGGGAGGCTACTTTGAAGAATCTCAAAAATAAAATATTTTGATTTGTTTAACATTTTTTTTGGTTACTACATGATTCCATATGTGTTATTTCATAGTTTTGATGTCTTCACAATTATTCTACAATGTAGAATATAGTAAAAATTAAGAAAAACCCTGGAATGAGTAGGTGTGTCCAAACTTTTGACTGGTACTGTATGCCCTGCAGGAACGCAGGGCACGCACACACACACAGATCATTTTGGGGTAACATTCTGGAGGGCCAACCCAAACGTCTTCGGCCCGCGGGCCCCAGTTTGGTCTGTCCTGGTCTAGACGATCCTATCCGCCAATCAGGGCTGTGTATGTTAATATATTTAAAATTGTATCAACGCCCACACGATCAGACTGCATTTTAATGACAAAAGGAGGCTCAGGGAAATAAATCAAATTTTATTTTGTTACTTTCATGAAATAAACACACTCATTCTGTCTTACCCTTGCTGTCTGCAGTGTTGTTGCTCTTGAAGGCCCTCTCCAGGTGGTTGTGCTGCTTGGCCAACTGCTCCAGAGTTTCCTCAAGTCGCACCCTCTGGTCCCGCTCTGCCTGCAGGGCCTTCTGCCAGCGCTTACTGTGGGCTTGGGCCAGAGCCAAAAAGTCTCTGCACGCCTGAAGAAACGTTACCCAAATATTACTACAACACTTGGCCAGTGGAGGCCCCTGTATACCCAAGGGGTGAAATGTACCAAGAGCATTACCAAAACTCCAACGGTATACTGGCACAAACATTCATTTCTGGGTAACAATTAAGTACCTTACCGTGATTATTTTTGACCATTTTAATTTAAAACAAACAAAAATAGCTTCTAAGCTAAATGCAATTTCTCAAGCAAGAATTGGAAGTGCCGAATGAAAGGGATGTGTAACCTGAAAACTAGCTGTTATTGGCAGAGGAGGGAAAATGCTTATTGGTCATTTAACTCACACCAACAACAACAAAAAACACCCAGCCAAAAAAGCTGATATTCAGGCGGTCTTTTCAAACAGCTCTTACACTAAATGTGCATTATCATCATTTTCACAGTATTATTCCAACCTCAGTGTGGATATATAAAACACAGGATAATCACGTTGACTGCACTTCCCCTTTAAGTGCACCAAGTG
This sequence comes from Coregonus lavaretus, assembly GCF_964263955.1. Classification (NCBI taxonomy): domain Eukaryota; kingdom Metazoa; phylum Chordata; class Actinopteri; order Salmoniformes; family Salmonidae; genus Coregonus; species Coregonus lavaretus. The sequence continues at coordinate 30,165,847 of NC_140026.1, forward strand.
TCTCTCATATGTCAGTTTGGGTAAAGATGGCGGCACAAGCTGACACTCACGTTGATCATGGCGTTGGAGGTGATGCGGAAAAGCGTGGCTCTCTCCGTCACCTGCCGGATCTTATCTCCGGCCTCTCCGGTGAGGCGCAAGCTATCCAACTCAGACAAGGACCTGATGGAAAAGCCAACTCAGTACAATGAGTGGAAATACCTATAAAAATCAGCCAATCATATGACTTCAATCATTCAGTGTATCTCTAAATCATCAAATGACCTGCGTGATCAGTAGAAAAATCATTATCAGTCAAATATTGAGCAAAGTCTGTTTGAAAAATAAGCTGATCAATGGTTATAAAACCAATCTGGACAAATTCATGATTCTGATATGGTGTTCATTTGCGTGTGAATATGTGGAGATCAGAAATGTTTCAAATCTCTCCAATAACACTAGAACCGCCAGGAGTTGAAGCATTCAAGAAGCAGCCAATGATGCCTTTTGAACATCTAGACTACATTTAAACAGTCTAAAAATCAATGTAATTTACAGTGCATTCGTAAAGTATTCATTCCCTTTGACTTTATCCACATTTTGTTACGTTACAGCCTTATTCTAAACTGGATTAAATTGTTTTTTCCTCATCAATCTGCGCACACACACACACACACACACACACACACACAATACCCAATAACGACAAAGCAAAAACAGATTTTTTGAAATGTTTTCAATTTTAGAATAAGGCTGTAATGTAACAATTTTGAAAAATTCAAGGCGTCTGAATACTTTTTAAAATTATATATTGTTTGTGTTTAGGCATGTCTTAGGAGATACAACAAAATTGTATTTCAAAAGAACAGAATAGCATATTCTGAGTTGACTATCCATGGCTATGCAAAATGCCAGTGGTGTAGCCTATTTTGTTTGTTCATTTAGCAGACAAGACTTGCTTATATTCGTGTGCACTTATTACAAATTAACACACATCTATGTTGTTTTGAAGCTGAAATCCGCAGGCCGTGGGTGCCCCCATGCCACCCCACTTCGTGTTGTGTTTTCAAACAAGGGATTTGGTCCTATGCTGCTCTGGGCTGGCCTTCTGGGAAAGGTGTCTTAGCGCTAACTCCCGCCCTCTCAAATGACGTTGCTAGAGAGAGAGGAAGTGAAAAGTAACTTTCTACAGCTGCCAAAGATACACTGTTGCAGTAGCAGGGACAACGTTTTCAGAAAATGTCTACAGAACAAGCATTATCATCATTTCTTGGATCTGAATCAACTCGACCAGAAAAGAAAAAAAGCAGTGAGAAAAAGGCTGCTCATGACCAATCAAGATACCGGATAAACATTGGAATTAATTTGGAAAGGTGGCGAGCACTGAAAGATCTTAAAGGTTGGAAGAGTGATGCCGAAATGGCCACCAGTCATTAGTACTGGGTTGCCTTTTTAGCATGCTAGCTACTTATCTAACATTAGCTGCTAACCTTAGTATTCAATGTTCAAGCTAGCTAACACGGCTATAATGGAATAAATATACACTATATAGACACACAAAAGTATGTGGACACCCCTTCAAATTAGTGGATTAGGCTATTTCAGCCACACCCGTTGCTGACAGGTGTATAAAATAGAGCACACAGCCATGCAATCTCCATAGACAAACATTGGCAGTAGAATGGCCTTACTGAAGAGCTCAGTGACTTTCAACGTGGCACCATCTTAGGATGCCACTTTTCCAACAAGTCAGTTAATCAAATTCCTGCCCTGCTAGAGGTGCCCCGATCAACTGTACGTGCTGTTATTGGGAAGTGGAAACATCTAGGCGCAACAATGGCTCAGCCGCGAAGTAGTACACAAGCTGACAGAACGGGACCGCCAAGTGCTGAAGCGTGTAGCGCGTATAGTCTGTCTTCAGTTGCAACACTCACTACAGAGTTCCAAACTGACACTGGAAGCAACGTCAGCACAATAACTGTTCGTTGGGAGCTTCATGAAATGGGTTTCCATGGCCGAGCAGTCGCACACAAGGCTAAGATCACCATGCGCAACGCCAAGCAACGGCTGGAGTGTTGTAAAGCTAGCCGCCATTGGACTCTGGAGCAGTGGAAACGCGTTCTCTGGAGTGATTAATCACGCTTCACCGTCTGGCAGTCCGACGGACGAATCTGGGTTTGGCGGATGCCAGGAGAACACTACCTGCCCCAATGCATAGTGCCAACTGTCAAGTTTTGTGGAGGAGGAATATTTTTCATGGTTCGGACTAGGCCCCTTAGTTCCAGTGAAGGGAAATCTTAACGCTACAGCATACAATGACATTCTAGACAATTCTGTGCTTCCAACTTTGTGGCAACAGTTTGGAGAAGGCTCTTTCCTGTTTCAGCATGACAATGCCCCCGTGCACAAAGCGAGGTCCATACAGAAATGGTTTGTCAAGATCGTTGTGGAAGAACTTGACTGGCCTGCACAGAGCCCTGACTTCAACCCCATCAAACACCTTTGGGATGAATTGGAACGCAGACTGCGAGCCAGTCCTAATCGCCCAACATCAGTGCCGACCTCACTAATCCTTGTGGCTGAATGGGAGCAAGTCCCTGCAGCAATGTTCCAACATCTAGTTGAAAGTCTTAACAGAAGAGTGGAGGCTGTTACAGCAGCAAAGGGGGGACCAACTCCATATTAATGCCCACGATTTTGGAACGAGATGTTCGACGAGCACACATACTTTTAGTCATGTAGTGTATATAGAAAATCTTGCCTCACCAGTGTCAATTAAACACGCTGGCCTCTTCATTCACAATTTGACAATTTATAATATTCTCACCCATCAGCATTTTCTCAATTTAATCTTGTTTTTACATCAATTATAAGTGTGAAATTAGTTTTGGTAGGTGTAGTTTTGTTGGGCTATTATCAACTGGGCAAGCAACTGTTGGGAGAAGGGGCAAAAAAACTTTCTAAATTACACGTCCTCCTAAAAGAGCTCATAACACAAATAGGCTACGGACAGTGATATAATTTTTTTTAACAATGTCATTGTGTTAAATACTGTTATTAGACTTCTTAAATCACCTGATGCCTCAGAAATCTCTGTGGCGAGTCTAGTGTTAAATGTTATAAATTTAACAGACATTTCCATTTGCAACTAGAGCTAAATGTAAATTACATACTAGATGTAAAGGAACAGCAATCCACAAAGTGAAACATGGCTTTTAGAATGCTGTGTGACACTGCAAATTAGCTTTTTTACTGCGACTACTTCCTGTATTGTGATTGGTTCTCATTCACGAGGTTGACAACAATAGCAAATATATTAGCACACAACACTTTTTGGGATAATAAATAATGTAAGAAGCAGTACTAAGCCATTCAAGGTCTTTCTCTAAGCAGTGTCCTAAAAGAAAACATGAAGAAATTGAAATGATTGGCTAAAATATTACATGTTGCACCTTTAACACTCAGAGAAGTGACATGAGAAACTATCACTTCAAGAGCACAACCGTTTGACCAAATCAGGAGAAGAAAGTGTACTGACCTCTGCAGGGCGGAGCCATGTTTAGAGATGAGGTCATTGCATGTGCTCAGATCGTCCACCTTGCTGCCCAGTGTCCTGAGAGTGGACTGGACCTCCAAGCTCTGGGCACCACCGACTTGTCCCCGCGGCGAGTTTGGAGGAAAGTCATCCCCAGAGTCATCTGAGGAAAATGAAAATGGGGGAAGGGCTCAAGTTACAGTACTGTGAAAAAGTATTTGCCCACATTCAGATTCTCTATTTTTGATAATGAATGTTTTCAGATCTTCAACCAAAACCTAATATTAGATAAAGGGAACAAAAACAACAAATGACATACTTACAGTGCATTCAGAAAGTATTCAGACCCCTTCCCTTTTTCCACATTTTGTTACGTTACAGCCTTATTCTAAAATGGATCTTTTTTTTTTTTTGTGCAAATTTATTTAAAATTATAAAAAATGGAAATACCTTAACGTAAGTATTCAGACCCTTTGCTATGAGACTTGAAATTGAGCTCAGGTGCATCCTGTTTCCACTGATCATCCTTGAGACGTTTCTACAACTTGGAGTCCACCTGAGGTAAATTCAATTGATTGGACATGATTTGGAAAGGCACACACCTGTATATAAGGTCCCACAGTTGACAGTGCATGTCAGAGCAAAAACCAAGCCATGAGGTCGAAGGAATTGTCCGTAGAGCTCCAAGACAGGAGTGTGTCAAGGCACAGATCTTGGGAAGGGTACCAAAACATTTCTGCAGCATTGAAGATCCCCAAGAACACATATTTCCTCTGTGGAGATGGGAGAACTTTCCAGAAAGACAAACATCTCTGCAGCACTCCACCAATCAGGCCATTATGGTAGAGTGCCAGACCGAAGCCACTCCTCAGTAAAAGGCACAACAGCCCGCACGGACTTTGCCAAAACTCACCTAAAGGACTCTCAGACCATGAGAAACAAGATTCTCTGGTTTGATGAAACCAAGATTGAACTCTTTGGCCTGAATGCCAAGTTTCACGTCTGGAGGAATCCTGGCACCGCTCGTCACCTGGTCAATACCATTCCTGCAGTGAAGCATGGTGGTACCCTTCCCCAGATCTGTGCCTCGACACAATCTTGTCTCTGAGCTCTACGGACAATTCCTTTGACCTCATGGCTTGGTTTTTGCTCTGACATGCACTGTCAACTGTTGGACCTTATATAGACAGGTGTGTGTCTTTCCAAATCATGTTCAATCAATTGAATTTACCACAGGTGGAATCCAATCAAGTTGTAGACATCTCAAGGATGATCAATGGAAACAGGACGCACCTGAGCACAATTTTGAGTCTCATAGCAAAGGGCATCTGTTTTTAGTTTTTTTTATACATAGGCAAAAATGTCTAAAAACCTGTTTTCCCTTTGTCATTATGCAGTATTGTGTGTAGATTAATGAGGGAAATAAATAAGGCTGTAACGTAACAAAATGTGGAATAGTTTCTGAATGCACTGTATTGCAGCTTTAACATAAACTCCTCCATATTTCCTCAAGTATTCTGTTGATGACAGTAAAGAAACTTTTAAAAACAATGACCAAAGTTTATGAATGGTCTAATTACACTCAACAAAAATAAAAAAACGCAACATGTAAAGTGTTGGTCCCATGTTTCATGAAAGGAAAAATAAATTCTACCCAAAAATGAAACGCACAAAAAACTAATTTCTCTCAAATCGTGTGTATAAATTTGTTTACATCCCTGTTTGTGAGCATTTCTCCTTTGCCAAGATAATCAATCTACCTGACAGGGGTGGCATATCAAGAAGCTGATTAAACAGCATGATCACTACACAGGCGCACCTTGTTCTTGGGGACAATAAAAAGGCCACTTAAATGTGCAGTTTTGTCATACAACACAATGCCACAGATATCGGAAGCTTTGATGGAGCGTGCAATTGGCATGCTGACTGCAGGAATGTCCACCAGAGCTGTTGGCAGATAATTGAATGTTCATTTCTCTACCATAAGCCGCCTCCAAAGTCATTTGAGAATTTGGCGGTAGGTCCAACTGGCCTCACAACCGCAGACCACTTGTAACCACGCCAGCCCAGGACCTCCACGTCCGGCTTCTTCACCTGCGGGATCGTCTGAGACAAGCCACCCGGACAGCTGATGAAACTGTGCGTTTGCACAACCAAGTAATTTGCACAACCAGAAACCTTCTCAGGGAAGCTCATCTGCATGCTTGTCGTCCTCACCAGGGTCTTGACCTGACTGAAGTTCAGCATCGTAACTGACCAGTGGGCAAATGCTCACCTTCGATGGCCACTGGCACACTGGAGAAGTGCGCTCTTCATGGATGAATCCCAGTTTCAACTGTACCGGGCAGATGGCAGACAGCGTGTATGGTGTCTTGTGGGTGAGCGGTTTGCTGATGTCAACATTGTGAACAGAGTGCCCCATGGTGGCGGTGGGGTTATGGTATGGGCAGGCATAAGCTACGGTCAACGAACACAATTGCATTTCATTGATGGCAATTTGATACTGTGACGAGATCCTGAGGTCCATTGCCATGCCATTCATCCGCCGCCATCACCTCATGTTTCAGCATGATAATGCATGGTCGCATGTCGCAAGGATCTGTACACAATTCCTGGAAGCTGAAAATGTCCCAGTTATTCCATGGCCTGCATACTCACCAGACATGTCACCCATTGAGCATGTTGGGATGCCCTGGATCGACGTGTATGATAGCGTGTTCCAGTTCCCGCCAATATCTAGCAACTTTGCATAGCCATTGAAGAGGAGTGGGACAACATGCCACAGGCCACAATCAACAGCATGATCAACTCTATGCGAAGGAGATATGTCACGCTGCATGAGGCAAATTGAGGTCACTGGTTTTCTGACTCACGTCCCTACCTTTTATTTATTTTTACGGTATCTGTGACCAACAGATGCATATCTGTATTCCCAGTCATGTGAAATCTATAGATTAGGGCCTAATTAATTAATTTCAATTGACTGATTTCCTTATATGAACTGTAACTCAGTAAAATCTTTGACATTGTTGCATGTTGCGTTTATATTTTTGTTCAGTGTAGTCAGAGACTGTTATAAAGACTGATGGAAGCATGAAAGAGAAAGAAGTGTTTTCACTGACATTTTCAACCTCTCCCTGACCCAGGCTGTAACATGTTTCATGCAGACCACCATAGTCCCTGTTCCCAAGAACACCAAGGTAACCCTTCTAAATGACTATTGCCCCCAAGCACTCACATATATAGCCATGAAATGCTTTGAAAGGCTGGTCATGGCTCACATCAACTCCATCATCCCAGACACCCTAGACCCACTCCAATTCTTATACCACCCCAAAAGATCCACAGATGATCCCAATCTCTATTTCCCACCTGGACAAGAGGAACACCTATGTGAGAATGCTGTTCATTGACTACAGCTTCAAGACCATACTGCCATCGAAGCTCATCACTAAGCTAAGGTCCCTGGGACTGAACACCTCCCTCTGAAACTAGATCCTGGACTTCCTTACGGGCCAACCCCAGGTGGTGAGGGTAGGCAACACATCCGCCACGCTGACTCTCAACATGGGGGCCCTTCAGGGACGCGTGCTTAGTCCCCTCCTGTACTCCCTGTTCACCCACAACTCCAATTAAGTTTGCAGACGACAACGGTGGTAGGCCTGATCACCGACGACAAGACAGCCTAGGGGGAGGAGGTCAGAGACCTGGCAGTGGGGTGCCAGGACAACAACCACTCCCTCAATGTCAGTAAAACAAAAGGAGCTGATCGTGGACTACAGGAAAAGGAGAGCCGAGCACACCCCCAATTCACATCAACGGGGCTGTAGTGGAGCGGGTCGAGAGCTTCTAGTTCCACCTGTCCATATCACTAAGGGTTTATCATGGTCCAAACACACCAACAGTCGTGAAGAGGGCACGACAACGCCTCTTCCCCTCAGGTGGCTGAGAAGATTTGGCATAGGCCCTCAGATCCTCAAAATGTTCTAAAGCTTCATAATCGAGCACATCTTGACTGGCTGCATCACCGCTTGGTATGTCACTGCTTGGCATCCGACTGCAAGGCGCTACAGAAGGTAGCGCGTACGGCCGACTACATCACTGGGGCCGAGCTCCATGCTTTCCAGGTCCTCTATACCAGGCGGTGTCAGAGGAAGGCCCAAAACATTGTCAAAGCATCCAGACTCCCAAGCCACAGACTGTTCTCTCTGCTACCGCACGGCAAGCAGTACCAATGCACCAAGTCTGGAACAAACAGGACCCTGAACAGCTTCTGACACCAAGCCATGAGACTTCTAAACAAGATTGCCAAATAGCTAATCAAATGGCTACCCGGACTACCTGCATTGACCTGTTTTTGCACTAACTCTCTTGTTCTGACTACGCACACACACTGGAATCTACCCACACACTCACACAAACTGATGCCACATACACGCTGCAGCTACTGTCTATTATCAATCCTGTTGCCTAGTCACTTCACCCCTACCTTCAGTACCTTTCAAAACTTTTACCACACCTACTTATTCAAGGGTTTTTCTTTATTTTTACTATTTTCTACATTGTAGAATGATAGTGAAGACATCAAAACTATGAAATGACACATATGGAATCATGTAGTAACGAAAGAAAAGTGTTAAAACAAATCAAAATATATTTTAGATATTTTAGATACTTCAAATAGCCACCCTTTAGTTTTGATGACAGCTTTGCACACTTGGCATTCTCTCAACCAGCTTCACGAGGTAGTCACCTGGAATGCATTTCAATTAACAGGTGTGCCTTCTTAATGCGTTTGTGTGACGAGTACTGAGGATACGAAGAGGTAGGACGAAGACGCAGGTCTCAACAATGTAAAGGTTTACTTAACACTGAGCAAGAGCACGTACACGACATGACACTAACAATCACACAAAACACAACACTGAACAGTCCAGGGCTATATAGTTGTGGTAATGAGATGATGAGGTGCAGGTGCGCTGGAGGTGATTAGGATGCGTTGGTTCGGGGGATGGCATCCGCCAGAGGACCAGGAACCACCGGCCTGAGGAGAGACACATGAAAAGTGGGTGAGACACGGTAGTGAGGGGGAAGGAGCAGCCGGAGAGGAAGGTTTTTTGTGGACAGCCAGATACGATCACCAGGCTGGAATAAGTGGGCCTCACTGCGGTGGCAGTCGGCTTGGTCCTTCTGCCGACGAATGGCCCTCTGGCCCTGCGGAACCACTCGTAGACAGCGGGTGCGTCGGTCTGGCTGGGTGTCCAAGGGGCCGGCTGGTACCCCAGGATGCACTGGAAGGGAGTGAGCCGCGTGGATGAGTGAACAAGGGAGTTCTGGGCATATTCTGCCCAGGGAAAAAACCTCGCCCACTCACCCTGCCGGTCCTGACAGTGGCGACGAAGAAACCTCCCCAGCTCCTGGTTCATGAGTTCCACCTGCCCATTTGACTGAGGCCTATAGCCGGAAGTGAGGCTGGCCGTGGCCCCGATCTTCTCCAGAAAAGCCTTCCACACTCGGGAGGTGAATTGGGGGCCACGTTCCTAGACGATTTCCTCCGGAAGTCCATAATGCATGAAGACCTGTTGGAACAGGACCTCAGCGACCTGGAGAGCAGAAGGAAGACCAGTTAGTGGCAAAAAACAGCATGATTTGGCTGACAAAGTCTATGGACAGGTGTGACCAAGGTCGCTGAGGCACTGGGAGATGAACTAGTTTGCCAGCCAGGGCGTTCCGAGGTGTTTTCGTTTGGGCACATACGGAACAGGAGTTGATATAGCGGGAGACATCAGTAGCCAAGGTGGGACCCTGGTGGGTACATACACGTGCCCCGGAGGGGCGTTGACAGGCGCTGGGTCCGCCTGAGCCACCAGGCAGATCTCTTCGTCCACATCCCAAAGAGAAACGAAGAGGTGCCACGAAGAGAAACAGAGGCAAGATAGGACCCCCCAGATCCTCCCTTTCTCAGGTATGGTGCATCCTGGAGAGTGCGTTGGCTTTCACATTCTGGGATCCTGGGCAGTAGGACAGAATAAACCTAAAGCGAGTAAGAAATTTGGCCCACCTGGCTTGACAAGAGTTCATCCGTTTCACTGCCAGTATGTGCTCCAAATTCCGGTGGACAGTGAGACTCCGGAATGGACTGCGCCCTCCACCCAGTGTCTCCATTCCTCCAGAGCGAGGACCACCGCCAACAGCTCCCCGTCTCCAACTCCATAGTTCCTCTCACTGGCGTAAGCTTTTTCCAGAAAAAGGCACAGGTATACATTTTCTCTGGCTTACCTTACCGCTGGGAGAGGACCCCACCCACGCCCTCCTCCAGGATGAAAGGACGAGCTGGATCTGGGTGTTTTAGGAGGGGCGCTGTGGTGAACCTCTCCTTCAGCCTCTTGAAGGCAGCATCAGCCTCAGGGTTCCAGGCCAGCTTCTGAGGCCCACCCTTAAGGAGAGAGGTGAGCGGTGTGGCTATGGAGCTGAAGGACCTGATGAAACGCCGGTAGAAATTTGCGAAGGCCAGGAAGCTCTGTAGGCCCTTGATGGTGGTGGGGACCGGCCATGACCTGACGGCGTCCGTCTTCGCTCTTTCCATGAACACCCCCTGAGGACTGATCCTGTATCCCAGGAAGGAGATGGCATGTTGGTGGAATTTCGCATTTCTCCCCCTTCACCAACAGGCTGTGTTCCCGGAGGTGGAGTAGGATCGCTCGGACGTCCCTGACGTGCTCCTCGAACGTAGCCGAGCAGATCAAGATATCGTCGATGTACACCAACACCTGTCTACTCAGCATGTCTCGGAACACGTCATTGACGAAGGACTGGAACACGGAAGGTGCGTTGTCGAGGCCGTAGGGCATGACACAGTATTCATAGTGGCCTGAGGTAGTGCTGAATGCAGTCTTCCACATTTCTCCTTCCCGGATTCGGATCAGGTTGTAGGCACTCCTCAGGTCCAACTTGGTAAAGTACCGGGCCCCTCACAGCTGCTCGATGGCCGATGGAACCAGAGGGAGGGGGTACCGGTACTTGGTGGTGACTGCGTTCAGCCCCCGTTAGTCAATGCACGGCCACGAAGAAGAAGCTGGCGGAGGCACGAGAGGTAGAGCGTCTGATGAACCCATGTTTCAGGGTCTCCGCCACATACTTCTCCATGGCCTCAATCTCCGCTATGGAAAGGGAGTAAATGCAACTCTTCGGGGGGTGTTGTCCCTCCAGCAGGTCAATGGCGCAGTCCCAGGGCCTGTGAGGAGCGAGACACTTAGCCTTGGAGAAGACATCGGAGAGATCTGCGTAATCACGTGGAATTTGTTGGGCTGGAGGGCGGACTCCGGACTCTCCACTGACATGGAACAACAAACCACTGGCAGGCAGGTCCTCCGGCATGAGGGGGAGCAGGCTGTGATCCTCTTGGTGATCCAGGGCAATCCCAAGACGATCCGGTGAAGGGGTGACGTGACGATGTGGAAGGACAGCCCCTCGTGGTGGTCTATCATTGCCCGTGGAAAGCGAAGAGAAAGAAGAACCAATTAAAAACAATGGTTTGGTGACAGGTGATGACGGAACACTCACAGAGCGGCGACGGGAGTCATACCGCCTAGATAGGGAGCCGCCAGGAGATCTGGGGTCCGTGGTGGTGTAGGGGGTGCTGCCCACCTCTATGGGTGAGGACTCGGAGGCAGGGCGACTTCCATAGCTCAGATGGGGTGAGCGTCGAGGCTCCGGGTGGAGTTGGGAACGCGGTCGGTCTCTCAACATGTCGTCAAGACAAATGGACATGGCGATGAGGGTATCAAGGTCCAGCTCGTCGTCCCGACATGCAAGTTCCGTCGTGATGTCCTCCCGTGAGCCTCTCATGAAGGTCGTGTGCAGAGCACGCTTATTCCAGCCGGAAGACGCCCCCACCGTGCGAAAGCTCAGGGCGTACTCGAACACGGCCTCCTCTCCCTGTTGTCCCCGGAGGAGATGCTCACCCTCCATGGGATGATCGAACACCGCCCTGAACCGATCGAGGAAGGTGGAGTAGGGAAGCGCCACGGCCTCACCTCCTTCCCAGACTGCCGTGGCCCAATCCAGCGCACTTCCCTTCAGTAGCGAAATCACCAGCGCTATCCTGGCTTGGTCCGATGGAGATGCCCCCCACTGACGCGCCAGATACAGTGAAACCTGTAGCAGGAAGCCTCTACATTTCGTTGTTTCCCGTCATAGCGCTCCGGCAGGGCGAGGGGTTCCTCAGACATTGGTGATAGCACGGGAGGAGTTGGACAAGGTGCACTCCCCGCTCCCTGAGGTGGAACCGGCGCGATGGTCAATTTATGCAGCGTTTGGAGCACTTCCTGCATGGAGGCGTTCAGCTGGGCAATCTGCTGCTGGTGCTGGTCGAGGACCTGGGAAACTCCAGGAGGATTACCTGCTGCATCCATCTTCATGAGGTGTGTGAATCTGTGACGAGTACTGAGGAAACGAAGAGGTAGGACGCAGACGCAGGAATCAACAATGTAAAGGTTTACTTAACACTGAGCAAGAGCACAACAAAGAGCGTGTATACAACATGACACTAACAATCACACACAACACTGACCAGTCCAGGGCTATATAGGGGTGGTGATGAGATGAGGTGCAGGTGCGCTGGAGGTGATTAGGGTGCGTTGGGTTTCCATTCCGGTGTTGCCGAAGTGGTGCGCTCAGACCAGTGGCACAGTAGACCGGCGAATCAGAGCCCCGGAGGGGAGAAACGGGAGGAGACGTGACAGTTTGAGCCAATCAGTTGTGTAGTGACAAGGTAGGGGTGGTATACAGAAGATGGCCCTATTTGGTAAAAGACCAAGTCCATATTATGGCAAGAACAGCTCAAATATGCAAAGAGAAACGACAGTCCATCATTACTTTAAGACATGAAGGTCAGTCAATACGGAACATTTCAAGAACTGTGCCAGTTTTTGCAGTCGCAAAAACCATCAAATCGCTATGATGAAACTGGCTCTCATGAGGACCGCCACAGGAATGGAAGACCCAGAGCACAGCACTTACACAAATTACTGATGATTGGCTGAGAGAAATTGATGATACAAAGATTGTGGGGGCTGTTTTGTTAGACTTCAGTGCGGCTTTTGACATTGTCGACAATAGTCTGCTGCTGGAAAAACGTACGTGTTATGGCTTTACACCCCCTGTTATAATGTGGATAAAGAGTTACTTGTCTAACAGAACACAGAGGGTGTTCTTTAATGGAAGCCTCTCAAACTTAATCCAGGTACTTACTTTTTCCCCATCTTTACTAACGACATGCCACTGGCTTTGTGTAAAGCCAGTGTGTCTATGTATGCGGATGACTCAACACTATACACGTCAGCTGCTACAGCAACTGAAATAACTGCAACACTTAATAAAGAGTTGCAGTTAGTTTCAGAATGGGTGGCAAGGAATAAGTTAGTCCTAAATATTTCCAAAACTAAAAGCATTGTATTTGGGACAAATCATTCACTAAACCCTAAACCTGAACTACATCTCGTGATGAATAAAGTGGAAATTAAGCATGTTGAGGTGACTAAACTTCTTGGGAATAACCCTGGATTGTAAACTGTCATGGTCAAAGCATATTGATACAACAGTAGCTAAAATGGGGAGAAGTATGTCCATAATTAAGCGCTGCTCTGCCTTCTTAACAACATTATCAATAAGGCAGGTCCTACAGGCGCTAGTTTTGTCACACCTGGACTACTGTTCAGTAGTGTGGTCAGGTGCCACAAGGAGGGACTTGGGGAAAATGACAGTTGGCTCAGAACAGGGCAGCACGGCTGGCCCTTAAAAGTACACGGAGAGCAAACATTAATGACATGCATGTTAGTCTCTCCTAGCTTAGAGTGGAAGAGAGATTGACTTCATCACTGCTTGTTTGTTTTTTTAAGAGGTGTAGACAAGCTGAAGGTACCAAGCTGTCTGTTTGGAACGCTGGCACACAGCTCGGACACCCATGCATATCCCACGAGACATGCCACCAGAAGTCTCTTCACAGTCCCCAAGTCCAGAACAGACTACGGGAAACGCACAGTACTACATAGAGCCATGACTAAATGGAACTCTATTCCACATCATGTAACTCAGTCAAGCAGTAGAATAGGATTTAAAAAAACATATTAAAACTACACTTTATGGAACAGCGCGGACTGTGGACACACACACGGCACACACATAGCATTCGCAAACACATGCTAACACACACACTCTACACAGACACATTTTAATATTGTTATTTTGCTGTATTGTTGATTTTGTACTGTAAATATGTTATGGTAGAGTAGTGTGTAATAAGGTGTTGTGTTATGTATTGTTTTATTGTATGTAAATTGTGGTTGGACCCCAGGAAGAGTAGCTGCTGCCTTGGCAGCTGCTAATTCAAGTCACAGACATATCTCAACATCAACTGTTCAGAGGAGACTGTGTGAATCAGGCCTTCATGGTTGAATTGCTGCAAAGAAACCACTACTAAAGGACACAAATAAGAAGAAGAGACTTGCTTGGGCAAAGAAACACGAGCAATGGACATTAGACCAGTGGAAATTTGTCCTTTGGTCTGGAGTCCAAATTGGGAGATTTTTGGTTCCAACCGCCGTGTCTTGTGAGACGCGGTGTGGGTGAACGGATGATCTCCGCATGTGTATTTCCCACCGTAAAGCATGGAGGTGGTGTTATGGTGCTTTGCTGGTGACACAGTCTGTGATTTCTTTCAAATTCAAGGCACACTTAACCAGCATGGCTACCACAGCATTCTGCAGTGATACGCCATCCCATCTGGTTTGGGCTTAGAGGGACTATCATTTGTTTTTGAACAGGACAATGACCCAACACACCTACAGGCTGTGTAAGGGCTATTTGACCAAGAAGGAGAGATGGAATGCTGCATCAGATGCCCTGGCCTCCACAATCCCCCGACCTCAACCAAATTGAGATGATTTGGGATGAGTCGGACGGCAGAGTGAAGAAAAAGCAGCCAACAAGTGCTCAGCATATGTGGGAACTCCTTCAAGACTGTTGGAAAAGCATTACAGGTGAAGCTGGTTGAGAGAATGCCAAGAGTGTGCAAAGCTGTCATCAAGGCAAAGGGTGGATATTTGAAGAATGTCAAATATATTTTGATTTGTTTAACACTTTTTTGGTTACTACATGATTCCATGTGTTATTTCATAGTTTTGATGTCTCCACTATTATTCTACAATGTAGAAAATAGTAAAAATAAAGAAAAACCCTTGAATGAGTAGGTGTTCTAAAACTTTTGACCGGTAATCGACTCGGTACTGGTACTCCCTGTATATAGCCATGTTATTTTCTACTCCCTATATATAGCCATCTTATTTTTACTCTTCTTTTGTTATTCACAGCGTATTTATTCCTTGTGTCACGTTATTTGTTTTACTCTGCATTTTTGGAAAAGGACCCGTAAGTACGCATTTCACTGTTGGTCTACACCGGTTGTTTACGAAGCATGTGACAAATACAATTTTAAGAGAACTAATATGGCTGTTTTGAAGCATTTAAAGTACTGTGACATACTAAATCCTATCCTATGATGGGGTATTTGTATTTATTAGGGATCCCCATTAGCTATTGCCAAGGCAGAAGCTACTCTTCCTGGGGTGCAAACACATTAAGGCACTTACATTAGATATATAAAACAAAATATAAAAGTCTAACAGGCATGCTACGGTGGACGCATACTATTGCAGAGCCTGAGACACTCACATTAATTTAAATTAAACCTGGGCATACGCCGTACGGCTCCATGAGAGAATCTCGCAGTTCCACATTTCAAGAATTTGACCCACGGCTTCTGCTCAAGAACACTTGATAAAGTCACTCTCTGCTTACACCAGCAAAAGTTACGTGTCCAGTGTAGCAGCTAGAAACCTGCAGTTTCCACTACATCCCGGTAAATCTCCCCTGTAAAAGAGCTTGAACAATGACTTTCTCTTTCAGTGTTTTACCAGACTCAGCCTGCATTCGTGCGGCCTTGGCTTTGGCCAGCTCCAAGGCAGTGATCCAACGCTGCCTCTCCACCTCACAGCTGGCCTTCAGATGGTACGTCTGCGCCCCGCCATTGGAGATGACAAAGTTGCAAGCGTCGTCCACAGTGATGGTTGCCGTGGCCAGGTTGATAGTGCCTCGACAAGTGTGCCCCATCTCCGCCTGGGTCCTGGCAAGCATGAAAACAAGGCATCTTTCAAAATGTCCTGAAATCTCCAAAATTACAAGCTATTTACATTTTAGTCATTTAGCAGACACTCTTATCCAGAGTGACTTACAGGAGCAATTAGGGTTAAGTGCCTTGCTCAAGGGCACAGACAGATTTTTCACCTAGTCGGCTCGAGGATTAGAACCAGCGACCTTTCGGTTACTGGCACTATGCTCTTAACCACTAAGCTACCTGCCGCCCTATGTATATAATCTACATGTGTGCATTTGGTACCAATACATTACTGAGCTTTGATTTTACTCAATATGACATTGATTTATGGTTGAATCTATAGACTGGTTTGCAATTAGCTCTTGAAAATCCAAGGGGCACCAGGTAGGGGGCTTACTGCCAGCCCCCATTTTACATTTACATTTTAGTCATTTAGCAGACGCTCTTATCCAGAGCGACTTACAGTTAGTGAGTGCATCCATTTTCATCCATTTTGGGTTCTCAGTTGAAGGTATCGACCACAGCTGGCTCCATGTTAACTAAAATCCCGACTCTCTGTTTTAATGTTTAGAAACGTTAAACTTCAAGTTTTTGGCAATGAGTCAGAGTCAAATGAACTTGTGGACACCATTTTATGTCTCTGTCCAGTATGAAGGAAGTTAGCTTTGCGAGCCAATGCTAACTTGTGTTAGCTCAATGACTTGTAGTCTATGGGTTGCATGCTTTGGAACATAAAACTTTCATACCAGCGAGAAATAATAATTCAAAATATACTTACTTGTACACAGTTTAGCAACGTTGCACACGGCCGTAATACATCCTCCGGCCGAGGTCGGACACATCCTCTCACCTTGCGCTCGCATTTCCATTGGACCATACCATTCCATTCAACATTTCCGGTCTGAAACAGGTGTTACTCAAAACACAGCCGGGTGCAACTTTGCTAAACAGCATACAGTAAGTGTATCTTTTGTAGTCTAATTTTTTTTCTAATTCATTTGAAAGTTCCAAATGTTTCTAAAACTGTATTTGAGTGCAAAGTGCATTTACACAGAGCATTTGGGCAGCTTCAGGGCATTTCCCTCACCAGGCTAAAGGGGACATCCAATTGCTCAATGTAATGCAATGGAATTGGAGTCATGAATAAGTGCTAGTTTGCAATGAAGAGCTGTGAGAGAGCAATTATTTTACTAACAACCACTGGTAGGCTGGTACTAAAAACTGTTAGGCTAGAATAATTTATGCCATAGTAATTACAAAAGCCACTACACTTACTGCATCATCAATATTGTCGCGATCCTCGCTATATGAGCCACGTTACAATTCCCACCAAGTGGGTTAACCCTATTTGCGCGACGTGTAGGGTGTTTGCTTTTCACGCCAGAGACCCGGGTACACTTCCCTGCCCCGTCGTTCGCTACATTGGTGTCAGAAGTGGGACGGCGGCTGTGAGGCCATCAGAAAGCACAGCCCAGATGCATGAGGGGGCTGAGTGCCTTGCCGTTCGGAGGGGGAAGTGTAGCGATCCTCGCTATATGAGCCACGTTGCAATTCCCACCAAGTGGGTTCACCCTATTGGCGTGATGGGTAGGGTGTTTGCCTTTCACGCCCGACACCAGGGTTCGCTTCCCTTCCCTACAATATCACGAGTCTCAAGGAGATAAAATACTGCATAATAATATCCAATCTTACCTGTAGTAGGAAAGCAAGCCATTGCTCAGGACAAACCACCGTCGCTGGTATCCTTTAATGTAATTTGTCCATTTGAACACCCAGCCTTTGTAAGTGTCTCCAGCAGGGGTTGGAGGGGGGGTCTTGGGCTCTGACATTACAGCCCCTAAAATTAAGATTCAGATGGGGGCCTAATGTGAATGACATATGGGAAAGTAAAGACAATAATGAATATGTATTCATATTAAGCCATCTTGCTAGCTAGCTAAGAATCATATCAGATGGGACTGATTTATTATACTGTGTACTGATTTAATGTCAATGATCGCAGTAACGTTAACGTTACAGTTTCACGGTGCTGACTTAGTTCTACCTAGCCAAAGGGCAAGGGTCAGTGTTACATCACAAAAGCAGTTCAAAAATGTGCTAACAAGCAAACGTTAGTAGCAACTGTAGATTAAAAGCACACCAAACCTCCCATTTACAACATAGTAATGTAGCTAGGGTCAAGTCAATTTGTATCGCGTTACACCGCATTTCCTCTAAATCATACCAAAAAGGTTTCCTTCTGTGGTGGAGAACATTGATGTAGGCAGCTAACGTCTCTACCTAGCTACAGTAGCTAGATAGCAAACGAAAGCAGTAACGTTAGCTAGCTAATTCCCACTATGACTGATACTGTAACGTTAGACAAGGGATTGAATCAGTAACGTTAGGTAACTTTCTAGTTAGCTAATACCAAACAGAAACTGTGCTAAAAAAGTAAAGGGGAGTGGAGGCTATGTCGTCCGGGTTGACCAGATAGCTAGCTAACGTTCACACACCTAACGTTAGCTAGCTGGCTAATTCATCGACAATGTACAGCTAGTTATATAGCTAGCTACATTAGATATATTTTGATTTTATTTCAAGCATTTAGTCTCTGAAGAAGGTTATTGTAGCTAGCTATGTTTCCGTACCTAACTGACAAATTACTAACCCTGTCATGCTAGCGAGTGAGTGGCTAATGTACTAGCTAGCACATTTGTTTACCTTGACGTGTCCGTAATGTGAGATCAGGCAACCAGACACCCGGTGAAGTCACTAACTTTGACAACAGCTAGGTAACAAGCTAAGTACATCTACGCTGTGGTGGACACATTGGAAATGCAGCCAATGATCTCTAGCTAACATTAGACACAAATCATGTCACTGAAAATACTAGCTACTAATAGGCTAAATAGTGCTTGCGTGACAAACGACATTATGCCATAAAGCTAATGTTAGCTCGTTCGCCGAGACCCTAACAACTGGACGCAGTGTTGCCAACTCCTCAGTAAGGAAAGTAGCTATTGGCTGTCCTAAAAGTCGCTAAATGACGTCATCACATAATTTGCATAATTTACAATGTGCATGTTATTGACTGTAGGAGAGAGGAATAACATAGTAGGAGAGACAAAACGTGAGTAAAAAACATCCTAAATATGTTTAGAACTACAAATGAACTTTCTTCTGTCGATTCTTGTTTTTTTTTATGTCACAATTCCAACCCTCCTCATTTATCCGGGATTGGGACCAGCGAAAGTGACCCAAAAGAGACACTCTGGCGGAGTTACTTATTTTTTTAGTTTATATTTTTTGTTTTTTTGTTTCGTCTTCTTAAGTTTGGTTTGGTTTTTAACCTTATGGTCCACTTAGGAGCCTACAAGAAGTCACAGTAAAACATGAAATGTTTTAACCACAACATTAATTAACAATTTTGCAGCTGATGTGCCAAAAAGCTGCAAAACATTATCAGGCAGCTGGTGCTCATAGCAAGCCTCACTCAGTCCATATCGAATGTACAGGATGGAGTTAAGAGTCTGCAAGGACATCCGATTTCTAAATTTGCTTTTTACCACACTCATCTGGCTGAATACTCTCTCGACATCAGCATTCGAGTGTGGCAAGGACAACACAGACACAGCAGCCATGGCAAATTCTTGAAATGGGTTGATATCCCTGAACTTCCAAATCTCACTCCAGAAGCCCAGTGTGTTTTTTGTCTCATTCCATTTACTAAGATGGATGGCACGCCATTGCTGGACAATCTTGTCTATCTCTGCAGGGGAGTAGCCAAGGAGCTTGGCTATTTTTTTCTATTTCTCCAGGGCTCTTATTGTGCTTATTGTGTTCCTCCCACTGGTCCAAAATGCGTGAAACCGCAGGTTCAATGGAGAGCCAACGTGTGGCACACACCTTGGTTATCTGTAAAGGTTTCCCCCCACAGTTGATGGTCTCAAATATGGCCTTGTAGGCCTCCCTGCACTTTGGAGACACTGAAAACCAGTTATAAGTCTCTTGTACCAAGTACTCCACACTACGGGGGATGGTGTCATTGGAAGCATGACTTACAGCAAGCTGCAGAGAGTGACACACACAGCGAATAAGAACCAGATCTTTGAGACCATACTCCTCCTTCAGCACTTTATGGACCCCATTGTTAATCCCCGTCATAACAGAGGCATTGTCAGTCCATATCCCCAAGAGTTTCTCTTTTTTAAGACAACACTTCTCGAGGAAAGCCACAACAGCACAGGCTATAGATTTGGCATCTCCTCCCTCTAACTCAACAAGCCCCAGAAATGTTGATACAATTGCCTGCTTGGTGTCACTACAGTACCTTTTCACAACCCCCAGGTACTCAGAAACACTTACATCCGTGGACTCATCGAGGAGGAGGCTGAAACGCTGGTCACCCACATCTGCGACCAACTTTTTCAGAAAGTATGGTGCTAGAACAACATTAATAATTTCTGTGCACTTTGTCCTGTGCATTTTGAAGTGGGTAGCAGCAGTGGAGTCTGAGAAAGCAGCTCTACATGCTTCTCCAATGTGATCACATGCCAGCATGGAACAGTGTTCAGCGATAGCTAATGCCATGGTGGCCTCAGCCTTTTTTGCAGAGTCAATATTGTAACCATAAATGGCAGCTTGTTTTGGGTGGAACTGTTATAAGGCTTTGCCTTTTGAGTATGTTTTGGAGTTGTCATGTGTTTTATTACATCACTAAGTTTGGCGTAGAAATCAGCCTTACAATACAGGCAGTATGCCCGTGTATCATCTACAATAAACGGCTTCAACCAGCCTTTGAATTTAGGGTTTGATTCCCACTCCTTTCTGTATTTTTCAGTGTACAGTTTAGACTAAGACATGATGAGCTAGCCAGCTAGATGTTTAGCTTATGTCACAGAGAGGCACACACACAGTGGACGAGGTGAGTAAGTGACTGAGGCTGTGTGAGTCAAATACAGTGATTTATTTTTGTGCAGTGATTTATTTTACATTTACATCCCGCCCTGAATGTAAGCCAGGGCGGGATCAGCCAGCGGCGGCTTCCCGCATGTGCGATTCATTTGCAGTCTGGACGCGGAGGGGTGAACATCTCCTGCTCTGACTGCAGCTGGGAGGGACTGCTGTGCGAGGACTGGGCCGCCTGTGAGTCGATTTTTTGAAAATGTGTCGCTGGAGGGGTCTGAATACTTGCTAAATATAGCGACAAAGTCGCTAAGTTGGCAACACTGACTGGACGTTACGGTTTTCAGGGGAACAAATGGAAAGAGAACCTGTGACCTTTCTTCTATGGTATATAATAATAATAATAATATGCCATTTAGCAGACGCTTTTATCCAAAGCGACTTACAGTCATGCGTGCATACATTTTTGTGGATGGGTGGTCCCGGGGATCGAACCCATTACCTTGGCGTTACAAGCGCCGTGCTCTACCAGCTGAGCTACAGATGACCACAATATAGAATATTGGTGATAGTACAATTTAATGTGCATCCCGCCACCTACTATGCTGAATGTAAACAGAATACCCCCAAAACGGAACAATCTACCAAAAAACTACCCAAAAAATAAAAAAAATAAAACCAATGTTCTGTTAAAAAATAAAAGTGATGTAACATTTTAGTCATTTAGCAGACGCTCTTATCCAGAGCGACTTACATTTAGTGAGTGCACACATTATTTTATACTGGCCCCCCATGGGAATCGAACCCACAACCCTGGCGTTGCAAACGCCATGCTCTACCAACTGACCTACATCCCTGCCGGCCATTCCCTCCCCTACCCTGGACGAATTGTGCGCCGCCCCATGGGTCTCCCGGTCGCGGCCGGCTACGACAGAGCCTGGATTCGAACCAGGATCTCTAGTGCGATGCAGTGCCTTAGACCACTGCGCCACTCGGGAGATATGTGATCCCTACACAGGCTCAATGTGAACCTTGGAGTCCCAAATACTTTTCTGCCACAGCCACAATAATGTCAAGTTTCTTAGACTTCTTTGAGACTTTATAACTGTGGCAATGAACGCCACAAAATCCACTTTTTTAACACACAGGATATCTTTTGACTGGCAGCAAGCATTTAATACAGGCTGTGGTGCATCCACTACCATATATTCACTAGCATCACTTGTTTTCTCAATTATTTTCATCGCCTCCGCATAGGAGATTCGATTGACCACTCTAACTTTTGCCACCTCAATCTCCTTCACCCTTACAGGGTACTCCAGGAACTCGGGATCATGATCCCCACCACAACTGCAACACCGTCGTCCTTGTTGGGATCTATTTTCTTACAACTAGATGTGATGCCTAGCTTAGAAATAATACATTAATGATTAAACATAATAGTTTTGTGCTGTACTGATATAGATTGTTTAACATAACAAGCTGTGATTAATGGGAGGAACTGTTAGGGGCAGGGGCGGTGTGTTCATTAGGGCGATATGGGCGACGCACTGCCAAACGGGAAAAGGAAGGGATTTTTTTTCTAATCAATTATATCACGGCAACAGTAGTTTTCAGTGTTCTAATCTAGACGTCTGATCTGCCACTAAATGTCCAATCAGGCTAAAGTCGCGCTTCAAATGGCCCCGCCCCTTTTTGGGGCGATTTCAGTCAGGTTGAAAATCGTCCAGGAGTCTCTCATAGACTATCATGTAAAATATTTTTTTTTTCAAATATCAGAGCTTTCAATACAATCTCTATGGGTTCCGGGAGGGCTTGCACTTACGCGCTTTCGTCATACGTAACATAAGTAACCATGAACATAACTAAGAAAAGAGCGGGTAGCAGCGTCAATCAATTCACGTACAACTGTCAAGATGGCTAGCTTTGCGAGGCAAAGATGAAACTGAGGGCTCCACCAACCCTGGTATTTTTCTTGGACTTGTCAACTTTGTGGCACAATTAGATGAGGTGTTTGATGACCATCTTAAAAATGCTAAAGTTTTCAAGGGCACATCAAAGACCATTCAAAACGAGCTACTGGAGTGTATGCTAGCGGTCATGAGGGAACATATTGTGGAGGAGGTGAAGTCGGCGAACTTCGTAGCTATCCAAGCTGACGAGACCACGGACGTTTCTACACAGACACAGCTGGTGCTTGTGCTGAGGTACATAGATAGCAACCACAAAGTGCAGGAGCGCTTTTTTGAGTTCCTTCCCATCTCGGAATCAACCTCAGTCTCAATCGCCAGTGTGCTTTTGGAGAGACTGAACGGTCTTTTTGCCGACGACGAGAAAGTCAAACTCATTGCGCAAGCTTACGATGGAGCCAGTGTGATGAGGTGAGAGAAGGCTGGTGTGCAGCAAAAGGTGCGTGAGCATTTCAAGAATGCCCATTACGTGCATTGCTATGCGCATCAGCTGAATTTGATCATGCAGCAAGCTAGAACAGTTTCAGTACAAGTAATGTAGCCTCTCTCTCTCTTTGTCCCTCCCTGTCTGTCTCTTTAACACACACACGCCCAAATCAGTTCACAGTTGATGTTGTTTAAAATAGTTATTTTTCATTTTAAAAAAAGTAAAAAAATAATAATAATCTGTTCATGTTCATTTTTACAAATCTATACAATTGGCCAGAATATGGTTGTTCATATTTACAAATCTATACAATTGGCCAGAATATGGTTGTTCATTTTTACAAAGCCATACAGATAGCTGTGTTTACCTTTTCTATAAATTATTTTCAAATTCTGTTTTCAGGCAAAATGTCTATCACTGTTCATTTTCACAAATCTATACAAGAGGGCAGAATATGGAAGTCTATAAAAAATTATTATTACCAATAACTTGCATCAATGTTTTCAGTAGCCTCTTCAAAAGCTCCTGCTTGCTTGTTGTGAATTATGCTCAGGTGCACATATTTCCAATTCAACCATGAGGCCTTTTTGAAGCAAGTAATGTATATATCAGTATTGACTTATATGCTGCCCCTGTCTTCATGTTGTTGCTGGACATATCTTTTTTAAAATGTGTGTAGGTCACCTAAATCATCAGAAAAATTGCCCCCCCTGAGAATTTTTTCAGGAGCCGCCACTGGTTAGGGGGTAGGCTGAGATAGACTTGTGATTCACACACACACTGCCTCTTTGTTAAACCGCTCAAGGACATGTGTACTGCAATAGAAACAACTAACACCTGGCAACAGTGAAGCGCCAAGGGGCTGGGACCAGCCTGAGTGCCAACAATAGGTTGGGTAAGTTTAAACCACACCCAGCCTCTACTCTGACAGGCCCAGCCTGGAGCAGGAACTATCTCTGTCAGAGTATTAAAGAAGAACCTTGGGTTGAAAAAGTTAGTTCTCTGACTGCCCTGCGTGGTGTTTCAGTGGGCCCGTATATACGAACATCATATTTACCATTCAAGTGTTTGCATTAATTAAAATGCTATCTTAGAAGACGTGTATTGACCTCTTTTTGTTCCTATACCAGATTTGAATTGACGCAACTTGACATCCTTCTACACACTGTTCTTCAGTATACTCTGTCCGTCGGCACACACTTGAAACATGGCCAAATCCTTTATAATTCTTACACTGCAGTGGTTTGGGGATGAAAGCTCTTACAGCGTATCTTACATAACATGCGTAGGTAGTTGCTCTTTATCAAAAAACAACAGGACCGACATACTTTCTTATTTTTTTCCCATTCACCCAGCGGGTCAGACACCGGACACCAACCACACCAGGAATTCTCTTCAGGTATTCAACCTGAACATCCGTCATCACCCCGGAGATGACTCCTTTGACGGGTGCTCTACTCCGAAGTTCAAAAAACAAAACAGAATTATTTTGAGGCCCACTACAATCTTCCTCTGTTATAGAATTAATCAAAATAAGACCACTCCTGGTCACTCTGACAGACTCCACTTTTCCCAGTGCATACTTCACCATTTTCGACACCTCAAACGGGTCTCCCACATATGCATTCCAACAAGAAGCGATTCATTATCATTCATACACGTATCCTCCACTCCAATTTTAGACAATTTCCTTTTTGTTCCAGTTTTCGATACTACTGTTATCCTTTCGTCTCCACCAACTTTGTTTGACGCGCTGCTTGATTCGAACTCAGCTTCCACTTCCGCCATCTTCCATGGACATCAGAGTGCCTGTGATGTTGCTTCCGCTTTTGGACATTAAAACCCTTTATAATTTTAATTAAACATTTCAAAGTGTACAAACATATACGTAAATTGGATTGTACATTCAAAATGCATGTTTAGCAAAGTACATAACCAAGCACACAGGTTTAAGGAAAACAATTATAAAAAATAACCTTTTACAAACGTCACTTTTACAGATGAGCCTTCAATCATATCAGGTTGTATGTTTCAAAGGCAGCAATGAGTTTCAGGGCATGTTTGTTTTTAACCAATCTTAATGATTGCACAAAAATATCAAGCTCTCTTTCAAAAATCAATAATAAGGGGGTAGTCTTCAAAAATCTACATTTGTGTATAAAGAATTTGGCTAATACAAATAAATTATTGACCAGGAAATTGAAATCATTATCATCTTGGAATAAACCAAATTCCAATACACTCTACATTTAATCTCAATCTTAAAAATTCATTTGATGGATAAATATTTTAAATGGTTTTCTTTGGCCTTTTTTTTTTGGTTACAGATACATAACACATTTGACAGATATAATTCCTTTTTAACTGTTCTGGGAAGAATTCTTTGGAAATATCTTTTCTGACATGTTTATTGTGCCAATTCTTATCCTGCAAACAACAGACAGCTATGTATAAAGATGGTAGGCAAGGAGATACATCTGAGTATAATAACAATATTGCTTAGGGCGTTTTATCATACAATCATTATAGCTGAGGATCTTTCATCTAAAAGATCTGTAACAGACCAAATATTTTGATTAATCCATTCTTCAAAGAATATGGTCTTGTTACGGTACAAAATACAAATATTATTCCATATCAGTGTGTTATGTGGAGTGAAGTTCTTTATATGCCAATTTCCAACTTATAACACTTATTGGTGAAATGCAGAAAGTTTCACAGGTAGTTTGTTCATATTAAAGTCACATCTAAGCAATACATCCAATCCTCCAATCTTTTTAAAGGTGGAAGCAGGGACACTGAACCACAGGCTATATATATGACAGGGAAAAGACTGTAACCACTTTAGTTTCAACATACCATTAATACATTCAAAATCAATAACATTCAAGCCACAGGGTCTTAAAACATCACCCTTTCTTATGTAGTGAACCTTGTTCTTCCAGATATACAGTGAGGGAAAAAAGTATTTGATCCCCTGCTGATTTTGTACGTTTGCCCACTGACAAAGAAATGATCAGTCTATAATTTTAATAGTAGGTTTATTTGAACAGTGAGAGACAGAATAACAACAAAAAAAACAGAAAACGCATGTCAAAAATGTTATAAATTGATCTGCATTTTAATGAGGGAAATAAGTATTTGACCCCCTCTCAATCAGAAAGATTTCTGGCTCCCAGGTGTCTTTTATACAGGTAACGAGCTGAGATTAGGAGCACACTCTTAAAGGGAGTGCTCCTAATCTCAGTTTGTTACCTGTATAAAAGACCCCTGTCCACAGAAGCAATCAATCAATCAGATTCCAAACTCTCCACCATGGCCAAGACCAAAGAGCTCTCCAAGGATGTCAGGGACAAGATTGTAGACCTACACAAGGCTGGAATGGGGCTACAAGACCATCGCCAAGCAGCTTGGTGAGAAGGTGACAACAGTTGGTCCGATTATTCGCAAATGGAAGAAACACAAAATAACTGTCAATCTCCCTCGGCCTGGGGCTTCATGCAAGATCTCACCTTGTGGAGTTGCAATGATCACAAGAACGGTGAGCAAAAATCCCAGAACCACACGGGGGGACCTAGTGAATGACCTGCAGAGAGCTGGGACCAAAGTAACAAAGCCTACCATCAGTAACACACTACGCCGCCAGGGACTCAAATCCTGCAGTGCAGATGTGTCCCCCTGCTTAAGCCAGTACATGTCCAGGCCCGTCTGAAGTTTGCTAGAGTGCATTTGGATGATCCAGAAGAGGATTGGGAGAATATCAAATGGTCAGATGAAACCAAAATAGAACTTTTTGGTAAAAACTCAACTCGTCGTGTTTGGAGGACAAAGAATGCTGAGTTGCATCCAAAGAACACCATACCTACTGTGAAGCATGGGGGTGGAAACATCATGTTTTGGGGCTGTTTTTCTGCAAAGGGACCAGGACGACTGATCCGTGTAAAGGAAAGAATGAATGGGGCCATGTATCGTGAGATTTTGAGTGAAAACCTCCTTCTATCAGCAAGGGCATTGAAGATGAAACGTGGCTGGGTCTTTCAGCATGACAATGATCCCAAACACACCGCCCGGGCAACGAAGGAGTGGCTTTGTAAGAAGCATTTCAAGGTCCTGGAGTGGCCTAGCCAGTCTCCAGATCTCTACCCCATAGAAAATCTTTGGAGGGAGTTGAAAGTCTGTGTTGCCCAGCGACAGCCCCAAAACATCACTGCTCTAGAGGAGATCTGCATGGAGGAATGGGCCAAAATACCAGCAACAGTGTGTGAAAACCTTGTGAAGACTTACAGAAAACGTTTGACCTGTGTCATTGCCAACAAAGGGTATATAACAAAGTATTGAGAAACTTTTGTTATTGACCAAATACTTATTTTCCACCATAATTTGCAAATAAATTCATTAGAAATCCTACAATGTGATTTTCTGGAATTTTTTTTCTCATTTTGTCTGTCATAGTTGACGTGTACCTATGATGAAAATTACAGGCCTCTCTCATCTTTTTAAGTGGGAGAACTTGCACAATTGGTGGCTGACTAAATACTTTTTTCCCCCACTGTACATGGCTCACTTGAAAAAGAGACCTGGTTCTCAATGTTGACTCCCTGTGTAAATAAAGGTTCAATAAAATGTTGAACATTAACAACTATAACTGAATTTCTTTCTGGGCAGGGGTTCATTTGGGATAGCACAGGCTATTAAGATGCACCCTCTTATCCCAATCTTCCTACCTGCCCCTTCCTTAAAGCAGACTCTGGCCTTCGGCCAATGGTGATTACCTGGCCCCAGACACCTGCCTGGTGAACAGCATGGAGCCCAGTTGAGTTACAGCCTTGTCCTTCTGTGCCTGGAGGCCATCCAGAGACATGGCTACATGAAAACGGGCACAAACAGAAGGTCATCAACATTAGCATTCACAGGAAATGTAGATCTTTCACTTTGTCATGAGTCCCCAACTGTACAGATATATCTTACCCAGTGTTTTGGGGTTGTATGCGCTGTATCTTACCTGGTGATAGGGTTATGTGTGTACATCTTACCCAGTGATATGGGGTTGTGTGTGCTGTATCTTACCCAGTGATATAGGGTTGTGTGGGGTGTGCAGCAGTCTCTCCCCATGAGCCTCAGCCAGCCTTTTCAGGTCCTGCGCCAGGCAGGTGTACATCTCCTACAGGCCATGCAAACAGAGATAGAGAGAGATATAAATAGCACTACACTCCCACTCTCTCCCTCAGCCTTATTTTAGCAGCAGGCTGTATATTGCTTATCTAGCAGTTTTCCTCCACGTAGACCAGTGTTTCTCAACCTCAGATGGTTACCAGACTGATTGTCAGTTCTCAAGTGCTAGTTCACTCCTTTGAGTTCCCGTTCCGCAACTGTGCTAGCATTGTAAAAAGAATAATACATATATTTTATATAGCGATTTTTATTACAAACAGAATCTCAAAGGACCTTAAAAATAAATACATTTAAAACAAAGATTGAAAAAACACAGGATTATTTTGGAAATGTAGGGCGGCCCAGCCCCTGAAGTTCCTCTTTACACTGTATGTAATCATTTCCTTTGCCGGCCAAACCCTCCCATAACCCGGACGACACTGGGCCAATTGTGAGCCATCTAAAGGGTCTCCCAGTCGCGGCCGGCTGCGACACAGCCCTGGATCGAACCCGGATCTGTAGTGACGCCTCTAGCACTGTGATGCAATGCCTTAGACCGCTGCGCCACTCGGGAGGCCTCAATAATTATTCTTAATTTTTGTTTATTTTCTCAGTTTCAAGGCAAATCCATTTTCTCTCAAAGGGAGAAAAGTTATGGAGAGTTTTAATTTAAAATGTATTTTATGATGCAGTCATCTGACTGACTTGACAAAACCACATCTGAAGTTGCTATTGCCCAATCCAATCAGATAAACAGATTACTTTATGTTCATTGAAATGCGAATACATTTGCGATGTAAGCCTCCTGTAGCTCAGTTGGTAGAGCATGGCGCTTGCGATGCCAGGGTTGTGGGTTTGATTCCCACGTGGGGCCAGTATGAAAAATAAAAAAATAAAGTATGCACTCACTAACTGTAAGTCGCTCTGGATAAGAGCGTCTGCTAAATTACTAAAATGTAAAAATGTAGCATGCTTGCAGGGAAGGTGTTACCTAACCACATTTGCATGTCTAAAGCAGAGGACAATGCTACCCGCCGAAAGGACACTCCTGAAGTGATGCTTCTAGGACCATGAACTGCTGGTCTGAAGATTGTCTACAGTGACTACAGCGCTGGCCGTCTGGTTTAGAACACTTCTGCCTGATCCAGAATCAGGTGTGTTCAAGGGAGGATTATGTAGGGCAGCCCCTGAAGTGACTCTTTACACTGTATGCAAGAATTTCCTTTGTGTGGTCTCAGGCATGCTGCATTATCTCACCCACACCTCTGGTTAGCAGAGATTCTGTGGTCGTTACATCCTGTAGGTCTGATGTCTGATTGGAAGTTGACCAATAGCATTACTGTTAAGTTAACAGCTCAGATTTTGAATCCAAAACAACTCAGATGCTTATAAAAATGGGTCTTAGCTTTATTGTCCTTCTCTTTCTTTGTTCCCAACCTGCGCTGGTGAGATACACTCTCTTTCGCTCTCCACCCCATGGACTCTTCGGGCATGGCCTTTCAAGCTATGACTTCTCTCTGATTTTACATTTACATTTTAGTCATTTAGCAGACGCTCTTATCCAGAGCGACTTACAGTTAGTGAGTGCATACATTATTTTTTTATTTTTCATACTGGCCCCACGTGGGAATCAAACCCACAACCCTGGCGTTGCAAACGCCATGCTCTATCAACTGAGCTACATCCCTGCCGGCCATTCCCTCCCCTACCCTGGACGACGCTGGGCCAATTGTGCGCCGCCCATGAGTCTCCCGGTCGCGGCCGGCTGCGACAGAGCCTGGATTCGAACCAGGATCTCTAGTGGCACAGTTAGCACTGCGATGCAGTGCCTTAGACCACTGCACCACTCATGCCAAGAATAATGCTTTGTAATGCTTAATTCTTGTAACTTAATCCTTGTACATTGTTATCATTCATTTTACAATGCTAATTAAATACACTTCCATTATCAGACCTTTCTTGATAGCCAATTCCTGTAACTCAGCTCTCTTGCATACAGTGCCTTTCAAAAGTATTCATTCCCCTTGGCGTTTTTTTTATTTGGTTGCATTACAACCTGTAATTTAAATGGATTTTTATTTGGATCTCATGTAATGGACATACACAAAATAGTCCAAATTGGTGAAGTGAAATGAAAAATATAACTTGTTTCAAAAAATGCTAAAAAAATAAATAATGTAAAAGTGCTGCGTGCGTATGTATTCACCGCCTTTGCGCCTTTGCTATGAAGCCCCTAAATAAGATCTGGTGCAACCAATTACCTTCAGAAGTCACATAATTAGTTAAATAAAGTCCACCTGTGTGCAATCTAAGTGTCACATGATCTCAGTATATATACACCTGTTCTGAAAGGCCCCAGAGTCTGCAACACCACTAAGCAAGGGGCACCACCAAGCAAGCGGCACCATGAAGACCAAGGAGCTCTCCAACTGCCAAGAGAGGGCCGCCCACCAGATCAGGGACAAAGTTGTGGAGAAGTACAGATCAGGGTTGGGTTATAAAAAAATATCAGAAACTTTGAACATCCCACGGAGCACCATTTAAATTCATTATAAAAAAATGGAAAGAATATGGCACCACAACAAACCTGCCAAGAGAGGGCCGCCCACCAAAACTCACTGACCAGGCAAGGACGGCATTAATCAGAGAGGCGACAAAGAGACCAAAGATAACCCTGAAGGAGCTGCAAAGCTCCACATCGGAGATTGGAGTATCTGTCCATAGGACCTTCTTTAAGCCGTACACTCCACAAAGCTGGGCTTTACGAAAGAGTGGCGAGAAAAAAGCCATTGCTTAAAGGAAAAAATAAGCAAACACGTTTGGTGTTTGCCAAAAGCCATGTGGGAGACTCCCCAAACATATGGAAGAAGGTACTCTTGTCATACGAGACTAAAATTGAGGTTTTTGGCCATCAAGGAAAATGCTATGTCTGGCGCAAACCCAACACCTCTCATCACCCCGAGAACACCATCCCCACAGCGAAGTATGGTGGTGGCAGCATCATGCTGTGGGGAAGTTCTTCCATCGTGCAGGGACTGGGAAACTGTTCAGAATTGAAGGAATGATGGATGGCGCTAAATACAGGGTAATTCTTGAGGGAAACCTGTTTCAGTCTTCCAGAGATTTGAGACTGGGACGGAGGTTCACCTTCCAGCAGGACAATGACCCTAAGCATACTGCTAAAGCAACACTCGAGTGGTTTATGGGGAAACATTTAAATGTCTTAGAATGGCCTAGTCAAAGCCCAGACCTCAATCCAATTGAGAATCTGTGGTATGACTTAAAGATCGCTGTACACCAGAGGAACCCATCCAACCTGAAGGAGCTGGAGCAGTTGAAGAATAGGCAAAAATCCAAGTGGCTAGATGTGCCAAGCTTATAAAGACATACCCCAAGAGACTTGCAGCTGTAATTGCTGCAAAAGGTGGCTCTACAAAGTATTGACTTTGGGGGTGAATAGTTATGCACGCTCAACTTTTCAGTTTTTTTGTCTTATTTCTTGTTTGTTTCACAATAAAAAATGTTTTGCACCTTCAAAGTGGTAGGCATGTTGTGTAAATCAAATGATACAACCCCCCAAAAAATCAATTTAAATTCCAGGTTGTAAGGCAACAAAATAGGACAAATGCCAAGGGGGGTGAATGCTTTCGCAAGCCACTGTACTGGTGAAATAAGCTACCAGTAACAATATCAAATGGAAATACTTTACCTTAAGTTGTCCTTAAACCTACGTTACTGCACAGTCATAACTGTACTTGTAGGTACACAGGAATAGCTATGTAATTACATGGTAATATAGTTTAGGCTATAGGTTATTATACAAGTGGATTCCCAGGGTTGATAGGATGTTTAGCTAAAGATATTAATAGGCTGGGACCAGGTAAAAAACATTCTAACAAAACAAAGTATAGAATTCACTTCATATCTCTCTCGCACTTGTATAATAACTAGGGCCCTACACGTTGCATGACCAAATGAAGCACTGTGCTTTAAACTGTATTTGGAGCAATTTCCAGTAGAAAATCCTAGGGGGGGGGGGGGTCAAACCGTTCTCTCTGCTACCGCACAGCAAGCAGTACCGATGTACCAAGTCTGGAACCAACAGGACCCTGAACAGTTTCTACCCCCAAGCCATAACTGCTAAATAGTTAACCCTATAGCTACCCGGACTATTGGCATTTACCCCCCTTTGCACTAACTCTTTTGACTCATCACATACGCTGCTGCTACTGCTTATTATCTACGCTGTTGCTTAGTGACAAATAAAATTTGATTTGAAATGTTCCAATTATTCTATTAATTTCTGGTTGTGTGCACATTTTGGCAGGGGGAAATCGCCTGCGCAAGGGGAGGCATAGCTTTGCAAATCTTGATTGCACAATGCGTATTATTTGTCAAGGAAGAATATTTCTAGATACATTTTTCTACACCTCACTTCGCTCAAGCTGATCCTCTTCAAGTCATACAAATTGGGCAATTAGTTGCAGTTAACAGTGTTGGAAAGTGTTTAATCATTTTGAGTTTAAAAAGATAACTGGATTTGTGTCAGACAATGCAAGCTTCATGGTCAAAGCATACAATTACATTCTGCAGGGGTTGTTGGCAAATTCATTTGACATGCAATGCCCACATCGTGGCCCTTGCCAGTAATTGCTGGCAAAATAATTTCCCAGAGGTCTACAAGCTTGTTGCAACCATCAAGAAAATAAGCATTACCCAGGCAGAAAGACCAGATACAAAAGGCATCTCAAAGATACAGAAACAGATTCCCCTCAGCAGGTAATTCTGCCTCCCGAGCCATGTACAACCCGATGGGGTATGTGGTACAAAGCTGTCACATACCATTCAGAGTACCTGTGCTTTCACGTGCGCTTTGTGGAGGCAAAGAAGCAGATCTCTCCAAATACTGTGGTCTTAACAGACTTCGAGAAGTTGTTAGTTAACTGTGAGGGTTTGCAGAAACAACTTTATATTATTTCAAAGAGCCTAATAGACCTCATCCAGAGGTTTGAGAGCCACAAATCCAGAATTCACCTCACCTAGAATAAAGTCAATACACTAATACAGGAATACCAATCATTGGCACATCCAGTACACAGCACAGACCAGACCGTTAACCGTAATTGTGTGGATACATATATTTAGGTCATAGATAAATTCAACTCACATTACAACCCAGATCGGTCCAAAAAATAAGTTTGTTTCAATCAACCAGCTCACCAATTTACCAAGGCAATAAGTGGTCAGTTTGAAAGTAAGCACCCTCCCGTTATCTTCTATCCCTGTTTTCAACAAAGAATGTTACACAGGAGTGGATCAATACACGCACCATGCAAAAGAAAAGGGTAGCGAAATTAGATTGAATGAATTCTGAAAAACGTATGGTTATTTCCTAATGTGACCAAAATAGCTAAACTACAGTATATCTTTCCATTCCTAACAATTCTGCAGCAGCAGGTAAGTGTTTCTTCATGCGTAGAAGTCTTTACTCACCAATGGCAATCGCTATAAGAAGAAGCTATGAAACGATTAACAACGCAAATTCAACAGCAATGTGCTGACCTAAGTGATATTGTTATTTATTTTGATGTTTTTGATGTTCTATATTGTTATGTAAGGGTGAGATTGTTTCCCCTGCATTCGCTATTTCCTCTGCATTAAGTTTTTACATGTATTTCTATGTCTAGCAAATGACAATACTAATTATTTTCATCAAGTGTGGAGAATAAATCGTGAATAGCTTAGTTTATGTTCTGAAACACTTTTTTCCTAAATTTTCTTAGATAAAATGCCTATTATTCCCATATAATGTTGAGAACAGACAATGAATAAGGTAGTGAAATATTTATGTTGATAGTGTCCTTGAGATAGCCAAATAATTCAACAAGCACAGCACTTACACAAATGACTGATGATTGGCTGAGAGAAATTGATGATGAAAAGATTGTGTGGGCGGTTTTGTTAGACTTCAGTGCAGCTTTTGACATTATCGATCATAGTCTGCTGCTGGAAAAACGTATGTGTTATGGCTTTACACCCCTGCTACTGTATATAAAGAGTTACCTGTCTAACAGAACACAGAGGGTGTTCTTTAATGGAAGCCTCTCCAACATAATCCAGGTAGAATCAGGAATTCCCCAGGGAAAATGTCTTTACTAACGAGTAAAGCCAGTGTGTCTATGTTTGCAGATGACTCAACACTATACACATAAGCTACTACAGTGACTGAAATGACTGCAACACTTAACAAAGAGCTGCAGTTAGTTTCAGAATGGGTGGCAAGGAATAAGTTAGTCCTAAATATTTCAAAGACTAAAAGCATTGTATTTGGGACAAATCATTCACTAAACCTCAACTAAATCTTGTAATGAATAATGTGGAAATTGAGCAAGTTGAGGTGACTAAAGTAACCATTGATTGTAAACTGTCATGGTCAAAACATATTGATAGAACAGTAGCTAAGATTGGGAGAAGTCTGTCCATAATAAAGCGCTGCTCTGCCTTCTTAACACTATCAAGCAGGCAGGTCCTACAGGCCCTAGTTTTGTCGTACCTGGACTACTGTTCAGTCGTGTGGTCAGGTGCCACAAAGAGGGACTTGGCTCAGAACAGGGCAGCACGGCTGACCCTTGGATGTACACAGAGAGCTAACATTAATGATACGAATGTAAATCTCTCATGGCTCAAAGTGGAAGAGAGATTGACTTCATCACTACTTGTTTTTGTAAGAAGTGTTCACAAGCTGAATGTACCGAGCTGTCTGTTTAAAATACTAGCACACAGCTCGGAAACCCATGCAAACCCCACAAGACATGCCACCAGAGGTCTCTTCACAATCCCCAAGTCCAGAACAGACTATGGGAAGCGCACAGTACTACATAGTAGTTTAAACTCTATTCCACATCAGGTGGAATGCAATATTTAAAAAAAACAGGTATAAATACACTGTATGGAACAGCGGGGACTGTGAAGACACACACAAAAGGTACAGAGACACACATACGCACAAAAGTGCTAGCGCTAGCACACACACTCTACACACACGTACATTGTAATATTGTTGTATGGTGGTATTGTACATTTTGTATTGTAGATACAGTGAGGGAAAAAAGTATTTGATCCCCTGCTGATTTTGTAAGTTTGCCCACTGACAAAGAAATGATCAGTCTATAATGTTAATGGTAGGTTTATTTGAACAGTGAGAGACAGAATATCAAAAAAAGAAAAACGCATGTCAAAATGTTATATTGATTTGCATTTTAATGAGGGAAATAAGTATTTGACCCCCTCTCAATCAGAAAGATTTCTGGCTCCCACCACAGGTAATGAGCTGAGATTAGGAGCACACTCTTAAAGGGAGTGCTCCTAATCTCAGTTTGTTACCTGTATAAAAGACACCTGTCCACAGAAGCAATCAATCAATCAGATTCCAAACTCTCCACCATGACCAAGACCAAAGAGCTCTCCAAGGAAGTCAGGGACAAGATTGTAGACCTAAACAAGGCTGGAATGGGTTACAAGACCATCGCCAAGCAGCTTGGTGAGAAGGTGACAACAGTTGGTGTGATTCCATCGCAAATGGAAGAAACACAAAATAACTGTCAATCTCCCTCGGCCTGGGGCTCCGTGCAAGATCTCACCTCGTGGAGTTGCAATCATCATGAGAACGGTGAGGAATCAGCCCAGAACTACACGGGAGGATCTTGTCAATGATCTCAAGGCAGCTGGGACCATAGTCACCAAGAAAACAATTGGTAACACACTACGCCGTTAACGACTGAAATCCTGCAGCGCCCGCAAGGTCCCCCTGCTCAAGAAAGCACATATACATGCCCGTCTGAAGTTTGCCAATGAACATCTGAATGATTCAGAGGAGAACTGGGTGAAAGTGTTGTGGTCAGATGAGACCAAAATGGAGCTCTTTGGCATCAACTCAACTCGCCGTGTTTGGAGGAGGAGGAATGCTGCCTATGACCCCAAGAACACCATCCCCACCGTCAAACATGGAGGTGGAAACATTATGCTTTGGGAGTGTTTTTCTGCTAAGGGGACAGGACAACTTCACTGCATCAAAGGGACGATGGACGGGGCCATGTACCGTCAAATCTTGGGTGAGAACCTCCTTCCCTCAGCCAGGGCATTGAAAATGGGTCGTGGATGGGTATTCCAGCATGACAATGACCCAAAACACACGGCCAAGGCAACAAAGGAGTGGCTCAAGAAGAAGCACATTGAGGTCCTGGAGTGGCCTAGCCAGTCTCCAGACCTTAATCCCATAGAAAATCTGTGGAGGGAGCTGAAGGTTCGAGTTGCCAAACGTCAGGCTCGAAACCTTCTGCAAAGAGGAGTGGGACAAAATCCCTCCTGAGATGTGTGCAAACCTGGTGGCCAACTATAAGAAACGTCTGACATCTGTGATTGCCAACAAGGGTTTTGCCACCAAGTACTAAATCATGTTTTGCAGAGGGGTCAAATACTTATTTCCCTCATTAAAATGCAAATCAATTTATAACATTTTTGACATGCGTTTTTCTGGATTTTTTTGTTGTTATTCTGTCTCTCACTGTTCAAATAAACCTACCATTAAAATTATAGACTGATCATTTCTTTGTCAGTGGGCAAATGTACAAAATCAGCAGGGGATCAAATACTTTTTTCCCTCACTGTATGTTGTGGTGTAATAATGTTATATGATGTACTGTTTTATCTTTTGTTTTATATGTAATGTAAGTGCTTTAATATGTTTGGACTCCAGGAAGAGTAGCTGCTGCCTTGGCAACAGCTAATGGGGATCCCTAATAAATACAAATGACAACAGTGCTGATAGTGTCGGCAGACATATTTAAAGTCAATCCACATGGTTGGTTACTTATTTTGTACTTTTTTTCTTTTTTTAAATCTTTATTTTAACAGGGAAAAACAGACTGAGACCTGGATCTCTTTTACGGCTGTGCCCTGTGTAAACATGTTGACATGTAGAGTTTTAGACATACAGACAAGAACATTTCAAACATACAAAACAAAAACACAATTCAACAGAAACAAATCACAGACAACATCATATTGATCCTCCATAACATTTTTTTAAATGGGCAAGAGACACCAGAGTGTCTAACTTAAGTTGTGTCATGTGTTGCAGTGTGTGCAAACCTGGTCAAGACCTACAGGAAACATATGATCTCTGTAATTGCAAACACAGGTTTCTGTACCAAATATTAAGTTCTGCTTTTCTGATGTATCAAATACTTATGTCATGCAATAAAATGCAAATGAATTACTTAAAAATCATACAATGTGATTTTCTGGATTTTTGTTTTAGATTCAGTCTCTCACAGTTGAAGTGTACCTATGATAAAAATTACAGACCCCTACATGCTTTGTAAGTAGGAAAACCTGCAAAATCGGCAGTGTATCAAATACTTGTTCTCCCCACGGTATCTAGTTGAAATTAATGATGATATATATGGAGGTAGTTTTAAAAGAAGTGCTTTATAAATAAACAAGAGAGCATGTTGCTCTCGCCTCACAGATAGAGAGGCCCAACCCACATGTTGATATAGGAAACAGTGATGAGTTTTGTAACTATCACCCGTGATAAACCTGAGTGCAAAATGGTAAATAGCATCCAGTGGTTTTAATGTGTTTACCGATGCATGCATATAGATAATATCACCATAATCTAAAACGGACATAAAAGTAGCCTGCACAATTTGTTTTCTATTTACGGAGGACAGACAAGCCCTGTTTCTGTAAAGGAACCCTATCTTGAATTTGAGCTTTTTTCCCAATTCAGTAACATGTTTTTTTTAAAGAAAGCCTATCATCTAACCATACCCCTAAGTATTTATATGCAGAGACCTGTTTGATATTTCCTGTGCTTAATGTTAGATTAAAAATGTGTGTCACTGAACCAGCAATGATAGGTGCAGCACACTTAAGTAAGTACGGGTCTAAATTGTCAGCGCCTAAGGATTTCTTAGTATCAATGGCACACAGGGCAGCTAGAACCTCTGCTTCAGTTATTATCTGGAAACTAAAAACAGGGTTACCATTTTTCAGAGTAACGGTTGAAAAGCAAGACGAAAAATCAACTAACTGGCCAGTACCACAATGGCCACTTTTCTTTTCAAATAAAAAACCAGCAGAGATGAAACGCTTATTAAAAGCATCACAAATATCATTTTTTTCACTTAGAATACAGGAGTCTGAGATAATTTGCTTAGGAAGAAAAACAGCAGAATTCCCCTGTTTCAGTGAATTAACGGTTTTCCAGAATTTTGCAGGATCTCCTGCTGAATCTGTCATAGCATTAAGGAAGTAATTTGATTTTGCCTTTTTGACAGCTGCAGTACATTTATTTCTCAATTGCCTAAAAAACAGCCAATCAGCTGGAGTACCTGTTTTCCTCGCCAAGGCCCAGGCCCGATTCTTTTGCAGAAAAATACCTGACAATTCAGGAGAGAACCAAGAACTGGTTCGGTTTCTTACTCTGTGATTCTTAAGCGGGCATGTTTATCAGACATAGAGGTAACAATAGAAGAGAAAAAGCAAGGGCTAAAACCGGGTCCAGAAAGCAGCAAGTGGATAAAAGCTCAGAGTGATATAAGTCAAGGATAAAAGCTTGCTGTGAGAAATGTTTATACAGCAATCAGAGTGTTTCAGCCTGGTATCTCTAATACAAGCAATAGAGCAGTGGTCACTGATATCATTTGAAAAAACCCCACTGGCTGTGTATTTATGGGGGGTATTTGTTAGAATAATGTCTAGTAGAGTAGATTTTACTGGATTCTTAAAGTTGGGACGGGTTGGTTTAGTTATCAGCTGAGTTAGATTTAGCCCAGTACAAATATATTTTAATTTATCGGATACTGGTGAAATCCAGGTTAAAATCTCCCAAAATCAGTAATTCAGAGTTTGCATAATTAGACAGTATATCAGATCATTTGCATAGAGTACAAGGAGGAGCTGAGGGGGGGGGGCAATATACCCCTGCTAGAGTTAAATGAGCATTATTGCCAAGTACCACATTTAAAACTAGACATTCATATTGCTTTGGGACAGAGGTTGATATGGACACAGAAACATTTAAGCAGCATTTTACATAAATCGCAATACCACCACCTCTACCAACTCTATCAGCTCTATAAATATTGTACCCAATCAACTGAACATCTGAATCAGGCACAGAATCACACAGCCACGATTCAGATACAATCAGCACGTCAACATTTGATTGTGAGACCAAAATTTCAATAAAGTCCAACTTTTGGATCAGGCTTCTAGCATTCAAATGAATTATTCCAATGCCATTGCTACGGGAATTCATATCAGATGGAGTATCCAAGGTAGCACCTGAAGCTGCACTGAATGAGCAATAAACCATTTTCGGGCTATTGACAGAGCTCCATTTTATGGGGACAAGATTACTACTAACAATACCTCTCTGCATGTAAGTAGTATTCGCAATACGGTGATTGGACAATAATCTAGGAATTGCAGAAAGGTTGTTAGCGGAAGTTTGTTCCATATTTGCAATTGAGGGACTAATTAATGAAACTGGGAGAGGAGCATTGAACATAGTCTGATAGGGGAGAATACAATCCCAAAAGTCAACCCCCGAAAATACACAACGTCAGGTATCAAAGGCTCTACATGAGGCAAGAGTAAGAGACATGTTGGTGGAGAGGATGCTGGAGCCATACCTGTTAAGATGGAAATTGTCCCGAAGAAATAGACCTGGTCGGTCTGTAAAAGCTGCAAAGTTATCCACAATAGGAATTCCCATCGTGCAGCAGTATCCATTAAGCCAGGTGTGTAATTGGCGTATACGACTAAAAACCATATCCGTGTAGCGTGGGGATGGAAAAGGACCGGAAACAACACACTGCTTCCCAGATTCCAGCAGCGTATTTATCAATGTTTTAAAATCGTTTCTCAATTTCTCTGACTGCTGGAGTTTAATGTCATTTGACCCAACATGGACAATGACAGTTGAAGCGGCAGAGTGGTTGCTAATAAGTAGCGGTAGCATGGAATTTAGGTCAGGGATCCTAGCGCCAGGGTAGCAGAAAGTCTCAGCTTTCCGGATTGAAACATTTCGGACCATGGATGAACCCACCACGAGAACGGAAGGACTACAGATGGGTTTATTGGGTAAATGACGTGGCCTCTCCCTTAAGGTGATTATGGTATGAACACGTCAACATTGTTTCACACATGGTGTGAGAAGGGGTTACATCGGCCTCTTGATTTGGGATGATCGAAATGTGGGGTAGAAAATAACGCAAAACGCAGGGTGTCACGATCGTCTGAAGAAGCGGACCAATACGCAGCGCGTGGAGTGAACATGATGACTTTTATTTAATAAAGCAACCACGAAAAACAACAAATGACGATAGTGAAGTCCTCTGTAACACTGACAGAAACATGGAACAAAAACCCACAAACCAAGGAGAAACCACACAGTTTAAATATGGCTCCCAATCAGAGATAACGAGCCGACAGCTGACACTCGTTACCTCCGATTGGGAGTCATATGACTAATCAAGAACAATACCCAAACATAGAAATGAACAACTAGAATACCCAACATAGAAATACACCCAAACAATGAAAATGAACAACCCTGGCTCAAAAATCAAAGTCCATGGAGCCAGAGTGTCACAGTACCCCCCCCTAAAGGTGCGAACTCCGGGCGCACCAGCATACAGTCTAGGGGAGGGTCTGGGTGGGCGTCTGTCCATGGTGGCGGCTCTGGCCCAGGTCGTGGTCCCCACCCCACCTTAGTCACTATCCGCTTCCGTAGCCCCCTCCACCTGACCACCCCCCAACTAAACCCCACTGGATTAAGGGGCGGCACCGGACTAAGGGGCAGCACCGGACTAAGGGGCAGCACCGGACTAAGGGACAGTACCTGACTAAGGGGCAGCACCGGCCTGAGGGGCAGCACCGGACTGAATGGCGGATCCTGGCTGGCTGGCTCTGGCGGATCCTGGCTGGACGGCTCTGGCGGATCCTGGCTGGCGGAAGACTCTGGCT
Organism: Coregonus lavaretus; assembly: GCF_964263955.1. Classification (NCBI taxonomy): domain Eukaryota; kingdom Metazoa; phylum Chordata; class Actinopteri; order Salmoniformes; family Salmonidae; genus Coregonus; species Coregonus lavaretus. The sequence continues at coordinate 30,207,006 of NC_140026.1, forward strand.
GATCCTGTCTGGCAGAAGGCTCTGGCTGATCCTGTCTGGCGGAAGGCTCTGGCTGATCCTGTCTGGCGGAAGGCTCTGGCTGATCCTGTCTGGCGGAAGGCTCTGGCTGATCCTGTCTGGCGGAAGGCTCTGGCTGATCCTGTCTGGCGGAAGGCTCTGGCTGCTCCTGTCTGGCGGAAGGCTCTGGCTGCTCCTGTCTGGCGGAGAGCTCTAGCGGCTCCGGTCTGGCGGACGGCTCTGAAGGCTCATGGCAGACGGGCGGCTTTGCAGGCTCAGTACAGACGGGCAGTTCCTGCGGCGCTTGGCAAACGGACAGTTCAGACGGCGTTGGGCAGACGGGCAGTTCAGACAGCGTTGGGCAGACGGGCAGTTCAGACGGCGTTGGGCAGACGGACAGTTCAGGCCCCGTTGGGCAGACGGCAGACTCTGGCCGTCTGAGGCGCATCGTAGGCCTGGTGCGTGGTGCCGGAACAGGAGGTACCGGGCTGAGGACACGCATCTCAGGGCTAGTGCGGGGAGAAGCAACAGGGCATGCTGGACCCTGGGGACGCACCGTAGGCCTGATGCGTGGTGCCGGAACTGTAGGTACCGGGCTGAGGACACGCATCTCAGGGCTAGTGCGGGAAGAAGCAACAGGGCATGCTTGGCCCTGGGGACGCACCGTAGGCCTGATGCGTGGTGCCGGAACTGGAGGTACCGGGCTGAGGACACGCATCTCAGGGCTAGTGCGGGGAGAAGCAACAGGGCATGCTGGACCCTGGGAACGCACATAAGGGCTAGTGCGGAGAGCCGGAACAGGGCATGCTGGACCCTGGGGACTCACATTAAGCCTAGTGCGGAGAGCAGCAACAGGACGCACAGGACTCGGGAGACACACAGGAGGCTTGGGGCGTGGTGTAGGCACTGGTGGGAAAGGGCTGGCGACGCGCACCGTATCCCTGGTGCGAGTGGCCGGAACAGGCCGGGCCGGGCTGGCGAAGCGCACCGTATCCCTGGTGCGAGTGGCCGGAACAGGCCGGGCTGGGCTGGCGAAGCGCACCGTATCCCTGGTGCGAGTGGCCGGAACAGGCCGGGCTGGGCTGGCGAAGCGCACCGTATCCCTGGTGCGAGTGGCCGGAACAGGCCAGGCCGGGCTGGCGAAGCGCACCGTATCCTTGGTGCGAGGGGTCGTAACAGGCCGGACCGTACTGGAGGCACACACCACTGGCTCTACCCCGGGAACTGGAACGGGCCGGACCGGACTGGATACACACCTCAGTCTCTCACGCCGTGCCTCTACATCTCCTCTCCCTACTTTGGCCAGTGACCCCCGTAACCTGGTTGCCTCTTGAATTCGCCCCTTCTCTGCCTCCGTTAGCCCCGTCGTCCAAGCCATGTGCCCCCCCCAAAAAACTTTTTGGGGTTGCCTCTCGTCCTTCCAACGATGATGGCCCTGCTGACGCCGTTGCTCCTCTCGCCGTCGCCTCTCCACCGTTTCGCTCCATGGACGGCGATCCATCCCATCCAGGATCTCCTCCCAAGTCCAGGACCCCTTTCCGTCCAAAATCTCCTCCCATGTCCAGGAAGCCTTTGGAGCTGGGTCCTGTTGCCGCTTCACACGCTGCTTGGTCCTTTGATGGTGGGTTTTTCTGTCACGATCGTCTGAAGAAGCGGACCAATACGCAGCGCGTGGAGTGAACATGATGACTTTTATTTAATAAAGCAACCACGAAAAACAACAAATGACGATAGTGAAGTCCTCTGTAACACTGACAGAAACATGGAACAAAAACCCACAAACCAAGGAGAAACCACACAGTTTAAATATGGCTCCCAATCAGAGATAACGAGCCGACAGCTGACACTCGTTACCTCCGATTGGGAGTCATAAGACTAATCAAGAACAATACCCAAACATAGAAATGAACAACTAGAATACCCAACATAGAAATACACCCAAACAATGAAAATGAACAACCCTGGCTCAAAAATCAAAGTCCATGGAGCCAGAGTGTCACACAGGGCCCTAGAAATAAGTTATAGCATTACCCTTAATTTAAATGGGTGATGTACAGTGCCTTCGGAAAGAATTCAGACCCCTTGACTTTTTCCACATTTTGTTATGTTACACCCTTATTCTAAAATGGATTACAAAACATTTTAAAATCAATCTACACACAATACCCCCATAATGACGAAGGGAAAACATGTTTTAATTTTTTTTTGCAAATGTATTACGAATAGAAAACTGAAATATCTTATTTACAAAAGTAATTTTGCTCTGTAGAGCTCCGAGACAGAATTGTATCGAGGCACAGATCTGGGGAAGGGTACAAAAAAATATATGCAGCATTGAAGGTCCCCAAGAACACAGTGGCCTCCATCATTCTTAAATGGAAGAAGTTTGGAACCACCAACTCTTCTTAAGAGCTGGGTGCCCAGCCAAACTGAGCAATTGGGGGAGAAGGGCCTTGGTCAGGGAGGTGACCAAGAAACCGATTATCACTCTGACAGAGCTCTAGAGTTCCTCTGTGGAGATGGGAAGCCACTCCTCAGTAAAAGGCACATGACAGCCCGCTTGGAGTTTGCCAAAAGGCACCTAAAGACTCTCAGACCATGAGAAACTAGATTCTCTGGTCTGATGAAACCAAGAATGAACACTTTGGCCTGAATGCTAAGCGTCACGTCTGGAGTAAACCTGGCAACATCCCTACGATGAAGCATGGTGGTGGCAGCATCATGCTGTGGGGATGTTTTTTAGCGGCATGGACTGGGAGATTAGTCAAGATCGAGGGAAAGATGAACGGAGCAAAGTACAGAGAGATCCTTGATGAAAACCTGCTCCAGAGCGCTCAGGACCTCAGACTGGGGCGAAGGTTCACCTTCCAACAGGACAACGACCCTAAGCACACAGCCAAGACAACACAGGAGTGGCTTCGGAAACAAGTCTCTGAATGTCCTTGAGTGGCCCAGCCAGAGCCCGGACTTGAACCTGATCTAACATCTCTAGAGAGACCTGAAAATAGATGTGCAGCGACGCTCCCCATCCAACCTGATAGAGCTTGAGAGGATCTGCAAAGAAGAATGGGAGAAACTCCCCAGATACAGGTGTGCCAAGCTTGTAGCGTCATACCCAAGAAGACTTGAGGCTGTAATCTCTGCCAAAGGTGCTTCAATAAAGTACTGAGTACAGGGTCTGAACACTTATGTAAATGTCATTTCTGTTTTTTATTTTTAAGACATTTACAAACATTTCTAAAAACCTGTTTTTGCTTTGTCATTACGGGGTATTGTGTGTAGATTGATGAAGGAATAAACAATTGAATCAATTTTAGAATAAGGCTGTAACATAACAAAATGTGGAAAAAGTCAATACTTTCCAAATGACGTCATGAAATGTTGAAACTAAGTTGCAAGCTACTTTCGTAGCAAGGCGTTGTAGCACAAGTGTCTTATGAAGCACATTCCAGACACTGGCTCTTGCTATCTTGCCATAACTGATTTGACAGAGAAATATCAGCCAGATAGGATAGCCAGCTACAGCTATCACCAAGCTATGCTACCTAGCTGCTGTCAGCTTGACTAAACACAAGGTTAGCGCCAGGGGTCATAGAGTGCTGCTGGAGTGGCGCTCCCTCACTTTTTTCATTTTTAAGAACACACAGAGCTGGCCAAACTATTTATAAAAAATGTACTTTGATAAATTATATTTAATTACCACCCAGAACAAAATGTGACCACTTGGTTATGGCGACACCGTTCTGCCGAGGACACCCAAACCAGAGTGGCCACCGCAAAGTCCAATTGGGAGCCTGACCCTCTCTGGAAGTTGCTGTAGCCCTGGTTGGGATAGTTGACCTACACTGACTTTTGGTTGAGACGCAGGGCCCGTTCTAGCTTGATATGTCAGGGTGGGCAATTGGAAATGTGAATTGGGCCAAATTGGAGGTTATAGTTTATTGAGATGCATGCTTAATTTTAGATGCAAGCTTGATTTTATGGCTGTTTTAAAATGAATTTCCTGCAATTCTACAAAGTAATGATTTATGTTCACTCCTTTGTCAATTGATTTGATAGCATGTTTAATCTATGAAAATAAATTATATGAATTGATAGTTCACCTCTGTTTTCTTTTTTCTTCTGTAATAGCGTATATTGTAACCATGTGTTAAAATGCAAATCAATTTATAACATTTTTGACATGCGTTTTTCTGGATTTTTCTATTGTTATTCTGTCTCTCACTGTTCAAATAAACCTACCATTCAAATTATAGAATTATCATTTCTTTTTCAGTGGGCAAACGTACAAAATTTCCCCTCACTGTATTTTTAGACAGAATAAGCTAAGTAGCCAATAGGCAGAGGTTAGCATAATTTGTCTGATTCTCTGTAATAATGTTATGGGAATAATAAGGAACTTTATTTTGTAAATGGTTTCTTGCCTCAAACAACACATTTTCAGTCACCTCCTTGTCTGAAGGACAAGTGGATAAACAGGTTAATGTCAAGCCCTGCATATTTCTTTCCAATGTTATAATTGTAACTTAAAGTGGGTACAGCCTCATTATTCACAATAAACATGTGCCACAAGTTTGTGCTCAGCAGACCTGAAATTTGCTCAGTGCGGAATTTTTTTTGAGGGAACATTGGCTGTGAGTCTTTCTGGGTAAGTCTCTAAGAGCTTTACACAACTGGATTGTGCAACATTTGATCATTATTATTTTCAAAATTCTTCAAGTTCTTTCAAATTGGTTGTTAATCATTGTTAGACTACCATTGCTAGGTCTTCCCATATATTTTCCTGCTGAAAGGTGAATTCATCTCCCAGTGTCTGGTAGAAAGTAGACTGAACCAGATTTCCTCTAGGATTTTGCCTGTGCTTAGCTCCATTCCATTTCTTTTTTATCCTGAAAAACTCCCCAGTCCTTAACGATTACAAGCATACCTATAACATGATGCAGCCACCACTATGCTTGAAAATATGGAGAGTTAACTCAGTAATGTGTTGTATTGGATATGCCCCAAACATAACACTTTGTATTCAACACTTTGCGTTGTGATTGAATGGCAAAGACACACCCAAGAAACACCCACATCAAACCACACCCTCAAGCCAACTTTAGTTTGCCTTCAGCAGAGAGAAAGAGGCGAAGCGAGAGGATTCACTCTCGCCAAAATACAGTGCATTCGGAATAGTATTCAGACCCCTACACTTTTTCCACATTGTTACGTTACAGCCTTATTCTAAAATGGATCAAATTGTTTTTTCCCCTCATCAATCTAAACACGATACCCCATAAAGACAAAGCAAAAACAGGCTCTTTTTTTTTCTAGTTAGAGCCTTGGTGGTTTCAAACTTCTTACATTTAAGAATGATGGAGGCCACTGTGTTCTTGGGGACCTTCAATGCTGCAGAAATTTTTTGGTACCATTCCCCAGATCTGTGCCTCGACACAATCCTGTCTAGGAGCTCTACAGAGCAGAATTCCTTCGACCTCATGGCTTGGTTTTTGCTCTGACATGCACTGTCAACTATGGGACCTAACATAGACAGGTGTTTGCCTTTCCAAATAATGTCCAATCAATTGAATTGACCACAGGTGGACTCCAATCAGGTTGTAGAAACATCAATGGATGATCAATGGAAACAGGATTCACCTGAGCTCAATTTTGAGTCTCATAGCAAAGGGTCTGAATACTTATGTATATAAAGGTATTCCTGTTTTTCCTATTTTTTTATAGTTTGCTAAAATAAAAATAAAAAAAACAGTTTTCAGACCTAAACTCAGCAAAAAAAGAAACGTCCTCTCACTGTCAACTGCGTTTATTTTCAGCAAACTTAACATGTGTAAATATTTGTATGAACATAACAAGATACAACAACTGAGACATAAACTGAACAAGTTCCACAGACATGTGACTAACAGAAATTGAATTATGTGTCCCTGAACAAAGGGGGGTGGGGTCAAAATCAAAAGTAACAGTCAGTATCTGGTGTGGCCACCAGCTGCATTAAGTACTGCAGTGCATCTCCTCCTCATGGACTGCACCAGATTTGCCAGTTCTTGCTGTGAGATGTTACCCCAATCTTCCACCAAGGCACCTGCAAGTTCCCGGACATTTCTGGGGGGAATGGCCCTAGCCCTCACCCTCCGATCCAACAGGTCCCAGATGTGCTCAATGAGATTGAGATCCGGGATCTTCGCTGGCCATGGCAGAACACTGACATTCCTGTCTTCACGTACAGAACAAGCAGTATGGCTGGTGGCATTGTCATGCTGGAGGGTCATGTCAGGATGAGCCTGCAGGAAGGGTCCCACATGAGGGAGGAGGATGTCTTCCCTGTAACGCACAGCGTTGAGATTGCCTGCAATGACAACAAGCTCAGTCCGATGATGTTATGACACACCGCCCCAGACCTTGACGGACCCTCCACCTCCAAATCGATCCTGCTCCAGAGTACAGGCCTCGGTGTAACGTTCATTCCTTCGACGATAAACGCGAATCCGACCATCACCCCTGGTGAGACAAAACCGCGACTCGTCAGTGAAGAGCACTTTTTGCCAGTCCTGTCTGGTCCAGCGACGGTGGGTTTGTGCCCATAGGCGACGTTGTTGCCAGTGATATCTGGTGAGCACCTGCCTTACAACATGCCTACAAGCCCTCAGTCCAGCCTCTCTCAGCCTATTGCGGACAGTCTGAGCACTGATGGAGGGATTGTGTGTTCCTGGTGTAACTCAGGCAGTTGTTGTTGCCATCCTGTACCTGTCCCGCAGGTGTGATGTTCGGATGTACCGATCCTGTGCAGGTGTTGTTACACGTGGTCTGCCACTGCGAGGATGATCAGCTGTCCGTCCTGTCTCCATGTAGCGCCGTCTTAGGCGTCTCACAGTACAGACATTGCACTTTATTGCCCTTGCCACATCTGCAGTCCTCATTCTCCTTGCAGCATGCCTAAGGCACGTTCACGCAGATGAGCAGGGACCCTGGGCATCTTTCTTTTGGTGTTTTTCAGAGTCAGTAGAAAGGCCTCTTTAGTGGGCCTTAATTTTCTACCGTCTGTAAGCTGTTAGTGTCTTAACGACCTTTCCACAGGTGCATGTTCATTAATTGTTTATGGTTCATTGAACAAGCATGGGAAACAGTCTTTAAACCCTTTACAATGAAGATCTGTGAAGTTATTTGGATTTTTACGAATTATCTTTGAAAGACAGGCTCCTGAAAAAGGGACGTTTCTTTTTTTGCTGAGTTTTATGTCACTTGCTTCCCAGCCTTTGGGACAATGACTCCCATTGTTAGGGTAGAGACATGAGCATCTCGTCATTATATACTGATCTCTGCCTTCAGTCATGGCCCCTAGCATTTCTTACTGAGCATTGCTGAAAAATTAGGCCAAATCAGGAAGCGCAGTCGCTCTTTCAAGACTGGTTGATAGACTGGCCAAGGAAATAGATTTTCCCACCTGGTATTATTAGGTTGTATAACTTTAAAGAGTGACTACCTCTAAAAACCAACAAATTCCCTTAAAACCAGCCTATGTGGCATTAATATGAGTCAGGAACATTTATTCCAGCGTGATCATAGACTACAAAGTGTAAATATGATCATTTTGTTCATAAAGTCAGTTTTGTCTAAAACTGAGTTTGGAACCTCAGTTCGTCACAACGAGTAAATTAAGTTTGGATTACAATTATGTCCACAGATCATGCCCCCTTTTGCCAAACTCCACGTGCAAATCTCCCCTCCGCCCACTTCCCTTCATTGAATGGGGCTCCGTTGTTTCATCGCCCCCAACATGTTCAAACGATCTTGGCCATTTTAGAAAAGCACTATATGGATTAACCATGCAATGCATGCTTCCAGCAGGATGCACAGCCAACTGGTTTGCATGCCCTGCCGAAGGACCCCATCATGCAGATATGGTGGTTGGAGTTTGTTGGTCCCCAGTGGTGGTGAGTATACTGGTAGTTAGACCATAGTCTGCTGGTTATGTATTTGGTTATGTACAGTTGTGGTCAAACGTTTTGAGAATGACACAAATACTAATTTTCACAAAGTCTGCTGCCTCAGTTTTGATGATGGCAATTTGCATATACTCCAGAATGTCATGAAGAGTGATCAGATGAATTGCAATTAATTGCAAAGTCCCTCTTTGCCATGAAAATGAACTTAATCCCCAAAAAACATTTCCACTGCATTTCAGCCCTGCCACAAAAGGACCAGCTGCCATCATGTCAGTGATTCTCTCGTTAACACAGGTGAGAGTGTTGACGAGGACAAGGCTGGAGATCACTCTCTCATGCTGATTGAGTTGGAATAACAGACTGGAAGCTTTAAAATGAGGGTGGTGCTTGAAATCATTGTTCTTCCTCTGTTAACCATGGTTACCTGCAAGGAAACATGTGCTGTCATCATTGCTTTGCACAAAAACGGCTTCACAGGCAAGGATATTGCTGCTAGTAAGATTGCACCTAAATCAACCATTTATCGGATCATCAAGAACTTTAAGGAGAGAGGTTCAATTGTTGTGAAGAAGGCGTCAGGGCGCCCAAGAAAGTCCAGCAAGCGCCAGGACCGTCTCCTAAAGTTGATTCAGCTGCGGGATCGGGGCACCACCAGTGCAGAGCTTGCTCAGGAATGGCAGCAGGCAGGTGTGAGTGCATCTGCACGCACAGTGAGGCAAAGACTTTTGGAGGATGGCCTGGTGTCAAGAAGGGAATGACACAAATACACTTCTCTCCAGGAAAAACATCAGGGACAGACTGATATTCTGCAAAAGGTATAGGGATTGGACTGCTGAGGACTGGGGTAAAGTCATTTTCTCTGATGAATCCCCTTTCCGATTGTTTGGGGCATCCGGAAAACACCTTGTCCGGAGAAGACAAGGTGAGCGCTACCATCAGTCCTGTGTCATGCCAACGGTAAAGCATCCTGAAACTATTCATGTATGGGGTTGCTTCTCAGCCAAGGGAGTGGGCTCACTCACAATTTTGCCTAAGAACACAGCCATGAATAAAGAATGGTACTAACACATCCTCCGAGAGCAACTTCTCCCAACCATCCAAGAACAGTTTGGTGACGACCAATGCCTTTTCCAGCATGATGGAGCACCTTGCCATAAGGCAAAAATGATAACTAAGTGGCTCGGGGAACAAAATACCGACATTTTGGGTCCATGGCCAGGAAAGTCCCCAGACCTTAATCCCATTGAGAACTTGTGGTCGATCCTCAAGAGGCGGGTGGACAAACAAACACCACAAATTCTGAAGAACTCCAAGCATTGATTATGCAAGAATGGGCTGCCATCAGTCAGGATGTGGCCCAGAAGTTAATTGACAGCATGCCAGGGCGGATTGCAGAGGTCTTGAAAAAGAAGGGTCAACACTGCAAATATTGACTCTTTGCATAAACTTAATGTAATTGTCAATAAATGCCTTTGACACGTATGGAATGCTTGTAATTATACTTCAGTATACCATAGTAACATCTGACAAAAATATATCATAACACTGAAGCAGCGAACTTTGTGAAGACCAATACTTGTGTCATTCTCAAATCTTTTGACCACGACTGTACAGTACCAGTCAAAAGTTTGGACACACCTACTCATTCAAGGGTTTTTCTTTATTTTTACTATTTTCTACATTGTAGAATAATAGTGAAGACATCAAAACTATGAAATAACACATCATGTAGTAACCAAAAAAGTGTTAAACAAATCAAAATATTTTTTATATTTGAGATTCTTCACAGTAGCCACCCTGTGCCTTGATGACAGCTTTGCACACTCTTCGCATTCTCTCAACCAGCTTCATGAAGTAGTCAACTGGAATTCATTTAAATTAAAACAGGTGTGCCTTGTTAAAACTTAATTTGTGGAATTTCTTTTCTTCTTAATGCGTTTGAGCCAATCAGTTGTGTTGTGACAAGGTAGTGATGGTATACAGAATATAGCCCAATTTGGTAAAAGACCAAGTCCATATTATGGCAAAAACAGCTCAAATAAGCATTACTTTTAGACATGAAGGTCAGTCAATCCTGAAAATTTCAAGAACTTTGAAAGTTTCTTCAAGTGCAGTCGCAAAAACAATGAAGCGCTATGATGAAACTGGCTCTCATGAGGACCGCCACAGGAAAGGAAGACCCAGAGTTACCTCTGCTGCAGAAGATAAGTTCATTAGAGTTACCAGCCTCAGAAATTGCAGCCCAAATAAATGCTTCACAGAGTAACAGACATCTCAATATCAACTGTTCAGAGGAGACTGCGTGAAGCAGGCCTTCATGGTCGAATTGCTGCAAAGAAACCACTACTAAAGGACACCAATAAGAAGAAGAGACTTGCTTGGGCCAAGAAACACAAGCAATGGACATTAGACCGGTGGAAATCTGTCCTTTGGTCTGATTTGTCCAAAAGGGGAGTTTTGGTTCCAACCGCCGTGTCTTTGTGAGACACAGAGTAGGTGAACGGATGATCTCTGCATGTGTGGTTCCAACCGTGAAGCATGGAGGAGGAGGTGTGATGGTGTGGGGGTGCTTTGCTGATGACACTGTTGGTGATTTATTTAGAATTCAAGGCACAGCATTCTGCAGGGATAAGCCATCCCATCTGGTTTGGGCTTAGTGGGTGATGGAGTGCTGCATCAGATGACCTGGCCTCCACAATCACCCGACCTCAACCCAATTGAGATGGATTGGGATGAGTCAGATCACAGAGTGAAGGAAAAGCAGCCAACAAGTGCTCAGCATATGTGGGAACTCCTTCAAGACTGTTGGAAAAGCATTCCTCATGAACCTGGTTGAGAGAATGCCAAGAGTGTGCAAAGCTGTCATCAAGGCAAAGGGTGGCTATTTGAAGAAACTCAAATATAAAATATATTTTGATTTGTTTAACACTTTTTGGGTTACTACATGATTACATATGTGGTATTCCATAGCTTAGAAGTCTTCACTACTATTATACAATGTAGAAAATAGTAAAAAATAATAACCCTTGAATGAGTAGGTGTGTCCAAACTTTTGACTGATACTGTATATTTAGATTATCATTATCACTATCATAGCTAGCTAGATGGCTAACATTAGCCTACCTCAATATAACTCAGATTTAGCTTGGAAACACAATAACATTTCAAAAGAAGCGAAATAATTAGTTGGAAAACCTTTTGTCATGATTGTGATGTCTCCAGATTAACTTTCGATGCAGTATAACTTTAGTCAGCTAACTAAGATTGAGGGGACCACCGTATTTGAGCTAGCTAACATTAGCATTGCTAGCTATTTTCGACAAACTTTGCTAGTAACAGTAATGGTAACCTTGCCATCTTTCTCAAATAAGTTTGACGATATCATAATATGGCAAAGTTGTTTGCTACAAATGATTTACCTACTTCAGCTAGCTCACCGTATTTCTATGCTACTCTAATTTAGTGTAATTTAGACTAAACAGTCACATTAGCCCATGTCTAGGGCACAAATAAATACTGGATGCAGCTATGGTGGTACCAGCTAACTCATGTCTGACTACAACAGTGTACTAACAACTAGTGGCAACAAACTCAAACCAAGAAAAACAGTTGTTTGCAGAGTGTAATGGCATCACCGACCTGAATCTAATCCAATCTGGAGATTTCTCGAGCTATGTTTATAATTGAGAGATGATTAAAATAGTTGACCATGTTTTTCTGTTAGAGTGATCCCCTGGTCATGAACGGATGCCGGAACCTACCACAAGGAGCAAAGGTGGGTATCGTAACATGTCCAGCAACGTGATTGCAATGGCTTAGCGACCTCCAGAAATAATTTCATGGTGCTGCTGTGCTGTTTGTTGTTACTTGGCTACTTGCCCAACTTTTTGTTTTTTACTTTTAATAACCATTTAATAAAAACTCTGCATTTAACACATTTACCAACTTCTTAGTTTTTTCCTCGCTCAACTTTTTTCATTCAACTTTTTCACCCGGGATGCTTTATCTGGACATGGTTCTGCAGGACCTCCACCAACCGGAAAAGCTAAGTAGTAACATTAACGCTATGCCATCTAATTGCAGTCGCTGTACTCATAATATGCAGGAGAACTATCGCCTTACGATGAGCATAGCGGAGTTGCAAGCCCAGCTTCAGACGCAATCGTTAGGCAAGGGCAATCTAAGTGTAGGAAAGGATGAAACAGCGTCTGTGCCACCAGTAAGTACAGATAGTAGTATAAATCCCCCCGCACAGTCCCCGCAGCCGGACAATTTTCTCAAGGCTTCTGGAAAGAAATGCTGTCGGCATACTCAACCGGTGTCGCTCATTCAGACGACATAAACTTTCAACTGGTTCTCCCCATTAAGCAACGAGTCGGAGTCAGAGGCCGATCCTTCTCAAGTCTCTCCTCCACCCGTTACGGGGTCTGAGCCGCCGAAGCCTCCCCCATTAGCTCTGACAAATTGAAAACCCTAGTCTTTGGCGACTCCATTACCCGCAATATTAGAGTAAAAAAATAATCATCCAGCGATCATAAACTATTTACCAGGGGGCAGGGCTACTGACGTAAAGGCTAATCTGAAGAGGGTGCTGGTTAAGGCTAAAACTGGCGAGTGTAGAGAGTATAGGGATATTGTTATCCACGTCAGCACCAACAGTGTTAGGATGAAACAGTCAGAGGTCACCAAGCGCAACATAGCTTCAGCGTGTAATTTAGCTAGAAAGATATGTCGGCATCAAGTAATTGTCTCTGGCCCCCTTCCTGTTAGGGGGAGTGATGAACTCTACAGCAGTCTCACAACTCAATCGCTGGTTGAAAACTGTTTTCTGCCCCTCCCAAAAAATAGAATTTGTAGATAATTGGCCCTCTTTCTGGGACTCACCGACAAACAGGACCAAGCCTGGCCTGCTGAGGAGTGACGGACTCCATCCTAGCTGGAGGGGTGCTCTCATCTTATCTACCAACATAGACAGGGCTCTAACTCCTCTAGCTCCACAATGAGATAGGGTGCAGGCCAGGCAGCAGGCTGTTAGCCAGCCTGCTGTCAGTTTGGCACCGATGTGGATGTGATGAGGAGTCAGGCGCAGGACACAGAGGTTTAGTCCAACAAACTTTACTATAGTAAAATGAACAATAATCAATACACGACCTCGAAAATACAGAGGCGAGCACAGTACGCAACATGCGTAAAACAAAACATGTAGAGCGCAAAACACGCAGCTCAAACGACACGCGGACAACAACACACAATATAACTAACACAAAACAGGGAACTTATAGGACACGTAATTAGGACACAAACAGACACAGGTGTACCAGACAGACCAAAGCAATCAACACACGAAACATACAACGGTGGCAGCTAGTATTCCGGGGACGGCGAACGCCGAAGCCTGCCCGAACCAGGAGGAGGAGCAGCCTCGGCCGAAACCGTGACAGTACCCCCCCCTTGACGCGCGGCTCCAGCGTGGGATGCCCACGGTGGAACTCTGTCAGGAGGGATGGGTCGAGGATGTCCCTCCTAGGCACCCAGCACCGTTCCTCCGGACCGTACCCCTCCCACTCCACGAGATACTGGAGACCACTCCTCCGGCGCCTCGAGTCCAATATAGTCCGGACCCTGTACGCCGGTGCCCCCTCGATGTCCAAAGGGGGTGGAGGGGTCTCTCCTATCTCCTCCTCTTGGAGTGGACCAGCTACCACCGGCCTGAGAAGAGACACATGGAACGAGGGGTTAATATTTTTGTACTCAATAGGCAGTTGTAATCTGTAACACACCTCGTTCAATCTTCTCAGGACTTTGAAGGGCCCCACAAACCGCCGACCCAGCTTCCGGCAGGGCAGGCGGAGGGGCAGGTTTCGAGTCGAGAGCCAGACTCGATCTCCCGGTGCGTACACCGGCCCCTCACTGCGGTGGCGATCGGCGCTCGCCTTGTGTTGACGGATGGCACGCTGCAGATGGACATGGGCAGCGTCCCACGTCTCCTCAGAGCGCCGAATCCACTCGTCCACCGCAGGGGCCTCGGTCTGGCTCTCGTGCCATGGTGCCAGGACCGGCTGATACCCTAAAATACACTGGAAAGGTGTTAATCCGGTGGAGGAGTGGCGGAGAGAGTTCTGGGCCATCTCTGCCCAGGGGATATACCTCGACCACTCCTCCGGCCGGTCCCGGCAATAGGACCTCAAAAACCTACCCACATCCTGGTTCACACGTTCAACCTGCCCATTGCTCTCTGGGTGGTACCCCGAGGTAAGGCTAACCGAGACCCCCAGGCGTTCCATGAAAGCCCCCCAGACTCTGGAGGTGAACTGGGGACCTCGGTCGGACACAATATCCTCGGGGACCCCATAGTGCCGGAACACGTGAGTAAAGAGGGCCTCGGCGGTCTGTAGGGCAGTAGGGAGACCCGGCAGTGGGAGGAGACGACAGGCCTTAGAAAACCGATCCACAACGACCAAAATGGTGGTATTACCCTGGGAAGGGGGTAGATCGGTCACAAAATCCACCGAGAGGTGGGACCATGGTCGTTGTGGAACGGGCAGAGGATGTAACTTACCCCTGGGCAAATGTCTAGGTGCCTTACACTGGGCACACACCGAGCAGGAGGAGACATAAACCCTCACATCCCTGGCTAACGTTGGCCACCAGTATTTCACGCTAAGGCAGTGCACCGTCCGACCAATACCAGGATGTCCAGAGGAGGGTGATGTATGAGCCCAAGAAATAAGCCGATCACGAACCTCGAGCGGAACGTACGTCCGCCCCACAGGACACTCGGGGGGAGTAGGGTCGGTACGCAGCGCCCGCTCGATTTCCGTATCGACCTCCCATACTACCGGAGCCACCAGACAAGACTCCGGCAGTATGGAAGTAGGCTCAATGGACCTCTCCTCTGTGTCATACTGCCGGGACAGGGCGTCTGCCTTACCGTTCTGGGACCCAGGGATGTATGTGATCTTAAAAACAAACCGGGTCAGGAACATGTTCCACCTAGCCTGACGAGGGTTCAATCTCCTAGCTGCCCGGATGTACTCCAGGTTACGGTGATCAGTTAGAATGAGGAAAGGGTGTTGAGCCCCCTCAAGCCAATGCCTCCACACCTTTAGGGCCTGGACTACAGCTAACAGCTCCCTGTCCCCAACGTCATAATTGCGCTCCGCCGAGCTGAGCTTCTTAGAGTAGAACGCACAGGGGCGGAGCTTAGGTTGCGTGCCGGACTGTTGTGACAGGACTGCCCCAATACCGGTCTCGGACGCGTCCACCTCTACTTGGAAAGGCAAAGAGGGATCCGGATGCGCCAGCACCGGGGCCGAGGCGAACAGGTTCTTCAGCTTGACAAATGCCCTGTCCGCCTCAGCTGACCACCGCAAGCGCACCGGACCCCCCTTTAGCAGGGACGTAATGGGAGCTGCAACCTGTCCAAAGCCCCGGATAAACCTCTGGTAGTAATTAGCAAAACCCAAGAACCGCTGCACCTCTTTTACGGTGGTTGGAGTTTGCCAATTACGCACAGCCGCTACCCGATCTACCTCTATCTCCACGCCAGACGCGGACAACCGATAACCCAAAAAGGAGACGGACTCCTGGAAGAACAGGCATTTCTCTGCCTTAACATACAAGTCATGCTCCAACAGTCGTCTCAATACTCGGCGCACCTGGGCTACATGCTCGGCTCGTGTAGAAGAATACACTAGAATGTCGTCAATGTACACCACTACACCCTGCCCATGCATGTCCCGGAAAATCTCGTCAACAAAGGATTGGAAGACTGAAGGAGCATTCATTAACCCGTATGGCATGACGAGATACTCGTAATGACCCGAGGTGGTGCTAAATGCTGTTTTCCATTCATCCCCCTCCCTAATGCGCACCAAATTGTACGCGCTCCTGAGATCCAACTTTGTGAAGAACCGCACTCCGCGTAATGACTCCGTCATCGTCGCAATCAGTGGAAGTGGGTAACTGTATTTTACTGTGATCTGATTGAGACTACGGTAATCAATACACGGGCGCAATCCCCCGTCCTTCTTCTTCACAAAAAAGAAACTCGAGGAGACCGGAGAAGTAGAGGACCGTATGTATCCCTGTGCCAAGGACTCGGCTATGTAAGTCTCCATAGCCGCAGTTTCCTCTTGAGACAGGGGATACACATGACTCCTGGGAAGAGCTGCTCCGGTCTGGAGATTTATCGCACAGTCCCCCTGTCTATGAGGAGGTAGCCGTGCTGCCCACGATTTGCTAAACGCTAGTGCTAAATCCTCATACTCGGGGGGAATGCGCAGTGCGGGCACTTGGTTCGGACTCTCTACCGAGGTCGCCCCTATGGAAACACCTAGACATCTCCCTACACACTGGGCAGACCACTCCATAAGAGCCCTCTGTTGCCACGCTATGGTAGGATCGTGGGTGCTTAACCAGGGAAGCCCCAACACCACTGGGTACGCAGGAGAGTCAATCAGATAGAACTGAATGATTTCCTCATGACCCCCCTGCGTCGTCATCGTCAGCGGTGCCGTGACATCCCTGATCAGACCCGACCCCAACGGCCGGCTGTCTAATGCATGGACAGGGAATGGAACTTCTACCGGCCGAAGGGGAATTCCTTACCTAGCACAAAATGCCCGATCAATAAAGTTCCCAGCTGCGCCTGAATCTACTAGCGCCTTGTGCTGGGAATGAGGTGCCACCTGTGGAAAACGCACAGGAATACTCATGTGACCAACAGAGAGCTCTGGGTAAGTGGGGCGCCTACTCACCTGAAATGACTCCCCAGTGCGTGACCTGTTGTCCCCTCTCTCAGAAGACCCTCCACAGCACCTGGCCACGGTGTGTCCTCCACGGCCACAGTTGGTGCAGGGGGTGGCCCCCCTCGGGTTCTCCCTCCTCCTCTCTCTAGCGCCAGCACCCCCGAGCTCCATAGAAATTGGCTCGGAGGTGCTGGAGGATGGAATGGACGACCCCCACTCGGGACGTCCGCGGGTGGCCAGCAGGGTGTCAAGCCGGATGGAGATGTCCACCAGCTGGTCGAAGCATAGGTTGGTGTCCCTGCAGGCCAGCTCACGACGAACGTCCTCTCGCAGGCTACACCGGTACTGGTCGATGAGGGCCCTCTCATTCCATCCTGCATCCGCAGCTAACGTCCGGAACTCCAGTGCGAACTCCTGTGCGCTCCTCTTCTCCTGTCGGAGGTAGAACAGACGCTCCCCCGCCGCCTTCCCTTCAGGTGGGTGATCGAAGACTGCCCGGAAGCGGCGGGAGAACTCAGCGTAGGTGATGGTAGCTGCGTCTATTCTCCTCCATTCGGCGTTGGCCCACTCCAACGCCTTTCCGGATAGACAGGAGATGAGGGCGGAGACGCTCTCGTATCCCGAGGGCGCTGGGTGTATAGTAGCCAGGTATAGTTCTACCTGCAGGAGGAACCCCTGACACCCGGCTGCAGAACCGTCATATGCCCTCGGGAGCGAGAGCCGAATAGCACTGGGTTCCGGCGCTGAGAGAGGAGGACTGACCGGTGGTGATGGGATGGTGTATGAGGACGTGGGCACCTCTCCATTAGCCAACCGGTGCAGAGTGTTGGACACCTCGCCCAGAACGATCTCCAGTTGCCGGATCATGGAGTCCTGCTGACTGAGCCGTTCTTCTAGCGACCAGGTTGTCGTCGCTGATCCTGCTGACTCCATAGATGGTGTGTTGTTCTGTCAGTTTGGCACCGATGTGGATGTGATGAGGAGTCAGGCGCAGGACACAGAGGTTTAGTCCAACAAACTTTACTATAGTAAAGTGAACAATAATCAATACACGACCTCGAAAATACAGAGGCGAGCACAGTACGCAACATGCGTAAAACAAAACATGTAGAGCGCAAAACACGCAGCTCAAACGACACGCGGACAACAACACACAATATAACTAACACAAAACAGGGAACTTATAGGACACGTAATTAGGACACAAACAGACACAGGTGTACCAGACAGACCAAAGCAATCAACACACGAAACATACAACGGTGGCAGCTAGTATTCCGGGGACGGCGAACGCCGAAGCCTGCCCGAACCAGGAGGAGGAGCAGCCTCGGCCGAAACCGTGACACCTGCCAGCTTAGTGGAGTCTACAACTAGCACAGTCAGTGTAGTCAGCTCAGCTATCCCATTGAGACCGTGTCTGTTCCTCGATCTAGGTTGGGCAAAACTAAACATGGTGGTGTTCGCCTTAGCAATCTCACTGGAATAAAGACCTCCTCCATTCCTGTCATTATTGAAAGAGATTGTGATATCTCACATCTCAAAATAGCGCTACTAATGTTAGATCCCTCACTTCCAAGGCAGTCATAGTCAATGAACTAATCACTGATCAAAACCTTGATGTGATTGGCCTGACTGAAACACAGCTCAAGCCTGATGAATTTACTGTGTTAAATGAGGCCTCTCCTCCTTGTTACTCTCGAAGCGTCTTGGTGGTTCCAAACTTCTTCCATTTAAGAATGATGGCGGCCACTGTGTTCTTGGGGACCTTCAATGCTGCAGAAATTGTTTGGTACCCTTCCCCAGATCTGTGCCTTGACACAATCCTGTGTTGGAGCTCTACGGACAACTCATTCGGCCACATGGCTTGGTTTTTGTTCTGACATGCACTGTCAACTGTGGGACCTTATATAGACAGGTGTGTGCCTTTCCAAATCATTTTGAATCAATTGGATTTACCACAGGTGGACTCCAATCAAGTTGTAGAAACATCTCAAGGATGATCAATGGAAGCAGGATTCACCTGAGCTCAATTGAGTCTCATAGCAAAGGGTCTGAATA
The DNA here is from genome assembly GCF_964263955.1 of Coregonus lavaretus. NCBI lineage: Eukaryota > Metazoa > Chordata > Actinopteri > Salmoniformes > Salmonidae > Coregonus > Coregonus lavaretus. Next base: position 30,225,757 of record NC_140026.1, read on the forward strand.
CTTATGTAAATAAGGTATTTCTGTTTTCTATTTTTAATACATTTGCAAATATTTCTAAAAACCAGTTTCTGCTTTGTCATTATGGGGTATTGTGTATAGATTGATGAGGATTTTTTATTTTTTTTAAATCCATTTTAGAATAAGGCTGTAACGTAACAAAATGTGGAAAAAGTCAAATGGTCTGAATACTTTCCAAATGGACTGTAAATACATGTTACCATGGAAATGATATCAACTACTGCGAGTTCAATGCCCACAGTCTTGTCAGCTCAGCTGTCCTACAACACAAGTAAGGGATAAACGCTGACGTTCTGTACATTACCTTGGAAATCTTGGACGACGAAGCGGAGCCGAATCACTTTGCGGAGTTCATTTTTCCAAGTTAATGTACAGAACGTCGGCGTTTAACCCTTACTTGTGTTGTAGGACAGCTGAGCTGACAAGACTGTGGGCATTAAACTCGCAGTAGTTGATATCATTTCCCTGGTAACATTTCTGGAAGCGAACCACTCGATTTCGTCCCTGCGTTATATAGGCATCGAACATGTCACCCTCCCTAGGAGAGGGGGTGACCTCGACAACTTATTGTTAAAACGAGAGGCTGCCTGGATCTTTAATTTTAAGACCCTTGCTCCCTTCGTTCTCAATGTAGACTTTAAGCCATTCTTGTGATTATTGTGATTTTGCTATTCATTGTAAATGTTTGTAGGCCTACGTAGCCAAATTGTATTTATGATCGTATGCTATCCATTCATGTTTTTTGTATGTTCTGTGTATCTGTGAATCAACCAATGATATCAGGCCACACCCGGCCATGATTAGACACCTGTGTGTGTCCTTTGACACTATCTAAACTACTGACCCGCAGTGTTTGTCACTATACCCTGATGAAGACAGCTTGTCTGTCGAAACGTTGGTTATTGGGTTATTAAATTATTGCATCTGAGCTTTTTCAAATGTACAGAACTGAGGCATTTATCCCGCTTATACCACAGTTGCCAAAGAAAACAATATGAAAACACACATTTACCGGTATAAAAAAAAAAAGAAGAGAATTCATACTTTCTCATCTTTCGGTTGCTAGAGACGCGACCCCGTTATTCGTTCAATTAGTTCGATATTTACAGACGCGATGCAGTCATTTGTTCTTTATGTTCCGTTGCCATGTTCAGTGGCAACGTTCTTATCCCTTGCTTGCTGCTAGCTAACCAACTACCTACGGCTACACAGTCACTACCTCCGCAGCCAGAATAACAGCAAAGTTTATTCCGTTGCGTTTGTTTAAGCTGTTCATCCCACTTATACCACAGTTGCCAAAGAAAACAATATTAAGCACACATTTACCGGTAGAAATAAAAATGTTTGTTGATATTTTAAATGTATATAAGCAAATACATACTAATCAATAGGATCTGCAGAGGAGAATGGGAGAAACTCCCCAAATACAGGTGTGCCAAGCTTGTAGTGTCATACCCAAGAAGACTCGAGGTTGTAATCGCTGCCAAAGGTGCTTCAACAAAGTACTGAGTAAAGGGTCTGAATACTTATGTAAATGTGATATTTCAGATTATACGTTTAGATTCGTTGCTTTTTATTTTACCAGGTAAATTGACTGAGAACAAATTCTCATTTACAGCAACAACGTGGGGAATAGTTAAGGAGAGAGAAGGGGGGGATGATTAGGTGGCCATGATGGTATGTGGGCCAGATTGAGAATTTAGCCAGGACACCGGGGTTAACGCCCCTACTCTTACGGTAAGTGCCATGGGATCTTCAGTGACCACAGAAATGACACTGGTGGTCATGTCAACACGCTGTATTTTTTCCCAACTACTACAATTGATTGGTGGCGTAGTCCGCTAAAACAAATTGGTTCATAGTTCAATGGTTGGGTGTTCTAATCCCACATGGGGCAGATCTCTTTTTTTTTTCTTCTTCCTAAATCCTTTATTTACAATATTCATCCCGTGCCCACACACTTATAATTCTGAAAAGTGAAAGCATACCTGTGAGTGTGAGAAAGGGGTCGCCCTGGGAGTAGTTGGAGGTTTTTATACAGTACCCAAGACCAAACTGTGAGTTAATTTGACCATTGTAAAAAGAGTTACTGCGTAAAAACTGCAATGAGGGTTGGATTGAGCCCCTAATCTCAATTTTCAAGGCGATGATTGCACTTTTTATCCCAACACAATACCGCAACAAATGTGAGACCACATTTCAAAGATTTTTTTGCGCCCCATGGGGGATACGAACTTACACCACAAGTGGCAATAGATGTCAGGAACTCGCTGTCTAACCACTGTGAGTTAACTGTCCAAAGCCCTATGGGCTCGCAATGCAATGAAAATAATTTTAGTATCAGAGTGCCAGTGTACTTCTAGTAAGTATGCATTAGTGAAAAAGTGTTGTGATAAGGTACAAATATGTTTGCCCACCCACAAAATGAATTTATGAGCAATTCCCCCCACCCACAACTTATCACCTCAATGCATTTTTTTTTATTTTGATTGAAGGGGTTGGGCAAAGGCTGAAATTTGCATTGAGAGCTACCCTTTAATGAGAAAGAGTCCTTTTATTACATGAATTATTCAAAGCTGTTGACTCGCAAGGGGGATCTTATGAAATCATTAAGCTACAGATGGTCTTAATGAGCACGTTCAACATTGCAGCCGGCTTTGAAGGCTTTGATGCTCTCCTACATGGCCATAATCTGGTTCAGACTTCAAATATTCATGATCAGGACGAATAGAAATCAATAAAGTCTGACAGTGCCAGGTCATGTGACAAGCATGAGGTAGATTGGAGCAAACATTACCCTGATAACATTCTGGACATTGTATGGTATCCCATAGGAAGCAATATTTTATGGTGCATAGAGTCACCTTTGGGAACTGACACAAAATAACCCTGCACCCGAGTACTGGCTAGGGAGACCAGCTCAGCATTTCCAGTGCAAAAGACAAGAGCTATTTTCATTACCTTTGCAAATCTGATTTTCCACATCTATTGCCTTGGAGTGTCTGGGAATGGTGCAGTATATAGAGTGTTTTAGTATACTGTATTGTTAGCTCTACTTTAGTAAAAGGAGCCAACAGGCACCATTCTGGAAACTCCTCAGCTTCACTTGGATGGATTTATCCTTGCTGTCGCCCTCCCCCTCTACATGTAAACTCAGAGACAAAACTACAATTCAAGTAGAGGGCCGGCAACCAGCCAAAAACAGTCAGTGGCCAATTTACACCCATGTTGTCCTAAGATGTTTATACAGATGTGCCACTAAATTAAAATACATGCTAATGAGTTTCACTTTATTTCCTAAACTGAACGAATACCGAATTCGGCCCCAACCCTGTTCAGTGGAGTAATGAAGGGCTCACCTTCCGCTCTGCCAGGAGTTTCCTGTAGCCGCTGGCCCCCAGGGTGAGCAGGGTGATGAGCACATCCAGGGTGGGGGAGGCCTGGAGACAGAGGGCAGTCAGCGTCATACTAGAGGGGACAGACAAACACTTTCTAACCTGAACCCTTACTAGGACTGTATTGATTTTGGTACCAATATTGATTCCTCTCAATGATTGGTTTCCTTAATGGTTCCAATTCATATAATGAATTGATAATTATTTTGGCTTTGAATGCTTAAAATCTAGCCCAGTGGTCTCCAACTCCAATCCTAGAGAACTTTATTACAGGTAAAGGGAAGGAATGCGCTCAACTCTATATTCTTACGTAAAAACAGAGAAAGGGCGCTTGAAGTCAACAGTCAATCACATAACAAGGAAAAAAGGGGACTAACACTCACTTTATATAGTTGCAAATTGAAATCTTTGCTTATTGTATTATCTTCTTTTAGGCAACATATCCTACTACAACACATACTAGCCACATGCAGGTCTTTATTGTAGCGTAGCACTAACATACCTGATTTCATGACATGTTGATTATTTGAAACTGGTGTGTTAGTGCTAGGCTGGAATACAATCCTGCACACCAAGTAGCTTCCCCAGGATGGGCGTTAGAGCTAGACCCTGAGCTACCAAAATGAACGAACTTCCAATATTCCAGAGGGGAATTGGAATGTGTCACCAGCATCAGACAGACAGAGACAATACAGACACACAGGAATACAACAGAACACAGACATAATCAATTACACTATGAGCCCTATGATAACAGTAAACTAGTAGCTAATCCAGATAATAGCAACTTTACACAAAGGTTGCAGGCTTGGTTGAAACACATATGGCCCTTAGTGATTTGAAACAGCACTAACCTGGATACATTCTGCTGATCTCCTGAATAAAAGACCCATTGAAACCAGCAATTATGGCACCACCTACTGGAACCATGAAGTTTATGTCCAGGCTTTGTACAAAGGCATCGATTCTTTCAACACGAGCCCCCTAAAAGAGATTATGGAAATAACCAAATGTTGCTATGCCCATGGACAGGAAAAATGATTTTTTTAGGATTTATGAAAGAGGAGTTGGACCATTAGTACCTGCTGAATAAGGTGCATACACTTGGATGACTGCACTCCATAAGCAGTGTTGACAACATGGGGGATGTCATATTTGGCACACATAGTGGCTAGCTCCTCCAATCTGCCAGAACAGAGGAAAGTCATTATCAAATAATGCCCTGGTACTCTTGACCCAACATACACTGTAGTAATGTGGAAGTATGCTTCTGTCAGTAATGTCATGAAGTAGACTACATAATAAACAGTAAGCAGATTATACAAATAACATTTGTTTCCAGTGATACCAGTTATTATAGCACATGATAATTGGACATGGACATTTAATTTGTTACAGCTCTATGTATCCATGATTGGATGGCTTAAGGACTAGGTATACCTGTTGGGGACACGTGGGGCAAAGCAAGAAGTCGTGGAGTGGACACAAAGGATGTTCTCTGCTCCCAGCTCTTGCATCTTACGGTCCACCGCCTCCAGATCTGTTCTCAGCTCATCGCCCTCCAAAATGTTCTCAACCACCACTGGTTCAAATCCTGTTCATGGTTACGACGAGCAAGAGAGTGGTCAATGTTGGGGTTGGACAAGAGTTGCCTTTCAGGGGAGCTACACTGGGATAGCGCAAAAACTGTAGGTTTTTAGCTGCTAAAGTGGACGCGTAACATTTTCTGGCATAAGCAGAGCTCAAGATACTTTATTAAGTGTTTTCAGGCGTGAGCCGTGCGCCGAATTCTTGAAAATAGAAACCGAGAGTAATTTTGCACTGAGCAGGGATTAATGGGAGCGTGTCACGCTCCGCAAAAGTAAGGCCCTACGCGTCAAGTATAGCATGCATACTTCTTAGAAAAGATAAGTAATTTTCAAAACCAGCTGAACCGATAGGTGCATCTATTGCAAGAATAACAATCAGAGCAGGAATGGGGAGTACAAGAAACTGTAGATGGATGGTTTTAAGGGCTTAACATACTTTTATAATGTTACAGAGAGTGGTATTGAACACGGTCATGCTAGCGCCTAACCTGCAGTGATCATGGCTTTGAAGCAGGACTTCTGGTCAATGCGGGGCCAGATGATGTAGCGTGCCTTTGGTCTCTTGTGGCGAAGTGTTAGGAAGCACAGTGTCAGGCTCATCCCGGTTGCCATTGGAACTACGAAACAACTGGCCACACTTCGCACACCTCCAAACATACACAATAACAAACAAGCTAGGAACAAAAGTGTGCACATAGTGTAGCTCTACTACAGAACTGGAGGTATCCATCAGTGTCCTGCAGTTATCAGTAGGCTAAATCCAATCTTAGTTACACACCTGAGAGTTTTAAAATGTCCCGCACAACTGAATTAGTCAGCTTGTTCAGCAGACTGGAACCTGCAGCCTTGGGTTGAATCGCAGCGATGTCACCAGATGTATTAACCTGTATAAAGCAACACACACAGATCTCATGATCATGACTCCACTGAACATGTATGACAAAACAGATGGCTACTTGGAATTTAACAAAGCAATAGAAAATTCCTTTATTTTGAAAAGCAACTTTACAAGCAACAGTTTATAAGAACCTGTAATGTCGTCGGGCCACCAGACTAGAGGCCACTCTGCCCTCCCTCTCGCCAACACCACAGTTTCCCAAGAAGTTGTTGCTGTCCATCACAGCTAGTTCATTCAGGAAGAGTTATGTTGTGCTCTCGTTCCATCCCTCCTCAGGACATTTGCCCTTTAAGGTAGAGTAAGGATAGGCACTACAATAGCCAGTAGCTTCTGTCACGGCTCCTGAATTATGTAGGCTAAATAGAACTGTAAATACATTTGTAGTATCAATCTAAGTTATGGTTGATGTGCGCTCCATCTCCATTCACATCTTACATCATGGGGTGTAATAATTAGTTCAAACCCGTTGCAAACAGTTGCGATTTGCAACGAAAACGAGACAAATTCAGGTAGGTTCCTCCCCGTTTCGTTTGCTTCTGTTTGGTTCTGTTTGGTTCCTAGTGAATACACCCCTGATGTAGTTACTTGGCAAATGTGCATCTGATCTATTCATCTGATCGAATTAACAGAATTCGAAGGACTGTTATTCGGATATTACCTGTTCCAAAAGCTGTCTAATCAGTTGCTCATGACTGCGACGTGCCTGTGAACCCTGGCGAATGTAAGATGCCGACACAATCTTCTCACTTATGGAAAAGTTTTCACTATTCATCTCAACATTTGCTGTCAAAAAGATGAGAGTAGATTAGCATATGCAATTCTAGCCATAATAGTCAGTAGAAACGAACGTGTTCCTCACGAACCTGAAGTACAACCTGCTTCTAACGAGTGGTGTATTCAAGGCTAATGCCGAATCAAAGTGACGCTCAACTCAGTTTCTGCTAATCCTGATTTGGCTACTGGTTATTGTAGTATTTATCATTTTAAATCTGTTTTACCTTTGTAGCTATTTTCACGCTCACATTTTGAATTTTACTTCCGCGTTTTTGTTTTCTTCTGTGTTTATCAGTGGGTGGGGAGCCCAGAAACACAAAATAGCGCCTCCGGCTGGATGGAGTTCTACTACAGGGTACAAACCAGGGGAGAACGAATGCTGCCTCACGTTGAAGATCTGAGGTTCAAGGCCGACCGGTGTACTGCAGGCTGTTGTACAGTGCATTCGGAAAGTATTCAGACCATTTCTCTTTTTCCACATTTTGTTACGTTAGTCTTATTCTAAAATGAATTAAATAAATAAAAATTCCTCATCAATCCACACACAATACCCCATAATACCCCTTTTACTTGTGTGTGCAAAATTATAAAAAATTAAAAACAGAAATACCTTATTTACATAAGTATTCGAACCCTTTGCTATGAGACTCAAAATTGAGCTCAGGTGCATGCTGTTTCCATTGATCATCCTTGAGATGTTTCTACAACTTGATTGGAGTCCACCAGTGGTAATTTCAATTGATTGGACATGATTTGGAAAGGCACACACCTGTCTATATAAGGATCCACAATTGACAGTGCTTGTCAGAGCAAAAACCAAGCCATGAGGTCGAAGGAATTGTCCGTAGAGCTCCGAGACAGGATTGTGTCGAGGCACATATATGGGGAAGGGTACAAAAAAAATTCTGCAGCATTGAATGTCCCCAAGAACACAGTGCCTCCATCATTCTTAAATGGAAGAAGTTTGGAACCACCAAGACTCTTCCTAGAGCTGGTCGCCCGGCCAATCTGAGCAATCAGGGGAGAAGGGCCTTGGTCAGGGAGGTGACCAAGAACCCGATGGTAACTTTGACAGAGCTCTAGAGTTCCTCTGTGGAGATGGGAGAATCTTCCAGAGGGACAACCACCTCTGCAGAACTCCACCAATCAGACCTTAATGGTAGAGTGGCCAAACGGAAGCCACTCCTCAGTAAAAGGCAAATGACAGCCCGATTGGAGTTTGCCTAAAGGCACCTAAAGGACTCCCAGACCATGAGAAACAAGATTCTCTGCCCTAATGAAATCAATATTGAACTTTTTGGCCTGAATGCCAAGCATCTCGTCTGGAGGAAACCTGGCACCATCCTTATGATCAAGCATGGTGGTGGCAGCATCATGCTGTGGTGATGTTTTTCAGCGGCAGGTACTGGGAGACTAGTCAGGATTGAGGGAAAGATGAACGGAGCAAAGTACAGAGAGATCCTTGATGAAAACCTGCTCCAGAGCGCTCAGGACCTCAGAATGGGGCGAAGGTTCACCTTCCAACAGGACAACGACCCTCAGCACGCAGCCAAGACAACACAGGAGTGGCTTCGGGCCAAATCTCTGAATGTCCTAGAGTGGCCCAGCCAGAGGCCGGACTTGAACCCGATCGAACATCTCTGGAGAGACCTGAAAATAACGGTGCAGTGACTCTCTCCATCCAACCTGACAGAGCTTGAGAGGATCTGCAGAAAAGAATGGGTGATATTCACCAAATACAGGTGTGCCAAGCTTGTAGTGTCATACCCAAGAAGACCCGAGGCTGTATTCGCTGCCAGAGGTGCTTCAACAAAGTACTGAGTAAAGGGTCTGAATACTTATGTAAAATGTGATATTTCCATTTTTATTTGTCATTATGGGGTATAAATTGATGAGAGAAAACCCAAATGTAATCAATTTTGAATAAGGCTGTAACGTAACATAATGTGGAAAAAGTCAAGGGGTCTGAATACTTTCCGAATGCACTGTATGTGTACATTTATTTTGCAACGCTCGCGTTAGGTCAGCATGTTAGTTATATTCCGCGACAACACTTCAGTAAGGTAGCATTGCCAGAGATACAGTATTAGCACAGAAAATTGCTAGCTAGCTTACGCTCAAGATAACGTTAGCAAGCTTCCGGATTTTGTAGTTTGTATATATTATGGATCAACATTACAGTGGCTTGCGAAAGTGTTCACCCCCCTTGGCATTTTTCCTATTTTGTTGCCTTACAACCTGGAAATAAAATGGATTTTGGGGGGGTTTGTATCATTTGATTAAACAACATGCCTACCACTTTGAAGATGCAAAATATTTTTTTTTGTAAAACAAACAAGAAATAAGACAAAAAAACTGAACTTGAGCGTGCATAACTAATATGATTTTGTACGTTTGCCCACTGACAAAGAAATGATCAGTTTATAATTTTAATGGTAGGTTTATTTGAACAGTGAGACAACAAAAATCCAGAAAAACACATGTCAAAAATGTTATAAATTGATTTGCATTTTAATGAGGGAAATAAGGATTTGACACCCTCTCAATCAGAAAGATTTCTGGCTCCCAGGTGTCTTTTATACAGGTAACGAGCTGAGATTAGGAGCACACTCTTAAAGGGAGTGCTCCTAATCTCAGCTTGTTACCTGTATAAAAGACACCTGTCCACAGAAGCAATCAATCAATCAGATTCCAAACTCTCCACCATGGCCAAGACCAAAGAGCTCTCCAAGGATGTCAGGGACAAGATTGTAGACCTACACAAGGCTGGAATGGGCTACAAGGCTGGAATGGGCTACAAGACCATCGCTAAGCAGCTTGGTGAGAAGGTGACAACAGTTGGTGCGATTATTCGCAAATGGAAGAAACACAAAAGAACTGTCAATCTCCCTCAGCCTGGGGCTCCATGCAAGATCTCACCTCGTGGAGTTGCAATGATCATGAGAACGGTGAGGAATCAGCCCAGAACTACACGAGAGGATCTTGTCAATGATCTCAAGGCAGCTGGGACCATAGTCACCAAGAAAACAATTGGTAACACACTACGCCGTGAAGGACTGAAATCCTGCAGCGCCCGCAAGGTCCTCCTGCTCAAGAAAGCACATATACAGGCCCGTCTGAAGTTTGCCAATGAACATCTGAATGATTCAGAGGAGAACTGGGTGAAAGTGTTGTGGTCAGATGAGACCAAAATCGAGCTCTTTGGCATCAACTCAACTCGCCGTGTTTGGAGGAGGAGGAATGCTGCCTATGACCCCATGAACACCATCCCCACCATCAAACATGGAGGTGGAAACATTATGCTTTGGGGGTGTTTTTCTGCTAAGGGGACATGACAACTTCACCGCATCAAAGGGACGATGGACGGGGCCATGTACCGTCAAATCTTGGGTGAGAACCTCCTTCCCTCAGCCAGGGCTTTGAAAATGGGTCGTGGATGGGTATTCCAGCATGAGAATGACCCAAAACACCCGGCCAAGGCAACAAAGGAGTGGCTCAAGAAGAAGCACATTAAGGTCCTGGAGTGGCCTAGCCAGTCTCCAGACCTTAATCCCATAGAAGATCTGTGGAGGGAGCTGAAGGTCCGAGTTGCCAAACGTCAGCCTCGAAACCTTAATGACTTGGAGAAGATCTGCAAAGAGGAGTGGAACAAAATCCCTCCTGAGATGTGTGCAAAACTGGTGGCCAACTACAAGAAACGTCTGACCTCTGTGATTGCCAACAAGGGTTTTGCCACCAAGTACTAAGTCATGTTTTGCAGAGGGGTCAAATACTTATTTCCCTCATTAAAATGCAAATCAATTTATAAATTTTTTTACATGCGTTTTCCTGGATTTTTTTGTTGTTATTCTGCCTCTCACTGTTCAAATAAACCTACCATTAAAATTATAGACTGATCGTGTCTTTGTCAGTGGGCAAATGTACAAAATCAGCAGGGAATCAAATACTTTTTACCCTCACTGTATGTCTCTATAAGCTTGGCACATCTAGCCACTGGGATTTTTGCCCATTCTTCAAAACTGCTCCAGCTCCTTCAAGTTGGATGGGTTCCGCTGGTGTACAGCAATCTTTAAGTCATACCACAGATTCTCAATTGGGTTCCAAGATATTTTAATGTTTCCCCTTAAACCACTCAAGTGTTCCTTTAGCAGTATGCTTATGGTCCTGCTGGAAGGTGAACCTCCGTCCATTTCTCAAATCTCTGGAAGACTGAAACAGGTTTCCCTCAAGAATTTCCCTGTATTTAGCGCCATCCATCATTCCTTCAATTCTGAACAGTTTCCCAGTCCCTGCCGATGAAAAACATCCCCACATCATGATGCTGCCAGCACCATGCTTCACTGTAGGGATGGTGTTCTCGGGGTAATGAGAGGTGTTGGGTTTGCGCCAGACATAGCATTTTCCTTGATGGCCAAAAAGCTCAATTTTAGTCTTATCTGACCAGAGTACCTTCTTCCATATGTTTGAAGAGTCTCCCACATGCCTTTTGGCGAACACCAAACGTGTTTGCTTATTTTTTTCTTAAAGCAATGGCTTTTTTTCTGGCCACTCTTCCGTAAAGCTTACGTAACGGCTCAAAGTGGCCCTATGGACAGGTACTCCAATATCTGCTGTGGAGCTTTGCAGCTCCTTCAGGGTTATCTTTGGTCTCTTTGTTGCCTCTGACTAATGCCCTCCTTGCCTGGTCCGTGAGTTTTGGTGGGCAGCCTCTTGGCAGGTTTGTTGTGATGCCATATTCTTTCAATTTTTTATTAATGGATTTAATGGTGCTCTGTGGGATGTTCAAAGTTTCTGATATTTTTTTATAACCCAACCCTGGTCTGTACTTCTCCACAACTTTGTCCCTGACCTGTTTGGAGAGTTCCTTGGTCTTCATGGTGCCCCTTGCTTAGTGGTGTTGCAGACTCTGGGGCCTTTCAGAACAGGTGTATATATACTGAGATCATGTGACAGATCATGTGACACTTAGATTGCACACAGGTGGACTTTATTTAACTAATTATGTGACTTCTGAAGGTAATTGGTTGCACCAGATCTTATTTAGGGGCTTCATTGCAAAGGGGGTGAATATATATGCATGCACCACTTTTCCATTATTTATTTTTTAGTATTTTCTTTAAACAAGCAATTTTTTTCATTTCACTTCACCAATTTGGACTATTTTGTGTATGTCCATTACATGAAATCCAAATAAAAATCCATTTAAATTACAGGTTGTAGTGCAACAAAATAGGAAAAACGCCAAGGGGGATGAATACTTTTGCAAGGCACTCCAAGGCAGCAGCTACTCTTCCTGGGGTCCAGCAAAATTAAGGCAGTTATGCAATTTTAAAAACATTACACTACATTCACAACACACTGTGTGCCCTCAGGCCCCTACTCTATATACTCCTGTACGTGTTTGGATAGTGCGTATGTTATCGTGTGTGTGTATGCATGTGTCTGTGCCTATGTTTGTGTTCTTCACAGTCCCTGCTGTTCCATAAGGTGTATTTTTATCTGTTTTTTAAATCAAATTTTACTGCTTGCATCAGTTACTTGATGTGGAATAGAGTTCCATGTAGTCATGGCTCTATGTAGTACTGTGCACCTCCCATAGTCTGTTCTGGACTTGGGGACTGTGAAGAGACCTCTTGTGGCATGTATTGTGGGGTATGCATGGATGTCTGAGCTGTGTGCCATTAATTCAAATAGACAGCTCTGTACATTCAACATGTCAATACCTCTCATAAATACAAGTAGTGATGAAGTCAATCTCTCCTCCACTTTGAGCCATGAGAGATTGACATGCATATTGTTCATGTTAGCTCTCTGTGTACATCCAAGGGTCAGCCGTGCTGCCCTGTTCTGAGCCAAGTCCCTTTTTGTGGCACCTGACCACACGACTGAACAGTAGTCCAGGTGCGACAAAACTAGAGCCTGTAGGACCTGCCTTGTTGATAGTGCTGTTAAGAAGGTAGAGCAGCGCTTTATTATTGACAGACTTTTGTACAACTACTGTTGTATCAATATGTTTTGATCATGACAGTTTATCACCTCAACTTGCTGAATTTCCACATGATTTATTACAAAATGTAGTTGTGGTTTAGGGTTTATTGAATGATTTGTCCCAAATACAATGCTTTTAGTTTTAGAAATATTTAGGACTAACTTATTCCTTGCCTCCCACTCTGACACTAATCGCAGCTCTTAGTTAGGTGTTGCAGTCATTTCATTCGCTGTAGTAGCTGACGTGTATAGTGTTGAGTCATCCGCATATATAGACACACTGGCTTTACTCAAAGCCGGTGGCATGTCATTAGTAAAGATTGAAAAAAGTAATGGGCCTAGACAGCTGCACTGGGGAATTCCTGATTCTATCTGGATTATGTTGGAGAGGCTTCCATTAAAGAACACCCTCTGTGTTCTGTTAGACAGGTAACTCTTTATCCACAATATAGTAGGGGGTGTAAAGCCATAACACATACGTTTTTTCCAGCAGCAGACTATGATTGATATTGTCAAAAGCTGCACTGAAGTCTAACAAAACAGCCCCCACAATCTTTTTATCATCAATTTCTCTCAGCCAATCATTAGTTATTTGTGCATTTGCTGTGCTTGTTGAATGTCCTTCCCTATAAGAGTGTTGAAAGTCTGTTGTCAATTTGTTTACCGTAAAATAGCATTGTATCTGGTCAAACACCATTTTTTCCAAATGTTTGCTAAGGGTTGGCAACAGGCTGATTGGTCGGGTATTTAAGCCAGTAAAGGGGGCTTTACTATTCTTAGGTAGCAGTTTCTAGTAGGCTTAAATTGAAAATATGACAAATAGGAGCGGCAATATCGTCAACTATTATCCTCAGGACTTTTCCATCCAAGTTGTCAGACCCCGGTGGCTTGTAATTGTTGATAGACAACAATATTTTTTTTCACCTCTTCTACACTCACTTTACGTAATTCAATATTACAATGCTTGTCTTTCATAATTTGGTCAGAAATACTGTAGTGTCTTATACACTATATTAGGCCCAGCCTTTGGAACGTTGGTTTTCCTACTGTAGATATGGCTACTATATTGTGATCACTACCTCCGATGGATTTGGATACTGCTTTAAAGCACATTTCTGAAGCATTAGCGAAGATGTGATCAATACATGTTGATTATTTCATTCCTGTGCTGTTTGTAACTACCCTGGTAGATTGACTGATAACCTGAACCAGGTTGAAGGCACTGGTTACAGTTTGAAGCTTTTTCTTGAGTGGGCAGCTTGATGAAAGCCAGCCAATATTTAAATCACCCAGAAAATATACCTATCTGTTGATACACTGGCTATAGGGTGAATGCACCAATTTGTGAGTCGCTCTGGATAAGAGCGTCTGCTAAATGACGTAAATGTGCCCTTGAGCAAGGCACTTAACCCTAATTGCTCCTGTAAGTCGCTCTGGATAAGAGCGTCTGCTAAATGACTAAAATGTAAATGTAAATATATATCACATACATGATCAAGCATTTCACACGTTATCCAGATACTGACTGTTAGCACTTGGTTGTCTATAGTAGCTTACCACAAGAATTGGCTTTAGGTGAGGCAGATGAACCTGTAGCCATATTACTTCAACAGTACTTAACATGAGATCCTCTCTAAGCTTTACCGGAATGTGGTTCTGAATATAAACAACAACACCTCCTGTCAAGATCGTTCATTAACGAGACGGACCAAGGCGCAGCGTGATAAGTGTACATATTTATTCACGTACTGAACACGACAAAACAACAAACAAACGATACGTGAAGTCTAAAGGTTACACAACACAAACCTATACAGAACAAGATCCCACACAGACTGGTGCCAAAAGGCTGCATAAGTATGGTCCCCAATCAGAGACAACGAGCTACAGCTGCCTCTGATTGGGAACCACCCTGGCCAACATAGATCTGAACGATCTAGAAACTAAACATAGAAATAAACACAACACGAAATATACACACCCTGACTCAACAAATAACCGTCCCCTGAGTCAGGGCGTGACACCTCCACCATTGGCATTTCTGTATTTTCTGTAAATGTTATAACCTTGTATTCCTACCCCTGTATCATCAAAGGTATTATCTAAGTGAATTTCAGAGATAGTCAGAATATGAATGTCATCTGTTACTAGCAAATTATTGATTTCATGAATCTTGTTTCTTAAGCTACATATGTTAACGTTGGCTATTTTGAGCACTTTTCTTCTGGGATGCTTACTTGTTTTCATTGCTTTACTGGGAAGCTTAGCAGAAGTAGATATGCTAATGGTATTAATGTTAGTGCAGGGTGAGCTGTACACAGTGGACTTCCTACTAGGGCACAACGCCTCAGTGCTAACAGTATAAATCTGGTTCAAATGCACATGCCTAGTTAAATCAAGCAGGATAGCTTGATAGCTTGAGGCAGGATAGCTTGAGCCCGTTGTTCCCGGCGCCTGGTGCAGGCCTCCGACAGATGGAGAAGCCCCGCTCAATTCAGAGCAGGGATGGAAGGTTGCCAACATTTACTGCGGCCACAGACACAGTTACCCCTAGTGACGAAGGTACATGAAAATCAGGCTCCAGGACGGTGAAACTATTCGTTGTTTGTATCCGCTCCGGGCCTCTCGTTGGGAGTGTAGACTGCTTTGCAGGAGGCTGCTGTCTTCGGCTTCCTCGCCTCATGAAATGCGACCAACGTTGAATGCCATGCACCCCTTGCTGTACTCCTTCGACTCTGCTATCAGATGGGGGAGCTCTGGGCAACACCGGACAGTCGGATAACAACAAAGCGTGAGATGTATCCAAAAAGCGTGAACACCATCCAGTACCACATAGAAAAGGTAAACATTCCACTCTGCGTTTTCCCCAGTTTCTTACATAGGCTGGCGACCTGTGTGATCTAGGAAGCCACCTCAAGCAAACAATTGCCACATTGGAACTCTGAGTGATCCGGTTTGTCCCGAAATAAAGCGTAGTCGATACAGCTCCTACAGCGATGGAACAATTTATTTATTTATCCAGACAAAGAGGGCTCCATTGCAAAACTCATCTGGGACTAACTTCGTTAGCTTGATGGCTAGCTGCTCAACCTGTCTGTTAAGCGGGATTCCGGAACAAGAAATAGCAGTCCTAGCTGTTAAAAACTAACCGCTTCGCGGGAATCCACGCAAAAACAAGTTCGGTATTGATATTTTGCGAATATTAGTTATGTTTTAGTCTAAAATAACAAACAAATGTTTCAAGCATACAACGTTCAGCTGCGCACTCTGATGACTATGCCCCTGTCTGATGACGATGCCCCTGTTTTGGGATGATATTATGATAGGACAACCTTTTTCATCTGAATGACTGTCAAATTCATAATTTGTAACGTTGTTACTTACCGTTTCACGGTTTTCAGTCAGCCAAAACACCCTTGGTCTGTCGAAATAACGTTAGCCGTTTTCCACTGGTTAGTCGCAGTAGAACGATAATACTTGCAAGTATAAAGTACCACAGTATGAATCATAGTTGCAATCAGCATTCTGCAGAGATACGCCATCCCGCCATCTAGTTTGCGCTTAGTGGGACTATCATTTGTTTTTCAACAGGACAATGACCCAACACACCTCCAGACTGTGTAAGGGCTATTTGACGAAGAAGGAGAGTGATGGAGTGCTACATCAGATGACCTGGCCTCCACAATCCTCCACAATCACCCGACCTCAACCCAATTGAGATGGTTTGGGATGAGTTGGACCACAGAGTGAAGGAAAAGCAGCCAATGTAGAAAATAGTAAAAATAAAGAAAAACCCTGGAATGAGTAGGTGTGTCCAAACTTTTGACTGGTACTGTATGTACGAAGGGAGAGACTCTTCTTAAAATCTACTCTTCCTTGGATCCAGCAATATTAAGGCAGTTATATACAATTAAAAATATTACATGACATTACATTTCATAACACTTTTCACAACACATTAAGTGTGTTCCCATAGGCCATATCTAAAATACAAAATCCATGTGTACGTGTGTAGAGCGCGCGTCTTATCATGTGTATGTGTGTCTGTGCCTGTGTGTGTCTTTTCACAGTCCCCGCTGTTCCATAAGGTGTATTTTTATCAGTTTTTATAATCTGAAATTTTTCTGCTTGCATCAGTTACCTGATATGGAATACTGTTGAGGACCTGTGCGCCTCTCATAGTTTGTTCTTGACTTGGGGATTGTGCAGAGACCTTTGGTGGCATGTCTTGTGGGGTATGCGTGGGTGTCCGAGCTAGTAGTTTAAACAGACACCTCGGTGCATTCTTACAAAAAAGCAAGTAGTGATGGACTCAATCTCTCCTCTACTTTGAGCCATGAGAGATTTACGTGCATATTATTAATGTTATCTCTCCGTGTACAGTTAAGGGCCAATCGTGCTGCACTGTTCTGAGCCAATTGTAATTTTCCGAGGTTCCTCTTTGTTGCACCTGACCACACGATTGAACAGTAGTCCAGGTGCGACAAAACTAGAGCCTGTAGGACCTGCCTTGTTGATAGTGTTGTTAAAAAGGCAGAGAAACACTTTATTATGGACAGACTTTCTCCCCATCTTAGCTACTGTTGTATCAACATGTTTTGACCATGACAGTTTACAATCCAGGGTTACTCCAAACAGTTTAGTCACCTCAACTTGCTCAATATCCACATTATTTATTACAAGATTTAGTTGAGGTTTAGGGTTTAGTGAATAATTTTTCCCAAAAACAATGCTTTTAGTTTTTGAAATATTTTGGACTAACTTATTCCTTGCCACCCATTCTGAAACTAACTGCAGCTCTTTGTTAAGTGTTGCAGTGATTTCGCTCGCTGTAGTAGCTGACGTGTATAGTGTTGAGTCATCTGCATACATATATTTTTTTGGGGAAAAAGCTGTTGGGGGAAACTCACTGCCTTCCTGAAGACAAATAATCTGTACGAAACACTTCAGTCTGGTTTAGCTGAATGGCTTGAAACGGAACAAATCTCACTGGGAATTGCTGGTTACACAGAACTCATGTTAGGGTTAGATTTTATGTCAGACTCTCCAATACCAATTTTCCCAACATATTGCACCCCAAAGACTGTTAATTAACTTTTTAAGCTGATATGATTTATATTATAATCACAGCACACCTAACATCTTAGCCGAATGGGTAAAAACGGATTTATGGATTTAGAGTTCTTCCTTTTTAGACTACTAATAGACTCCCTATGAGACTATTATACAGTCTTTCATACAATATGTGTAGTAGTTTGTTGCATTGTATTTCTTAGTTTATCATTTGTGTCAGCTTTTAATTCAATCTAAGCCAAATATTGTTAACTTCCTCCATTTTGTAGTCGACCTTTATCGTCTCCAATGGTCACAGTACTGGTTGATGTGCAGGCCTTAGTGACCACACACACTCAAATGGACCTACAACTGGGGTGAGATTCTTCCATCATTCACACACAGTAGACATAGTGTAAACCACCATGTTGTCAACAAAATGATGTCCTCAGTGATTAAGTTGTATTGTCTATGGCTCAATTTGAAAATACAGTGGGGAAAAAAAGTATTTAGTCAGCCACCAATTGTGCAAGTTCTCCCACTTAAAAAGATGAGAGAGGCCTGTAATTTTCATCATAGGTACACGTCAACTATGACAGACAAATTGAGAATTTTTTTTCCAGAAAATCACATTGTAGGATTTTTTATGAATTTATTTGCAAATTATGGTGGAAAATAAGTATTTGGTCACCTACAAACAAGCAAGATTTCTGGCTCTCACAGACCTGTAACTTCTTCTTTAAGAGGCTCCTCTGTCCTCCACTCGTTACCTGTATTAATGACACCTGTTTGAACTTGTTATCAGTATAAAAGACACCTGTCCACAACCTCAAACAGTCACACTCCAAACTCCACAATGGCCAAGACCAAAGAGCTGTCAAAGGACACCAAAAACAAAATTGTAGACCTGCACCAGGCTGGGAAGACTGAATCTGCAATAGGTAAGCAGCTTGGTTTGAAGAAATCAACTGTGGGAGCAATTATTAGGAAATGGAAGACATACAAGACCACTGATAATCTCCCTCGATCTGGGGCTCCACGCAAGATCTCACCCCGTGGGGTCAAAATGATCACAAGAACGGTGAGCAAAAATCCCAGAACCACACGGGGGGTCCTAGTGAATGACCTGCAGAGAGCTGGGACCAAAGTAACAAAGCCTACCATCAGTAACACACTACGCCGCCAGGGACTCAAATCCTGCAGTGCAAGACGTGTCCCCCTGCTTAAGCCAGTACATGTCCAGGCCCGTCTGAAGTGCATTTGGATGATCCAGAAGAGGATTGGGAGAATGTCATATGGTCAGATGAAACTAAAATAGAACTTTTTGGTAAAAACTCAACTCGTCGTGTTTGGAGGACAAAGAATGCTGAGTTGCATCCAAAGAACACCATACCTACTGTGAAGCATGGGGGTGGAAACATCATGCTTTGGGGCTGTTTTTCTGCAAAGGGACCAGGACGACTGATCCGTGTAAAGGAAAGAATGAATAGGGCCATGTATCGTGAGATTTTGAGTGAAAACCTCCTTCCATCAGCAAGGGCATTGAAGATGAAACGTGGCTGGGTCTTTCAGCATGACAATGATCCCAAACACACCGCTCGGGCAATGAAGGAGTGGCTTCGTAAGAAGCATTTCAAGGTCCTGGAGTGGCCTAGCCTGTCTCCAGATCTCAACCCCATAGAAAATCTTTGGAGGGAGTTGAAAGTCCGTGTTGCCCAGCGACAGCCCCAAAACATCACTGCTCTAGAGGAGATCTGCATGGAGGAATGGGCCAAAATACCAGCAACAGTGTGTGAAAACCTTGTGAAGACTTACAGAAAACGTTTGACCTGTGTCATTGCCAACAAAGGGTATATAACAAAGTATTGAGAAACTTTTGTTATTGACCAAATACTTATTTTCCACCATAATTTGCAAATAAATTCATTAAAAATCCTACAATGTGATTTTCTGTGTTTTATTCTCTCATTTTGTCTGTCATAGTTGACGTGTACCTATGATGAAAATTACAGGCCTCTCTCATCTTTTTAAGTGGGAGAACTTGCACAATTGGTGGCTGACTAAATACTTTTTTTCCCCACTGTATGCTGTTATCACTCATCGTCTTTAATGTTGTGATTCACAGACACACGATGACCACGATTTGAATCCTGCAACTGAGATGGAACGACGTCAAGGGACACACACTGAGACCCCGGGTATGACTGGACATGGGCCGGATATTTGTGACAACGACCTAAAAGGTGTGCAGAAGCACACCAGCACCCCATTTTATGTTTATTCATGGCCAACCATAACACGACTCAGGATATGACCCAGGTGCAGACACAGGAGACGGAAGGTTCAATACACAGAGTAGTTTATTAAACCACAGGAGGTCGAGGACAGGCAGAGGTTCATAACCAGTTCAGAGTCAGATAGGTACAGGACGGCAGGCAGGCTCAGGGTCAGGGCAGGCAGAATGGACGAAACGGAAAGGACTAGAAAACAGGGACTATAGAAAACAGGAGTACGGCAAAAACATGCTGGTAGGCTTGACGAGACAAGACGAACTGGCAACAGACAAACGCAGGTATAAATACACAAGGGAGAAGATGGGAGACACCTGGTGGGGAGTGGAGACAAGCACAAAGACAGGTGAAACAGATCAGGGTGTGACAAACCATCTCTCTAGCTACCCCTTATTCCACACCATGCCTTTTATGCCCCATGGTCCCTCAACTTCGGACACTTTGGAACTCTCCATCTTATCTATATAAACCCACCCTACCTTCACCCATTTCCTCTATGCTACTTCCTTTACTTGTTCTTCTCCTGATTTGATAACATCTAGACTCAGTAACACGTTTAAAAGTGTTGTGGTGTACTGTTTTTGCTACCTTTTGTTCACCTGTGAAATGTTGTCCTCCTCCTGCTTATTCTGGGGTTTAGACTGAAAGCAGAGGTAAATGTGCTGCTCACAATTGACAGCAGCAACATGGACCTGTTAAGAAGGGTGTTGATATAGCTGATTTTAGGCATGGCTTCCTTGTTTTGAGACTATTAAGTGTTTCTCATTCTGCTGGAGTTGACCTAGTATTTTATATAAAACCTACCTACGAATACAGTTTTTCCATTTGTAACTCACCCACCAAAATCACAATAAGCTGTTTTACATTTTGTGTTATTTGTGCTGGTCTAATTCTTAAAAATGGAAAAGCAAACAATCTGTGCACTCTAGGATAGTAATAATATAGTATATATACTGTATATATAAACATTTAACATGGGCCGGGATTCAATAAAAGGCACGTTGTGGACAAGTGCATTGCACGGTTGGGCTCAGTTTGAATTGAAATTCAAAAATGGGAAAACTTCAAATAAATAGCTTATCTTTTTCAGTTTAATGAGAAACAATTTAAAATACATTTTTTCAATAATATAATTGGATTTTGGGGGGGAATTTACTTCCAGAATTGACTGACTTCCATTTGAATTGAGTCCAACCCTAGTGCAGTGCGCCTTTGAGTGAATTCCGGTTATGGTTAAAAACAGTCATTTTAATCTCCATTTATTGATTTCTTTTTTTCCATGATTTTTTTTGGGGGGACAGTGACAGAAATGAATTAAGGGGCGATAGATAGGAGATAGAGGTAAGAAGGCTGGTGGGGCCAACCTTCGATCCTACGCAGGCAGGGGGACTCTTCATGTGCCGTATGCACTGTCCTTAATGATCTCTAGTGACCCATTTATGAACTTGAAGGTGGTTACATTATGCAGCCCCATCCCTCAGCTGTTTACCAAAACAAGTGGCAGGGTAGCTGTTTTGTTGTTTTTCCAATCCCCTAGCTTTAACATAATGGAAAATAAAACAGACATCAAGTTTGAATATTTTCTTTGTTACCTTTATTCATTGTATTAGATACTTTGTGTTTTACAGTAGTTTTACATAGTTATTTTACACATATTGATTATATAGTTAATTTGTCTGTATATTATGTACACCTTAAATACATAAATCTTACATTAACACCAATAAAATAAAAACATTTACATTTACAGTGCAGAAATGTGTATTAGTGGTCGACTTATACCCTATAATCTGCACTCAATGTGTCTCACATGCTAAACCGATTGTATTTGCATTTTTAGCTCATCATTCATGCTTGTACACAAATATACCATATAACTTTGGAAACAGTACCTTTGCTCATACAAGATTCTTTGACAGGAGCCTTTCAGAATACTTTATGCATACAGCACCTTTGACACCAGACATAAGGGAAGCTGGAAAAGTGAGGCTGAATGAAAAGTACAAGCGCACCATGAAATGGCAGTTTCGCTAAGGTTCGGGAAGCGTGAACTCAAGCAATCGACCCCCACCTAAGAGAAAAAGGGTGAGAACAAGTGGTGAGGTGAGGCAAGACTAATGAGACTGTGGGTAGGAGGGACTCAATGACAGAATATGCCTGACTCGTGTACTGTTTATCTAGCCACACAGACACAGTTCTCTGTTCCTCTGGATCGTACTACAGGATAAGGCAATGGGCACTGTTTAGCGAAGATGAAAAAAAAGTGTGTGTACAACATCTTATCTTATTATCGGAATGTGAATGAGAGGCTGATCAAAATATATATCTTGGCTTTCTAATTTATGTTTTCATATGCGTGCGTGCGTGCATGGGAGAGGAAATGGTCCATTGGGAGTGACAGCCAATCTGCCCCTTGACTTTGGCGCCTACACTTTAAAGACAGGTTGTGGTAATAAACAAATAAATAAATAGCGTGAGTATAATGTAGCATACTTGTAGACTATCAGGAGGCAATGTGGTATCTAAAGCCCTCATCTTTTATACCAGCAAACAATGCATAAATGGGGCAAACACACAGGGGAAGTCTCCAGAAATCCAATCAATCATTATAATAGTCAATCCTTTAAGTGTATGAGGTTGACTTCATATTTGATTGTTAGTTTTTTTTAAATAGTATGATAATATGATAACAAGCTTACTATATCAATATTCTGAAAGATATACGTTTTCCTACCATTGAAACATTATAGAAATGAAATTGTAACACAATATAAACATGGACCAAGGAGTTTTGTTCTAGATTGGTTCAAGTGTGGAATCTTATAAAAGCATGTATTTTCTATTTACAAAAGAAAAGAGTACCGGTATTCTTTTTGAGTTATGCATAAGGTTGTCATTCATAATTCCATTTCATGTGTGCCACCCATGGGAAACCAGCCCAAATTCCTCAGATGCATTTTCCTCATACTTTGACATTATTTAGTTATTCATATTTTACAGTATATTCTTGCTAAGATACAGATACTTAACTGAGGTAATGCAGGTGTGTTTGGACAGTTTAGATCTCTGAAAGTAAGTCATGGAGATTTTGGAGGATTTCAGGATAAATAGTTTCCAAATGTGTAGGTAGAGTGAGGTCGTGACAGACAAGTACATCAGTCAAATGCATGGAAATGCAATGCTCAATGATACATACCAGGGTTGGGGTCGATTCAGAATTTCTGCATTTAATTAAATTGAACCCATGAATTGCAATTAGAATTTGAATTGGACACACCTCACATGAAGTAGAATTTAATTCAAAGCAATTCAAAGAAATTCAACTGAGACATTAAAGTCTAATTTCTTTGACAACTATTTTACCAAAAGCATCCACCACTTATTACAGCAAATAAGCTTGATTCCAACTAAAAGTTCTCAAACAGTATTATTGTTGTATTTTTGTCAAGAGATGTTGACACTTTGTTGTTCACTGACATTTGAACTAATGCATTCTGGGAAATTATTTTTTTCTGATATTTAACATGCAAATTAATTATGAATTACTATAGACAACCTACAAGAAATAAAAAGTTAAACAAATGAAATGTTTTAACCATATGTTATACATAGTATTGGTAACCATATTTTATAGTGATGTGTAGAATAGATCATCCATTTGAATTTTATTGAATTCAATTCCACTTCATTTATTTCAAATTCAATTCAAATTATGCTTCCTGTGGGGTGTGGCCAACACCATTTTACAATTGAATTGGACACTGTGGTCCAATGATAACACTCCCAGCAGAAAGCACACATGTACAACACTGACAGTCGTGGGATTTAATCCCTGCCTCACCCCTGCAGACTGTATCTCCTCCTTGCCTGTCTTCCACATCTAATTCTTCACCATGTAAATAAAGCTTAATCAAGTACTTATGGAGAGTTTTTTTTATATATATATATAAAAAAGAATTGACCCCAACCCTGACACATACAGTACATACAGTATATTGCTGTTAGTTTTGTGATGTCCATGTTCCTAGAAGTTGACTGTTTCTTGTGGGGAGGATCTTTGCCAGAATTGGATTTGACCTCTGGGTGGACCGAATTCAAATTGAAAACCAAAGACATAAGGTAATTATGTTATACATTGAGTCATCTAATCACTTTGTTGTATAAACAAAACAAAAATGGCTTTTTGCAAACTACTCACTACTATCGATTGATACTTCTTCGTAAAAGTCTCTCGATGGTGAAATGGTAATAAAAATAACGAACACTAACTCGAAGTACATCGTGGGTGACTGTGACAATGACTGCATGAGAATTGCTAACTTAATACATAATTCAATAATTCTGTGTGCATGTTTCAGTTTGGTGCAATAATACTGGTAATATAACCTCAATTGATTTGTTATTACTGCATACAGAGAGTATACAGACTGCACATATGCAGACAAAAACACCCTTCAATTTAAAATAAATTGCACAAGGTTGATAGATATTAACCACACATATTTGTTGACATTTTGTACACAGAAGCCTAACACTATCGTGTCAAAGAAATACCGAAATGTTAAATATTTGAGAATTCATTCTTATTTTTAGAGAGAAAATTCTCACAGGTATAACAACACAAATCAACCTGATCTTTTTTTTATCATGCATGTTCCTCCTACTATAAACTTCTCTAGGAGCCTGAATATTCAAGTCTTAATTTCAAGAGTGTGCTAAACATTCACTAATCTAAATAGATCATTGTATGACTCTTTCAAACATCGAGTGCCAGTTCTTTTATCTACTACCTAATTTTGACATTGACATATTGGTTATGAGTGTCCTATCTGAGTCTACACATGCTTTGCTTATTCAGAGTGAATAACATTGTAAGCTATTATATATTCTGAGAGGCTACAATTAAAGCCAATTCAATCAAGTGCAGATAAAGGAAAACTACCTTGTGGTTTCACTCAGAAACCACATCTCTTCTTCTTGCAGACAGTTGCCGTTATTCCAAATTGAGATCTGAACGAATGATTCATGCAAAAGTATCAGTTGCATACGCTTATCTCAACTCTGAATCGGGTCCGTAGTCATTGGATATTGATGTGTGACCACATCTGTCCTTTGCAGAGTAAGCATTGGGTCAATCATGGTGCGTTTTTTTCTTTCTCTGCAAATTGACTGAATTGGGTTCCAAGTTAACATTTTCCAGTAGAGTTTACCTTACCAATTGGCGTGTGAAGCATGGCAAGCTCTGTACAATATGAAGTCTTATGTCCAATGGCAGGTGGAGAAGTGGATAAGATAACAGGTAGGCCTATCAAGACCCAGGAAGAGTCAAAGTCCAACACCTACAGTACAACTGACGCTACTACTATTTTAGTAATTACAGCTAGTGTGTCAATCAAAGAGACATGGTGAGCAATAACATCCGGAAGGAGGGATGGAAAATGTGAACTTTTGGACAGAACACAAGATGAATTAGGAAAAATCTGTTCCTATCTCCAGCTCTGCATGCAAAACTGCTTGGACTGCTTCATCTTTTGATGCTTGGTCACTAAGTACACAAGAGAGGAGATGTTTAAACCATATTTTAGTCTTATGTAAAACCAATGCTTTGTGTGGAGCATCAGCAACATCCCTTCATCCAAGGGTTGCTCATCATCAAACTCAATAGAACAATACACACTGGAGTGACAAGTCGAGTGAAGTCATCCGGTCAGTCAGTGAAATCAGTTAAAGAGGGTCATCCAAAGTGTTATTTGAAAAGGTTTCTTACAATCAGTCCTGAAGCACAGAACAATATTGTTGCACCTCTGGTCTTTTGTGCCAAGATCAGCCAGCTTTGTCAGAAGTCTCTTGTGTACGTCCTGACCTCAAAGTTCACAGGAGGTCAGCATCCTCAATCTACTAGGAGTAGTCCAGAATCAACTGATCTAGTAAAACAGGTGACATGCATAAGATGGCATAGTTGCTCCTCTACCTGGCTAATACACCACCCACCATCCCCCCCAAAATTACAACCCCCAGCCATCTACACCCCCACCCCCAAATAAATAACATAAAATAATAATAATACTTTTTTAAATAATAATAATTATCTACTTCCGCTTAGGTCTAGCCGACCAATGAATCAGCCATATCTTGCGCCCTCATTCTTTTGGGAGTCTTTCCTCCATCCCATCCCCATGCTTCTTGTATCTTGTGTTAGGGGTGAATGCTTTCTGGCAGCAGTGGAGGGAGAGGAGTTTCAGATGGATATAGGGCAGGCGATGATCTTGTCTTCCAGCATAACGCTGACCACCAGGAACACTAAGTAGAGCACGAACATGATGAAGCCCAGCAGCTTGCTCATCCGCCACTTGCAGGCAGCAATTGAGATGATGACGAAGATGAGCATGAGGAACAGCAACACAATGGCGCAGAACAGCCCGTTAGAACTCACCGCCACAGGCTGCATGTTGTTGATGATGGACCAGAGGAGCCATGGGAATGGCAGGCTGAAACACACAAAATAAACACACACACGCACACACAAACACACAAAGTGAAAACATGTTTTTAGGAATATTTGCAAATGTATTGAAAATGAAATACAGAAATATCTTATTTACATAAGTATTCACACCCCTGAGTCAATACTTTGTAGAAGCACCCTTGGCAGCGATTACAGCTGTGAGTCTTTCTGGGTAAGTCTTTAAGAACTTTCCACACCCGGATTGTGCAACATTTGCCCATTATTCTTTTCAAAATTCTTCGAGCTCTGTCAAATTGGTTGTTGATCATTGCTAGACAACCATTTTCAGGTCTTGCCATATATTTTCAAGTAGATTTAAGTCAAAACTGTAACTATGCCACTCAGGAACATTCACTGTCTTCTTGGTAAGCAACTCCAGTGTAGATTTGACCTTGTGTTTTAGGTTATTGTCCGGCTGAAAGGTAAATTAATCTCCCAGTGTCTGGTGGAAAGCAGACGGAACTAGGTTTTCCTCTAGCATTCTGCCTGTGCTTAGCTCCATTCTTTATATTTTATCCTGAAAAACTCCCCAGTCCTTAACGATTACAAGCATACCCATAACATGATGCAGCCACCACCATGCTTGAAAATATCGAGAGTGGTACTCAGTAATGTGTTGTATTGGATTTGCCCCAAACATAACACTATGTATTCAGGACAAAAAGTAAATTGCTGGGGCCTCCCGAGTGGTGCAGCGGTCTAAGGCACTGCAGTGCTTGAGGCATCGCTACAGATCCGGGTTCGATCTGTAGTGATGAATAAATAAATAAATACATGTTAATTGCTTTTACATATTTTCTGAAGTGTTACTTTAGTGCCTTGTTGCAAACACGATGCATGGTTTGAAATATTTGTATTCTGTACAGGCTTCCTTCTTTTCACTATGTCAATTAGGATAGTATTGTGGAGTAACTAAAATGTTTGTATTTGTATTTTGTATTTATTATGGATCCCCATTAGCTGCTGCCAAGGCAAGGCCTTTACTACCACATAACTACAACACAAAATCCATGTGTACGTGTGTGTACAGTGCGTATGTTATCATGCGTGTGTGTATGCATGTGATCCATCCTCAGTTTTCTCCTGTCAAAGCCATTAAACTCTGTAATTGTTTTAAAGTCACCATTGGCCTCATGATGAAATCCCTGAGCGGTTTCCTTCCTCTCTGGCAACTGAGTTAGGAAGGACGCCTGTATCTTTGTAGTGACTGGGTGTATTGATACACCATCCAATGTGTAATTAATAACTTTGCCATGATCAAAGGGATATTCAATGTCTGCTTTAACTTTTTACCCATCTACCAATAACTGCCCTTCTTTGAGAGGCATTGGAAAACCTCCCTGGTCTTAGTGGTTGAATCTGTGTTTGAAATTCACTGCTCGACTGAGGGACCATACAGATAATTGTATATGTGGGGTACAGAGACGAGGTAGAATAATTCAAAAATCATGTTTAACACTATTATTGCACAAAGAGTGATTCCATGCAAGTTATGTGACTTGTTAAGCAAATGTTTACTCCTGAACTTATTTAGGTTTGCCATAACAAAGGAGTTGAATACTTATTGACTCAAGACATTTCAGCTTTTCATTAACATGCACAATGTAAGCATGTGTGTCAAATATATAAGTTGAAAACATTGTATGTTAACAGTACTGTGTGTAACTAGTTCCACAGCCTTATCTTAGGTAAAATGACAAATATAAATAATAATTTATAGTTGAATGAACATATGAGACAAATTGAGCAAACACATCATTTTAAGTTGACATAATTTTTCACTACGTTTTCTCATGTTGGAGCTAGGTTTGGGCGAACTAAAATGTTTTAGTTCAGGTAACACTGACTGAAAAGTTGAGTAGTGGGAACTTCCATGTCCCCCATGGGCAAACCTTATTCAATCAAACAAATTTGAGAATACAACATAGTTCAGTGAACTTTTACAACATATTATATCTGGCAAGCATTTATCATATAGATGGAAATAATTCTTATGAAAATGGTACCTAAGTGTAATTATTGTGGTTTTAGTGAATCCCAAGTAAACCGAAAGCTACTTATTGGATAAGAACAAAGTAATATGACTGTTATTATGTAATATGTAAAAACTTCCCCCAGCACTGCGAGAATGCTAATAAGAATAATCTTATAATAAACAATGTTCAAAATGTGAAACTAACAGATATCAAAATAAATGAGTAATTAGATATAAGAGTGGTCACAGTACTGATGACATCAGCGTACCCAACAGTGATGTCAAAGATGTTGGAGCCCACAGAGCTGGACACAGCCATGTCCCCCAGTCCCTTCCGTGCAACAATGACACTGGTGATTAGGTCAGGGATGGAGGTACCAGCTGCTAATATAGTCAAACCCATAATCTCTTCTGTAATCCCAATGGTCTCTCCAACCTGTAGAGAGAAAAGAGAAAAATATTGGGTAAATAAAACAACATCTTTTTTTTCTTCGCTGAGAGGTTGAGTAGAGGTGAGGTTTAAGGAATTACACAGTGAGCTATACTTTGGACTTATTTTTTGTTAATTTTTTTCCATTCTGTTAACATGCATGATAAGGAGAAAATCCCAGTATTTGGGGACAGAGGATATTTTGGCACTCTGACTATTTGGTGCTGTCTAGCTTTGAATGGCATACAGGTCTTAGCCTGAATACATTTCACGGAAAGCTGCTAATAACAATCCCACAGCATTCTAACCCTCTGAATATCCCTCTACTTTTCTAATGACCTATACGTCCTCCCACTTGCTTGTGAACACGCTTGTGTTCTGTTCTGTGTGAGGAGGTGGTTTAGTGTCTTCACTAAAGGCAACATGATTTCACTAAATGTAGTACTGAACCATCTTGCATTTTTCAGCAACTATGGTGTGTGCATAACTAGGGCTGTTACGGTGACCGTATTACCGCCACACTGGTGGTCACAAGTCATGACGGCATTCAAATTCCACGTGACCGTTTAGTCACGGTAATTATGCTTCTCCAAGCTCTGATGCTGCTGATGGTCATTAGTAGTCTACCAAACTTGCTAACTGCCTAGTACTCAGCACTCTATTGTCCTTCTAATCACTCTGACAACACTTAACAAAGAGTTGCAGTTAGTTTCAGAATGGGTGGCAAGGAATAAATAATTCACTAAACCCTAAACCTCAACTAAATCTTGTAATGAATAATGTGGAAATTGAGCAAGTTGAGGTGACTAAACTGCTTGGAGTAACCCTGAATTGTAAACTGTCATGATCAAAACATATTGATACAACAGTAGCTAAGATGGTGAGAAGTCTGTCTATAATAAAGCGCTACTCTGCATTCTTAACAGCACTATCAACAAGGCAGGTCCTACAGACACACATGCATACCCCACAAGACATGCCACCAGAGGTCTCTTCACAGTCCCAAAGTCCAGAACAGACTATGGGAGGCACATAATACTACATAGAGCCATGACTACATGGAACTCTATTCCACATCAAGTAACTCATACAAGCAGTAAAATTAGATTATGGAACAGCAGTGGCTGTGACGCAACACAACTTCCTCCGAAGCTGCCACTTCTCCTTGTTCGGGCAGGCTTCGGCGTTCGTCGTCACCGGCCTTCTAGCCACTGCCGCTCCTCATCTCATCATTCCATTTGTTTTGTCTTGTTTATTACACACACCTGGTTCATATCCCCTCATCAGTACCTGTATAAGTGTTCCCTCTGCCCAGTTGTCTTTGTGTGTGATTGTTTATTGTGGAGGATAGTGAAGCTCGATGGAGCTCCTTGTATTTTGTATCGCCTGGATATTTTCCTGTGTGCCTTGTGTTTTCCAGTGCGCCTGTTTTGCGCACTGGAGTGTTTTTGACGCATTACTGCGTAACTCTGTGGTTGTGGAATAAAGCCTGTTATTCTGTGATTTACCCTCCTGCGCCTGACTCCTTCGACATCATCTCATCACACCTCTATTAAAAAGAGGAGGATCCCATCAGCTTTCTATAGGCAAGGCCTACTATATTTATTTATCAACTTTCCTAATATTAAGCATATTGTTTCGCTTTAAAACAGGAGTATAGCCTACCTGGCTGGTATGAAAATGAACCACGGGAAAAGCGTCCTCCATTCGCTATTGCAGTGCATAGATTACTTTTTTTTTTCATGCCCCTGTTCCGAGACAGGTGCATGATAATAGTCCATTCAAAATCAAAACTAATTGCACACATATATTATTTAATATATGTAAAGGCAACATTAAATTAAGAATAGTCTGATGGGTGACAATATTAACCTATCACTTTTGAATGATGTATTATCACTTGTGAATGATGCCCAGCTTGTGCAATAAGGAAAGAAACAGCGCATGCCTTTTATGTGCGACTAATTCAAATCATAGTCGCACACCTCATGTATGCAAGCCCATAGGCCTATGTGTATATATCACAACTAAAGTGGCCAAATACCTTCTTAAAATTAAGCACATTAAACCGCTTTATAACCGGTATAAAGCCTAACTGGCATAGGCTGCGATTGAGTTTCAAGTTTGGGGAAGATCATTTTCACCATAAAAATGCAACTTTATAATAAAGCATCACATGCATAATCATTTTTTTGAGAACTGTTTTTTTCCCGCTAATTGAATGCATTTTGGAACATTCACGCTTATAGCCTACTGCCATGTGTGCATTGCTGCACGTATAATGTGAAGAAATAGCTTAACAGTTTATCAACCTTTTAAGCTAAATGTTCTGATCTGTTGCATCAGCCTCATTGCTTTTAAAAAATTTTTTGATGCGAGTGGTTTTATTCATTTGGGATCTATCGCATCCCACAAGTATGTTTGGAATATTTATTTACCATTATTCACCAGTATGAAAATGTATGCACTCACTAACTGTAAGTCGCTCTGGATAAGAGCGTCTGCTAAATGTAAATGACTAAAATGTAAAAATGTATTAAATTAGAATAGGTCAACTTTTGTACTATGGGGGATAGTAGATTGACATAGGCTAGTGCTGTTCTTTAGGCCTACTCATTTATTTTTATTTTTTATTTAACCTTTATTTAATTAGGCAAGTCATTTAAGAACAAAGTCTTATTTACAATGACGGCCTACCAAAAGGCAAAAGGCCTCCCGCCGGGGACGGAGGCTGGGATTAAATCAATAAATATATATAAATATAGGACCAAAAACACATCACAACAAGAGAGAGAATATATAAAGAGACACTACATAAAGAGAGACCTAAGACAACAAGATAGCATGGCAGCAACACACGACAACACAGCAAGGTAGCAACCCAACATGAAAACAACATGGTAGCAGCACAACATGGTAGCAGCACCAGCACAAGACATGGTACAAACATTATGGGGCACAGACAACAGCAAAAAGGGCAAGAAGGTAGAGACAACAATACATCACGCGAAGCAGCCACCACTGTCAGTAAGAGTGTCCATGATTGAGTCTTAGAATCAAGAGATGGAGATAAAACTGTCCAGAGTGTTTTTTG
The DNA here is from genome assembly GCF_964263955.1 of Coregonus lavaretus. NCBI lineage: Eukaryota > Metazoa > Chordata > Actinopteri > Salmoniformes > Salmonidae > Coregonus > Coregonus lavaretus. The sequence goes on from NC_140026.1 coordinate 30,257,766, forward strand.
CAGCTCGTTCCTGTCGCTAGCTGCAGCGAACTAGAAAGAGGAGCGACACAGGGATGTGTGTGCTTTGGGGACCTTTAACAGAATGTGACTGGCAGAATGGGTGTTGTATGTGGAGGATGAGGGCTGCAGTAGGTATCTCAGATAGGGGGGAGTGAGGCCTAAGAGGGTTTTGTAAATAAGCATCAACCAGTGGGTCTTGCGATGGGTATACAGAGATGACCAGTTTACAGAGGAGTACAGAGTGCAGTGATGTGTTCTATAAGGAGCATTGGTGGCAAAACTGATGACCGAATGGTAAAGAACATCTAGCCACTAGAGAGCACCCTTACCTGCCAATCTATAAATTACGTCTGCGTTATCTAGCATGGGTCGGATGGTCATCTGAATCAGGGTTAGTTTGGCAGCTGGGGTGAAAGAGGAGTGATTACGATAGAGGAAACCAAGTCTAGATTTAACCTTAGCCTGCAGCTTTGATATGTACTGAGAGAAGGACAGTGTACTGTCTAGCCATACTCCCAAGTACTTATATGAGGTGACTACCTCAAGCTCTAAACCCTCAGCGTTAGTAATCACACTGGTGGGGAGAGGGGCAATCGTCTTACTGAACCACATGACCTTTTGTTTTGGAAGTGTTCAGAACAAGGTTAAGGGCAGAGAAAGCTTGTTGGACACTAAGAAAGCTTTGTTGTAGAGCGTTTAACACAAACTCTGGAGAGGGGCCAGCTGAGTATAAGACTGTATCATCTGCATATAAATGGATGAGAGAGCTTCCTACTGCCTGAGCTATATTGTTGATGTAAATTGAGAAGAGCGTGGGGCCTAGGATCGAGCCTTGGTGTACTCCCTTGATGACAGGCAGTGGCTGAGATAGCAGATGTTCTGACTTTATACACTGCACTCTTTCATTTATATTTGTATTTATTAAGGATCCTCAAGGCAGCAGCTACTCTTCCTGTGGTCCAGCAACATCAAGGCAGTTATATACAATTTAAAATATTACATGACATTACATTTCATAACACTTTTCACAACACATTGTGTTCCCTCAGGCCACTACTCTGCTACCACATATCTACAATACAAAATCTATGTGTATGTGTGTGTAGAGTGCATGTCTTATCATGTGTATGTATAAGCATCTGTCTGTGCCTGAGTGTCTCTTCACAGTCCCCACTTTTCCATGTTATTTATCTGTTTTTTAAATCTGATTCTACTGCTTACATGAGTTACCTGATGTGGAATATAGTTCCATGTAGCCATTGCTCTACGTAGTACTTTGCACCTCCCATAGTCTGTTCTTGGCTTGGGGATTGTGAAGAGAACTCTGGTGGCATGTCTGGTGGGGTATGCATGGGTGTCCGAGCTGTGTGTTAGTAGTTTAAACAGACACATCGGTGCAATCAGCATGTCAACACTTGTTACAAAAACAAGTATTGATGAAGTCACTCCACTTTGAGTCATGAGAGATTTACATGCATATTATTAATGTTAGCTCTCTGTGTACATCTAAGCGCCAGCCATGCTGCCCTGTTCTGAGCCAATTGTAATATTCGGAGGTCCCTCTTTGTGGCACCTGACCACATGACTGAACAGTGGTCCAGGTGCGACAAAATTAGGGCCTGTAGGACCTGCCTTGTTGATAAGGCAGAGAAGCACTTTTTATGGACAGACTTCTCCTCATCTTACCTACTGTTGCATCAACATGTTTTGACCAATCCAGGGTTACTCCAAGCAGTTTAGTCACCTCAACTTGCTCAATTTCCACATTATTTATTACAAGATTTAGTTGAGGTTTAGGGTTTAGTGAATGAATTGTCCCAAATACAATGCTTTAAGTTTTGGAAATATTTAGGACTAACTTATAATTTGTCACCCATTTAAAGCCGCACTGAAGTCTTACAAAACAGCTCCCACAATCTTGTTATCATCAATTTCTCTTAGCCAATCAACAGTCATTTGTGTAAGTGTCGTGCTTGTTGAATGTCCTTCCCTATAAGCATGCTGAAAGTCTGTTGTCAATTAGTTTACTGTAAAATAGCATTGTATCTGGTCAAACACAATTTTTTCAAAAAGTTTACTAAGGGTTGGTAACAGGCTGATTTGTCGGCTATTTGAGCCAGTAAAGGGGGCTTTAATATTCTTGGGTAGCTAAATTACTTTTGCTTCCCTCCAGGTCTGAGGGCACACACTTTCTAGTAGGCTTAGATTGAAGATGTGGCAATATCGTCCGTTACTATCCTCAGTAATTTTCCATCCAAGTTGTCAGACCCCGGTGGCTTGTCATTGTTAATAGACAACAATACTGTTTTCATGTCTTCCACACTCACTTTACGGATTTCAAAATTACAATGCTTGTCTTTCATAATTTGATCAGTAATACTTGGATGTGTAGTGCCAGCGTTTGTAGTTGGCATGTCATGCCTACATTTGCTAATCTTGCCAATGAAAAAAAACATTAATAATGGAGCTGAGTTTGCCTGTTTTAGCCCGAATGGCTAAAACATCTATTACACTCATCACAGCCATTCCTTTTGCCTAATCCCTCTAAAATTTAAGGTGCTCCAAAGCTTTTTACTATCATTCTTTACATCATTTATATTTGTTTCATAATATATTTTCTTCTTCTTTTTATTTCGTTTAGTCACATGATTTCTAAATTTGCAGTACATTTGCCAATCGGTTGTGCGGCCAGACTTATTTGCCATTGTCACGACACGAGGGGCTGCCTCCCCTCCTTGTTCGTCACCGGCTTACTAGCCACTGCCGCTCCATTATTCATCATTCCATTTGTCTTGTCTTTTCATCACACACACTTGGTTCTTATCCCCTCATTAGTCTGTGTATAAGTGTTCCCTCTGCCCCCCTTGTCCTTGTGGGTGATTGATTGATTGTGAGAGTAGTGTAGCTCGGTGGATTTACTCGTACCTTGTTATTGCCGGGGTAGATATTTCCCCTGTGCCTGTTATTGTTGGAGCTACCATTACCTTGTATTGCCAGGGTAGATTTTCCCCTGTGCCTGTTTCGTTTGTCCCTCCCATAAAAAATATTTATGGGAGTGACAAACGAATGGCTGTGATGAGTGTGATAGATAACAGTGACCACCAAGTGCTAACAGTCCGTGTCAAAAAACTCTGCATTCGGTGATTACCCTCCTGCGCCTGACTCCTTCTATCATTTACATTTACGTCATTTAGCAGACGCTCTTATCCAGAGTGACTTACAGTTAGTGAGTGCATACATATTTTATGTTTTTTATATTTTTTTAATACTGGACCCCCGTGGGAATCGAACCCACAACCCTGGCGTTGCAAACACCATGCTCTACCAACTGAGCTACATCCCTGCCAGCCATTCCCTCCCCTACCCTGGCCGACTTGTGCGCCGCCCCATGGGTCTCCCGGTCGCGGCCGGCTACGACAGAGCCTGGATTCAAACCAGGATCTCTAGTGGCACAGCTAGCACTGCGATGCAGTGCCTTAGACCACTGCGCCACTCGGGAGGTTATCTATTACACTCATCACAGCCATTCCTTTTGCCTAATCCCTCTAAAATGTTCAATTCCTTATCAAACAGTTTTTACAGTAATTTGCTTAATGGGTGCATGCTTATTTGTAACTGGAATAAGCAATTTCATAAATGTGTCAAGTGCAGCGTCTGGTTGCTCCTCATTACACACCATAGACCAACAAATATAATTTACATCAAGAACATAGGTGTCACGGTTTCGGCCGAGGCTGCTCCTCCTCCTTGTTCGGGCAGGTTTCGGCGGTCGTCGTCCCCGGAGTACTAGCTGCCACCGATCTATGTTTCATGTTCGTTTGGTTTTGTCTTGATGTTGTACACCTGTGTCTAGTTAGTCCTCATTAGTGTCCTATTTAGTTCTCGTTGTGTGTGTATGGTGTTGTGTGTGATTGCTCTTCTGTTTTGGTGTTCTGAGCTGCGTACTTCCCTCCGTTGTTTGGAGAGGTTTTCGCACATGTTCGTGCGCCTTTTGTTTGACGCCTGTGTGCGCCTTTATTTCGCCTCCGGGCTTATTGTGCTCGTGTACTACGTGAATAATTCACTAAAGTCTTTTGGACTTAGCTTCTGCGTCCTGCGCTTGATTCCTGCACCACACCCACCTTCAGCATCCCTGACAATAGGATTCACTATAAAATGTATTATATGACCTCTTGTACACTATATTAGGCCCAGCCTTTGTAATTTTGTTTTTCCTACATATGGCTACTATATTGTGATCACTACATCCAATGGATTTGGATACTGCTTTAAAGCAAATTTCTGCAGCATTAGTAAAGAAGTGATCAATACATGTTGATGGTTTCATTCCTGTCCTGTTTGTAACTACGCTGGTAGGTTGACTGATAACCTGAACCAGGTTGCAGGCACTGGTTGCAGTTTGAAGCTTTTTCTTGAGTGGGCAGCTTGATGAAAGCCAGTCAATATTTAAATCACCCAGAAAATATACCTCTCTGTTGATAACACATACAGTGAGGGAAAAAAGTATTTGATCCCCTGCTGGGACCATAGTCACCAAATCTGTGGAGGGAGCTGAAGGTTTGAGTTGCCAAACGTCAGCCCCGAAACCTTAATGACTCCTGAGATGTGTGCAAACCTGGTGGCCACCAAACCTGGTGGCCAACTACAAGAAACGTCTGACCTCTATGATTGCCAACAAGGGTTTTGCCACCAAGTTCTAAGTAATGTTTTGCAGAGGGGTCAAATAATTATTTCCCTCATTAAAATGCAAATCAATTTATAACATTTTTGACATGCGTTTTTCTGGATTTTTTTGTTGTTATTCTGTCTCTCACTGTTCAAATAAACCTACCATTAAATTATAGACTGGTCATTTCTTTCTCAGTGGGCAAACGTACAAAATCAGCTGGGGATCAAATATTTTTTTCCCCTCACTGCACATTATCAATCATTTCACACAGATACGGACTGTTAGCACTTGGTGGTCATTGGCATTTCTGTATTTTCTGTAGATGTTATAACCATGTATTGCTACCACTGTATCATCAAAGGTATTGTTTCAGTGATAGTCAGAATATGAATGTCATCGGTTAGTAGCAAATTATTTAGTTCATCAACCTTGTTTCTTAAGCTACAATTGTTAACATGGGCTATTTTTAGCACTTTTCTGGGATGCTTTATTGTTTTTATTGCTATACTGGGAATCTTAGCAGAAATACATATGCTCATGTTATATATGTTAGTGCAGAGTGAGCTGCACACAGTGGACTTCCTGCTAGGGCACACCGCCTCAGTGCTAACAGTATAACTCTGGTTCATAGGCACATGATTACTGCATACAATAGCTGTAGGATCAGCAGAGGCATTCAGGGCAGTTAGAGGGACATAAATTAGGTTACTTACATTGTGTCTACCAATGCCCCTGGGATAATGTACATTTGCTGAAGCATTATGACAACTCAGCAACACAATGGTAGGGATGAATTGAGTTGGGCTTGGGTCATTGATAAATCATTGTCTCAATGCAGCCTTATAATGTTGTGAAAGGATCCAGGAACCCAAATTATTCGGGGGTATCGAAATTGTCAACAAAAGTTATACTCATTGAGCTGCAATAATCACGTAGCCAGTTGTGAAGTGAAAAATCCTGCTAAAGCATTCAATGCCACGATTCAGAGAGGGCACAAGGCCAGATATTATGCGTATTTTATTAGTGTCTAGCAGAGAATCAATCAGCTCTTTAAAATCCAGTTTCAACTGTTCAGAGCTGCCCTTCATAATGTCATTAAAACCCACATGGACTACGATGGAATTGATTTCCATGTCCTGACGTAGTACATTCGGGAGCAGCTTAGTAATGTCATTTACTGGAGCTCCGGGATAGGAATGTTTTTGCACCAGGAACAGTGACATTTCTTACCATGGAGCTGCCCAAAATCACGGCTAGCGAGAAGGACGAGAAAATCCGCCCACTCCCACGCATCACAGTATTTGGAGAACCCTTTAAGGACGGGCGAGAGGCAGGATAACTTGCTGGCAGACGAAAAGTAGGCTAAATGTTGACAGTTCTAACATCTTCAATATGTGTCAAATATGTGTCTGTCTTCATTCACTTGTAGCCTACTTCTTAGCGGAAATGCCTGTGAGAAGGACCCGATCATGTGATGGGCATTGGTTAATAAGAATTGAGATATCTGAGACAGCAATGGGAGTGAGAGGTGCTTTGGTGCACGGCACCTGGGAGAAGGGAATTATAATTATTATATTTAGTCCAAGGGAACAACGGCCACTGTGGCCGCAAAAGGCATGGACTTTTTAGGGGGCATTATGGCCACATAAGGGGGATGCAGCCTGGAAATTCGAGGCCTGGTGAATATTATCACGTGCTTGTCAAATTGTAAATGAGAGACTGATGAAGTGTGTGCGGCTTGCACAAGAAACAAATCAAAGCTCATGCATTTCATGCAACTTTTTTCAAATCATCATTAGAGTCCCATCATACAGCCTTAGAATGTATTAAAAATCCAAACATATAGCCCAATGTTTGTATCACAACTAAAGTTGCATAAATAACTCTAAATTAAGCATATCCTGTAGGAGGACCAGTTTCTTTGTTAACCGCTCAACACAGAATAGCCGCATGTGCGCACATCCTTTGAAATCGTTTGGAGAATATAGCCTTTCTATTTTATTAAGTTATGTTCAATTGTATTCTTCATACTATAAAATAATAAAAAAGTATGCCATGGAATTCTAAGCAAATCCTGTCTGCTAAATGAACTAGTGTCGCCCACAGCTGTATGGCATAGCCATATCAGGGCCTAACATAAGGACAGCTCAGAGTATGCTATTCTGTTCTTCTGAAATAGAGTAAATGTTCTTCATATCATGCTTCTTTAGACCTGTCTAAAATAAATAATGGATTTATTGTGATGGTGTAGGCCATATTAAATGGATTTATTATACTTTTTTAAATGTAGACGTTCCAAAGTTCTGCATCAGTAGCTTGTAGGCTATGTGTGGAAGCCAGGAGATGCTAAACTTGTTTATGTTAATTAACAGTCAATTACCGTGAGAACGGCAGTTATGTGCTTGACAATCACCGGCTGACAAAACTTTATGACCGCCATAACCCTATGCACAACCAGACCAGCTTATTACAGCTTGGTTTGGCTTGGTTCGGTAAGGCTCAGTAGTGTGAAAAACCCTTAACGGTTCAATTAATTTAACACTCCACATACCTGGTGAGCCCACCACACCATTAAGTAGGAGAATCCAGCAATCCAACAGATAGAACCCAGAAATGAGATGGGAAAGAACTTCTTTGCAGTCTGTTAGACAAAGGAGGAAAAAGCTATAGTTACTATAAAGATGGAAATGACAGAAATGAAGCCTCAATACTATGGTATTACAGATAACACATCACACAATTACCAGTTATAGCAAAATAAATAGACAAATAGATTTCATACCAAACATGAGTCTTTCTCTCTATGTTTGTGTCACAAATGGCACCCTATTCCCTATACTACCTTTGACCAAGGCCCATAGGGTGTAGTGCACTATATAGGGACACAGGCTAATTCTCTATCTGACAAACTGAAACAGTAAGAGATAGAAATGGAGGGGAAGCACTTACTGGTTTCCTGACATCAGGCAGTGTTAGCCACAGAGGGAAGATGATGGGCATGATTAAGAGGTAGGTGAAACGCTTGCGCATGGTATCTGGCCAGGACAGGCTCAGAGGCTGGTCCTCATCCTCCTCATCCTCAGCCTAAGAAGAGAGAGCTTTCAGTATGGATACAGTTTCAAATTTCAAAAAAGCACTCGCACATCTGAATTATCTCGTTGCAGGTGCGTGGAAATAATGCGATATATTCAAAGAAAAGAGAAACCCGCAGTATGGATACAGTTAATGTGAAATTGGTTTGGAGAAATTGGGAGATCTGTGCTAAAAAATTGTTTCAAGGGGTCATGTGGTGCAGTCAGGGTCAGCCATCCTAAAGCTCTGCAATACACAGTACAACAAAATGTTCAAGGGGTCAAGTCAGGCACATCCATGGGCACCTGGACTGTGAATGAAACAAAGGCTCTTGTGATTTATTTCATCACCACTTGACCGCTATTCAATAAGCAAGAAGGCCCCTTTCTGGGAGAAAAATATAATTATGACGATGTTGATGATAAATAATAATGACAACTAAGGCCTTAGGAATTGATGATAGAGTTGGTCAGCATGCCCTCACTCTCTGTGACCTTGAGAGAGTGGTGTTTGATGACAGAGGTTGGGAAGATTGCTCCAAGCCTGGAGGAGTCTGACACTCTACTCATCAGGTACAAGGCCCACTACGACTGTCTGGACTGCTGGACCTTTAGTGTCTGAATACCAGGTGAGAGACCTCAACTTCTGAAGATAAGAGTCTGCATCGCTGTGTAGGTGACATGAAAGTAGGCAGTGGCTCACTTTTCCACTGAAAAGTGGCTCACTGCATGACATTAATCCAAGCAGGCCTCTTCTTGACTAAATCCAGACCCATCCATCAGTTACCTGATATATTGCATTATTGTGTCGAAGAGCGGTATCAATCACACCATCAAAGGCATCATTTGCTCTAGCTAAAACACGCGGAACAAGCTTAAGAACCTGAGCAACGGTGTTTGGTATTTTTGGCTCATCTGTACAAATCTTGACAACTTCTAGCCATGTTTTTAAGATGGAAAAATTATGTTTTACATATTTGTTTTATGTGGGCATCGAAGAAAAAGAGAAGGATCAAACTTGACTCCTAGGTTGGAGATGACAGAGGACAGGTGGAAGACTTGGCCGTTGATTGTAGGGCAGATGTTTCCAGCACTGGTGACCTGCTTGGGTGTCCCAATAAGCATAGCCTCAGTCTTGCTACTGTTCAACTTGAGGAAGTTCTCTTTCATCCATGCATTGATGTCTTCTATGCAGCTGCTGAGTTTTGCAAGCTGCTGATTGTCCGGTTTGGTGTTACTATAAATCTGGGTATTGTCAACGTAGCATGTGAAGTTGATGTTATAATCTCTGAGGATTTGGTCGAGAGGGAGCATGTAAATTAAAAACGGGATAGGGCCCAACACTGACCCCTGTGGGACGCTGCATGTGACTGCAGACTCCTCAGATCTGGACTCTCCTATATTGATGTATTGCTTCCTATTAGAGGTAGGACGAGAAACACCGATCTACAGTGCTTTCAGAAAGTATTCATACTCCTTGAATTATTCCACATTTTGTTGTGTTACAACCTGAATTCAAAATGGATTAAATAAAAAAATAATCTCACCAATCTACACACAATACCCCATAATGACAACGCGAAAACATGTGTCATGACTCTCTCCTTGGTGAGGATCAAAGGTGCCAGATCAGCTTGCTGACAGATAGCCAGACCCCCACACCCCCTCTGGCTCTCTAGTATGGTAAGACTGAAATCTCTTTGTTATAGATAGACTTTTGCCGCCAAAACCTTTTTCTCCAAAAGATTGGACATTGGAACATTGTTGTTGAGATCCAAATGTTTGGAATGGTCGGTGGGGATCTAAAGAATAATGTTGTCATATTGTTTATTGTTTTGTGATGTCACTAAGGATGGTATTACTAAATAACTGTATCTCGGAAAGTGTAAATATTCTATCTATCAAGTTTACATCTAAATGTTGTATAAAATATATTATTAAGTATGAGAGTATTTTGGTGAAGATAGGAATGTGATTTTAGTCTTCTAATGAGATAATAGTTTTTCATATAAACTATGCACAGTGACTAGCCATGCCACGAGTGACATCAGAGATCGTGTCATCACGATGGAATTCCCCTTTTACAAAGAGGGCATAAAAAGCATTGAAAAACAAATCAACCTTTAAACCAGGAAGCGTGGAGAGTGGTGACTGCACGTTTAAAATGGTTAGAACTTTAAATAAGACCAGCCGATGTGAAGCGCGAGGTCACGTTACAAATGGTTGAACCTCTACAGACCAGGAAGTGTGGAGCGGTGGCTACACATCTTAAAATGGTTGACACTCTACAGACCAGAAAACGTGAGACAGTAGTCCACACGTTTGAAAAGGTGAGAAACTCTGAAACTCTCAATCTCTACACAAGAAGAAGAAACTCACTAGACCGTAGACCAGTCTGCAGCTGGCATGTAAAGCAGTCTAGAACGTTCACTAAAGACACAAGTTGGGAAGGACAATCCCTCTCAGACAACCGTTGGTACATCTGAAGTATCTATTCTAACGAACACATTTACATTTACATTTACGTCATTTAGCAGACGCTCTTATCCAGAGCGACTTACAGTTAGTGAGTGCATACATTCTTTTTTATACTGGCCCCCCGTGGGAATCAAACCCACAACCCTGGCGTTGCAAACGCCATGCTCTACTGAGCTACATCCCTGCCGGCCATTCCCTCCCCTACCCTGGACGAATTGTGCGCCATTTGAAGACAAGCCGAGTCTCACCGAAGTGGGATAGGACACTCAAACCCCTTTTTGAGAAAATGAAGATTGCCCTATTTGGTAAAAGACCAAGTCCATATTATGGCAAGAACAGCTCAGATAAGCAAAGTGAAACGACAGTCCATCATTACTTTAAGACATGAAGGTCAGTCAATACGGAACATTTCAAGAACTTTGAAAGTTTCTTCAAGTGCAGTCGCAAAAACCACCAGCGCTATGATGAAACTGGCTCTCATGAGGACCGCACAGGAATGGAAGACCCAGAGTTACCTCTGCTGCAGAGGATAAGGTCATTAGAGTTACAAGCCTAAAAAATTGCAGCCCAAATAAATGCTTCACAGAGTTCAAGTCACAGACACAGCTCAACATCAACTGTTCAGACAGGACTGTGTGAATCAGGCCTTCATGGTCGAATTGCTGCAAAGAAACCATTACTAAAGGACACCAATAAGAAGAAGAGACCTGCTAGGGCCAAGAAACACGAGCAATGGACATTAGACCAGTGGAAAGTTGTAATTTGGTCTGAACCGCCGTGTCTTTGTGAGACGCGGTGTGGGTGAACGGATGATCTGTGCATGTGTAGTTCACACCGTAAAGCATGGAGGAGGATGTGTGGGAGCTTTGCTGGTGACACTGTCTGTGATTTATTTAGAATTCAAGGCACACTTAATCAGCATGGCTACCACAGCATTCTCCAGCAATACGCCATCCCAACTGGTTTGGGCTTAGTGAGACTATCATTTGTTTTTCAACAGGACAATGACCCAACACACCTCCAGGCTGTGTAAGGGCTATTTTACCAAAAAGGAGAGTGATGGAGTGCTGCATCAGATGATCTGGCCTCCACAATCCCCCGACCTCAACCCAATTGGGATGGTTTGGGATGAGTCGGACTGCAGAGTGAAGGAAAAGCAGCCAACAAGTGCTCAGCATATGTGGGAACTCCTTCAAGACTGTTGGAAAAGCATTCCAGGTGAAGCTGGTTGAGAGAATGCCAAGAGTGTGCAAAGCTGTCATCAAGGCAAAGGGTGGCTATTTGAAGAATCTCAAATATAAAATAGATTTTGATTTGTTTAACACTTTTTTGGTTACTACATGATTCCATATGTGTTATTCCATAGTTTTGATGTCTTCACTATTATCCTACAATGTAGAAAACAGTAAAAATAAAGAAAAACCTTTGAATGAGTAGGTGTGTCCAAACATTTGACTGGTACTGTAAGTATTCAAACCCCTGACTCAATACATGTTAGAATTTGGCAGCGATTACAGCTGTGAGTCTTTCTGGGTAAGTCTCTAAGAGCTTTGTATACCTGGATTTTACAATATAATATGCAATTCTTCAAGCTAGACAGGCATTTTCAAGTCTTGCCATATATTTTGAAGCCACTTTAAGTCAAAACTGTAACTAGGCCACTTAGGAACATTCAATGTCGTCTTGGTAAGCAACTCCAGTGTATACTTGGCCTTGTGTAAATTTGGTTATTGTCCTGCTGATAGGTGTATGTCTCCCAGGGTCTGTTGGAAAGAAGACTGAACCAGGTTTTCCTCTAGGATTTTGCCTGTACTTAGCTCTATTCCGTTTCTTTTATCCTAAAAAACTCCCTAGTCCTTGCCGATGATAAGCATACCCATAACATGATGCAGCCACCACTATGCTTGAAAATATGAAGAGTGGTACTCAGTGATGTGTTGTGTTGGATTTGCCCCAAACATAACACTTTGTATTCAGGACATAAAGTTAATTTCTTTGCCACATTTTTTGTAGTTTTACTTTACTGCCTATTGCAAACAGGATGCATGTTTTGGAATATTTGTATTTTGTACAGGCTTCCTTCTTTTCCCTCTGTCAATTAGGTAAATATTGTGGAGAAACTACAATGTTGATGATCCATCCTCAGTTTTCTCCTATCACAGCCATTAAACTCTGTAATTGTTTTTAAGTCACCATTGGCCTGATGGTGAAATCCCTGAGTGGTTTCCTTCCTCTCCGGCAACTGAGTTAGGAAGGACGCCTGTATCTTTGTAGTGACTTGGTGTATTGATACACCATCCAAAGTGTAATTAATAACTTCACCATGCTCAAAGGGATTTTCAAGGTCTGTTTTCTTAAACCCGTCTGCCAATAGGTGCCCTTCTTTGTGAGGCATTGGAAAACCTGGTCTTTGTAGTTTAATCTGTGATTGAAATCCAATGCTCAACTGAAGGACCTTACAGATAATTGTATATGTGGGGTACAGAGATGAAGGAGTCATTGAAATATCATGTTAAACACTTTTATTGCACACAGAGTGAGTCCATGCAACTTATTATGTGACTTGTTAAGCACATTTTTACTCCTGAACTTATTTAGGCTTGCCATAACAAAGGGGTTGAATACTTATTGACTCAAGACATTTCAGCTTTTCATTTGTAATTAATTTGTAAACATTTCTAAAAACATATTCCACATTTACATTATAGGCTATTGTGTGTCGGCCAGTGACACAAAATCTCAATTTAATCAATTCTAAATTCAGGCTGTAACACAACAAAATATGGAAAAAGTCAAGGGGTGTGAATACTTTCTGAAGGCAATGTATAGACTAGTCTAGTTGGTATAATTTGCTGAGATCTACAATCTAGTTCAGGCATCGGCAACGTATGGCATGGTTGCCAAGGCTGGCACTCGATGGTATTTGACTTGGCACGCCAAGCAATTTGATAAAATTGATAAAATAAGTGACATTGTCTTCGTTTCGAAATTGCATTTGTTTTCCATAAATGACTACCGCTTCGGAGCTGACAATGTAAGTGAGAGTATACCTTATGTGTGAAGATAATGTGTCTTCTTGTAGAGACAAGAAGAAGGGAGGAGTGTGTGATGAAGATGCACTAGGTGCATCTCTCTCCAGAATGCGCTCTCCCGCCAGTTTGTGCACATTCATTGTTTCATTGTGATAACTGTTTCCCCTTCGATTGTTAGTAATGATCAATTCCTTGTAAATTAACCGTTATTCCCCATAATTTCTGATCTACAATGTTTGGTTACAGTAATTTCAATTAATGCATTCAATATATTATTACAGTCATTTTTCGTTCTCATTCTCCAAGTGGACACGTTGTTTGCAGAGCTCACAACCTATGCTACACTTGTGAGAAACACGTTTTGGTTAATTTCATGCCATTTACGAGTTTTGTAAATTTCTTCATTGTCTTTTGTTTGGAGCGATCTATGTGAGCATGTGTCTGGTTTCTCTGTCCTGTCAATGTTGAGTAAGCATGCGCACGCCTGAACACGCATGGAAGTACCTGCACGCGAATGTATAAAAGTGCCCATTTGGGGATGCTGATAGTATTTCTGATAGTTTTAACTCACCACCACTTATGCCACTTAAAGTCGTTTTTTCTTCACCTCAACAGAAACTCTATTATTTTTATATTTGTAGTTTTTTTTATCCATTACAAATGACAATGTTTTTATGCTTCCTCAATGTATTTGGAGTAGAGAGATGAATGTGATTGAAAGAACCTGAACCAATTGCCATACGTAGCCAAATTGGATTTAGAGGATAGTTATTTTCATCAGGATATTTTCTAGCTGCAATGTTTTTATTTGTCGGCTTTAAAATTGTTTTCATAAAGTATTCAAACCCCTACTTTTCTTTCACCCATCTACACACAATACCCCATAATGACAAAGTGGAAACATGTTTTTAGAAATGTTTGCAAATTGATTGAAGATCAAATACAGACATATCTAATTTACATACAGTGGGGAAAAAAAGTATTTAGTCAGCCACCAATTGTGCATGTTCTCCCACTTAAAAAGATGAGAGAGGCCTGTAATTTTCATCATAGGTACACGTCAACTATGACAGACAAAATGAGAAAAGAAAATCCAGAAAATCACATTGTAGGATATTTAATGAATTTATTTGCAAATTATGGTGGAAAATAAGTATTTGGTCAATAACAAAAGTTTCTCAATACTTTGTTATATACCCTTTGTTGGCAATGACACAGGTCAAACGTTTTCTGTAAGTCTTCACAAGGTTTTCACACACTGTTGCTGGTATTTTGGCCCATTCCTCCATGCAGATCTCCTCTAGAGCAGTGATGTTTTGGGGCTGTCGCTGGGCAACACAGACTTTCAACTCCCTCCAAAGATTTTCTATGGGGTAGAGATCTGGAGACTGGCTAGGCCACTCCAGGACCTTGAAATGCTTCTTACAAAGCCACTCCTTCGTTGCCCGGGCGGTGTGTTTGGGATCATTGTCATGCTGAAAGACCCAGCCACGTTTCATCTTCAATGCCCTTGCTGATAGAAGGAGGTTTTCACTCAAAATCTCACGATACATGGCCCCATTCATTCTTTCCTTTACACGGATCAGTCGTCCTGGTCCCTTTGCAGAAAAACAGCCCCAAAACATGATGTTTCCACCCCCATGCTTCACAGTAGGTATGGTGTTCTTTGGATGCAACTCAGCATTCTTTGTCCTCCAAACACGACGAGTTGAGTTTTTACCAAAAAGTTATATTTTGGTTTCATCTGACCATATGACATTCTCCCAATCCTCTTCTGGATCATCCAAATGCACTCTAGCAAACTTCAGACGGGCCTGGACATGTACTGGCTTAAGCAGGGGGACACGTCTTGCACTGCAGGATTTGAGTCCCTGGCGGCGTAGTGTGTTACTGATGGTAGGCTTTGTTACTTTGGTCCCAGCTCTCTGCAGGTCATTCACTAGGTCCCCCCGTGTGGTTCTGGGATTTTTGCTCACCGTTCTTGTGATCATTTTGATCCCACGGGGTGAGATCTTGCGTGGAGCCCCAGATCGAGGGAGATTATCAGTGGTCTTGTATGTCTTCCATTTCCTAATAATTGCTCCCACAGTTGATTTCTTCAAACCAAGCTGCTTACCTATTGCAGATTCAGTCTTCCCAGCCTGGTGCAGGTCTACAATTTTGTTTCTGGTGTCCTTTGACAGCTCTTTGGTCTTGGCCATAGTGGAGTTTGGAGTGTTTTGAGGTTGTGGACAGGTGTCTTTTATACTGATAACAAGTTCAAACAGGTGCCATTAATACAGGTAACAAGTGGAGGACAGAGGAGCCTCTTAAAGAAGAAGTTACAGGTCTGTGAGAGCCAGAAATCTTGATTGTTTGTAGGTGACCAAATACTTATTTTCCACCATAATTTGCAAATAAATTCATAGAAAATCCTACAATGTGATTTTCTGGAGAAAAAAAATCTCAATTTGTCTGTCATAGTTGACGTGTACCTATGATGAAAATTACAGGCCTCTCTCATCTTTTTAAGTGGGAGAACTTGCACAATTGGTTGCTGACTAAATACTTTTTTTCCCCACTGTAAGTATTCACACCCCTTTGCTATGACACTTCAAATTGAGCTCAGGTGCATCGAATTTCCTTTGATCATCCTTGAGATGTCACTACAACTTGATTGGAGTCCACCTGTGGCCAATTCAATTGTTTGGACATTATTTATAAAGAAATACTATATAAGGTCCCACAGTTGACAATGCATGTCAGAGCAGAAACTATACTATGAAGTCCAAAGAACTGTCCGTAGATCTGCGAGATAGAATTGCGATGAGGTAAATATCTGGGGAAGGGTATAAAACTATTTCTAGAGAGTTGAACGTTTCCAAGAGCACAGTGGTCTCCATCATTGGGATATTGAAAAAATATGGAACTACCCAGACTCTGTCTAGAGCTGGCTGTCGGACCAAACTGAGCAACCGGGAAAGAAGGACCTTGGTCAGGGAGGTGACCAAGAACCCAGTGACCACTCTGACAGAACTACAGAGTTCCTTGGCTGAGATGGGAGAACCTGCCAGAAGGACAGCCATCTCTGCAGCACTCCACCAATCAGGTCTTTATGGTAGAGTGGCCAGACCGATGCCACTCCTCAGTAAAAGGCACATGACAGCCCGCTTGGAGTTTGCCAAAAGGCACCTAAAGGACTCTCAGACGATGAGAAACAAGATTCTCTGGTCTGATGAAACCAAGATTGAACACTTTGGCCTGAATGCCAAGCGTCACATCTGGAGGAAACCTGGCACCATCCCTACGGTGAAGCATGGTGGTGGCAGCATCATGCTTTGGGGATGTTATTAAGCAGCAGGGACTGGGAGACTAGTAGGATCGAGGGAAAGATGAACGGAGAAAAGTACAGAGAGATCCTTGATGAAAACCTGCTCCAGAGCGCTCAGGACCTCAGACTGGAGCGAAGGTTCACCTTCCAACAGGACAACGACTCTAAGCACACAGCCAAGACAATTCAGGAGTGGCTTTGGGACAAGTCTCTGAATATCCTTGAGTGGCCCAGCCAGAGCCTGGACTTGAACCCGTTCGAACATCTCTGGAGAGACCTGAAAATAGCTGTGCAGCGATGCTCCCCATCCAACCTGACAGAGCTTGAGAGGAACTGCAGAGAATAATGGGAGAAACTCCCCAAATACAGGTGTGCCACGCTTGTAGCATCATACCCAAGAAGACTTGAGACAGTAATCGCCGCCAAAGGTGCGTCAACAAAGTACTGAGTAAAGGGTCTGAATACTTATGTAAATGTGATATTTCTGTTTTTTATTTTTAATAATGGGGTATTGTGTGTAAAAATAAATAAACAATCATCAATTTTAGAATAAGGCTGTAACAACAAAATGTTGTAAAAATGAAGGTGTCTGAATACTTTCTGAATAAACTGTACATATTGTTGTAATGCAGCTAAAGCCCCACTTGTGGTGGAGTGTGAACATGTGAAGTTTGTTTGGAGAAAGCTGGAACAAACCGTCAGCTCATTACTGCAAGTTGTCGTGTGGAACAACCTGCTGAGGTGGAACATAGAGAGTCTCTCCACTGTACATGGGAGAAAAGTCCTGGGAAGAAAATGAGCATGACAGCAACCATGACACCTAAGAAAGAGCTCCATTTAACTTTTGCCAAACCTAGGTAACCACAAGACTACACATGTGTACTGTAGCGCAGATCCTAACACACATCTAATCATCAAGCATTAGACTAGTTGAATCAGATGTGCCAGTTATGGGCTGCTCCAAAAATGACTAGCAAAATGAGTCATAAAGCCTGTTGGTTATCAATCTCTTTGTTTTTTAGCTTTCTGTTCTTAAAGGAAAACAGATTACAAGAGCTTTACGGTTGCATCAATTATGAATGGAGTAAGGTAATAAGTGCTGAAATTGATTAAAAGAGCAGAAAACCTCTTCTTTAGCATCGAGTCATAAGCACCACGTTTGCACAGCATTGATGGCATGAGAGGCATGCCATGGGACTGGTTAACATTTTATTTTTGTTTATCAAATGTTTTTTAGATTTGTTTTTGACAGTTTGGAACCTGAAGGTTTTCACAGTAAAAAAGGGTTCAGAAAACGGAGTGGCTGCGTTGTCAATAACAGTTTGTTGTTACAGTATGTTATTTGTGGTTAAAAACAAGGTTGAAAGTAAGGCAATACGGTCCGGTACGGCACAACGGCAAAATAAATAGTGGGGGTACGCCGTACCAGTAAAACATGAGTCTATCACAATAATTAAAACAAAATGTCAAGAAAACTGTAGGCTATTACACCATTATTTATCATTACTGCATGTCAAGAGGCATGAACAATTAGCAACTTGAATTGAAAACGGGTGGTAAAGCCTACGCTCCAAAATGTGATACGATTCGACGAGAACACTGACATTTTGCCAAGGCAGAGATGAGTGGGCGACACCGAGACGCGCACGGACAGTAGTGGACACATACATTCTGTCCTAATGATAATCGTCTCTTTCCATTCACCACAGTTTGAAGGCTGGAAACATGTTGCGAGTAGATGAATGTGCACGGATAGCCTAGCAAAGGAGCCCTTTGAAGTGATTGTTTGACAATCAGATGAAAACGTCATGACTGGTTGTGTTTATGCCACAATAAAAGACACATCTTTACGACTAGGCCCACAGAGATCCTATTACGACTAGGCCCACAGAGATGCTATTGAATTAATAGGAATTCTATATGTAATTCTAGGATTAGGCCCATAAAAATGTAAGCGAGTGCACACATAGGAGGTCCCGTACTGGGAAGAAATTCAATCTACTTTCACCCCTGGTTAAAAAGCAGATTGTTTTTGCCCCAATGCATTGTGTCCTGTTTTTGCTACTGCAATATCCAACAGACAAGGAGGTTGTAGACTGCATCTTAAATTAGCCTAAAAAATAAATATATTTTTGGAATGTTCATTCAAATCGCCGAAGGTTTTTATGTTGCAGTTCAGAAATATGAGGCACAGAAGTAGGCTACATCATGTTGATCAAAATGGTTGATATGAAGGGTTCAGAAGAGGGTTAGTAAAGTGAGAAACGTGAAGGGAGGGGGATGTGTACAGAAAGTAACATGCGCAGAACAGGATTCGGTTCTTTAGCTCTGGGGAAGAAGCTTTCGGGGGCTGGGATGGGGGAGGAACATTGCAGTTACCTTCGGTCGTGCAGTCTCAGCCTTCAGAAAATTCTGCTGTAAGCCTGCTGCGTTTTAAGTATTTGACCTTAACCATCGCCCTATTCCCCAATCATGGTTGCCAAGGCATCCTGTAGGAATTGAACAATTAGTGTGACAGGGCCAACGGCGACATATGAAGGTGTGAGCTGCTCTAAGGCACTTCCTAAAAGACACCGACAGGTACACTGTGGGATACTGGTTAAAGGTAGTCCTCTAAAATTAGAAACATGGAGAAATCATTTGTTGAAACCATCCTCTCATTCATATTCCTTAAGATAATCATAGGTTGAGCTTGGTTTTCGTGCACCTCAAAGTTTGATTTTGTGAAAATTGTTTGCTGAAGGTAACATTTCCTCTCTTTTTAGAGCAGCCAATAGTTAGCCAGTAGATTTTATTAATCTGAGCAACAGTATGAGTGATGAGGGTTGATGTGATGACTATTATTAGCAGGTGCAATAGATCATAGATCAGGCTAAAAACTGATGGGGTGCAGCAGAGTTGATCGATGTGCACGGCCATATTACCAACAAGGCTCAATTTCACCAGCTTCCTTCCATAGTTTATTCTAAGACTGTTCTATGTTCTCAATGCATAATAATAGAGAGTTCAAAACAAAATAAAAACGTAAAAAAGAGACTAGGTAGATACAAAAATGTATCGCTGTTTAGAGGACGACAACCAGGAAGATCTATTTCAAATCACTGGCAAGCATATGTGAAAAATACTATAAAAAATTGCTGAAAATCAAAGGGGATCCCTTTTGTTACCCAGAGCCTTTTTCAGTGTGACTGGTGGGTTGTGGAATGGGGAAGGACGAGTAATGTTTTTCCAGTGATGGCAAAGATATCTGTAGATGATTATAAGATCTGAAGTGAAGCTGATTCTACTTCACAGCTTTAAATAAATATGTCCACCAGTGATTTGACGGGGTAATATGCAGTTCAAACAACAACAAAGTGTCAACCATTTTGGTAAACAGCTGCGGGATGGGGCTGGAGAAATGTAACCACTCTCAAATTCATAGACAGAGCTATGGATGGAAGGACTGACCATCCATGGGATCAAAATGATAGAGAACCATGTTGAACCATGTTTTGATGCTATACAGTGTTTATTTACAATTACAATGTTTAAAAACAAAGTAAAACAAGCTTATCTTGGGCTCTGATGGCTTTTGTAAGAAGTGTTGACAAGCTGAATGCACTGAGCTGTCTGTTTAAACTACCAGCACACCCATGCATACCCCAAAAGACATGCCACCAGAGGTCTCTTCACAATCCCCAAGTCCAGAACAGTCTATGGGAGGTGGACAGTACCACATAGAGCCATGACTACATGGAACTCTATTCCACATCACGTAACTGATGCAAGCAGTAGAATCAGATTTTTTAAAAACTGATAAAAATACACCTTATGGAATAGCGGGGACTGTGAAGAGACACACACACACAGGTACAGACACACGCATATGCACACACACCATAGCACACGCACTCTACACACACGTACACTGTAATATTGTTGTATGGTGGTATTATACATTTTGTATTGTAGAGACTGTTTTATATTTTGTTTTATGTGTGATGTAAGTGCCTTAATGTGTTTGGACCCCAGGAAGAGTAGCTTCTGCCTTGACAGCAGCTAATGGGGAACCCTAATAAATACAAATGCAAAAACTAACCTCATAAGGCATTTATAAGTTATATTCTTCAAGAATCAATAGGTTGTATCATTCATTTAAAAGGTTAAAAATGGATGTACCAATTGCCCCTTCAAGATTCATCAAGAATTAATCCCAATGTAAAATAAAAAACATGACATATCCTTTGTGAGTAATACAGCTCTTTTTGTTATAGATTCTGGAGGTATGATATCTAACTTTGGTATCTATGTTTTGGTAAACGTTTGTAGAAACAAGAGTTATAATGGAATTATGTTATATTATTTTTCTCGGGGGGTGGGTCTCGGATGGTTGAGGGGAAGCTCTTGGGGAACTGTGGGGGGGATCTTGGGCAGGTGGCTGATAGGTCGATGTGCCCTTGAGCAGGGCTTTGACCCTGGTTGCTTCTGTGGGTCGCTCTCGATGGGAGTCTGTTAGGTGACGGAATGTGATGTAGATGTTGAGTTGCTTCACTGCAAGTAGATTGTATGATTTAAAAAAAATTATTTAAAAAAATAATAATAATAAAGAAGAAACTAACAACAAAAAAATTGTTATAACAGAGTGGTAATGGTAATAAAGGGTATTACATCTCAATGAGTAAATGTTAGATATTCATTGGCTCTGCTTGGACACAGCCCAGTGTCCTCGATGTACAGGTTGGATTCACCATGGGGTGGGTCATTGCGGCATTTATTCTGGTCTTGCCAGTGAGGCTGTTTCCCTTCCCCTGTGCCACTTTGAGTGAGCGCCTGCTCGCTCTGATATCATGCTGAGCCATCTGCCTGCTTGGCACGGCATAGTGAAGCATGGAAAGTATCATTGCTCGTGCCAGTGCTACTGTTTTGAGTGTGTTTGAGTTTCGTGCATCCTGAGGTGGTGGGCAGTGGGAGAGAGAGGGGTGTATAATTGCAGACACAGCGGAGGGAGTGGGCCTTTGGCAGATGTGGCTAAGGATGAGGAATACACCCACAGGCATGCTGGGAGATTACCAACAGTACCAACAGTAATGACCCACGCTGATGTCATTTCCACCTTTGCCTCAATCCCACAGAACTTCGCTTCTCACTATGCTGCAGTACAGCTCCCAGTGTGGGATTCTTTATCTCAAAGGCATTTATCCCTACCATCATATCTAAGCCAATATGACACCAATATTGATGAACATTTGCAAATCAACTTTATTGGAGGTACACAACACACTCCCTGCCTCTCGTCATGAGCTGTCCGTTCGTTACCAAGAACCACATACCGGATTTATAACAGGGTCGTTAGCATTAGGACAGAAATGTCAATTTCTTGCCCAGAACTAGCTCAATATCTAGGCGTCGGATAAGAACGAGACTACAGTGTTCATAACGTGGCCATTAGATTGGCACCTTTCGGACTGAATCAGTTTGTAGGGGCAACCATTTTGCTTAAATTTAAAATGTATTGCTCTCACGTGCTCATTTCTGTCCATTAATAACCAACGATGTGCTACCTTTTTATAGCATTTATGACAATGCTAACATCTTTTTTAGGAAAAATGCCAAGGGGGTGAATACTTTCGCCATCCATCATTCCTTCAATTCTGACCAGTTTCCCAGTCCCTGCCGGTGAAAAACATCCCCACAGCATGATGCTGCCAACACCATGCTTCACTGTGGGGATGGTGTTCTCGGGGTGATGAGAGGTGTTGGGTTTGCACCAGACATAGAGTTTCCCTTGATGGCCAAAAAGCTCAAATTTAGTCTAATCTGACCAGAGTACCTTCTTCCATATGTTTCGGGAGTCTCCCACATGCCTTTTGGCGAACACCAAACGTGTTTGCTTATTTTTTTCTTTAAGCAATGGCTTTTTTCTGGCCACTCTTCCGTAAAGCCCAGCTCTGTGGAGTGTACGGCTTAAAGTGGTCCTATGGACAGATACTCCAATCTCCGCTGTGGAGCTTTGCAGCTCCTTCAGGGTTATCTTTGGTCTCTTTGTTGCCTCTCTGATTAATGCCCTCCTTGCCTGGTCCGTGAGTTTTGGAGGGCGGCCCTCTCTTGGCAGTTTTTGTTGTGGTGCCATATTCTTTCCATTTATTAATAATGGATTTAATGGAGCTCCGTGGGATGTTCAACGTTTCGGATATATTTTTATAACCCAACCCTGATCTGTACTTCTCCACAACTTTGTCCCTGACCTGTTTGGAGAGCTCCTTGGTCTTCATGGTGCCACTTGCTTGGTGGTGCCCCTTGCTTAGTGGTGTTGCAGACTCTGGGGCCTTTCAGAACAGGTGTATATATACTGAGATCATGTGACAGATCAAGTGACACTTAGATTGCACACAGGTGGACTTTATTTAACTAATTATGTGACTTCTGAAGGTAATTGGTTGCACCAGATCTTATTTAGGGGCTTTATAGCAAAGGGGGTGAATACATATGCATGCAGCACTTTTCCGTTATTTATTTTTTAGAATTTTTTGAAACAAGTTTTTTTTATTTCACTTCACCAATTTGACTTCACCTTGGCCAAGGGGGATGAATACTTTTGCAAGGCACTGTAACTTTAGTCAATGTAAGACTGTAATGTTAACTAACGTGTATCCAGTTCATGCACCACAATATATCATACTTTTTTACACAAAACATAGCTAGTTAACATTATTTACGTTAAGTGTAAAACCACCAAACTTTGGGAAACTGCCACAGACCAAGCTACGGTAAGATGAGGTAGCCTGATTTCAGACAGGAAAAACACTGCAGTTAGCTACACTACATTTCCTTGACTAAGAACAACCAAGACCACAACACAAACCATAGCCGAGAAAACGAATTGCTTTGTTAAGAAACGGAAAGCTAGTTATGAACCACATTTATAGTCAATGGTGCAAGTGTGCAAATGCATGCTAGCATCAGACAACTTACCAGACTCGACTGACAGCATCGCTGTTTCAAACATGTAGAAAACATTCCAGTTCCGGCATACGATCCCTCTCCTGCCTTCTTGTCATTATTATAATCCAACTTTGTGCTGACTGAATAACACAGTGTCAAGTTAATTTTCTGTGTGTTCCTAGAAAACCTGAAGTCGCCACCCACAAGTGGTAAGGGGGTGCTGCACACGGTGCACCCGGGTAAAACAACATCAGAATCATTGAGGGGGTTCGATTAATCGCTGAAAGTTTAGCCTAGTCGGCTCAAAACAAAAGTGATGTAATTAAGCACGTAGAAATGATTAGGATTCTGTGTTTTCACATGCACAAGTGATTGCTTTTGATTAAAACGCTTTTTCTTCCTTCCCTCCGCGTTTCGCCAGATGACATAGCCATAGCCTGGTGTACCCCAGGCCAGATAAATCGAACCCCCTCTCTGCTTGCTTAAATTGTGTGCCATGCTGTGCACAGTCAAAAGAAAATGACATGTTTGCTAACTAGGTTAGCTATGTGATTATATGAGTCTGTTTTCAACAAATCAACTGCTTTAGACTATTGTATTTTAACCAAGCAAAATAAATAAACGGTCAATCAGTACAGAGTGAATGGGAAAAAAAACATTTTGGAACTAACGCTCCAGACTGTCTATTTAAATGATGTGTCGAAATAATTGTTTTAAGAACAGGGTTCATTGTGTTACCGCCTGTGGATTTGAAGATAACTAAATCAGAAGTCCTCTGTAGCTCAGCTGATAGAGCACGGTGCTTGTAACGCCAAGGTAGTGTGTTCGATCCCCGGGACCACCCATACACCCAAAAAAATTATACACGCATGGCTGTAAGTCGCTTTGGATAAAAGCGTCTGCTAAATGGCATATTATTTATTTATTAATAAAGATCCTTCAAAGTCAACCCTGATGGATCTTATTTTAACGAATACACCAGATAAATATGTTTCTACTGGTGTCTTCACCCAAGATATTAGTGACCATTGCCCAGTTGTTTGTGTTAGAGATGTGAGAATACAAAAAGCTCAAGCCTTGTGTCATCACAAAGAGGAACTTCAGTGAACAGGCTTTATTTTACATGATCTTTGTTTTAGTGACCTTGGTTGTATTTCAGCTATCCCTGAACCTGATTTAGCTTTCAGCCTTTTTGCAGATGTCTTGAATATTATTGTGGATAATCATGCTCCATTCCAAAAATTAAGGGTTAAAGGTAGATCAAATGCCTGGTACACTCCGGAATTATCAGAAGTCATTCAGAAAAGAGATGATGCTTGGGTCAAGGCCAGGAACACAGGCTTAAACCCGAACTGGCAAGCTTTTAAGTAACTGAGGAATCATTGTGTAAGACAACTCAGAAAGGCTAAATCTGAATGTAATGGGAACCCGGGTAAATGCTGGAAAACTGTCAAATCCCTGAAGGGTTCTACTTCCTCCTCTTTGCCACAACAAATTAATTCAGACAAAAGCCTCAATACGGGAAACAAATGCCATCATTGATGCATTTAATCACCATTTTATTTCAGCGGGTATCTCTTTGAAATAATTTCTAAGCCTATTCACAATGATATTCGGCAGGATGCTGATACGGGAAACTAGCTGAATGATCAGAGAAATTATAGTAAAAGCTTTTCTTTTAGGCTATTTATAGAAAAATAAGTCCTGGATGCTTGCTAGCAATAGACAACAAGACATCCACAGGGGCTGACTAATTGGGTCCCGGGCTGCTTAAATGTGTAGCACCCATCATCGTTGTCTCATTAACACACCTTTATAATTTAACATTGTTATCAGGAAATAGTCCAAAAGTATGGAAATCAGCTCTTGTGCTGCCACTCCATAAGGGCGGGGATAGTAGTCATCTTAATAATTATCGCCCCATTTCAAGGCTTCCTTGTCTAGCTAAGATTCTTGAATCCTTGGTAAATGTACAACTTTCCTCGGCATAGCACTATTACAGCAACCCCTTTAGTTGTTAATGATCTTGCTTTAGACATTGAAATGATATGTGCTGCTTTGTTTGTGGACCTGTCAAAAGCTTTTGATACTGTTGATCAAGCTATTTTATTGAATAAGTTCTCCTTGATAGGCCTGAGCTCTGACACCTGTTCATGGTTTCATGATTATCTTAGTGACAGAACTCAGGCCATCGTGATTGTTGGGGTTAAGTCCGAATTTCTTGAAGTACATAAAGGTGTTCTTTTATATACTATTTATATAAATGCTATTGGTCAATCTGTTAAAAATTGTAAATGTAATCTATACTGAACAAAAATATATAAATGTAACATGCAACAATTTCAAAGATTTTACAGTTCATAAGGAAATCAGTCAATTTAAATAAATAAATTAGGTCCTAATCTATGTATTTCACATGACTGGGCAGGAGTGCAGCCATGGGTGGGCCTTAGAGGGCATAGGCCAACCCACTTGGCAGCCAGGCCCAGCCAATCAGAATGAGATTTCCCCACAAAAGGGCTTTATTACAGACATAAATACTCCTCAGCACCCCTCCCCCTCAGACGATCCCGCAGGTGAAGATGCCAGATGTGGAGGTCCTGGGCTGGCGTGGTTACACGTGGTCTGTGTTGTGAGGCCGGTTGGATGTACTACCACATTCTCTAAAACGACGTTGGAGGCAGTTTATGGTAGAGAAATGAACATTCAATTCTCTGGCAACAGCTCTGGTGGACATTCCTGCAGTCTGCATGCCAATTGCACGCTCCCTCAAAACTTGAGACATCTCTGGCATTGTGTTGAGGTCTTTTATTGTCCCCAGCACAAGTTGCACCTGTGTAATGATCATGCTGTTTAATCAGCTTCTTGATATGCCACACCTGTCAGGTGGATGGATAATCTTGGCAAAGAATGCTCACTAACAGGGATGTAAACAAATTTGTGCACAACATATGAGAGAAATAGGCTTTTTGTGGAACATTTCTGGGATTTGTTATTTCAGCTCATGAAACATGGGACCAACACTTTACATGTTGTGTTTATATTTTTGTTCAGTGTATATGCGGATGATACTATTATGTACGCAATTGCCCCGACTGCTGACCTGGCTGTGACAAGGCTACAGTCAGATTTTGCAGTTGTGCAGGAAGCCCTTACTGATGTAAAAGTCGTACTTAATATGGCCAAAACGAAATACACGTTGTTTTCAACTTCTCGTAAGATTGTCTCAGATGGATTACAGTACATATTTTTTCATCGGATGGTTCTATAATTGAACGAGTCCCTGCAAACAAATACCTTGGTATTTGGATTGGCAATGATTTATCGTTTAAAAAACATACAACTGAGCTTGTTAAGAAGCTAAGATTTAAAGTGGGCTTGTCTCTCTCTAATCAGCAGGAAGCAGATTGCACAGTCAAACTTTCTACCTGTTCTTGATTATGGTGATACTATTTATCAAAGTAGAGCTGCTACTACTCTTAAACCTTAGGATGCCGTTTTTCATAGCGCACTTTGTTTTCTCACAGGAGACAGTTTTATTACTCATCTGGAAAAGAGACCTTGGTCTCAGCATTGACTCCCTGTCAAAATTAAGGTTAAATAAAAATTGAGGGTTCACCTCCTGGAGGATACATTTTGACCATTATTTTGTTTATAGTTTTGACAGCCCCCTCC
The DNA here is from genome assembly GCF_964263955.1 of Coregonus lavaretus. NCBI lineage: Eukaryota > Metazoa > Chordata > Actinopteri > Salmoniformes > Salmonidae > Coregonus > Coregonus lavaretus. The sequence goes on from NC_140026.1 coordinate 30,284,925, forward strand.
CTCCCTCCCGACACACACAAACACACACACTTATTTCCATATATTAGGTGGCTCTTAACAGAGCCTTTGGCTTCGTGGAGTGGCAGGCAAGTGGCAGTCAGTGTGGTCACAGAGTTTCTAAACCCAGAGGGGCAACATCGGGAGACTTCCGGGAACGCTTGCGAAAACAGACCAAGCAGACCAGGCCGGGGTTTGGGGGTTGAGAAGTCAATGATTCTTCCTTAGTTGTTCATTTTCTTGAAATCTAAAGACAAAACTTCGATTCAAGCTAATGTCTTAAGTAGTTGAACATGTTATTACTCCAACCTCGTGAAAGTGACAAACTGTCACCTTTTCATTTTTGTCAAAAACAACTTTATATCGAAAGAGTGCCTTTGATTTGATGGCCTGCACCGTTAGACCCGATGACGTGTTTCTGCGCATGAGCTTAGCTAGCCAACGTTGCCATGACATCGCCTACAAGTGTGATTGAGGATTTCTATTGGAGTAGCAGTTTCTGCCTGTCTTCATACTGTACTGTCTTTGGTATGGTGGTGTGTACTACTACGTGCATCTTGCTAAAATGGAGGAGAGACCAGACTCTCAAGGAAGAGGTGGTTGCCCTCATCCGTGAGATGCACGACATCCCTACGGTACTGCCCAGGAACACAGTGCTTTATGGCAGAGTGGCGGATTGTGGGCATGCACCTGTCACGGAGAAATGCAAGCTGGCCCATGTGGAACCGACTTATGCCAATTCAAATGCACGCAATACACATGGTATGTCATACACTATCAATACTTCAAATGTATGTTCTGTTCCAAATCTGTGAGTACTCCCAACTGTTCATATTTATACTGCCAATTATAAATGTTGTGTGCTGTTTTACTGGAGTTGGACAACTGTGTACAGCATTACTTAGGGCATTTGTAGCTGAAGTCTTTAATTCAAGGATTTAGAGCACCTATCCAATTTTGATCACATGAAATGTAGTACTAGGCCTTTCTTCAATAAACTTTAAGGTACATTTTCATGTAAATAGATAATGGGTACATGTTGATTATTTGTGTATTTTTTAGGAGCTTGCTCTATTGTCTTAAGAGAGATCAGGGAAAATGTGTCCAGTTTACATATTGGCTTAAATGTGACCCGTTTCAAGAAGCTAGGCATATTTTGCACGTCACTAGTTCACAGGAGAGGCATTTTAAAGTTTTTTATTTGTATTTATTATTATCAAAATGCGTTTTTTGGCAGAAATACCCCCTGGAACATGTGAACTTTCATGTGCCTTAATAACAAACTTGTATGCCATCTGTAAATACGAACAAAATTGTTAAATTAAGAGCCTAGTTGGCTTAGCCACAGAAAATGTTTTGAAATCAGTGGAATTAGAGTATGATAGCTAAGGAGATGGAGAAAACACCTGTCTCCGGATTACATCTTCAAACTAAGGGCAACCATGGCATCCATGACAGGGAGAAGCGTCCAACCATGATGTATACAGGTAAGACAGTTTAGCTAGCTACATTTTCAGATATTACACGTTTCTAATTTTGACAGAAAGTTGTTTTCATTTCAAGTTAAATTGTACTGTTAGATAGCTAGCTAATGTTAGCTGGCTGGCTCGCTAGCTAACGTTACGTGTATGATCTTATTATTCGTATCTCAGAGCCATTTGCTTGGCTAGTTATAGCCTAATGTTAGCTAGCTAACATTGAACCTGGTTGGTTAGCTACCTGCAGATTCATGCAGGGTAGTAACGTCATGAGTTGGGATTATGGTTCATTGTTTAGCTAGCTACATGTCTTAACAAAATACTCCACTATGCAAGTAACCATTTCAATAGAATGTTCATGATGTCAATGTGACAACTGTTGATAGACGTAGTTGGTAAAAGCGCAGAATAACTGATGAATTTACGAACGCTCAACACCCATTGAATATGGCCGGTGTCAGTAAATGTTGGCAAAAAAGCGTAATTAAATTGTTGCCAGCAGCACAGTTGCAGTCACCAATGCTCTGGATAACATAAAAACAGCCTAACCAGCTCTGCTAGGTCGAATAAAATGGTCAGAGTGAGCTGTTCTCTGTTCTCTGGAGGTAACTAGCTAGCTAGCCAATGTCAGCTTGGGTGCTTGACTGCTGTTGTTAGGACAGAACGCTTGGATCAACACTACTCCTGGGCCAGAGCATTCAGTGGCTAACTGCAAGCATTGCAAAGCAACTACTAGCCTGCTATTCAGTGGAGTGGGTGTATGGTCCCAATTATCGGTTTAAGGGTCTCTTTTCCAAGCTTAAAATGATACAATTCAACATTGGCCATGTTGTCAATCCAGCATGATTTCTGCAGCGCTCAAAACAACTGTTAACTCGGAACTGGGAAATCTGACATCAGTGAGTTAAAAGACAACTGGGAACTCTGCTAAAATGACTAAAAAAAAAATCAGGAAACGAGCTCTGACTGGGAAAATACATTTTGAACGGTCATCCAACTCGGAATTGTAAGTCTGGAACTCGGGCCTCTTTCTAGAGCTACGACCTGAAGATCACTGACGTCATCATGATTCAACCTTGTTTTTTTCAGAGTTCCAAGTTGTCTTGAAAGCACCATAAATCCAGAGAATGCCAGACTTTGGAAGCTTGGAAAATTCCAGAAAATGATGTAATGGCTTTAGAAGCTTCTGATTGGGTAATTGACATCATTTGAGTCAATTGGAGGTGTACCTGTGGGTGTATTTCAAGGCCTACCTTCAAACTAAGTGCCTCTTTGCTTGACATCATTGGAAAATCAAAAGAAATCAGCCAAGAAGGCAGAAAAAGAATTGTAGACTTCCACAAGTCTGGTTCATCCTTGGGAGCAATTTCCAAAAACCTGAAGGTACCACGTTCATCTGTACAAACAATAGTATGCAAGTATAAACACCATGGGACCATGCAGCCGTCATACCGCTCAGGAAGGAGACAGGTTCTGTCTCCTAGAGATTAACGTACTTTGGTGCGAAAAGTGCAAATCAATCCCAGAACAACAGCAAAGGACCTTGTGAAGTTGCTGGAGGAAACAGGTACAAAACGGGTCCTATAGTGACATAACCTGAAAAACCGCCATAAAAAAGCCAGACTACGGTTTGCAACTGCACATGGGGACAAAGATCGTACTTTTTGGAGAAATGTCCTCTGGTTTGATGAAACAAAAATAGAACTGTTTGGCCATAATGACCATCGTTATGTTTGGAGGAAAAAGGGGGTCGCTTGCAAGCCGAAGAACACCATCCCAACTGTGAAGCACGGAGGTGGCAACATCATGCTGTGGGGGTGCTTTGCTGCAGGAGGGACTGGTGCACTTCACAAAATCATGAGGAAGTTATGTGGATACATTGAAGCAACATCTCAAGACATCAGTCAGGAAGTTAAAGCTTGGTCGCAAATGGGTCTTCCAAATGGACAATGACCCCAAGCATACTTCCAAAGTTGTGGCAAAATGGCTTAAGGACAACAAAGTCAAGGTATTGGAGTGGCCATCACAAAGCCCTGACCTCAATCCTATAGAAAATGTGTGGGCAGAACTGAAAAAGCGTGTGCGAGCAAGGAGGCCTACAAACCTGACTCAGTTACAACAGCTCTGTCAGGAGGAATGGGCCAAAATTCACCCAACTTATTGTGGGAAGCTTGTGGAAGGCTACCCGAAATGTTTGACCTAAGTTAAAAAATTTAAAGGCAATGCTACCAAATACTAATTGAGTGTATGTAAACTTCTGACCCACTGGGAATGTGATGAAAGAAATAAAAGCTGGAATAAATCATTCTCTCTACTATTATTCTGACATTTCACATTCTTAAAATAAAGTGGTGATCCTAACTGACCTAAGACAGGGAATTTTTACTAGGATTAAATGTCAGGAATTGTGAAAAACTGAGTTTAAATGTATTTGGCTACGGTGTATGTAAACTTCCGACTTCAACTGTATGTATACTGTAGCTAAGAAAGTAATACTAAGTGTTTTTTTGTAGTAAGCTGTTAGTAGCCCATGTGCCTAACCCAATAATTTGGTATATTTTCCCCTCTTAATTTTGCCTACTGGTCTGACTTGGTGGTGCACATGTGGCCTATAACCTGTTTTAGAGAAATGTAATCATCGAATATTGTAAGAGCTTTCATTGTCTGCTTATATGCCCCCTTTATTTATCCTAAGGTTCTGACTTGGTGTACAGGGAGAACACTGTAAGAACGGCCCATGTTCTGAATTCTGTCGCTGTACATTTCAAAGGTGCTGAACAAATAGTTATATTGACTACGTCCGTCCTAGCTCACTCATTAATGTCTTAATCGAAATTACGGATTGCCTCTTATCCGCTGGTCGTCCCCTTATGCCATAGTTTGTACATCTCAATTGTCAGTAGAAACCACATTTGTTTAAGCAAATCAGCCATATCAGCTGTGTTTTTTAAAAAGGCATTAAATGAGGCTGAATGAACTGTTTCACTGCCAGACTAGGCTCCCCTGATAGCCAGGTGTAGCAGTGGTAAGGTGTTGGGACTGCTGTTGGGATGCTACTGTTGGGACAGCTTTATGTAGGCGCTAACAGTTTGTGGGCACCGTTTGTCACTGTTATAGTGAAATTAATGTATTGTTTAATTTTTGTTTTGTTTGCCCCACCAAGATTTACATGCTAAAATCGCCACTGGATCTGTGTAGTAATATTATTTGTATCTCAGAAAGCCATTTGCATTGCTAGTTATAGCCTAATGTTAGCTAGTTAGCTCACATTGAACCTAGTTGGTTAGCTTTAGCTACCTGCAGATTCATGCATGGTGCATGGTAGTATGAGTTGGGATTATGGTTTGTTGTTTAGCTAGCTAACTAGCTACATGTCTAAACAAAAGACTCCACTATGCAAGTAACCATTTCGCTGTACCGTTTACACCTCCTGTATCCTGTGCATGTGACAAATAAACGTAGATTTTATTTGATATAGTGTGTTTACCAGAGCCGGTTATGTGAAGAACAACATGACCTGCACCAAAGTCAGATTAGGATACAGGCCAAGGACTAGATAACGTCTATTTTTACTACTACTTTCACCACTTTTAGTCTTGAAATCTTTGGTTGTTTACTACACTATCATATTCACTCTGTTTAGCACATGGCTTCACATGTGAATCCTTAAAGCGATGGGTGGGGCTAAGGGTTAAGAGGGTGTACTCCTGAGTGGCGCAGTGGTCTAAGGCACTGCATCGCAGTGCTAACTGTGCCACTAGAGATCCTGGTTTGAATCCAGGCTCTGTCGCAGCCGGCCGAGACCGGGAGACTCATGGGCGGCGCACAATTGGCCCAGGGTAGGGGAGGGAATGGCCGGCAGGGATGTAGCTCAGTTGATAGAGCATGGCGTTTGCAACGCCAGGGTTGTGGGTTCGATTCCCACGGGGGGCCAGTATAAAAATATATATATATATATGTATTCACTAACTGTAAGTCGCTCTGGATAAGAGCGTCTGCTAAATGACTAAAATGTAAATGTGTAGATGAAGAAGAGCTCTCCAGCAGGTGTACCAAAACAATAACCGGCCATTTTCTCAAAAGTGGTCTCTACTTTTATCCAATGTGAAAAACACCACTTTGCTACATAGGACCGAATCCAGGTGGTGGATCACAAATGGGTTTCTGGTATTTCGCTTACCTCTGGCAAATCTGTTGCCATTTTTTATTATTGTTTACTTTTACTTAACTTATATTGCTGTGTTATGCTGTATTATAATGTCGTATAATAAATTTTGCATAATCACCTTCCGGTGTAAAAATCATAGAAATTAAACACAAAAAACTATATTTTAAGTGAAAAGTAGGCACTGGTCTGAAGCCAGGAAAAAAAACCTTGTGCACCACAATGCCTATTACACCCATACTCTACCAAGTTTTTCTAGCACACAGCTTTGACCTCCTACACTAGCTACACTACATGACCAAAAGTATGTGGACACCCGCTGAACATCTCATGCCTCTCCTGTGAAGTAGTGACGTGCGACATACGCCTTGCTTCCTGAAACGGGTCATACATGTTATTATTCTCTTGTATGTAAAAAGGGGAGCCTAAATCGTTTTGTACACTTGTTTGCTTTGATACATGCTTCATAATAAAACATATTTCAAACAAAAATGATATGATCACTCTGCAATTGCTTGTGTTACAAATACAAAAATGACCAAAGCCAAACTCTGTTATATTTTTTAAAGACATTTTAATGAGCATGCGTTCTTACATGATCTGTACCATAATATTGACAGAGTAAGTCTGATTCCCGATGTTGACACTGCCTGGGACAATTTCGATATGAAATATATGTCCATTTGTGATAAGCATGCCCCCGTGGGAATCGAACCCACAACCCTGGCGTTGCAAACGCCATGCTCTATCAACTGAGCTACATCCCTGCCGGCCATTCCCTCCCCTACCCTGGACGACTCTGAGCCAATTGCGCGCCGCACCATGGGTCACCCAGTCGCGCCAGTTACGACAGAGCCTTGATTCGAACCAGGATCTCTAGTGGCACAGCTAGCACTGCAATGCAGTGCCTTAGACCACTGCGCCACTCGGGAGACAAACCTACCAAGTTCTGGAAGCTAATCATATCAGTGTCCGGTTCTAATGTATCCTCTGGCCTTCCTGATCATTTAATGATGGATTCTAATGAAGTGAAGGATAAAGCTGATATTGTAGAGGTTTTTAACAAGCACTTCGTATCTGCTGGTTCAGTTTTTGATAGTGGTGGGGCCCAGGCCTCTAATGTAACCTCTGTTACAGTAAACTATGATATAGGCCCTCATGTGAACCATTTTAACTTTGAGCCTGTTTCTTATGCTGAGGTCAATAAAGCACTAAAGGCAATAGACACTAAAAAGTCTGCAGGTCCAGACAAACTGGATCCCTACCTCTTAAAGATTGCAGCTGGTATTATAACTGAATCTGTGGCTCACATTTTCAACTTGAGTCTCTTGACCAATTCCATACCCAGCAGTTGGAAATCAGTTTATGTCCTCCCACTGCTAAAGGGTGGAGATCCCTTAGATGCTAATAACTATCGTCCTATCTCCAAACTCCCTATCCTGGCCAAAGTCTATGAATCCCTAGTGAACTCCCAGAACGTCTTAATTGAAAAGAACATACTAAGCGGGGTTCAGTCTAGCTTTAGTCGGGGTACAGCACCACAACTACAGCTACAGTGTCTTCGGAAAGTACTCAGACCCCTTGACTTTTTCCACATTTTGATATGTTACAGCCTTATTCTAAAATGGATCAAATCAAATAAATTCCTCAGCAATCTACACACAATACCCCATAATGACAAACCGAAAACAGATTTTTAGAAATCTTTGCAAATTCATTAATTATAAAAAACAGAAATATGCTGCAGGCCTCCCGTTATGGTCTCAAACTGGTCTTGAATGTATAAAAAAATGAATTCATGACCTTTACTAGAGCTTGCACTCAGCCAGAGAAGGTTAGCATTGTCACAAATCTGGTGGCTTCTCCATTGGAAAAGTGTAATCCTACAAATACCTAGGTATATGGTTGGATGATAAGTTGTCCTTTAAAATTAATATGGATAATCTTCTGAGGAAGCTTAATTATTTATATATTTTTTCTCGTAATAAAGACTTGCTTCCTGCTTATGGCTAGAAAGAAGATTGTTCAGGCCACTTTTCTCTCTGTAATTGATTATGATGTCTTGTTGTATATGCATGCAGCCTCCTCTGTCTTACAGAGACTGGACTCTGTTTATCATGCATCCTTGCGCTTTATAACAAATGCCAAGTCACTCACCCACCATTGCACCTTGTACCAAATGGTGTGTTGGACCTCAGTTTATATGCGCAGAAAGCTACATTTGTATGTGTTCATCTACAAAGCCTTTTGGGTAAACTCCCTCTTTACCTGTGTAGTCTGGTCTCCTTCACAACCAGCAGTTACCATAACCAGTCTGCTAGGTGGTTGCTACTTAAAGTCCCCAGGACATTTACAGTATTAGGCAAGACTGCCTTCTTGTCTTGTGCACCAGAGGCATGGAATAGTCTACAATCCATGCTTCATCTAGATATGTTAGTGCCACTGAATGAATTAAAACATTTGATGGGAGACTCTGTTACAGAGGAGTGTAAATACTTTTTTGAGGCTGGATCATGTTGTTGAATTGTATTGTATTATTGTATGTTTTAATTCTGTAATGCATTGATTGTTGCTGCCTTCTTGGCCAGGTCTCCCTTGAAAAAGAGACTCATTGGGCTTTTCCTGGTTAAATAAAGGTCAAATGAATTTGAGAGTGGTTACATTTCTCCACCCCCAATTCCTCAGCATTTTACCAAAACAGTGCTGGGGTGATGGCTTTGTTGTTGTTTGAACTGCATATTACCTCTTTAATAACCAATGGGTATATATCAAGATTAGGACCATTGAACAGATTCCCAGGTGGCAGATTGCATATGTGTCTTACATGAAAAAACATGTTTACATTACCAAGTACATTAATGGGGTAAACCTACTCTAAGAGTATGTATTATTACGCTGTTTGAGAGGTTTGCATCCTAGTCAACCCATCCAATGTGAGTACATCTGTTGTTGAAATACAGTAGCTCAATACATTTACAGTACTCTAGCAGATGTCGAGCTGCGTAATGTATGCTGAACAGCCTTGTTAGTGCATAGGTCCAATTAGATTTTTAAATGTTCGTCTTTTTCAGCTGCAGACCAAAGCTAACATTTTCCTTAAATCATAGTTTTTTGTATGAATTTCCAGGGGGGTTTTCTGGAACGTGTGATAATAGCACAAGTCCTGCCACCAAACATTATTACTGTGCTTGTTGAAACTAAATGTTAAATTATAACTATTTGAAATGGCATAGAACAGCATGCATAACTATTTGAAATTGCATAAAACAACATGGCTGTCAATGGCATCCTAAAGTGGTTGGTTTTCAAAATGGTACAGCTCTTTAATAGTTTAAGCTACAGACACTAGCCCAAAAGGTCTTAAAATTACATAAATAGTTTATTAACTATACAATTATTTAAATGTATATACATTTGTATTACATTTATACATTTACCACAGTCATAAGTAAGAATGTGCTCCAATTGACTCCATTTGAAAGACATAACTTTAGCCATGGAGAACTGCAAAAGTGTTGCTACTGCTCTCAACAACATTACTGCCCTGAATTTAGCAGGCCCTATTGACAAAGATCAGTGGGAAAAAGTTGTGATGGACTACTTTCTGCACACGGCCCGTGTGAACCAGAGTGACTTGACACAAACGGCCAAACAAGCTGCAGCTACAAACAAAACAGAAACGACACAGGACGTCTTCCTTAGTTGTGGTTCCAGTCTGCCATGACGCGTTCATCCATGTACACGGGTAAGAGTCTAGCTACATTTTCAGATATTATACATTTATCATTTTGTCAGTAAGTCGTTTTCATTGCAAGTTAAATCGTAATCTTAGCTAGCAAACATTATCTTGCTGGCTCGCTAGCTAACGTTACGTGTATGATCTGTGTAGTAATATTATTTGTATCTCAGAAAGCCATTTGCATTGCTAGTTATAGCCTAATGTTAGCTAGCTAGCTAACATTGAACCTAGTTGGTTAGCTTTAGCTGCCTGCAGATTCATACTACAGCATTTATTGCATGCTGGCTAGCTATGACAATCCGATTGTACTGTATGGGTTGGGATTATAGTTCATTTATTTAGCTAGCTACTTGTCTAAACAAAAGACTTCACTTCGCCAGATGATTACATGACCCATCAAGTTAGCCAGGTGTGTCTGGGAGTGATTACGGCCATCTATTGTATTTCATGAACATGTGTCCCTCATCAAATCAAATTTTATTGGTCACATACACATATTTAGCAGATGTTATTGCGGGTGTAGCGAAATGCTTGTCTAGACAATACTGTACCGTTTACACCTTCTGTATCCTGTACTGGTGACAAATCAACTTTGATTTTATTTGATATAGTGTGTGTTTCCCAGAGACGGTAATGTGAAGCACAACATGACAGATTAGGATATCGGTCAAGGACTAGATAAAGTATATTTTACCTGGAGTTTTTCCTAATTGTAGACTACTACTTTCACCACTTTCAGTCTTGAAATCTTTGGTTGTTTACTACACTACCTTACTCACTCTGTTTAGCACATGGCCTCAAATGTGAATCCTTAAAGAGATAGGTGTGGCTTAAGAGGGTGTGAACGACACTGAATAGGTGTAGACAAAGAAGAGCTATCCAGTAGGTGTACCAAAACATTCAAGTGCCATTTTCTCAAAAGTGGGGTTAAAGTTTATAAACTTTCAAAGCAGAATTACTTCCCCATTGTTCCTCAACTGCAGTGTATGATATACAATTTTCTGAGTCTCTACTTTTATCCAATGTAAAAAACACAATTTCAGATTTTGCAACGTAAGACCGAATCGAGGTGGTCGGTCACAATTATAATGACAATTCCACAAATAATCACAGATGGCAAAGATAGCAGTTTAACTATTATAATTTATTCAATGTTAAGGCAAAATACAAACAACTTATTTTCCAGAGGGAAGCAAAAAAATCAGAAAAACCATTTAAGCCAATCTGGGAGAAACTTAACAATTCTTCCCAAATCTCTTTTAACAAGACAATCGAGCAAGCTCCTGGAAAATAGGATATCAGGAACATTAAACCATTAACTATTTCTATACAATTTAAGTCAAAGTTGACCAAGGACTACCCTAGTATTAAGGTTACTTGGATATAAAATGTACTTTCAAACGAGTGTAGATGTAATTCATAACACAAACAGGAGACAGTCACAGAAACACAAAACATAATATACATACCACAAATGTAACAGTAGTAACTTAAAATCCTCAAATACAATTTTTAAATTGTATTACAAACTTATGTTGAGAAAAATGGGGGACGCCATCAAGAATAGTAAAAACTACCTATATTAAATAACACTGCTGGGAACACTGCTGTCACCTGAAAAATAGAAGACAATCATTAAAAGAAGTAGTTCACTATTTTACAACTTGATGTTAATGGTTCCTCACCCTGAAAGTGGTCTCTGGGCCAGGATAAAGTGTAATCCATGATTCAGTTTTCTTTAAACGGCCACCAGCTAACTTTAGCCACCACAACCTAACAATCAATGGACGTGATGGAGGCATGTGAGCATGTTTTTTAAATTGCCAAATCACCTAAGTAACATCAAACTAAATATGGAATTGATTAGAATTTATTTCAGGTGATTTTGATATTTTTTTTTTAACATGCTCACATCCCCCATCACTTCCATTGATTGTTAGCCTGTGGTAGCTAACATTAGCTTAAGGTTATAAAATGTGGCCCAAGTAATAAAAAGTATAACTACAACAAAATGTGATGGGTGGACTAGGAAAACAAAGTGAAGAAGCATGTTGAATGTCCACACCTCACTGCAGATAAAAAGTGATTTTGCACTCTGGAAAGACTCATAGCTAGCATTCAATGCTACTGATTATGTTGAAATTATTATTGTGCACTTAAAGAAGCATACACTGCTTGCCAGCTCCACTAGGGCATGCTTGACAAATGCTGCAGCTTCTCAAATGAAAGAAAGTGACTGGCGGACAACATACTGTACTTACCAACTAACATACTTGGACATCTGCTTTGACACATCGACAAGTTAGCACTATGATTGTTTTGGAAGCGTTAGCATGCACTTGAGTAAGCATACGCTGTTTGCTGTTTGCATTATTTTTCCTGGGCTTCCCACCTTTTTGCTTTCCATTGTTTTTCTACCCTTTCCTCTGTTCACATTTTATAAGGTTACAATCAAGTCTTGTACTTACCTTTTGACGCTTTGCTTCTTTGGGTTTTAAGGCTTCATAGTATTTCCTTTTTTCCTCACACCTCTCCCTATTGTTGTTGTCATCTTTTAACGATAAAAACAAAAACAGCATGTTGATCTCTAGCATTCGAAAAGCATAAATTTGCTGCCATCACACATACAATAATTGCAAATAGAAAAACTTAAGTATGCTACATTTGGCTAGCTTAATGGGAAAATAAAAAGCTCCATGTTGTACTGTTAGGAGAGAGCAGAGCCATATATTTACAGAGTTGGGACAACTTTTAGAATTTTGAATATTGTTCTAATTCTGGACATTCAGTTACATAGCATTATTTAAATATTCCCCATGTGATGTTAATGGGTCGCTAACATGGCTGCGATCGAATGTTGTAGTGTCATTTATAAAACTGGTTGTTTGGATCCTGGATGCTGATTGGACAAGCAGCGTTCCAAGCCGTGCTGTATTGGCCATCACAGGCACACTATGCCTGCTAACAGTTCCATCTGAAAATTATCACTGCGCCTCCATAAGAATATCATTTTCACGTTTCTGTCCGAATCATCTCTCGTACTTAAACTCGCACATTATTTCCCCTTGCTACCAGCCTAGCATTTAGTTTGGTACAGCGGGGGTTAATATAAGCCTTGCTGTCTGCCTGCCCGTCCTCGGAAACAATGTTTCACTTTTTATTTTCGATCTCTGTACCATACATAGAGAGTGAACGGTGCACAGAGGAGACAAGACAACTTTTTCTGAGCTAGGCGAAAGCAAGCATGAAACGTAATTATCATGGACATATCCAAGTAAATGCTAATTGAAAAAAAGCTCAAACAAACAAAAATGCACCTAGTGTACTGTCATTCCAGGTTCAATGTTTGACGTGACTGAGTTAGCTGAAGTTGGCTAGCTAGCTAGCAAGTGACAAGAACATTATTCAGCCTGCATAGCAACCAGTCCTTTTGCATAGCAACTATGCAAAGATAATTAGCGACTGTAACAACCTGACCAAAATAACTAACAACCAGATTTTTGTCTGGACTATATCTTCTGGTGGAAGAATGAATATTTATTAATTTACGTATCAAAAATTATGTTTTAATGAATGTATCTAATTCATTGTTATAAATGTTTGAGTACTAAAGCCAAATGTTGTTGTTTTTTCCTTCACTGTCCAAAAACATATGTAGGCTACATGTTCTTGGATAAATTGGTAAAAAATAAATAATAAGTAGGCTCAGGGGTTGGAACCGGTTCAGGGAACAGAACCAATACCGAGAACGAAAGTGATCTTCTATTCTTTACATTTCTATGTTCTATTCATGTGCTGTCCTAATAACCCATTTCTGTGTTCATGCAAGTGACTGATTGGATGAATCCTCACTTATCAGTATCTGCAATTTGGCAGTACGCCCAGACCTTGTTTTGAGAATGAAATATATCTCAGTTTCAAGGTCTCAGCTTAGAGAGAAGAAGCCTCGTGAGGTATTGGTCTGTCACATGTTATGAACCAGTATTGGTCGGTCACATCAATGAAACAAAGCGGTAATTATGAATGTATTATGCTAAATCATGCAAATATAACTTGTCTGTGTATAGCCGTATATAAGACAACTGCTGGGACGGTACCAGCAGAGCTCCTGATTGACATGTGTACTATGGTGCATTGAGTTGGTTGGAACCTCTCCAGCGCACTGACAATAAACAATGATTCATTTAAGATTGACTTCGAGTGTCCCTGTGTAAGAATTTCCACGACATTAGTTAAGGCAACTCTCTGAAGTTCAAAGACATTCAAAGTTCCTTCATAGAAGCCGCTCCTCTGTAGGTACATTATAATTCTGCCCAGTGCTTTATGCCCAGCGCTCTGCTCACCCACAAAATGTCACACCCTACACTATACTTGTCTGTCCAATGCATACCTTGCCCGCTCCATAGCAAGCTGCATTATCCATTGGGGAAGTAATTTAATGTTGAGCTAAATGTAAAAAACTAAAATGTATTTCAGAGGTTTAAAAAGGAACAGCAAGGAACGATATAAACCATAACTTTTTTTTGGTTCGAACCGATTCCTAACTTTATTTTGCTGGTCAGAACAGTGGAACAGAACAAACAAAATAATGGTTCTGTTCAGAATGAAACCATTGGAAAATAATTTGGGTTACAACCCTTGAGAAGGCTACACTTCAATGCACAGGAGGGGAGGGAGGGGGATGCACTGTTTGAGAAGATAGAAAAATGTTTAGTTAGCTACAATTTATACTAGGAATAATTGCATAATTAAAGCCATATCATTGTGGGTTTGTCGACTCCAACAGATTTCCAAAATATTTGTACATGTTTCTTCTTATCTTATTATAATGACGAAATTAAACATTTGTTCACCAAAAATATTGTTCTCACATATAAACCATATTTAACATTGTAAATCATAGGATTTATAGTCGTTTTGAGTGTAGTATTACTTCAACATAGTTAGCAAATTAGCAAACATCAAACATCAAACTTTAGCTTGCTAGCTAATCAGCTCATTAGGTAACTTACCTGTGAAATGTAAAGCCTCGTCCACCATCAATCAACGGATTCTCGCCCTCCTGAGTTCTTCACCTGTAAATTAAACTGAGCTAGCTTGCTATGTGAAAATCTGTAGTTAATTAAATGTGTGGTTGATAATAATACACATACGTAAAATGAATTCCTTCTGTGAATAAAAAATAATTGCTGAAATATCTGAGGATAAACCGCTTGGTGTAGCTACATTGTCAGAGACAAGTCGCAAGTGAGTCAGTGAGAGTGACCACAGATTTCTGTCAGTAACAGACACAACAATATACAGTATGTAAACATTGTTTTGGTATTGGAGTTTTTGGGTTCAGGCGGTCATTTGACCTCTCTAGAAAAGGCCAAGAGACGTCCAGCTGATCTTACTCAACCAGGACATTTACATTTAAGTCCCTTATCCAGAGTAGCCGACATTTGCATAATTTTTCTAACTGGTCCCCCGTGGGTATCGAACCCACAACCCTGGCTTTGCAAGCACCATGCTCTACCAGACATCTGTATATAATGAGGAGATGCTCATGTCTCAGCCCTAACAATGGGAGTCGTTGTCCCAAAGGTGGGAAGGCAGGCCTGCTTATTATGCCCATAGAGCGTCGACTCCCAACTCTCGGTAGAAGAGACGACTCTCCACCACTAGTACACAGACAAGTTGCAACAGTTCGTTAGGGGAGAGGGGTTGCACAATCAATCTACACTGTAGGACATAGTCACACCAAGAGCAATGTATTGTTTTGTTTGTTGAAGCTCACTGGGCAGTGACAGCTAGCTAGCTAACGCTAGTTAAAACAGATGAAAGGGGTTAGTTCACATTAACAGACATTGAGATAAAAGTTTCCTTGTTGGGCAAGCCTTTTTCTACAGATCATATTACTAGGCATCGTTTTGTTTGTGTTAGCTAGCCACCTAGCTAAGTTCATAAGTATACACCGCCCAGCTATCTGTGTGTTACATCAACGTTGTAGCTAGCTAGATAGTGTTAGTTAGTGAATGGTGCCATTGTATCACCGATATTAGCTGACACTACCATTACTAGCTAGCTAGTTTGATAACTTAGCTAGCTAGCTAGCAAAATAGCTAACTAGCAAGTTGGCTACCTGGCTAGCTACAGACTTGCGACCTTTGGCAACGTGACACCGCTTGCTAGTTAGCGTACAGTCCTCCTGCTAGCTGATGTTACCAATACTAGTTTTGCCTGTCAGCGAACGTTAATGTAGACTACTTTTACTTCACTACATTCCTTAAGAAAATATTGTACATATTACTCCATACATTTTCCCTGACACCCAAAAGCACTCGTATATTTTGAATGCTTAGCAGGACAGGAAAATGATTCAATTCACACACTTATCAACAGAACATCCCTGGTCATCCCTACTGCCTCTGATCTGGCGGACTCACTAAACACACATGCGTCATTTGTAAATTATGTCTGAATGAAAGTATATTTTAGCAATTACATTTACTTTTGACACTTAAGTATATTTTAAACCAAATACTTTTAGACTTTTACTGAAGTAGAATTTTACTGGGTGACTTTTATTTTTACTTGAGGTATTTTCTACTTTTACTCAAGTATGACAATTGGGTACTTTTTTCACCACTGGAATAGACACCGGTTTTAACATTGCGGTTTTAACCAATCAGCATTCAGGATTAGACCCACCCGTCGTATAACGTTAGTTGTAACACTAGCTGTAAACAGCCGAGTTGACGGCTTTGATGAGTAGAATACCTAGCTAGGTAGCTAATTAATGTTAGTATTTGAAACCATCCAGTCCTATGATTAAATGTATATCATTTACAAAACCTTATTTGTTTCTGGCAGTGTTGATCTGATAGTTTAAAAATATACATACTTTTCTAGATCTAGGATATCCACCTGTAATTCACCAACACATTTGAAAACACAGTACAACCCCAAACAAAGTAAGTATTGAATAACACATTTACCCTTTTCTCAATATTGCAATAACATTATGTTCTACCTGCCTTGGAGGAGCAGAGGAAGAGGATCAGCAATGATCCGCAATGGACGCCACCAACAATGATAGGTAAGCTACACCTGCAGTCAGACTGTTACTAGGAGGGTGTGTGTGGATGTGGGTGGTCTTTCTTTCTTTATCTCATCTCTCACTCATAATTTCTGCATGCCCTGATCTCTCATTCGCCTTTTCCCTCTCCCTCCTTCTCTCTCCCAATGTGAAGGCTGTGTATAATGAGCTCCACAACACTCTCATGGCCATCAATGAGCAGGACAACCTGCACTGGTGGAAGAACACCTCAGTTCCAGGTGCAACACACACACACACACACACACACACACACACACACACACACACACAAACAACGGAAGTTAATGGGGCCTAAGGAGTGTACTGTAATATGAGATGATGTAGACTTCAGCCATGTGTTATTGTCAGAGTTGGTATAATGTAGTGAACAGTGTTACAAGCTACAGTAATGTATCAGACTGTATAACAGTAGTATATGGTATCAGAGACTGCTGGAGGGTAATATACTGGACCGGCCTGCCTTGTTTTTCAATGAAGTCTAATGAAACCTCTCTTTCTGGAGTGGGTGCCAGAAAAGAAAAGAAAAAAAGGGAAGAAAGAGGTGGAGGCACAGCAAGGCACAAAATAGAGGAGGTGAGCATAGCCATACTTGCATTCTAAATAGTAGGCATTTTGACTATGTGAAAATAGAAAGTTTTATAGCATGTGAAATTTGGAAAATGTGGTATGCTTTAAATGCCAGGATGTCATACTCATTTCGCCGTTTGATCTAGTAGAATTCGCTGCACACTACTGAGGAAGATAATCGCCTTTTCCGACTCACGTGTGTTTGACAACAACTGATAATCAGATAAATTGACATGTTGTACCAAAATGAAAGAATGGCAGGAGCCAACACAATTGCGTATTAGATTATGCATTCTGAGTATAGAGGAACCTAGTATGCTGATATTTCTTGCTTACTGCATTCGTTTTAATTAAACAGTACACATTCTAAGTAGTATGTAAATACTACGAGTAGTACGCAGTTTAAGTAAGTAGTAAGCAAGCCAGATTTCTATGACCTCATGTTACAGTACAACACTATCTCAGTGATGCTAAGTAGTTGGAGGAATTCAGTACTCACTTCCCATCTCAATATGATGAATCATCAATTCCTAATTACTGATTGTTTGTTAATTGTTTATAGTTAGTGTTAGTGTATCGTTGATCTACAGTTATGTCTCTCCTCTCTCTGTGAGCTGTATTATGAGAAAAACTAATGTGGACTGAGGAGTCCAAATATTGTACAAAACATTTGCGCCTTGTGTATTAAAGTGTGTGTTTGTGTGTGTGTGTGGTTGCATTTACAGAAACAGCGATCAGCTTGTTGGGGGTGAACTGGGAGCACAGTGCTGTTGCAGGTGGGACAGAGGAGACGGCAACAGAGAGGGCTTCGTCCTGGTGACAGACAGAGTGAGACACACACAAACTATGACACACACACATGGTGAGATGCACACACACACTAACCACCATTCCCTTGTATCTTTCTTTGTTAGTCTGATGGCTGGGATGCCAGTGAGGAGACGTATGGAGTCAAGTCCACCTATCACTCCAGCCTCCATGTATATACATGTGTATCCTCCCTTCAGCTCCATATTCTGTGTTAAGAAAGTTTCATTGCCATATTTACCTCGACAAACACCCAATTTCCAGCTGGCATACCTGTATTTATACTGATACCTTATCCATAAAATCATATACATTTTCTCTTCTTCCCGTAGCTGAGGGTTTGTATCTGTGTCTGTGTGTGCTACTCTAGTGTTCATTGCACTATTTCTCTGTTTGTCGTCTATAACTTCCCCCAAAGCCCAGAGACCTGTACAGACCAAACAGAACTCTGCACACCCTAAGCTCAGAGTCCTCACCTCCAGCCAGGTAAACACACACCTTTTCTGAAAATGCACAGACCCAAATTTGCACCGCTCATGTTCTAGACAATTCACATCCTGCTACTCTTTGTAGACATGATCCAACTCTGTGAACACATTGACCATACTACGATGAATGTCTGTTGCATTCTTTGCTGACCACAAGCAGATATGTTAGATGTGATAGCATTAATTTTTTTTTTTGTTTGTTTTAAGTTTGAGTGTTACTACAGTTAGCAAACAGACTAATTGTGAAATAATTCATATTTTTCAGGTCATTATGGTGACAGTCTACCTACCACAATGAGGACGACCAGATCCAGATTCAATCAACAGTCATCAAGCATTACTTTTATCTGATACAGGGCTCTCCAACCCTGTTCCTGGAGAGCTACAGACTTGTAGGTTTTTGCTCCGACCTTGATCTAGTGCTCCTGATTCTAATAATTAGCTGGGCCCGGTTTCCCCAAAGCATCTATGTTCTTTGTTAGAACCTTCTTAGGAGCATCGTTAAATCTCTGAGCTGTTTCCCAAAAGCATTGTTACTAAAGTTGCATTTGGAAACGCTCATTATTTACCGACTGCCTCAGACCACTCGTAGAACAGTTAAGTGCATCGTTAGATGCGTTTTTTCCTTACCTCATCACTTTATACATGGAAGATCTCCGCTAAACATAGAATCAAGATGTTTATCTGTCTCTCTGTGACCGCCGATAACTTCACAACGAAGTTGATTACAAATACAAAGCTGACAATGTCTTTACAATTGTTACAAACAAGCAAAGGATACAAATATGCTTTAAATGAAAACAGAGATGACTGCATTAAAAGATAAATAGCCTACAGTATAGGCTACAGGCCTATATAATTCAATAATATTGAAATCAATTTCATTTTCATTCAATTCAGTTATATTTTGTTAATTGTAGGCAACTGTCTGTAATTTTTTGCCTCAATATATTTAATGTGTAACAACATGTGCACAATGATGTACCAAATCTTGAGTTAGTGTATTATTATAGGTAAGCATTAGAACAAGTCGCCTCAATATTTTCAACCATAAGGGATCATGTCTTTCTAGGAGCTGATCCATCATCAGTATTGTGGAATAATTCTAATGTTAAGGTAAGATTTCAATGAAGAAAGCTGTTCCGAAAGCAGTGCTGCCTTTTTTTTTATCCTATCAGTTCGCTCTACGTACTGTTTTGGAAAACGCATGTTACATCTTCGGCCGTTGTAGGTAAGATGCTTTGTTAACCTCTTAAGGATCGGACACTTTCTTTCAATTTTCGCCTAAAATGACATACCCAAATCTAACTGGCTGTAGCTCAGGACCTGAAGCAAGGATATGCATATTCTTGATACCATTTGAAAGGAAACACTGAAGTTTGTGGAAATGAGAAATTAATGTAGGCGAATATAACACATTAGATTCGGTAAAAGATAATAAAAAATAAAAATAAAATTCTATTTTGTTTTTTGTTCCATCATCTATGAAATGCAAGAGAAAGGCCACAATATAATATTGCAGTTTAGGCGCAATTTAGATTCTGGCCACTAGATGGCAGCAGTGTGCGTGTGCAAAGTTTCAGATTGATCCAGTGAAGCATTGCAATACTGGACTATTTTGTATAAAGTCTGCCCAAATGTGCCGAATTGGTCAATTGATAAATTTTCAAGTATATAACTATAGAGAACATACAAAAATGATATGGTAATATAAAATTTAAGTTTACACACTCCCAGGAATGTCATACATGATGGATCATTAGTTTATACAATGACAAGAATGTCGTTTATTGACTTGAATGAAAGATTGTCATGTTTTGATATTGTTATACTTTCTGCAACTGGTCATCACATGCCTCTTGCATTTCAATACGTTATTTGAATTACACAATTGCCAGGCAGAAAACAGAGGATATATCAGGCTAAGGACCTTACTGTTAGATGCAACAAAAGTCCACAGCCATCTCGGGTATTGCTGGACACCTTCCTATGTATGATTTTGTGATGAAACTGTCCAAATAATATTGGAGATATGGCCAGGAGAAGCTAATACCAATGATCAAGGGAATATAGACGTACCTATAACATTCTCCTACGTGTTTTTGCTGAAACTGTCGGGGGACAGTTTCGCCAAAAAAAAGAGGACTGAGCACGCCCCCATTCTCATCGACGTGGCTGTAGTGGAACAGGTTGAGAGCTTCAAGTTCCTTGGTGTCAACATCACCAACGAACTATCATGGTCCAAACACACCAAGACAGTCTTGAAGAGGGCATGACAAAGCCTATTCCCCCTCAGGAGACTGAAATGATTTGGCATGTGTCCTCAGATCCTCAAAAAATTATACAGCTGCACCATCGAGAGCATCCTGACTGGTTGCATCACCGCCTGGTATGCCAACTGCTTGGCCTCTGACCGCAAGGCACTACAGAGGGTAGTGCGTACGGCCCAGTACATCACTGGGGCCAAGCTTCCTGCCATCCAGGACCTCTATACCAGGCGGTGTCAGAGGAAGGCCCTCAAAATTGTCAAAGACTCCAGCCACCCTAGTCATAGACTGTTCTCTCTGCTACCGCACGGCAAGCGGTACCGGAGTGCCAAGTCTAGGTCCAAAAGACTTCTCAACAGCTTCTACCCCCAAGCCATAAGACTCCTGAACAGCTAATCATGGCTACCCAGACTATTTGCACTGCCCCCCCACCCCATCTTTTTATGCTGCTGCTACTCTGTTAATTATTTATGCATAGTCACTTTAACTCTACCCACATGTACATATTACTTCAACTACCTCAACTAGCCGGTGCCCCCGCACATTGACTCTGCACCGGTACCCCCCTGTATATATAGCCTCCCTACTGTTATTTTATTTTATTTCTGCTCTTTTTTCTCAACACTTTTTCGTTGTTGTTTTATTTTACTTTTTTATTTAAAATAAATGCACTGTTGGTTAAGGGCTGTAAGTAAGCATTTCACTGTAATGTCTGCACGTGTTGTATTCGGCGCATGTGACCAATACAATTTGATTTGATTTGATTTGATTTGTAGCTAGCTATGTAACTTTAGACAGACATTGATTTGATTACATTGGCTAACTAATGTAGCTAGCTACAGTAGAGAGGTCGGGTTGCGATTTCTAAATAATCTGCCTTCATTGTGAATATGGCTGAGATAAAAATAAAAAATAAAGGCGTGCTGGGCATCAACCTTGGGTATAAGGAGTTCGCTAGCTAGCTAACTTGTGCCATATTTGCGGCTGAAGTTTTTTTCTCCAAAAGCTCTCTTTGGAGAGGTAACGTAACGTTACGGCTATACTTGTTGAGATATGGCCAAAGGCAAAGGTGGACCTAGCTATAACATTCTCCTACTTGTGTGTTTGCTGAAACTGTCGGGGCATTATGCTATTGTATGTAACTTTAGACAATTGATTACATTAGCTAGCTAACGTTAGCTAGCTACAGTTGCGATTTCTTTTTCATCAGCCTCAATTTTGAATATGGCTGAGATAACAAAAAAATATGTATATTGGTTGTCAACCTTGGATATAAGGCGTTAGCTAGTTACCTAACTTGTGCCATTGCTGCGGCAGAGTTTTTTTTCTTTGTACCCTGTCTTTAGAGAGGTAATGTTATTGTTAACGTTATACTTGTCGTTGGTCACTTGGACAGGATGTTATTTACTTGGCAGCCTGCCTAGCTAATAGTTAGCTAGCTAACTAATGTTACTTAGCTACAACGTAAGCTAACAGAAAAATATACAATTTTAAAGCATGCAGGCTATCTGGTTTAATTATTTTGTGAAAATGTCCAAATTGTCAGGAGACGTGTTATCTAGCTAGCTAGCTAATAACATTTGCCGCTAGCTAGCTACTGGCTGCCAGGCAACTGTGCCAAGTAGCTAGTCATGACAGGACAATGAGGTAGCTTCGATTCGTCACAGCCCGTAATATAGATTGAATAGATATCCAATCAATACATGCTGCATTTTCACTTTGAATGATATGTATGATCTGTAATCCTAATTCTGTTTATCTTTTTCTGTTTCTTCTTCAACAAAAATGAAATATTAGCCTGTTAGCTCCCGTGTAATTAGTTAGCTTTCCTTCATGATTTGAAGTAAAAGATAGCAGAGAAAATATTGTTTTTAATTACATCAACAAGACCTTTCTCAAATACTGAAACGGAAAGCAGTTTTGATATGTAATCTTTGTCTGTCATTCAAGTGTAACTGTTGACAACTTAGTAGAATTTCTTAAATGTCTTCTTAGAGAATCCCTACGGGAGAATGCTACATTTCTATCCAACCTTCCAGCAGGAAAACTAGCGAGCAGAACGCTGCTTCATCTGCTGACCCTTTAGGGAACTGAGTTCTCAACCGGTGTGCCAAATTTAATTCCGTAATATGGAGTATTGACGGAGAACCTAAAAGGGGAAAAACTCACTTTAACATGTATTTAACGACTATTGTTCGCGTCTATAATATACAGTGGAGTATTTAGTCAGCCACCAATTGTGCATGTTCTCCCACTTAAAAAGATGAGAGAGGCCTGTAATTTTCATCATAGGTACACGTCAACTATGACAGACAAATTGAGATTTTTTTTCTCCAGAAAATCACAGTGTAGGATTTTTAATGAATTTATTTGCAAATTATGGTGGAAAATAAGTATTTGGTCACCTACAAACAAGCAAGATTTCTGGCTCTCACAGACCTGTAACTTCTTCTTTAAGAGGCTCCTCTGTCCTCCACTCGTTACCTGTATTAATGGCACCTGTTTGAACTTGTTATCAGTATAAAAGACACCTGTCCACAACCTCAAACAGTCACACTCCAACTCCACTATGGCCAAGACCAAAGAGCTGTCAAAGGACACCAGAAACAAAATTGTAGACCTGCACCAGGCTGGGAAGACTGAATCTGCAATAGGTAAGCAGCTTGGTTTGAAGAAATCAACTGTGGGAGCAATTATTAGGAAATGGAAGACATACAAGACCACTGATAATCTCCCTCGATCTGGGGCTCCACGCAAGATCTCACCCTGTGGGGTCAAAATGATCACAAGAATAGCGAGCAAAAATCCCAGAACCACACGGGGGGACCTTGTGAATGACCTGCAGAGAGCTGGGACCAAAGTAACAAAGCCTACCATCAGTAACACACTATGCCGCCAGGGACTCAAATCCTGCAGTGCTAGATGTGTCCTCCTGCTTAAGCCAGTACATGTCCAGGCCCGTCTGAAGTTTGCTAGAGTGCATTTGGATGATCCAGAAGAGGATTGGGAGAATGTCATATGGTCAGATGAAACCAAAATAGAACTTTTTGGTAAAAACTCAACTCGTCGTGTTTGGAGGACAAAGAATGCTGAGTTGCATCCAAAGAACACCATACCTATTGTGAAGCATGGGGGTGGAAACATCATGCTTTGGGGCTGTTTTTCTGCAAAGGGACCAGGACGACTGATCCGTGTAAAGGAAAGAATGAATGGGGCCATGTATCGTGAGATTTTAAGTGAAAACCTCCTTCCATCAGCAAGGGCATTGAAGATGAAACGTGGCTGGGTCTTTCAGCATGACAATGATCCCAAACACACCGTCCAGGCAACGAAGGAGTGGCTTCGTAAGAAGCATTTCAAGGTCCTGGAGTGGCCTAGCCAGTCTCCAGATCTCAACCCCATAGCAAATCTTTGGAGGGAGTTGAAAGTCTGTGTTGCCCAGCGACAGCCCCAAAACATCACTGCTCTAGAGGAGATCTGCATGGAGGAATGGGCCAAAATACCAGCAACAGTGTGTGAAAACCTTGTGAAGACTTACAGAAAACGTTTGACCTGTGTCATTGCCAACAAAGGGTATATAACAAAGTATTGAGAAACTTTTGTTATTGACCAAATACTTATTTTCCACCATAATTTGCAAATAAATTCATTAAAAATCCTACAATGTGATTTTTTTCTCATTTTGTCTGTCATAGTTGACGTGTACCTATGATGAAAATTACAGGCCTCTCTCATCTTTTTAAGTGGGAGAACTTGCACAATTGGTGGCTTACTAAATACTTTTTTCCCCACTGTACATTGTGTATTCACTATCGTCGCGTCTATAATATAAATTGTGTATTCACATATTTCCTAACCATGCATCTGCATACAGTACTTTAAATATCTGATGTGTTTTAAACACATTAAAGCCACATTTACGTTTGTCTCTAACCTACAGTAATTCTGTTTTTTTGCATTTAATAAATGTGCAGGTTCATCATTCTGTAACTCTATGGTTCGTATCTTTGAGGTTCTGCTGTATCTGACTAGAACCTTAGTAACTATGTGTACAAGAGGCTGGCAGGGAGTTAGGGAGTTTGATGCTGAGTATGTGTGCCCACTTTTTTGCTGTTGGGTTTATGTTGGTTCATGTGTGTATGTGTGTGTGTGTGTGCCCTTAAAATGGGTTTCTTACCACAGCTTCCCCTTCTTGTCCTGCAGTGCCATTCATTGGTGGTGTGACTTCCACCTCAACATTCGAGCTGTTTGGAAGATTCTTATCTGCATATCATAAAAGAGAAAACATAGAGAGCAATTCATTCAATTGTGGTATATAGGTAGACAAAAAGCCAATGCACTGATCATGTAAGATCAGTGTAGTAAATTAATTAAATACAGATTAAAATCAGTAAAACACTGTAAAAGCTGCTATGATTAATCAAGAGATGAATGAATCAATAAATGACTAGCTATAATTGCACATCCATCATTCAAACTATCTACGGTATCCTTACAAACACAGTGTTTGCTTCACATTTGGGGCTGATGTTGCATGGTTTTGATGATGATTACCCTCAGAAAATAAAAATTGTACATACTTATCCACACAAACATATTGCTGCCACAAAAAAACAAACAAACTGTACAGCCATTTCTCCCCCATACAAATTGTTTCCATGAAAAAAGAAAAAAACAACAACAAAAAAATACTGGTGTTTCAAGACAAGGATTGAAGGATTCTGGCTTTAGGGCATCCGAACTTGACGTCATTCATGGTCATGCCTTACAGTGTCAAACAGTGGCTGTATATATTGTTTTAGGGATGTTTTTGTGCTTTTCAGTGCACAGTTAACCGATACAATCTGTCCCCATTACTACTGCTAGCAGCACCAAAAATGCAAAGCAGGAGATGTTGGACTTAGAATGTCTGTGTGAGTGTGTTCCTGCAATGCAGCTCCCCCTATCTTGTATGAGGGCTAATATTTAACATTTACATTTTAGTCATTTAGCAGACGCTCTTATCCAGAGCGACTTACAGTTAGTGAGTGCGTGCATTTTTTCATACTGGTCCCCCGTGGGAATCGAACCCACAACCCTGGCGTTGCAAGCGCCATGCTCTACCAATTGAGCTACACGGGACTAATATGTCTTCTATTCATTTAGGGCCAGATTCATTTATGCTCTTGATTAAAATACAAAATGCCGAAAGCCATGTAATTGGATGATTATGACATAATTGCCATGGAAATTGGCTTAATCCAAGTGTGGTTGTGACACAGCAGGATATTGTCAGGGAGATACTCATCGTCTAACAAATGACTTCCCTGGTCCTTTTGGAAGGGATCCTAAACACTATTAACTAAACCATAGAAAATAATCACATTAATTATACATTTGATATGTAGATTTGATATAATATGTGGCATATCAAAATCTGAGTGAATAAGACATGGCACTACACATTTGTATATTAAACCAATCATAATGTTTTTTGGACTACAGTACAATATTTTAAAAGTAAAAACCCATTTAATCAGCAGCATGGACTATTAGCTCTAATCTAACAACAAGAGAACCAAGCATCAAAGCCATCAGTTATCAAAACTGGTCCCAATTTTTCAGAACTTTGTCAGTCAAGTTGTTCGTAATATCTACACCAACATTTTAGATTTTCTGCATCAATATGGACTTTTCTAAAAAGACAAATCTTTTGGGGTAATTTTCACCCTAGCCAAAAACCATTGAATTTCGCCTATTAGTAATTTGATAAATAGCTGGGACCTTTATTTGAATCCAGGTTTCTTTTGATGCATAATACCAGGTTATAAATACCATCAGAGGGTGATGGGGGACCTGTATAAGTGATTTTGACTATATAGACAGGTCACCTAGTGGTGGATGTGTTGACTTTTATGTTCAGAGTCAAATTCCTGTAAAGCTTAGAGAGGATCTCATGTCAAATGCTGTTGAAGTAATATGGCTACAGGTTCGCCTGCCTCACCTAAAGCCTATTCTTGTGGGAAGCTACAATAGACCACTAAGTGCTAACAGTCAGTATTTGGATAATATGTGTGAAATGCTTGACAATGTATGTGATATCAACAGAGGTATATTTTCTAGGTGACCTAAATATTGACTGGCTTTCATCAAGCTGCCCACTCAAGAAAAGCTTCAAACTGTAACCAGTGCCTGCAATCTGGTTCAGGTTATCAGTCAACCTACCAGGCAATTTACAAACAGCACAGCAATTAAATCATCCACATTTATTGATGACATCTTTACTAATGCTGCAGAAATCCACTCTAAAGCAGTATCCAAATTCATTGGATGTAGTGATCATAACATTGTAGCCATAGCAAGGAAAATCAAAGTTCCAAAAGATGGGACTAATATAATGTACAGTGCATTCGGAAAGTATTCAGACCCCTTCCCTTTTTCCACATATGTTACGTTACAGCCTTATTCTAAAATGGACTAAATATTATTTTTTCTCATCAATCTACACACAATACCCCATAATGACGAAGCAAAAACAGGTTTTTAGACATTTATGCACAATTCTTAACAATACAAAACAGTAATAACTTATTTACATAAGTATTCATACCCTTTGCTATGAGACTCGAAATTGAGCTCAGGTGCATCCTGTTTCCATTGATCATCCTTGAAATGTTTCTACAACTTGATTGGAGTCCACCTGTGGTAAATTCAATTGATTGGACATAATTTGGAAAGAAACACACCTGTCTATATAAGGTCCCACAGTTGACAGTGCATGTCAGAGCAAAAACCAAGCCATGAGGTCGAAAGAAATGTCTGTAGAGCTCCAAGACAGGATTGTGTCGAGGCACAGATCTGGGGAAGGGTACCAAAACATTTCTGCAGCATTAAGGGCCCCAAGAACACAGTGGCCTCCATCATTATTAAATGGAAGAAGTTTGGAACCACCAAGACTCTTCTTAGAGCTGGCCGCATGGCCAAACTGAGCAATCGGGGGAGAAGGGCCTTGATCAAGGAGGTGACCAAGAACGCGATGGTCCCTCTGACAGAGCTCCAGAGTTCCTCTGTGGATGATGGAGCCAAGTTTGCCTTTTTGCCCAAAATTTCAGTTAAGGTGCTCCAATGCCTTCCAGAAGGACAACCATCTCTGCAGCACTCCACCAATCTGGCCTTTATAGTAGAGTGGCAAGACGGAAGCCACTCCTCAGTAAAAGGCACATTACAGTCTGCTTGGCGTTTGTCAAAAGGCACCGAAAGGACTCTCAGACCATGAGAAACAAGATTCTCTGGTCTGATGAAACCAAGATTGAACTCTTTGGCCTGAATGCCAAGCCTCACGTCTGGAAGAAACCTGGCACCATCCCTACGGTAAAGCATGGTGGTGGGGATGTTTTTTCAGCGGCAGGGACTGGGAAACTAGTCAGGATCGAGGGAAAGAGTGAAGTACAGAGAGATCCTTGATGAAAACCTTCTCCAGAGCGCTCAGGATCTCAGACTGGGGCGAATGTTCACCTTCCAACAGGACAACGACCCTAAGCACACAGCCAAGACAATGCAGGAGTGGCTTTGGGACAAGTATCTGAATGTCTTTGAGTGGCCCAGCAAGAGCCCGGACTTGAACCCAATCGAACATCTCTGGAGAGACCTGAAAATAGCTGTGCAACGATGCTTCCCATCCAACCTGACAGAGCTCGAGAGGATCTGCAGAGAAGAATGGTAGAAACAAGCTTCTAGCATCATACCAAAGAAGACGTGAGGCTGTAATCGCTGCCAAAGGTGCTTCAACAAAGCACTGATTAAAGGTTTTGAATACTTACTGTGTGTAAATGTGATATTTCCGTTTTTATTTTGTATGAATTTGCAAAATAATTTAAAAACCTGTTTTTGCTTTGTCATTATGGGGTATTGTGTGTAGATTGATGAGCGGAAAAAACTATTTAATCCATTTTAGAATAAGGCTGTAACGTAACAAAATGTGGAAAAAGTGAAGGGGTCTGAATACTTTCCGAATGCACTCTATAAGAGGCGTTACAATAGGTTTTGTAGTGATTCTTATGTTGTTGATGTAAATAATATTTGCTGGTTTGTGGTGTGTAATGAGGAGCAACCAGACACTGCACTTGACACATTCATGAAATTGCTTATTCCAGTTACTAATAAGCATGCACCCATTAAGAAAATGACTGTAAAAAGTGTTAAATCCGTGTGGATTGACGAGGAATGGAGAAATTGTATGGTTGAGAGGAATAAGGCAAAAGGAATGGCAAATAAGTCTGGCTGCACAACCGATTGGCAAACGTACTGAAAATTGCGAAATAAATATGACTATACTGAACAAAAAGAAGAAACTGTTCTATGAAACAAAGATGAATGATAGTCAAAAGCTTTGGAGCGCTGTAACTGAAATTGTGGGCAAAAAGGCAAACTCGGCTCCATCATTCATTGAATCAGATGGTCATTCATAAAACAAAAACACTGATATTGCTACTTTAATGATTTCTTCATTGCCAAGATTAGCAAACTTAGGCATGACATGCTAACAACAAATTCTCAACCCACACATCCATGCTTAACTGAACAAATTATGAAAGACAAGTATTGTCATTTTGAATTCTATAAATTGTGTGTGGAAGAGGTGAAAACATTATTGTTGTCTATCAACAATGACAAGCCACCTGGGTCTGACAACTTGGATGGAAAATTACTCAGGATGATAGTGGACGATATTGCCACTCCTATTTGCCATCTTTTCAATCTAAGCCTACAGGAAAGTGTGTGTCCTCAGGTCTGGAGAGAAGCAAACGTCATTCCGCTACCCAAGAATAGCAAAGCACCCTTTACTGGCTGAAATAGCCGACGAATCAGCCGGTTACCAACCCTTAGTAAACTTTTGGAAAAAAATGTGTTTGACCAGATACAATGCTATTTCACAGTAAACAAATGAACAACATATTTTCTGCACGCTTATAGGGAAGGACATTCAACAAGCACGGCACTTACACAAATGACTGATGATTGTCTGAGAGACAATTGATAATAAAAAGATTGTGGGAGCTATTTTGTTAGACTTCAGTGCAGCTTTTGACATTATCGATCATAATCTTCTGCTGGAAGAATGTATGTGTTATGGCTTTACATCCCCTGCTATATTGTGGATTGAGAGTTACCTGTCTAATGGAACACAGAGGGTATTCTTTAATGGAATCCAATCCAACAAAATCTGGGTAGAGTCAGGCATTCCCCAGTGCAGCTGTCTAGGCCCCTTACTTTTTTCAATCTTTACTAATGACCTGCCACTGGCTCTGAGTAAAGCCTGTTTGTCTCAACACTATACACGTCAGCTACCACAGCAAGTGAAATCATTGCAACACTTAACAAAGAGCCGTAGTCAGTTTCAGAATGGGTGGCAAGGAATAAGTTAGTCCTAAATATTTCAAAAACTAAAAGCATTGTATTTTGGACAAATCATTCACTAAACCCTAAACCTCAACTCAATCTTTGTTATGTGGGCAGCTTGTCTCTCCCTTTTCTGTTTCCCTTCCTCCTTGTTTTGTCCCCTCTTTGTCTGTTGTATCTGTATGTGTGTTTGTCCCCATTATGTGGGTGTGTCTGGAGTGGATCGGGGGGCGTGCTCAGGATCTGCCTCTCCTGTGCAGCTGCGGGTTGTTTCCAGTGATTCCTGCCTACGCAGCTGCATCCTATTCTCTCATCAACCTGCACTACTAATTCCTGGGCATGGCTCTCCACCGGCGCCAGATTGTTGTTCTTACTAGAGCGGTAACTTGGCTCACCAGTAAAGTTAAATTGCCTTTGTCTTTAGCCTGGCTTTTTACTCTCCTTAACCTGTCGTTTGTTTTGTCTTCAGTTCAGACATACCTCCCAACCTGCCTGCCTGCCTTCCTGCCTGCCTGCCTGCCTGCCTCAGCCTCTCCTTCCTCCGAAGCCGACTAGCCCACTCTGTTCCTTTTCTTCAGTTGTTTTTGGACTAAGACAAATTGAACTTTTATTAAAATAATTTTTGTTTCTTCCACTCCCTTAGTCGTGTTTTGTTTTTCTGAGTGCTGGGTTTAACCATAGCGTAACAATCTTGTAATGAATGATGTGGAAATTGAGCAAGTTGAGGAGAATAAACTGTTTGGGTAACCCTGGATTGTAAACTGCCATGGTCAAAACATATTGATGCAACAGAAGCTAAGATGGGGAGAAGTCTTTTCATAATAAAGCTCTGCTCTGCCTTCTTCATTAACTACGCTATCAACAAGGCAGGTCCTACAGGCCCTAGTTCTGTCGCACCTGGACCACTGTCCAGTCGTGTGGTCAGGTGCCACAAAGAGGGACTTAGGAAAATTACAATTGACCCAGAACAGGGCAGCACAAATGTACACTGAGAGCTAACATTAATAATACGCATTTCAATCTCTCCTGGCTCAAAGTAGAAGATAGATTGTCTTCATCACTACTTGTATTTGTGAGAAGTATTGACATGTTGAATGCACCGAGCTGTCTGTTTAAACTACTAGCATACAGCTCAGACACCCATGCATACACCACAAGACATGCCACCAAAAGTCTCTTCACAGTCCAGAACAGATTATGGGAGGCGCACAGTACTACATAGAGCCATGACTACATGGAACTCTATTCCACATCAAGTAACTCATGCAAGCAGTAAAATCTGATTTAAAAAAACGATAAAAATACACCTTATTGAATTGTAAAGACACACACAGGCACATGCACACACACGATAACATACGCACTATACACATGTACACAGGCATTTTGTGCTGTAAATAATTCTGTGGTAGTAGAGTAGTGGCCTTAGGGCACACACTTAATGTGTTGTGAAATGTATTGTAATCATTAAAAAATTGTATCTAACTGCCTTAATTTTACTGGACCACAGGAAGAAGGCAGCAGCTAATCGGGATCCTTAATAAATACAAATCCCTATCAAAATAGAGCTCCCCGTTTACTTGCCTATGATGATCATTTATATGTATAAAGTAACCTATGACATTACCTTATATCCGTGTATTCGGACAAATCAATGGCAATGGTATAAGCGTTTTACAAAAGCTCACTGTGCTGTTTTATTAGAAAATGCAGGAGATCAGGCAAAACCTAAAGTAGCTAGCAATCCAGCATCGGTGGTTATGCAGAGGCATCATGCCCATAAGGGGCACAGAGGCATCATGCCCATACGGGGCACAGGGGCACATGCCCCCTCAGATTTGTCCTGTATAAATATATATTTTTCTTTGTTAAATGTGTTGTTGTTGTAAACCATCAAGAAAAGCTAAAATCAACCGCACAGCTAATCTCAATTGCAACCATCATTAGCCATGATTTACTGCTCCATAAAGCGGATGTCGAGGTTATCTTTTTTTGTCCTGATTGCTGCACAAAATGTTCAACGCTGTTTTGATTTATCTATTTGACAATCATTCCGTACAACTGAAATAAAGTATTTCCTAATTTACCACGGCAAATGTACTGTGTCAATTT
The DNA here is from genome assembly GCF_964263955.1 of Coregonus lavaretus. Classification (NCBI taxonomy): domain Eukaryota; kingdom Metazoa; phylum Chordata; class Actinopteri; order Salmoniformes; family Salmonidae; genus Coregonus; species Coregonus lavaretus. Next base: position 30,317,025 of record NC_140026.1, read on the forward strand.
ATCCTACCTGTTGTATGAATGGAAAACTCATGTTGGTGCTGCCTCTTCGTTTCCAAATTATGTAAAACATTAATTACAATTTGTCTTTAAAAATTATAGTAATTTCTTATCAAGACTGGGGGGGGGATACAGTGGGGAAAAAAAGTATTTAGTCAGCCACCAATTGTGCATGTTCTCCCACTTAAAAAGGCCTGTAATTTTCATCATAGGTACACGTCAACTATGACAGACAAAATGAGAAAAACAAATCCAGAAAATCACATTGTAGGATTTTTTATGAATTTATTTGCAAATTATGGTGGAAAATAAGTATTTGGTCAATAACAAAAGTTTCTCAATACTTTGTTATATACCCTTTGTTGGCAATGACACAGGTCAAACGTTTTCTGTAAGTCTTCACAAGGTTTTCACACACTGTTGCTGGTATTTTGGCCCATTCCTCCATGCAGATCTCCTCTAGAGCAGTGATGTTTTGGGGCTGTCGCTGGGCAACACGGACTTTCAACTCCCTCCAAAGATTTTCTATGGGGTTGAGATCTGGAGACTGGCTAGGCCACTCCAGGACCTTGAAATGCTTCTTACGAAGCCACTCCTTCGTTGCCCGGGCGGTGTGTTTGGGATCATTGTCATGCTGAAAGACCCAGCCACGTTTCATCTTCAATGCCCTTGCTGATGGAAGGAGGTTTTCACTCAAAATCTCACGATACATGGCCCCATTCATTCTTCCCTTTACACGGATCAGTCGTCCTGGTCCCTTTGCAGAAAAACAGCCCCAAAGCATGATGTTTCCACCCCCATGCTTCACAGCAGGTATGGTGTTCTTTGGATGCAACTCAGCATTCTTTGTCCTCCAATCACGACGAGTTGAGTTTTTACCAAAAAGTTATATTTTGGTTTCATCTGACCATATGACATTCTCCCAATCCTCTTCTGGATCATCCAAATGCACTCTAGCAAACTTCAGACGGGCCTGGACATGTACTGGCTTAAGCAGGGGGACATGTCTGGCACTGCAGGATTTGAGTCCCTGGCGGCGTAGTGTGTTACTGATGGTAGGCTTTGTTACTTTGGTCCCAGCTCTCTGCAGGTCATTCACTAGGTCCCCCCGTGTGGTTCTGGGATTTTTGCTCACCGTTCTTGTGATCATTTTGACCCCACGGTGTGAGATATTGCGTGGAGCCCCATATCGAGGGAGATTATCAGTGGTCTTGTATGTCTTCCATTTCCTAATAATTGCTCCCACAGTTGATTTCTTCAAACCAAGCTGCTTACCTATTGTCTTCCCAGCCTGGTGCAGGTCTACAATTTTGATTCTGGTGTCCTTTGACAGCTCTTTGGTCTTGGCCATAGTGGAGTTTGGAGTGTGACTGTTTGAGGTTGTGGACAGGTGTCTTTTATACTGATAACAAGTTCAAACAGGTGCCATTAATACAGGTAACGAGTGGAGGACAGAGGAGCCTCTTAAAGAAGAAGTTACAGGTCTGTGAGAGCCAGAAATCTTGCTACTTTGAAGGTGACCAAATACTTACTTTCCACCATAATTTGCAAATAAATTCATAAAAAATCCTACAATGTGATTTTCTGGATTTTTTTCTTCTCAATTTGTCTGTCATAGTTGACGTGTACCTATGATGAAAATTACAGGCCTCGCTCATCTTTTTAAGTGGGAGAGCTTGCACAATTGGTGGCTGACTAAATACTTTTTTCCCCCACTGTATATCCCTGCAACATATTTGAAATGTGTAACTAAACCAAGTTAATCGTGATGAGTTATATAAGCTAATCTATAATTGTTATCAAATGAAAATGTAATAAAGTTATTTCAAATGGTACCCATATATTATTTTTCCATTTAAGATAAAACATTTGAATAAAGTATTAGCGTACTACTCCTATATTCTTATGATAAGTATTTTACATTCATCAGCCTTACGGTTTCCGATGCTCCTGATAGGTCATTATTTCATTGGGGACGTGAAAAGTTACAGCTGTCTGGTATCAACGTAAGATCAGCTAAATCACTGGTTTATTATTGTGGTTTTTTTGTTGCAATCAAGCTTATTTTAGCACGTAGGTGCATGAAATCTCCCGTTAGTCTCATTTTAAGAAAACCATTGGTAACACAGTGCTCCGTGTGAAGTTCAGCGTCTTCGTTACAATCCACCCCCAGAGTAAAGAGGCCACTCACCTGACCGACTGGCTACTCCATTGGCCTTCTCGCTGTCCTCTACTTGGCATTTCTTTTTGGCAATCTTGTGAAGGATGGACGCCTTCTCTCTGAATTTTCCTGCAACACAACCATTGGGGAGTTAACTAGGGCACTGTGTTTAAATGAACATGTCACCTTCAAATGTCCATTGCCTGGACTCAGGTCTCCTCTGCTTTTCTCATGGTTCCAGACTTCTCTTAGTTCAATGGAAAAGAACACAAGCAACTTTTCACATCAGTATTCAAATGACAGTTTGAAGTCAATATCATATAATGTACTGATGAGCCAGCAATGTCCAAGATGCAAGCCAGTGGGGGAGAACACTTTATGAAGCATAATCGGTCACACCCAATCTATGGCCAGGTCTACTAAGCCTTTGTAATAGTTGTGGCACAATTTGTACACTTTTATTTTCTGGAGGCATAGCCTGTAGTCTAAAAGACAGAACATGAAAGTAACATAACATTTAAGAGACTGATTAAGATACTTACTCAGTAATGTCCACTTCAGAATATTTATTTTTTACTAATCTCTCGTGGACAGACTACATAACATAAATGGTATCGTACGTCTGTCAGAAGACTGTGGGATGCGATGACTAACGAGCACAGTTGTTGCGGTATACTGGTTTTTCATGATTTAGCAGGTGAGAGCATCTTTCGAGACGGGAGGGGACATTTGGCCCATAGACTTGACTGAAACATGAAGAGTACTCTAGCTAGCGCAAGATTTTCCTTCTGGGTTGCAGAGATAATTAAAAAAAACTAAAAACTAAATAACTAGTGCCAACTTTGCACCAGGCAAATGTTTAGTAAATTTGTCTTGAGGTCCACATATGATCATTATGAACCTCATAGGATGTACCAAAATATATTTATAAAAAAGACCACAATGGCAACAATGGCAATAACAAGAGATTAAACATTTAACATAGAGGTCAAAATAAGAAGAAAGTACAGTGGCTTGCGAAAGTATTCACCCCCCTTGGCATTTTTCCTATTTTGTTGCTTTACAACCTGGAATTAAAATTGATGTTTGGGGGGTTTGTATCATTTGATTTACACAACATGCCTACCACTTTGAAGATGCAAAATATGTTTTATTGTGAAACAAAGAAGAAATAAGACAAAAAAACAGAAAACTTGAGCGTGCATAACTATTCACCCTATTCAAATTGCAAACAATTTCTGTAGCCATAGTTAGCCTTATTCAGCTGGAGACTGCCTTGTCATAACATCAATTAAGTTTGTGTGGAGTTTAAAGAATTATGCCACTAACTGTCACTTCATAGGCTAACATACTGTATGTGTCTGGATCTTTATGTTACAGCTTGTTCAAAGGTCTTTGGAATCAACATGCAGACCACTCAAAGCCCTATTTTCCCTTGACACCAATTTAATGGAAAAGTATGCAAAGGGCAAAATTGCTTGGCGGCAGATATGTAGGTGAGTGATTGGCTGGGGGTTCATGGTCGAGCGGAAATTCTCCAGACTCCAGACCACACATGCCTCCCTGGCGACAGGGATTTGAGCTTGTACCTTATTACATTTATCAGAACTGTATTTCTGACCTTTCATCAATTTTGACGACCGTTGCTACTTACATAAGCTAGCCAACAATTTAAAACAGATGATGTTGGCTACCTTCTTTATTTCGATTCTCCAAAATGATCTGATCTACTTCCTTCTTATCGGAAGTAGTCAAATAAGGTGATTTTGACCTCTATGTTAAATGTTGAATCTCTTGTTATTTTTGCATTCTGATTACGACATTGTCTTTTTTATAAATATATGTTGGTACATCCTATGTGAATATGGTGACAAGAGGTTCATAATGATCATATATGGACCTCATCAAGCCAAATTTACTAAACATTTGCCTGGTGCAAAGTTGGCAGTAGTTATTTTGTTTTTAGTTTAACAAATATATATATAATTCTATATAATTATTAAAACATTAGGGACACCTTTCCATGACATAGACTGACCACGTGAATCCAAGTGAAAGCTATGATCCCTTATTGATGTCACCTGTTAAATCCACTTCTATCAGTGTAGATGAAGGGGAGGAGACATGTTAAAGAAGGATTTTTAAGCCTTGAGACAATTGAGACATGGATTGTGTATGTGTGCCATTCAGAGGGTGAATGGTCAAGACAACATATTTAAGTGCCTTTGAACAGGGTATGGTAGTAGGTGCCAGGCGCATCGGTTTGACTGTGTCAAGAATTGCAACGCTGCTGGGTTTTTCACGCTCAACAGTTTCCTGTGTGTATCAAGAATGGTCCACCACCCAAAGGACATCCAACTTGACACAACTGTGGGAAGCATTGGAATCAACGTGGGCCAGCATCCCTGTGGAATGCTTGACACTTTGTAGTCCATGCCCTGACGAATTGAGGCTGTTCTGCGGGCAAAATTAGGAAGGTGTTGCTAATGTTTTGTACACTCAGTGTAAAGGCTTACAAGTCAAGGGTCTGAAATACATCATGTCTTACTGAAGTTGTTGTGTATGCATATATGGGCATGCTGCATACATGTGCGCTTGTTAATGGCATGCTGCATCCATGTGCGTGCATGTCTGTGCACATATGTTGTGCATAATTTAAATCAGGCGAGTGCACTTTCAATCAATATGAAAGCTTAATGAGCTTTTTGGCTGAATAAAGTAAGGTCGGCTAATTCGTCAGGGCTGCTGTGGTGAGTCATCGACATGTAGTCCACCCAACGTCACCATCTGTGACCTTCCAGCAAAATCATTAACTGCCCAACACCAACCCAGCGCAACAGAACCCCCCCCCTCGCTTTCTCTATCCGCTGTCTGTAGCAATCAACACCCTTGCTCAGTACACACACTTGTTAATAAATTCTGACACACTGATATGGATCACTGACTCTCCGCGTCTACCGCCTCTAGCCCGACTCACCTTGGGAGATCGGCACTGAGGTCAAATGCATGCTGTGTGTGATCAGTGCTTCCAGCAAGTTCTTCAGACATGAATGGAGGGGCATAATGTTATATCTGAAACAGGAGTATCTGTCCTTAATGTGGACAGTCCCCTTCATCTTCTGGGTAAAGGTATAAAGGTACAGTTCAACCCGCAAGGTCTCGGTCAATCTATTGTTAAGCTGGTCTAGCACTGACACATTTTTTAAATATGTGATATATTCACAGTGATTTCTCTGTGCCATACATTGTTTACTAAATCACTGTCTCTTCAAAAGTATGTATTTGTATTTCCAAGCCTTTACACAGCATGAGCCTTTTTTTCTCCTTGGGACTGGTGTAAGACACACAATACAATATATCCATCCTCAAAGTTAACTACCAAATGTAATCAAAGACAGCCCTTTCCCAGTTATCATTATTATATTATCTCTCTTTTGCTACTCTGTTTTCTGACACTGTTATGCAATTCCTGAGTGGATGAGTCACTCCACTTTACCAAAATCGGTGACGTAAATCTTACATGCATACGCAGTTCTGCTCTCACTGTCGATTGTGGGGCTTCCGAGAGTGTGCTGACGCATGGCCGATCTGTTTCTCCAAGATGAGAGGGAAAGGACTGATGCGATGCTCAATGTTTTTTGGGGGGAGTCTGTGTGTATGTGTGTATGTTTGTGCATGCGTGTCTGTCTGTGTGTGTCTGTTAGCATGGAAAAGAGTCCGATACCAATACAAATCTTGCATTTCTATTGTCGATGACCTGGGTCTGAGAGTAATCCCAAACCAGGACAGTGCATATCCACTCACTAGCAGATCAGTGGTGGGAAAATAACTTAGCATGGTCCCTCTGCTTGCTAAATTATAGTCAAATTTAGATCCATCAGGCAAAACCCTGAGAAGATCTAAAAAGAGTAGGTGAAAAATCTCTCACAAACATTTTGAGAACTGTATGGTCGACACTGCACATATTAACTTCAGCTTGACAAATTAAAAATATAATTCCCAGAGTAAGATAAAAGCGAAAGATGTCTGAGAATCCCAAGTATAGTTCCTTCATTCCTGTTTGATGTGTTCCAAGGTGACATTTAGCATAAATCAACATTAATAATAGGTCAATTATTAGAAAACGAAACAAAATCATACACGTTAACAAATACGACCAATCAAGAAACACTAAAACATACAACAAATGTAAAAAAAACTCTGAGAACGAATAACAAAAGTGTAAATGGCAAAAATAGAAAGTTACAAAGGGCATGGCACCAAGATTTGCACGTATGGCAGTGAAATCTCGTAGAGAGGTGATCAAACCAACAAAAGCATACATTCCAAACACAAAATAATGAAGCATGAGGCAAAGTGACCAAAATGGAGAGAAAAATAAAACAAATGAGAAAAGTGACTCAAAGAATCTATTGAAAAGGCTTACCTTCCTCGGTCATTGTGTGATAATATTTTAGTTTTCCATAAGTCCCAAGTTCTACAACGTTACAGCAAAAGACAAGGGTAAGGCAACAAAGACATAGAAAAGCAAATGAGCATGAAATAACAATATATTTTGAAGGTTTAGCATCACACACACAGCATACACAAGGATAGCAAACTCTCTCTCACACCACTGCATAAATGCAAAACAAAGCAGCAAGGACTTCATGACTAAAAAAAAACAATTGAATCCTTACACCTACTTAAATGAATAACATTTTCCTATCCGAGATACATATGCAGTAGCTACATGTTCAATCTAACAGAATTGAGGGGATATCCATTTTTCATTTGATGGTTATTCGGTGGTTCAAGGATCTCAATATACACTGAGTGTACAAAACATTAAGGAAACCTTCCTAATATTGAGTTACACACAGCAAAGACCTTAAAATCTTCAGCCACTTAGCCTTGTTTAAATACTCCAAACCAGAAGGTGACAGTAGCGTTGTTTCGCAATGCATGTCCGTGTGTGTTGCTTTATGGTCTGGTCAATGTTAGCTAGCTAGGTGCACTAATGTTGCTATTGTTGTAGAAAATAATGTATGCTCTCACTAACTGTACGTCGCTCTGGATAAGAGCATCTGCTAAATGACTAAAATGTAAAATGTAAAATGTTGATACTAGTCAGATGACCACAGCTACACTGAACAAAAATAAAAATGCAACATGGAACAATTTCAAAGAGTTACAGTTCATATAAGAAAATCAGTCAATTGAAATAAATAAAGTAGGGCCTAATCTATGGATTTCACATGACTGGGAATACAGATTTGCATCTGATGGTCACAGATACCTTAAAAAAAGGTAGGCATGGATCAGAAAACTAGTCAATATCTGGTGTGATCACCATTTGCCTCATGCAGCGAGACACATCTCCTTCGCATAGAGTTGATCAGGCTGTTGATTGTGGCCTGTGGAATGTTGTCCCACTCCTCTTCAATGGCTGTGCGAAGTTGCTGTATTTTTCGCGGAAACAGGAACACGCTGTCGTACACGTCGATCCAGAGCATTCCAAACATGCTCAATGGGTGACATGTCTGGTGAGTATGCAGGCCATGGAAGAACTGGAACATTTACAGTTTCCAGGAATTGTGTACAGATCCTTGCGACATGGGGCTGTGGTTTATCATGCTGATTGAAACATGATCTGATGGCGGCGGATGAATGGCACGACAATGGGCCTCAGGATCTCGTCACGGTATCTCTGTGCATTCAAATTGCAGTTGAAACTGGGATTCATCCGTGGAGAGCACACTTTTCCAGTGGGCATCGAAGGTCCGCATTTGCCCACTGAAGTTGGTTACGACGCCGAACTGCAGTCAGGTCAAGACCCTGGTGAGGACGACAAGCACACAGATGAGACGGTTTCTGACAGTTTGTGCTGAAATTGTTCAATTGTGCAATCCCACAGTTTCATCAGCTGTCTGGGCTGCTGGTCTCAGATGATCCCGCAGGTGAAGAAGCTGGATGTGGAGGTCCTGGGCTGGCGTGGTTACACGTGGTCTGCGGTTTTGAGGCCAGTTAGACGTACTGCCAAATTCTCTAAAACAACGTTGGAGGAGGCTTATGGTAGAGAAATTAACAGTAAATTATCTGGCAACAGCTCTGGTGGACATTTCTTCAGTTAGCATGCCAATTGCACGCTCCCTCAAAACTTGAAACATCTGTGGCATTGTGTTGTGTGACAAAACAACACATTTTAGCGTGGCCTTTTATTGTCCCAAGCACAAGGTCCACCTGTTTAATGATCATACTGTTTAATCAGCTTCTTGATTAAACAGTATGATATTTGCCTTGATATGCCACATCTATCAGGTGGATGGATTATCTTGGCAAATGAGAAATGCTCACCAGCAGGGATGTAAACACATTTGTGCACAACATTTAAGAGAAATAAGCTTTTTGTGCATATGGAATTTTATGGGATATTTTTTTCAGCTCATGAAACATTTTGTGTTTATATTTTTGTTCAGTATAGATAACTAGCAAGCAAGATGACAAATAAACAATTGAATTCACTCTCCATAATCGCATTGATAAATGTTTAACTAGCTGGCTAACGTTAGCTAAATGGTTAGCATGATTCGCTAGCTAGCTAACTGTTGTGCTAGCTAGGTAATGTAAAGACACTGTGTTGACACTCGGCAGCCAGCTACAGGCAGCTGCTTCATGGAAACTAATCCATTGTGATTTAATTATAATGTTAATAGCTACATTGGCCAGATAGCTAGCTTGGTAAAGTATTTAGTGTTGTGTGCATTGTGCTGCACTTACCACCCCATTTGTTTAATATGAAGTGTGTGTGACTGCCTTGCTCAGTTAGCTAGCTACTGCACATTATCAAACCTAACAAAAACCTAAAAGTAAAATATGTAAAGACTTGTTCTAGCAAAAAAGTTGTATTATACAGCTTTATTGTTTTAGTTAGAACAATTCTGATGAAACCCACGTTGAGGTTCGTGCTCTCTGAATGGCTCAAAGTCAAGTTGTCGGCCACTGTCTAGCATTGCGATTTTACAAGTAGAAATGGCAGGTTCGTTGGGACCAGATCGGTACACAGTAGGTACGTCTTTGTTCTAGCAAGAGAAGGAAAAGCCTCCTACTGTAATAAGTACAGTGAGGGAAAAAAGTATTTGATCCCCTGCTGATTTTGTACATTGCCCACTCACAAAGATATGATCAGTCTATAATTTTAATGGTAGGTTTATTTGAACAGTGAGAAAAAGAATAACAACAACAAAATCCAGAAAAATGCATGTCAAAAATGTTATAAATTGATTTGCATTTTAACGAGGGAAATAAGTACTTGACCCCTCTGCAAAACATGACTTAGTACTTGGTGGCAAAACCCTTGTTGGCAATCACAGAGGTCAGACGTTTCTTGTAGTTGGCCACCAGGTTTGCACACATCTCAGGAGGGATTTTGTCCCACTCCTCTTTGCAGATCTTCTCCAAGTCATTAAGGTTTCGAGGCTGACGTTTGGCAACTCGAACCTTCAGCTCCCTCCACAGATTTTCTATGGGATTAAGGTCTGGAGACTGGCTAGGCCACTCCAGGACCTTAATGTGCTTCTTCTTGAGCCACTCCTTTGTTGCCTTGGCCGTGTGTTTTGGGTTATTGTCATGCTGGAATACCCATCCACGACCCATTTTCAATGCCCTGGCTGAGGGAAGGAGGTTCTCACCCAAGATTTGACGGTACATGGCCCCGTCCATCGTCCCTTTAATGCGGTGAAGTTGTCCTGTCCCCTTAGCAGAAAAACACCCCCAAAGCATAATGTTTCCACCTCCATGTTTGACACTGGGGATGGTGTTCTTGGGGTCATAGGCAGCATTCCTCCTCTTCCAAACACGGCGAGTTGAGTTGATGCCAAAGAGCTCGATTTTGGTCTCATCTGACCACAACACTTTCACCTAGTTCTCCTCTGAATCATTCAGATGTTCATTGGCAAACTTCAGACGGCCCTGTATATGTGCTTTCTTGAGCAGGGGGACCTTGCGGGCGCTGCAGGATTTCAGTCCTTCACGACGTAGTGTGTTGCCAATTGTTTTCTTGGTGACTATGGTCCCAGCTGCCTTGAGATCATTGACAAGATCCTCCGTGTAGTTCTGGGCTGATTCCTCACTGTTCTCATGATCATTGCAACTCCACGAGGTGAGATCTTGCATGGAGCCGCAGGCCGAGGGAGATTCACAGTTATTTTGTGTTTCTTCCATTTGCGAATAATCACACCAACTGTTGTCACCTTCTCACCAAGCTGCTTGGCGATGGTATTGTAGCCCATTCCAGCCTTGTGTAGGTCTACAATCTTGTCCCTGACATCCTTGGAGAGCTCTTTGGTCTTGGCCATGGTGGAGAGTTTGGAATCTGATTGATTGATTGCTTCTGTGGACAGGTGTATTTTATACAGGTAACAAGCTGAGATTAGGAGCACTCCCTTTAAGAGTGTGCTCCTAATCTCAGCTCATTACCTGTATAAAAGACACCTGGGAGCCAGAAATCTTTCTGATTGAGAGGGGGTCAAATACTTATTTCCCTCATTAAAATTCAAATCAATTTATAACATTTTTGACATGCGCTTTTCTGGATTTTTTTGTTATTATTCTTTCTCTCACTGTTCAAATAAACCTACCATTAAAATTATAGACTGATCATTTCTTTGTCAGTGGGCAAACCTACAAAATCAGCAGGGGATCAAATATTGTTTTCCCTCACTGTACCTATCGGCAGTCAGATTCTCAGTGTGATTCATGCTTAAGGGACAATGAGGATCATGACAGCATCTCAAGAAATGATAGATGTATTCATCTGGAAAACCACAAAGAATGTTCTCAAATGGAAAAAATAAAACCATTTTACTTTTATCAATAGTAAAAAATTAAGACAAATGTGTGTGTGTATATATATATATATATATATATACAGTACCAGTCAAAAGTTTGGACACACCTACTCATTCAAGGGTTTTTCTTCATTTTTACTATTTTCTATATTGTAGAATAATAGTGAAGACATCAAAACTATGAAATAACACATATGGAATCATGTAGTAACCAAAAAAGTGTTAAACAAATCAAAAAATATTGTTTATATTTGTGATTCTTCAAAGTAGCCACCCTTTGCCTTGATGACAGATTTGCACACTCTTGGCATTCTCTCTCAACCAGCTTCAGCTGGAACATTTTTTCAACAGTTTTGAAGGAGTTCTCACATATGCCGAGCACTTGTTGGCTGCTTTTCCTTCACTTTGCGGTCCAACTCATCCCAAACCATCACAATTAGGTTGGTTGTGGAGGCCAGGTCATCTGATGTAGCACTCCATCACGCTCCTTCTTGGTCAAATAGCCCTTACACAACCTGGAGGTGTGTTTTGGGACATTGTCCTGTTGAAAACAAATGATAGTCCCACTAAGTGCAAACCAGATGGGATGGCGAATCGCTGCAGAATGCTGTGGTAGCCATGCTGGTTAAGTGTGCCTTGAATTCTAAATAAATCACAGACAGTGTCATGAGCAAAGCACCCCCACACAATCACACCTCCTCCTCCATGCTTCATGGTGGGAACCACACATGCGGAGATCATCCGTTCATCTACTCTGCGTCTCACAAAGACATGGCGGTTGGAACCAAAAATCTCACATTTCGACTCATTTGACCAAAGGACAGATTTCCACCGGTCTAATGTCCATTGCTCGTGTTCCTTGGCCCAAGCAAGTCTCTTCTTATTATTGGTGTCCTTTAGTAGTAGTTTCTTTGCAGCAATTCGACCATGAAGGCCTGATTCACGCAGTCTCCTCTGAACAGTTGATGTTGAGATGTGTCTGTTAATTGAATTCTGTGAAGCATTTATTTGGGCTGCAATCTGAGGTGCAGCAGAGGTAACTCTGGGTCTTCCTTTCCTGTGGCGGTCCTCATGAGAGCCCGTTTCATCATAGCGCTTGATAGTTTTTGCGACTGCACTTGAAGAAACTTTCAAAGTTCTTGAAATGTTCCGGATTGACTGACCTTCATGTCTTAAATAATTGATGGACTGTTGTTTCTCTTTGCTTATTTGAGCTGTTCTTGCTATAATATGGACTTGGCCTTTTACCAAATAGGATTATCTTCTGTATACCACCCCTACCTTGTCACAACACAACTGATTGGCTCAAATGCATTAAGAAGGAAAGAAATTCCACAAATTAACTTTTAACAAGGCACACCTATTAATTGAAATGCATTCCAGGTGACTACCTCATGAAGCTGGTTGAGAGAATGCCAAGAGTGTGCAAAGCTGTCATCAAGGCAAAGGATGGTTACTTTGAAGAATCTCAAATATAAAATATATTTTTGATATGTTTAACACTTTTTTGGTTACTACATGATTCTATATGTGTTATTTAATAGTTTTGATGTATTCACTATTATTCTACAATGTAGAAAATAGTTTAAAAAAAGAAAAACCCTGGAATGAGTAGGTGTGTCCAAACTTTTGACTGGTACTGTATACAGTTGAAGTCGGAAGTTTACATACACTTAGGTTGGAGTCATTAAAACTCGTTTTTCAACCACTCCATAAATTTCTTGTTAACAAACTATAGTTTTGGCAAGTTGGTTAGGACATCTACTTTGTGCATGGCACAAGTAATTTTTCCAACAAATGTTTACAGACAGATTATTTCACTTATAATTTACTGTATCACAATTCCAGTGGGTCAGAAGTTTACACACACTAAGTTGACTGTGCCTTTAAACAGCTTGGAAAATTCCAGAAAATGATGTAATGGCTTTAGAAGCTTCTGATAGGCTAATTGACATCATTTGAGTCAATTGGAGGTGTACCTACCTTCAAACCAAGTGCCTCTTTGCCTGACATCATGGGAAAATCAAAAGAAATCAGCCAAGAATTGTAGACCTCCACAAGTCTGGTTCATCATTTGTAGCAATTTCCAAACGCCTGAAGGTACCACGTTCATCTGTACAAACAATAGTATGCAAGTATAAATGCCATGGGACCACGCAGCCGGCATACCGCTCAGGAAGGAGACGTGGTCTGTCTCCTAGAGATGAACGTACTTTGGTGCAAAAAGTGCAAATCAATCCCAGAACAACAGCAAAGGACCTTGTGAAGATGCTGGAGGAAACACGTACAAAAGTATCTATATCTACAGTAAAACGAAAAGGCCGCTCAGCAAGGAAGAAGCCACTGCTCCAAAACCGCCATAAAAAAGCCAGACTACGGTTTGCAACTGCACATGGGGACAAATATCTTACTTTTTGGAGAAATGTCCTCTGGTCTGATGAAACAAAAATAAAACTGTTTGGCCATAATGCCATCGTTATGTTTGGAGGAAAAAGGGGGTCGCTTGCTAGCCGAAGAACACCATCCCAACCGTGAAGCACAGGGGTGGCAGCATCATGCTGTGGGGGTGCTTTGCTGCAGGAGGGACTGGTGCACTTCACAAAATAGATGGCATCATGAGGAAGGAAAATTATGTGGATATATTGAAGCAACATCTCAAGACATCAGTCAGGAAGTTAAAGCTTGGTCGAAAATGGGTCTTCCAAATGGACAATGACCCCAAGCATACTTCCAAAGTTGTGGCAAAATGGCTTAAGGACAACAAAGTCAAGGTATTGGAGTGGCCATCACAAAGCCCTGACCTCAATCCTATTGAAAATGTGTGGGCAGAACTGAAAAAGCGTGTGCGAGCAAGGAGGCCTACAAACCTGACTCAGTTACAACAGCTCTGTCATGAGGAATGGGCCAAAATTCACCCGACTTATTGTGGGAAGCTTGTGGAAGGCTACCCGAAACGTTTGACCCAAGTTGAACAATTTAAAGGCAATGCTACCAAATACTAATTGAGTGTATGTAAACTTCTGACCCACTGGGAATGTGATGAAAGAAATAAAAGCTGAAATAAATAATTATCTCTACTATTATTCTGACATTTCACATTCTTAAAATAAAGTGGTGATCCTAATTGACCTAAGACAGGGAATTTTTACTAGGATTAAATGTCAGGAATTGTGAGAAACTGAGTTTAAATGTATTTGGCTAAGGTGTATTTAAACTTCTGTCTTCAACTGTATATATATAAAAACATTCCTGTCTTAGCAAACACGTGCAGCAAAGATTAGTTACAGTATCTTCTCATCTGTAGTGATGCGTACTGAAAAGGGCATTTCATTTTATAGAGCTGAATCCAGCACGTGTTTTGATTCACCTAGCCACATCTTATACTCAGACACTCAGCACATATTTTTCATGCATTAGCCAGGAATTAAAAACTGCAGACACTGCTCAACTGAGAAAGCCAGTTTTGAGTACACTGCAGTAAATATAATCGTACACATCAGGATGCTTTGTCTGGAAAACCGTGCTTCTTTCCCTTACAAATTATTGTATCTCGCCTAGTCATCAGAAAGAATGAGTCAGCTGTCTAAACGTTTCTGTAACACGTGTAACTATGAGCAGCCAAAAATATGTATATTCAAATGTGCAGGAGGAATCTAGACTAGAAAGGCTCCTATCCAACTGATGCTGAGTGAATGAGAAAGACACTCATCCAGGTCAGGAGATGTATCTGTTTATCTGTGTTTAGCGATGTAGTGTTTTGAGAGGCTTCTATCATTTGAAAGGGTTTTGTGGAAATGAGACCTTATGAGTCCATATTATGATTCCTACTTCCAGGAAGTGGAGAGGTACTGGTGATGGAAAACAAAGAAGCAGCAAAATTATATATGGGTCTCTCAAGACCAGGAAAAGGGAGCTCAGTGTTAAGTTCAAGTTGACAACCTCCCTAGTGATGTCGACTCTTACTGCTTATGGAGAAATTGACCTTAAAGATCGAATGCAGTCAATTTTATCTCAATATCAAATAATTTCTGGGTACAAATTAAGTACCTTACTGTTATTGTTTTCAATTGAAATGGTCAAAAAGAAACAAAAATGGCTTTTTAGCAAAGAGCAATTTCTCAAGCAAGAATGTTGCTACAATTTAGAAAACGTGCTGTTATTGGCAGAGAAGTTTGGAACTCTCTTTCCTATTGGTATATTAATACATTTACCACCTGGTGATGTCACCAGGCAGGCCAAAACTCCATCCCACCAAAACAGGCTGACATTTTTGGCGGTCTTTTCAAACAGCTCTTACACTAAAAGGGCATTATCATAACTTTCTAAATTTCACAGTATTCTACAACCTCAGTGTGGAAATATACACTCAGCGGCCAGTTAATTAGATACACCACCCCGTTCACGAAAATTGTTCGCTCCTACAGACAAAGTCACGTGGCCATGGCTTGCTATATAAAGCAGGCAGACGGGCATCGAGGCATTTAGTTACTGTTCGATTGAATGTTAGAATGGGCAAAATGAATGACCTAAGTGACTTTGAGCGTGGTATGATCATCAGTGACAGGGACGCCGGTTACAATATCTCAGAAACGGCCCGCCTCCTGTGCATCCAGTTAGCGGCAGTCCTGTGGGACAGCTCATTGATGAGAGAGGTCGAAGGAGTATGGCAAGAATCATGCAAGCTAACAGCCACAAACATGCAAATAACGGCGCAGTACAACAGTGGTGTGCAGAACGGCATCTCGGAACGCACAACTCGAGGCTGTGCGTCAGTCACTGGGGGTTGATACTGTCATGGTTCATGTGGGATCGAATCACATTATGAAGGGCAGCTCAGAACAGCTGAAGATGGATTTTAAAGAAATGATTGGGTCAATACTTGACACCAACAAACGCCCCATAATATCTGGCCCTCTGGCCTCCCTAAATCGTGGCATTGAATTGTTCAGCAGACTTTTAGCCATCCATAACTGGCTACGAGACTATTGCAGCTCTGTGGGTGTAACATTTATTGACAAATTTGATACCTTCTGGAAACAATGCTTGTATTATAAGGAGGATGGGATCCACCCAAGTCATTTGGGTTCCTGGATCCTTTCACAGCATTATAAGGCTGCCTTGAGACAATTACTTATCAATGACCCAAGCCCACCTCATTTAATCCCTATCATTGTGTCGCTGAGTTGTCATAATGCTTCAGCAAATGTACATTATCCCAGGGGCGTTGAAAGACACAATGTAAGTAACCTAATTTTGTCCCTCTTACTGCCCTGAATGCCTCTGCTGATCCTACATCTATTGTATGCAGTAATCATATGCCTATGAACCAGAGTTAAACTGTTAACACTGAGGTGGTGGGCCCGAGCAGGAAGTCCACTGTGTACAGCTCACCCTACACTAACATAAATAACCCGAGCATGTCTATCTCTGGTAAGCTTCGCAGTAAAGCAAGAAAAACAATCAAGAATTCTAGAAAAGTGTTAAAAATAGCCCACGTTAACATAATTTATGTAGCTTAAGAAACAAGGTTCATGAAATCAATAATTTGCTAGTAACAGATGACATTCATATTCTGACAATCTCTGAAACTCACTTTGATAATACCTTTGATGATACAGTGGTAGCAATACATGGTTATAAGATCTAGAGTAAATACAGACATGCCAAAGGTGGAGGTGTGGCTGTTTATATTCAGAACCACATTCCTGTAAAGCTTAGAGAGGATCTCATGTTAAATGCTGTTGAAGTAATATGGCTAAAGGTTCATCTGCCTCACCAAAAGCCCATTATGGTGGGAAGCTGCTATAGACCACCAAGTGCTAACAGTCAGTATCTGGATAGCGTGTGAAATGCTTGATAATGTATGTAATATCAATAGAGAGGTATATTTTCTGGGTGATTTAAATATTGACTGGCTTTCATCAGGCTTCCCACTCAAGACAAAGCTTTCTCTACAGTAACTAGTGACTGCAACCTGGTTCAGGTTATCAATCAACCTACCAGTGTAGCTACAAACAGCACAGGAATGAAATCATCAACATGTATTGATCACATCTTTACTAATGCTGCAGAAATTCGTTTGAAAGCAGTATCTAAATCCATCAGATGTAGTGATCACAATATAGTAGCCATATCTAGGAAAACAAAGTTCCAAAGGCTGGGCCTAATATGGTGTATAAGAGGTCATACAATAAGTTTTGTAGTGATTCCTATGTTGTTGATGTAAATGCACCCATTAAGTAAATGACTGTAAAAACTGTTAAATCCCTGTGGATTGATGAGGAATTGAAAAACTGTATGGTTGAGAGGGATGAGGCAAAATAAATTGCAAATAGGTTGGCTGTACAACCGATTGGCAAACCTACTGCAAATTGAGAAATCATGTGACTAAACTGAATAAAAAGAAGAAGAAACTATACTATGAAACAAAGATAAATTACATAAAGAAACAGTAAAAAGCTTTGGAGCACCTTAAATGAAATTTGGGGAAAAAGGCAAACTCATTCATCACAAAACCCACTGATATTGCCAACTACTGTAATTATTTTTTCATTGGCAAGATTAGCAAACTTAGGCATGACATGCTAGCAACAAACGCTGACACTGCACATCCAAGTATATCTGACCAAATTATGAAAGACAAGCATTGTAATTTAGAATTCTGTAAAGTAAGTGTGGAAGAGGTGAAACAATTGTTGTTGTTTATCAACAATGACAACCCATCAGGGTCTGACAACGTGGATGGAAAATTACTGAGGATAACAGCGGACGATATTGCCACTCTTATTTGCCATATCTTCAATTTAAGCCTACTAGAAAGTGTGTGCCCTCAGACCTAAATGGAAGCAAAAGTTATTCCCCTACCTAAGGATAGTAAAGCCCCCTTTACTGGCTCAAATAGCCAACCAATCAGCCTGTTACCAACCGTTTGTAAACTTCTGGAAAAAATGGTGTTTGACCAGATGCAATGCTATTTTACAGTAAACAAATTGACAAGAGACTTTCAGCACACTTATAGGGAAGGACATTCAACAAGCACAGCACTTACACAAATAACTTATGATTGGCTGAGAGAAATTGTTGATAAAAAGGTTGTGGGGGCTGTTTTGTTAGACTTCAGTGCGGCTTTGACATTATCGATCATGGTCTGTTGCTGGAAAAACGTATGTGTTATGGCTTTACACCCCCTGCTATATTGTGGATAAAGAGTTACCTGTCAAACAGAACACAGAGGGTGTTCTTTAATGGAAGCCTCTCCAACAAAGTCCAGGTAAAGTCAGGAATTCCCCAGGGCAGCTGTCTAGGCCCCTTACTTTTTCAATCTTTACTAAGGACATGACACTAGCTTTGAGTAGTGTGTCTATGTATGCGGATGACTCAACACTATACATGTCACCTACCACAGCGACTGAAATGACTGAAACACTTAACAAAGAGCTGCAGTTAGTTTCAGAATGGGTGGCAAGGAATAAGTTATTCCTAAATATTTCAAAAACTAAAAGCATTGTATTTGGGACAAATCATTCACTAAACCCTAAACCTCAACTGCTTTCTTGCAATGCAATACTTCAACCACTAGAAACAGTGCGTACGCATGGTCTAAAGTTTGCAGGAGGATAAGCACATTCTCACTTCAAGTTCAGTTTTTATAAATGCCAACTTTTGCATGACCCCATGGCCCCATCCTGCCTGGTGTCAACGCGGTAATGGTGTGGTGAATGTTTTCCTGGCACAGGTTAGGTCCCAATTGAGCAACGTTTGAACGCCACAGTGTGTCTTAACATTGAATGCATGCCCGAAGAATTTAGGCTGTTCTGGAGGCAAAGGAGGGTCTGACCCGGGACTAGATGGGTGTACATAGAAAAACTGGCCAATGAGTGTATATTAAACACAGAAAAATCACATTTTTGACTGCACTGTGCCTTTAATGACATCACTCTTATGTTTGTTTGCAACAGGACATAAGAACTTGTTGTTGTTTAGTTGTTTACCAAGTGGCCTTTTGTCCTTGTGGCATGACCTCTTTACTGTAGTTATTTTTTTTGCGTCATGAAAACGCAGTCAGTACTGGAGCAAAAGGCTTTTAACATTGATTCTTTCAACAGTCAGCCACGAGTTGGGGGGGGGGGGGGCTTACATAATTTAGTCAAGGCCCAATCATTCATCTAACAATTTATGTGTGGGGTAGTAAAGGCCTCTGAGCACTGAGTGGTTGTAGCAGCAAACCTCTTACGTTTCCTAAAAAAAAGGAGGCATGGGGGGTGAATACTGAACAGGGCTGGGGTGGGCAGGGGGCACTGATTGAGCTGCGTGATCAATGACTTCTGGGTCATAAGACAGTACAGGGGGGCGACGACAACCAGACGCCATGACCAGACACACACGCAAGACCAGGGGTAGTTCGGACACCGTACAGAGGCCAAGGCTGAGAATACTATACCACATTTGACATGGGACTTACAGTTGAAGTCGTACATACACTTAAATTGGAGTCATTAAAACTTGTTTTCCAAAACCGCCATAAAAAAGCCAGACTACGGTTTGCAACTGCACATGGAGAAATGTCCTCTGGTTTGATGAAACAAAAATAAAACTGTTTGGCCATAATGTCCATCGTTATGTTTGGAGGAAAAAGAGGGTGGCTTGCAAGCCTAAGAACACCATCCCAACCGTGAAGCACAGGGATGGCAGCATCATGCTGTGGGGGTGCTTTGCTGCAGGAGGGACTGGTGCACTTCACAAAATAGATGGCATCATGAGGAATGAAAATTATGTGGATATATTGAAGCAACATCTCAAGACATCAGTCAGGAAGTTAAAGTTTGGTTGCAAATGGGTCTTCCAAATGGACAATGACCCCAAGCATACTTCCAAAGTTGTGGCAAAATGGCTTAAGGACAACAAAGTCAAGGTATTGGAGTGGCCATCACAAAGCCCTGGCCTCAATCCTATAGAAAATGTGTGTGCAGAACTGAAAAAGCGTGTGCGAGCAAGGAGGCCTACAAACCTGACTCAGTTACACCAGCTCTGTCAGGAGGAATGGGCCAAAATTCACCCGACTTATTGTGGGAAGCTTGTGGAAGGCTACCCGAAACGTTTGACCCAAGTTAAACAATTTAAAGGCAATGCTATCAAATACTAATTGAGTGTATGTAAACTTCTGACCCCCTGGGAATGTGATGAAATAAATGAAAGCTGAAATAAATCATTCTCTCTACTATTATTCTGACATTTAACATTCTTAAAATAAAGTGGTGATCCTAACTGACCTAAAACAGGGAATTTTTACTTGGATTAAATGTCAGGAATTGTGAAAAACTGAGTTTAAATGTATATGGCTAAGGTGTATGTAAACATCCGACTTCATGAAACCAACTCTTTACATGTTGCGTTGATATTTTTGTTCAGTTTATATTTGCATAAATTAGCATACAATATCTAACCATGTTTCATGAGCTGAAATAAAAGATCCCAGAAATGTTCCATATGCACAAGAAGCTTATTTCTCTCAAATTGTCGGCATAAATTTCTTTACATCCCTGTTAGTGAGCATTTCTCCTTTGTCAACGTAATCCATCCACCTGACAGGTATGGCATATCAAGAAGCTGATTGAACAACATGATCATTCAAACACGTTATTTTATGGGTCAGGTTCTAGATAGAATATTTTTTCTAAGAGTGTACCAGCATATCGTCTTTGTTCTCATCACATTTTGTTGACATGACAACATGACTTCGCGCCACTATTTCATATTTTTCTGTTTTCCCAGTGTATACCATGTTCAGGGCAGAGTTAAAATTATTCAACTAGCTATCTAAATTGCGAGCTAGATCGAGATGGAGCACACATTTAGTTTGATTTAGCCCAAAAGTTATGATTCCCCCAGTCACAGATCTGTGTAAACCTCTGTTGTAAACAATGACATTGACAATGAGACTGATCTCAGCTATGAATATTCAACAAAACTCCACTGATGACAAGACCAGAGGTCTGGTTAAGAACGTGCATGTACTGTAAGGCTGTGCTGCTTGGTATGACATGATTTTGCTGTTCAAAGAGAGCTCAGGCACAAAACCTCTATGTTCAATGTAGCCCCTCCCTGTTCTCTGCAGTTCAATATTTGATGCAGCTCCTAAGTGATATTGTTTTTAGCTCCACACTGATGGAAAAAGAGAGAGTGTGCTGACAGTTGTGGTGTGTAATAATAGCACAGGGGCTGGACAGATTTGAATTGTCTCTTCCAAAAAAGGACCTTCAATAAAATAGGATGGGCACAACATAATTTAGGAACCAATTTCAAAACAGAAATAACAGAACTCTATAATGACCAAATTACCCATTTGTGCAAGGTAAACATTCATGGTTACATTACATTAGAAGTGCTATCAGTTTAGAGTTTTGCATTTCGAGTTTAGAAAATATACCACTTACAGTACTTACAGTACAAAATGCAGCAATGTGATTGGGAAAAAAAACTGTAATGAAGAACTGTGTCTGACACTGAAAGGATTTCTAAACACATTTCCCAAATGTTCATGTCATTCTTGTCTTGACTTCTAAGTCAAAAGGAATGTCTATAAAAATACAAGTACAAAAAAACTCAAAGTGTAAGGTTAGGTGTGGTTTGTTACACATTATGACTAGCTAGCTGACCATAATAAAAAATAAATAATGTAAACATACCAAGCTACCAAAAGACAGTATTGCTAGTGTCAGAGACTAAATTACAATTACATGCTGTTTGTGTCATCCTGAAAACATGTAGATTTATTAAGGAATCAAAGTGGCAAGCACCTTCTATTTCTCCTTTTCAACTGTGCAAACACACCACAGATACAGTGGGCAATGGTCGGCCACTGACTGTTTTTGGTCTTTCCATAGTCCTGTGTCCTCTACTTTTTTGGACGTGTGTCAAAGAACAAATAATTTATTCAGCTCTCTCAGTGTTTGGCCCCAATGTATCTCCCGGTCCCATGCATTCAAGATGGTGAGTATAGTATATATTGTTACAATGGTTCGCTTACAAGGGGTAAAAAAGAGGGGAGAGGGGAATGATAATGGAAACAATACTGAAATGGTTACAGAGGTTTTCCAATGGGTATACATCCACATAAAATAGTAAAAATGTGTAAGGGAGTGTCTACATAGAAACTTAGGTTTGGACAGTTGTTGACATAACTGCAAACAGGGAGAGGTACAATCAAAGGGGAAAGTTTGGCAAAAAGTCGCTTCCAAGCTGTGGGGATGATAATGAACAGCTTTTTGGCAAAGATAATTAGAAAAGTAACTCACCAGAATCAGCAAATTCTGAGGGGACAGAGGAAGAAAGAGAGATATAGAAAGGGAGAGAGAAAAGATAAACCAGATGATGTATAAGTTGATAAAACATGATAAAACATTGGACTTTAATCTTATGAAAGGTTTGCATTCTGCTTAGGCCATTAACACCAATGAGAGTTGGCTCTGAATTATCTTAATGAGCTGGATAAATTATGGTTAACTAGATCCAAAAATAAAATAAGCACATTTGGCCATTGGAATATTGCTACACTCTTAGAAAAAAGGGTTCCAAAAGGGTTCTTTGACTGTCCCCATAGGAGAAACCTTTTTGGTTCCAGGTAGAACTGTTTTGGGTTCCATGTAGAACCCTCTGGGGAAAAGGTTCTACATGGAACCAAAAGGGTTCTACCTGGAACCAAAAATAGTTATTCAACGGGTTCTCCTATGGGGACAGCTGAAGAACCCTTTTAGGTTCTAGATAGCACCTTTTGACAGACATGCACTGGACTTTATAGACATGATTTCCTGGAAAATTAGCTTTGTTGTTCCCAAGCTTTACAGTGAGGTTATCTTCAGCTTTAATAATACAAAAGAATGTACCACAGTCTTGCACCATGGCAAATGAATACCAACCAATGAAAGGTTGTTCTTCGTATTCCAATACAAGCTCCTCTCCCACTGAGCACACACAGGTTGAATCAACGCTGTTTCCACGTCATTTCAATGAAATTGACATCTGTGCCCAGTGGGATGTGTCTAGTGAGACTAGACAGCATAATTCCACTTACTTTTACAAGTCTCTATGAGATATTTATGAACACTGCCAGCTTTATATAACACCACTGAGCCACTTAATGTCTAAAAGCCTGCAAGGGATGGTGAGGCTTAAGGACAAGATACTTTGGCTCTGTCTTTGACTGATGCTTCTGCTTGCCCTGTCCAGTGTTGGCAGATGGTAGCGGAGCATCCGGTCTCAGACCAACAGGTTCCCAGACAGCTTCTACCTCCAGGCCATAAGACTGTTAAACAGCGTCCCTAGCCATCCACCTGCACAAACATGAGGTTCAGAGACTATTTGCACTAGGGGTTGGAACCAAACTTTCGTTCTGAACAGTGTAGAGGTGCTGGCTAACGGTGAATAAACTGTAAGCTATAAAAACAAATAAAGAGAGTCACAACTCTATGTATAAACTCCCAGTAATGTATTGGGTAAGAAACCACCAACGTTTCAGCATCACTGTGCCTTCTTCAGGGTCACCCTGAATTACTGGGAGTTTATACATAGAGTGTGCGACTCTCTTTATTTGTTTTTAACCTGTGAAATTGACAGTTTTTTACATTTAGCTAACTAAATTACTTCACCAATAAGTGCGGATAAAGCAGCTTGCTATGTAGCGGGCAATATAGTTGTTTACATGCGTGGGGAGAGATTGAGAGAGGGTGGAGTAGGAGGCTGCTTGAAGCGCTGAGCATCTTGTTATGACATGCATTATCTGAATTAAGCCCACAGAATTATACCTACAGAGGAGCGGCTTTTATGGAGGAACTTTGAATGTCTTTGAACTTATGAGAGTTGGCTGGACCAGAGCTAACTTGCTAACAAGCTTGTGTGTGCAGTGTGGCACCAGAATTAAAAACACATCTTACCTTTTTGTAGTTAATAAAGCCAATGTGAAACGTGATAACTATAGTATCCTTAACAAGCATTGAAAAATGTATAAATTTTTCTAATGGAAAATCTCTCTTCCTATCTTCTAAATAACGCTTTTAACCGATGTTCCCTTTAATTTTTTGGGGCACTGAGCAAATTTTAGGTCTTGTGAGCGGAAACTTGAAAGTTGTGAGAATTTTTGCAACTTCTGGCGCGCGTTTACAGTGAACACTGAGGCTGTACCCTTACAGTTTTAGCCAGTAGCCAATAGGCTATTGTGGCTATTTTAGCATAATGTAGGCCTACCAACAAAACCAATGGAGCAAATCCCATAACATTTTCACATGGAAATAGCCTTTGATTTCTATGATATAGCCTTCAGTAGCCTATATGTGGTGTTCAATGCAGGCCTGCCTACATTGCATGAGACTTTAAAAAACGATGATATAATGTTTTACTTGATCTGTAACACCATGGGCCAAATAGGTGACTGTAAATTACATTGTATTGTGTTGTATGATGCAAGAAACCACTTTCTTATTGGCTTATTTGCATACTCAAGCCTGTCTCAAAATACAACACTGCCCCTTTAATTAAGACGTAAGCTTCTTACTTGACTGGTTTTCCAAAGACAGCTTGAAAGGTGGCATACAAGTTTTGTGCTCTTGTAGGAAGCAGTAACCCCCCATTGCTGACCTATACTTATCTATAACGGGGCTAATAACTCGCTAAATAGCAAAGAATATTAACACTCATGGGTGACTGAAAGACCGCTTGTGGGCTACCCCAGCCAATAGAATTATAGGCTCTGCCTACAACAAAATCACAGACTCAATCTTGCAAAGTTAGATTTGATTTGGTTTGTTGCATTGAAAAGGGGCTGATATAATGTTGATTCAATCACAGAAAAAAAGTATTTGCATTGACTCTCTACACACCCAATCCATACACATACTCACACGCAATCTATCACACTCTCACACTCACACGCAAGCACACACACACACACACACACACACACGCACACACACACACACACACACACACACACACACACACACACACTCTTACACTCACTACCATCACTGCTGCTATTATTTATTACTATTTATTGTATTGCTCACTTTATCAACCGTCATACTATTATAGACGTAATTTCTAGTTTTGATTTACATTTGGTTGAGTTGTCAACTAACGTAAATTCAACGTGAAATAAAAAAATAATTTCAACATGTTATTGGATTTAGGTTAAAAGTTGGGTGAAAACAATAAAAAATCAGTTTTCCAAGTTGATTCAACGTCATCACATATATATATATTTTTGAAATGGCATGGAAACAACGTTGATTCAACCAGTTTTTGCCCAGTGGGTACACTAAGTATACAAAACATTAAGAACACCTGCTCTTTCCATGACATAGACAGACCAGGTGAATCCAGGTGAAAGCTATGATCCCTTATTGATGTCACTTGTTATTAAATCCACTTCAATCAGTGTAGATGAAGGGGAGTAGACAGGTTAAAGAAGGATCTTGAAGTCTGAGACAATTGAAACATGGATTGTGTATGTGTGCCATTCATAGGTTGAATGCGCAAGACAAAATATTTAAGTGCCTTTGAACGGGATATGGTAGTATGTGCCAGGCGCACTGTTTTGTGTCAAGCACTGCAACACTACTGGGTTTTTCAAGAATGTGTTTCAATAATGGTCCACCACCCAAAGGACATCCAGCCAACTTGAAACAATTATGAGAAGCATTGAAGTCAACATGGGCCAGCATCCCTGTGAAACGCTTTTGACACCTTGTAGAGTACATGCACTGACGAATTGAGGCTGTTCTGAGGGCAAAAGGTGGGGGTGCAACTCAATATTAGGAAGGTGTTCCGAATGTTTTGTATACTCAGTGTATAATTCCCAACATATCTTAATGCTCTACTGCTGCTAGTTCTACTAGTACTTTCATACTTTTTAATATCTGTTTACCACTTATTGCCTTATTGTGTTATTGTTGTTACTTACATTTTTTCTATATTTCACTGCACTGTTGAGAGGTAGCTCTCAAGTAAGCATTTCATTGCACCGTTTACACCCTGCTGTATCCTGTGTATATGACGAATGAACTTTGATTTGATTTGGTTTAGTAATAAAGGCTACTTTGCATGGTCAGGATCTTTCCATGTAAAGAATACGGAAAACACTGACTCTGAGACTTGTCAGAATAATTTATAATCTTAACAACATTCCATTATCTTTTAAAGGAACTGCACAATGTTTCAAATCACTTAAAGGTCCCAGGGTACAAACATGATTTAACCACCATGTGGTAAGTATTTTAAATCAATTTGAGAACCACCCTACAGTTGGCTGCTAAACAAATTGCAAGAGGGAGTAGGTCGCATGGTTGCATTTATTTCTACACCACACTATGCCCTCACACATTTCTATTCCCATACCAGACTGTGATTTAGAACTTTATCACCCAGATGGAATGACTAAAATTAAATAATGGTAAGTGAGTAATGGGGCGTCTAGGAGTGTGACAAGGAGGTGATGCATGGTAATAGTCACTTAGCAGTCAGTCAGGGCACAATTGATTAATCTTCTTTTTGAATCGATTCATTCAAGGCTCAGCTTTCCAGGAAAGTGAAGACTGAAAAATCTGAACTCATTCCAGCAACTACAACTCCCAGTACATGTCACAAGCTGATGTGGATGCGGTGTTGGAGTCAGGCGCAGGACACAGAAGCTTAGTCGAAACGACTTTAATTGTCACAAAGACAATAACAAAAATAACGGGCCTCAAACACAGGAAGCGAGCGATTAAGCAAACAGTGCGTAAAAACACTAACTACTAGAGCACAATAAAGATACACCAACGGACAGGCGGACAACAACACACAACTGCAAACAAAACCAAAGGAAACTTATAGGTGACATAATCAATACATAAGACAAAACAGGTGCACCAACAAGACAAAACCAAACAAACATAGAGAACATCAAGCGGTAGCAGCTAGTACTCCGGGGACGACGAACGCCGAAGCCTGCCCGAACAAGGAGGAGGAGCAGTCTCGGCGGAATTCGTGACAGTACCCCCCCCCCCCCTTGATGCGCGGCTCCAGCCGTGCGCCGACCCCGGCCTCGGGGACGGCCAGGAGGAAGTGGAGCAGGGCGCGTAGGATGACTACGGTGGAACTCAGTCAGGAGGGATGGATCTAAAATGTCCCTCCTAGGCACCCAGCACCGTTCCTCCGGACCGTACCC
The DNA here is from genome assembly GCF_964263955.1 of Coregonus lavaretus. Classification (NCBI taxonomy): domain Eukaryota; kingdom Metazoa; phylum Chordata; class Actinopteri; order Salmoniformes; family Salmonidae; genus Coregonus; species Coregonus lavaretus. The sequence goes on from NC_140026.1 coordinate 30,344,209, forward strand.
CTCCCACTCCACGAGATATTGTAGACCCCCCATCCGACGTCTCGAATCCACGATGGACCGGACTGAGTACGCCGGAGCCCCCTCGATGTCCAGTGGGGGCGGAGGGGTCTCTCTTATCTCACTGTCCTGGAGTGGACCAGCTACCACCGGCCTAAGGAGAGACACATGGAACGAGGGGTTAATGTGATAGTCATTAGGCAGTTGCAACTTGTAACACACCTCGTTCAATCTCCTCAGGACTTTAAATGGCCCCACAAACCGCCGGCCAAGCTTCCGGCAAGGCAGGCGAAGGGGCAGGATTCGAGTCGAGAGCCAGACTCGATCTCCAGGTGCGTATACTGGACCCTCACTGCGGTGGAGATCGGCGCTCGCCTTCTGCCTGCGGATGGCCAGCTGCAGATGTACGTGTGCAGCGTTCCACGTCTCCTCCGAGCGCCGAAACCACTCATCCACCGCAGGAGCCTTGATCTGGCTCTGATGCCATGGTGCCAGAACCGGCTGATACCCTAACACGCACTGGAAAGGGGTCAGGTTAATAGAGGAGTGGCGAAGAGAGTTTTGAGCCATCTCTGCCCAGGGGATATACCCCGACCACTCCTCCTGCCGGCCCTGGCAATATGATCTCAGAAACCTAACCACATCCTGGTTCACTCTCTCCACCTGCCCATTACTCTCAGGGTGGAAACCCGAGGTAAGGCTAACCGAGACCCCCAAGCGTTCCATGAACGCCCTCCAGACTCTAGAGGTGAATTGGGGACCCCGATCAGACACTATATCCTCGGGAACCCCGTAGTGCCGGAAGACGTGGGTGAACAAAGCCTCAGCGGTCTGTAGGGCAGTAGGGAGACCCGGCATTGGGATGAGACGACAGGCCTTAGAGAACCGATCCACAACGACCAGAATAGTGTTATTCCCCTGAGAGGGGGGAAGGTCCATGACAAAGTCCACCGAGAGGTGAGACCACGGCCGTTGTGGAACGGGCAGGGGTTGTAACTTCCCCCTGGGCAGGTGTCTAGGCGCCTTACACTGAGCGCACACCGAGCAGGAGGAGACATAAACCCTCACGTCCCTAGCCAATGTTGGCCACCAGTACTTAACAATAAGGCAGTGCACTGTCCGGCCAATACCTGGATGTCCAGAGGAGGGTGACGTATGAGCACAATAAATGAGACGATCACGGACCTCGAGCGGCACGTACGTCCGACCCACTGGACACTCTGGGGAAGTAGGGTCGGTGCGTAACACCCGCTCAATTTCCGCATCAACCTCCCATACCACCGGTGCCACCAGACAAGACTCCAGACAAGACAGTATGGGAGTGGGCTCAACGGACCTCTCCTCTGTGTCATACCGCCGGGACAGGGCGTCTGCCTTACCGTTCTGGGACCCTGGGATGTAAGTGATCTTAAAAACGAACCGGGTCAGAAACATGTTCCACCTAGCCTGACGAGGGTTCAATCTCCTAGCTGCCCGGATGTACTCCAGGTTACGATGGTCAGTCAGAATGAGAAAAGGGTGTTGAGCCCCCTCAAGCCAATGCCTCCACACCTTTAGGGCTTGAACCACGGCTAACAGCTCCCTGTCCCCTACGTCATAATTACGTTCCGCCGGGCTGAGCTTTTTAGAATAAAAAGCGCAGGGACGGAGCTTAGGAGGCGTGCCGGAGCGTTGCGAGAGTACTGCCCCAGTACCGGCCTCTGACGCGTCCACCTCTACCTGGAACGCTAAAGCGGGGTCCGGGTGCACCAGCACCGGAGCCGAAGTGAACAGGTCCTTCAGTTTACTTAACGCCCTGTCCGCTTCAGCCGACCACTGCAAACGCACCGGGCCCCCCTTCAGCAGGGAAGTAATGGGAGCTGCTACCTGTCCAAAATCCCGGATAAACCTCCGGTAGTAATTGGCAAAACCCAAAAACTGCTGCACCTCTTTAACAGTGGTTGGGGTTTGCCAGTTACGCACGGCCGACACACGGTCAATCTCCATCTTCACCCCTGACGCGGACAACCGATGACCCAAGAAGGAGATGGACTCCTGGAAAAACAGACATTTCTCTGCCTTGACATACAAGTCATGCTCCAACAGCCTACCCAACACTCGGCGCACCAGGGCTACATGCTCGGCTCGTGTAGAAGAATACACTAGGATGTCATCAATGTACACTACCACACCCTGCCCATGCAGATCCCGGAAGATCTCGTCCACAAATGATTGGAAGACTGAAGGAGCATTCATTAACCCGTATGGCATGACAAGATACTCATAATGACCTGAGGTGGTACTAAATGCCGTCTTCCATTCATCTCCCTCCCTAATGCGCACCAAGTTATAGGCGCTCCTGAGATCCAGTTTTGTGAAGAAACGCGCTCCGTGCAATGATTCAGTCATACTCGCAATCAGAGGAAGAGGGTAACTGTATTTAACAGTGATCTGATTGAGACTACGGTAATCCATACACGGGCGCAACCCTCCATCCTTCTTCTTCACAAAAAAGAAACTTGAGGATGCAGGGGAAGTGGAGGACCGTATGTATCCTTGTCTCAGGGACTCAGCTATGTATGTCTCCATAGCTGCCGTCTCCTCTTGAGACAGAGGATACACATGGCTCCGCGGGAGTGCCGCACCTGTCTGGAGGTTTATCGCACAATCTCCCTGTCTATGAGGTGGCAATCGCGTCGCCCTCGTCTTGCTGAACACGAGTGCCAAATCCTCATACTCAGGGGGAATGTGCATTGCGGGCACTTGGTTCGGACTCTCCACCGTGGTCGCCCCAACGGAAACACCTAAACATCGCCCAACACACTGGTCAGACCATTCCTTGAGAGCCCTCTGTTGCCACGAAATGGTGGGGTCATGGGTGATTAACCAAGGAAGCCCCAGCACCACGGGATACGCAGGAGAGTCAATCAGGTACTACTGAATGATCTCCTCATGACCCCCCTGCGTCTTCATCTTTAGTGGCGCTGTGACCTCCCTAATCAACCCAGATCCCAATGGGCGGCTATCTAGGGCATGGACAGGGAAGGGTGCATCAACGGGCAGGAGGGGAATCCCTAACTTAGTACAACATTTCCGATCAATAAAATTCCCAGCTGCGCCTGAATCGACTAGCGCCTTATGCTGGGAATGAGATGCAACCTGAGGAAATACCACAGGTATACACAAGTGAACAACAGAGAGCTCTGGGTGAGTGGGGCGCCTACTCACCTGAAATGACTCCCCAGTGCGCGACCTGTTGCCCCGATTCCCTGGAGACCCTCCCCAGCACCTAGCCGCAGTGTGTCCTCCACGGCCACAGTTGGTGCAGGGGACGGCCCCCCTCGGGTTCTCTCTCCTTCTCTCTCTAGCGCCAGCACCCCCGAGCTCCATAGGGCTCGGCTCGGAGGTGCTGGGGGATGGAATGGACGGCCCCAACTCGGGACGTCCGCGGGTGGCCAGCAGGGTATCCAGACGGATGGACATGTCCACCAGCTGGTCGAAGGACAGATTGGTGTCCCTGCAGGCCAGCTCTCGACGAACGTCTTCACGCAGGCTACACCGATAGTGGTCGATGAGGGCCCTCTCATTCCACCCCACATCCGCCGCTAGAGTCCGGAAATCCAGGGCGAACTCCTGTGCGCTCCTCTTCCCCTGTCGGAGGTGGAACAGACGCTCCCCCGCCGCTTTACCCTCAGGAGGGTGATCGAATACAGCCCTGAAGCGGCGGGAGAACTCCGCGTAGCTGATGGTGGCGGCGTCTATTCCCCTCCATTCGGCGTTGGCCCACTTCAACGACTTGCCGGAGAGACAGGAGATGAGGGCGGAAACGCTCTCGTATACCGAGGGCGCCGGGTATATGGTGGCCAGGTAGAGTTCCACCTGAAGGAGGAACCCCTGACACCCAGCTGCGGTGCCATCATACGCCCTCGGGAGCGAGAGCCGAATCCCACTGGATTCCGGAGCTGGTCTGGTGGGGCTGGCCTATGGTGGTGGTAATGTAGGAGGAGGTGTGGGCACGCCTCCCCTTTCCCATCGGCGCAGGGTGTTCATCACCTCCTGCATGGCGGAGCCGAGTTGCTGGATCCTGGCGTCCTGGCAGCTGACCCGATCCTCCAGCGACTCGGTCGCCGCCGCTGCTCCTGCTGACTCCATAGTATGGTGTGTTGTTCTGTCACAAGCTGATGTGGATGCGGTGTTGGAGTCAGGCGCAGGACACAGAAGCTTAGTCGAAACGACTTTAATTGTCACAAAGACAATAACAAAAATAACGGGCCTCAAACACAGGAGGCGAGCGATTACGCAAACAGTGCGTAAAAACACTAACTACTAGAGCACAATAAAGATACACCAACGGACAGGCGGACAACAACACACAACTGCAAACAAAACCAAAGGAAACGTATAGGTGACATAATCAATACATAAGACGAAACAGGTGCAACAACAAGACAAAACCAAACAAACATAGAGAACATCAAGCGGTAGCACCTAGTACTCCGGGGACGACGAACGCCGAAGCCTGCCCGAACAAGGAGGAGGAGCAGTCTCGGCGGAATTCGTGACAGTACAATTAACTACACAATCAGTCCTCAGAACGGCAGACCATTTTACAGGTCAACAACACTAGTCATTTACTCCTTTAAAACTACTGACAACATTTCTTCACACCTGCATTTCAAACATTTCTTCGGCTCTCACTTATAAAAAAAAAAAAAAGGGAAATGCTCAATTACATTCATCCCACATAAAAAACATGGCTGCTATCTTTCTCTGACCTTCAAAAATCTCCTTCATCTAAGCTTTAATATGCAGAATGCAAATTATTCAAGTCATCTTCAAGTTCCTTGCCTTTCTATTCGCATTGCAAAATTGGGTGATATTTTCCTCCTACTCCCTTGATGGGATTAGATTGGAATGACACTGTACCTCCCCACTGAATTAGCATATTCAGCCCTGACGCGATGCCATTTATAATTTCTCTTTAAATAGCTAATAGGTTTTCTACTTGGATTCCAGCGCTCTCCTTCACTAGATTCCCGATATGACACTGAGCTCACATTACGTCTAAGATGTTTCCCTTAGCAGCCATTTATTAGGATAAAAGCATTACACACATCTGTGGGCTAATAGTGTTTGTGAAAGCGCCATGATATGGACTCCCACCATGACATACAGTGCCTTCAGAAACTATTTATACCCATTGACTTATTTCTCATTTTGTTGTGTAACAGCCTGAATTCAAAATGAATTAAAACATATATATATTCCTACCCATCGACATAATATCTCATAATGACAAAGTGAAAACATTTTTTATAAATGTTTGCAAATGTATTTAAAATGAAATACAGAAATTTAATTTACATAGGTATTCACACACCTTTGCTATGCCACTCCAAATGGAGTGTTGCATCCAATTTCCTTTGATCATCCTTGAGATGTCACTACAACTTGATTGGAGTCCACCTGTGGCCAATTAAATTGTTTAGACATTACATTTTAGATAGAAACACACCTGTCTATATAAGGTCCCACAGTTGACAGTGCATGTCAGAGCAGAAATTATATCATGAAGTCCAAGGAACTATCCGTAGATCTCTGAGATATAATTGTGATGAGGCATATATCTGGGGAACGGTATAAAACAATTTCTCGAGTGTTGAAAGTTTCCAAGAGAACAGTGGTCTCCATTGGGAAATTGAAAAAACATATAACTACCCAGACTCTGCCTAGAGCTGGCCGTCTGACCAAACTGAGCAACCAGGCAAGAAGGACCTTGGTCAGGGAGGTGACCAAGAACTGATGGACCACTCTGACAGAACTACAGAGTTCCTTGGCTGAGATGGAAGAACAGGACTTCACCAATCTGGAGTGGCCAGATGGAAGCCACTCATGAGAAAAAGACACATGACAGCACGCCTGGAGTTTGCAAAAAGGCACGTCAAAGACTATGAGAGAATAAGGCAAAAGATTCTGTGGTCTGATGAGACAAAAATGTAACTATTTGGCCTGAATGCAAAGTGCTATGTCTTGAGAAAACCAGGCACAGCTCATCACTCATCTAACGCCATCACTAATGTGAAGCATGGTGGTGGCAGCGTCATGCTATGGGGATGTGTTTTCTGTTGCAGGGACTGTGAGACTGGTAAGGATAGAGGATCAAATAAATGTAGCCAAATACAGGCAGATTCTTGATTAGAACCTGCTTCAGAGTGCAAACGACCTTAGACTGGGGCGAAGATTTACGTTCCAACAGGACAATGACCCCAAGTATACAGCCAAAGCAACACTGCAATAGCTTCAGAACAATAATGTGAAGTACCTGGAGTGGCCCAGCCAAAGCCCAGACTTGAATCCCATTAAAAATCTGTGAAAAGACTTGAAGATTGCTGTTCACCCCCACTCCCCATCTAACTTAACAGAGCTTGAGAAAATCTGCAAGGAAGACCAGGAGAGAAATTCCAAATCCAGATGTGCAAAGCTGATACAAACATACCCAAGACGACTCAAAGCTGTAAACGCCGCCAAAGGTGCTTCTACAAAGTATTGACTCGGGTGTGAATAATTATGTAAATTAGATTTATCTCATCATTTCTGTATTTCATTTTCAATATATTTGCAAACATTTCTAAAAACATATTTTCACTTTGTCATTATGGGGTATTGTGTGTAGATGGGTGAGAAAAAAACATTTTAAATCCATTTTGAATTCAGGCTGTAACACAGCAAAATGTGGAATAAGTCAAGGGGTATGAATACTTTCTGAAGGCACTGTAGCTATATTTATCCTATTATGTCCATGGAGAGGTGACACTGGATTTCAGGCCAGAGGCATAGCTCAAGCAAATACTGTATCTGTATCTGGACTTTACTTGAGCTCACAAGCACCACATAGTTTTCCATTACTGATGTCACATTGTTTTAAAGATAGACAGCAGTGATAGGAAAATAACTTAAACCTAGTCCATGTTCAGGACCAATCTTAAACAGGGAATGCCTAAAGACTTATAATTTGCAAAAAGTTGGCTAAATTACAAACGGCTAAAACAGCAGGTGTATTGTATGACTCCATCCTCCCCTGCAGATATGAGATAACAGGAAATGAAGACCTCATCTCACAGGGGGAATTGAGGTGCCCACAGTTCACATTTTTTAGTGAGCTCAGTGACACAAGAGAAAAACAGAGCAGGGAGACTGGTAGACACCATGACTCACTGAGGGTACTGCAGTCAGTGGTGGCTGGTGGCACTTTAAATTGGAGGACAGGCTTATAATAATGGCTGGAATGGGATGAATGGAATGGTATTAAACACATCGAACACATGGTTTCCTTTGACCTGACGAACATCCTTGTGGATCGAAATATTGTCAATAAAGGTGGTAATTGGGAGGATGTACAGTGTGCGGGCCTTTCTGTTCTTTCAATGTGTTTGATACCATTCCATTCACTCTATTTCAGCCATTATTATGAGCCGTCCTCCCCTCACCAGGTTCCTCTGGGGTACTGTATATGCTCACAGAGCCCTGGTCTGAAAAAAACAAGAGAAATTCTGCACAATAAATCGCAATATAAAGTATAGGGCCCAAGCTACAGGTTTAACAAAGAGCAGTGGTGGTTAGCTTATCTGGATACCTGGGAATGTTATTTACAGCTCTCAGAGCTATAAGTCAGAGCAGCAAGTGACTAGTAGTACATTATACTACTGTACTGCTCTGAGAGGGGATGGTAGTGGACAGTGCTACATTTATGGTAGTATGAAGACATATCCATTTCACAGCATCGGAATATAGGCTTTATGGTGTGTTCTATATTTCTTTATCAAATAGCCATGAAGAACATGGTTCTATTAGAATCCATCTAATAGCAAAAACGTATGTGCAACAACTCAACCTCCATTGAACATTGGTTGAGTGGCAGAGAGTCGTTAACCTGGGTTAACCTGAAGAGGACCGGGATTATGAACACCAGTTTGGTTCTTAACCTTCTGTGGAACCAGGCAAAGATAAAACCAAGGCATTACATGTTGCTTTGTGTAAACATTAGAAGCAAGACAAGGGTAGAGAAACAGTGTTGTGTGTGTTGGATAACTGCTTACCTTCACTGAGCGGGTCCAGTGTGTGGATCATAAGCTGAAAGATGCTGTTTCTCATCAGGCTGTTGTGCAGGGAGGCTGAGCTGCCACCTCTCTGGAGCCGTGGCCTAGCCTGCAAAAGGAGGTCAGTGCTGTCAAACAAACAATGGCACCATTACACAAGCCTTTCTAGTCCTTGGCTGTTCCCTTAAGGAAATACCTGAAGGACAAAGGCTTGTGGCACCTGGCCACATGACTGGACAGTAGTCCAGGTGCGACAAAACTAGGGCCTGTAGGACCTGCCTTGTTGATAGTGTTGTTAAGAATGCAGAGCAGTGCTTTATTATAGACAGATTTCTCCCCATCTTAGCTACTGTTGCATCAACATGTTTTGACCATGACAGTTTACAATTCAGGGTTACTCCAAGCAGTTCAGTCTCCTCAACTTGCTCAATTTCCACATTATTTATTACAAGATTTAGTTGAGGTTAAGGGTTTAGTGAATGATTTGTCCCAAATACAATGCTTTTAGTTACAGAAATACTTAGGACTAACTTATTTCTTGCCACCCATTCTAAAACTGACTGCAGCCCTTTTTAAGTGTTGCAGTGTATAGTGTTGAGTAATCCGCATACATAGACACACAGGCTTTACTCAGAGCCAGTGGCATGTCATTAGTAAAGATTGAAAAAAGTAAGGGGCCTAGACAGCTGCACTGGGGAATTCCTGATTCTACCTGGATTATGTTAGAGAGGCTTCCATTAAAGAACACCCACTGTGTTCTGTTAGACAGGTAACTCTCAATCCACAATATAGCAGGGGGTGTAAAGCCATAACACATATGTTTTGTCATCAGCAGACTATGATCGATAATGTCAAAAGCCGCACTGAAGTCTAACAAAACAGCTCCCAATCTTTTTATCATACATTTCTCTCAGCCAATCATCAGTCATTTGTGTTAAATGTCCTTCCCTATAAGCGTGCTGAAAGTCTGTTGTCAATTTGTTTACTGTAAAATAGCATTGTATCTGGTCAAACACAATATTTTCCAAATGTTTACTAAGAGTTGGTAACAGGCTGATTGGTTGGCTATTTGAGCCAGTAAAGGTTTTTTAACTATTCTTGGGCAGCGGAATTACCTTTTCTCCCCTCTAGGTCTGAGGGCACACACTTTATGTAGGCTTAGATTGAAGATATGGCAAATAGGAGTGGCAATATCGTCCGATATTATCCTCAGTAATTTTATTTCCAGGTTGTTTGACCCTGGTGGCTTGTCATTGTTGATAGACAACAATAATTGTTCACCTCTTCCACACTCACTTTTCGGAAATCAAACTTACAATGCTTGTCTTCAATAATCTGGTCAGTTATACTTGGATTTGTAATGTCGGCATTATGGAGCTGAGTTTGCCTTTTTGCAAACTCCAAAGCTTTTTACTATCAGTCTTTATATCATTTATCTTTGCTTCATCGTATAGTTTCTTCTTCTTTTTATTCAGTTTAGTCACATGATTTCTCAATTTGCAGTACGTTTGCCAATCGGTCGTGCAGCCAGACATTTCTTTTGCCTCATCCCTCTCAACCATACATTTTTTTAAATTCCTCATCAATTCATGGGGATTTAGCAGTTTTTACAGTCATTTTCTTAATGGATGCATGCTTATTCGTAACTGGAATAAGCAATTTCATAAATGTGTCAAGTGCAGCATCTGGTTGCTCCTCATTACACACCACAGACCAGCAAATATTCTAATATCCTCAGCATAGGAATCACTACACAATTTATTGTATGACCTCGAATATACTATATTAGGTCCAGCCTTTGGAACTTTGGTTTTCCTAGATATGGCTACTATATTGTGATCACTACATCCGAAGGATTTGGATTCAGATTTAAAGCAGATTTCTGCAGCATTAGTAAAGATGTGGTCAATACATGTTGATTATTTAATTCCTGTGCTGTTTGTAAATACCCTGGTAGGTTGACTGATAACCTGAACCAGGTTGCAGGCACTGGTTACAGTTTGAAGTTTTTTCTTGAGTGGGCAGCTTGATGAAAGCCAGTCAATATTAAGGTCACCCAGAAAATATACCTCTCTGTTGATATCACATACATTATCAAGCATTTTACACATATTATCCAGATACTGACTGTTAGCACTTTATGGTCTATAGCAGCTTCCCACAAGAATGGTGAGGCAGGTGAACCTGTAGCCATATTACTTCAATAGTATTTAACATGAGATCCTCTCTAAGCTTTACAGGAATGTGGCTCTGTACATAGGCCGCAACACCGTCCCTATTGGCATTTCTATATTTTCTGTAGATGTTATAGCCATGCATCGCTACCACTGTATCATCAAATGTATTATCTAAGTGAGTTTCTGATAGTCAGAATATGAATGTCATCTGTTACTAGCAAGTTATTGATTCCATGAACTTTGTTACTTAGGCTATATATGTTAATGTAGGCTATTTTGAGCACTGTTCTGGAATGCTTGATTTTTTTATTGCTTTATTGTCAGAGGTAGACATCACAATGTTATTTACTGTATTTTTGAGCTGATAGTGCAGGGAGAGCTGCATACAGTGGACTTCCTACTAGGGCACACTGTCTCAGTGCTAACAGTATAACGCTGGTCCATAGGCACATGATTACTGTATACAATAGCTGTAGGATCAACAGAGGCATTCATGGGAGTTAAAGGGACATAAATTAAGTTACTATCATTGTGACTGCCAACACCCCTGGGATAATGTACATTTGCTGCAGCATTACCACAACTCAGCAACACAATGATCGGGATTATCTGAGCTGGGGTTGGGTCATTGATAAGTCATTGTCTCAACGCAGCCTTGAAATGTGTGGACAGAGTCCAGGAGCAAAGATGATTTGGATGGACTCCGTCATTCATGTAGAGCATCTTCTGTTTCCAAAAGGTGTCAAAGTAATCTATAAAAGTTATTCCAACAGAGCTACAGTAAACTTTTAGCCAGGTGTGAAATGCTAGTAGCCTGCTGAATCTTTCACACCCACGGCCCAACGATGGTACCGGACCTGAAATAATTGGCAGCTTTTTGGAATTTGTCAGAGCTAGAAACAGTTATTTAAAATACATTTTCAGCAGTTCCGAGGTAGCCCTCCTAATGTCATTTGACCCCACATGGACTACGACAGTGTCAGCTCCCGGCAGCTGTCGCAGAATGGTTGGAAGCAGCCTTGTTTTGTCCTGTACTCGTGCTCCAGGATAGCACAGGGCTTTTTCCCCGGGAACCGAGATGTTTCTTACCATAGAGCTGCCGATGACGACAGCTGGTGCAATGGCTGAGGAGGTCCGGTCGTTCTTTTGACTCGAGTGGTTTTGCAAACCTCTCGAGGACTGAAGGGCAGTGGGGCCCGATGGACCCAAGCCAGCTGTAGTATCCAATCATGAATGATGAGTGAGGAGCTCTGAGGATCTGAACCCAAGGTAGAAGCCACCGGAGAGGGAGACAGAACAGAGGACGAAGGCGCAGGTACCTCCGGATCCGATCTCGAATCGGAAGCCCCCAAGGAAGAAGGCGCCGGAACCTCTGGATCCAGGGCAGCAAAGCTGTTTCTAGTCTAAGTCCGGTCTGGGCTTAACTTCGCCAATTACTCCCCCGTTGCCAGAGGTGAGTGACATATCTCCATGGCTGGTTGGTAGGATGGAGAACAGGAACATCCACCAAGTCATCCAGGAGCATCCTACTAACTCCATTCTCCAGGGAAGGGGGAGACCCCTTTGGGGAGGGATCCCTGCAGAGTACTGGCCAGTCAGCTGTGGAGAGCCGATACGGCGGCGACGCTTCCACCAGGCCAGAGCGGCGTCCGGCTACTGGGGTAGAAGAGAAAGAAAAAGTAGGCGAGCGTGGATTCCCCAGTAGCTTGTGTAAGTCTGCTACTTGTTTGCTAAGAGTAGCCACTTTTCCCCTGTAGTCCTCTTCAAGCAAACAGTTGCTACATTGAAAGTCCGGGAGGTCCACATTGCCCCGGAATAAAGCAAAATAAACACAGTTCCTGCAGCGTTGAATACGTTTGTTAGCGTCCTCCGTTTGAGGCTACAGGCTAGCTAGGCTAGCTAAGCTAGCTGGGCTTCCTTGTCTCTCTATTTGACAGGGAATTCTCAACTTGTCCGAGAGACAATTACACGGCTATTAAAACTGTCAGGCCAATGTAAGCCTACACCAAACACACAATTAATGTGAATGTTTGTAAAATTCACAATGTGAAACATTTATTGTAACTCAGGCTAGTAAAACACGTTTCGTCAACAAGGCTGCATGGGATTTCTGTTAATGCGACTCCGTGCAGCCAATGGCAATGTCCGCTTTATGTATATTGTCAGGAACCGCTTGTGGATTTGACAGCTCTAACACAGTTCCACCTCCAACACTGCCAAAACAATCACTATGCGGATCTCGGCTTAAGAGGATCTGATTTAAAAAGAGCCCTAAGCATAGCTGCCGGTTAAGACCTTGTGAAGGAGTTTAGCAATCAAAGCCCTTTCTGACAGGTCTACTGTGCCCAATATCATAATCTTTAATGAGACTCTTTTGCATATGATTCACCGTTCGTCCTTTACATGAAAGCCACAAGCTTTTATGCAAAATGTAAGCTAATTCAACAGCAGCTAATGCTAAAACAGGCACAGGGCCAGGGGTATCAGACAGAATGGACCACTCCATAAGTTAAAGCAACCCATTACAGCTAAAGTGGTCATCATGATATCGCCAAAATAGCCCAAATACCCTTGCCAAGGTTACTCCGGCGGTTTTGAGTGCGCCCGCTATGGCTGGCCTGTGGTGATGCTTCCGCCCAATCTGGAGGTGTCAGCTGCTAATTCTCAAGGCCATATGGGTGTGAGTGGGTGGGGACGCACAGGCTGTCTGCACTGTTTGTGAAAGGCCATAAGGATGCAGCTTAGTGGAATCCGCTGAGAATTCTCCTTTTGCTGCCCAAAACAGTTTTGGGGCCTTTTTGGACAACCTTTTAAGTAAATACTTCATTGTTGCCTATATTGGCTATGAAGGAACTATAGCAAAACACTCTCTGATCAATAACTTTGTTTTTAGCATTTTGGATATATTATCTGGTCTTCAAGTGTTTGAAACTGTAGGCATCATCGTCTACTAACTCACAGTAGCACTAGTGACCTACTGAGATTCTTTTTGAATTGCAAGGACAGACAGAGCTCCTACAGGCACACAGGCAGGTTAGACCCATAAAACAGAGAATGCATGGTTCTTGAGTACAGTATGGAAGGAGAGAAAGAAGTTAGACTAGCTATATAGACACACAGACACAAACATAGACAAACCAGACAGGACCTACCGACAGCTTGCTCTCATCCTCTGGTGCCCCGGGACTCACAGCCTTCACATCGAACAAAAGAGAGAGGAAAAAGAGAGAGAGGGAGAAAGAGAAAGAGCACATAGATGTGAAGCATGCCTTACAATCCAGAGATAGGCAGATGAAGACAGTAGAGAGACATTAGTGTCGTAGTGATGAGGATTTGACAAGAATGGATTCAAGAGACTGACACCATTGCAGTGCTGTCTACTGTAGGTCACTCATTATCTAGCTGACCAAGATAGGCTCCTGATTAAAAATGTGTTTCTCAGCAGGCTCTTGAGATTCATCAGCCACATGGAAAACCATTCTATTCACAGACCATTTAACTCTGCAGGACCCCAACTGACTCAAACAAAACAGAGGGAAAGGTAAACCTTGCCTAGATGTAAATGACCATGATTTACATGTAAACTAGTACATGTAAAGCAATGACAAACCCGGTTCAAGTCAAGCTAGTACTTTTTCAAAGGAAATTAACTCAAGCTATTCTTAACCCCAAGCTACAGGCCAATCCATGGGGTAAAATGGGGTTAAATGTCACGGATTCAGCCGAGGCTGCTCCTCCTTCTTGCTCGGGCAGGCTTCGGCGTTCGTCGTCCCCGGAGTACTAGCTGCTGCCGATCGATGTTTCGGTGTTTGTCTTGTTTGGTCTTTATTGTTTACACCTGTTTCCCATTATGTTGAATTGTATTCCCTATATTACCCCCTGTCTCTCATTGGTTATTTTGTGTGTGATTGTTCTTTGTCATTTCGGCAGTTGCTTTGTGTTACGGGTCTTTGTGTTTTCCTCCCTGTTTGGAGGTTTGTTGATTTGTACGTTTTTACTGTGTTCAGTAAAGTACGTTGCCAGCCGCTCTGTGTCCTGCGTTTGACTTCGCTGACCGCATACACGTCGCGTGACATTAAAGTAATGGCGGACAAGATGGATGTGTATTATTAATCGGTTCCAACGGTATCATCCCCTTGTGTAAAGCTTATCTACTACAGTTATTCAGGAAATATTTATTTTTGATTATTAAATTGTTTGTCTTGCGTCAACCCAGTTTTGGGCTTCTCAATGTATAGATATAGCACTCCGTTATGCTTTTTTTGTATCGGCATTGTTTAGCATACATGATCCCAATTATAACTCCAAGACGGCGGCAATTTGAAAAAATGAAAAGGTAGATTGGGCTGATTTATTAAAATCTATACAGCGCGCAAAATGATTGGAACATGAAATCGCAATAAAATGTCTGTATTGAATCGCAATACATATAGAATTGTGAAAATTGTGAGAATTGCAATACATATCTTATCGGTACCTAGGTTTTGTGATAAAAATCATATCATGAGGTCCCAGGTAATTCCCAGCCCTAGACGTCATATCTGAATTCCTCCATCTTTATGCACCTTCAGTCCTTCACCATTGAGCCTGATTAATGCCATACAGCAATGCACAACTTGGCTGCCAGAATTTGGGGAGGATATTTTTGCGTCTGTACCTTTCTCACTCATCATTCTTCACGATTCATTCAGGACTATCCGTAATCATGGAGCTAGATGAAGAAGTTGTTCTGGCTGATACAGTGTACAAGCAGTTAACTATTCAACAGCGTCAGAAAGTACAGCACAGACCAGACAGTTAACCGTAAATGTGATACATTTAATAATATACACTGTGTGTACAAAACATTATGAACATTATGATGCTTTCTCCATGACATAGACTGACCAGGTGAAAGCTATGATCCCTTATTGATGTCACTTGTTAAATAACTTGAATAAGTGTAGATGAAGGGGAGGAGACAGATTTAAAAATTATTTTAAAGCCTTAAGAAAATTGAGACATGGATTGTGTATGTATACCATTCAGAGGGTGAATGGGCAAGGCAAAAGGTTTAAGTGCCTTTGAACGGGGTATGGTAGTAGGTGCCAGGCACAGCTGTTTGTTTCAAGAACTGCAACGCTGCTGGGGTTTTCACGCTCAACAGTTTCCCGTGGGTATCAAGAATGGTCCACCACCCAAAGGACATCCAGAAAACATGACACAACTGTGGGAAGCATTGGAGTCAACATGGGCCAGCATACCTGTGGAACACTTTCGACACCTTGTAGAGTCCATGCCCAACAAATTGAGGCTGTTCTGAAGGCAAAGGGGGGAGGTACAACTCAATATTAGGAAGGTGTTCTTAATGTTTTGTGCACTCAGTGTAAACTCAACTCACATTACAACCCGGATCAGTCCCCCCAAAAAGTTTGTTTAAATCAAGGTAAGCACCCTGACAGTAGCCTAAGCACCCTCGCCGTATCTTCTATCCTTTGCCTGACTTTATCAAAGAACTGGACCAATGCACGCAACATGCAACAACAAAAAATAGGGAGTGAACGATTTACGCAAAGCTACAGGCTACATTTTGTGTTAATTTGCATGTGGGATAATTTCAGACAAATGTATGGAATAATTTGTTATCCATTTATTTTCACCTATTTATTAATCCACAGAGACTGTGCTCACCCACAGCATATCGACAGGTAAGACACAGACTAGACGCATTACCCAACTAATTTAGAAAAAAGTCAGACATGAACAAGTAGGGTCAAATGTGTATAAACATAACCTGAAAGGCCACTCAGCAAGGAAGAAGCCACTGCTCCAAAACTGCCATAAAAAAGCCAGACTACGGTTTGCAACAAAAATAGAACCTTTTGGCCATAATGACCATCATTATCAAAGGGGGTTTTGCAAGCCGAAGAACGCCATCCCAACAGTGAAGCACGGGAGTGGCAGCATCATGCTGTGGGGGTGCTTTGCTGCAGGAGGGACTGGTGCACTTCACAAAATAGATGGCATCATGAGGAAGGAAAATTATGTGGATATATTGAAGCAACATCTCAAGACATCAGTCAGGAAGTTAAAGCTTGGTCGAAAATGGGTCTTCCAAATGGACAATGACCCCAAGCATACTTCCAAAGTTGTGGCAAAATGGCTTAAGGACAACAACGTCAAGGTATTGGAGTGGCCATCACAAAGCCCTGACCTCAATCCTATAGAAAATTTGTGGGCAGAACTGAAAAAGCGTGTGCGAGCAAGGAGGCCTACAAACCTGACTCAGTTACACCAGCTCTGTCAGGAGGAATGGGCCAAAATTCACCCAACTTATTGTGGGAAGCTTGTGGAAGGCTACCCAAAACGTTTGACCCAAGTTAAATAATTTAAAGGCAATGCTACCAAATACTAATTGAGTGTATGTAAACTTCTGACCCACTGGGAATGTGATGAAAGAAATAACATCTGAAATAAATCATTCTCTCTACTATTATTCTGACATTTCACATTCTTAAAATAAAGTGGTGATCCTAACTGACCTAAGACAGGGAATTTTTACTAGGATTAAATGTCAGGAAGTGTAAAAAAAAAACTGAGTTTAAATGTATTTGGCTAAGGTGTATGTAAATATCCGACTTCAACTGTGTATATGTATATATATATATATATATATATATAGGCCCACCCAGACCCACCCATGGCTGTGCCCCTGCCCAGTCATGTGAAATCCATAGATTAGGGCCTAATGAATGTATTTAAATTGACTGATGTCCTTATATGAACTGTAATTTAAATTTTTGCCTGTTGCGTTGATATTTTTGTTCAGTATAGTTAGGGTACAATGCTACCAGTCAAAAGTTTGGACACACCTACTCATTCAAGGGTTTTTCTTTATTCTTACTATTTTCTACATGGTAGAATAATAGTGAAGAGATCAAAACTATGAAATAACACATATGGAATCATGTAGTAACAAAAAAGTTTTCAACAAATAAAAATATATTTTCAATTTTAGATTATTCAAAGGAGCCACTCTTTGCCTTGATGACAGCTTTGCACACTCTTGTTGGCTGCTTTTCCTTCACTCTGCAGTCCAACTCATCACAAACCATCTCAATTGGGTTGAGGTCAGGTGATTGTGGAGGACAGGTCACCTGATGCTTTGCTGTTCTTGCCATAATATGGACTTGGTCTTTTACCAAATAGGGCTATCTTCTGTATACCAACCCTACCTTGTCACAACACAACTGATTGGCTTAAACGCATTAAGAAGGAAATAAATTCCACAAATTAACTTTTAACAAGGCACACCTGTTAATTGAAATGCATTCCAGGTGACTACCTCATGAAGCTGGTTGAGAGAATGCCAAGAGTGTGCAAAGCTGTCATCAAGGCAAAAGGTGGCTTCTTTGAAGAATCTCAAATATAACATATATTTTGATTTGTTTAACACTTTTTTGGTTACTACATGATTCCATACAGTGGGGAGAACAAGTATTTGATACACTGCCGATTTTGCAGGTTTTCCTACTTACAAAGCATGTAGAGGTCTGTAATTTTTATCATAGGTACACTTCAACTGTGAGAGACGAAATCTAAAACAAAAATCCAGAAAATCACATTGTATGATTTTTAAGTAATTAATTTACATTTTATTGCATGACATAAGTATTTGATCACCTACCAACCAGTAAGAATTCCGGCTCTCACAGACCTGTTAGTTTTTCTTTAAGAAGCCCTCCTGTTCTCCACTCATTACCTGTATTAACTGCACCTGTCCACACACTCAATCAAACAGACGCCAACCTCTCCACAATAGCCAACACCAGAGAGCTGTGTAAGGACATCAGGGATAAAATTGTAGACCTGCACAAGGCTGGGATGGGCTACAGGACAATAGGCAAGCAGCTTGGTGAAAAGGCAACAACTGTTGGCGCAATTATTAGAAAATGGAAGAAGTTCAAGATGACGGTCAATCACCCTCGGTCTGGGGCTCCATGCAAGATCTCACCTCGTGGGGCATCAATGATCATGACGAAGGTGAGGATCAGCCCAGAACTACACGGCAGGACCTGGTCAATGACCTGAAGAGAGCTGGGACCACAGTCTCAAAGAAAACCATTAGTAACACACTACGCCGTCATGGATTAAAATCCTGCAACGCACGCAAGGTCCCCCTGCTCAAGCCAGCGCATGTCCAGGCCCGTCTGAAGTTTGCCAATGACCATCTGGATGATCCAGAGGAGGAATGGGAGAAGGTCATGTGGTCTGATGAGACAAAAATATAGCTTTTTGGTCTAAACTCCACTTGCCGTGTTTGGAGGAAGAAGAAGGATGAGTACAACCCCAAGTACACCATCCCAACCGTGAAGCATGGAGGTGGAAACATCATTCTTTGGGGATGCTTTTCTGCAAAGAGGACAAGACGACTGCACCGTATTGAGGGGAGGATGGATGGGGCCATGTATCGCGAGATCTTGGCCAACAACCTCCTTCCCTCAGTAAGAGCATTGAAGATGGGTCGTGGCTGGGTCTTCCAGCATGACAACGACCCGAAACACACAGCCAGGGCAACTAAGGAGTGGCTCCGTAAGAAGCATCTCAAGGTCCTGGAGTGGCCTAGCCAGTCTCCAGACCTGAACCCAATAGAAAATCTTTGGAGGGAGCTGAAAGTCCGTATTGCCCAGCGACAGCCCCGAAACCTGAAGGATCTGGTGAAGGTCTGTATGGAGGAGTGGGCCAAAATCCCTGCTGCAGTGTGTGCAAACCTGGTCAAGACCTACAGGAAACGTATGGTCTCTGTAATTGCAAACAAAGGTTTCTGTACCAAATATTAAGTTCTGCTTTTCTGATGTATCAAATACTTATGTCATGCAATAAAATGCAAATGAATTACTTAAAAATCATACAATGTGATTTTCTGGATTTTTGTTTTAGATTCCGTCTCTCACAGTTGAAGTGTACTACCTATGATAAAAAGTACAGACCTCTACATGCATTGTAAGTAGAAAAACCTGCAAAATCGGCAGTGTATCAAATACTTGTTCTCCCCACTGTATGTGTTATTTCATAGTTTTGATGTCTTCACTATTACTATACAAAGTAGAAAATAGTAAAAATAAAGACAAACCCTTGAATGAGTAGGTGTGTCCAAACTTTTGACTGGTGCATTCCGAAAATATTCAGACCCCTTGACTTTTTCCACATTTTGTTACGTTTCATGAGCTGAAATAACATTAAAAAAACCTACCTTTTTAAGGAATACCTGGAATAGTATTAAAGTAATCCTTCTACTCCCCCCCCCCCCACCCCCCAAGAAAAAAAGAAAAAAAGAAAAAATGGCTATCATAAATTGAATGCACCAATTTGTAAGTCGCTCTGGATAAGAGCGTCTGCTAAATGACGTAAATGTAAAATGTAAATAAAATATCCCCGAAATGTTCTATATGCACAAAAAGCTTATTTCTCTAAAATTTTGTGCACAAATTTGTTTACATCCCTGTCAATGAGCATTTCTCCTTTGCCAAGATAATCAATCCACCTGACAGGAGTGGCATATCAAGAAGCTGATTAAATAAGTGGGTGGGCCTATGCCCTCCCAGATCCACCCATGGCTGTGCCCCTGCCCAGTCATGTGAAATCCATAGATTAGGGCCTAATTAATGTATTTAAATTGATTGATGTCCTTATATGAACTGTAACTTAAATTGTTGCATGTTGCGTTGATATTTTTGTTCAGTATAGTTAGGGTACAATGCGTATAAAATTTGTATATTTATGTTGTATTTACAAGGTGCATTTGTAAAAGAGACCTATGTCTCAATATGTCTTCCCTGGTAAAATAAAAGTTAAATTAAAATAATACATAAAATGAAATGAAAAAACTGTGAATCTAATTGTTTCCTAAAAAAACACAATGAATAAGTATTGAAATATTGATATTGATAACGTCCTTGAGATAATAATAATAATAATAATAATAATAATAATAATAATAATAATAATCCTAATAATTTGGTTCCTTAAAGCGTAGGCTGCTGATTTTTTGTCATTACATTATTTAATTAATTTACATACTCACTGCATTAACAATAACTCTATCCATAGCAACCCCTCTAAACATGGAAGAGCTGCATTTCCCACAGTGAAATCTCTTTATAATGTGTGCTCGGGCTGAGGGTTGGTAGGCAAGCAATGCATTGTCAAACCAGTTTAACCAAACTCCTAATATATTTTTATAATTTTCTATGACAGGATAGGAGCAGAAGCAGGGAGACTCCACTACCTTCTGAGGAGGTCCGGTCACACAAATTTCCTAGGTGGTCCGGAGGGATGTTATAATTTATCATTGTAAGAATAAACCCCCACATCGCAACCAATGCGATCTCAAACTGTTCAAACTGTTCACACCCCTTTTGTTGGCAGAGAGAGTATTTAGCAATTTTAAAGGTCATTTTCTGCAATTCTACAGATTTTGCCATGGGGTGGAGAGAACATTTTGCAGTTTTAAAGCTAATTTCCTGCCATTCTACACATATGTACATATGATACCAGAATGACTCAACAAAATCAACGTGGGCCCTGGGGGTCGAGGCGCCTGGGCATGTAATCTGGCCATGATAACTACAAGATTTAGATAGCTGGTTAGGCTAATTTACCTACATAGCTAACATGCACTAGTTGATCAACTGGACATTTCTGACAGGTTATAAATAGCTCTCTAAGGTCTGTCAGTGAATGACATAACAAGAGGAAAACTCCCAATGCACTACCAAAAAATTATTCAGTCGGGACCCGCGGTCCGTATTGACCCCATTCTGGGTGCGGATCCAGACTGCGATCCGCTTGTTTAGTATGGCTGTTTAGTATGGCTGGAATAGAGGGAGTAGAAGTGAGGGATCGAATGAGGATCCCCGCCGCAGGGTTCCAACACCTAAACATTTTATCTAACAAAAGGACCTGGAGATCCCTTTTAGTCCAGATTCATCAGGACTGAACTGCTAAAACCTTCCTTCGTCATTCCATATCTTTTGAATAATCCCTGATTTTAAAATAAATCCACTTAAATTATCTGTACCTTTGTTAAAGGCAACCCAGATAGGCAGATGGAACAGGAGAATATGCCAGATAATACTGCTTTGCTCATTAAGCCAGTGTTAAATATCATGACTAATAATCACATAGGGAGATTAGCATGTCCTCTGGAGTCACTGTGCATGCTAATCCCGACAGCTCTGATCCCAGTTCTTATGTAATGTCACATCAGGATCATTCCTGGAAACGGATTATGGAGTATTATGTGTAAAACAGACGTCCTGTTCCTCCTGTGCAACTTCCGCTGTCCATTAAAAGTCCTTAAAGTAGAGGAATCGTAGTGATGGTGATCTGAATTTCACATCCACTCATTCAAATATGAGTGGATTAGCTCGGGGGACAGCAGTAGCCTAGAGGTTAAGGAGGTGGACTTCCGGTTGCTGGTTCAAGCCTGGGGCCGGGCGACACAAAAATGGGAATGGAACTGAACTGACAGCTGGAAGGCTGCCGGTCTCTGATACCATGTATAGGGCTCTGCGTTTTGGGCAATTAAATGAGGCACTGTGCTGTTGCCGGCATCTACAGCATTATCCCGCTAGTGTCTCCAATCAATTAATCAATCAATGTCTGTTTGTGCACGTGTTTTGATGGGGGTGTCACTTGAGCCAGGGGAGGTGCAACTCTGCAAATCTTGATCTCACAAAACATATTATTTGGCAGGGAATACTATTTGTAGATCTGTGATTCTATACCTCACTTTGCTCACACTGATCCTCTCCAACATTTACATTTACATTTACAAACTCAATCTCTGGTAATCGGAAATGGTAAAAATTGGTAAATTACGGGCAGTTAAAGAGGAAAGTCAATGAAACCAACCATGGAAGTACAAAGAATTCAAGATCAGAATATCGCTTGAAAAAAGAATGCGTCAATACCCCGCTGGGATGCTCGTTGCAGGTAACAATAATACAGTATATTCTGCAAAACTATTACAATACCTTAGACTACAAAATGAAATGTACAATAGACCGCCACCTGAAGTCAATAAATAAAACAAATGAAAATGTCACGCCCTGGCTCTGGGGACTCTTATATGTTGAGCCAGGGTGTGGATTTTCTATGTGTGATTTTCTATGTTGTGTTCTAGTTCGTGTTTTCTATGTTGGCCAGGGTGGTTCCCAATCAGAGGCAGCTGATTCTCATTGTCTCTGATTGGGAACCATACTTAGGCAGCCTGTTGGCACTAGTTATTTGTGGGATCTTGTTCTGTATAGGTTTGTGTTGGTGAACCTTTAGACTTCACGTATCGTTTTGTTGTTGGTGTCTAGTACTCATTAAAAGATGTACGCCTATCACGCTGCGCCTTGGTCTGCCTCTTACAACGATCGTGACAGAAGATCCCACCATCATAGGACCAAGCAGCGTGTGCAGGAGCAAACGCCGGGTATGGAACAGGAGGTTACTCTGGTAGATGTCCTCCTTGGTTGGGGGAGAATCACAGAGGAGGAGGCCGTCCGCTACCGGAGGGCGATGAGGGAGGATGCCCATGCAGGAGAGGAGAAGCGGCGCCAACCGGGCCGTCGTCGGACAGGCGAGAGGCAACCCCAAGTAATTTTTTGGGGGGGGCACACGGCATTGACGACGGGGATGCTGGAGGCAGCTACAGGACGTATCGGCAGATTAGGAGAGGAGGCCACCAGGTTTGGGGGGCTGGAAGGGAGGTTGGCGGAGCCTAGAGGTAGAGCAGAGCCAACTCCCCATACTCAGGCTAGGCAGCGTGAGACTGGGCAGGTTCCGAGTTATGCGGAGCTGCGTACTGTGCCGCGAGTGGTCCGGCACCGTCCTGTACGTCCTGTGCTAGCACCACGCACGTGTCGTGCTAAGGTGGGCATGCAGCCAGGACGGAGTGTGCCGGCTCAACGCTCGTGGCCTCCAGTACCCCTCCTCTGTCCCGGATATCCTGCGCCAGTGCCACGTGCTGTAGTGCCAGTACGAGTGCACAGCCATGTACGTCCTGTGCTGATGCCTCACACAGAGTGTGTAGAAATAGGCATTCAGCCAGGACGGGTTGTGTCAGCTCTTCGCTCCAGACCTCCAGTCCGTCTCCACAGTCCAGTCCGGCCTGTTCCTGCTCCCCGCACCAAGCCAGTGGTGCGCGTCGTCAGCCCGGTCCGGCCCGTTACTGCTCCCCGCACCAAGCCAGTGGTGCGCGTCGTCAGCCCGGTCCGGCCCGTTCCTGCTCCCCGCACCAACCCAGTGGTGCGCGTCGTCAGCCCGGTCTGGCCCGTTCCTGCTCCCCGCACCAAGCCAGTGGTGCGCGTCGCCAGCCCGGTCCGGCCCGTTCCTGCTCCCCGCACCAAGCCAGTGGTGCGCGTCGCCAGCCCGGTTCGGCCTGTTCCTGCTCCCCGCACCAAGCCTGTGGTGCGCGTCGCTAGCCCGGTCCGGCCTGTTCCTGCTCCCCGCACCAAGCCAGTGGTGCGCGTCGCCAGCCCGGTCCGGCCTGTTCCTGCTCCCCGCACCAAGCCAGTGTTGCGCGTCGTCAGCCCGGTTCGGCCTGTACCTGCTCCCCGCACCAAGCGAGCCTGAGCAATCCAAGCGGGCCAGACCAGACCAGGGGCGCTACGGGGGGGTACCGAGAGAGTGGTGGTCACTCCCGGAGCCGGATCCGCCTCCGAGGCGGAATGCCCACCCGGCCCCTCCCCTGTTGGGTTTGGTTGGCGCGGTCGCAGTCCGCGCCTTTGGGTGGGGGTACTGTCACGCCCTGGCTCTGGGGACTCTTATATGTTGAGCCAGGGTGTGGATTTTCTATGTGTGATTTTCTATGTTGTGTTCTAGTTCGTGTTTTCTATGTTGGCCAGGGTGGTTCCCAATCAGAGGCAGCTGATTCTCGTTGTCTCTGTTTGGGAACCATACTTAGGCAGCCTGTTGGCACTAGTTATTTGTGGGATCTTGTTCTGTATAGGTTTGTGTTGGTGAACCTTTAGACTTCACGTATCGTTTTGTTGTTGGTGTCTAGTACTCATTAAAAGATGTACGCCTATCACGCTGCGCCTTGGTCTGCCTCTTACAACGATCGTGACAGAAAAAGCATCTCCATAATTACAGATTAATCCAATGACGCAAATGACCAATAGCCTATGTTCTTCTTATGTTGTGTGTCTTCCAAAAAAGAGCTGGATGAAGAAGTAAAAGTTGTTCTGGCTGTTAAAGTGTATTTACAGTCAGTTAATATTCAACAGTGTTGGAAACTACAGCACAGACCAGTTCATCGTAAAAGTGTGGATACATTTAATCAGGTCATAGATAAACTCAACTCATATTACAACCCAGATCAGTGCAAAAGAAAGTTTGTTTCAATCAACTAGATCCCCAACTTAAGGCAATAAGGATTTTTGATCGCCAACAAGTGATCAGTTTGAAAGTAAGCACCCTCCAGTTATATTCTATTCCTGGCCTGGTTTCATCAAAGAATGTTACGCAGAACTGGACCAATACACGCAGCATGCAAACCAAAATGTGGATTGAACGATTTATGCAACTGTAGGTTACTTTTTCAACCAATAAGCAGTGTACATTTTGTGCTAATTTGCCTGTGAGATAATGGAAGACAAATTTAATGGAATAATTATCTGAGACAGTGACCTGTAGACTTCCAGTCATTGTGCTAGTTAGCAATGGCTCGCGAAACTACCTTCAATTTTCTTCAAACTGCACGCAGAGACATAAAAATGTTATCTCTGAGTTCATAGAAAAAAAAGGTTTAATTATACAAATCTCGCACTATCCCTTTAATACAGTAATACTTTTCTATCTGCAATAATTTATTTACAGTATTGGTCATGTGCTGGTCTCTGTACACAGTATTGCCATCAGTAATACCAAATGACCAATACTGTATGTATACACGTTATGCTTGCGGTTGCTATCAAATCAAGCTCTTGGTTGTCTAAAATTGGTGAAACGATAAAGTATCATAGTCTAACCAGATGCCAAAGGCTAGCTCTCTTTTCAATGTGAAGATGGGAGGCCTGGTTTCTAATCCAAGATGTTGTTGTGAATAGCCTGCAGAGGTCGACCAGCACGTGCGTACAGTGCTGCTGTCTGTCACAGGCTGACAGTCGCACCTCTAAGAACTGTCTAGATGCGCTGCATCTGCATTTTTTATTTGTTTTAACCTTTATTTTGACAGGGAGTCAATGCTGAGACCAAGGTCTCTGTTCCAGATTAGCCCTGTTTAGCACAACTATACATATCAAAATAAAATATACACATTAAACTACACACATAGACATAAAGCTGTTGAGCAGCAAGACTGAGCTGTTTTTCGCCTCTGCCACAAGGCTTCTTAGATTTGCCTAGAGAAGATAATAATAATGATCTTCAAGGAAAGGCACAACAAGTCAAGAAGCCACCCACTTGCTAATTAGTAGCCCCTTCATTTTTCTAACATGCAGAACTAATTACAGGAGCTGCCACATCACTGATTTCCCACAACGCAATGCTCCACGTGCCCACCAGAACTAAGCCAAAATTGCTCTCCCTCCAATCAGGCTGCTCTTGTTGATTGGAGGCAAGATAAATAATGCTGTGTCATTTTCAGAAATGCATGCTTCAAGCAAATACATTTATTGATCAGTATGAACCGTATTAGTACATTGGTTCACAGGCAATAAATCGGTTGATGTTGCTGTTTTTATGGATGATTCTGCTGCAAAACCTACTTCCCCCTGAGGGATAGTAACACTTTCTACTACTATTACTACTATTTCTACTGGGCAGTGGTGTAAAGTACTTAAGTAGTGGTCCTCTGTAGCTCAGCTGGTAGAGCACAGCGCTTGTAATGCCAAGGTAGTGGGTTCGATCCCCGGGACCACCCATACACAAAAAAAATGTATGCACGCATGACTGTAAGTCGCTTTGGATAAAAGCGTCTGCTAAATGGCTTATTATTATTATAAGTAAAAATACTTTAAAGTGCTACTTAAGTAGTTTTTTTGGGGTATCTGTACTTTACTTTACTATTTATATTTTTGACAACTTTTACTTTTACTTCTCTACATTCCTTAAGAAAATATTGTACATATTACTCCATACATTTTCCCTGACACCCAAAAGTACTCGTTATATTTTGAATGCTTAGCAGGACAGGAAAATGGTTCAATTCACACACTTATCAACAGAACATCCCTGGTCATCCCTACTGATATCTGAATGTTGGAGTGTGCCCCTGGCTATCCGTAAATAAAAAAAACAAGAAAATGGTGCCATCTGGTTTGCTTAATATAAGAAATGTTTAATGATTTCTACTTTTACTTTTGATACTTAAGTATATTTTAAACCAAATACTTTTAGACTTTTACTCAAGTAGAATTTTACTGGGTGACTTTTACTTGAGTCATTTTCTATTAAGGTATCTTTACTTTCACTGAAGTATGACAATTGGGTACTTTTTCCACCACTGCTACTGGGCATTTCCATCTAAAAGGACAAATGAGCACCAACATGTGAAGTTCATATGAGCATGTCAAATTGGGTGTCAAATAAAAGCTAACAGTCTATTTTTGTATTTATTAAGGCATACATATTCATTTTTCAACCATTTTCCATCCTAAAAATTAGGAAAAAGCAAAGGCTTTGATATCTGGTCAAACAGATGGAAAAGGAGTGTTAGACAACATCTACCAGAATAAGTCTTAAAAGGTAATAGATATACATCAAAACACAATATCAACACATATTTTGTTTTGGAGATATGATTTGCCTTCTGTAAGTTTAAGAACCATTGCGCTCTCTCTCTCTCTCTCTCTCTCTCTCTCTCTCTCTCTCTCTCTCTCTCTCTCTCTCTCTCTCTCTCTCTCTCTCTCTCTCTCTCTCTCTCTCTCTCTCTCTCTCTCTCTCTCTCTCTCTCTCTCTCTCTCTCTCTCTCTCTCTCTCTCTCTCTCGCGCTCTCTCTCTCTCTGCTCTCTGCTCTCCGCTCTACTGTGGTGTCCAAACTGATTGTTTCAGATTTGACCTGATCAAATCAAATGTATTGGTCACATACACATATTTAGCAGATGTTATTGCGGGTGTAGCGGACCAACCAAATGTGGCCTTGTTTGGGGGTGGAGCTCATTACAATAATAGCGAGCGTGTAGAATCATACCCAAATATGCAAAAAAAGGATATTGCATATTTCTACCTTTGTGTACCTATTCAGGATACATCACCATGAAGAGAATGATATTCATATCCATAATTATGCATTTCTGTAGAGTACAGATAAGCAACCCATTATCTAATTCCGTTACCATAATGTAAATCCACTTCACCTACTGTAGTTCAATAAGTCCTTTTTTTACACAAGGTGTCGTCATAGCTGACACCCCATTCTTTCTGCAGACATCTTTGAATCTTAATTCGGAGCAGACATTTAACTGAGTTATTGGAAAGGTGGTTGCATAAAAAACCGAGGGAGATTTTACTGTAATTCTGTTACCAAACTTTGCGTCTGCACAGTTCTTCCAGTAAATGTGTTTTTGTGAAATACATTTTCAGTGTAAATTGTTCAAAGTAGTCCTTGTGCATAGAGTTGTATGGTTTGTTAAACTTTCAAATCAAAGTTTTTTGTTTATCATCCATTTTAAAGTGAAAAATCTGAGTGAAAGCGTAATTCCATTACTGTGCAATTGCCCTACTACTACTACTGTTGCTGTTGCTGCTACTACTACTACTACAAAGAGTGTGAACTACATGGGAATGACAGTGATGCATAAACAAAGTCAGTGGGAGATAAGAAAACAGTAGTCTTCCAGTAAATGCCCATTCTTTCACAATCATCATTCAGGGCCATTGTCCTGACATATCCCTACCTGAAGAAGATCTAAGTCATGCCTCAGGCGCATGCAAGATATCCTTTCAATGGCCAGCCTCCACTTGCACTGTTGAGCTGTTGGTCCACCTTTTTAGTTAGGGCTATAATATACATTTTATAATAATTGTTGTTGGTTATTTGACCCAAAAGTATCTGCCTTGTTGGCAAAGTCTGGTCGACCGGCAACACTCTCATCTCCGGACCACACAAGCCCCCCTGGCGACGGGGTTTCAAGCCCCATCTTAGCCCCTACTAACCTTGTCTCCCTCTCTATACATTACCACTAACCTGTCTTTAAAAAAATTAAAGGGGATCAGTTCCAAACTCTTTTTTTTTGCCTTTGGTTTTAGTTCCACTGTATTATCAGTACAAATCTAACATGATCGTGAAATACTATTGTTATTGTCCCTCTGTGGTCTCCATGTTGAGGCAGCACTTTTTGGGACGACATGTCGTTGGCTCATCTGTCACTTTATCCCAACAGCATTTCCTGTTGCTTTGTCAGCATGTCAGTTCACGGTCATCTCCAATGAGGGTCGCAGACAGCAAACTTTACCTCGGCGCAGAGGAAGCATCAGGAAGCCCTGTCTCTATCAGCAGCAGAGACACATCCCTTCGCGATGAACACTGAGCATGTGAACCCACCTAGAATCCCCTACCACCCCCCACGTACAGTACACCCCCCCCCCCCATGAACAATTTGTAATTTCATACTGGAGGATACCTTCCAGGATGCTTTTACAGTGGCTACACTAGCTAATACGACCAGGCTTTCAAAATAGCCAGCATCGATTGAGCTTCCAGTTTCTCATTCGTCTCGGTTCTTCACCTTGAGTATCCTTGCCACATGTGACGCTGAAGCTTGAAAAAATACCCAGGCCAGCAGGATTGCTTTACATGCATCTAAGAGGAAAATGCAACTAAATCTGGATGTTATGATCTATTTGACATTTCCCGTTTGATTTGAAATTCAATTATCAAAGAGAGGCCCTGCCCCTCATATTATTCAAATTGAAATCCCACTGGGCACACACTGGTTGAATCAACGTTGTTTCCATGTCATTTCAATGAATTATGTTGAACCAACGTGGAATAGACGTTGAATTGACGTCTGTGCCCTGTGGGATAAGCCAATACGGTCTGCCTACTGTCTAAAATTATGGATTTGAGGCTTTCTGTATTGCACTGTATTGTCTTGTGTCTTAGACCTAATCAAGATTAAACATTCCAAGGATATTCTGAGATGAAGCGGTCAAAAATGCATTTGTATCACCCTGGTCCAGTGTTTGATGTTTGGTTATACAATACATTGTGATACCATGATAAAGAGAACACCTGCACAATTAAAGCAAAATCATTGTGTAGACACAGAATTTAATATAACATTATAAATGGAGGAGGACTGACTGCAATCCAGGGTTTCTCTAGCCTACTTCTTGCTAGACTTGCAAACAGCTAAAGTATAATTTCAGGGCATTGAAACAATCAATTGAAACGGCCTCCATTGAAGACGCCAGTTTAAGCTTAAGCCAATGCTCTTCATGATCATGGCCCCCACTCCCAGGCCACTTCAGAACACACACTCATTAAGCATCAAAGGGAGTGAAGCAGCTCACGGTCTGGACCTATTCGGATTCGCTTCTCTGCAAGAGCTGGAGTCCGGCAGACCATATTTTTGTTTGCCTTTACGGGCCAAGTGGTTTGACCTGTTTGAACAGTCCTCTGGTTGCCTTAATAATGACCATATAGGATTTAAACAGTTCAAATCTCGCAAGGAGGGAAATTGTACAGGCAGTACAAGAGCCACCCCAATGGGGCAGGGGCTGCTGTCCATGGTTCTGAAGAAAATATTGGGCCCTTTGCAGAGTCCGTACTAAGGCAGCGTTTGTTTGACTGCAGCTGCTCTGCGGTGCATTTTGGACATGAAGACAATTTGTGGGGAGAGGCTATATGGACACTCATGGTGAACAAATCGATAGCATATGTTGCGCAGCTGAGAGCTGACTGAACCGAATCACACAGACCAACTTTCTTTGGGAGGGGGGTCTATCTAATGAAGCCAGACCCTATTGGTTTGACCAAATGTTTTCAGCAACTGATATTGTTGAATTCGGTTGTCATATTGGCAGACTCGCTAGCAATAAACTATTTAGCTAGCTTCTAGTCTAGTTTTTTATATGCAATGCGATCTCCTCGACTACTGTAATCAACAGTGTGTGTCCTGACAAGACAGCAACTTATCTGTCCTGAGTGGCGCAGTGGTCTAAGGCACTGCATCGCAGTGCTAACTGTGCCACTAGAGATCCTGGTTCGAATCCAGGCTCTGTCGCAGCCGGCCGCGACCGGGAGACTCATGGGCGGCGCACAATTGGCCCAGGGTAGGGGAGGGAATGGCCGGCAGGGATGTAGCTCAGTTGATAGAGCATGGCGTTTGCAACGCCAGGGTTGTGGGTTCGATTCCCACGGGGGGCCAGTATAAATATATATATATATGTATTCACTAACTGTAAGTCGCTCTGGATAAGAGCATCTGCTAAATGACTAAAATGTAAAAATGGATGTATCTGAAAAATATTACATTAATTATTTAACCTTTATTTTAGCAGGGACACCCTTTGAGACAAAGGCAGTTTTTCCAAGGGAGCCCTGCATGAAAACACTTTATAAAATATACAACATTCAAACATACAACGTAATAAGAACATACAATACTACAAGCAATTTAAGAAGCAAACACATTCCTCAACAATGAGGTCCTCCATTAACATCTTGAACAGCCCTAGAGGCACCAGAGCATCACTGTGCAGAGAGCTCTGCAGATAATTCCATACACCGGGCGCAAAAAAACTGAATGCAGATTTATATAATTCCGTAGTGACCAACGGGACCTCTCGAGTTAGCCATCCCTGTGATCGGGTCTGGTGACTCCTTTGTCTGTAATTTAACAATGAAGTAAGGTAAGGACTGTTACGGTGACCGTATTACCGCCACACCGGCGGTCACGAGTCATGACCGCAGTCAAATTCCAGAGTGGCCGCTGCATTCATATAGACGATATCGCCATAGTCTAAAGCCGGAATGAATGTCGACTGAATGATTTGTTTTCTGCTATTTAACGAATAGGCATGCCCTTAACTAACTCATCAATATGCTTTTTGAAGGATAGCTTATCGTCAATCCAGATACCCAGATATTTATAAGTGGGGACACGGTTAATTATCAGATACATCTTTAAGCTTTTTGGAAAATAGCATTAGTTGTTATATATTAAATGGTAAAAAATATATACAAATATCTTCTTAGCAATGAGCAATTTCTCAACGAAAATGTTGGTATGACTACCTGGGAGTGGTCTGAGTTGGTAGGGGTCAACTGAAATCTAGCTGTTATTGGCAGAGAGGTTTAGAACTCTCTTTTGTATTGGTCTATGAACTAATTTACCAACGGGTGATTTTACTTTACCTTTTTAACATTTATTTAGCCAGTGAGTCATGCTGAGACCACTGTCTCTTTTGCAGAAACATGAAAACAATAACTGATGATTGGCTGAGAGAAATTGATGGTAAAAAGATTGTGGGGGCTGTTTTGTTAGACTTCAGGGCGGCTTTTGACATTATCGACCATAGTCTGTTGCTGGAAAAACGTATGTGTTATGGTTTTACACCCCCTACTATATTGTGGATAAAGAGTTACCTGTCTAACAGAACACAGAGGGTGTCCTTTAATGGAAGCCTCTCCAACAAAATCCAGGTAGAAACAGGAATTCCCCAGGGCAGCTGTCTAGGCCCCTTACTTTTTTCAATCTTTACTAACGACATGACACTGGCTTTGAGTCAGCTACCACAGCAACTGAAATGACTGCAACACTTAACAAAGAGCTGCAGTTAGTTTCAGAATGGGCGGCAAGGATTAAGTTAGTCCTAAATATTTCAAAGACTAAAAGCATTGTATTTGGGACAAATCATTCACTAAACCCTAAACCTCAACTAAATATTGTAATGAATAATGTGGTAATTGAGCAAGTTGAGGAGACTAAACTGCTTGGAGTAACCTTGGATTGTAAACTGTCATGGTCAAAACATATTGATACAACAGTAGCTAGGATGGGGTGAAGTCTGACCATAATAAAGCGCTGCTATGCATTCTTAACAGCATTATCAACAAGGCAGGTCCTACAGGCCCTAGTTTTGTTGCACCTGGACTTCTGTTCAGTGGTCAGGTGCCACAGAGGGACTTAGTAAAATTGCAATTGGCTCAGAACAGGGCAGCACGGCTGGCCCTTGGATGTACACAGAGAGCTAACATTAATAATATGCATGTCAATCTCTCCTGGCTCAAAGTGGAGGAGAGATTGACTTCATCACTACTTGTGAGAGGTATTGACATGTTGAGCTGTCTGTTTGAACTACTGGCACACAGCTCGGACACCCATGCATACCCCACAAGACATGCCACCAGAGGTCTCTTCACAGTCCCCAAGTCAAGAACAGACTATGGGAGGCGCACAGTACTACATAGAGCCATGATTACACGGAACTCTATTCCACATCAAGTAACTCATGCAAGCAGTAAAACATTTGATTGAAAAAACTGATAAAAATACACCTTATGGAACAGCGGGAACTGTGAAGCAACACAAACATAGGCACAGACACATGCATATAAAGACACGATAATATACGCACTATACACAAACGTACACATGGATTTTGTGTTTTACATTTGTGACCCGTTTCAGGAAACTAGGCGTATGTCGCGGTTCACTTCTTCACAGAAGAGCCGTTTGAAAGTAAACTTTTTTTTAAAATCTAAATATGTTTTGGGGCAGAAATACCTTCTCGAACAAGTGAACTTTCATGTGCCTTAATAACAAATTTGTATGCCATCTGTAAATACGAATAACATTGTTAAATTACGAGCCTAGTTGGTTTAGCAAAAGAAAAAGACAGCAACCTTCCCGCTAGCCATGATTGGCTGAGATAATGAGTGGGCTGGAGATGCCGAGAGATGAGTTTGGATTGGTCTGCCATATAGCATGCTTCTGTCTATTTGAGCTGGTCAGTATGTCTAAGTAATCCTGTCTAACGCGGCTTTAAAAAAAAAGAAGTGTATTAAAACTGCGTAAGTGTTGCTCTCCACTTTCTGGAGGACCGAGTTTTGAAATCAGTGGAATTCGAGTATGATAGCTAAGGAGATGGAGAAAACACCTCCGGATTACATCTTCAAACTAAGGGCAACCATGGCATCCGACAGGAGACACGTCCATCCATGAATGATGTACACAGGTAAGATAGTCTAGCTAGCTACATTTTCAGATATTACATGTTTCTAATTTTGACAGAGTGAGCCATTTGCTTGCTAGCTAACATTGAACCTGGTTGGTTAGCTACCTGCAGATTCATGCAGGGTAGTAACATCATGAGTTGTGATTATGGTTTATTGTTTACCTAGCTAGAGCTAGCTAAAGTTAACTGGCTGGCTCGCTAGCTAATGTTAGGTGTATGACCTTATTATTCGTATTTCAGAGCCATTTGCTTAGCTAGCTATAGCCTAATGTTAGCTATCTAACATTGTAACTGGTTGGTTAGCTACCTGCAGATTCATGCAGGGTAGTAACATCATGAATTGTGATTATGGTTCATTGTTTACCTAGCTAGCTAGCTACATGTCT
Organism: Coregonus lavaretus; assembly: GCF_964263955.1. Lineage (NCBI taxonomy): Eukaryota > Metazoa > Chordata > Actinopteri > Salmoniformes > Salmonidae > Coregonus > Coregonus lavaretus. Next base: position 30,378,001 of record NC_140026.1, read on the forward strand.
TAACAAAAGACTACACTATGCAAGTAACCATTTCAGATTAATTTACAAACCCTCAACACCCGTTGAATATGGCCAGTGTCAGTAAACGTCGGAAAAAAACATAATTAAATTGTTGCCAGCAGCACAGTTACAGTCACCAACGCTCTGGATAACATGAAAACAGTCTAGCCAGCTTTGCTAGGGCGAGTAAAATGGTCAGAGTGGGGTGTTCTCTCATTATGTGTCTGGAAGTAGCTAGCAAGCTAGCCAATGTTAGCCAGTTAGCTTGGGTGCTTGACTACCGTAGTGAGGTCAGAACGTTCAGATCAACCCTACTCATCGGCCAGAGCGTCCAGTGTGCGCTCTGAATGCTCTGAGAGCGACACGTTTTTAATTTACGAACGGACAATCTGACAGCACAGTTGCAGTCACCAACGCTCTGGATAAAATAACAGCCTAACCAGCTCTGCTCGGGTGAGTTATGTTCAGTGAGCTGTTCTGTCATTTGTGTCTGGAAGTAGCTAGCAAGTTAGCTTGGGTGCTTGACTTCTGTTGTTAGTACAGAACGCTCGGATCAACCCTTAAAGAGATGGGTGGGGCTAAAGTTTAAGAGGGTGTGAACGATGCTGAATGGGTGTAAACAAAGAAGGGCTCTCCAGTAGTAGTAACAAAAGATTCAAAGGTCATTTTCAAAAGTGAGTTTACAAGTTTATCAACTTTCAAAGAAAAATTACTTTCCAATTGTTCCTCAACTGTAGTGTATGATATACCATTTTGTAGCTCTGAGTCTCTACTTTCATCCAATGTAAAAAACACAATTTCAAAATTTGCTACATAAGACCGATTTCAGCCGGTCGGTCACATACAGTATGTGGTAGTAGAGTAGGGGCCTGAGGGCGCACACTTAATATGTTGTGAAATCTGTTGTGAATTGTAATGTTTTAAAAAATGTAAACTGCCTTAATTTTGCTGGACCCCAGGAAGAGTAGCTGAGCTAATGGGGATCCATAATAAATACCAATTACACTACTGTATACATAGAGTACATTCAGAAAGTATTCAGACGCCTTGAATTTTTCCACATTTTGTTACGTTACAGCCTTATTCTAAAATGGACTACATAGTTTTTTTCCCTCATCAATCTACACACAATACCCCATAATGAAAAAGCAAAAACAGGTTTTTAGAAATGTTTGCAAATGTATTAAAAATAAAACGGAAATATCAAATTTACGTAAGTATTCAGAGTCTTTACTCAGTACTTTGATGAAACACCTATGGCAGTGATTACAGCCTCGAGTCTTCTTGGGTATGACGCTACAAGCTTGGCACACCTGTATTTGGGGAGTTTGTCCCATTCTTCTCTGCAGATCCTCTAAAGCTCTGTAAGGTTGGATGGGGAGTGTCGCTGCACAGCTATTTTCAGATCTCTCCAGACATGTTCGATCGGTTTCAAGTCCGGGCTCTGGCTGGGCCACTCAAGGACATTCAGAGACTTGTCCTGAAGCCACTCCTGCGTTGTGTTGGCTGTTGGAAGGGTTGTTGTCCTGTTGGAAGGGCCTGAGCGCTCTGGAGCAGGTTTTCATCAAGGATCTCTCTGTACTTTGCTCCATTCATCTTTTCCTAGATCCTGACTAGTCTCCCAATCCCTGCCACTGAAAAACATCCCCACAGCATGATGCTGTCACCACCATGCTTCACCGTAGGGATGGTGCCAGGTTTCCTCCAGAAGTGACTCTTGGCATTCAGGCCAATGAGTTCAATCTTGGCTTCATCAGACCAGAGAATCTTGTTTCTCATGGTTTGAGAGTCCTTTAGCTGCCTTTTGGCAAACTCCAAGTGGGCTGTCATGTGCCTTTTACTGAGGAGGGCCTTCCGTCTGGCCACTCTACCATAAAGGCCTGATTGGTGGAGTGCTGCAGAGATGGTTGTCCTTCTGGAAGGTTCTCCCATCTCCACAGAGGAACTCTAGAGCACTGTCAGAGTGACCATCGGGTTCTTGGTCACCTCCCTGACCAAGGCCCTTTCCCCTCGATTGCTCAGTTTGGCCGGGCGGCCAGCTCACACACTGTCCATATTGTCTATACATCCCACCATATACAGTGAGGGAAAAAAGTTTTGATCCCCTGCTGATTTTGGACGTTTGCCCACTGACAAAGAAACTATCAGTCTATAATTGTAATGGTAGGTTTATTTGAACAGTGAGAGACAGAATAACAACAACAAAATCCAGAAAAACACAGGTCAAAATTTTTATAAATTGATTTGCATTTTAATGAGGGAAATAAATATTTGACCCCCTCTCAATCAGAAAGATTTCTGGCTCCCAGGTGTCTTTTATACAGGTAACGAGCTGAGATTAGGAGCACACTCTTAAAGGGAGTGCTCCTAATCTCAGCTTGTTACCTGTATAAAAGACACCTGTCCACAGAAGCAATCAATCAATCAGATTCCAAACTCTCCACCATGGCCAAGACCAAAGAGCTCTCCAAGGATGTCAGGGACAATATTGTAGACCTACACAAGGCTGGAATGGGCTACAAGACCATGTACCGTCAAATCTTGGGTGAGAACCTCCTTCCCTCAGCCAGAGCATTGAAAATGGATCGTGGATGGGTATTCCAGCATGACAATGACCCAAAACACACGGCCAAGGCAACAAAGGAGTGGCTCAAGAAGAAGCACATTAAGGTCCTGGAGTGGCCTAGCCAGTCTCCAGACCGTAATCCCATAGAAAATATGTGGAGGGAGCTGAAGGTTCGAGTTGCCAAACGTCAGCCTCGAAACCTTAATGACTTGGAGAAGATCTGCAAAGAGGAGTGGGACAAAATCCCTCCTGAGATGTGTGCAAACCTGGTGGCCAACTAGAAGAAACGTCTGACCTCTGTGATTGCCAACAAGGGTTTTGCCACCAAGTACTAAGTCATGTTTTGCAGAGGGGTCAAATACTTATTTCCCTCATTAAAATGCAAATCAATTTATAACATTTTTGACATGCATTTGTCTGGATTTTTTTGTTGTTATTCTGTCTCTCAGTGTTCAAATAAACCTACCATTAAAATTATAGACTGATCATGTCTTTGTCAGTGGGCAAACGTACAAAGGGGATCAAATACTTTTTTCCCTCACTGTATAAACTCAGCAAAAAAAGAAACTTCAGTTTTTCAGGACCCTGTCTTTCAAAGATAATTCGTAAAAATCCAAATAACTTCACAGATCTTCATTGTAAAGGGTTTAAAAACTGTTTCCCATGCTTGTTCAATGAACCATAAACAATTAATGAACATGCACCTGTGAAAAGGTCGTTAAGACACTAACAGCTTAGAGACGGTAGGCAATTAAGGTCACAGTTATGAAAACTTAGGACACTAAAGAGGCCTTTCTACTGACTCTGAAAAACACCAAAAGAAAGATGCCCAGGGTCCCTGCTCATCTGCGTGAACGTGCCTTAGGCATGCTGCAAGGAGGCATGAGGACTGCAGATGTGGCCAGGGCAATAAATTCCAATGTCCGTACTGTGAGACGCCTAAGACATACCCAAGAAGACTCGAGGCTGGGGGCCCTAAGCGACCGCTTATGTCACTTATACCCGGGGCCGGCCCTGTTCCCAAGTAGTGGATCGGAGTCAAGACCCACTTATCGATCATGGTAGAACTTGGGTCATAAATTCAATATCAGAAAGGGACAGCTTACCCTTGGATTCCCTGATTGCTTCCCACATTTTTTATTCAACCTTTATTGTAACAAACTATAGGAACTTTAAGAGTTAACCAATCCTGTGAACGGGTTAGGCAACTCAGGTGTCTACACTTCAACAGCAAAGTTTGATAAGACGAAAGTTTAAGCACATGTTTGTCACGCTCTGGCTCCGGGACTTGGTATGTTGGGCCAGAGTGTGTTAATTTTGTGTTGTGTTTGGGTATTGGTTGGGTGGTTATTGGTTGTTTCTGTGTTTGGTCAAGTGACTCCCAATCGGAGGTAACGAGTGTCAGCTGTCGGCTCGTTATCTCTGATTGGGAGCCATATTTAAACTGTCTGTGTTCACCTTGTGGTTGTGGGTTTTTGTTCTATGTTCAGTCGGTGTAACTAAGGACTTCACGGTTCGTGTTTTGTTTTGTCGTGTTTCTACATTAAAGTCATCATGTTCACTCCCAACGCTGCGCTTTGGTCGTATTTCATAGGCGACCGTGACAATGTTTACTCCTGAACTTATTTAGGCTTGCCATAACAAAGGGGTTGACTACTTATTGACTCAAGACATTTCAGCTTTTCATTTTTTATTAATTTGCTAACAATTCTATAAACATAATTCCACTTTGAAATTATGGGGGATTGTGTGTAGGCCAGTTACCCAAAAAATGTTTTCTTCACTTTAGTCAGATGATTTTTCAATTTGCAGTACGTTTGCCAATCGGTTGTGCAGCCAGACCTATTTGCCATTCCTTTTGCCTCATCCTTCTCAACCATATGATTTTTCAAATCTTCATAATCCACAGGGATTTAACAGTTTTACAGTCATTTTCTTAATTGGTGTATGCTTATTTATAACTGGGATAAGCAATTTTCTAGATATGGCTACTATATTGTGATCACTACATCCGATGGATTTGGATAACTTTCTAAAGCATTAGTAAAGATGTGATCAATACATGTTGATGATTTCATTCCTGTGCTGTTTGTAACTATCCTGGTAGGTTGACTGATAACCTGAACTAGGATGCAGGCACTAGTTACAGTTTGAAGATTTTCTTGAGTGGTTAGCTTGATGAAAGCCAGCCAATATTTAAATCACCCAGAAAATATACCTCTCTGTTGATATCACATACATTATCAAGCATTTCACACGTTATCCAGATACTGACTGTTAGCACTTGGTGGTCTATAACAGCTTCCCACCAGAATGGGCTTTAGGTGAGGTAGATGAACCTGTATCCATATTACTTTAACATTATTTAACATGAGATCCTCTCTAAGCTTTACAGGAATGTGGTTCTGAAACCTCCACCTTTGGCATTTCTGTCTTTTCTGTAGATGTTATAAGCATGTATTACTACCACTGTATCACCAAAGGTATTATCTAAGTGAGTTTCAGAGATTGTCAGAATATGAATGTCATCTGTTACTAGCAAATTATTGATTTCATGAACCTTGTTTCTTAAGCTACATACAGTATGTTAACGTGGGCTATTTTTAACACTTTTCTGGGATGCTTACTAGTTTTCATTGGTTTACTGTGAAGCTTAGTAGAAGTAGACATGCTTGTGTTATTTATGTTAGTGCAGTGCTCATGTTATTTATGTTAGTGCAGGGTGAGCTGCACACAGTGGACTCCCTACTAGAGCACACCACCTCAGTGCTAACAATAATATTCGAGGTGAAGCTGGTTGAGAGAATGCCAAGAGTGTGCAAAGCTGTCATCAAGGCAAAGGGTGGCTATTTGAAGAATCTCAAATATAAAATATATTTTGATTTGTTTAACACTTCTTTGGTTACTTCATGATTCCATATGTGTTATTTCATAGGTTTGATGTCTTCACTATTATTCTACAATGTAAAAAAATAGTAAAAATAAAGAAAAACCCTTGAATGAGTAGGTGTGTCCAAACTTTTGACTGGTAGTGTATCTGGAACCCAAACAACATCAACACCAGTACCCACATTTCTAAATCCGCAGAATGGAATTGCAAACTCTCTGCTGTACTTGCACACAATCCTCTTTGCAACTGATCTTTGAAGCGCATCCTAATGGTGGATCTTGCCTCTGTGCCTCTATTTATAGCTTGGTAATGCATCAGAGGTCGCACCTTCCATCTCTGCACCAACATCTGCCTCAGCACACCGTCTTATCCAACATGGAGGACACAGGCATCTAATATTGTTGCTGGGCACGGAATCCTACTTAGCACCGTTGTGTGGATAAAAACATTTTGTCAGTGTTTTTCCATCCTTTTTTGCCTGTCTTTCCTATATGTGCTTTCCATCTTATTCATAGAATACTTTATGTTTCTTGTCGTCGATGCTCTAATGATGTTTTGGCCCCACTATATATCAACTTGCATTTACTGTTTAATGTATTTGAACGGCATTTCAGCCAAGCATATTGCATATTTCTAAAAACCCATTTTCTAAAAACAAACAAACAATGTTAAGCCTGTCTATATTTTAATATGAGACAAATCATTTTTATTGTATTTTATCACGATTTCCACAGATTGCAAATTGCCTGACTTAATCCACATGTGACATACTGTTTTGTATGTACTGTTGGCAGGTACGCTAAATGCTTTATTTATTTTCAAAAAATAGTTAAGCCTACTAACTAGATTCTAGGACTTAATATCATGTTCCATTTCAATCAGTAGATTCATCCTAATGCTTTTTCTAGAACAAAAGTTGTTGTCTGATAAAGACAACATACATTTTCCTACTGTAATGTTCAGTCAATATATGCAGATACTTTTACCAGACTACATCATCATGTAAAAGTCCAGTTTCAAGGTCATTTTAAATCCTGCACCAACATGTCTTCATATTAGCAGTGTGAAATAACATTAATGTACTGTAATGTGACTTTTGGTATATCGACCTTCACACAAAAAGGTCAGCCATACCATTTTGTGCAAAATGGTTCTCTCTGTCTTTCATAAAACCATCATAAGCAAAGTGCTGACAAATCTAATCTGCCAGACCCAGTATTTTCAATAGCATCCAGTCAGTTCATCACCCAAACAATGAGAGAGCCGCAAGATAACAAGATAAGAATGGGCCTGACTGGGCAAGCCATTCAGATGAGTGGCTAGCGCTTCAAATTATAAACGACCCCTCTTATGTACAGTACAAAGACAATCTTTCAAAGATAATTGTTTTGACGATGGTGATGAATGCCACAACATGACAGTAAGGTATGAAAAGAATAAATATGACTATAACCACCAAAACCTCCAATACAACCTATGACTTTCAATATTTTAGTCTATAGTTTTGCAGAAACTATGATAATGGGATATTTACACACATAATGTTTCTATATGAAGGTGGTTAATGTATCTTCAAGCAATGTCAATATACATTTACATTTTAGTCATTTAGCAGACGCTCTTATCCAGAGCGACTTACAGTTAGTGAGTGCATACATTTTCATACTGGCTCCCCGTGGGAAACGAACCCACAACCCTGGCGTTGCAAGCGACATGCTCTACCAACTGAGCTACAGGGGACCTATGTCAACAAATTCTTATTTACAATGACGGCCTACCAAGAGGCAAAAGGCCTCCTGCAGGGACAGGGGCTGGGATTAAAAATAAAAATGTAGGACAAAACACACATCACGACAAGAGAGACACCACAACACTACATAAAGAGAGACCTAAGACAACAACACAGCATGGCAGCAACACATGACAACACAGCACGGTAGCAACACAACATGACAACAACATGGTAGCAGCAAAATCATTTGAGTGTTTTTTGCAGCTCGATCCAGTCGCTAGCTGCAGAGAACTGAAAAGAGGAGCGACCCAGGGATGTGTGTGCTTTGGGGACCTTTATCAGAATGTGACTGGCAGAACAGGTGTTGAATGTGGAGGATGAGGGCTGCAGTAGGTACAGTGAGGGAAAAAAGTATTTGATCCCCTGCTGATTTTGACAAAGACATGATCAGTCTATAATTTTAATGGTAGGTTTATTTGAACAGTGAGAGAAAGAATAACATGACTTGACTTAGTACTTGGTGGCAAAACCCTTGTTGGCAGAGGTCAGACGGCAGAGGTCACAGAGGTCAGACGTTTCTTGTAGTTGGCCACCAGGTTTGCACACATCTCAGGAGGGATTATGTTCCACTACTCTTTGCAGATCTTCTCCAAGTCATTAAGGTTTCGAGGCTGACGTTTGGCAACTCGAACCTTCAGCTCCCTCCACATATTTTCTATGGGATTAAGGTCTGGAGACTGGCTAGGCCACTCCAGGACCTTAATGTGCTTCTTCTTGAGCCACTCCTTTGTTGCCTTGGCCGTGTGTTTTGGGTCATTGTCATGCTGGAATACCCATTTTCAATGCCCTGGCTGAGGGAAGGAGATTCTCACCCAAGATTTGACGGTACATGGCCCCGTCCATCGTCCCTTTGATGCGGTGAAGTTGTCCTGTCCCCTTAGCAGAAAAACACCCCCAAAGCATAATGTTTCCACCTCCATGTTTGATGGTGGGGATGGTGTTCTTGGGGTCATAGGCAGCATTCCTCCTCCTCCAAACACGGCGAGTTGAGTTGATACCAAAGAGCTCGATTTTGGTCTCATCTGACCACAACACTTTCACCCAGTTCTCCTCTGAATCATTCAGATGTTCATTGGCAAACTTCAGATGGCCCTGTATATGTGCTTTCTTGAGCAGGGGGACATTGCGGGCACTGAAGGATTTCAGTCCTTCACGGAGTAGTGTGTTACCAATTGTTTTCTTGGTGACTATGGTCCCAGCTGCCTTGAGATCATTGACAAGATCCTCCCGTGTAGTTCTGGGCTGATTCCTCACCGTTCTCATGATCATTGCAACTCCACGATGTGAGATCTTGCATGGAGCCCCAGGCCAAGGGAGATTGACAGTTTCTTCCATTTGCGAATAATCGCACCAACTGTTGTCACCTTCTCACCAAACTGCTTGGCGATGGTCTTGTAGCCCATTCCAGCCTTGTGTAGGTCTACAATCTTGTCCCTGACATCCTTGGAGAGCTCTTTGGTCTTGGCCATGGTGGAGAGTTTGGAATCTGATTGATTGATTGCTTCTGTGGACAGGTGTCTTTTATACAGGTAACAAACTGAGATTAGGATCACTCCCTTTAAGAGTGTGATCCTAATCTCAGCTCGTTACCTGTATAAAAGACACCTGGGAGCCAGAAATCTTTCTGATTGAGAGGGGGTTAAATACTTATTTCCCTCATTAAAATGCAAATCAATTTATAACATTTTTGACCTGCGTTTTTCTGGATTTTTTTGTTGTTATTCTGTCTCTCACTGTTCAAATAAACCTACCATTAAAATTATAGACTGATCATTTGTTTGTCAGTGGGCAAACGTACAAAATCAGCAGGGGATCAAATACTTTTTTCCCTCACTGTATCTCAGATAGGGGGGAGTGAGGCCTAAGAGGGTTTTTATAAATAAGCATCAACCAGTGGGTCTTGCGTCGGGTATATAGAGATGACCAGTTTACAGAGGAGTATGTGTCCTATAAGGAGCACTGGTGGAAAATCTGATGGCCGAATGGTAAAGAACATCTAGCCGCTCGAGAGCACCCTTACCTGCTGATCTATAAATTATGTCTCCGTAATCCAGCATGGGTAGGATAGTCATCTGAATTAGGGTTAGTTTGGCAGCTGCTGTGAGAGAGGAGTGATTACAATTGAGAAAACCAAGTCTAGATTTAACCTTAGCCTGCAGCTTGGATATGTGCTGAGAGAAGGACAGTGTACCGTCTAACCATACTCCCAAGTACTTGTATGAGGTGACTACCTCAAGCTCTAAACCCTCAGAGGTAGTAATCACACCGGTGGGGAGAGGAGCATTCTTCTTTCTTTTGGAGGTGTTCAGAACAAAGTTAAGGGAGAAAGCTTTTTGGACACTAAGAAAGCTTCGTTGTAGAGCATTTAACACAAAATCCGAGGAGGGGCCAGCTGAGTATAAGACTGTATCATCTGCATATAAATGGCTGAGAGAGCTTCCTACTGCCTGAGCTATGTTGTTGATGTAAATTGATAAGAGCGTTTGGCCTAGAATCGAGCCTTGGGGTACTCCCTTCGTGACAGGCAGTGGCTGAGACAGGAGATGTTCTGACTTTATACACTGCACTCTTTGAAAGAGATAGTTAGCAAACCAGGCCAAAGACCTCTCAGAGACACCAATACTCCGTAGCCGACCGACAAGATTGGAATGGTCTACCGTATCAAAAGCTTTGGCCAAGCCAATAAAAATAGCAGCACAACATAGCTTAGAATCAAGACGTTGTCTTGTGAAGCTGCCAAAATGTAATTTGTAAATACATTGGGCAATGTATTCTCTTGAATGCTAAGGAGGGTACAGATACAGTTGAAGTCGGAAGTTTACATACACCTTAGCCAAATACATTTAAACTCAGTTTTTCAAATTTCCTGGCATTTAATCCTAATAACAATTCCCTGTCTTAGGTCAGTTAGGATCACCACTTTATTTTAAGAATGTGAAATGTCAGAATAATAGTAGAGAGAATGATTTATTTCAGCTTTTATTTCTTTCATCACATTCCCAGTGGGTCAGAAGTTGACATACACTCAATTAGTATGTGGTAGCATTGCCTTTAAATTTTTTCACTTGGTTCAAACGTTTCGGGTAGCCTTCCACAAGCTTCCCACAATAATTTGGGTGACTTTTGGCCCATTCCTCCTGACAGAGCTGGTGTAACTGAGTCAGGTTTGTAGGCCTCTTTGCTCGCACACGCTTTTTCAGTTCTGCCCACACATTTTCTATAGGATTGAGGTCAGAGCTTTGTGCTGGCCACTCCAATACCTTGACTTTGTTGTCCTTAAGCCATTTTCCAACAACTTTGGATGTATGCTTGGGGTCATTGTCCATTTGGAAGACCTATTTGCGACCAAGCTTTAACATCCTGACTGATGTCTTGAGATGTTGCTTCAATATATTCACATAATTTTCCTTCCTCATGATGCCATCTATTTTGTGAAGTGCACCAGTCCCTCCTGCAGCAAAGCACCCCCACAGCATGAAGCTGCCACCCCCGTGCTTCACGGTTGGGATGGTGCTCTTCAGCTTGCAAGCACCCCCTTTTTCCTTCAAACATAACGATGGTCATTATGGCCAAACAGTTCTATTTTTGTTTCATTAGACCAGAGGACATTTCTCCAAAAAGTACAATCTTTGTCCCCATGTGCAGTTGCAAACCGTAGTCTGGCTTTTTTATGGTGGTTTTGGAGCAGTGGCTTCTTCCTTGCTGAGCGGTCTTTCAGGTTATGTCGATATAGGACTCGTTTTACTGTGGATATAGATACTTTTGTACCTGTTTCCTCCAGCATCTTCACAAGGTCCTTTGCTGTTGTTCTGGGATTTATTTGCACTTTTCGCACCAAAGTACGTTCATATCTAGGAGACAGAACGTGTCTCCTTCCTGAGCGGTATGACGGCTGCGTGGTCCTATGGTGTTTATACATGCGTACAATTGTTTGTACAGATGAACGTGGTACCTTCAGGCGTTTGGACATTTTTCCCAAGGATAAACCAGACTTGTGGAGGTCTACCATTTTTTTTGGCTGATTTCTTTTGATTTTCCCATGATGTCAAGCAAAGAGGCACTGAGTTTGAAGGTAGGCCTTGAAATACATCCACAAGTACACATCCAATTGACTCAAATGATGTCAATTAGCCTATCAGAAGCTTCTAAAGCCATGACATCATTTTCTGGAATTTTCCAAGCTGTTTAAAGGCACAGTCAACTTAGTGTATGTAAACTTCTGACCCACTGGAATTGTGATACAGTGAATTATACAGTGGGGGAAAAAAGTATATAGTCAGCCACCAGTTGTGCAAGTTCTCCCACTTAAAAAGATGAGAGAGGCCTGTAATTTTCCTCAGAGGTACACGTCAACTATGACAGACAAAATGAAAAAAAAAAATCCAGAAAATCACATTGTAGGATTTCTTATGAATTTATTTGCAAATTATGGTGGAAAATAAGTATTTGGTCAATAACAAAAGTTTCTCAATACTTTGTTATATACCCTTTGTTGGCAATGACACAGGTCAAACGTTTTCTGTAAGTCTTCACAAGGTTTTCACACACTGTTGCTGGTATTTTGGCCCATTCCTCCATGCAGATCTCCTCTAGAGCAGTGATGTTTTGGGGCTGTCGCTGGGCAACACAGACTTTCAACTCCCTCCAAAGATTTGCTATGGGGTTGAGATCTGGAGACTGGCTAGGCCACTCCAGGACCTTGAAATGCTTCTTACGAAGCCACTCATTCGTTGCCCGGGCGGTGTGTTTGGGATCATTGTCATGCTGAAAGACCCAGCCACGTTTCATCTTCAATGCCCTTGCTGATGGAAGGAGGTTTTCACTCAAAATCTCACGATACATGGCCCCATTCATTCTTTCATTTACACGGATCAGTCGTCCTGGTCCCTTTGCAGAAAAACAGCCCCAAAGCATGATGTTTCCACCCCTATGCATCACAGTAGGTATGGATGCAACTCAGCATTCTTTATCCTCCAAACACGACAAGTTGAGTTTTTACCAAAAAGTTATATTTTGGTTTCATCTGACCATATGACATTCTCCCAATCCTCTTCTGGATCATCCAAATGCACTCTAGCAAACTTCAGATGGGCCTGGACATGTACTGGCTTAAGCAGGGGGACACGTCTGCACTGCAGGATTTGAGTCCCTGGCGGCGTAGTGTGTTACTGATGGTAGGCTTTGTTACTTTGGTCCCAGCTCTCTGCAGGTCATTCACTAGGTCCCCCCGTGTGGTTCTGGGATTTTTGCTCACCGTTCTTGTGATCATTTTGACCCCACGGGGTGAGATCTTGCGTGGCGCCCCAGATCGAGGGAGATTATCAGTGGTCTTGTATGTCTTCCATTTCCTAATAATTGCTCCCACAGTTGATTTATTCAAACCAAGCTGCTTACCTATTGCAGATTCAGTCTTCCCAGACTGGTGCAGGTCTACAATTTTGTTTCTGGTGTCCTTTGACAGCTCTTTGGTCTTGGCCATAGTGGAGTTTGTAGTGTGACTGTTTGAGGTTGTGGACAGGTGTCTTTTATACTGATAACAAGTTCAAACAGGTGCCATTAATACAGGTAACGAGTGGAGGACAGAGGAGCCTCTTAAAGAAGAAGTTACAGGTCTGTGAGAGCCAGAAATCTTGCTTGTTTGTAGGTGACCAAATACTTATTTTCCACCATCATTTGCAATTAAATTCATTAAAAATCCTACAATGTGATTTTCTGGATTTTTTTTCCTCAATTTGTCTGTCATAGTTGACGTGTACCTATGATGAAAATTACAGGCCTCTCTCATCTTTTTAAGTGGGAGAACTTGCACAATTGGTGGCTGACTAAATACTTTTTTTCCCCACTGTAAGTGAAATAATCTGTCTGTAAACAATTGTTGGAAAAATTACTTACCGACTTGCCAAAACTATAGTTTGTTAACAAGAAATGTGTGGAGTGGTTGAAGAACAAGTTTTAATCACTCCAACCTAAGTGTATGTAAACTTCCGACTTCAACTGTAGCTACAAGATCCACACTGTGTATTTTCACTCTTAGTGTTCATAGACCTCAAACTCGGATACTTTTGTCAAAACCTGCTACCAACTAGCCAGTTAGCTAGCTAGGTTGCAATGGAGCCCACTTCACCTGGAATAGCTAACAAACATTTCCAGCGCTGTAGAAGCTGTGTTTGTTACGCTCTTAGCCGTCCGGGACAATATGGACAATCCGGCATTCCAATGCGGCAATTGTTTGCTAGCGGAGGATTATAGGAATGAGGTGGCTATGCTTAGCAAACAAATCTCAATTCTACACGAACTTATGGGGAAAACGCAGATTGGAACTTTCTCGTTCTCTACTCCTATGGCTGGACGCCGCTCAGGTCTAATGGGTGTTTCCCTGCCTTGTCATCTGCCCCTATCCGAATGGCCTGTGCTACCTGGAACTTGCCTGCCAAGGAAGTCATCTCCATCTGCTTCTCCTCCTCCATCCTGTAGTGAAGTAGACGGAAAACAGCAAGAAGAGTATTCCAATTAGCGCTGGTCCCATGTCACAAGTCGTGGAAACAGAAGGCAGCGGCATGCTGCTAAAAGGACAGGAGTGACTGCGAGAGGTTCGGAGCATATTAACATAAGGAATAGCTTCGCTGCACTCGTGCCTGATCTACCGGCACCTTCATCGCTGGGACTGCCTGTGTCTGCGACGGCGGTGCTAACTCCGACTACGCTGACTCCAGCAGCGGCTTCGTTGTCGAGTTTGGCTCCTTTCCCTCTCTCTGGATCTGACGGGGCACTGCCTGCTGTGGGAGGTCTGGACCTATTGCCGGGAACAGCGAGCGTACGCTACCCTGCTTCTCGTGGGCCCGTGAAAGGCTCAACAAATTGTGTGAGGGGTGGGAATGGGCAGATTTCTCAATTCCCTTCTCTGGCTGTTGTATTGGGCAGCTCAATGGTGAGAAATGTCTCAGTGCCTGGAGCAAAAACATTGTGCTATCCAGGACCACGAGTACAGGACATCAATAAGCTGCTCCCAAACATTTTAAACCAGCATCAGGAAATTTAGTCTATCACAGTTCATGTGGGATTCAATGACATTATGAAAGGCAGCTCAGAACAGCTGAAGATGGATTTTAAAGGACTGATTGGGTCACTACTTGACACCAACAAATGCCCCATAATATCTGGCCCTCTGCCCTCCCTAAATCGTGGCATTGAACAGTTCTGCAGTCTTTCAGCCCTCCATAACTGTCTACGAGACTATTTCAGTTCTGTGGGTGTAACATTTATTGACAGTTTTTATACCTTTTCATAACAAAGCTTGTATTATAAGGAGGATGTGATCCACCCAAATCGTTTGGGTTCCTGGATCCTTTCACAGCATTATAAGGCTGCATTGAGACAATGACCCAAGCCGAGCTCATTTAATCCCTACCATTGTGTCGCTGAGTTGTCATAATGCTTCAGCAAATGTACATTATCCCCGGGGCGCTGGAAGACACAATGTAAATAACCTAATTGATGTCCCTCTTACTGCCCTGAATGCCTCTGCTGATCCTACAGCTATTGTATGCAGTAATCATGTGCCTATGAACCAGAGTTATACTGTTAGCACTGAGGCGGTTACCCCTAGCAGGAAGTCACCCTGCACTAACATAAATAACCTGAGCACCTCTGCTAAACTTCCAAGTAAAGCAATAAAATACTGCGCCAGACACTGCCTCACCTAAAGCCCATTCTGGTGGGAAGCTGCTCTAGACCACCAAGTGCTAACAGTCAGTATCTGGATAACATGTGTGAAATGCTTGATAATTGTCTGGGTGATTTCAATATTGACTGGCTTTCATCAGGCTGCCCACTCAAGAGAAAGCTTCAAACAGTAACTAGTGCCTGCAACCTGGTTCAGGTTATCAGTCAACCTACCAGGGTAGTTACAAACAGCACAGGAATGAAATCATCAACATGTATTGATCACATCTTTACTAATGCTGCAGAAATGTGCTTGAAAGTAGTATCCAAATCCATTGGATGTAGTAATCACAATATAGTAGCCATATCTGGAAAAAACAAAATAAATACTAATTAACTAATATAGTGTATAAGAGGTCACACAATACATTTTGTAGTGATTCCTATGTTGTTGATGTAAAGAATATTTGTTGGTCCTTGGTGCGTAAAAACCAAAGACCCTCACAAACTTTTACAGATGCACAATTGAGAGCATCCTGCTCTCCAGCAGTGCTCTCCAGAGGGTGGTGCGGTCTGCCCAACGCATCAGCGTTGGCACACTGCCTGCCCTCCAGGACACCTACAGCACCTGATGTAACAGGAAGGCCAAAAGTATCATCAAGGTCATCAACCACCCGAGCCACGGCCTGTTCACCCCACTATCATCATCAGTACAGGTGCATCAAAGCTGGGGCTGAGAGACTGAAACAGCTCATGGATAGCACAAAGTTTTTGCTCAAGAGACTGAGACATTTCTCACCATTGAACTGCCCAATACAACGGCCGGAGAAGGGGATGGAGAAATCTGCCCATTCCCACCACCTCACACAATTCGTTGAACCTTTCATGGGCCCACAAGAAGCAGGATAGCATACGCCCGCTGCTCCCTACAATAGATCCAGACCTCCCACAGCAGGCAGTGCCCCGTCAGATCCAGAGAGAGGGAAAGGAGTCGAACTTGACGACGAAACCGCTGCTGGAGTCAGCGTAGTTGGAGTCAGCATAGCCATCGCAGACACAGGCACCAGTGCGGCAAAGCTATTCCTTATGTAAATCTGCTCCGAACCTCTCGCAGACAATCCTGTTCGCTTAGCAGCAAGCCACTGCCTTCAGTTTCCACGAATTGTGACATGGGACCAGCGCTGATTGGAACAATCCTCTTGCTGTTCTCCGTCTACTCCACTACATGATGGAGGAGGAGAATCAGATGGAAACGACTTCCTTGGCAGGCAGGTTCCAGGTAGCACAGGTCATTCGGTAGGGACAGATGACAAGGCGGGGATACATCCATCAGGCCTCAGAAGCGTCCAGTCAAAGGAGTTGAGAACGAGAAATTTCCAAATAGAGTTTTCCCTATGAATTCGCGCAAAATAGAAATTTGCTTGGTAAGGATAGGCACCACATTCCTGTAATCCTCCGCAAGCAAACAATTGCCGCATTGGAACACCGGATTGTCAATATTGTCCCAGACAAGAGCATAATAAACACTGTTTCTATACAGCGCTGGAAACGTTTGTTAGCTATTCCAGGCGAAGCGGGCTCCATTGCAACCTAGCTAGCTAGCTGGCTAGTTTGTAGCAGGTGTTGACACAAACACTTATGAACAAAATAAAAACAAAATAAAAACAAAATACATATTCGGAAACAACAGGCCAAATCCACAGGTCAAGGCGCAGGAGGTATCCGAGTTCATGATGGGAGAGGTTGGAGAGGAAGCAGGCGCCAGTTTAAGAAAAATAGTGAAGCAAATCTTCTTACTCATCCTCTGTCTAACAGCTTTACAGTGGATTTGGCCTTGGATGAGATGAGACTGTCAGAGGAGATCTCAGGAATGATAGTTGAACCCGAACTCGCTGTCCAAATCGGTTAGTCTCCTCTCTTTTTAAACCAAAACCCAAACAAAGTCCTATTGTCTACGTTGTCACCGTCCGTAGAAAGTTCAGATCCTCCCCGGGAAATTCTTATAGCCACCATGCCATATTATTATTATTTTTTATTTTTATTTTTTCACCTTTATTTAACCAGGTAAGTCAGTTGAGAACAAGTTCTCATTTACAACTGCGACCTGGCCAAGATAAAGCAAAGCAGTGCGATAAAAACAACAACAACACAGAGTTACATATGGAATAAACAAAACGTACAGTCAATAACACAATAGAAAATATATATACAGTGTGTGCAAATGTAGTAAGTTATGGAGGTAAGGCAATAAATAGGCCATAGTACAAAATAATTACAATTTAGTATTAACACCGGAGTGATAGATGTGCAGAAGATGATGTGCAAATAGATATACTGGGGTGCAAATGAGCAAAATAAATAACAATGTAAATAACAATATGGGGATGAGGTAGTTGGGTGGGCTAATTACAGATGGGCTGTGTACAGGTGCAGTGATCGGTAAGCTGCTCTGACAACTAATGCTTAAAGATAGTGAGGGAGATAAGTGTCTCCAGCTTCAGAGATTTTTGCAGTTTGTTCCAATCATTTGCAGCAGAGAACTGGAAGGAATGGCGGCCAAAGGAGGTGTTGGCTTTGGGGATGACCAGTGAGATATACCTGCTGGAGCACATACTACGGGTGGGTGTTGCTATGGTGACCAATGAGCTAATATGTAGTGAGGACCAGCCAACAAGAGCGTACAGGTCACAGTGGTGGGTAGTATATGGGGCTTTGGTGACAAAACGGATGGCACTGTGATAGACTACATCCAATTTGCTGAGTAGAGTGTTGGAGGCTATTTTGTAAATGACATCGCCGAAGTCAAGGATCGGTAGGATAGTCAGTTTAACGAGGGCATGTTTGGCAGCATGAGTGAAGGAGGCTTTGTTGCGAAATAGGAAGCCGATTCTAGATTTAACTTTGGATTGGAGATGCTTAATGTGAGTCTGGAAGGAGAGTTTACGGTCTAACCAGACACCCAGGTATTTGTAGTTGTCCACATATTCTAAGTCAGACCCGCCGAGAGTAGTAATTCTAGTCGGGCGGGCAGGTGCAAGCAGCGTTCGATTGAAGAGCATGCAATTAGTTTTACTAGCGTTTTTGAGCAGTTGGAGGCCACGGAAGGAGTGTTGTATGTTGAAGCGGAGGGTGCAGAGCTGGTGGTCGGGGTAGGGGTAGCCAGGTGGAAAGCATGGCCAGCCGTAGCAAAATGCTTATTGAAATTCTTGATTATCGTAGATTTATCGTTGGTGACAGTGTTTCCTAGCCTCAGTGCAGTGGGTAGCTGGGAGGAGGTGCTCTTATTCTCCATGGACTTTACAGTGTCCCAAACCTTTTTGGAGTTAGTGCTACAGGATGCAAATTTCTGTTTGCTTATTTAAGATGGAGAGGAAAGCACTTTTGAAGAACATCCAGGCATCCTCTACTGACGGAATGAGGTCAATATCCATCCAGGATACCTGGGCCAGGTCAATTAGAAAGGCCTGCTCGCTGAAGTGTTTTAGGGAGCATTTGACATTGATGAGGGGTGGTCGTTTGACCGCGGACCCATTACGGACGCAGGCAATGAGGCAGTGATCGCTGAGATCCTGGTTGAAGACAGCGGAGGTGTATTTAGAGGGTAAATTAGTCAAGATGATATCTATGAGGGTGCCCATGTTTACGGATTTAGGGTTGTACCTGGTAGGTTCCTTGATAATTTGTGTGAGATTGAGGGCATCTAGTTTAGATTGTAGGACGGCCGGGGTGTTAAGCATACCCCAGTTTAGGTCACCAAGCAGTACGAACTCTGAGGATAGATGGGGGGCAAGCAATTCACATATGGTGTCCAGGGCACAACTGGGGGCTGAGGGGGGTCTGTAGCAAGCGGCAACAGTAAGAGACTTATTTCTGGAAAGGTGGATTTTTAGAAGTAGAAGCTCAAACTGTTTGGGCACAGACCTGGATAGTATGATAGAGCTCTGCAGGCTATCTCTACAGTAGATTGCAACTCCGCCCCCTTTGGCAGTTCTATCTAGACGGAAAATGTTGTAATTCGGGATGGACATTTCTGCATTTTTGGTGGCCTTCCTAAGCCAGGATTCAGACACTGCTAGAACATCAGGGTTGGCAGAGTGTGCTAACGCAGTGAATAACTCAAACTTGGGGAGGAGGCTTCTGATGTTAACATGCAAGAAACCAAGGCTTTTACGGTTACAGAAGTCAACAAATGATAGTGCCTGGGGAGTAGGAGTGATACTGGGGGCTACAGGGCCTGGGTTAACCTCTACATCAGGAATAGAATAAGGATACGGCTAAAGGCTTTAAGAACTGGTCTTCTAGTGCATTGGGTACAGAGAATAAAAGGGGCAGATTTCCGGGCGTTGTAGAATAGATTCAGGGCATTATGTACAGACAAGGATATGGAAGGATATGAGTCCAGTGGAGGTACACCTAAGCATTGGGTAACAATGAAAGAGGTAGCATCACTGGAGGTACCGATTGAGCCGGTCTCCGCGTGTATGGGGGGTGGGACAAAGGAGCTCTCTGAGGCTGGTTGAGCGGTACTGGGGGCTCTACAGTGAAATAGTACAATAAGAACTAGCCCAAACAGCACTAGGCTAGGCATATTGACATGGGAGAGAGGCATAACGCAATAACAGGTGTTATTCGAGAGGGCTAAGGCAACAACTGGTAATGGCGATGAAAGTTTGGGCTGAGGCTAAACAGATAAACAGGATAGGGTACCATGTAAAGCAACAGTCCAGCAGGCATCAGCTGTGTAGCTGAGTGATCATAAGGTCCAGTGAACAGCAATAGGTAAGTCCGGGAGCAATTCGTAGACTGCTACAGCACTGGCGAGCAGGAGGCACGGCTGTTGATTGCGCGTGCTAGCGGGCCGGGGCTAGCAGAAGGATATTCGTGGTCGTCGCAACGGGAAGCCTGTTGAAACCACATCCGACGATTACGTTGGCAGACCAGTCGTGATAGATCGGCGGGGCTCCATGTCGACACTAGGAGGTCCCGTCCGGTTGACAGAGAGGTAGATAGCTGGGAGATGGGCCTGGCTTGAGGCTAGCGCAAGGCTAACTGGTGCGTCGGGACAGTGGTGAATTAGCCAACAACAGCCATTCGATTGCAGCTAGCTAGTTGCGATGATCCGGTGTTAAGGTCCAGTGATTCAGTGATTCCGGCAGAAAATCAGATATGCTCTGGGTCGATAGCACGCCGATAATTGTCTAGGCTAGAGCTGGGTGGTAGGTAGTGCAGGCCACGGACAGTGGTGAAGACCGCTAACGGTGGCTAATAGCAAGTAGCTAGTTAGCTGGCTAGTTTCAGCCGTAGGTTCTTGATAAAAAATTAAGAAATAATAGAATCCGTTCCACATTGGGTGAGGCGGGTTGCAGGAAAGTATATTTAGTTAAAGGATGGAAAGTGAGATAGAGAAATATATACGAAAAAAGACAAAAAACTAAAAAACTGGCTATTTACACGAGGACACAACAGAATACATGACCGCACTGCTACGCCATCTTGGATAGAAGTAAGACACTAAGTATAGTGCCTAGTGGTGGCCATCACCAAAAAAAACTGCTGTGTCTAACAGTCTGGGAGTCTGTCTGGAAGATTTAGGGAGCGAGCGCACCCTAGCGGTTGCGGGTCATCAGCGCAGCCCCCCAAAAAACAATCGTAGGATAGGGTGGAATTGACGCTGCAGGAAAGTTAACCAAGTGGGTGGAAAACTATTGACCAGCCCAAGATGTTTAAACGAGGCTAGCGGGTCCTAATAGGATGAATGCCGACTTGAACCTCCACAGCTGAGGTATTCCTCTCTTTCCCCCTGTCGCCGTGCCTGTTAAGGATGTTGACGGCCGGGAGGGGAAAAATCCACTCTGGAGGGTGAGCCCCGAGGCAGGTGGACAAGGAGTAAAACCACCTGTCGCTGCGCCCTTCTTCCTGCTTGTTCTCATGAAAAAGAACAAAGCAGATAGTCGCCCTATTTGCGTGAACCAATCGCAGGGTGAAAGGAATGGGACGGTGATGTGGGCGAATTGAAAACCAGATAGCTGTCCGGGCCTATGTCCCCCCCTCCCCCCCTTGTAGTGTGAGCTCTCATAAAGGATGCATAAAGGATGCAGCGCCATCCTTTAGCAATTGGCTGAAGCCTGTGTTTCCCAAGCAACCAAGTATACCGTCCATGGGGAGACTGCGCAGCAAATCTTCTCCAGATGGTACTCTTGTATGCCTGAGGCAAGAATTTCCTCCGGTGGCGTAGCGAGGAGTCATCTCTTAAAACGTTGTAAGGTGCTCTGTGCCCTTGGCCAGACGCCTGGATGCAACAGAGAAAAGTTTTATGAAAGGTACAGTGCTAAGCACGAACGGGGATAGTGCTTCAAGGGCAACTAATGTTCTGTCGTCCTCTCCTGTCTGACCTCAGTCGACATTGAGGGAGAGTGAACATGTAGTCTTCTGGAATAACGCAGTCAGGGGTGGAGCTATTGACAGGAGGGCACTTGGAGGGGTGAAGTGCAACTCCCAACCCTACCACTGTCTAACAAGGACAAAAATAAGAGTATAGTGGATAGGTAGAACAAACGTAAAGGAATTCTTCAGTATCTATGGGTGCAGAGAGATGTCTACGCTGAACTGTATGCACTGGTTCTCTCATAGGCTAGTGAGCGACTACTAGGCTTTCCTGTCCTCCAGGCCACCAGAGGGCTTGAGAGGTCGGAATTTCACTGTGATAGCAGCGAAGGACTGTTTGTGTCGGGGTCTGCCCTGGTTCTGGGCCTTCGACTGGCTATTAACAGTTGGATGCGAGGACAGGGGTTTTGGGCCCTACGGGGCGTTTTAGTGCAGGACCCAAATGAGCCATCATGGGGCCCGGGTCTGCGGGTATGCAGAAGTTGAAAACCTTTGTCCTCTGTCCTACGAGTTTTGCATTTCTGACGCATGTCAATGACAGATGGCACAAAATCCCACTGGGTGTAATATGGGCATCCAGAGGCCAGGTTTTTCCTTGACCATAAGACTGGCAAAGTCCAGCCAAAGGGCCCTCTTTCCTACAACCACGCGGCTTATGGTACAGTCACAACTCCGTACGGCGTCCCGAGAGGCGCGGAGGATGAGATCTGTGATGACACAGATTTCCTCCCACATAGCAGGGTCAGCTGTGCATTGACTTGAGGGTTGGGCGGTATCCAGATTTTCATATTGTCATACCGTCCTTGTCTCATCCCGGGTTTACGGTTTTACCGGCTTAGAACACAATGGGGCGCCCAAAAACGCAAAAAAAGCCCATTGGGCGTCTATTACCAGAATGCTAACAAAATTAGCACAAGTAATAGCGAATTTCCATGGAGGCTGCTAGCTAAATATGGTAACGAGCGCAAACGAAAATAAACAAATTGCAAAGACAGGCAATCCAGCTCATAAAGTTATACATATATGGATAGGTAAGAGCTACCGAATGTCATTTTTGGTGAGTTTGGACATTTACAAGCAAATGTGAATGAGAGACATTGTGCAAAAGAACCAAGGTTTGATGCATGCTTTTCTGAAGAAAGAACAGTAATGGCTCTGGAGCAGTATGTGTACACGTTGTGTCTGTGTGGAGTTTGGAGTCGCTAGGGAAACGGCCTGCTATGGCCCGTCACCTTATTAAGAGAGCCACTTACTTGGATAACTAGCAATTCTTCATTTTTCACACAGGACAAAAATATATAAAGCATAAGAAATATCTCGCTGCAATTTATAAACGCAGACCTAAATTGCTTCTTACTGTAATTTCTGCTCAGCATCAGACTAATTTTGTGCTTCAGTTGCACTTCTCCACTCGGATGAGAATTCACAAACCGGCATTCTATCAGCAGACAGCGCTCTGACTGATGTGTAGCTACTTTTCTCGGGTACTTTTCTCGTTGTAGCCAGCCTACCTGTCTCCGGTAAAATGCAAGATTAACTTTAAACAAAACATTAGGAAATGTAGCTGGCTACATTCTTTCCATGATAAACATTAGAAATATGATGGCCATGCATAGTTTTTTTTTTTTAAAGACCTTGCTTTTTCATTGTAAGCTCATTTACTTGTGTGGCTGCCAGCCAAATAGCGTTGCACTTCTGTTGTGATCTGATGAAAATTAAGCTATTTTCTTCTGAATGTTGCACTAATGTATTTTCTGTGAAGGAAAACTATAGTTGCACATCCCTGATCACTCTATTGAAGCAAAAAAACACTGTTGACTTTCAATATAAAATGTTAACCCTGTCAATACACAGCTGGACTCACCTGCTCCCACTTTCCCTACCCTGGAGGGTGGTTCGGGGTGCCCGAAGCAGGAGCCGTCCTTTTTAGTTTTCTTCACCGGCTAACCTTAGACAGTGTGCTGTAGTGCAGATAAGACTCTGGGTAGTCGAGTGCTTATCGAGCATGTTTGTGTCCCAAAAAGGCAAAGCAGAGAGGATGGAAGTCTTTCTCTGAGATGCAAGAGCCGCAGGGGCATAGGTGGGGCACGAGTGCCTGGCTTGGGTCATCCCGGCAAGGGGAAGCGGTAGCCATAACTCCGTGGAGTGGGCTACAAGCCTGTCGTAAATGTCACCAGTAAGCCGGAGAGCACCGCAGGGTGGAGTTTCTTTGCAGGCTAGAGGGCTTTCAAGCAGGGGTTCGAACTGAAACTATTTTCCAATTGTTTCGTTCTGAACCACTGTTCTGTTCCACTGTTCCGACCAGCTAAATAAAGATCTGAACCGGTTCTAACCCACAAAAAACGAACGGTTTATATCGTTACATTCTGTTCCTTTTTAAACCTCTGAAATCATAATTGTTTTTTACAATTTAGCTTGACATTAAATTACTTCACCAACCATGCAGATATAGCAGCTTGCTATGGAGTGGAAAAGCTATTTACATGCATTAGACAGAGAAGTGTAGGGAGCAAAATGCGACTGAAATTTAACGTGTGGGGAGAGAGCGAGAGAGGGTGGAGGAGGCTTGGCTTGAAGTGCTGGGCATCTTGTTGTTATGAAATGTGTTATCTGAATTAGGCCCACAGAATTATACCTTATGGAAGAGTGGGATCTAACCGAGGGATTGGGACGGGGTGGCTGGGAGGGCATAAGACACTTCTTTGAAGTGGACCCACTCTCCCCAATTTCAATTTGTATTTATTAGGGATCCCCATTAGCTGCTGCCAAGACTTGGGGATTGTGAAGAGACCTCTGGTGGCATGTCTTGTGGGATATGCATGGGTTTCCGAGCTGTGTGCTAGTAGTTTAAACAGACAGCTCGGTACATTCAGCTTGTCAACACTTCTTACAAAAACAACTAGTGACGAAGTCAATCTCTCTTCCACTTTGAGCCATGACAGATTGACATTAATGTTAGCTCCCCATGTACTTTTAAGGGCCAGCCGTGCTGCCCTGTTCTGAGCCTATTGTAATTTTCCTAAGTCCCTTTTTGTGGCACCTGACTGAACAGTAGTCCAGGTGCAACAAAACTAGGACCTGTAGGACCTGCCTTGTTGATAGTGTTATTAAGAAGGCAGAGCAGCCCTTTATTATGGACAGACTTCTCCCCATCTTAGCTACTGTTGTATCAATATGTTTTGACCAAGCAGTTTAGTCACCTCAACTTGCTCAATTTCCACATGATTCATTACAAGATTTAGTTGAGGTTTAGGGTTTAGTGAATGATTTACCCCAAATACAATGCTTTTAGTTTTTTAAATATATAGGACTAACTTATTCCTTGCCACCCATTCTGAAACTAACTACACCTCTTTGTTAAGTGTTGCAGTCATTTCAGTCGCTGTAGTAGCTGACGTGTATAGTGTTGGGTCATCTGCATACATAGACACACTGGCTTTACACAACAACAAAAAAAAAATGTATGCACGCATGACTCTAAGTCGCTTTGGATAAAAGCGTCTGCTAAATGGCATATTATATTATTATTATTATTTACTCCAAGCAAGTGGCATGTCGTTAGTAAAGATTGAAAAAAGTAAGGGGCCTAAACAGCTGTACTGGGGAATTCCTGACTCTACCTGGATTATGTTGGAGAGGCTTCCATTAAAGAACACCATCTGTGTTCTGTTAGACAGGTAACTCTTTATCCACAATATAGCAGGGGGTGTAAAGCCATAACACATACGTTTTTCCAGCAGCAGACTATGATCGATAATGTCAAAAGTCGCACTGAAGTCTAACAAAACATCCCCCACAATATTTGTATCATCAATTTATCTCAGCCAATCATCAGTCATTTGTGTAAGTGCTGTGCTTGTTTAATGTCCTTCCCTATAAGCATGCTGAAAGTCTGTTGTGAATTTGTTTACTGTAAAATAGCATTGTATCTGGTCAAACACAATTTCTTCCAAAAGTTTAATAAGGGTTGTAACAGGCAAATTAGTCAGCTATTTGAGCCAGTGAAGGAGGCTTTACTATACTTGGGTAGCGGAATGACTTTTGCTTCCCTCCAGGCCTGAGGGCACACACTTTCTAGTAGGCTTACGAGGCAGCGGCTACTCTTCCTGGGGTCCAAACAAGAAACAGCGCAACAAATAAAATACATAATATACATAAATATACATACATAGCACTACAAATAGAGCCCACCAGCCACTATACTTTAATTTAATTCACAAGGTATTACAAACTGACCACAGTACATAAGTGGCCATCTTTATCAAATTGATTTACAATGACATAATCCACATATTTTAGTTACATTAGAAGAGGAGTTGGAGCTTAAAAGCCCTAAAAAGGCACAGCACCTCAAAGTACACTACCGGTCAAAAGTTTTAGAACACCTACTCATTCAAGGGTTTTTCTTTATTTTTACTATTTTCTACATTGTAGAATAATAGTGAAGACATCAAAACTATGAATAACACATATGGAATTATGTAGTAACCAAAAAAGTGTTAAACAAATCAAAATATATGTTGTATTTGTGATTCTTCAAATAGCCACCCTTTGCCTTGATGACAGCTTTGCACACTCTCTTTGAAAAGGTTAATCCATTCTTATCTAATAAAAAAATATCTTATCCCTAATTTCTGAATCACGCTTGTAAAGTCAGTAGGCTACTAGACTATGCTTCGGAGGGGTAGCAGCCTACACACGCACAAACACTGGCAAATATTTTCAGATGGCAGGCAGGCAGACACTGGAATACGTTTCTGAGTGACAGGGTGAGGGCTTTGCATAGACGCTTTGTTGCGTTTTTGTGGGACTGGAATTTTTTTTTCGGAATGTAAAAGAATGTTATTAAACGGTTCCCATACTTATAAAATAACGGTTCTGTTCCGGAACAGTATAGATCACGTTTGCGGTTCTGATTCTGTTCCTTGAAAAATGTTGTTATTTTCCAGTATTATGTTCTGTTCCATGAACTGGTTCCAACTCCTGCTCTCAAGACCACAGTACCAGAAGGTAGGAAAATACTACCATGTAGGTAGAGAGAGCTAGCGAAGGAGCTAGTTCTAGTCATGTGCTTTCCCCGACGCCATTTAACTAGCTAGAGTTCACCTCGAGGGTTAGTAGCCTAGCTATATTAAGCACACTGCTAACTAAAGAGAATGTGCATTCTTCATTAGTTAGCTATGTTAGCTTAGTGTGGCTAACCGAATCTCACAAATCTCTTTCCTTTCTTCCACCTATGTGTGAGTAAACAGCACGAAGCAAGTAGCTAAGTGGGATGGTAGGGCGAGAGCTAGCTGTGTGGCACTAGCTGAGCCAGAGACTGAGAAGTAGCTGTCATGTAAGATCAATCCTCTCGACGAGAAGCTGCTGTCCTACGCTCGGCGGCGGAGTCCTTGACGGTCTGTGAAAAGGTAAGCAGGAGAGCAGAGGTCCAAGTCGATAACTGAGGAGAGTAGAGGATCTTAATTGAATCCGTAAGGAAGATAAAATAAGTGAAGTTAAGAGCACCTACTGCCCCATAAACAGCTCTGGAAAAAATTAAGAGACCACTGCAAAATTATCAGTTTCTCTGGTTTTGCTATTTATATGTATGTGTTTGGGTAAAAATAACATTTTTGTTTTATTCTATAAACTACTGACAACATTTCTCCCAAATTCCAAATAAAAATATTGTCATTTAGAGCATTTATTGCAGAAAATGACAACTGGTCAAAATAACAATGCAGTGATGCAGTGTTGTCAGACCTGGACTAATGCAAAGAAAATAAGTTCATGTTCATTTTTAAACAACACAATACTAATGTTTTAACTTAGGAAGAGTTCAGAAATCAATATTTGGTGGAATAACCCTGATTTTCAATCACAGCTTTCATGCGTCTTGGCATGCTCTCCACCAGTCTTTCACATTGATGTTGGGTGACTTTATGCCACTCCTGGCGCAATAATTCAAGCAGCTCGGCTTTGTTTGATGGCTTGTGACCATCCATCTTCCTCTTGATCACATTCCAGAAGTTTTCAATGGGGTTCAGGTCTGGAGATTGGGCTGGCCATGACAGGGTCTTGATCTGGTGGTCCTCCATCCACACCTTGATTGACCTGGCTGTGTGGCATGGCGCATTGTCCTGCTGAAAAAAACAATCCTCAGAGTTGGGGAACAATGTCAGAGCAACAGGAAGCAAGTTTTCTTCCAGGACAACCTTGTACATGGCTTGAGTCATGCGTCCTTCACAAAGACAAATCTGCCCGATTCCAGCGTTGCTGCAGCACCCCCAGATCATCACCGATCCTCCACCAAATTTCACAGTGGGTGTGAGACACTGTGGCTTGTAGGCCTCTCCAGGTCTCCCTCTAACCATTAGATGACCAGGTGTTGGGCAAAGCTGAAAATTGGACTCATCAGAGAAGATTACCTTACTCCAGTCCTCTACGGTCCAATCCTTATGGTCTTTTGCAAACCTCAGCCTGGCTCTTCTTTGCTTCTCATTGATGAAGGGCTTTTTTCTAGCTTTGCACAACTTCAGCCCTGCCCCTAGGAGCCTGTTTCGAACCGTCCACGCCGTGCACTTCACCCCAGCTGCTGTTTTCCATTCTTTTTGTAGGTCACTTGATGTCATCCTACGGTTGTTGAGTGACATTCGAATTAGTTGGTGGTCATCCCGGTCAGTAGAGAGTCGTTTTCACCCTCTGCTGGTCTGTAGCTTTGTTGTCCCCAATGTCTGCTGCTTGAACTTGTTCTTATGAACCGCCGTCATTGAAATTTTAAGGATGGAAGCAACCTGCTGGCCCATGTTGACTCCAATGCTTCCCACAGTTGTGTCAAGTTGGCTGGATGTCCTTTGGGTGGTGGACCATTCTTGATACAAACGGGAAACTGTTGAGCATGAAAAACCTTGAAAAAGAAAAGGAGAGCCGCACACTCTAGGAGCTCAGATGCAATAATTTCATAACCAACGTTTCGACAGACAAGCTTTCTTCATCAGGCTATAATGACAAACAATGCGAGGCACTAGTTTATATAAAACTCAGCAAAAAAAGAAACATCCTCTCACTGTCAACTGCGTTTATTTTCAGCAAACTTAACATGTGTAAATATTTGTATGAACATAACAAGATTCAACAACTGAGACATAAACTGAACAAGTTCCACAGACATGTGACATTGATGTGTCCCTGAACAAAGGGGGGGGGTCAAAATCAAAAGTAACAGTAAGTATCTGGTGTGGCCACCACCTGCATTAAGTACTGCAGTGCATCTCCTCCTCATGGACCAGATTTGCCAGTTCTTGCTGTGAGATGTTACCCCAGTCTTCCACCAAGGCACCTGCAAGTTCCCGGACATTTCTGGGGGGAATGGCCCTAGCCCTCACCCTCCGATCCAACAGGTCCCAGACGTGCTCAATGGGATTGAGATCCGGGCTCTTCACTGGCCATGGCAGAACACTGACATTCCTGTCTTGCAGGAAATCACGCACAGAACGAGCAGTATGGCTGGTGGCATTATCATGCTGGAGGGTCATGTCAGGATGAGCCTGCAGGAAGGGTACCACATGAGGGAGGAGGATGTCTTCCCTGTAACGCACAGCATTAAGATTGCCTGCAATGACAACAAGCTCAGTCCGATGATGCTGTGACACACCGCCCCAGACCATGATGGACCTTCCACCTCCAAATGGATCCCGCTTCAAAGTACAGGCCTCGGTGTAACGCTCATTCCTTCGACAATAAACGCAAATCCGACCATCACCCCTGGTGAGACAAAACCACGACTCGTCAGTGAAGAGCACTTTTTGCCAGTCCTGTCTGGTCCAGTGACAGTGGGTTTGTTCCCATAGGCGACGTTGTTGCCGGTGATGTCTGATGAGGAC
Source organism: Coregonus lavaretus (assembly GCF_964263955.1). Classification (NCBI taxonomy): domain Eukaryota; kingdom Metazoa; phylum Chordata; class Actinopteri; order Salmoniformes; family Salmonidae; genus Coregonus; species Coregonus lavaretus. The sequence continues at coordinate 30,407,160 of NC_140026.1, forward strand.
CTGCCTTACAACATGCCTACAAGCCCTCAGTCCAGCCTCTCTCAGCCTATTGCGGACAGTCTGAGCACTGATGGAGGGATTGTGCTTTCCTGGTGTAACTTGGGCAGTTGTTGTTGCCATCCTGTACTTGTCCCGCAGGTGTGATGTTCGGATGTACCGATCCTGTGCAGGTGTTGTTACACGTGGTCTGCCACTGCGAGGACAATCAGCTGTCCGTCCTGTCTCCCTGTAGCGCTGTCTTAGGCGTCTCACAGTACGGACATTGCAATTTATTGCCCTGGCCACATCTGCAGTCCTCATTCTCCTTGCAGCATGCCTAAGGCACGTTCACGCAGATGAGCAGGGACCCTGTGCATCTTTCTTTTGGTGTTTTTCAGAGTCAGTAGAAAGGCCTCTTTAGTGGGCCTTAATTTCCTACCGTCTGTAAGCTGTTAGTGTCTTAACGACCGTTCCACAGGTGCATGTTCAGTAATTGTTTATGGTTCATTGAACAAGCATGGGAAACAGTGTTAAAACCCTTTACAATGAAGATCTTTGAAGTTATTTGGATTTTTACGGATTATCTTTGAAAGACAGGGTCCTGAAAAAGGGATGTTTCTTTCTTCAATCTTTTGTCTTGCCCATTCACCCTCTGAATGGCACACATACACAATTCATGTCTCAATTGTCTCAAGGCTTAAAAATCCTTTTTTTTACCTGTCTTCTCCTGCTTCATCTACACTAATTAAAGGGGATTTAACAGGTGACATCAATAAGTGATCATAGCTTTCACCTGGATTCACCTGGTCAGTCTATGTCATGGAAAGAGCAGGTGTTTCTAATGTTTTGTACACTCAGTGTATAATATAAATAATCTGCAATGGACAAGCTTAAGAGGGAACGCTTTGATCGGTGGGTGCTTTCCGAGTAGATGCCAATCATGTCACATCTGTTTAACAACATAATGGTACACAGTTGGTACACATGCTTGTGCATTCTGCTACTATGCATCAGCTGATTTTAAAATCACTTCCCAACTGATCAACCTTCACCACAGGTTATGCAAGATATTCATGTCAATGAGACTTTGTGTTGTGTTGTCAGCAGCGGTAAACTGTTCCTAAAGGTTTGCTATAGGATTTTCTCAAATATTGAAATGTGCTTACAAAGTCCTAGAAAGAGCATACAATCTCCTAACTTTTTCTCTCCTATGCAATTCGAGGCTTTGACGTCCTCTTGCTTTCCTTTAACGTTCTTCCCTGTCCTGTCCTGTCCATTCAATGCCAGTGTCCAGAATTTAATACATAGTGGTTTCAATTTTAAAGCCATGACAATGTGCAGCACATCTACAGTATGTATTGTATAGTTTTGTTAACAGGGTTGATGGTGTTTCATGGATAACATTTTATAAAGCAGGGAAACAGTCTACTGCCACCCAGTGAGCTGCAAACAGAACAATACTGATACAGTACGTATGAATAGCACCCTTAGTTGGTTAAAACACTGCAGGGGGCCCAACTGATGACCAATGTAGAGCTTTTGCAGAGGCAAGCACGAAGCAGAACTGGGGACAGACAGTTTGAGTTTGAAGTATTGATGGTGTTATGCATTACCCCCAGGGATAAATTGAGTTGCATATCTGACTCGTCTAGTAATCGACAACGACAGCTGGTTTTCTCCATTTCATGAACCCAGACCTAGAGCAATGTGCACTCTTTGTCAAATGCAAAGTGACAGAATATTATTGTATTCTAGAAACAGGGAAAACATAAACCACGTTTCAATCCATAGTTTGTTTTTATGTGAGTAAAGTCGTACCGTATAAAAGAAAATCACGACAGCTGTGATGGAAACAAGAAGTTTCGGTACAATTTTATAAATGCTGACAGATAATTTGTTCTTCGACATGGTGGGATCTTTTTGTGTCTGTAAAATTAATGATACGAGAAACGGCAGCGGAAACGCCTTTATGCACAAATATTGATATAATAATCATCATATCGAAGTAAACTTGGAGTCACAAGATTGTATGGTGTGTGATCCTCCCACTATGACTCGGGAAGCCATGCAGTTTATTAGGCTACAGATTAAAGTTATGATGAACTTCACACGGTAGTGAGCTTGATGTTCTTTTCCAATAAATATTGAGGGTCTTATTCTGGTGACATGATGGTCGATGCTTGACTAGAAAAACTACTATGTCATCACGCACTGATTTTTATCCACAATATGTCCGTTTGGTGGAAACACCAAGTGGTGGGAAAATGCGCATATTTTCTTTATGTGGATTTTTTTATATTCACATGAAAATCTGTTGCCAATTGGATGGAAACCTAGCTATAATATTGGTGTAAAATGAACACTGGACTTCCTCACTTTACACAAACGGGCATAATATATTTACTTAAATTGTTAGAAAATCTCAAATACATCTCAGACTGACATTCAGATTCAGTACAAAGTTAATCTTAAAAATCTACAAAAAGATTCCATAAGCCCTGATACGGCCTACATAAATGATTCACATAATTTAAAAGAAAATTACATACTATAAAGGTTGGCAAAAACATTTATGCCACAATCTGCATATCACCAGATTAAATGACCGTATACAGTAGCTTCAGAAAGTATTCACACCCCTTGACTTTATCCACATTTTGTTATGTTACAGCACGAATTTAAAACGTTACAATTTTGATTTTGTGTCACTGATCTACACACAATACCCCATAATCTCAAAGTGGAATAACAGTATGTTTTTAGAAATGTGTATAAAACATGTAAAGCTGAAATGTCTTCAGTCAATAAGTATTCAATCCCTTTGTTATGGCAAGGGTAAATAACTTCTGGAGTAAAAATGTGCTTAGCAAGTCAGATAATAAGTTGCATGGAAAATGCAATGAATATCAAGCATAGATTCAACGACAAAGACCAGGAAGGTTTTCCAATGCTTCGCAAAGAAGGGCACCTATTGGTAAATGTGATATTTCTGTTTTTTATGTTTAATACATTTGTACAATTTCTAAAAACCTGTTTTTGCTTTGTCATTATGGGGTATAGTGTGTAGATAGATGAGAAAAAAAAAATCCCAAAATACAGGTGTGCCAAGCTTGTAGCGTCATACCCAAGAAGACTCGAGGCTGTAATCACTGCCATAGGTGCTTCAACAAAGTACTGAGTAAAGACTCTGAATACTTACGTAAATTTGATATTTCAGTTTTTATTTTTAATACATTTACAAACATTTCTAAAAACCTGTTTTTGCTTTTTCATTATGGGGTATTGTGTGTAGATTGATGAAGGAAAAAAACAATGTAATCAATTTTAGAATAAGGCTGTAACGTAACAAAAAATTTGAAAAAAGTCAAGGGGTCTGAATACTTTCCGAATGCACTGTATATGCAGGTCTTATAAACTAAATGTTTTATGAATGTTTCATTAAAACTACATCTGGTATTCGAAAACAACAAAAACAGTAGCCCTGCCACTTGTTTTGTTATACAATTAAGGGATGGGACAAAGGGAATATTACACCCTCTCAAATTCATAGACAGCTCTAGATGCAAGGACTGCCAGTCCATGACATCAACTGGCAGTAGTTAGTTTTTAACATATTTAGAAAACGTTTGTTTACGTTCTTGTCTTTAAAAAATAGAGTAAAACAACCTTATATTTTGGGGTTTTATAGAGAACAACAGTTGTGCTATGCTCATGAGGCATTTACAAATGATATTCTTCAAGAATCAATTGGTAAATATCAAGAATTGAAATGACCATTGAACAGTTATCCAGACCCCAGTCTGTGACCAAGAGCGCTACATTAACGCCTTCAAACCTTGACGCCTACAACAGGGTGAGGTTAATTCCAATTGAATGCTGTCAATTCAGGAAGTAAGCTGATGAATTAAAAAATAACATATATTTTCAATGACTACTCAATAAACTGAAAAGGAGAATTGAGGTGAGGGAAACATTGCTACTTATAGTCAGTTGGTTGATGGATCCAGTCAGAATGCCTTATTTTGTGGGATAGCCCAATGTACATTTTGCAAAACCCATTGCATTCAACTACCCATTCCCAACACATCGCTTTCATTGAAAACCACAACTAATGATGCATCATTTTCACTGGTTTGGAAAGACCCATAGAATAGTTTTGTACTCCCCTCAAATGATTGTCAAAACATACAGTGGGGAAAAAAAGTATTTAGTCAGCCACCAATTGTGCAAGTTCTCCCACTTAAAAAGATGAGAGAGGCCTGTAATTTTCATCATAGGTACACGTCAACTATGACAGACAAATTGAGAAAAAAAAATACAGAACATCACATTGTAGGATTTTTAATGAATTTATTTGCAAATTATGGTGGAAAATAAGTATTTGGTCACCTACAAACAAGCAAGATTTCTGGCTCTCACAGACCTGTAACTTCTTCTTTAAGAGGCTCCTCTGTCCTCCACTCGTTACCTGTATTAATGGCACCTGTTTGAACTTGTTATCAGTATAAAAGACACCTGTCCACAACCTCAAACAGTCACACTCCAAACTACACTATGGCCAAGACCAAAGAGCTGTCAAAGGACACCAGAAACAAAATTGTAGACCTGCACCAGGCTGGGAAGACTGAATCTGCAATAGGTAAGCAGCTTGGTTTGAAGAAATCAACTGTGGGAGCAATTATTAGGAAATGGAAGACATACAAGACCACTGATAATCTCCCTCGATCTGGGGCTCCACGCAAGATCTCACCCCGTGGGGTCAAAATGATCACAAGAACGGTGAGCAAAAATCCCAGAACCACACGGGGGGACCTAGTGAATGACCTGCAGAGAGCTGGGACCAAAGTAACAAAGCCTACCATCAGTAACACACTACGCCGTCAGGGACTCAAATCCTGCAGTGCCAGACGTGTCCCCCTGCTTAAGCCAGTACATGTCCAGGCCCTTCTGAAGTTTGCTAGAGTGCATTTGGATGATCCAGAAGAGGATTGGGAGAATGTCATATGGTCAGATGAAACCAAAATATAACATTTTGGTAAAAACTCAACTCGTCGTGTTTGGAGGACAAAGAATGCTGAGTTGCATCCAAAGAACACCATACCTACTGTGAAGCATGGGGGTGGAAACATCATGCTTTGGGGCTGTTTTTCTGCAAAGGGACCAGGACGACTGATCCGTGTAAAGGAAAGAATGAATGGGGCCATGTATTGTGAGATTTTGAGTGAAAACCTCCTTCCATCAGCAAGGGCATTGAAGATGAAACGTGGCTGGGTCTTTCAGCATGACAATGATCCCAAACGCACCACCCGGGCAATGAAGGAGTGGCTTCGTAAGAAGCATTTCAAGGTCCTGGAGTGGCCTAGCCAGTCTCCAGATCTCAACCCCATAGAAAATCTTTGGAGGGAGTTGAAAGTCTGTGTTGCCCAGCGACAGCCCCAAAACATCACTGCTCTAGAGGAGATCTGCATGGAGGAATGGGCCAAAATACCAGCAACAGTGTGTGAAAACCTTGTGAAGACTTACAGAAAACGTTTGACCTGTGTCATTGCCAACATAGGGTATATAACCTGACCAAATACTTATTTTCCACCATAATTTGCAAATAAATTCATTAAATATCCTACAATGTGATTTTCTGGATTATTTTTTCTCATTTTGTCTGTCATAGTTGACGTGTACCTATGATGAAAATTACAGGCCTCTCTCATCTTTTTAAGTGGGAGAACTTGCACAATTGGTGGCTGACTAAATACTTTTTTTCCCCACTGTATATATATACTTTACAGGGACTATGGTCAGACAAAGATAGACTGACCGCTCATCTCAAATGTATTCAGAGAAATTGCATTGAGGTCATCATGACTTACACAAGATCTAACACACATCTAGTATATCACCTTTTCTAATTAAATATTGAAATAACACAGGGTTTAAATACTCTAAGTCCCATACCACTTCAAGCTTTGCATTCAATAAAAACATATTTTTAGAAAATGATGTTCTAATAATATCCATTTGTACATCAATAGCTCAGTCACCCAAGAGGCTTGGACTATAAAATAAAATAAGAGGCTACATGATAGGTCATATCCACTGTAACATCCAAATACAACTACAGTTTATCATATCACTAATACCTACAGCTATATAACGAAGCAAAAAATATGGACTATCAGGTGTAAAATCATAAACATAAAGATAGATTCTCACATTATCACCAAATAACAGTTCAGGATCGAATCCCCAAGCTGACAATTTAAAAATCTGTCGTTCTGCCCCTGAGCAAGGCAGTTAACCCACTGTTCCCCGGGTGCTGATGACGTGAATGTCGATTAAGCAGCCCCCCGCACCTCTCTGATTCAGAGGGGTTGGGTTAAATGCGGAAGACACATTTCAGTTGAATGCATTCAGTTGTACAACTGACTAGTTATCCCTCTTTCCCTTTTCCTTTCATAAACGTTGGTCTGTAGCCGAGAGGGCAGTGGTGGGGGCATTACTCAGCAGGCCATGATAGGAAAGACTTAAATGCTCGATGATAGAGATGTGGAGATGAGAGCAGAGACAAGCAGGGTTGATCGACTCATTTGTCTCCCTCTTCGGATTTGTTTTTCTGTTATTTTCTCCAGTCGTCTTATTCGGGTGCTCAGCATGCATTGCAGCTCAAGGTCAATTGAATCTCCTCTTTGCTCTGGCACTCCCTGTTGTATTTAATTCACTCATTAGAAGCAGCCAGAGTCCAAAATACAAATTCAAGACCTCTTTACATTTTGAAAGCTTTGTTATTAGAATCTCACTTGGGAATGAACATATCAAGCACATAGCCTTCCTTGAAAGCTATGCAAATCCTTCAGTCTCTTGGATGTTCAATTCCCGGTATTATGTGACCTCCGATGAAATATCCTTTATGTACTTAAAGTAAATCCTGATTTAGTTTTACAGTACAGCTTTCTGGGATCATATCACCAAAATTCATTTCCATCTCGTGTCACAAAGTAACCTAAATCCATCCGGATAATCTCAACAACGGTATCAAATTGCTGGAATAAGGGAATATATTCCCTTTGCCCTCCAGTGTCATTGAGGATAGCATTCTATAGTCTGTGAAGTAATGCTTTGAATCAATGGATTTTTCGTATACATACATGTATCACAAGGAAGATACCAGTCATTCTTTGTGAATAAACAAAAAATATCTTACAGCATAATTTAACCTGAGGGAGTATTTCAAGCTTCTTAGAAAGCTGTCTGAGAGACAGATGGAATAAGACCATTGTACCACAGTAGCAATTCTGTGTACAGTTACCGCTCCTCCTTGCAATGAGGTGTGTAATCATTATGAGGAAGGTATTAATACTGTAGGTTTAAGGTTTTTCACAGTAAAGGTATCCTAATAAGTGCTAACAATCATAATCTGAGGACTGAGATCTTTTGGATATCTGAAGAAGAAAAAAATTACAACCATTTCAAAACAAACCTTACTTTGAAATATGGTTTATAGGGATTCTTTATATTTTCAGGGATTTGTTTGTCAAACTGGGACACAATTTGTCCAGCTTAACCTACAATGACACTGACATTTGTATTAATCCCAAATGAGGAAGACTGTATGGCAGCTTGGGTGACGCAGGCTAGTGTCATCTCAACAGAAAAACACTTTTGAAGTCTGAAAACATCTGACAAACATTTTGTAGTGTAATGCCCCTAGAGGAATGAAAAACTGCTTTATTTTGTTGTAGAAAAAGCTAAATATGTAATTATTTGACAAGAAGGTTGGTGCAGACTGTAGTAATTAAATGAAAAATCAGAAAAAGAAAGACAAAGAAAATGGAGACTGTTTTGGGTAATTTAAGTGAAAATAAATAAAAAATGTCCATGTCCGTGTTTTCCTCAGACTTTGTACAAAAAAAAAACAGTCTCCATTTTCCATTTCTCTATTTAATTTAATTACTTGGCGTTTTTCCTATTTTGTTGCATTACAACCTGTAATTTAAATTGATTTTTATTTGATTTAATGTAATAGACATACACAAAATAGTCCAAATTGGTGAAGTGAAATGAAAAAAATAACTTTTTTCAAAAAATTCTAAAAAATATATAACGGAAAAGTGGTGCGTGCATATGTATTCACCCCCTTTGCTATGAAGCCCCTAAATAAGATCTGGTGCAACAAATTACCTTCAGAAGTCACATAATTAGTTAAATAAAGTCCACCTGAGTGCAATCACATGATCTGTCACATGATCTCAGTATATATACACCTGTTCTGAAAAGCCCCAGAGTCTGCAACACCACTAAGCAAGGGGCACCACCAAGCAAGCGGCACCATGAAGACCAAGGAGCTCTCCAAACAGGTCAGGGACAAAGTTGTGGAGAAGTACAGATCAGGGCTAGATTATAAAAAAATATCAAAAACTTTGAACATCCCACGGAGCACCATTAAATCCATTATTAAAAAATGGAAGAAATATGGCACCACAACAAACCTGCCAAGAGAGGGCTGCCCACCAAAACTCACGGACCAGGCAAGGAGGGCATTATTCAGAGAGGCAACATAGAGACCAAAGATAACATTTGAGAATTCCAATTGAGAATCTGTGGTCCTCTGTAGCTCAGCTGGTAGAGCATGGTGCTTGTAATGCCAAGGTAGTGGGTTCGATCCCCGGGACCACCCATACACAAAAGAATGTATGCACGCATGACTGTAAGTCACTTTGGATAAAAACGTCTGCTAAAATTATTATTATATAACCCTGAAGGAGCTGCAAAGCTCCACAGCGGAGATTGGAGTATCTGTCCATAGGACCACTTTAAGCCGTACATTCCACAGACACAGAGCTGGGCTTTATGGAAGAGTGGCCAAAAAAAAGCCATTGCTTAAAGAAAAAAATAAGCAAACACGTTTGGCGTTCGCCAAAAGCCATGTGGGAGACTCCCCAAACATATTGAAGAAGGTACTCTGGTTAGATGAGACTAAAATTGAGCTTTTTGGCCATCAATGAAAATGCTATGTCTGGCGCAAACCCAACACCTCTCATCACCCCGAGAACACCATCCCCACAGTGAAGCATGGTGGTGGCAGCATCATGCTGTGGGGATGTTTTTCATCGACAGGGACTGGGAAACTGGTCAGAATGATGGATGGTGATAAATACAGGGAAATTCTTGAGGGAAACCTGTTTCAGTCTTCCAGAGATTTGAGACTGGGACGGAGGTTCACCTTCCAGCAGGACAATGACCCTAAGCATACTGCTAAAGCAACACTTGAGTGGTTTAAGGGGAAACATTTAAATATCTTGGAATGGCCTAGTCAAAGCCCAGACCTCAATCCAATTGAGAATCTGTGGTCTGACTTAAAGATTGCTGTACACCAGCGGAAACTATCTAACTTGAATGAGCTGGAGCAGTTTTGCCTTGAAGAATGGGCAGAAATCCCAGTGGCTAGATGTGCCAAGCTTATAGAGACATACCCCAAGAGACTTGCAGCTGTAATTGCTGCAAAAGGTGGGTCTACAAAGGATTGACTTTGGGGTGGGTGGGGGGGTGAATAGTTATGCACGCTCAAGTTTTCTTTTTTTTGGTCTTATTTCTTGTTTGTTTCACAATAAAAAATATTTTGCATCTTCAAAGTGGTAGGCATGTTGTGTAAATCAAATAATACAAACCCCCAAAAAATTAATTTTAATTCCAGGTTGTAAGGCAACAAAATAGAAAAAATGCCAAGGGGTGTGAATACTTTGGCAAACCACTGTACATTTCTAGGATGTATTTTAAGTTATAATATATTCATTAAATGAATATTCATTAAATTTTGGCCTTGTTCAGACCATCTTTAAAAGACAACCTATAGTGCAGTAGATGGTTTGGTGTGTTGGAGTCTTGATGTCTTTTGAAACCCTTTATTTTGAGTTTTGAGAATTTGTCCAGCAAATAACCTGTAGAGGGAGATCAAGGAGCTCTGACTGCATTTTCATCATTGGTTGTACTTATACAATTTATCATAACTCTAAAACTAGTTGAAATCCCACTCTAAAAATTGTATATGCAATGGATACAATACAGCATGTAAAGCCATATAATTGAGCACAATTTAAAGAGGAATTATGAAATATAACTTTTTCATTTCAGACCACAGGGTAACATGCTGACCAAAGTTCATGGCATGGGCAAGCCCAAAATTGAATAAATATCGAAACCAAATAGAATTGTAGTCAGTCAATTCAGGAAGTAACCTGACATTCCAATTCAATAATTGAACAAATGACCATTTTCAATTATTTCCCAATAAACTGAAAAGAAAAAGCTATTTCTTTAAAATGTTTTCAATTTTAAATGTTAGATTCAAATCACTTCCTGATGGCAAAAGGTGCATAAAGATGGAGGAATTCAGATATGACATCATTGTTTTAGCACTACCTACAGAGTCTATTAAATACGGAGACATGGTTCAATGTGCCAATAAATCAGCACAATCTACTTTATTTTATTTTATTTTTTGCCGTCTTTGAGCTAGAGTTGGGATCAAGTTTACTGTGCTAATGCAAGTACAAAAAAAGAGTAATGGAGAACAATGTATAATACGGTGAACATAGCAAATTAGGCATTTGTGGTAAGTGTCCACCATATACAGTACCAGTGAAAAGTTTGGACACACCTACTCATTCAAGGGTTTTTCTTTCTTTTTACTATTTTCTACATTGTAGAATAATAGTGGAGACATCAAAACTATGAAATAACACATATGGAATCATGTAGTAACCAAAAAGGTGTTAAACAATCAAAATATATTTTATATTTCAGATTCTTCAAAGTAGCCACCCTTTGCCTTGATGACAGCTTTGCACACTCTTGGCATTCTCTCAACCAGCTTCATGAGGTAGTCACCTGGAATGCATTTCAATTAACAGGTGTGCCTTCTTAAAAGTTAATTTGTGTAATTTCTTTCCTTCTTAATGCGTTTGAGCCAATCAGTTGTCTTGTGACAAGGTAGGGGAGGCATAAAGAAGATAGCCCTATATGGTAAAAGGCCAAGTCCATATTATGGCAAGAACAGCTCAAATAAGCAAAGAGAAACGACAGTCCATCATTACTTTAAGACATGTCAGGTCAGTCAATCTGGAAAATTTCAAGAATTCTCTAAGTTTCTTCAAGTGCAGTCGAAAAAACCATCAAGCGCTATGATGAAACTGGCTCTCATGAGGACCGCCACAGGAAAGGAAGACCCAGAGTTACCTCTGCTGCAGAGGATAAGTTCATTAGAGTTAACTGCCCAAATAAATGCTTCACAGAGTTCAAGTAACAGACACATCTCAACATCAACTGTTCAGAGGAGACTGCGTGATTCAGGCCTTCATGGTTGAATTGCTGCAAAGACACCACTACTAAAGGACACCAATAAGAAGAAGAGACTTGCTTGGGCCAAGAAAAACAAGCATTGGACATTAGACCTGTGAAAATCTGTCCTTTGGTCTGATGAGTTCAAATTTGAGATTTTTGGTTCCAACCGCCGTGTCTTTGTGAGACGCAGAGTAGGTGAACGGATGATCTCCGCATGTGTGGTTCCCACCATGAAGCATGGAGGAGGAGGTGTTATGGTGTGGGGGTGCTTTGCTGGTGACACTGTCAGTGATTTATTTAGAATTCAAGGCACACTTCACCAGCATGGCTACCACAGCATTCTGCAGCGATACGCCATCCCATCTGGTTTGCATTTAGTGGGACTATCATTTGTTTTTAAACAGGACAATGACCCAAAACACACCTCCAGGCTGTGTAAGAGCTATTTGACCAAGAAGGAGAGTGATGGAGTGCTCATCAGATGACCTGGCCTCCACAATCACCCAACCTTGAGATGGTTTGGGATGAGTTGGACCGCAGAGTGAAGGAAAAGAAGCCAACAAGTGCTCAGCATATGTGGGAACTCCTTCAAGACTGTTGGAAAAGCATTCCTCATGAAGCTGGTTGAGAGAATTCCAAGAGTGTGCAAAGCTGTCATCAAGGCAAACGGCTGCTACTTTGAAGAATCAAAAATATATTTTGATTTGTTTAACACTTTTTTGGTTACTACATGATTCCATTTGTGTTATTTCATAGTTTTGATGTCTTCACTATTATTCTACAATGTAGAAAATAGTTTTTAAAAATAAAGAAAAAACCTTGAATGAGTAGGTGTGTCCAAACTTTTGACTGGTACTTTATATATTTTGGGTATAATGTGTATATTTATGTTGTGTATATATAGGGCACATTTGTAAAAGAGACCTAGGTCTCAATTTGTCTTCCCTGTTAAAATAAAGGTTAAATAAAATAATTAAATACAAAAATTGACTGACTTCGATTAGAATTTATATATATACTGTATGTTACCAGGCAACGGATAGACTTGACTTTTTATGGGATACAACCCCCACCCCCCACCCCAGTCACCAACCCACTACACACATGCACATGCTCACACACATAGCATACTATATATTAACATCACAGCCAACTTGTTTTTGTTACGTTTGTGTGTTGTACAATACTACATCCCTTGTGATCTGAGATTCTAACCGCTAGATTCAAATGGTCACATTCATTTGAAAGATAGGGAGGCAGAGAAAATGTTGATGAAGCTCTGAGAGGAAAGAGAGATAAAGAAAAATATATGAAGGGAAATAGACTCACCTTGGGCTGAACCTCCACCTCCACCACTTGATTCTTGTTCATGCAGCCTTTCACAAAGCCCTCGACATTGCTGTTGAACTTCATGAAGATCACATAGGTGGCATAGGCTGAGAGCAGAGCAATACTTTCCCAGTAGGAGATGTAGTTATCCAGGAAGAAACATATGAGCATGATCAGGTCCATGATGTAGAAGGAGACGTCACGGAAGAGGGGCCACCAGGTCAGATTGAGGATCTCCCTGGAGAAGATGGCGCACATTCCAATGACGAAGAGAATGTTGAAGACAGCTGAGCCCACAATGGTTCCGATGCCCACATTGCTGTGGGAGATGAATACGCCGATGACCGAAGTGAAGAGCTCGGGTGCTGACCCACCTGCCGCCATGAAGGTGGCCCCCGCCACGTCATCAGAGATGGCCAGCTTCTCTGTGATGACTGTCAGAGCGGGCACAAAGAACTCATCACACACAATGGCTAAAGAGATGAACATGTACAGCATCCCAAACATGTGGAGCACCACAGCACCCTGGCGCCTCTCTTCCAGGGTGAACAGGTCCGTGGGGTAGTCCCCCTGGCTCTCGTTGCCGTCTGCCGAAGACCTCATGGCCACGGGCATGTCGGCTGAGACATTGGGGTCCCTCTGGTGCTGAGTGGAAAGTAGAGTCCTGTGGGGAGCCGGACCAGACTGAAGGAGGGCCTCCTGGGGCAGGAGCAGCTCCGAGTGGGTCCCTGAGCTCCATGTCAAGGCGCTGAAGGAAAAGGAGATAGCGCTTATGGCTACCAGGCTGAACACAAAACCCAGGATTCGTATGGGCCTCAGCTTTCTAAGCAGGTTCTGGTGACGGTGCCTCTTACACGTTGCACCCAGAAAGGGCCTTTGCACCACCATATCCAAGCAGGGTTGGTCCAAACCCATCACTGTGCTGTGCTGTGTGTGTTTCTATACTCTCAATGCTTGGGTAGAAAGAGGGTGGGCTGGTTTTCACCAGACACAACGCATGGTGCTGCCGTGGGCTTCAAACAACATGGGAGTATTCCTGAAGCTTTCCAGGGTCTGGCTTGCCAAACGATGTCTTCATATTAGCCTCTAAAAACAAGATTTCAATAGAAATTGAAGAGAAACAGAAAAGGAGGAAGCTTCAACATGTAGAACTTACACACAGCAACAAACTATTAGCTGTCATATGCCTACTCAATTCTGTAGTGGATTTAACACTGCAATGTTGCCTAGTCCTGACCATGGTTATCCAATTTCCTTTTTTTTTTTTAGATTTACTTTCAATGTTTTTATGTTTCATTGTGGCATCAAGGCCTATGCCATGATACAAGTATACTGGCAATACATGGGTTCAGAGGCAGGAAAATTGAGGGAATAGCTATATCCTACTTGCTTGTCACATGCATTGTAAATTACACCCAGATATTTAAGTGATAAGGCCCGAGAAGCTGGTGTTTGGAGGATATATTGGCACGGGTGTTGTTAAACCGAGGGCATTATCACTTTTATACAATGAGTTACCAACATATTCGAATAATGGTTGACATTTTACATAAAAAATGTTATTTTGATGAATTTATTCATACTATTTAATCCTTCCACAAGATATAGTCCCGACACAAATCTAGGATTGCTACCCAAGCCGTCGTTCATTCTATCGGTTCAGTTGCCAGTCGTTCAGTCTTTTTGTTCTGTATCTATTGCCATACTGGCTGGCAACATTCTTATCCCTTGCTTGCTAGCTAGCTAACTACGGCTAAATTACAGTCACGTCAAACAGCATAGCCAGAATAACAACAGTAGCTGCATTTGCATTTGTTTAAGCTGTTTTCTGGTGACATTTATTTGGATGCATCCATAACAATGAGCTAATGACACGCGATTTCGCCTGGCATAGCAAATGTGCTCTCTTGTCAGGACACTGTTGTTCAGAGGAGCTAGCCAACAACACATTAAACACAATCACTTCAAACTGAAGCTGGAAAGACTGCAAACTAGCTGCACTTTGTTTCATTTGACCTTTTTCAATTGATATTTCTTTGTATATATCCATAAAAATGATACCAGCTGATTCATGATTTCGACTGGTTGAGAAAAGCTGCCTGCCTGTCTGTCTCGTCCCGACTCCCGACACATTCATTACTATGGGACAGCTGGAGATTGAATTTGAATATTAAAACTATGTTGCAAATGTCAGAGAGACAGACAGCAAGGTTTATACAAATCTCCGCTGTTGAAAACTAAATGTTAGGCTAAAAGATATGTGAGATAATGTCTAGATGCTTTTATAGTGGAGATCAAGTTTATAAATTGCCTGGCTGGGCTGATGAGACAGTGGATTGTGCAGTCAGATGGAACAGAGTAAATAGGTATTTTAAGTTTATAGATTTAGCCGGTGGTAACTTGTGGAATAGACACCGGCTGGAATGCGGTTTTAACCAACCAGCATTCAGGATTAGACCCACCAGTTGTATAAAGGATAATAATAACATGAAAAACAGGTAGCCTATTTCCTCCTCAAAATATAGATGATACTGCATATTAATAGGAACAGGAATCTATGTACTGTAGTTACCATACTATGTATGCTAGTTGTTTACAAGTGGAATGTGGAAATAATTCACCAATTTGGCCTACTCTGATAGATAGGATTCATTAGAAAATATTTATTATAAAAATGAACCCTACTAATGGCATGTTATCCAGGTAGAATTGATGCAAATAACCCAATTCCACAAAATTATAGGCCTACTCGGTATGTGATGCACCAAATGCCCCAGACCTAAAAACGAACTTCAATGACACCTTTATAACAGTTTCAGTTACTATATGATTGGATCGCTCCGTTTGAAGCAGATCAGCCGTAGCCAAAGCAAATGATCTGTAGCGTTTGTTCTGCATAGTCTAGGCTATCTATTCTCCGCAGAATGTTGCATTTTTGTTGCTCCGAATTGTTTTGTGTCGCAAACGTGGTTAACTGACATATATTCTACTTGAGTCACGGATATGTAAATGTTTTTACAATAGGAATTTAAGTTGTCAGTCAGTAGGCTATTGGCGTTTAAATGAAAAAAATTGGCTACTGGCCTTCTCTTGCGTAGCCTATAGCCTACACCGTGCAATGAAATATCCGCATGGTATGTCTTAATTTATATGACGGGCAGACAAACGGCTGTTGCAACGTGCGCCTCTGTCCTGCAGTAAAATCGCCCTGCTGCTTAACCTTAAAACAATAACACTCCAAAACCGCGTGATTATTACCCACTGGGCAAAAACTGGTTGAATCAACGTTGTTTCCACGTCATCTAAACCCGCAAAATCAATGAGATGACGTTAAATCAACGTGGAAATGTAAGGGAATTTGTATTTATCCCCCCGACTTTTAACCTAAATCGAAAGACATGGTGATTTGGTGTTGTTGTTGATTTAACCTTGAATTCACATTAGTTGACAACTCAACCAAATGTAAATAAAAACTAGACATTGAACTGACGTCTGTGCCCAGTGGGTCGGCTATTCAGTTATCATCATCTGCGCAAAAGGACCATAAACGCGTAAAGTTGACAAACGTGTCAGTCATGATTGATGTCTTACCTTATATAGAGGTAATAGAACTGCAACCGTAGCGCACCAGGTCGAAATTCGGTTTCGTCTCTCGTGTTCCCTTGCTCTCATTGAGCAAATGTGATGTTAATACCCTATCCGACGATTGAGGAGGAGCTCCGACAAACTGCTTGCAAGCTGCGCTCACCACAGCATCATCCCTCCCATCTCACTGAGAAATCATTCTAGTCGAAAATACCTTGCTAATCTAAAAGAAAAGACTGGAACCTAAGGTAGGGTCGGTCTAACCACGTGAATAGGGAGGTTCTAGTTTACAACAGTGGAAGCCGTCATATAACACAGATAGACTAGACCTGGATGGAGTTGCCGTGGTTACAGCAATGGCACCATTTCAACTACACAGATAGGGCTGAAATAGATGGATATACATGTGCATGTTTGAAATAACATTCAATGATGTTACTTAATGGCCTACACATGATTCTTCATATATTGATAGATATTTGAAGGTCACAGAAGGGGAGTCACCCAAATGGAGCTAAACCAGGGCCTTATTCACAAAGTGGAAGAGCTAGGATCAGGTTAGCCTTTTAAATCATAATGAATAAGAGGGGGGACTTCATCCTAAATCAGCACTCCTATTCTAAGATGCTTTGTGAATAGGGGCCCAGATGGTTTGGGATTTGTGAGTAATCATTGAGTTGAAGTGTTTGAAAATACATCAATTGACATTACCACATGGGGTAATCTGGATATT
The DNA here is from genome assembly GCF_964263955.1 of Coregonus lavaretus. Lineage (NCBI taxonomy): Eukaryota > Metazoa > Chordata > Actinopteri > Salmoniformes > Salmonidae > Coregonus > Coregonus lavaretus. The sequence goes on from NC_140026.1 coordinate 30,424,120, forward strand.
ATTAATTTATCACAAGGTTGAAAAACATCAGGGCATTTTGGGACATAAGATCCATAAAGGAATGCAGTCATGACTTCAAGGTCAAACAGTGTGTGCTCTATGAAATCAGTGGGATTTGGTGTTGTGGGATTTCTCTGTTGCTCAGCCTTCGGTTGAAGTGACATTCATCTCTACAAACCTGCTGCCCATGTTTACTTTGCATTCCTCTTACATCAAAACCCCCACCAGGGCTTAGCATTAGCAGACATGCCAAACAAGCCGTGTTGGATAAAGACAGCAGTCTCTGCACAGCATGACAACCCACTGGGAAAAAACTGGTTGAATCAACGTTGTTTCCACATCATTTCAACCCAAAAAAATTAATGTGGGAAAACTCATTGGATTTGCAAAAAGTAATCAACGTAAGGGCATTTTGTGTTTTTTTCACCTAACTTTTTACCTAAATCAAATGACATGTTATGTTGATTTCACGTTGAATTCACAATAGTTGACAACTCAACCAAATGTAAATCAAAACTAGACATTGAACTGACGTTGGGAAAGTATGTGTGATACTAATGCCCTCATGGTAGGTAATAAATCAAAATTCACTGACCTCATTGATTGCCCTCCCTTCTTTCCCTGCCTGCAATTAACCCAAAATGGAAACAGAGACAGATGGAAACTTGTCTGACTTTCGTGTTATCAATATCCACTTAGGCCTACCATTGAAAAACAGATGCGTGCATGGACAATTCACACTGACCCGTGCACCCACGGTTCAGAACTATGAATTGAGATGGATGACTTGATTTCTTCCCTCAAAGCCTCAAACTATTCTTTACTATTCCAACCAACATAATGTGCACTTCCATAGTGGCTTGTTATTATTATTGTCACGACTTCCGCCAAAGTTGGCACCTCCTTGTGCGGGCGGCTATCGGCGGTCGTCGTCACCGGCTTTCTAGCTGCCACCGATCTACGTTTCTGTGTTCCATTTGTTTTGTCTGTATTGTACACACCTGGTTCCCATCACATTAATTTGTTTCCCTATTTAACCCTCTGGTTCCCTCATGGTGTTGTGCGTGATTGTTCTTTGTTTGGTGTTATATACTGCTGTGAGCTGTTGTATTTCCCTGCGTGGAAATTAGATTTGTTGCTTTTCCGAGTAAAGTTCGTTATTTACTCAGTTCTGTGTCCTGCGCCTGACTCCGTCCTACCGCTGCTCACTGACACCTGACAATTATATATATTTTTTCATGCATAGCCTACCAAATAAACAAAACTCTCATTTCACGTTTCACAACAAAGGCCTGTATTGCTTTCATAAAGAGAACAGAAATTAAATAACACTTCAGTAACATTATCTATTAAGCTCATATCTGTAATGATGAATAATGATTATGCATGTTTTTGAGCAGCTATTGGCACTATGGCATGCATTATAGTTCATTATGGACAGCATTATGCATAGCATAAGTATTTATTTATTTATTTATTAGGATCCCCAATTAGCTGCTCTTCCTGGGGTCCAAACAGGAAAAAACACAACAAATAAAATACATACAGTAACAGTCAAAAGTTTGGACACACCTACTCATTCAAGGGTTTTTCTTTATTTTTACTATTTTTTACATTGTAGAATAATAGTGAAGACATCAAAACTATGAAATAACACATACGGAATCATGTAGTAACCAGAAAAGTGTTAAACAAATCAAAATATATTTTATATTTGAGATTCTTCAAATAGCCACCCTTTGCCTTGATGACAGCTTTGCACACTCTTGGCATTCTCTCAACCAGCTTCACCTGGAATGCTTTTCCAACAGTCTTGAAGGAGTTCCCACATATGCTGAGCACTTGTTGGCTGCTTTTCCTTCACTCTGCGGTCCAACTCATCCGGGTGATTGTGGAGGCCAGGTCATCTGATGCAGCACTCCATCACTCTCCTTGGTCAAATAGCCCTTACACAGCCTGGAGGTGTGTTGGGTCATTGTCCTGTTGAAAAACAAATGATAGTCCCACTAAGCCCAAACCAGATGGGATGGCGTATCGCTGCAGAATGCTGTGGAAGCCATGCTGGTTAAGTGTGCCTTGAATTCTAAATAAATCACAGACAGTGTCACCAGCAATTTCTGAGGCTTATCCTCTGCAGCAGAGGTAACTCTGGGTCTTCCATTCCTGTGGCGGTCCTCATCAGAGCCAGTTTCATCATAGTGCTTGATGGTTTTTGTGACTGCACTTGAAGAAACTTACAAAGTTCTTGAAATTATCCGTATTGACTGACCTTCATGTCTTAAAGTAATGATGGACTGTCGTTTCTCTTTGCTTATTTGAGCTGTTCTTGCCATAATATGGACTTGGTCTTTTACCAAATAGGGCTATCTTCTGTATACCCTTGTAACAACACAACTGATTGGCTCAAACGCATTAAGAAGGAAAGAAATTCCACAAATTAACTTTTAAGAAGGCACACCTGTTAATTGAAATGCATTCCAGGTGACTACCTCATGAAGCTGGTTGAGAGAATGCCAAGAGTGTGCAAAGCTGTCATCAAGGCAAAGTGTGGCTATTTGAAGAATCTCAAATATAAAATATAATGTGATTTGTTTTACACTTTTTTCGTTACTACATAATTCCATATGTGTTATTTCATAGTTTTGATGTCTTCAATATTATTCTACAATGTAAAAAATTGTAAAAATAAAGAAAAACCCTTGAATGAGTAGGTGTGTCCAAACTTTTGACTGGCATAATGATTTCATGTTCTTGGGAAGTTAAACAAGCCATCAACATATATTTATAATTTGTAAGTATTCTATTCCCCCCATATGAATGTATAATATAATTGTTAAATTAGAAAACCTTTTCTCAAGGTAAGTAATATAAAGTAACAAAGGCCAATGGCCTGTGTGTGCACAACAATTCCTGACTACAACCAGCCCCTCTTCACATGAGGTTGGATCTGTGGCAATCATTCTACCTATGAAATGAGATCCCGACATTAAGTCAGCTCATTTTCCAAAATGGGTCCCCAGCCTCCTCCTCATGAGTTGCACATATCTGATTGCATCTCCAGCATAAAATGTATGACTGGTCATGCGGCTTGTTTTGATTCATCTGCAATCTGCACGAAACAAAACAACAGAATGATCCACCCAGGCCCTACCACCCTCAGTTTGGGCCAGCAGCTAAATCCGTGCTTTTGTGTGCCACATAGTTGTGTACATTTGTCAGCAATGTGATGGGGGGGCTTTTCCACCGAAGAGGGAGAGATTCAGCCACCAAAGCAAATTTAAACTCACTAACCACAATTATTGCCAAAGGTTTGCGGGTTGGTGGTCGAAACAGTAAAAGTGTAGGGTCATCCAAATAGGTATTTTTTTCTGGAAGACTCTGGGATGGGATTAAATGATGGCCTAACATCTGCTGTAGGATAATCCCCCTCCTCAACCACAATACTAACCAAAGAGGCTTGGATAGGCCTGTAGGAGACCAGCTGTGCTTTGTGGGTAGACACTAGGTTGAATATTTTCCCGGAATTTTACAAATGTTCCGTCCCTAGAAAATCACTTTTCTCTTGGGTAACCTGGTATTTCCCGCCAAACCGGATGTGTCATTCAAAAGCATTATAAAGCATATAAATATGTCTAGATTTGATTAGAGTTTTGATCAGCATGAAAATTCAAACCTGATGCTACCTGAGCCTGATGAGCCATATATTAAATACATTTTTTGAGCCCTACATTAACGACACTTCTTTCAAACTACCCGTGAGTTCAATTGGCTGCTGTATTTAACATTAAGCAAAAAAAGAGCTTGCGTCCCTCTTCGAATAGTCTATTGGTATAAGAAAAAAGCTATTCTAGTCTAGCTTTTCCTGCATGTGACTCCAAGAGCTAAGGAGCGTTTCTTAAGGAGAGGCCAGCGGAGCATAGGTGCTTGCGTATTGCTCAAGAGACAGAGTGTCACGGATTCAGCCGAGGCTGCTCCTCCTCCTTGCTCGGGCAGGCTTCGGCGTTCGTAGTCCCCGGAGTACTAGCTGCTGCCGATCGATGTTTCGGTATTTGTCTTGTTTGGTCTTTATTGTTTACACCTGCTTCCCATTATGTTGGATTGTATTCCCTATATTTACCCCTGTCTCTCATTGGTACTTTGAGTGTTATTGTTTGTTGTCATTCCGGCAGTTCTGTATGTACGGGTCTTTGTGCTTTCCTCCCTGTTTGGAGGTTTGTTGTTTGTACGTTGATTTTACTGTGCTCAGTAAAAAACGTTGCCAGCCGCTCTGTGTCCTGCTTTTGACTTCGCTACCGCATACACATCGCGTGACAGAATAACACACCACCATGGAGTCAGCAGGAGCGGCGGTGCCAGCTGGATCACTGGAGGAGCGCGTTATGCAACAAGCGGCCATGATCCAGGATCTCGGCACCGCCATGGAAGGGGTGATGAACACCTTGAGGCGATGGGAAAGAGGAGTTTGCCCACACCTCCTCCAACGATACCACCACCATCAGCTATACCCATCGCTTCACCTCCGGAGTCCAGTGGGATTCGGCTCTCGCTCCCGAGGGCTTATGATGGCACCGCGGCCAGGTGTCAGGGTTTCCTGCTCCAAGTGGAACTCTACCTGGCAACCATCCACCCGGTGCCCTCGGGATACGAGAGCGTGTCCGCCCTCATCTCCTGTCTGTCCGGCAAGGCACTGGAGTGGGCCAACGCCGAGTGGGGGGGAATAGACGCCGCTACAGTCAACTATGCGGAGTTCACCCGCCGCTTCAGGGTGGTGTTCGATCATCCCCCAGAGGGGAAGGCGGCGGGTGAGCGTCTGTTCCACCTCAGACAGGGGAAGAGGAGCGCGCAGGAGTTCGCACTGGACTTCCGGACTCTGGCTGCCAACGCGGGATGGAATGAGAGGGCCCTCATCGACCACTACAGGTGCAGCCTAAGGGAGGACGTTCGTCGGGAGTTGGCCTGCAGGGACACCAACCTAAGCTTCGATCAGCTGGTGGACATGTCGATTCGCCTAGATACCCTGTTGGCTACCCGCGGACGTCCGGAGTTGGGGCCGTCCATTCCATCCCCCAGCACTTCCGAGCCGAGCACTATGGAGCTTGGGGGTGCTGGTGCTAGGGAGACGAGGAGAGAGACCAGGAGAGAGGCCGTCCCCTGCACCAACTGTGGCCACAGAGGACACACTGCGGTTTGGTGCAGGGGAGGGTCTCCTAGGAATCGAGGCAGTAGGCAACACACTGATGAGTCATTCCAGGTGAGTAAGCACCCAACTCACCCAGAGCTCTCTGTTGTGCATATGTGTATTAAAGTTGTGTTTCCCAAGGTTTCTTCTCACTCCCAGCATAAGGCGCTAGTAGATTCAGGCGCAGCTGGGAATTTTATCGATCGCCGGTTCACATATAAGTTAGGGATTCCTATTGTACCAGTTGATGTGCCCTTCCCCATCCATGCCCTAGATAGCCGCCCTTTCGGGTCGGGATTGATTAGGGAGGTCACAGCGCCACTTAAGATGAAGACGCAGGAGGGCCATGAGGAGATTATACATTTGTATTTGATTGACTCTCCTGCGTTTCCCGTGGTGTTGGGGCTTCCCTGGTTAACATCTCATGACCCCAACATTTCATGGCAACAGAGGGCTCTCAAGGGATGGTCTGATCAGTGTGTCGGGCGGTGTGTAGGTGTTTCCGTAGGGGCAACGGCGGTGGAAAGTCCGAACCAAATTTCCACCATGCACATTCCTCCTGAGTATGCCGATTTGGCACTCGCCTTCTGTAAAAAGAAGGCAACTCAATTACCACCTCATCGACAGGGGGATTGTGCGATAGACCTCCAGGTAGGCGCTGCGCTTCCTCGTAGTCATGTGTATCCTCTGTCTCAGGAGGAGACGGCAGCTATGGAGACATACGTCACCGAATCTCTGAGACAGGGATACATACGGCCGTCCACTTCCCCTGCGTCCTCGAGTTTCTTTTTTGTGAAGAAGAAGGATGGGGGTTTACGCCCGTGTATTGATTACCGTGGTCTCAATCAGATTACAATTAAATACAGCTATCCTCTCCCTCTGATTGCTAGTATGACGGAGTCATTACACGGGGCGCGATTCTTCACAAAATTGGATCTCAGGAGCGCGTACAACCTGGTGCTTATTAGGGAGGGAGATGAGTGGAAGACAGCATTCAGTACCACCTCGGGTCACTATGAGTACCTTGTCATGCCATACGGTTTAATGAATGCTCCTTCAGTCTTCCAATCATTTGTGGACGAGATTTTCCGGGATTTGCATGGACAGGGTGTAGTGGTGTATATTGATGACATTCTAATATACTCCGCTACACGAGCCGAGCATGTGTCCCTAGTGCGTCGGGTGCTGGGTAGACTGTTGGAGCATGACCTGTATGTGAAGGCGGAGAAATGTCTGTTTTTCCAGGAGTCCATCTCCTTCCTGGGACATCGGTTGTCCGTGTCAGGGGTGGAGATGGAGATTGACCGCGTTTCAGCCATGCGTAATTGGCAGACTCCCACCACGGTGAAGGAGGTGCAGCGGTTTTTGGGTTTTGCCAATTACTACCGGAGGTTTATCCGGGGCTTTGGACAGGTAGCAGCTCCCATCACCTCCCTGCTAAAGGGGGGCCCGGTGCGTTTGCAGTGGTCGGCTGAGGCGGACAGGGCGTTTAGACATCTGAAGGACCTGTTCACCTCGGCTCCGGTGCTGGCACATCCGGATCCCTCTTTGGCGTTCCAAGTTGAGGTGGATGCGTCCGAGGCGGGGATCAGTGCTATACTGTCTCAGCGCTCGGGCACGCCTCCAAAACTCTGCCCCTGTGATTTCTATTCCAAGAAGCTCAGTCCGGCGGAACGCAATTATGACGTGGGGGACAGGGAGCTGCTAGCGGTGGTCCAAGCCCTGAAGGTGTGGAGGAATTGGCTTGAGGGGGCTAAACACCCTTTTCTCATTCTGACTGACCATTGTAACCTGGAGTACATCCGGGCAGCGAGGAGACTGAAACCTCATCAGGCTAGGTGGGCCATGTTTTTTACCCGGTTTGTATTTATGCTCACTTACAGTGGGGAAAAAAAGTATTTAGTCAGCCACCAATTGTGCATGTTCTCCCACTTAAAAAGATGAGAAAGGCCTGTAATTTTCATCATAGGTACACGTCAACTATGACAGACAAAATGAGAAAAACAAATCCAGAAAATCACATTGTAGGATTTTTAATGAATTTATTTGCAAATTATGGTGGAAAATAAGTATTTGGTCAATAACAAAAGTTTCTCAATACTTTGTTATATACCCTTTGTTGGCAATGACACAGGTCAAACGTTTTCTGTAAGTCTTCACAAGGTTTTCACACACTGTTGCTGGTATTTTGGCCCATTCCTCCATGCAGATCTCCTCTAGAGCAGTGATGTTTTGGGGCTGTCGCTGGGCAACACGGACTTTCAACTCCCTCCAAAGATTTTCTATGGGGTTGAGATCTGGAGACTGGCTAGGCCACTCCAGGACCTTGAAATGCTTCTTACGAAGCCACTCCTTCGTTGCCCGGGCGGTGTGTTTGGGATCATTGTCATGCTGAAAGACCCAGCCACGTTTCATCTTCAATGCCCTTGCTGATGGAAGGAGGTTTTCACTCAAAATCTCACGATACATGGCCCCATTCATTCTTCCCTTTACACGGATCAGTCGTCCTGGTCCCTTTGCAGAAAAACAGCCCCAAAGCATGATGTTTCCACCCCCATGCTTCACAGCAGGTATGGTGTTCTTTGGATGCAACTCAGCATTCTTTGTCCTCCAATCACGACGAGTTGAGTTTTTACCAAAAAGTTCTATTTTGGTTTCATCTGACCATATGACATTCTCCCAATCCTCTTCTGGATCATCCAAATGCACTCTAGCAAACTTCAGACGGGCCTGGACATGTACTGGCTTAAGCAGGGGGACATGTCTGGCACTGCAGGATTTGAGTCCCTGGCGGCGTAGTGTGTTACTGATGGTAGGCTTTGTTACTTTGGTCCCAGCTCTCTGCAGGTCATTCACTATGTCCCCCCGTGTGGTTCTGGGATTTTTGCTCACCGTTCTTGTGATCATTTTGACCCCACGGTGTGAGATCTTGCGTGGAGCCCCATATCGAGGGAGATTATCAGTGGTCTTGTATGTCTTCCATTTCCTAATAATTGCTCCCACAGTTGATTTCTTCAAACCAAGCTGCTTACCTATTGCAGATTCAGTCTTCCCAGCCTGGTGCAGGTCTACAATTTTGATTCTGGTGTCCTTTGACAGCTCTTTGGTCTTGGCCATAGTGGAGTTTGGAGTGTGACTGTTTGAGGTTGTGGACAGGTGTCTTTTATACTGATAACAAGTTCAAACAGATGCCATTAATACAGGTAACGAGTGGAGGACAGAGGAGCCTCTTAAAGAAGAAGTTACAGGTCTGTGAGAGCCAGAAATCTTGCTACTTTGAAGGTGACCAAATACTTATTTTCCACCATAATTTGCAAATAAATTCATAAAAAATCCTACAATGTGATTTTCTGGATTTTTTTCTTCTCAATTTGTCTGTCATAGTTGACGTGTACCTATGATGAAAATTACAGGCCTCGCTCATCTTTTTAAGTGGGAGAACTTGCACAATTGGTGGCTGACTAAATACTTTTTTCCCCCACTGTATATACCAGGGTCACAGAACGCTAAGACAGACGCCCTGTCCCGACGATATGACACAGAGGAGAGGTCCATTGAGCCCACTCCCATACTTCCGGAGTCTTGTCTGGTGGCACCGGTGGTGTGAGAGGTTGATGCGGAAATCGAGCGGGCGTTACGTGCCGACCCTACTCCCCCAGAGTGTCCAGAGGGGCAGAGGTACGTGCCGCTCGAGGTCCGTGATCGACTGATATATTGGGCTCACACGTCACCCTCCTCTGGTCATCCTGGTATTGGTCGGACAGTGCACTGCCTTAGCGGGAAGTACTGGTGGCCCACCTTAGCTAGGGACGTGAGGGTTTATGTTTCTTCCTGCTCGGTATGCGCCCATTGTAAGGCGCCTAGACACCTGCCCAGAGGGAAGTTACAACCTCTACCCATTCCACAATGGCCGTGGTCTCACCTATCGGTGGATTTTTTCAAGGACCTTCCCCCCTCCCAGGGGAACACCACGATCTTGGTCGTTGTGGACCGGTTTTCTAAGGCCTGCCGTTTCATTCCTATGCCAGGTCTTCCTACAGCCCTACAAACGGCCGACACCTTGTTTACTCACGTCTTCCGGCACTACGGGGTGCCTGAGGATATAGTGTCTGATCGGGGTCCCCAGTTCACCTCTAGAGTCTGGAGGGCGTTTATGGAACGTTTGGGGGTCTCGATTAGCCTTACCTCGGGTTTTCACCCTGAGAGTAATGGGCAGGTGGAGAGAGTAAACGAGGATGTGGGTAGGTTTCTGAGGTCCTATTGCCAGGACCGGCAGGAGGAGTGGTCGGGGTATATCCCCTGGGCAGAGATAGCCCAAAACTCACTCCGCAACTCCTCCACTAATCTTACGCCTTTTCAGTGTGTGCTGGGTTATCAGCCGGTCCTGGTACCCTGGCATCAGAGCCAGATCGAAGCCCCTGCGGTGGATGAGTGGTTTCAGCGCTCGGAGGAAACATGGAACGCTGCGCATGTCCATCTGCAGCGGGATATCAGACGGCAAAAGGCGAGCGCCGATCGCCACCACAGTGAGGGTCCGGTTTATGCACCGGGAGATCGGGTCTGGCTCTCGACCCGAAACCTGCCCCTTCGCCTGCCCTGCCGGAAGCTGGGTCGGCGGTTTGTGGGGCCATTTAAAGTCCTGAGGAGATTGAACGAGGTATGTTATAGGTTACAACTGCCCATAAATTACCGCATTAACCCCTCGTTCCATGTGTCTCTCCTCAGGCCGGTGGTAGCTGGTCCACTCCAGGAGAATGAGATACGATAGGCTCCTCCGCCCCCACTAGACATCGAGGGGGCTCCGGTATACTCAGTCCGTTCCATCATGGATTCGAGGCGTCGGATGGGGGGTCTGCAGTATCTCGTGGAGTGGGAGGGGTACGGTCTGGAGGAACGGTGCTGGGTCCCTAGGAGGGACATCCTAGATCCCTCCCTGTTGAGGGATTTCCACCGGAGTCATCCGACTCGCCCTGCTCCGCGTCCTCCTGGCCGTCCCCGAGGCCGGGGTCGGCGCACGGCTGGAGCCGCGGGTCAAGGGGGGGTACTGTCACGGATTCAGCCGAGGCTGCTCCTCCTCTTTGCTCGGGCAGGCTTCGGCGTTCGTCGTCCCCGGAGAACTAGCTGGTGCCGATCGATGTTTCGGTGTTTGTCTTGTTTGGTCTTTATTGTTTACACCTGTTTCCCATTATGTTGGATTGTATTCCCTATATTTACCCCTGTCTCTCATTGGTACTTTGTGTGTTATTGTTTGTTGTCATTCCGGCAGTTCTGTATGTACGGGTCTTTGTGCTTTCCTCCCTGTTTGGAGGTTTGTTGTTTGTACGTTGATTTTACTGTGTTCAGTAAAAAACGTTGCCAGCCGCTCTGTGTCCTGCTTTACTTCGCTACCGCATACACGTCGCGTGACACAGAGGCTATAAGTTAGAAGCTTATTATGCATAACTCATCATAAATTAGCTAAATATAAGACTAATACTGCATTGAATGTATTACCTGAAAACGGTAGGCTAGGACATCTATATATAGGGCTATAAATCAGGAACAGGATTATCTATTTTGGATGCAATTTGAATGGAGTTTATGGAGAGAGAGAAAGACTGAGAGAGAGTGCTCGTGTAGCGGGAAGTACTGGTGGCCCACCTTAGCTAGGGACGTGAGGGTTTACGTTTCTTCCTGCTCGGTATGTGCCCAGTGTAAGGCGCCTAGACACCTGCCCAGAGGGAAGTTAGAACCTCTACCCATTCCACAATGGCCGTGGTCTCACCTATCGGTGGATTTTTTCAAGGACCTTCCCCCCTCCCAGGGGAACACCACTGATTTAAAGCAACAATATTCGAGTGACAGGCTGTTTTAAAACTCTGGAGCTGCAATTAAAAAATATATAATCTTTACAATTAAATAACAAAGCCAGATGGAGATGGGTAAATTAGATGTGCATTCTGTCTTTATAGTACTGTAGCATAGGTTATGCTACAGCAAATGTAGGCCTACCTATCACATGAAAAAAAGTAACATTATGAGATGATAGGTTTACATGCATTGTGAACTGCGCTCCATACTCATATGTGCTGTCTGTCCCCACCCTGAGAGTTAATTCATCATGCAGAGGCCGTAGAGAAGCTAGATTTAGACATCCCATATAATTTAACAGTTCCATTTCACGCCATGCTGTTCAAATAAATAATGTATTATTATTTATCGGTTTCTCACAGTTATTTATCCTGGGAAAAGGGAGTGGTTTTGGGCGGTAAATCTGGTAACCGCCATTCAACCCTAGTAGACACCTCAGACTACAATAAACTGAATTTAGTTGTTTTCTTGAGCGAAATCTCTCCTACTATTTCCTGAGTACTTAATATTTTGCACTGTGGGTTTCGTCCCTCTTTAAGCTATGGCGCTTTAATAAATTCAGTAGTTCTAAACCTGCAACTGCCTCCTGCCTGCTCCTCTCTACACTTGTGACGGGGGATGTTTGCTCAGTCTGAGATATTAGAGGTACAGTATACATATTTGGAATGGAGCTACAAAACCAATGAGCAGAGAGGGGATGAAATGTGAATATTCGTTTTAGTCCCACCTCTAAAGAGATTAGGGGAACAATAATCCACAAGCAGGTCTCTCACCGGTAATTCCAGGGGCTGATTAAACCACAGCACAAGGGAAAGTGAGAGACCAGCGCTCACTCACACCTCATAAATGTCACCATGATGCACATAAAGAGCTTGTACTAACACTATAGTGTCCCAAATACTCTTCATTTTACACACTTTGTTATGTGTCAATCTACTTATATGTGTCCTTCTCTGTGTTCATTATTGTTATGAGAGTATGCCCATGGTAATGTAATAGGGACAATAATCATCACTGCTAGGGGCGTTGTCAGGTGCGACTTATACAGCCCCACACACATTGACATGATGATACAAGTTGTTATGCCTATTTTCAATGTAAAGAACAACCTATTATTGGTTTGTAGATTCTGATATTACAGTTCTTGTCTCTTCACCAGGTGAAGGATATTTCAGTCAAAAGTGAAACAGAGGCAAGTAAACATTAGGTAAGAACCCAAGACACTGAGCCACCTATCACTTCATGAGTTGAGTGGAGATCCACCCACACAGGAGTTTTTTTCAGACAACTTCTCTCATCTCCTATAGCTATAGGGAACTGGGTGGGACTCATAGATAATTTATTTCCTCCAGGGCCATAGTTGAAGACTGGGTTGTGATCAGAGACATTTGTTTAGTTTACTCATCATAACTCATACAGAGCTTATGATGTGTCATAGCACAAACACATTTGGGAACCACTATAACAGTTGCCATTTTTGCCAGTTTATAATTTATCTCAGCACTCAATTGACCAACAATGCGTTTTGCTCACCTACGTTCTCCTTCTACAGTGGGTGAATGAATTGCCTCTATGAAAGTAATTATATCCTTTATTCTATTTGAAAGAAGCATATTATATACCTCTTAGGAACTCATTTTATAATGGCATTGCATGACATGGTTGGCCTTGTATATTCTTGTTAGGAGCTCAGTTGCAGTAAAATACAATGGACCTTGCAGACTGCCACCTCATCAGAGCAATACTGGAGCCATGTTGACTAAGGATGACAATGGTATGGTATAATGTTTTCCTACCTTGTCATTTTTTCCTACCCAAGTAGAAAATTGGGAAATAACAAATTATTATTTACGATGACATCCTCGAAAGACACAAGGAGCAGTGTGTTCTCAAAATGTTTTATAATCAAGCCCTCTATAAATTATATTTTGTTACATTTAAAAGTTGTATTATGTCGTGGGCGATGTCAATGGGTGAAGAAATTAGGGAGAACAAGGCAAAAATAAAAATAAAATATGTTTCATGCTCCAATGTTATTAGGGGCGAAAGCAGAGCTCTAATCCTATTTTAATCGCAGTGGGATTTATTAAACAGAAGCAGCAGGTTTAAATCTCAGCAGATTACACACCAGGCCTAAGGAGAGGCAGAGAGGCCCAGTAGCTTGTGTAATCAAGTGCACTTAAGGTGATGCAGTCCTGGTGCAGTCCTCCTTTCTGTGGTCGCCATTCAGACGAGACTGTCCCATCCTGGAAGGAAGACAGAGAGTGAAATGTATTTGCTACAAAGGTTTTTGGATCACTTAATTCATTCAACTCATGGGAATGCATAGAAATTAAATTAAATTATTAGAAAAATTGCCATTATTTTAAATGTTCATTACTTCCTATACATCTTTTTTTATTTATGTATTGAATCTCAGTTGACTTCCTGAGTTGAGTGAGTTTATGTGGTATGGTATTAACCCCAACTCTCTTTTGACCCCAACAGTCTTTTGACATCCTACAGATGGCTGTGTTTATTTGGAAACATGGGTGTGTAGCCTCTGTGCTCCCTAGGATCATGGCAAGGATTACTGAAATTGTGATTGATATGGGAGAAAGGGGGGGAATGGGTGAGTTGATGAGCGAGGGGAAGCGAATGATGCATAATTACAGTGGGGGAAAAAAGTATTTAGTCAGCCACCAATTGTGCAAGTTCTCCCACTTAAAAAGATGAGAGAGGCCTGTTATTTTCATCATAGGTACACGTCAACTATGACAGACAAATTGAGGAAAAACAAATCCAGAAAATCACATTGTAGGATTTTTTATGAATTTATTTGCAAATTATGGTGGAAAATAAGTATTTGGTCAATAACAAAAGTTTCTCAATACTTTGTTATATACCCTTTGTTGGCAATGACACAAGTCAAACGTTTTCTGTAAGTCTTCACAAGGTTTTCATACACTGTTGCTGGTATTTTGGCCCATTCCTCCATGCAGATCTCCTCTAGAGCAGTGATGTTTTGGGGCTGTCGCTGGGCAACACAGACTTTCAACTCCCTCCAAAGATTTTCTATGGGGTTGAGATCTGGAGACTGGCTAGGCCACTTCAGGACCTTGAAATGCTTCTTATGAAGCCACTCCTTTGTTGCCCGGGCGGTGTGTTTGGGATCATTGTCATGCTGAAAGACCCAGCCACGTTTCATCTTCAATGCCCTTGCTGATGGAAGGAGGTTTTCACTCAAAATCTCACGATACATGGCCCCAATCATTCTTTCCTTTACACGGATCAGTCGTCCTGGTCCCTTTGCAGAAAAACAGCCCCAAAGCATGATGTTTCCACCCCCATGCTTCACAGTAGGTATGGTGTTCTTTGGATGCAACTCAGCATTCTTTGTCCTCCAAACACGACGAGTTGAGTTTTTACCAAAAAGTTATATTTTGGTTTCATCTGACCATATGACATTCTCCCAATCCTCTTCTGGATCATGCAAATGCACTCTAGCAAACTTCAGACGGGCCTGGACATGTACTGGCTTAAGCAGGGGGACACGTCTGGCACTGCAGGATTTGAGTCCCTGGCGGTGTAGTGTGTTACTGATGGTAGGCTTTGTTACTTTGGTCACAGCTCAGGTCCCCCCGTGTGGTTCTGGGATTTTTGCTCACCGTTCTTGTGATCATTTTGACCCCACGGGGTGAGATCTTGCGTGGAGCCCCAGATCGAGGGAGATTATCAGTGGTCTTGTATGTCTGCCATTTCCTAATAATTGTTCCCACAGTTGATTTCTTCAAACCAAGCTGCTTACCTATTGCAGATTCAGTCTTCCCAGCCTGGTGCAGGTCTACAATTTTGTTTCTGGTGTCCTTTGACAGCTCTTTGGTCTTGGCCATAGTGGAGTTTGGAGTGTGACTGTTTGAGGTTGTGGACAGGTGTCTTTTATACTGATAACAAGTTCAATCAGGTGCCATTAATACAGGTAACGAGTGGAGGACAGAGGAGCCTCTTAAAGAAGAAGTTACAGGTCTGTGAGAGACAGAAATCTTGCTTGTTTGTAGGTGAACAAATACTTATTTTTCCACCATAATTTGCAAATAAATTCATTAAAAATCCTACAATGTGATTTTCTGGAGAAAACATTTCTCAATTTGTCTGTCATAGTTGACGTGTACCTATGATGGAAATTACAGACCTCTCTCATCTTTTTAAGTGGGAGAACTTGCACAATTGGCGGCTGACTAAATACTTTTTTCCCCCACTGTATGTAATCACCAATTGTGAATGAAGAACAGGGCAGGCCATTCTATTGTATTGATCTATTCCAGTGGTCACCAACCGGTCGATCGCGGTCGACTGGTCTTCAAGGCATTCCTAGCTGACAATAATTGACACATATTGATTGTAATTACATTATTGTTTTGTGCTGATTTTCACTATTTATCAAGCACACTTGGCGTTTATGATGATGTTAAGGCTACTGATGTTTTCATCATTTGAAGCACGTCTTGCTGACCATGCCTCTTGGTGGTTGGGGTATGTTTTTATTTGTTGTTATAAAAATAAGCTGTTACAGCATTCCAACAAATATTATTTCAGTTTCAATGTTGTAACAAAGGCACTCCACTAATAAAATTGATTGAATACTTGAATTTTAGTGTTAGTGTTTAAAAACAAAAAAACTAAAAAACACATGATTATTTTTGCAATAGCATATATGACATTTATTAATTACACTGTGAGAATGTTGACTGCAGAATGACTACTCATTAGCTTGAAGGGGGGTCCCTCGAGGCCCAATAGTTCTAGTGTTAAAGAAATGCACTAGAAAATTAATATGGTTGCTTGAAACCACACATTTCATTATATTATAGCACTGCAGTGGTAGTTGTATTGCTGCTTTAAAGCTTATGCTCCTATTGTAGATACTGTATACTACCTAGTAGCCAAGATAACTTGTAGAATGTGCAACTCAATGCGTTCAAACCTGACCTTTTGTTTTCAAGTGTATCTCCATAAACAAACAATAGTGAGCAGACAAGGCCACACAAAGAGCAAGAGATAATCAGACACAAGTGGATAATTGAAGTACCAAAAAAGGCCACGAGATGTCATACTGGCAGAGATTTTTTTTTAAAGTACATAGTACAAGTCATATTATAGCTGTATCTCTACTAGAACATGTGTTAATATAGTATAAGGAACCTATACTCTCAAGAAGGGAGCAATACAACCGTAAAATGGCAAAAACAGATACAACACTACATTGCACCAGGAGATGTCTAGAAAACAATTAGATGAAAATAATTGGTACCTGTGGTACACTAAGGGAAGGTTTCCCTGACACAGATTATTCCCAGTCCTAGACTAAAAAGCACTTTCAATGAATAATCTCCATTTAGCTTGCTTTTTAGTCTAGGACCATCCCTAAATCCATTAGCAGAAACATAAATATTACACTGAGTAGGTGTAGGTAGGGGCAGAGCTATAGTGACGCAAACCATTCTCCAACTTGGCACAAAAGTTACCATGACATTCTCATTCATACTTTAGTTTTTTTGTGGCCATTGTGCCAGCATAGCACCCACCCAAATTCTAATGTCAAACACCCTACAAGAGCTTGTAAACCCAGTCTCTACTTTCAGCTGTGTACACTTTTATTATTAGGATATTCTGTGGGAGCAGCAAGAACATTCTGGTACAGAAGTTGCAAATAGGTAAAAAAAAAAATATGGCTCAGTTTCCCAACCAGGGGCAAATTAGTAGGATTTACTACATTGAATGTAGGACTGGGATTGTTGTGTTTGACTTTTTTTTGCTCTGAGACAAAAAACTATTGGAAAATGGGCTTTACGCTAAATTTACTCTTTGAAATAGCTAACTTCATACAAGCGCAATCTGTCAACTTTCAGTAGAGGTGTTAGCACATTACTGACATCTAGTGGATGAAAAATGTTACAATACAGGGGTAATATGTACAATTAGTGAAAGGTTGCTGGTTCGAATACCCGAGCAGACAAGGTGAAGAAATTGTTGATGTGGCCTTGAGCAAGGCACCTAACCCTAATTTGCTCCAGGGGCACCGTACTACTATGGCTGACCCTGTAAAACAACACATTTCAATGCACCTATCCGGTGTACAGTATTTGACAATAAAACATATTTTTTTAAGGAATAAAAAAAACAAGTTTGATCTTCCTAATTATACAAGGATCAATGTTTCTCTGTTTTGTATCTCTTATACATGCAATAGGACAGTGATCACTGATGTCATTAGCAAAAACACCACTCGAGAAGTACTTGTGGGGGCTATTTGTAAAAATTAGGTCAATCAGCAAGGAGTTTTCTGGGTTTCTTACATTAATCCATGTAGGTTTGGAGAATAGTTGAGTCAGGTTAAAGTAAAGACAAATGTTCTTCAAATGATCAGAGGCTGGAGCCAATCCAGGTTCAAATAAAATAAAATAACTAATTCAGATGACAGAAAAGGTTTTAAATACTTAGAAATAGTACCAACAGCATCAAAGTGGAAATATGTTTTTACAAATTTTTACTAATTAATTACAAATGAAAAAAAGAAATGTTTTGAGTCAATAAGTATTCAACCCCTATGTTATGGCAAGCCTAAATACTGTAAGTTCAGGAGTAAAAATGTGCTTAACAAGGCACATACTGTAAGTCGCATGGAGGAAGTCGCATGCAATAATAGTGTTTGACATGTGTTTTTAAATGACTACCTCATCTCTGTACCCCACACATACAATTATCTGTAAGGTCTCTCAGTCGAGCAGTGAATTTCAAACACAGATTCAACCACAAAGACCAGGGAGGTTTTCCAATGCTTCGCAAAGAAGGGAACCTATTGGTAGATGTAAAAGAATAAAAATAAAAAGCAGACATTGAATATCCCTTTGAGCATGGTGAAGTTATTAATTACACTTAGGATGGTGTATCAATACACCCAGTCACTACAAAGATACAGGCGTCCTTCCTAACTCAGTTGCCGGAGAGGAAGGAAACCGCTCAGGGATTTCACAATGAGGCCAATGGTGACTTTAAAACAGTTACAGAGTTTAATGCTGTTATAAGAGAAAACTGAGGATGGATCAACAACATTGTAGTTACTCCACAATACTAACCTAATTGACAGAGTGAAAAGAAGAAAGCCTTTACAGGATAAAAATATTCCAAAACATGCATCCTGTTTGCAACAAGGCACTAAAGTAAAACTGCTATAAATGTGGCAAAGCAATTCACTTTTTGTCCTGAATAAAATGTATTATGTTTGTGGAAAATCCAACACACACATCACTGAATACCACTCTTCATATTTTAAAGCATGGTGGTGGCTGCATAATGTTATGGGTATGCTTGTCATCACCAAGTACTCTGAAGTTTTTCAGGATAAAACAAAAACAGAATGGAGGTAAGCACAGGCAAAATCCTAGCAGAAAACCTGGTTCAGTCTGCTTTCCACCAGACACTGGGAGATGAATTCACCTTTCACCAGGACAATAACCTGAAACACAAGGCCAAATATACACTGTAGTTGCTTACCAAGAAGACATTGTTACATTTTTTTACTTAAATCAGCTTGAAAATCTAAGGCAAGACCTGAAAATGGTTGTCTAGCAATGATCAATTACCAACAACCAACTTGACAGAGCTTGAAGAATAATAAAAAAAGAATGTGCAAATATTGTACAATCCAGGGGTGCAACGCTCTTAGAGACTTACCCAGAAAGACTCACAGCTGTAATTGCTGCCAAAGTTGATTCTAACATGTATTGACTCAGGTGTGTGAATACTTACTGTAAATGAGATATTTCTGTATTTCATTTTCAATAAATGTTTTCACTTTGTCAGTATGGGCTATTGTGTGTAGATTGGTGAGAAATGTTGTTTATTTTATTACAAAAATATTCAGGCTGTAACACAACTAAATGTGGAATAAGTCAAGAGGTATGAATACTTTCTGAAGGTACTGTACATTTAACAAATGTAAGCGGAATGTTGTATCGACACTGGGAGGCTGCTCTCTGATCCCATGTACCATCTCCTGTCATTGTGCAAGGCACTTAACCCCACACAAAGTAGAATACCTGTTAGGCAACTGTATAAAACACATGGTTAACCCTCAGTCTGGAGAGCTACTGGGTGTGCAGGCTTTTGATCAAGCCCTGCTCAAGCACATCAGAGCCAGTTTATCAAGGTCCGGTTGAGCAGCTAATTTCTAAAATGTGGTTTTTAGAGAGGGGAACTGGAATAAAAACTGCACACCCATTAGCTCTCCCGGAGGATGGTTGACCACCCTTGATGTATAACATTGCGACATCACAACCAAATACATTTTATTCCTTTTGAAATAATTTGCTTTTTCAGTATATCAAAGATCAAATGACTAT
The DNA here is from genome assembly GCF_964263955.1 of Coregonus lavaretus. NCBI lineage: Eukaryota > Metazoa > Chordata > Actinopteri > Salmoniformes > Salmonidae > Coregonus > Coregonus lavaretus. The sequence goes on from NC_140026.1 coordinate 30,443,530, forward strand.
GGTAGGCTACAAATATTTGTTTTCAGCTGAAGCAAGCCCACAAATGTTCTTCATGAAATCTACCTTTTCGAGTTTAGTCATATTTAGCCTATCTTAGCTACCTTAGAAGTGTTTACTTTGCATACATTGGATTCCCAAATCAACTGGAAGTATCTACAAAACACGTTTTGAAGCCACATAATCCAAAAGAAAGGCTACATCAAATATTATTTCCTAAAATTAATGTTTGTGATTCACAAATTATTATTTTGATTCACATGATTCGATTCACCACAATTGAACCGAATCCCAACTAATATAATGGCGAAGTGAAACTTTTCTGAAGGCACTGTAAGTACAGGGTGTCCCGAATGTAAACTGGATGTATTTCCTCCATTGGAAAAGCCTATAAGAACACTTTAGCTACTCCACGCTGTCCTAGCTATGGTTGGTAAAGCGGGACAACAACAAAAGATGACTGAATTACAAAATTGGCAACTTTCCAGTAGCCTACATAGTATGCACATTTACATCACAATTTTGCACAGTGAATTATTTATGACCGTTTTATAACCTTAACAAAACAAAAAAAAAGCTATGCCACTGATCTTAGTGTGTTTTGTGGGTTAGCTCCTTGTTTGAAGCTTGCTCTGCCACCATCTATGATGTAACACCAATGAAGTGGTTTTGATCATGTGGTTTCTCTGCAAGGGCTTAGTAACAATAGTTTAGATTTTCACTTGTCAGACCAATAGATAATAGGCAGAATCTACCGCACACCCAAAGCTGATTTGTGAAGGTGCTGGAGGCAAAACTGAAGAAACTGGAAAAAGTCTCTGCACACTTGTCAGACCAAGAAATAAAGGCATCAGGATTAAGCTATCCCAGTTTATATAATGTCCCACTTTTTCTGAATTCACCCTACAATACACTTTAACAATAAAACAAGAATGAAAGCTACAGTCAGGTATTCGTTTTTCAGCAAAATGACCACTTACACATGTTTTGGTATACAGCTGAGGGATGGGGCAGAGGGAATGTAACCCCTCTCCCAAAAAACTGGCTTGGTGAGCCAGTGGGGAAATCATGTTGATTTGTATTTTGAGGAAACGATCCAATTATGATAGTTGGATGGCGGGCCGCAAGTTAAATAACTGGCTACATGGAACTTTTAATTATAATCGTTTCGGGCGTCATAATCGTATAGGTCATGTAAAAAAAAAAATTTGTGGGCGTCTCAATGGGAGTACACACAATCATCAGTAGGTGGCAGCATATTTTAAGAAGTTGCAGAAATATCCGGTGCTGAGAGAATTTAACATTTCAGAGCAACTTCTTTGGTCTTCCTCTTCCGGTGACGGTGATAGCAGGTATGGAGGCATACATTTTGTCGCATATTTTTTGTCAAAGGAATCTGTTGTAATCTGGTGTTATAAAATGACAAATAGTATTTGAAATGCTATATTTCCACAGTGTTAGAAACCGTAAACACATTGATGATATTATTTAATGATTTCTTCTTATCCTAGTACTTTGTTGTTGTCGCCCTTTAGTATCATGCCTTCAGTAACGTTTAGCCCAAAGCAGAAATAAGTCCATTTTGGTACCAAAGCGCATTACCGTTTATGTGGTTTTACTGCCTGAGGTAGTCTTGTTTAAATTGCCAAAGCAAGGTGTATACTTGCAAGCAAAATGTTCTTTCTTGCTAGTAGGCCTCCTGTAGCTCAGTTGGTAGAGCATGGCGCTTGCAACGCCAGGGTTGTGGGTTCGATTCCCACGGGGGGCCAGTATGAAAAATGTATGCACTCACTAACTAAATCTCTCTGGATTAGAGCGTCTGCTAAATGACTTAAATGTATAGTAGCGTTGATCAGTAATGTTTACTCCATCCGCAGTCCCCAATACCATTGCATAATGAACAAACTAGCTAACTAGTTCATTATTTAGCTATCTAGTTATGTAGCTAATCAATCAGTGAATAATGTATACTACTGTCATGTATTTACAGGTATCAACATGGTCCAGCGCCTGACTTACCGTCGTAGGTTGTCTTACAACACTGCCTCCAACAAAACTAGGCTGTGAGTAGCATGATCTTTATCTAGCTAATTGCGTTGCAATTCCCTTGGCTTCCCTGACATTTCTTTAGCTTTGTCATTGTTAGTTATTACATTGCCTGGCATCTCTCATGACCTAAACTAATTGGTTGTTGCTAGTAAGTTATACTGGTTTGCACATGGTTGTACCTAGCTATTGATTTTAAATAGGAAGTACGAAAAACTGATCCTGGGATGTTTTCATCCCTTTCTAAATATTGTGGACAACTTTGTATATGACCCTGCTTGCAGGTCCCGGACTCCTGGGAACCGCATTGTGTACCTGTACACCAAGAAGGTGGGCAAGGCCCCCAAGTCGGCATGCGGAATCTGCCCTGGTAGACTGCGCGGGGTAAGTAATGTCCCATCTACAGTCAGTCCTATCTAAATAAGTCACTTGCTCTTTGGAAGAGCGGGGATAGAGTACCGTCTGAAACAGTAGTACGCCTCAGCTCTGACGATAGTTCCGCAGCCTGTGCTGCTTTTTCGGCGTGGCGTGGCTGAAGCACGCCTGTTTCATGCAGCTCGCCAGAGAAGTCCTTCCACTGTCGGGAGAAGTAGTAATGCATGTTAATATATGTTAATTGCATGCAAAGAAAGGTTGCTCTCGACCATACCCACAACGGAAGCACAGTATTGGCCTTGGATTCACAGGTGGAGGACTTCTGTGAGAGGTCGCTGTTATGCCTGAATTCGACCCAAAACCAACGAGGAAGTCTGCGGTTGTATGTAAACAATCGGTACATCAAACAAGTGGCGCAGTGGTCTAAGGCACTGCATCGCAGTGCTAGCTGTGCCACTAGAGATCCTGGTTCGAATCCAGGCTCTGTCGTAGCCGGCCGCGACCGGGAGACCCATGGGGCGGCGCACAATTGGCCCAGCGTCGTCCAGGGTAGGGGAGGGAATGGCCGGCAGGGATGTCGCTCAGTTGGTAGAGCATGGCGTTTGCAACGCCAGGGTTGTGGGTTCGATTCCCACGGGGGGCTAGTATGAAAAAATTAAAATAATGTATGCACTCACTAACTGTAAGTCGCTCTGGATAAGAGCGTCTGCTAAATGACGTAAATGTTAACTGTGCCAGCCCAATCTTAATTTCTATGCAGTTCGACTCGCCATGAATTCAGCGTCTGAACTGTGCGTAAGGGTACCTCAACAAAAACGCATGTGTGGTTGGGTGGGGAGAAATTATTTGATAATACATTGTAACTTTTCAGACTGAGCACAACACAATATTAGCCACCCCCTCCCCCCAACACACTGCTTCCACTGAAAACCATTGAGTTGTAGTCTTTTTTTACACATCAGTTTGTATGGTTTGAATGCGTCCTAAGTAAGGCTGAACGATTTTGGAAAATAATCTAATTGCGATTTTTTGCCCCCAATATTGCGATTGCGATTTAATATGCGATTTAATTTATTTATCCTTTTTCCCCTACAAAACATAATGAATGATTTAAATATGACCAACACAATAGTATATACATTTAGTGTGAAATGTTCTTTCCCATAGGCTGGGTCTATTTGTTAGAATTAAATTCAAACATGTATGACTTGAAATAAATGACATTTTTATTGAACTGCTCATTACAGAAACATCTGTGGCTTTGCCACTGTGCATTTAAATAATTTAAACAAAGGCATGAACTTTGTAAACACTGTGTGCAAAAGGTACAGTCTTAAGAAAAAAATAATTTTAAATTGTATGTATCTTACTGCTCCCAAGTCAGTAACATTTCACACAACTGAAACAAGGAATTTGCTTTGAAAATATTTTGTAAAATCAAAGTAAATAAAGTTATAAATAAAAAATGAGAAATGCACTTTTAATTTAGACAAACTATTTTTTATAAACGATTTGAATATTATAATATAAAATAGATGAGCCTCACTTATCTCAAGTACACAACAATAACACACCACACAGACTAAAGTTCACTACGAGTATGGCACTGCCAGCCATACTTATCCAACAGTTCTGTTCTCAGTGGCTCACAGGTTTTTTGCTAAGAAAACCAGAATATTGACTTTTTCTGGCTTCAAGGATGAGCGAGTGCAAGTCACAATATTCCCTCCTGTGCTAAAAAGACGCTCTGAGGGAGCGCTTGTAGCAGGTACACAAAGATACTTGCGTGCCATGGTGCACAACTGTGGGTAGCTGATCTTGTGCACCCTCCACCAAGCCAATGGATCATCTTCTCCATCAATGGTAGGAGTCATCAGGTAATTGTTTATCTCTGCCTCTGCGACATCTTCAAGATTTACAGGCAAAGAAGGAGAGGCTGAACTGGTCTTGAAAAAACTGCCAAGAGACCTCTTCGTCTTTTCCCCCAAGGACTGTGCACTTTGAGGCATCTGAACAGTTTCAGTACGAGACCTCTTCTCCTATTAGATGAAAACAACAGCCATTAGTTTTCCAGTTAGATTTTACAGAAAATTTTTGTTTTTGTGAAATACATAATTATTTACCCAATGATATGTACGTTGTGCCAAGTCTACTATCTCTGTCTTCAGACGAGTCTTGATAGCAGGGATGTTGTCTGTACTGATGTACTGTATTTTGAACCTAGGGTCCAGGAAACAGGCAACATCCAAAAGCTCCTGGATGTTTGGGTCTCCATATTTGTTATTGAGGTATGCTAGGACTTTGGTTTTTATTGATTTAGTCAGGTCAGTGTCCTCAGCATCTTCAGCCAGGACTGATGTGGCAAAAAGGTGGAGAACTGGCTTGAGGTAGGAGATGCTTACATACTCCTCTCCAGAAAGAGCATCAGTAAACTCCAGTAGAGGATGCAGTGCCTTGTGAATCGACTCCAACACGTCAATATCCTGCCAGGTTGGGATAAGGGAGCGTGCATATCGATCTCCAGACAATACCTGAGAAATGGCTTTGGCCTGTTCAAGCACTCTGGCAATCATCATTTCTTTAGAACCCCATCTTGTTGGGCACTCCGTTATGAGGTTGTGCTCAGGGAGTTTGAGCTCTCTCTGTGCCTCCGTCAGGGCTGCTTTCTTCTTCCAACTGTGGGAAAAGTGCCCCACCAGCTTCCTGCACAGTGCTGTTGCCCTTGACACTCTGTCATCTTTGAGTGCATTTTCTAAAAGAAATAAAAAGTAGTGTATTACACACAATTTGAGTTTTGATACAAGGCTCTCACTATTACACACTCAAATTAGCTGTAATTCTGAAATACACACATCCACAACACATCCTCTCTCTCTCTCTCAATTCAAAGGGTCTTTATTTGCATGTCAATTCTCTCTCTCTTTCTCTCTCTCTCATAAACACTAAAAAAACATGTAAAAAACAAAAACAAGAAAAGAAAAAAAATGCAGGTGGGCATTCCACCACAGACAGACATATGATATAAGCAAGTAAAATGAATTTACATATTAGAAAAGGAGTGGAAGTATGAATTTATTTAATCCCATCCGATTTATATAATATCATTTATATATATTTGTATATTCAGCTTTACTAATCGACGCATCTCTCTCTCTCGCACTCGCGCACACACACACACACACACACACACAAACACACACACACACACACACACACACACGATAACTTACCAATGGCAAGATGTAATCTGTGGCCAAAACATTGGAGCCTCGTCCATTCATTAAGCCGCGCAGCAAGCACCATATTCGACGCGTTGTCCGTCGTGATGCAGACGTGATTCTCCTCGTGGAGATCCCAGCTGACAAGCCCTTCTCTCAGGCCGGCTGCAATATTTTCCCCTGTGTGATCGTCTGGGAAGTAGGTAGTTTGTAGGCAGCGAGCTCGGAGGTTGAAATCTTCATCAATAAAATGGACTGTAAGACTCTGGTACGGCTCAGCTGTGCGGCTTGACCACATATCAGTAGTGCTAGCAAAAAACTCCACCGTTTTAAGTTCCGCGGCGACTTTCTCTTTGCACTTTTTGTACAGCTCCGGTATGGCAGTCTGACTGAAGTATGTGCGGGAGGGTATACTGTAACGTTTATCAAGCGTATGTATTAATGCCATGAACCCAGGCTTGGTCACCGTGCTGAGAGGCATCATATCTTTGGCTATGAACTCGGTTATTGTCCGAGTGATTTCTCCGTGCCGTTTTGAATTACGTTCATACGGAGTGACACTTTCGAACATTTCTGTCAGTGATCCCTGTCTTGAGGTATTTGGCTTGTCTCGCGCACTGATGCTCGGCATTTTGGTCATACAACTGTCATGCATTGATTTGTGGTATTTTTTTAAGTGCTGAAACAGGTTTGTAGTGTTACCCCGTGAAGTAGCAATCGGAGCACGGCATGCTCTGCACAACACCTGACGCTGCTCAGCATCTTCTTTTTTAAAACCAAAATAGTTCCACACCACCGACGTGCTGTTCCTCTTCGATATTAAAGTATCAGCTGTGTCAGTTTCTGACTGTTCCGTCGAGCAAGAGGCCATTGCGCTGGACAGCATGAAAAGTCGCGTCACGTGACCACCTCAAATCGCGCACGTTGCGATTAGAAAATCGCGTTCAGTCAAATCGCGATATTATCGCGAATGCAATTAATCGTTCAGCCCTAGTCCTAAGGATGGTTGAAAGCACTACGTCGAATGCCGAAATGGCACTTGATCCAAACACATCTTGAGTTCAATTTCATTACATTTGAAAATGTTAGGTTTTTGCATGCATTAATGAATCAATAAATACAATACATGCAATCAATTTGACTTTTTTTTTTACTAATATGCGTACCATGACTGATCAATAGCTTTGAAATGGTTTATCGCAAACAAGGTACTAGGATAGTGAATCGATGTTAGCTTCAGCTGTTTGCTAGCAAGGAAAGTTGGTCTACAAAGCTGGAAGCTACTGTTATCATCTTGCATTGTACAGTGTTCTAACCTGTAATGGACGTTGTTTCAACATTTGTTCAGGCCATGTTGCGTTATTAAAGTGTGTTAATTTCTGTGCAACATAAGTGGTGATTCAGCCCAGATTCCCAGTGGTTCCTCAGGACAGGCTAGCAATGAGTAAGTGGAGCAGGTACGGTGCTATTGCGCTAAGGGGGCATCGACTGCGCTGATAGACTTGATCTGCTCTCAATCAGTAGACTACATGAGACACATTTGAGAAAAGTACTGAAAGTAACGTTCTAGTACCAAACAGTTTTTCAGGTTCAAGTACCAAAGTTTCGGTATACTGTGCAACACTAGTTTCTCCAGAATATAACCCTGGGTTCAGGTGTGTGTGTTACATCTGTGCTCACAAGTATTTATTTGTCTTAAAGATCCGGGCGGTGAGACCCCAGGTCCTGATGAGGCTCTCAAAAACCAAGAAGCACGTCAGCAGAGCCTACGGTGGAGCCATGTGTGCCAAGTGTGTGCGTGACCGGTAAGCGAGCGTATCCCCCAACACCGCCTTTGTAGAAAATATGTCCACGTGTTGAATATGTCGGATGAAATGTGCGGTTTAATGAAGATTGATTCAGCGCACATCTAGCAAAATGTGAAGGTGAAAGACTGCAACTGCAGTCTTTACTGACTGCCCTATAAACTTATCGACATCCACATTTGTGGGGGGGGGGGTACCATACTGTCATGGAAATGTGTCTTCAATTAAATGACTTTATTCAATGGCATTGCATTGGTGTTTTGGCCAGAATAAAGGAGTACTTTTTTTGTTCGCATTTTTCTTATGCTCTCCAGAAACCCTAGACACAAGTGTAGATCTAAAACGGTTGGATACATGTAGGCAGTATGGCCATCTCCACCCAGCCTATCGGTGATAGTTGATGGAACTACTTCCATACCTATTCAGAGCTACATGACGTGGCTAAGGATTGTTTCTGTATGGGTCTCCACGGTAATGAAAATGTTTCATATTGGAGTAATGAACTCTGGGCTTGTGGTTAGTGTACACCCTGAGATTGGAGGGTTCAATTCCCAGTTGAGTTGTGTCAAAGACTTAAAAAAATGGGACTCTGCTTGACTCGGTGTTGAGGGCGGCCTGTCCAGGTGCTGTTTTAATTCACCAAGCTGCCTCACGCTACAGATACAGGAGATGGGCTCCTGCCCCATGGGCCATTCTGGCTCAGTTTACTTGCATATTGGACTATGCCAGTAAGATGTTATTACATTCAAGGCACCAGCCGTAGTTTCATTTCCATCCTTAACCCCCTTTTGTCAATTGATGCACCGGAGCGTCAATCTAAGTTACCTAACAAAACAAAAAGTGTGAAGGTAGTTTTGTGCCTACCCCAAAAAAGGGGTTAAATATGTGTAAAAATATTATATCCTGAGCTTTCTTATGTCTCCTAGATATAGGACAGACCCTTCTAAACCTTGTTTCTTATGATTTATTTTTTGACTGTCATTGCCATTTATGAATGTTATATGATGCGTTTCTCTGGGTTATAGTAGCAAAGGCCAAATTTAATATTTTATACTTTCTATAAAGAAATGTATACCTAAAGGGGTCCTAAAATGTAAAATGAAATGGATAAATGATCCACAGTATGACCGTCTTCAAACAATCCCCCCCAGTCAATGGTTTTGTTACATTTACCAAATTTAGTCAAATAGTTGTGAGAGTCTTCCTGGGGTGAGCTTTTAAAAGCAGTGGAACTTTCTGTGTGCAAATAATGTAGGGTGGTGTTTCTACAATCTACTTTGAAGGCATTGATCTTTGCAACATACTTTCATTAGATTTTGCTTTACGCTTATTGATGTTTGTATCATGCAAACAATGCCTGAACAACTCAAGATACCTGATCCACTAACGTTAACCCTTCCATCTACCACAGGATCAAACGCGCATTCCTGATTGAGGAACAGAAGATCGTTGTCAAGGTCCTTAAGGCACAGGCACAGAGTCAGAAATCTAAGTAATTGTGCGTTTGTACTGCTACAATAAAAATAATTTCCCAAAAAAAATGTCATTGGTATAACTGGCCGTAGTATTTCTACATTTTGATGTTTGATTTCAGTGTTTCTCAATGTCATTCAAAAGGCACTCGCACATCTGCTCTTGCTAGTATCACTGCTCTTTAATAAGCTTTACGTATCGGCCTCAATGTGCCGTTTTGAGTGAGTGGAGTTTGAAAACTGAGTGGGCTACTGATCATTGACATATGGACTTTGAGAAAGTGTTAATTACATCCAGGAATTGTGTATTCTTACTCAAGGGGCTCAGGCAGATGACATGAAATATTAAGATGGTGCTGTTTGCATTTTGCAATTCTGAAGGTGCTCAGTTTTTATATGTACCTTTTATTCTTTGATGGCCAATACAATGTAAACCAGTCATACCACTCCAAACAGTTTTGAAATAAGATCTTGTTGTTTTACGTCTGACAATTCAGCCTGCACTGGTTGAGGGACGAGTGTCGCCTGTTGGAAGATTGTCATCCATCTGACCAAATATTTAATGATCTGAGGCTGTTGCTGCTATCAAGGTGGTTAAGTGTCTTGTTCTAATTGGCTTGTGTTTTTGGTATACTCTGGCTACCCACAGGCTTCTATATCTACAAAAATTCCCGCAGATAATCTGTCTGAACAGATTGTAGGGCTTTGCAACTACCTATCAATGGACAGAAAGGTATCTCAGCCACTTGTGCTTTGGATAGGAATCCATCAAATATACTGAAGTGGATGATAAACCAGTAATAAACAAAAGTAAAACTATTACCAAAGATACTTTAACATCTGTGGTACTATTCTATTTTTTTTAAATAACCAAAGATGATGCTGCTTCCTCAACTATTTTTTTATTCCCTGAAAACACTCCACTTCGATACCGCTACTAACCGAAGTGACTTTCGTAGCCGGTTAGGATGATTAGATTGAGTTTAGGAAAAGGTTGGGGTTGGCAAAACTGCTCTCCTAAACTACTACGGAAAGACCATAATTATGGTTGTAGCTTTATCGAAGTGGGAATTAGCCATACTTGGAGTCGCCTCTAACTCCAAATGTGAAAAGTGGGCGTGTCAGCAAGTGGGAGGATCAACAGTGATGGGTGTTAAAGTGCTCTGTAATTGGTCAGATGGTTTTCATTGAGGGTGTTTTTTGGTAAAGGAAAACCGCCCAAAAACTCTCTTTTGGTATTTGTCGACGCAGTCCCAAAATGTTTTGCTTATCAGGTTTTCAAGTTATGACACTTTCAAAATACAGATCATCCCCGTAAGATGCATTTTGCTGCTATTTGTGGATTTTAGTTTAGCATTTAACATCTTACAGCCACACAGTCTCGTCAGTAAGCTCAGACAGATGTCAGGCAAACCCTATACCAGGGTTCTTCAATTCCGGTCCTGGAGGGCCGAAACACCTCTGTTTTTTTATCCTCTCCTTCTAATCAGGGTCTAATTCAGACCTGGGACACCAGGTGAGTGCAATTAACTTTCAGGTAGAAATATAAAACAAAAGTGTTTTGGCCCTCCAGGACCGGAATTGAAGAACCCTGCCCTATACCATCAGGTGGTATCACTCATTTCTGACACAGCAGGTTCGAGTGAACGAGACCCTGTCTTAGCCAAAGGTCATTAAGGTGCCCCCCAAGGCTGAGCGTTAACCCATCCTATTCAGTGTATACAAAAGAATGTACAAGTAGACACCTATATTTTCTGATTATACTGCCATCCTGGGTCTAATGTATAGACACTGTAGGTCAGAGAGTTTTGTGCAGTGGTGTGATGACCACCACCTCATCCTAAATGTCAAGCAAACTGAGGAAATGGTTTTTGACCCCAAATCTGTTGGTGACCACTCACCTGTTGTGGTCCATAATGTAGACATTACTCAGTTCCACTCTTACAAATGCTTTAGAGTCCAACAACGCCTTTCTTTTCTGTGTACAGTTGAAGTCGGAAGTTTACATACACCTTAGCCAAATACATTTAAACTCAGTTTTTCACAATTCCTGACATTTAATCCTAGTAAGAATTCCCTGTCTTAGGTCAGTTAGGATCACCACTTTATTTTAAGAATGTGAAATGTCAGAATAATAGTAGAGAGAATGATTTACTTCAGCTTATTTCTTTCATCACATTCCCAGTGGGTCAGAAGTTTACATACACTTAATTAGTATTTGGTAGCATTGCCTTTAAATTGTTTAACTTGGGTCAAACGTTTTGGGTAGCCTTCCACAAGCTTCCCACAATAAGTTGGGTGAATTTTGGCCCATTCCTCCTGACAGAGCTGGTGTAACTGAGTCAGGTTTGTAGGCCTCCTTGCTCGCACATGCTTTTTCAGTTCTGCCCACACATTTTCTATAGGATTGAGGTCAGGGCTTTGTGATGGCCACTCCAATACCTTGACTTTGTTGTCCTTAAGCCATTTTGCCACAACTTTGGAAGTATGCTTGGGGTCATTGTCCATTTGGAAGACCCATTTGCGACCAAGCTTTAACTTCCTGACTGATGTCTTGAGATGTTGCTTCAATATATGCACATAATATTCCTTCCTCATGATGCCATCTATTTTGTGAAGTGCACCAGTCCCTCCTGCAACAAAGCACCCCCACAGCCTGATGCTGACACCCCCGTGCTTCATGGTTGGGATGGTGTTCTTCGGCTTGCAAGCCACCCCCTTTTTCCTCCAAACATAACGATGGTCATTATGGCCAAACAGTTCTATTTTCGTTTCATCAGACCAGAGAACATTTTTCCAAAAAGTACGATCTTTGTCCCCATGTGCCGTTGCAAACCGTAGTCTGGCTTTTTTGTGGCGGTTTTGGAGCAGTGGTTCTTCCTTGCTGAGCGGCCTTTCAGGTTATGTCTATATAGGACTCGTTTTACTGTGGATATAGACACTTTTCTACCTGTTTCCTCCAGCATCTTCACAAGGTCCTTTGCTGTTGTTCTGGGATTGATTTGCACTTTTCACACCAAAGTACATTCATCTCTAGGAGGCAGAACGCGTCTCCTTCCTGAGTGGTATGACGGCTGCATGGTCCCATGGTGTTTATACTTGCGTATGATTGATTGTACAGATGAACGTGGTACCTTCAGGCGTTTGGAAATATTTCCCAAGGATGAACCAGACTTGTGGAGGTCTACAAAAAATTTTCTGAGGTCTTCACTGATTTCTTTTGATTTTCCAATGATGTCAAGCAAAGAGGCACTGAGTTTGAAGGTAGGCCTTGAAATACATCCACAGGTACACCTCCAATTGACTCAAATTATGTCAATTAGCCTATCAGAAGCTTCTAAAGCCATGACATCATTTTCTGGAATTTTCCATGCTGTTTAAAGGCACAGTCAACTTAGTGTATGTAAACTTCTGACCCACTGGAATTGTGATACAGTGAATTATAAGTGAAATAATCTGTCTGTAAACAATTGTTGGAAAAATTACTTGTGTCATGCACAAAGTAGATGTCCTAACCAACTTGCCAAAACTATAGTTTGTTAACAAGAAATTTGTGGAGTGGTTGGAAAACGAGTTTTAATGACTCCAACCTAAGTGTATGTAAACTTCTGACTTCAACTGTAGGTTCAAGGTTTTTGGAGTCAAGCAGAAGGTCATTTTCCTATTTTACCAGGCTATCATAGAAAGCATTGTATTCTATGGCATTGCAGCCTGGTTTGGCAACTTGTCAGTTACCTTAAAATCACAAATCAATCGCATGGTCCAGACAACCATGAAGGTGATGGGTGTGAGGTAGTCACTGCAGACTGTGTTTATGAACAAACAATCATGAGATAGGCCAAGAAAATGTCAGACCACTCCCATGTACTCCACCCAGAGTTTCAGCTTCTCCCCTCAGGCAGACACAACAGGGTTCCTCAGTGTAAGCTGAACATATATAACCACTCCTTCATCCCCCTGTCAGTCAAACTCCTAAAGAGCAGTATGTAGCAATGTTATATACTGAAAAAATATATAAATGAAACAATTTTACTGAGTTACAGTTCATATAAGGAAATCAGTCAATTGAAATAAATACATTAGGCCCTAATCTATGGATTTCACATGAGTGGGCAGGGGCACAGCCATGGGTGCCCACCCACTTGGAAGCCAGGCCCAGCCAATCTGAATGAGTTTTTCCCCACAAAGGGCTTTATCACAGACAGAAATACTCCTGTTTCATCAGCGGTCCGGGTGGCTGGTCTCAGACGAGTCCGCAGGTGAAGAAGCCAGATGTGGAGGTCCTGTGCTGGCGTGGTTACACATGGTCTGCGGTTGTGAGGCCAGTTGGACGTACTGCCAAATTCTCTAAAACAACGTTGGTGTTGGCTTATGGTAGAGAAATCAACATTTTAATTCCTGCTGTCAGCATGCCAATTGCACGCTCCCTCAACATTTGAGACATTTGTGGCATTGTGTTGTGTGACGAAACTGCACATTTTAGTATGGCTGTTTATTGTCCCCAGCACAAGGTGATCATGCTGTTTAATCAGTTTATTGATATGCCAAACCTGTCAGGTGGCTGGGTTATCTTGGCAAAGGACAAATGCTCACTGTCTGGGATGGAAATAAAAATGTGCACAATCTGAGAGAAATAAGCTTTTCATGTGTATGGAACATTTTGGGGTTCATTTATTTCAGGTCATGAAACATGGGACCAACACTTTACATGTTGTGTTTATATTTTTGTTCAGTGTACATATTGCTTATTCAGCTCACAAGCGCTTAGCCTCGTCTGATGGTTTCCCATGTGAACAGCATCCAAATGTGTCATTTAGGACAATGAAAGACCGAAATAAATAATGAAAGAGGCCTTTTTACTGTGTGATATTTATTGCATTTCCATGACTGATCAAAGTGTGTTTTCTCATGGGTCTCTTGTCCTTCTGCAGCAGCCTTAGAGTGAGAAATGTTTGGAACATCGAATCACAATATCGAATTGCAATACATATCGTATCGGCACCTAAGTATTGTGATATTGTATTGTGAGATCCCTGGCAATTCCCAGCCCTAGGTGGAGGGGTCTCATGATAAGGTTATGTCAGTATCATTAAAAGGATGTCATTACTTTTCCCCCATTTCTTTTCAACTTTATTCCCACATATACATTTTTAGAAACAACTGCTCTAAAAGATAGGCGTATATGTTTGGTTCCACAAATGGGAAAACATTCCCTCTAAATGTAAAGGATATTAAAGAACAGTGAGAACAGTCTCCTTTGAACAGTCTAGTGCTCCATGAGGGCTCAGATATGATCTATGCGTGAGGTCTTACTCTCGCTGGGGAGGCCGAAAGCCTTCTCCACCAGATCCTGCTTCTGAATCCTCACAATGTTGTCCTTGACTATGAACTTAGTGATGACAACGTCTCTCTGCTAGCCATAGTGGTGACAGCAGTCCACACACTGGTCCTGTGTTGCTGGGTTCATGAGGAAGACGCGTGAGGTTTAGCCCCACCCCTCCGGCTTTGAGTGACAGCAGCATAATCAATGGACTGCCGGGTGCATCGCTCTGGCTGATCTGAACCCGCCTCTTCTGGCTCATAGTGCCGTCCAGACGCACAAACCTGAAATCCTCCTCCCTGAGTGGGACCTCCAGTAGAGTGAGGAAGCGTGTGAACTGAAGACACAACCAGTCTTGATGCTGTCGTCCTCACTGTGCAGTCTGAGCCTCCACCTTGGAGCTGCTCCTCCAGTTCTCTGAGAGGTTGCTCTTCTTCTTCCTGAGGAAACTCTACCAGCTCACTGGCCTTGATCTGGCCTCTGCACAGAGGGCACAGCTCCTGCTCGGTGTGTACAGTGCCTTCAGAAAGTATTCATACCCCTTGACTTATTCCACATTTTGTTGTGTTACAGCCTGAATTCAAAATGAATTAAATAGATTTATTTCCCCTCACCCATCTACACACAATACCCTATAATGCTGCATTTCCCAAACTCTGTCCACGGGACCCCAAGGGGTATGAATTAGTTGATTATTTGAATCAGCTGTGTAGTTTTTTTTCCATTTCCCAATGATGGAGACCACTGTGCACTTGGAAACTTTCAACATAAAGTCCAGACACACAGCACACTCCTCATCAGAGCCACTGCCCAGCACCAGCCCGTGTACACTACTGGTGGCACCGTGCGGTGAAACACCGCTTCCCATTCATTTTCAATGGAAGGAAAGGGGTGAGAAGCGAAGTGGGTGGGGGACCATTGGGCGGCGCGAAAGTGGCGTGTGACGGTTTGTGTACACTAGCTCCCAGTGTGGATCGCTTGTGGGCGTGCTGGCAGCATATGGCAGCACGTTTGATTGTGCGTCAATAATTCGGGGGGGGGGGGGGTGAATAGCACGCTCAAGTTTTCTTTTTTTTTGTCTTACAGTGGGGGGAAAAAGTATTTAGTCAGCCACCAATTGTGCAAGTTTTCCCACTTAAAAAGATGAGAGAGGCCTGTAATTTTCATCATAGGTACACGTCAACTATGACAGACAAAATGAGAAAAAAAATCCAGAAAATCACATTGTAGGATTTTTAATGAATTTATTTGCAAATTATGGTGGAAAATAAGTATTTGGTCAATAACAAAAGTTTCTCAATACTTTGTTATATACCCTTTGTTGGCAATGACACAGGTCAAACGTTTTCTGTAAGTCTTCACAAGGTTTTCACACACTGTTGCTGGTATTTTGGCCCATTCCTCCATGCAGATCTCCTCTAGAGCAGTGATGTTTTGGGGCTGTCGCTGGGCAACACAGACTTTCAACTCCCTCCAAAGATTTTCTATGGGGTTGAGATCTGGAGACTGGCTAGGCCACTCCAGGACCTTGAAATGCTTCTTACGAAGCCATTCCTTCATTGCCCGGGCGGTGTGTTTGGGATCATTGTCAGACCCAGCCATGTTTCATCTTCAATGCCCTTGCTGATGGAAGGAGGTTTTCACTCAAAATCTCACGATACATGGCCCCATTCATTCTTTCCTTTACACGGATCAGTCGTCCTGGTCCCTTTGCAGAAAAACAGCCCCAAAGCATGATGTTTCCACCCCCATGCTTCACAGTAGGTATGGTGTTCTTTGGATGCAACTCAGCATTCTTTGTCCTCCAAACACGACGAGTTGAGTTTTTACCAAAAAGTTATATTTTGGTTTCATCTGACCATATGACATTCTCCCAATCCTCTTCTGGATCATCCAAATGCACTCTAGCAAACTTCAGACGGGCCTGGACATGTACTGGCTTAAGCAGGGGGACACGTCTGGCACTGCAGGATTTGAGTCCCTGGCGGCGTAGTGTGTTACTGATGGTAGGCTTTGTTACTTTGGTCCCAGCTCTCTGCAGGTCATTCACTAGGTCCCCCCGTGTGGTTCTGGGATTTTTGCTCACCGTTCTTGTGATCATTTTGACCCCACGGGGTGAGATCTTGCGTGGAGCCCCAGATCGAGGGAGATTATCAGTGGTCTTGTATGTCTTCCATTTCCTAATAATTGCTCCCACAGTTGATTTCTTCAAACCAAGCTGCTTACCTATTGCAGATTCAGTCTCCCCAGCCTGGTGCGGTCTACAATTTTGTTTCTGGTGTCCTTTGACAGCTCTTTGGTCTTGGCCATAGTGGAGTTTGGAGTGTGACTGTTTGAGGTTGTGGACAGGTGTCTTTTATACTGATAACAAGTTCAAACAGGTGCCATTAATACAGGTAACAAGTGGAGGACAGAGGAGCCTCTTAAAGAAGAAGTTACAGGTCTGTGAGAGCCAGAATTCTTGCTTGTTTGTAGGTGACCAAATACTTATTTTCCACCATAATTTGCAAATAAATTCATTAAAAATCCTACAATGTGATTTTCTGGATTTTTTTTCTCATTTTGTCTGTCATAGTTGACGTGTTCCTATGATGAAAATTACAGATCTCTCTCATCTTTTTAAGTGGGAGAACTTGCACAATTGGTGGCTGACTAAATACTTTTTCTCCCCACTGTATGAGATGAGTAATGCAAGATATGTAAACATTATTAAAGTGACTAGTGTTCCAGTGGCCAGTGATTTCAATAGGCAGCAGCAGCCTCTAGTGTGCTAGTGATGGCTATTTAACAGTCTGATGGCCTTGATAGAAGCTGTTTTTCATTCTCTCGGTCCCAGCTTTGATGCTCATGTACTGACCTCACCTTCTGGATGATAGCGGGGTGAACAGGCAGTGGCTCGGGTGGTTGATGTCCTTGATGATCTTTTTGGCCTTCCTGTGACATCGGGTGCTGTAGGTGTCCTGGAGGGCAGGTAGTTTGCCCCAGGTAATGCGTTCGGCAGAATGCACCACCCTCTGGAGAGCCCTGCGGTTGCGGGCGGTGTAGTTGCCGTACTAGACGGTGATACAGCCCGACAGGATGCTCTCAATTGTGCATCTGTAAAAGTTTGTGAGGGTTTTAGGTGCCAAGCCAAATTTCTTCAGCCTCCTGAGGTTGAAGAGGCTTTCTTGCGCCTTCTTCACCACACTGTCTGCATGGGTGGACCATTTAAGTTTGTTAGTGATGTGTACGCCAAGGAACTTAAAGCTTTCCACCTTCTCCACTGCAGTCCTGTCGATGTGGATAGTGGGGTGCACCCTCTGCTGTTTCCTGAAGTCCACAATCATCTCCTTTGTTTTGTTGATGTTGAGTGAGAGGTTATTTTCCTGGCAGCACACTCCCAGAGCCCTCACCTCCTCCCTGTAGGCTGTCTTGTCATTGTTGGTAATCAAGCCTACTACTGTTGTGTCGTCTGCAAACTTTGATGATTGAGTTAGAGGCGTGCTTGGCCACGCAGTCATGGGTGAACAGGGAATACAGGAGGGGGCTGAGCACACACCCTTGTCGGGCCCCTGTGTTGAGGATCAGCGAAGTGGAGATGTTGTTTCCTACCTTCACCACCTGGGGGCGGCCCATCAGGAAGTCCAGGACCCAATTGCACAGGACGGGGTTCAGAACCAGGGCCTTAATGATGAGCTTGGAGGGTACTAGGGTGTTGAAGGCTGAGCTGTAGTCAATGAACAGCATTCTTACATAGGTATTCCTCTTGTCCAGATGGGATAGGGCAGTGTGCAGTGTAATGGCGATTGCATCGTCTGTTGATCTATTGGGGCGGTAAGCAAATTGAAGTGGGTCTTACTATTCCCTATGGTTGGTCCTCTTGCCTATTATTTGAAGGAGCCTCAGTTGCAGTATACACCTGAGCCTGCAACACAATCCATTAATCAGATTGATACACGAGTGTGTAGGTGTGGGTTATAGGGTGTCTAATTGTTCAATTTTTTTCAATATGGGTGACTCTTAAAAGAGCCTGTTTGTTTTTTTGTACAGACATCACCCTTACCTGAACAGCACCCTCACCTGAGAAGTAGAAATCAAAGGGAGAGAAACTGGGAGTTGAATAACTGCAATTGACATAGCTAAGTAAATGGAAGAATACTCTTATTGCAATGTGGATGGCTCTTAAAAGAGCCTTTGTATCATATTTCAGGAGAAGACCCAGATGCAGACAGTGTTGAAGTAACACAAGTTTATTACAAAAACGGGGCAGGCAAACGACAGGTCAAGGGCAGGCAGAGGTCAGTAATCCAGATCAGAGTCCAAAAGATACAGAATGTCAGGCAGTCTCAGGGTCATGGCAGGCAGAGGTCAATAATCCAAGGTGGTGTAACAAGGTACAGAACGGCATGCAGGCTCAGGGTCAGGGCAGGCAGAACGGTCATAACCGGGAAAACTAGAAAAAAGGAAGTTGAGAAAAACAGGCGCAAGGGGAAAAAACCGCTGGTAGGCTTGACGAAACAAAATTAACTGGCAACAGACAAACAGAGAATACAGGTATAAATACACTGGGGAAGATGGGCGACACCTGGAGGGGGGTGGAGACAATCACAAAGACAGGTGAAACAGATCAGGGTGTGACACTTTGGTTGTGCGTAGTGCAGTCCAGTGTTTCCCAATCCCTAGGGGTATGTGGGCAGTCCCCAGGGGGTAGAAAATGTGAAGAATAAAAATATTGGGAAATATATTCAATTTAATTCAATTTTAATAGGCAGGAAAACATTTCTGAGGTCACTGGTGTGAAATCTGTAGTTGTTTGATATTTATAGGCCTACTTTTTAACTTTAGTTTCGGTCTGTGCGCAATGCTCTGTCTACCTGGCCTCTGCCCGCCTGTCCGTTGGCTCAATGTTTGATCCTCTGCTCGCGCTAAGTGCACGTGATCCTTTGCTCCGCGCGCCTGCTGCTGTTATCCTCACAGAAACTATGAATGATAAGACAGCTGATGTCAGTGGGGAAGGCCAGTTGATTGCGTTTGTGCGATACAGCGACATTTCTGAAATTAATGAGCACATTCTAACAGGGAGAACTACAGGTGAGGATGTGTTTCACTTTATTGACAGCTTTTTCTCTGAGCACAATCTGGATTGGAAATCCTGTGTTCATGTGTGCACGGATCGTGCTGCATCAATGCCTGGGAGAGTGAAATGATTAATTGCCCACATAAAGAAGGTAAATCCCACTGTATCATTCACAGAGAGGCATTGGCCAGCAAGAGAATGAGTCCTGAGTTACATGATGTTTTGAATGACGCAGTGAAAATGATTAACTTGATCTTGTCTGGGCCTCTGAATCACTGACTGTTTGAAAGGCTCTGTGATTACAGTGGGACTGAGCACCAGCAGCTGCTGCTTCACGCCGACATCCGTTGGCTATCCAGAGGGAAAACACTACAGAGACTTTTTGAGCTGCGTGCCGAAGTAAGTGGTTTTCTGTCTGAGCACTCACACCCCCTTGTGGCCGTGTTCAGCAAACTGATGTGTTCAGCAAACTGAACAACCTGAATCTAACTCTGCAAGGTAAAGATGCACGCATTCTAAATATGTATGACAACGTGTGTGGATTCATGAAGAAGATCAAACAGTGGGAGAGGAAATGTGAAGATGGGGAAATAAGTTGTTTCCAGCAGCTCGACACCTAACTTTTTACAGGTGATGTTGACAGAGCTCCTATGGTGCAAATGTCTGCCAAACTTGACTGGGTGCGTAAACAACATTTTTGTCAAATTTACACCTCATCTAGGAATCACACCAGTCACACATGCATGAGGGGGTACTTCAGTCAGGTCAAAGTGTTTTAGGGGTACACTACCCAAAAAAGTTGGGAACCACTGGTGTAGTCTATGGTGTTGCCAGGGAACAGCACCCTCTTCGAAGAAGTAAGAGGTGAAGATCTCCCGCACATTGATTGCCTCCCCTGCTGCATTGTTGGACCCCATCCTTGCAACATCCTGCAGAGAAGCAGACCTCCCTTCTGGCACACGGCGGCGAGCTGCAGATCCCCTCCTGGTTCCATCCCCATGAAGTTATGCAGGACACAGGTAGCCTTCACACACGCCTGAATTCCCCCAGGAGGCATTCCCAGATGGCCCTTGTCACCCAACCGTGCAGTGCCCTACACGGTAACTGTAGGCAATCGTTTTGAAGGAATCTCCAGTTACAAGGTATCTGTAGGAATATGGAAGATAATGTCATTATTAGACTTTTACATCACCAGGTCATATAAAATTGTATTTGTCACATGCGCTGAATGCTTACTTAGAAGCCCTTAACCAACAATGCACCCTTTTTTTTTTTTTTTTACTTTAGTTTATTTAGTAAATATTTTCTTAACTGTATTTTCTTAACTGCATTGTTGGTTAAGGGCTTCTAAGTAAGCATTTCACGGTAAGGTAATGCTGCCAGCACGCGCACAAGCCAGACAATCTTGGTGGCCGAAGCGGCACACAGCAATTTACCGATCGCTAATGTACTAGAACTGTCAGCCTCTCTATCGGACTCAGCTACCACACCTGTGTGTGTCACAGCTACCACACCTGTGTGTGTCACAGCTACCACACCTGTGTGTGTAGTGGTCTTGCCCAGTAGGTCAGGGTGGCAGCAGAATTGTCTCAGCCTGACCAAGATAGCCAGAACATCCACGTAGTTCCTGAGGACGGTCCCCTCCACAATGTACCTGCTGATGGTGGTGCGTCCCTCTGTGCATGCCAGCTCGTATTCCTCCCTTTCTTTCTGTGTCAGCTCCACCTCTTCTATACTGACGCTCCTCTCCGGGCAGAGAGATCAGAGGCCGCCCGCACACACGGCTGGTCTTCGTATGACGCAGCGTGATACACAGGTTCTGAAGGCCGGTCCTGTCCCCCTGTGTTACAGGTCTCTGTAGAACTCTGTTTCACGTCAAACTGCTTCAGACGGAGAAACGCCACCAGCATCCACAGATATAATATAATATAATATGCCATTTAGCAGACGCTTTTATCCAAAGCGACTTACAGTCATCCCTCTGAAATGGAAAAAACGAAACACTAAGTGTTCATGGAAGGGGATGCATTAATCATAGTATCATGTGATGATGACAGGTGCTGACCTAGTCTAATTAATGGTAGGCTTTATGTGGCTAGTAGGCCTATGTGTAGCTATCTGTAACATCATTATTCACCTCCCCCCCTTACTGGGAGGTGAAATTATATGTTGGCACAATTACTGTAGCTACATGTGTTTACCTCTATGCGGCACAGCCTTCAATACGTGAGACTCAATGTGTTCCCACAAACTGATATAGTCTCGGGGCTTGATAATGGCTGCCCGGACTATTTGCATTGACCCCCTATTTTTTTTGTTGCACTGGCTCAATGGACACTCACTGGACTCCACCCTACCCACACACTCACACATACTACACTGACATGACAACACACACACAAAACACACACATACACACATGCATATAGACGTCATACTCACACAGACACACTTTCACACACGCTGCTGCTACTCTGTTTATTACCTATCCTGATTGCCTAGTCACTTTTACCCCTACCTACATGTACATACAATGGCTTGTGAAAGTATTCACCCACCTTGGCATTTTTCCTATTTTGTTGCCTTACAACCTGGAATTAAAATAGATTTTTGGGGGGGTTTGTATTATTTGATTTACACAACATGCCTACCACTTTGAAGATGCAAAATATTCTTTATTGTGAAACAAACAAGAAATAAGACAAAAAAAACAGAACTTGAGCGTGCATAACTATTCACCCCCCCCCCCAAAGTCAATACTTTGAGAGCCACCTTTTGCAGCAATTACAGCTGCAAGTCTCTTGGGGTATGTCTATAAGCTTGGCACATCCAGCCACTGGGATTTTCGGCCATTCTTCAAGGCAAAACTGCTCCAGCTCCTTGAAGTTGGTTGGGTTCCGCTGGTGTACAGCAATCTTTAAGTCATACCACAGATTCTCAATTGGATTGAGGTCTGGGCTTTGACTAGGCCAATACAAGGCATTTAAATGTTTCCCCTTAAACCACTCGAGTGTTGCTTTAGCAGTATGCTTAGGGTCATTGTCCTGCTGGAAGGTGAACCTCCGTCCCAGTCTCAAATCTCTGGAAGACTGAAACAGGTTTCCCTCAAGAATTTCCCTGTATTTAGCGCCATCCATCATTCCTTCAATTCTGACCAGTTTCCCAGTCCCTGCCGATGAAAAACACAGCATGATGCTGCCACCACCATGCTTCACTGTGGGGATGGTGTTCTCGGGGTGATGAGAGGTGTTGGGTTTGCGCCAGACATTTTCCTTGATGGCCAGAAAGCTCAATTCTAGTCTCATCTGACCAGAGTACCTTCTTCCATATGTTTGGGGAGTCTCCCACATGCCTTTTGCGAAAACCAAACTTGTTTGCTTATTTTTTTCTTTAAGCAATGGCTTTTTTCTGGCCACTCTTCCGTAAAGCCCAGCTCTGTGGAGTGTACGGCTTAAAGCTTTGTTGCCTCTGATTAATGCCCTCCTTGCCTGGTCAATTAGTTTTGGTGGGTGGCCCTCTCTTGGCAGGTTTGTTGTGGTGCCATATTCTTTCAATTTTTAAATAATGGACTTAATGGTGCTTCGTGGGATGTTCAAAGTTTCAGATATTTTTTTATAACCCAACCCTGATTTGTACTTCTCCACAACTTTGTCCCTGACCTGTTTGGAGAGCTTCTTGGTCTTCATGGTGCCGCTTGCTTGGTGGTGCCTATTGCTAAGTGGTGTTGCAGACTCTGGGGCCTTTCAGAACAGGTGTATATATACTGAGATCATGTGACAAATCATGTGACACTTAGATTGCACACAGGTGGACTTTATTTAACTAATTATATGACTTCTGAAGGTAATTGGTTGCACCAGATCTTATTTAGGGGCTTCATAGCAAAGGGGGTGAATACATATGCACGCACCACTTTTCCGTCATTTATTGTTTTTGAATTTTTTGAAACAAGTTATTTTTTTCATTTCACTTCACCAATTTGGACTATTTTGTGTATGTCCATTACATGAAATCCAAATAAAAATCAATTTAAATTACAGGTTGTAATGCAACAAAATAGAAAAAACGCCAAGGGGGTGAATACTTTTTCAAGGCACTGTATTATCTCAATTACCTTTCATCCCTGCACATTGACTCGGTATTCTTTGTATGTAGCCACGTTATTGTTATTTTATTGTTTTCCTTTTATTTTGCAAATTTTTCTTACTTTTTAACTCTGCATTGTTGTTAAAGGGCTTAAAATAAGTAAGCATTTCATGGTAAAGTCTGAACGGGTTGTATTCGGCATATGTGAAAAAAATTGGCAGAAGGGGAAATTATACAATTGGCTTTAAAAACTGTGATATGCTGTCAAGCAAACATAAATGACAAAAGTTTAGTAGGCTAGCTAGTTAGTTAGATGAGTTGATAACGTTAGCTAACACTCATTCACAGCAAACTGTACTCTTGGTCATGATAGTTAGTTTATTTTAGGAGATTATAGCCACGTAAATGATAGACAGCAATAAAAAGCTAGCTAGTATACATCTAAGAATAATTTAGGTAGCTACACCAAAGATACAGCTCAAAATGTTAGCCTAAATAGCCTAAATGAAATTCCTTACCGTCATCTCTGCCAACCAACATTTACATTTACATAATTTAGCAGACGCTCTTATCCAGAATGACTTACAAATTGGTGCATTCAACTTATGATAGCCAGTGGGACAACCACTTTTTTTTATGGGGGGGTGGGGGAGGGAGGGGTAGAAGGATAACTGTTATACTATTCCAGGTATTCCTTAAAGAGGTAGGGTTTCAAATGTCTCCGGAAGGTGGTCAGTGACTCTGCTGTCCTGGCGTCATGGGGGAGCTTGTTCCACCATTGGGATGCCAGAGCAGCGAATAGCTTTGACTGGGCTGAGCGGGAACTGTGCTTCCATAGAGGTAGGGGGGCTAGCAGGCCAGAGGTGGATGAACGTAGTGCCCTCGTTTGGGTGTAGGATCAGAGCCTGAAGGTAAGGAGGTGCCGTTCCCCTCACAGCTCCGTAGGCAAGCACCAGGGTCTTGTAGTAGATGCGAGACCACACACGGAAAGTTCGAAAACACAGCAGCCACACAAAACTATCTTTAGTGGCAACAAATCTGTCCAATTAGTGGATACGCTTTCCATACAGTTTCTGGTGATCCTACCACTTCTGTTGACACGCCCACTTCCAGACACTCCACGTTGGCAGTTACCCATGGCTTAATGCCGTGTTCACGTGCTAGTCGGAATTAGGAAACTCTGACATTTTCGACTTGCTAACTGGTTCAACGCGGCACGTGTTGTGGCACCTGACCACACGACTGAACAGTAGTCCAGGTATGACAAAACTAAGGCCTGTAGGACCTGCCTTGTTGATAGTGCTGTTAAGAAGGTAGAGCAGCGCTTTATTATGGACTGACTTTTACATTTTAGTCATTTAGCAGACGCTCTTATCCAGAGCGACTTACAGTTAGTGAGTGCATACATTTTTCATACTGGCCCCCCGTGGGAATCGAACCCACAATCCTGGCGTTGCAAGCGCTATGCCCTACCAACTGAGCTACAGGAGGCTAGACTTCTCCCCATCTTAGATACTGTTGTATCAATATGTTTTGGCCATGACAGTTTACAATCCAGGGTTACTCCAAGCAGTTTAGTCACCTCAACTTGCTCAATTTCCACATTTTTTATTACAAGATTTAGTTGAGGTTTAGGGTTTAGTGAATGATTTGTCCCAAATACATTGCTCTTAGTTTTAGAAATATTTAGGACAGGCTGATTGGTCAGCTATTTGAGCCAGTAAAGGGAAAATGTATGGAGTAAAAAGTACATAATTTTCTTTAGGAATGTAGTAAAGTAAAAGTTGTCAAAAATATAAATAGTAAATTACAGATACCCCAAAAAACTACTTAAATAGTACTTTCAAGTATTTTTACTTAAGTACTTTACACCACTGCTTATTGAGGCATCAATGTTAGTTTGTTCATTTGAATTGAGACAGGGGATGTCCAGATTGTCTAGAAATGCATGCATACAAGATGTGTCAGGAAGAGCCTCTGACGAGTAAAGAGCAGAGTAGAATTGCTTAAATTGATTGTTGATTTATTTTGGGATCGGTAGAAGCTGCAACACAGATTTCAGGTATGGTGCTGCTAGCAGCGGATTGTCGAAACTGGTGAGATAACAACTTGCCAGCTTTCTCTCCGTGTTCATAAAATGTCTGCCTCGACTTAAACAGAAGCTGCTCCGTTTATTTAGTGGAAAGATTGTCCAATTCCGATTGGTGTAGCAGTCTCTCTTTGTAGAGTTCAGGAGTCGGAGAAGAGGCATATCTGTTGTCCACATCTAGCATAAGTTGAGATATGTGATGCGTACCGAGTATACGAAGAGGCAGGACGCAGATGCAGGAATTAACAAGGTCAAGGTTTACTTAACAATGAGCAAGAGAAATAACAAAGATAGAGTAAACGACACGAAGCTAAATAATCACACACAACATCCAGAACAGTCCAGGGCTAAATAGGGGAGGAGATGAGATGATGAGGTGCAGGTGCGCTGGAGGTGATTAGGGTGCATTGGGTTTCCATTCTGGTGTTGCCGAGGTGGTGCGCTCAGACCGGTGGCTCAGTAGACCGGCGCCGGAGGGAAGCAATGGGAGGAGACGTGACAGTACCCCCCCCCGGACGTGCGGCTCCAGCCGCTGGACGTCGCCAGCCAGGAGGACGACCCCGAGGACAAGGAGCGGGCTGGTCAGGGTGGCGACGGTGGAAGTCCCGAATTAGGTTGGGGTCCAGAACGTCCCCAGCCGGAACCCAGCTCCTCTCCTCAGGACCATACCCCTCCCAGTCGACCAGGTAATGGAGCCGTCCCCCACTGAACCTAGAGTCCAGCAGGTCCCTCACCTCATACGCCGGACTCCCATCAATGTCCAGGGGCGGAGGAGGCGTACCCCGGGGGACGGCATCCGCCAGAGGACCAGGAACCACCGGCCTGAGGAGAAACACATGAAAAGTGGGTGAGTCACGGTAGTGAGAGGGAAGGAGCAGACGGTATGATACCTCATTTATCAGCCGGAGGACCTTAAACGGCCCCACAAACTGGGGACTCAGTTTCTTGCAGGGCAGGCGGAGAGGGAGGTTTTTTGTGGACAGCCAGACATGAGCAGGCTGGAATACAGGGGCCTCACTGCCGTGGCGGTTGGCTTGGTCCTTCTGCCGACGAATGACCATTCGCGAATGGCCATGGGCGGTGTCCCAGACCTGTCCGGCCCTGTGGAACCACTCGTTGACAGAGGGCGCATCGGTCTGGCTGGGTGTCCAAGGGGCCAGGGCCGCCTGGTACCCCAGGACGCACTGGAAGGGAGTGAGCCCCGTGGAGGAGTGAACAAGGGAGTTCTGGGCATATTCTGCCCAGGGAAGAAACCTTGCCCACTCACCCTGCCGGTCCTGACAGTGGCAACGAAGAAACCTCCCCAGCTCCTGGTTCATGCGCTCCACCTGCCCATTCGACTGAGGCCTATACCCGGAAGTGAGGCTGGCCGTGGCCCTGATCTTCTCCAGGAAAGCCTTCCACACAATTGGGGGCCACGGTCCGAGACGATGTCCTCCGGAAGTCCATAATGCCGGAAGACCTGTTGGAACAGGACCTCAGCGACCTGGAGAGCAGAAGGAAAACCAGTTAGTGGCAAAAAAACGGCATGATTTGAAGAACCGATCTATGACCAACATGACTGTGGTGAAGCCGTCAGAACGTGGAAGGTCGGTGACAAAGTCTATGGACAGGTGTGACCAAGGTCGCTGAGGCACTGGGAGAGGAACTAGTTTGCCTGCCGGGGCTTTCCGATGTGTCTTCGTTTGGGCACATACGGAACAGGAGTTGACGTAGCGGGAGACATCAGAAGCCAAGTTGGGCCACTAGTATTTTTGGGCTAGAGAATGCAGGGTGCACGTAATACCAGAGTGCCCTGCTGTAAAGGTGGTGTGGGCCAAGATCAGCACGCGGTCACGGACACTGGTGGGTACATACACAAGCCCCGGAGGGGCGCTGGCAGGCGCTGGGTCCTCCTGAACCGCAAGGCGGATGTCTTCGTCCACATCCCAAATGACAGGAGCAACGATGAGAGACGAGGGCAGGATAGGCCCCCCAGATCCTTCCTTTCTCCGGTATGGTGCATCCTGGAGAGTACGTCGGCCTTCACATTCTGGGATCCTGGGCGGTAGGACAGAATGAATTGGAAGCGAGTGAGAAATTGGGCCCACCTGGCTTGACGAGAGTTCATCCGTTTCGCTGCCCGTATATGCTCCAAATTCCGGTGGTCAGTAAGAATCCGGAATGGATAGACTGCGCCCTCCAGCCAGTGTCTCCATTCCTCCAGAGCGAGGACCACTGCCAACAGCTCCCTGTCTCCAACTCCATAGTTCCTCTCTGCGGGGGTAAGCTTTTTAGAGAAAAAGGCACAGGGATACATTTTCTCTGGCTTACTGTTCCGCTGGGAGAGGACTGCACCCACGCCCTCCGATGCGTCCACCTCCAGGATGAAAGGACGAGATGGATCTGGGTGTTTTAGGATGGGCGCTGTGGTGAACCTCTCCTTCAGCCTCTTGAAGGCAGCGTCAACCTCAGGGTTCCAGGCCAGCTTCTGAGGCCCACCCTTAAGGAGAGAGGTGAGCGGGGCGGCTATGGAGCTGAAGGACCTGATGAAACGCCGGTAGAAATTAGCGAAGCCCAGGAAGCTCTGTAGGCCCTTGATGGTGGTGGGAACTGGCCGTGACCTGACGCCGTCCGTCTTCACTCCTTCCATGAACACCCCCTGAGGACTGATCCGGTAACCCAGGAAGGAGATGGCCTGTTGGTGGAATTCGCATTTTTCCCCCTTCACCAACAGGCTGTGTTCCCGGAGGCGGCGTAGGACAGCTCGCACGTCCCTGACGTGCTCCTCGAAAGTAGCAGAGTAGATCAGGATATCATCAATGTACACCACCACCTGTCTACTCAGCATGTCCCGGAACCCGTAATTGACGAAGGACTGGAACACAGAAGGTGCGTTGGCGAGGCCGTAGGGCATGACGCAGTATTCATAGTGGCCTGAGGTAGTGCTGAATGCCGTCTTCCACTCGTCTCCTTCCCGGATTCAGATCAGGTTGTAGGCACTCCTCAGGTCCAACTTGGTAAACTACCGGGCCCCTCGTAGCTGCTCGATGGCCGACGGAACCAGAGGGAGGGGGTACCGGTACTTGGTGGTGACTGCGTTCAGCCCCCTGTAGCCAATGCATGGTCTCAGTCCTTCGTCTTTTTTGGCCACGAAGAAGAAACTGGCGGAGGCAGGAGAGGTAGAGCATCTGATGAACCCCTGTTTCAGGGTCTCCACCACATACTTCTCCATGGCCTCAGTCTCCGCCATGGAAAGGGGATAAATGCGAATCTTCGGGGGGTGTTGTCCCTCCAGCAGGTCAGTGGTGCAGTCCCAGGGCCTGTAAGGAGGGAGACACGTAGCCTTTAATGAAGAGAAGACATCGGAGAGATCTGCGTAATCACGTAGAATGTTGGGCTGAGGGTGGACTCTCCATTGACGTGGAACAACAAACCACCGGCTGGCAGGTTTTCCGGCATGAGTTGGACCAGGCTGTGATCCTCTTGGTGCTCCAATTGATGGTGGGGTTGTGTAGTCTGAGCCAGGGCAATCCCAAGATGATCCGGTGAAGGGGTGACGTGACGATGTGGAATGACAGCTCCTCGTGGTGCTCCAGTAGTGTGGGAATGGTGATGGTGATGGGGAGAGTGACGTGTGTAATGGTGCCTGATCCAAGGGGTTTATTGTCCAGTGAGGTGACGTGTAGCGGAGATGGCAGTGGCATGGTGGGCAACCCCCATTCAGAGGCCAGCTCCCTATCTATAAGGTTCCCCGCTGATCTGGAATCTATCATTGCGGTAGAAATGGAAGAGAAGGAATAACCAGTCACCGTTATGGGAACTAAAAACAATGGTTTGGTGATAGGAGCTGACGTAACACTCACGGAGCAGCGATGGGAGTCATACCGCCTAGAAGGGAGCCGCCAGGAGATCTGTGGTCTGTGGTGGTGTAGGGAGTGCTGCCCACCTCCATGGGTGAGGAGCAGGGCGGCTTCTAGAGCTCAGATGGGGTGAGCGTCGAGGCTCCGGGAGGTGTTGGGAACGCCGTCTCTCTCTCAACATGTCGTCAAGACAGATGGACGTGGTGATGAGGGTATCAAGGTCCATCTCGTCGTCCCGACATGCGAGTTCCGCGGGGTAGGGAAGCGCCACCGCCTCCTCTCCTTCCCAGACTGCCGTGGCCCAATCCAGTGCCTTTCCTTTAAGAAGCGAAATCACCAGCGCTATCCTGGCTTGGTCAGATGGATATGCCCCAGGTTCACACGCCAGATAAAGGGAAACCTGTAGCAGGAAGCCGCTACATTGAGTAGTTTTACTGTCATAGCGCTCCAGTAGGGCGAGGGTTCCCGCAGGAGTGGGTGATAGCACGGGAACAGGTGGATTGGGGGCAATCACCGCTCCCTGAGGTGGAACCGGAGCGCTGGGCAGATTATGCAGAGTTTGGAGCACTTCCTGCATGGCGGCATTCAACTGGGCAAGCTGCTGCTGGTCGAGGCACTAGGAAACTCCTGCTGCACCCACTTTCGTTTGGTGTGTGATTCTGTGACACGTACTGAGTATATGAAGAGGCAGGATGCAGACGCAGGAATTAACAAGGTCAAGGTTTACTTAACAATGAGCAAGAGAAATAACAAAGATAGATTAAACGACACGAAGCTAAACAATCACACACAACATCATCCAGAACAGTAGAAGGATTACTTTATCCTATCCCAGGTATTCCTTAAAGAGATGGGGTTTCAAGTGTCTCCGGAAGGTGGTGAGTGACTCCGCTGTCCTGGCACCACCATTGGGGTGCCAGAGCAGCGAACAGTTTTGACTGGGCTGAGCGGGAACTGTGCTTCCGCAGAGGTAGGGGGGCCAGCAGGCCAGAGGTGGATGAACGCAATGCCCTCGTTTGGGTGTAGGGACTGATCAGAGCCTGAAGGTACGAAGGTGCCGTTCCCCTCACAGCTCCGTAGGCTAGCACCATGGTCTTGTAGCAGATGCGAGCTTCAACTGGAAGCCAGTGGAGTGTGCGGAGGAGCGGGATGACGTGAGAGAACTTGGGAAGGTTGAACACCAGACGGGCTGCGGCATTCTGGATGAGTTGTAGGGGTTTAATGGCACAGGCAGGGAGCCCAGCCAACAGCGAGTTGCAGTAATCCAGACAGGAGATGACAAATGCCTGGATTAGGACCTGTGCCACTTCCTGTGTAAGGCAGGGTCGTACTCTCCGAATGTTGTAGAGCATGAACCTACAGGATCGGGTCACCGCCTTGATGTTAGCGGAGAACGACAGGGTTTTGTCCAGGGTCAAGCCAAGGCTCTTCGCACTCTAGGAGGAGGACACAACGGAGTTGTCAACCGTGATGGCGAGATCATGGAACGGGCAGTCCTTCCCCGGGAGGAAGAGCAGCTCCGTCTTGCCGAGGTTCAGCTTGAGGTGGTGATCCGTCATCCACACTGATATGTCTGCCAGACATGCAGAGATGCGATTCTCCACCTGGTTATCAAAAGGGTGAAAGTAGAAGATTAGTTGTGTGTCGTCTGCGTAGCAATGATAGGAGAGGCCATGTGAGGATATGACAGAGCCAAGTGACTTGGTGTATAGCGAGAATAGGAGAGGGCCTAGAACTGAGCCCTGGGGGACACCAGTGGTGAGAGCACGTGGTGCGGAAACAGATTCTCGCCACGCCACTTGGTAGGAGCGACCGGTCAGGTAGGACGCAATCCAAGAGTGAGCCGCGCCGGAGATGCCCAGCTCGGAGAGGGTAGAGAGGAGGATCTGATGGTTCACAGTGTCAAAGGCAGCAGACAGGTCTAGAAGGACAAGAGCAGAGGAGAGAGAGTTAGCTTTAGCAGTGCGAAGAGCCTCCGTGACACAGAGAAGAGCAGTCTCAGTTGAATGACCAGTCTTGAAACCTGACTGGTTTGGATCAAGAAGGTCATTCTGAGAGAGATAGCAAGAGAGTTGGCTAAAGATGGCACGCTCAAGAGTTTTGGAGAGAAAAGAAAGAAGGGATACTGGTCTGTAGTTGTTGACTTCAGAGGGATCGAGTGTTTTCTTTTTTTGAGAAGGGGTGCAACTCTCGCTCTCTTGAAGATGGAAGGGACATAGCCAGCAGTCAAGGATGAGTTGATGAGCGAGGTGAGGTAAGGGAGAAGGTCACCGGAGATGGTCTGGAGAAAAGAGGAGGGGATAGGGTCAAGCGGGCAGGTTGTTGGGCGGCCGGCCGTCACAAGTCGCAAGATTTTATCTGGAGAGAGAGGGGAGAAAGAAGTCAAAGCATAGGGTAGGGCAGTGTGAGCAGGACCAGCAGTGTCATTTGACTTAACAAACGAGGATCGGATGTCGTCAACCTTCTTTTCAAAATGGCTGACAAAGTCATCCACAGAGAGGGAGGAGGGGGGCGACTTTCTTGCTTCACTTCCCATTAAGATAACACACTCGCTTCCCTGTGCTTCGGCACTATACTCTTATTTTCCCCTGTTATCAACTAAGATCATAGCCACAGCTCTTATGAAACCACCAATCCACCATTATTAGAAGTAAGCAGATCTAGGTAATTGTCCTTTCTGATTAGGCTACAGGTAACAAACCAAATACTTGCTGTAGTTGACAAGCATATATTCAATTTGTATCCATAGTATTAATATTCAATTTAGTGATTGAAATTACGAACCCATTCACAGTAGTTTAAGCTAGCAACTCAAAAAAGTGAGTCTTTCAATTTGAACCAAGCACGCTGCTAAATCGTCCATTCTACATCACCAAACCAAACACTGGCTGCAGTATCTGTCTCAGCAAAACATACCAACAGTTGAATTACACTCAGAAACCCAGATTTTAGTCTATGCCATAGACACAATGCTATTGAAATGACAAAGAAATCCCGCAAATAGCCCAATTACAATGGTTTGTCAGCTTAATATCTGGCTATTTCATTGTCTTTCTGTTTCTCAATTCTCTTAGTCATCACCCTGTCTTCCCCTATTAATATCCAC
Organism: Coregonus lavaretus; assembly: GCF_964263955.1. Taxonomy (NCBI): domain Eukaryota; kingdom Metazoa; phylum Chordata; class Actinopteri; order Salmoniformes; family Salmonidae; genus Coregonus; species Coregonus lavaretus. Next base: position 30,475,942 of record NC_140026.1, read on the forward strand.
GTTGCGTTGCTCTCCAATGGTCCTCCATTTGTATTGACTTACTCTATGTTTCCTTTATCTAAATTGTTTATATCTGTTCCTTTTCTTCCACGTTTACCTCATATGTTATTATTTTTATGTTTGCTGCCATTGTATATTTCCCTATGTAACATCCCCTCATATCATATCTTCTTTCCTGTGGTTCTCTTTCTAATCATCATCTCTGCATTTGTTCCCTAATGTTTCCTTTTTAGTTTTTTTCTTTGACTTATTTATGTATATGTGTATGGCTAGTCTGTATCTCAAATTCTCAGAGCCAGATTTCTATTAGCACTATTTCCTGTATCCACCACTGTTTAAATAACTGTGGTTTAATTATTATATTTTCTCCCTGGCTACGCCCTCTTCTCCCGATTCTCACAAATACAGCCAACGAGTCAAATCCACATTTATTGATTTGGAAATAGATCTGATGAGTTTAATCAAATGGATTATGTTTTCCCTTGCGACATAATTAAATTCCTTTACTCCATAACCTTAGCTCCGCAATGCTAATTAGTTTAATGGAAACCCTAAATTGCCTTTGTACTATGTTATAAGTTACGTCTATAATTTCCAGTCCTTATGGGCCATTTATTTCTTAAACCTTATCTCTATTAAATGATCCATCAACGGCACCAACTCCAAAAACTTTCATTGATTGTTTCCCATCCCTTACTTAAGTCTACCTTTGGGTGAGCAAGTTAATATATACATATTATTGTAATTATTACTTTATCAAATCCCTAGTAATCGATTACACACACATAAAATTCATAATATTTTCACATAATCCATATAGAACGTTAGAAATCCTTAGGTACTCACATCAAACAATCCCTTCGTGTTTTTTAACGATTCTCAATCGACACAAATCAGCTTCTTCAAGCATACTCCTAGCGTAACAAAAAAAATACATTATTTTCCCGGACACTGACCTTCCTGTCATGGGATCCTCACCGGTTCTCTAACCTACCCGAAACCTCGTCAAAGTCTCCCCGAAAATATAGACTTGTCGCTACTCTCTAAAGTAACATCACGCTCTCAATACCACTTCGTGATATACTATGATGGGCATTGATGTACGGAACCACAAGATAATGTTATATCAAAGCTTATTATCCAAATGTATATCAAATTATCATACATATTTCTATCTTTTATTATCCAACCTTCAGATTAATACATATTTCCATATTCACACAATACTATTTCCCCAAACACACTTAATCAATATTTGTATAACCTGCAGGAATATTACTTCTACAAAAAGGGCCAAACTTGGAATGTAACTTCCATCACATTTACATTTTACTATAATTTATTTTAGGATTACATATTTTATTAGCCTGACTTCCATAAATTGTATAAATAACCAATCATATATGTCACTATCATCTTCAATTGTGATTGTCTTGCCAGATTCAGGTATACTAAATTGACTCCCCATATTTATATATTAATTCATGCAATGTTAGTAATTAAATATTTGAATCAAATCCCCAACTTGATCTTTATTAAAATGTAGTTTGCCTATTTTGTCATTGATGCCATCATTCAACACGCTTAATTGTATCTGCTCGATTCTTTATGCCGTATGAGTTATTGTTCTCTCTCTCTCCTGACCATTTTGTGTAATTCACAAAGGACTAATTCTCTCATGGGGCTTTTACAATAGAACATCTTTGGAGGGAGCTGAAAGTCCGTATTGCCCAGCGACAGCCCCGAAACCTGAAGGATCTGGAGAAGGTCTGTATGGAGGAGTGGGCCAAAATCCCTGCTGCAGTGTGTGCAAACCTGGTCAAGACCTACAGGAAACGTATGATCTCTGTAATTGCAAACAAAGGTTTCTGTACCAAATATTAAGTTCTGCTTTTCTGATGTATCAAATACTTATGTCATGCAATAAAATGCAAATTAATTACTTAAAAATCATACAATGTGATTTTCTGGATTTTTGTTTTAGATTCCGTCTCTCACAGTTGAAGTGTACCTATGATAAAAATTACAGACCTCTACATGCTTTGTAAGTAGGAAAACCTGCAAAATCGGCAGTGTATCAAATACCTCCCCAATGTACCATCATTGTTCATAACGTTAAGTTACTGGATGAATAATTGTTATTTTTGGCAGGGTGGAGGCACGTTTCTAATCAAGAGATGAGTTCACTATTTAGTTGGTCCTTCGATGCGTTAGCATGGCTAGTGGGGCAGAGTATGGGCCCGCCTGTGGATGGATGTAGGTGTGGAACAATGTATTATTTGGCCCTGGTTTGGTCCACAAATGTATTTTGCTCGCCGGAGGGTGTAGTGATCTTCATCACTGCTGGGTAGAGAATGCCGAACTTGGTGTCCCGGCAGCAATGTAGGAGCCCCCTCACTCGTTGAAGGCTGACCTCTTCTTCATGACTGCCGCTGTGTAGTCAGGCTAAATGCAAATCTTCTGGCCGTCGTGGGTGATGGAAGCTGCTCGTGATGCCTTACGGAGGACATCCTCCTTCTCCTGAAAGTAGTGGAATTTGACTACGATGGGTCTGGGCGGCTCCCCATTCTTCAGTGCGGACTGTAAGGTTTTGTGTGCACGGTCAAGGGTGGGGGCGTAATCGAGGCCTAGGATTTCCTGTAGCAGTTTAGCTATGAACAGGGTAGGCTGCAATAGCCTACTTTCTGGAGTCTCTCTCTCACACCGAAGATGCGACCGCTGTCTGTTCTCGAGGTCCTCGACCTTGGAAGTAAGTGACGACAGCCCATGACGACAGCTGGTGCAATGGCTGAGGAGGTCTGGCCGTTCTTTCGGCTTGAGTGGTTTCGCAAACCCCTCGAGGACCGAGGGACGATGGGGCCCGATGGATCCAAGCTAGCTATAGTATCCATCGTGGATGATGAATGGGCCGGAGTCTCAGACAGTCTCACGGTCTGTTGAGGGAGGGAGCTCTGAGGATCTGAACCCAAGGTAGAAACCATCAGAGAGGGAGACAGAACAGAGGACGAAGGTGCAGGTACCTCCGGATCCGATCTGGAATCGGAAGTCCCCAGGGAAGAAGGCACCGAAGCTGTTTCTAATCTGTGTCCGGTCCTGGCTTAACATCTCCAAGGAGGCCCCTGTTGCCAGAGGACACTGTTTACGATTTCTACGGCGAGTGACATATCTCCATGGCTGGTTGGTAGGATCGAGAACAGGAACATCCACCAAGTCATCCGGGAGCATCCCACCAACTCCATTCTCCAGGGAAGGGGGAGACCCTTCTGGGAGGGATCCCTGCAGAGAACCGGCCAGTCGGCTGTGGAGAGCCGACACGGCGGCGACACTTCCACCAGGCCAGAGCGGCGTCTGGCTACTGGGGTGGAAAATAAAGAAAAAGTAGGCGGGCGTGGATTCCCCAGTAGCTTGTGTAGGTTCGCTACCTGTTTGCTAAGTGTAGCCACTTCGCCCCTGTAGTCTGCTACATTGAAAGTCCGGGCGGTCCACATTTTCCCGGAATAAGTTTTGAGGGAGAGTGCAATTGGCATGCTGACTGCAGGAATGTCCACCAGAGTTGTTGCCAGAGAATTGAATGTTCATTTCTCTACCATAAGCTGCCTCCAATGTCGTTTTAGAGAATTTGGCAGTATGTCCAACTGGCCTCACAACCGGGGGGGTGAAATCCATAGATTAGGGCCTAATTAATTTATTTCAATTGACTGATTTCCTTATATGAACTAACTCAGTAATTTAAATTCACACTAATTTGAAAAAATAAATCATTATAAAATGGAATAAATAAAGTACTGTCCAAATACATGAAATTGATGTCAACATCTTATTTTATTTCCAACATTTTCTTTTCTGGGTTGATGGCTGTCTGCAGGATGTGGGCTGCTATCTTTAGAAATCCTGCTCCAACTCCATGTGTGACCATGTCAAACTGTTGGCAGTGGTTTGCCATGCTGTCAACTAACTCTGTGAGGATTTTCTTGAAAAGCAAGAGGGTCATTGGTTGCGTTCTGATCCTTCTGATTCTCTACCCTTCACCCAGAAGTGTGCACTCATTCACTCCCCCTCATGCATTCAAAAGCATTGGCATGGTGCAAGTATAGAAGTTTAGGTCCCACATTCAACGTAATACAAAGGATTTACATAGCATACATAAAGGCTTCATAAGCAATCAATAAATCAATCAATCAAATGTATTTATAAAGCCCTTTTTACATTAACAGATGTCACAAAGTTCTTATACAGAAACCCAGCCTAAAACCCCAAAGAGCAAGCAATGCAGATGTAGAAGCACGGTGGCTAGGAAAAACTCCCTAGAAAGGCAGGAACCTAGGAAGAAACCTAGAGAGGAACCAGGCTCTGAGGGGTGGCCAGTCCTCTTCTGGCTGCCGGGTGGAGATTATAAGAGTTCATGGCCATTAAGGCCAGATCGTTCTTCAAGAAGTTTAAACGTTCATAGATGACCAGCAGGGTCAAATAATAATCACAGTGGTTGTTGTAGAGGGTGCAACAGGTCAGCACCTTAGGAGTAAATACCAGTTGGCTTTTCATAACCGAGCATTCAGAGGTCGAGACAGTAGGTGCGGTAGAGAGGGAGAGAGACGATCGAAAACAGCAGGTCCGGTGAACAGGTTAGGGTTCCATAGCCGCACGCAGAACAGTTAAAACTGGAGCAGAAGAACGACAATCATCCACGGTGAACAGATCGGGGTTCCATAGCCACAGGCAAAACAGCAGAAACTGGATCAGCCAGGAGTCGTCAGGCCAGGTAGTCTTGAGACATGGTCCTAGGGCTCAGGTCCTCCGGGAGAATTAGAGGGAGCATACTTAAGTTCACACAAGACACCAAATAAGACAGGAGAATTACACCAGATAGGACAGACTGAGCCCCCCGGCACAGACTATTGCAGCATAGATACTGGAGACTGAGACAGGGACGGCATAGGAGAGGATTAGTAAACCAGTGACTCAGCCCCTGTAATAGGGTTAGAGGCAGAGAATCCCAGTGGAGAGAGGGGAGCCGGCCAGGCAGAGACATCAAGGGCGGTTCGTCACTCCAGTGCCTTGCCGTTCACCTTCACACCCCTTGGCCACAATCGTAGGACCTACTGAAGAGATGAGTCTTAAGTAAAGACTTAAAGGTCGAGACGAGTCTGCGTCTCTCAAATAGGCAGACCATTCCATAAACATGGAGCTCTATAGGAGAAAGCCCTGCCTCCAGCTGTTTGCTTAGAAATTCTAGGGACAATAAGGAGGCCTGTGTCTTGTGACCGTAGCATACGTGTAGGTATGTACGGCAGGACCAAATCGTAGAGATAGGTAGGAGCAAGTCCATGTAATGCTTTGTAGGTTAGCAGTAAAACCTTGAAATAAGCCTTAACAGGAAGCCAGTGTAGAGAGGCTAGCGCTGGAGTAATATGATCACATTTTGGTGTTCTAGTCAAGATTCTAGCAGCCGTATTTACCACTAACTGAAGTTTATTTAGTGCTTTGTAGCCGGAGAGTAGAGCACTACATAGATGATTCACATATCAGCTATAAGCATGTCACATACTATATAAAGGGTGACATAACCATTCCCACTTTAAGGTGAATTGCCGAATGTGACATAATGCACTATGTATATTTATACACCATGAAGCATTTATGTAGTAACCTTTATGTGTGTAAGTTGTACTTTGTTTAAAGTGGGACCAAAGTTTCCACCATATTCCTGTCACCACTCCATTCCTTTTAAATCCATGAGAGAGAGCTATGAAGTTACCTTGTGGTATTTAGCTCAAACAGCCTTTGAGGGTCATCCACTGCTGATGCAGTGTAGTTATCTGCCACATCACACAGGTTGAGGAATCTTGCGGACAGCGTCTCAGTGTCCCTCAAAAGTCTTAGAACATCACCTGGGATCCCACAGGTGAAGAAGCCGGATGTGGAGGTCCTGGGCTGGCATGGTCACATGTGGTCTGCGGTTGCGAGGCCGGTTGAATGTACTGCCAAATTCTCGAAAACGACGTTGGAGGCAGCTTATGGTAGAGAAATGAACATTCAATTGTCTGGCAACAGCTCTGGTGGACATTCCTGCAGTCAGCATGCCAACTGCACGCTCCCTCAAAACTTGAGACATCTGTGGCATTGTGTTGTGTGACAAAACTGCACATTTTAAAGTGGCCTGTTATTTACATTTACATTTTAGTCATTTAGCAGACGCTCTTATCCAGAGCGACTTACAGTTAGTGAATGCATACATGTTTTTTTTGTTTTTTTCATACTGGCCCCCCGTGGGAAAAGAACCCACATCCCTGCCGGCCAAACCCTCCCCTACCTTGGACGACGCTGGACCAATTGTGCACCGCCCACAAGGTGCACCTGTGTAATGATCATGCTGTTTAATCAGCTTCTTGATATGCCACACATGTCAGGTGGATGTATTATTTTGGCAAAAGAGAAATGCTCACTAAAAGGGATATAAACAAATTTGTGCACAACATTTTAGAGAAATAAGCTTTTTGTGTGTATGGAAAATTGCAGGGATTTTTTTCTTCAGCTCATGAAACATGGAACTAGCACTTTACATGTTGTGTTTATATTTTTGTCAGTATACATTTCACTATGCTTTCTTTGAGCCCAACAATGCAGATTTATCTTGATACATTAAGGGGTGGTTCTCGGGCACAGATTAAGCCTAGTCCTGGACCAAAAAGCAAGCTAAATGGATCATCTCCACCAAAAATGCTTTTTAGTCCAGGAGTAGGCTTAGTCTGTGTCCGGGTAACCACCCCTATGTCCTTCCTTACCTTCACACAGTGCTGAGAAGGCACTTGTTTCCCATATTTGTTAGTGGGACACAAATTGTGTTTTTCTAATAAACACTGGGTTGTTGACTTTGTCTTTTGTTGTTCCCTTTCTAATATAATGCTGGACAGCATTTAAAGATAACTTTTCTGAGCCCTCAATTCTCCTTTCCAACTCTTTCGTTGTAATGTCATTATTTTTGGTGGGATGTTTGCCCACCTATGTGAGAATGCTGTTCATTGACTACAGGTCAGCGTTCAACACCATAGTGCCCACAAAGCTCATCACTAAGCTAAGGACCCTGGGACTAAACACCTCCCTCTACAACTGGATCCTGGATTTCCTGACGGGCCGCCTCCAGGTGGTAAGGGTAGGCAACAACACATCTGCCACGCTGATCGTCAACACGGGGGCCCCTCAGGGGTGCGTGCTTAGTCCCCTCCTGTACTCCCTGTTCACCCACAACTGCGTGGCCAAGCACAACTCCAACACCATCATTAAGTTTGCTGACAACACAACAGTGGTAGGCCTGATCACCAACAACGATGAGACAGCCTATAGGGAGGAGGTCAGAGACCTGGCAATGTGGTGCCAGGGCAACAACCTCTCCCTCAACGTGAGCAAGACAAAGAACCTGATCGTGGACTACAGGAAAAGGAGGGCGGAACACGCCCCCATTCTCATCGACAGGGCTGTAGTGGTGCGGGTCGAGAGTTTAAAGTTCCTTGGTGTCCATATCACCAACAAACTATCATGGTCCAAACACACCAAGACAGTCGTGAAGAGGGCATGACAACGCCTTTTCCCCCTCAGGAGACTGAAAAGATTTGGCATGGGTCCCCAGATCTTCAAAAAGTTCTACAGCTGCACCATCAAGAAAATCCTGACTGGTTGCATCACTGCCTGGTATGGCAACTGCTTGGCATCCGACCATAAGGCGCTACAGAGGGTAGTGCGTACGGCCCAGTACATCACTGGGGCCAAGCTTCCTGCCATCCAGGACCTATATACTAGGCGGTTTCAGAAGAAGGCCCTAAAAATTGTCAAAGACTCCAGTCACCCAAGTCATAGACTGTTCTCTCTGCTACCGCACGGCATGTGGTTCCGGAGTGCCAAGTCTAGGTCCAAAAGGCTCCTTAACAGCTTTTATCCCCAAGCCATAAGAATGCTGAACAATTAATCAAATAGCCACCCAAACTATTTGCATTGACACCCCTCCCCCCCTTTGTTTGTACAGTCTTGCTAGTTGCTGTTTATTATCTATGCATAGTCACTTTACCACTACCTACATGTACAAATTACCTTGACTAACCTGTACCTCCGCACATTGACTCGTTTCCAGTAACCCCTCGTTATTGTTATTTTATTGTGTTACTTTTTTATATTTTACTTTAGTTTATTTAGTAAATATTTTCTTAACTCTATTTTCTTAAAACTGCATTGTTGGTTAAGGGCTTGTAAGTAAGCATTTCACGGTATTCGGCGCATGTGACAAATACAATTTGATAAAATAAAATTGTATAAATGGTATCACGGACACAATGCATATGCAGACTGATAGTGGGAGATAGAGAGGGATATCTAGTCCACCATCAGCATGACTGTAGTTATGTATCTAAAAAGCTGTAATTCTATTCGTAATCCTATCTAATTCGTTAGCTAGCTCGGTATCTGTCAGGCAATTGGATCTGGCTGCATTTCTGGAAAGTCTTCCGACGACGACAGTAGCCACTTTGTCGCTTTGGACGCAGCATGCAGACAAGTCTCATATGACGAGGCGGTGGAAGTGTTGCTGATAGCCCATTGGCTTGGGAACTTCCTCGAAGGAATATTTCGATTCACTGCTAGAGAGAATCCCTTATTTATAGAACCTGGTTGAGTGTCGCACAATAACTACGTCAGCGCTAAAGGTCTTAACAGGTAAGTGAAACATTTTGAGGTAAAATAGACCGTGGTCACATGTCAGTTCGGCTTGTCTTCAAGTAGTGTATATAAAATAGTTTTTTTGGGATATGAAATACATTTAGTCGATTATAATGCATAATTTTTACATTGAAATTATAGCATTTGCTTGTAAGTGTTTATCTACTAACTAGATTTTCGGTGCTTCCTGGACACGTCAGCATAGCAGCCAGAAACTCCGTGCCCGAGATCTCTGATTGAGTTTACAGAAAGAGTAAATTCGAATTAGCAATGGAGACATTATACGGTCTACCTTTCGCAGTGTTGGAATGTCCTAATATAAAACTAAAAAAGCCATCATGGCTGCACATGCCGTCGGCTATGACAGTCTATGCGATCGTTATTGTATCGTACTTTCTCATCACTGGAGGTAAGTTTTCGAACACTGCTGCGTTGTGAGCTGGCTAGCCAATTTAGCCAGGTAGCTGTAACAGATGGTTTATAAAGCCTCGATACAGGATTTGGCTGTAATGTTATTACGTTACACCCAGCTTATAAATAGCTAAGTACATGCATTGCCTACTAAAATATTATTCAACGTCTTATTCATCATCACACTTATTTTATGCAGTCAGACCTATTCAATCGGCTAATCAGTGTTGGGCCGAGTACGGGGGAGTTAGCTAGTACTAACTATGCTAGCTAGTACTAACTATGCTAGTAACTGTTCACCAAACCCACGGTTCGGTACATATTGCGGTTTTGGGGTCACGGCTCGTTTACGGTACAACAGAAATATTTTTTTCCAACAATGTAGTTAATTTTTGTTTATTTGTCAAAATAAGCTAAATTAAAAACCATCCTATTTGTGGCTAAGGGCAGTTTCTGTGACATCATTCATAGTGATCCTGTCATTGTCTGTTGTTAAAGGGTGTGTTCGTAAATTCAATCTGGAGTGCCAAAGTGCGCTCTGGGCGTTCGTAAATACAGAGCGTTTCGCGCGCACACTGGACGCTCTGGCCGAGGAGTAGGATTGATCCGATCCACCCAAGTTGTGGTCCTCTGTAGCTCAGCTGGTAGAGCACGGAGCTTGTAACGCCAAGGTAGTGGGTTCGATCCCCGGGACCACCCATACACAAAAATGTATGCACGCATGACTGTAAGTCGCTTTGGATAAAAGCGTCTGCTAAATGGCATATTATAAGTTAATGTTGGCTAGCTTGCTAGGTACTTCCAGACACAAATGAGAGAGAATCTCACTCTGACCATTTTACTCGCCCTAGCAGAGCTGGTTAGGGTGTTTTCATGTTATCAAGAGCGTTGGTGACTGTAACTGTGCTGCAATTTAATTACGCTTTTTTGCCGAATTTTACTGACACCGGCCATATTCAACGTTCAACGGGTGTTGAGTTTTCGTAAATTAATCAGTTATTCTGCGCTCTGGTACACTCAGACAAGAGTGCTCTGAAATCTGAGTAGATATTTTTACATTTACATTTTAGTCATTTAGCAGACGCTCTTATCCAGAGCGACTTACAGGAGCAATTAGGATTAAGTGCCTTGCTCAAGGGCACATCGACAGATTTTTCACCTAGTCGGCTCGGGGATTCGAACCAGCGACCTTTTGGTTACTGGCACAACGCTCTTAACCTCTAAGCTACCTGCCGCCTAGATAGCCAGAGTGAATTTACAAACGCACCCATAGAGTACCACAGTATCAAATCAAATTGTATTTGTCACATACACATGTTTAGCGGATGTTATTGCGGGTGTAGCGAAATGCTTGTATTTCTAGCTCCAACAGTGCAGTATATCTAACAATTCACAACAATACACGCAACCTAAAAGTGAAAGAATAGAATTAAGGAATATATAAATATTAGGATGGGCAATGTCCGTGTGGCAAATACAAAAATACAGTAGAATAGAATACAGTATATACATATGAGATGATTAAAGCAAAAATATGTAAACGTTATTAGTGACTAGTGTTCCGTTATTAAAGTGGCCAGTGATTTCAAGTCTATGTATATGGGGTAGCAGCATCTAAGGTGCAGGGTTACTTAACCGGGTGGAAGTGATGGCTATTAAACAGTCTGATGGCCTTGATAGAAGCTGTTTTTCAGTCTCTCGGTCCCAGCTTTGATGCACCTGTACTGACCTCGCCTTCTGGATGATAGCGGGGTGAACAGGTAGTGGCTTGGGTGGTTGTTGTCCATGATGATCTTTTTGGCCTTCCAGTGACATCGGGTGCTGTAGGTGTCCTGAAGGGCAGGTAGTTTTCCCCCGGTGATGCGTTGGGCAGACCGCACCACCCTCTGGAGAGCCCTGCGGTTGCGGGCGGTGCAGGTGCAGTTGACGTACCAGGCGGTGATACAGCCCGACAGGATGCTCTCAACTGTGCATCTGTAAAAGTTTGTGAGGGTTTCTTCAGCCTCCTGAGGTTGAAGAGGCGATGTTGCGCCTTCTTCACCACACTGTCTGTGTGGGTGGACCATTTCAGATCGAGTCATAATAACCATGAAACCTAGCGGTCAAACAGGGAAATGGTTCCAATAGTTATTCCACCATTCATTTTTCCCATAGGGGATTTTAGAAATAAAGGCTGTGTTTCGTGTAGGCTTACACTGGCGTGACATTTTTTAAAACCATTTAAATCTCTCTAGGACAAGGTGACTTATCAATATATTTGTCTTTATTTACCAATCACCCCCCAAAAATTAAAATAAATAAATAAAGGAAATGTGGCTATCATAAAGAACTACAAATGCCTTCATGATCTGGACGAGACTGCCGAATCGAGGCAAAGGTATGAATCTCTGGATTAACTATCTAATGTTAGCTAAATGTAGTAATTAATAAATTGACTACATTTCTTTAAATGGACAATTCTGTGAACTGTCTTTGTACAAGTTTTAAATTTACACAATACCTGTTAGCCAAGGTGTCAGTTAGAGATTACATGCAGAGGTTTGCAGGGATTTGAGTCTTGCATGATGTCTACTTTGAATGGTTAGCGTGTGATGGAATGGTTAGCGTGTGATGGAATGGTTAGCGTGTGATGGAATGGTTAGCGTGTGATGGAATGGTTAGCGTGTGCGGAAACCTAAAACAGATTATCAATGTACCACTCATGGCAATTTTCACAACTCAAATACCTTTTTTATTTTTCACAAGAACTGTGCGCTCCAACCAATAATTCACTAAATGTAACCAAGTTTGGTCTTATTGAGTAGTTATAGCACAGGTAGGGATTAGGGGTGTGAACGTTTTAAACGAAGTGGGGATCATTAACGTTAAGAAATTCCCACTTTTTAAATTCTATGAGAAAAAAATATTCCATTTTATTTGGAACGGCAAGCCAGACAAAATTAAACGGGCCTATTTATATAATGAATATGAATTCGGAGGACAGAAATGATTAAATATTAAAGCATTGGACCAATCACTAAAAGCTTCAGTCATACAAAAGTTATATTTAAATCCGAACTGGTTCTCTAGCAAATTAGTAAGATTGTCTCACCCCATGTTCAAGAATGGCCTTTTTCCCTTTATTCAGATTACAACCTCTCAGGTTTCAGTTATTTGAAAAGGAAATCATCTCCCAAGTATCACTATATCTAAAATAAGCCATAGAAAGTTGGTTGCAATTTCAATTTAATCTTCCAGAAATGACAACAAATAATGCAACAAATATTGTGGTTAAACTCAAATATACTAATTGATAAAAAAACATTTAAAAAAATAAAAACATTTTTTAAAAATGTATAATCTTCGTAAATGATATCATAGGTAGGACTGGTGGAGCTATGCAGCTAACAAAAACATATGGAAATGTCTGCTCTACCCAAAATTACAACCAAATAATTGCAGCATTACCGCAAAAATGGAAGAGGAAAGTGGAAGGGGGAAAAAGTAAGGAGCTTGTCTGTCGACCCTGCATTAAAGAACATAATTGGTTAAAGAAAATTGTGATAAATAACAAAGTATACCAGTTTCATTTAAGGACCAAAGGATAGACAGCCGTCCCATATAGATTGCAAAATAGTAGGGAAGAGATTTTTGACGTACCGATTCCATGGCATAGTGTTTATGAACTGATATGCAAAACGATGCCGGATTCAAAACCTATAATTTTTCAATTTAAATTATTATATAAAATTCTTGCTACCATTAGAATGTTATTTATATGGGGGATACAATCTTCCCAGCTCTGCAGATTTTGCTGCGAAGAGACAGAATCATTAGATCATTTGTTTTGGTACTGTCCATACAGTGGGGAGAACAAGTATTTGATACACTGCCGATTTTGCAGGTTTTCCTACTTACAAAGCATGTAGAGGTCTGTAATTTTTATCACAGGTACACTTCAACTGTGAGAGACGGAATCTAAAACAAAAATCCAGAAAATGACATTGTATGATTTTTAAGTAATTAATTTGCATTTTATTGCATGACATAAGTATTTGATCACCTACCAACCAGTAAGAATTCCGGCTCTCACAGACCTGTTAGTTTTTCTTTAAGAAGCCCTCCTGTTCTCCACTCATTACCTGTATTAACTGCACCTGTTTGAACTCGTTACCTGTATAAAATACACATGTCCACACACTCAATCAAACAGACTCTAACCTCTCCACAATGGCCAAGACCAGAGAGCTGTGTAAGGACATCAGGGATAAAATTGTAGACCTGCACAAGGCTGGGAAGGGCTACAGGACAATAGGCAAGCAGCTTGGTGTGAAGGCAACAACTGTTGGCGCAATTATTAGAAAATGGAAGAAGTTCAAGATGACGGTCAATCACCCTCGGTCTGGGGCTCCATGCAAGATCTCACCTCGTGGGGCATCAATGATCATGAGGAAGGTGAGGGATCAGCCCAGAACTACACGGCAGGACCTGGTCAATGACCTGAAGAGAGCTGGGACCACAGTCTCAAAGAAAACCATTAGTAGCACACTACGCCGTCATGGATTAAAATACTGCAGGGCACGCAAGGTCCCCCTGCTCAAGCCAGCGCATGTCCAGGCCCGTCTGAAGTTTGCCAATGACCATCTGGATGATCCAGAGGAGGAATGGGAGAAGGTCATGTGGTCTGATGAGACAAAAATATAGCTTTTTGGTATAAACTCCACTCGCCGTGTTTGGAGGAAGAAGAAGGATGAGTAAAACCCCAAGAACACCATCCCAACCGTGAAGCATGGAGGTGGAAACATCATTCTTTGGGGATGCTTTTCTGCAAAGGGGACAGGACGACTGCACCGTATTGAGGGGAGGATGGATGGGGCCATGTATCGCGAGATCTTTGCCAACAACCTCCTTCCCTCAGTAAGCGCATTGAAGATGGGTCGTGGCTGGGTCTTCCAGCATGACAACGACCCGAAACACACAGCCAGGGCAACTAAGGAGTGGCTCCGTAAGAAGCATCTCAAGGTCCTGGAGTGGCCTAGCCAGTCTTTAGACCTGAACCCAATAGAACATCTTTGGAGGGAGCTGAAAGTCCGTATTGCCCAGCGACAGCCCCGAAACCTGAAGGATCTGGAGAAGGTCTGTATGGAGGAGTGGGCCAAAATCCCTGCTGCAGTGTGTGCAAACCTGGTCAAGACCTACAGGAAACGTATGATCTCTGTAATTGCAAACAAAGGTTTCTGTACCAAATATTAAGTTCTGCTTTTCTGATGTATCAAATACTTATGTCATGCAATAAAATGCAAATTAATTACTTAAAAATCATACAATGTGATTTTCTGGATTTTTGTTTTAGATTCCGTCTCTCACAGTTGAAGTGTACCTATGATAAAAATTACAGACCTCTACATGCTTTGTAAGTAGGAAAACCTGCAAAGTCGGCAGTGTATCAAATACTTGTTCTCCCCACTGTATGTAGCTTGTTTTTGGTCACAGGTCCAGGAATGGCTGAAGGATTGCAATATTTACCTGGAGCTAACCCTGCAGATAGCACTACTGGATGATCTGAAAAGTCATAGTCAATCGATCAATAATATAATACTTTTTGAAAAAAAAAAATTTTTTCAATTTACAGTCTGTATAAACAATGGGAATAGAAGGGTTCAGAACTTTTGTGAAAAGTCACAGTACAGTTGAAAAATATATGGCAAATAGAAATCCAATATGGATGGTGTTAAGAGATAGATGGGAGGTGTTGAATGGAGCTGAATGACTAATAACAACTAACAACAACTAATAACAACAAGATGACTAATGTAAAGCATATTGTATCCATAATAAGTGTATAGGTTATACGTTGAGAGCTTTTGTGAAAGAGCGCAGTTAGAAAGATATGGCATATAGAAGCAAACCGGATGGACATCATGAAAATGATCGGAGAGGTTGAGGGTAGAGGACGTTCAGGAGTAAAAACAAACAAAATAGAATTATTGTAACATTGACTGTGTCCATAAAATGTATATAGTAAGTAGAGGCCTAAGCGTTGTTGTTCACTAGTTTACTCCAATTAGGGAAGGGGTGGTGGGCTTGGAAAGTAATAAAGGGAAATGTATTTTTTAAAAGGATATATATATGTGTGTGTGTGTGTATACAGTTGAAGTCGGAAGTTTACATACACTTAGGTTGGAGTCATTAAAATTCGTTTTTCAACCATTCCACAAATTTCTTGTTAACAAACTATAGTTTTGGCAAGTCGGTTAGGACATCTACTTTGTGCATGACACAAGTAATTTTTCCAACAATTGTTTACAGACATATTATTTCACTTATAATTCACTGTATCACAATTCCAGTGGGTCAGAAGTTTACATACACTAAGTTGACTGTGCCTTTTAAACAGCTTTGAAAATTCCAGAAAATGATGTCATGGTTTTAGAAGCTTCTGATTGACATCATTTGAGTCAGTTAGAGGTGTACCTGTGGTACACCTCTAACTGATTTGAGTCAGTTAGAGGTGTACCTTTGCTTGACATCATTGGAAAATCAAAAGAAATCAGCCAAGACCTCAGAAAAAAAATTGTAGACCTCCACAAGTCTGGTTCTTGGGAGCAATTTCCAAACGCCTGAATGTACCACCTTCATCTGTACAAACAATAGTACGCAAGTATAAACACCATGAGATGAACGTACTTTGGTGCGAAAAGTGCAAATCAATCCCAGAACAACAGCAAAGGACCTTGTGAAGATGCTGGAGGAAACAGGTACAAAAGTATCTATATCCACAGTAAAACGAGTCCTATATCGACATAACCTGAAAGGCCGCTCAGCAAGGAAGAAGCCACTGCTCCAAAACCGCCATAAAAACGCCAGACTACGGTTTGCAACTGCACATGGGGACAAAGATCGTACTTTTTGGAGAAATGTCCTCTGGTCTGATTAAACAAAAATAGAACTGTTTGCCCATAATGACCATCGTTATGTTTGGAGGAAAAAGGGGGTCCTTGCAAGCCGAAGAACACCATCCCAACCATGAAGCACAGGGGTGGCAGCATCATGCTGTGGGGGTGCTTTGCTGCAGGAGGGACTGGTGCACTTCACAAAATAGATGGCATCATGAGGAAGGAAAATTATGTGGATATATTGAAGCAACATCTCAAGACATCAGTCAGGAAGTTAAAGCTTGGTCGAAAATGGGTCTTCCAAATGGACAATGACCCCAAGCATACTTCCATAGTTGTGGCAAAATGGCTAAAGGACAACAAAGTCAAGGTATTGGAGTCGCCATCATAAAGTCCTGACCTCAATCCTATAGAAAATGTGTGGGCAGAACTGAAAAAGCGTGTGCGAGCAAGGAGGCCTACAAACCTGACTCAGTTACACCAGCTCTGTCAGGAGGAATGGGCCAAAATTCACCCAACTTATTGTGGGAAGCTTGTGGAAGGCTACCCAAAACGTTTGACCCAAGTTAAACAATTTAAAGGCAATCCTACCAAATACTAATTAAGTGTATGTAAACTTCTGACCCACTGGGAATGTGATGAAAGAAATAAAAGCTGAAATAAATCATTCTCTCTACTATTATTCTGACATTTCACATTCTTAAATTAAAGTGGTGATCCTAACTGACCAAAGACAGGGAATTTTTACTAGGACTAAATGTCAGGAATTGTGAAAAACAGAGTTTTTAAATGTATTTCGCTAAGGTGTATGTAAACGTCCGACTTCAACTTTACGTGTCACGTAAAGAGGGCAAGGGTTGAGGGAATAGGAAATGAGGGATTTCGGTAACATAACTTTTTCGGTCAGAAATGGCTGTAATTATGTTGCTGCTGCTTCAGCAATATGGACAGCGCGATAAACATTGTGGAAGTTCTGTAGTGGTCGCTGCAGCATGGAGGAGAGAGAGACCATGGTTGCTAGTCACTCGCTGTCATTTATATTTTTACATAACGCAGCAAGTCTGAGCACAATCAAATAAATTGCGGTCAAACTCCCTCTAGTCATTTGTGGCCAATAAAAAGAAAAGATTAAGATGGGCATTCTGAGATATGGCTTTTTCTTTGCAACTCTGCCTAGAAGGTCAGCATCCCGGATTCGCCGCTTCACTGTTGACGTTGAGACTGGTGTTTTGCGGGTACCATTATCGTGGAATTGCCCTGTAGCCTTCAGTACAGGGCGTGGTTGAGAGCACACAATGGCTAAGTGCCAATTCTCCACCCTTCTCCCAAAGTGTGCACTTGCAAACTCCTCGTCATGAATTTAAAAGGATTGGTCCAAGCATTGGAAGGAGGGAGTTTCCATTGCTAAATCCATGCAAAAAAAATTGACAAATGCACACTTTG
Organism: Coregonus lavaretus; assembly: GCF_964263955.1. Classification (NCBI taxonomy): domain Eukaryota; kingdom Metazoa; phylum Chordata; class Actinopteri; order Salmoniformes; family Salmonidae; genus Coregonus; species Coregonus lavaretus. The sequence goes on from NC_140026.1 coordinate 30,493,374, forward strand.
GGAGAAAGGAAGAGAATCGGGACGGAACTCAGCAACATGACTTGTCCAACTCATTTGAGTACTTCCTGTCTGGTCACAGTGTGTGACACATGATGTGTCTTTGGGTTGCACGATCAGTGCCAAGTAATGACTTGGAACCATAGTTGGATACAGCACAGTTTTTACCTGTATGCTTGCAACCCCTCCACCTATCTATCCATCCAAGCAGTAGTGACTAATATGGGATACCTACAGTGAATCAAATCAAGCTTTATTTATACAACACATTTCAGACATGGAATGCAACGCAATGTGCTTTACAGGAAAAGACTAACTATAAATAAAAGCTGAAATATTTACTACACAACAAAAACATAAGATAAAAAAACAAAAGAATGACACAAACTGAACAACTAAAAAGCACCCTAAGGAAAAGCAAAGCTAAAAATATGTGTTTTAAGATCTCCTTTAAATATGTCCACAGGTTTGGCCCCCCTCAGGTTCTCTGGCAGGCTATTCCAGAGGCTTGGGGCATAACGATATTATAACCGCGATTGATAATAGACAGTACTGTGCAGCCGTCTTCATCGACCTGGCCAAGGCTTTCGACTCTGTCAACCACCGCATTCTTATTGGCAGACTAAATAGCCTTGGTTTCTCAAATGACTGCCTCGCTTGGTTCACCAACTACTTCTCAGATAGAGTTCAGTGTGTCAAATCGGAGGGCCTGTTGTCTGGACCTATGGCAGTCTCTATGGGGGTGCCACAGGGTTCAATTCTTGGGCCGACACTTTTCTCCGTGTATATCAATGATGTCGCTCTTGCTGCTGGTGACTCTCAGATCCACCTCTACGCAGACGACACCATTTTGTATACATCTGGCCCTTCATTGGACACTGTGTTAACAAACCTCCAAACGAGCTTCAATGCCATACAACAATCCTTCAGTAGCCTCCAACTGCTCTTAAACACTAGTAAAACTAAATGCATGCTTTTCAATCGAACGCTGCTGGCACCCGCCCACCCGACTAGAATCACCACTCTCGACGGGTCTGACCTAGAGTATGTGGACAACTACAAATACCTAGGTGTCTGGTTAGACTGTAAACTCAACTTCCAGACTCACATAAAGAATCTCCAATCCAAAGTTAAATCTAGAATCGGCTTCCTATTTCGCAATAAAGCCTCCTTCACTCATGCTGCCAAACATGCCCTCGTAAAACTGACTATCCTACCGATCCTTGACTTCGGCGATGTAATTTACAAAATAGCCTCCAACACTCTACTCAGCAAATTGGATGTAGTCTATCACAGTGCCATCCGTTTTGTCTCCAAAGCCCCATACACTACCCACCACTGTGACCTGTACGCTCTTGTTGGCTGGTCCTCACTACATGTTCGTCGTCAAACCCACTGGCTCCAGGCCATCTATAAATCACTGCTAGGCAAATCCCCGCCTTATCTTAGCTCATTGGTCACCATAGCAGCACCCACCCGTAGTCTGCGCTCCAGCAGGTATATCTCACTGGTCATTCCCAAAGCCAACACCTCCTTTGGCCGCCATTCCTTCCAGTTCTCTGCTGCCAATGACTGGAACGAATTGCAAAAATCTCTGAAGCTGGAGACTCTTATCTCCCTCAATAACTTTAAGCATCAGTTGTCAGAGCACCTTACCGATCACTGCACCTGTACACAGCCCATCTGAAATTAGCCCACCCAACTACCTCATCCCTATATTGTTATTTATTTTGCTATTTTGCACCCCAGTATCTCTATTTGCACATAATCTCTTGCACATCTAGCATTCCAGTGTTAATACTATTGTAATTATTCTGCACTATAGCCTATTTATTGCCTTACCTCCATAACTTGCTACATTTGCACACACTGTATATATATTTTCTGTTGTATTTCTGACTTTATGTTTTTTTACCCCATATGTAACTCTGTGTTGTTTTTATTGCACTACTTTGCTTTATCTTGGCCAGGTCGCAGTTGTAAATGAGAACCTGTTCTCAACTGGCTTACCTGGTTAAATAAAGGTGAAATAAAAAAATAAAAAAATAACTAAAGGCTGCCTCTCCATGCCTCTTGATCCTAGGCTTTGGGATAGTTAAAAGGCCAGTGCCAGAGGACCTGAGGAACCTACTGGGTACATAACTTAAAAGCATGTCTGACATGTATTGGGGTGCAAAATCGTGGATTGATTTAAAAACCAATAGAATAATCTTAACATTTATTCTAAAACTCACAGGTATAGATCAGCTGTTGTAGATTAACTTTGTGAGTATGAGCTCCTACATGTGGCCAGTGAAAATGCCCTCCAGTGTTGACCACCACCACTATTCTCCATCCACATCTGAAACTCCTAAACAGACATACTGAAAGACAGACAGGCAAGCAGATGGACAGAAGCATGCGCACACACACATACAGACAATAGCACACAATTTGAGAGCTGGGCAAAATAAATAAACAAATGCAAAACAAAATGTTCTATTGTACATGTACAATATATAGCATGATGACATGCTTTCAGATAATGCCCATAGTGATCCCCTCTAGTAACTTAAGTGCATCATAACTTACTAGCTGGCTGTGATAGAAAATATATTACCATACTATCTAGTTAGCTAGCTAATTGTATCAATGCACCTTCCAAATGTGAAATTACAAGACAAAAAAGACTAGGAGTGTTTGTTGTTGTTAGGGCTGACCCCATTTAGTCGACTGGTCGATTGTTTGGTCGATAGGCGGTTGGTCGACCAAGATTTTCTTAGTCGAGCAGTCCAAAATTGTATGTACTTAAAAATAAATAACTAAAATAATAATGGCATATGAGACACCTGTCTGATTCATGCCTGTCTCAGTGGACTAATCCATTGCGGAGGCCAGGGAGATGGCACACCAGTATCACAAGTAGTACATTTACCGTTTTAATTCCCAGTTTTTTTTGGTTACAGTTACATCCCTAGTTGATAGTCTTCCTTGTTGTTAGCTAGGCTAGTCAGTGCCAGTGAGCTAGTAGCCACTGACTGAGTCTTCTTTATTCTAAATGGAAAAGTAAAATAAATACAAACCATATCAAGTTAATTTATACAGTAAAAACGGGTTGCTAGCTAGTTAGCAGAACACACTTTTGCCTCTCACCATAGCCAACTAGCTAGCTATCTAACCTAGCTAGCTAGCTACGTGTACTAGCCATCATATTAGCTGCTAGCTAGCTTACAGCACCTTGCCCGATCTGACTCCTCTTCTCCCGCGACCTCCTCGCACGTGTGGATTTGTCGTAGCAATAGTAACTATGGGGCGGAGTTATGGGAGAGGAGGCGAATCAGCTTTTAAAATGTTTGTGACTCAGATCGGCCCGACGGTCAGTCAGATTCAGTAGGCAGTCAGATCTGGCACTGACACTGGCTCAGCTGCTCCAGAGATGTGCTCCGACCACCAACTGTCTGTCATATTCGCGCAGAAAAATGTATCATGAGCATAGAGAAGAAAAATGCATGTTTAGAACTGATAATTGATGGTGCAAGCGTGAATGCAATTCATTGATTATTGAATGTTATGATGGACACAGCTTTGTAGAACAAACATACAAAGCCTCTGCTCAACAAACTTGAACTCGCGAACAAATTGTTTGGGGGGCTGCAGTCCGCGAACAACATTGTGCTTATCACCCTCACGACAGTCAAGCAATGCATTCCGGCAAGAGTCATTCACAATCTATTCCTGTTGCGGCCATAACTAGACCTTGTTTTTCAAATGTATCCAGACAATCTTAGTTGTATGCCTAGCAATCAACAAATGTACATTATTTAAAGCACAGGTTTACAAGTATGTCACAAATGACAGCTCCATGACTAATTTAGTCAAAAGATAAGTTATTTTGACTGAACGAGTCAGTAAAAAAAGCCGAACTTTTGGGAGAACCATCAACTGACTTTAGTGAGTGAGGAAAGTGAGGGAGTGGCTCCTAACAGTGACCGGATCTTTTAATTCTGCGACGCTGTATCCGTGAGTGCGCAAAATCTCAAAGTATCTCACAGGAATTTTGGACTACATACATAAATGCCCAAAAAATGACATTCGCAAAACAGCCACTACAATGTCAAAACATGATTTTAGCTAGTTAACGTTAGCATGCTAGCAACGTTAGCTAGCTAGAAACCAAATATTTTTGGTAACTAACCGAAGATAGACCACAGCCTGTCGTTTCCATTATGGGCAAATTAATCGTAATGAGCAGAACAATCAAAGAGGTGGACAGAGCCAAGCACGAGCTAGCGAGATCCTTTTGGCACGTTCTACAATGTATTCGCATATTTCTGTTAGGGAACACATACTCTGTGTAGTGCTCTGTGAATAACTCAATTGAGACTTTGGCAAAGGGTAAAGTCTACAAAACTTAGTCCACTTTGTTCATAACAGATTCAGGTTTTGGGAACAGAACTGTATTGAGATCAATGTTTAATCGATGAGAAAATTAGCAGAATGTCAGACAAAATCTATCTTGCTCCATCTTCTCCCGCTGCCGACCACAGGGCTTCCTCATCATTTGGTGGTGAGTGGAAATGCCAACCGGATGCGTCATATTTATACGTATGGCTCATTGTTCTGTGTAGAAACTCTGTGCTAGCTAGCTAGCCAGTGTTAGCTACCTAGCTAGCCAGCCTAGCAAGCTCTAGTCCAATGGAAACTGATGCAATCCTGCTGGCTAACGTGGCTAGCTAGATGACCAGTGGTGACAGTGCGGGCCCTATGTCAAGAGATTAAATGCTCTAATAACCGTCATTGTGCAGCAATTGCAAAGAAAATACTGTTTGAGCTGCCTAGCTAAGTTGGCTTGCAAGGTATACCAGTTATCAGAGGATGCTAGCTAGCTTTCTATGCATGGCAGGACCAGTGACAGTGTTATCAAAGATTCCGGTAGACCGTCTGGTGTTGGGTCAACATTACAAGCAGGACGGACTGTCCTATGGGATGCAAAAAATTATATTTTATAAGCTGTAGTTAATAACAATTCACATAAATTCACATAGCTATGAGCGAACATACTGTAAAGTAGGTAGCTAGCTGCTAACGCTAGCTAGATGTGTCATTTCCATTACCTATACATCTTGCTATCGCATGAAAAATGCATATGACAAAATCTCTCAATACACTGCACGTTAGTCCACAATTTCTTTGACATTTAGATCATAGATCAGGAAAGAAGTGGACCTACCAGTTTAAGGACCTACCAGATTGCAACAAACAGTGAACAATGAGAGGGAGATAAATGGGGCAGTATGCTTTAGGGGACGCAGTAAACAGTTGGGAGTTGGGGCCAATTTCATCGTAAATTATTTCCTTGGTGTTTAATACAGTCTCTGAACAAATGTAATGTATAAATGGTTTGGATTACTGGATGCCAAGGTCATATTTTTCCATATTCTGTACAAGTTAAACGGTTGTTCATATTCAATTAGATCTGTTGACCATACTTATTTAATGGCTAGCTCAGAATATGAGCTTTCCAAAAGTTGTCTATATATAATAGAGATCAGTCCTTTCGGGAGCCCAGATCATTTATTTATAAATCCCATCATTGGATGGTTCAGTAGTTGGGTTTCCCGAGGGACTCCATAGGCCAGCGTAGCTGACCTAAATTGTAAATATAGAAAATAGGATTTGCCTGGTAATGTGAGGCAGTAGACCTGATTTGATTAGATACATTTTATAATTTGAGATTAAGCTGAATTTATCTATGATCTTCGATGCGTTTGTGAGCGATTTGAGATACATTGTCTAGATTCAGTAAAATATTGTCTGCGTATAATGAGATGAAGTGATCAGTAGATTTTAGGGAAATTGGTGTTACTTCCTTTGACAAATTAAGTTCTGTCTTGACTTTGGAAAGAGTAATAGCTACCTGGTCGGAAAAGAGTGCTTGTTGAGAACGCTCTAATGTAGTTGACAACATTTCAATTTATTTTTTAATTGTGATTTATTCAACCCAGATGCAAATGAAGCTGCATTATTTTTATAAACCCTTTGGTGGTAGCCCATTAGAATCCAGCGGTCATCGACTTAATTTTTATTGATCATTATGAATTCATTTAGTTCAATTTCAAATTGATCACAGAATGTAGGATTTTGTAGTAATGAAACGTTGAAACACCATCTTGTGGTTCTTTTAGTAGATTCTAAGATTTAAAGTTGTCAGTAGTAAGTGTGGTGGTCAGACAAGCGCATGTCAATTTTCTATTTTCTTAATTAAAGAAAATAGAGGTGTAGATAATAGCATAAAATCCAATTTGTGAGCATGTTTTATGCATGTTTGATTAGAAAGTGTACTCTTGCTTTAGGATTATGTGCTCACCAGGCATCAATGAGGTTGTAATCAGAGATTATATGATGGAGAGCCTTGCTTGCAAGTGGTTTGTAATTGGTTTTATTAGATTTGTCTCGCATGTCCAAAATGGCATTAATGTCTGTCCCAATAACCAGATGGAATTCAGTTAATTCTAACAATATGCTGTTCAGAGAATCAAAAAACGTAGGATCGTATGAATTTGGAGCATACAGATTAATAAAGGCAATTTTCTTGCCATTATGGATACATTTAAGGAAAGTGATTCTGCCTTCTTGGTCTTTGCCTTGACCCAAGATGGTGATTTTGAGTTTATGCATCATTTTGCTTTTGGGGGGGCTGATGAAAAAGCAGCCAGTTTGTACAAATGGCTCTCTATTCTATGTGTGTCCTTTTGGGACGGATGTGTTTCTTGGAACATTGCTATATCAATATGGGAGGAAGTTGGGTTGCCCGCTAACTCACCAGTTTCAAGTCCTGTGACCCACACTTTGAATTTATGGGAATGACTTTCACGTGATTGTTTTCTTTTCTTTGGATATTTATTTCCCCTTCTAGCTTAGATCGGGCTGTTTCCAAATCTGACTTTTTTGATATAATGTTAGAAAGACCCCACTGAACGATTCAGAACATGAATAATCATAATTGTCTTGGTAAAATGTGTTTTATAAATTTCATCACCAAAGTGTGTTTTCACCCACACTGGGCAGAGTGGATGTGGGCACCCTACAGAGGGGCAGTCCGTTCTGCATGCCTTCTTGACTTCAATACAATGTGTCGTCATGCATTTGTGCATGCACACTGAGCTCATAGCTATCTTGCTAGCTAACTTAGCTCATCAGCTACCTAGCTAGCTAATGTCGATCCACCATATTGCCACTTCTATTTGCCATATCTTCAATCTAAGCCTACAAAAAAGTGTGCTCTCAGGCCTGGAGGGAAGCAAAACTCATTCCGCCACCCTAGAATAGTAAAGCCCCCTTTACTGGCTCAAATAGCCGACCAATCAGCCTGTTACAAATCCTTAGTAAACTTGAAGAAGAAAAAAAAAGGTGTTTGACCAGATACAATGCTGTTTTACAGTAAACAAATTGACAACATACTTTCAGCATGCTTATAGGGAAGACATTCAACATGACTGATGATTGGCCTGGAGAAATTGATACAAAGATTGTGGCGGTTGTTTTGTTAGACTTCAGTGCGGGTTTTGACATTATCGATCATAACCTGCTGCTGTGTAAACCCCCTGCTATATTGTGTATAAAGAGTTACCTGTCTAACAGAACACAGACGGTGTTCTTTTAATGGAAGCCTCTCCAACATAATCCAGGTAGAATCAGGAATTCCCCAGGGCAGCTGTCTAAACCCCTTTTTTTTCAATCTTTACTAATGACATGCCACCTGCTTTGAGTAAAGCCAGTGTGTCTGTATGCGGATGACTCAACAATTTACACGTCGGCTACAGCAGCGAGTGAAATTACAGAAACACTTAACAAAGAGCTGCAGTCAGTTTCAGAATGGGTGGCAAGAAATAAGTTGGTCCTAAATATTTCAAAAACGAAAAGCATTGGATTTGGGACAAGTCATTCACTAAAGTTGTCGCACCTGGACTACTGTCCAGTCGTGTGGCCAGGTGCCACAAAGAGGGGAAAATTACAATTGTCTCAGAACAGGGCAGCACGGCTGGCCCTTAAATGTTCATGTCAATCTCTCATGGGTCAAAGCAGAGGAGAGATTGACTTCATCACTACTTGTTTTTGTAAGAAGTTTTGACATGCTGAATGCACCAAGCTGTCTGTTTTTAAACTACTAGCACACAGCTCGGACACCCATGCACCAGATGCCACCAGATGTCTCTTCACAATCCCAAAGTCCAGAGCAGACTATGGCTCAGTGCTACATAGAGCCATGACTACATGGAACTCTATGCCACATCAGGTAACCGATGCAAACCGTAGAATCAGATTTTAAAAACAGATAAAAATACACCTTATGGAGTAGCGGGGACTGTGGAGAGACACAGACACACGCATACACATGATAACACACGCAATCTACACACACGTACACATGGATTTTGTATTGCAGATATGTGGTAGTAGAATAGTGGCCTGAGGGCACACACTTAATGTGTTGTGAAAAGTGTTATGAAACGTAATGTCATGTAATATATTTTAATTCTATATAGCTGCCTTAATGTTGCTGGACCCCAGGAAGAGTAGCTGCTGCCTTGGCAGCAGCTAATGGAGAGCCTTAATAAATACAAAAAAATACTATAGTCGTGAGTCCGCAAAATCAAGTAAATAGTACTGAACTCATGACAAAATCATGTTTTGACATTGTAGTGGCTATTGATGTTTTGTTTGCTTTTTTTTTTTTTGCTTAGTGACTTGTGAAAATCATCTTTTGCAATTTATGTAACTATTCTGTTTTCGGCATGAGAAAAAGTTACGTGCAATCCGGAATCCTTGGGACTTCCCTTCCCTAACCTAACCTTAACCCTTACCCATTTTAAATTTAAACTTCAATGGGGCAGGGATGTCCCAAGGATCCCGGATAGCACAGACCATGAGAAAAGTCCAGCAAGAATTTGCGCATTCAGAAATAAAGTTCAGGTCACGTATTAGGAGCCACTCCCTTAAAAAAAAAAAAAACATGCATTCTGTTATTAACATCTGACTCCAGAATGATCTGTTAATGCAGTCATGTTTCTTAACTTTATATATGACATTTCAGATGCATAGTGTCAACTGTAAAGTTTGGTGGGGAAGGTATAATGTTCTGGGGCTGTTTTTCATGGTTTGGGCTAGGCCTCTTAGTTCCAGTGAAGATACATCTTAACACTACATCATACAATGACATTCTAGACGATTCTGTGCTTCCAACTTTTTGGCAACAGTTTAGAGAAGGCCCTTTCCTGTTTCAGCATGACAATGCCCCTGTGCACAAGGCGAGGTCCATATAGAAATGGTTTGTCGAGATCGGTGTGGAAGAACTTGACTGGCCTGCACAGAGCCCTGACCTCAACCCCATCAAACACCTTTGGGATTAATTGGAACTCCGACTGCGAGCCAGGCCTAATTGCTCAACGTTGGTGCCCGACCTCACAAATGCTTTTTTGGCTGAATGCAAGCAAGTCCCCACAGCAATGTTCCAACATCTAGTGGAAAGCCTTCCCAGAAGAGCGGAGGCTGTTATAGCAGCAAAGGGGGGACCAACTCCATATTAATGCCCATGATTTTTGGAATGAGATGTTTGACGAGCAGGTGTCCACATACTGTTGGTCATGTAGTGTATGTTTTCAAAGTAACTTTAAACACACCTTTATTTCTCTTAAGGGTAGCTTTACTGTAGGTCAACTTCTTTAAGTGACATTGACGATATTGGTAGCAGCTTGGTAAACCTATATTTTACATTTGAGTCATTTAGCAGAGCGATTTACAGGAGCAATTAGGGTTAAGTGCCTTGCTCAAGGGCACATCGACAGATTTTTCACCTAGTCTGCTCGGGGATTAGAACCAGCGACCTTTCAGTTACTGGCACAACGCTCTTAACCACTAAGCTACCTGCCACCCATTTTCAGATTAGCTTTCACAATACTGCGGCTAATAAGCTGTGATTTATTTATTAGCCGATTTGAATAGGCTAACGTGTAGCAAACTACCAAGCCAGCTAGGCTGGTATGGGCTAGCCTTGCACCCTCTCTTGCCCTTACACATTACATTTACCATCCCAATTCAGATATTATGCCAATGCATAACTATTGATTTTCCTACTAGCTAGTTAGCTAACTGTTTCCAAGTGATTTCATTGTTTCTCTCCTATCTGCAGGCATTATCTACGATGTCATTGTGGAACCACCTAGTGTGGGTTCAATGACCGATGAACATGGGCACCAGCGGCCAGTCGCCTTTTTGGCATACAGGTAAGTACGCAGCCCCTTTCCTTGCCCATTCATGTACGGTAGACTAATGCTAGCGCCTTACCGTCCGTTCACGAACCTATCTGCCTTGCGGGGGGAATATGTTAAGAGGCCTGGCGCTGTGTCTGAATGTTAATACGCCTTGCTTGCGTTACGGTTTTGGAAACATTTGGAACTTTACTTACATATCAGCGCAATTTGTTTTATTCTCAAATACTAAAGAAACGCTTACTGTACACAGTTTTAGCACAGATGCACGTGGCTGTGTTTTGAATAACACATGCTTCCGGCTGACGTACAACACTTCTTACCCAGTTGCGCTCCAGTGGAAATTGCCCTGTGCAACTGTGTTGAAATGACATACAGAAAGTGTATTGGTTATATTTGAAAAATATTTTCTTGCTTATATGAAAGTTCACTTCCAAAGGTTTCCAAAACCGCATTGCAAGCAAGGATTATTAAAGTTTCTAAATGTTAAAACAGAGCGTTGGGACTGTAGTACACATTGGGCCAGCTGTGGTCCATACGTTTGACTGAGAACCCTTCGACTGTATGCCCCCTTGGGATCTCGAGAGCTACAACTTTCCAAGTGTATGCTTTTTCTGCATTGTCAACGCGTGGGGTTATTATTTACTCCATTCTTTATCATAATGATCTGCATTGTATTGCACAAATTTGAGAGGGGTAGTCAAATAACCACCTTATTTTTTCTCTTTCCTATGAAGAGTGAATGGCCAATACATCATGGAAGGGTTGGCCTCCAGTTTCCTCTTCACCATGGGAGGCTTGGGCTTCATAATCCTGGATCGCTCAAATGCCCCAAACATCCCTAAACTCAACCGCTTCCTCCTGTTGTTCATTGGTTTTGTTAGTGTCCTGCTCAGCTTCTTCATGGCCAGAGTGTTCATGAGAATGAAACTGCCGTAAGTCTACTCTTGTGAAGATTTCCAATGGTGCCTTCAACCCAAAACACATTAAACTCATGTCTGTGGGGTGGGGAGAAATTTGCTACTTTTATGATGGACAGCACAACACAACCCTAGGCCCTTTCCCACCGTACTGCTCCCATTTAATACCATTAAGTTGCTGTGTTTTTTACACATTTATTTGTCTGGTTTAAAGGGGACCTAATCGTCAACACAAGTAACACTCTTAATAGTAACAGATAACGTTCATATCCTTTTTTAAATTTGTTATTATTATTGAATATTCAAAACATACAATCTACTTGCAGTGAAGCCGCTCAACATTTTACAGTAAACTCTAACAGACTCCCACCCAGAGCGACCCACAGAATCAACCAGGGTCAACGCACTGCTCTAGGGCACGTCGGCAGATCTCCCACAAGGTCAAAAACGTGAACCCGAACCAGCGACCTATCAGCCACCGAAACTGATGGCCCAGAATATTTGATACAATGTTGCAAGTTCGCTAGCACAACCTTCGGGCCGGACCCAGTTGATAGTTGATATGTTTCAAGTTTGTTGCAGACAGGCCATGTGATTTATAGGATATGTATTTTTATCAGGACATTGTCTACCTACAGGCTGCAATGTTTGCATTTGTTGGCTTTATGTAGGCTATTTTTACATAGTTGGCAATGGCAATAGAAGTTACTTTTTTAGGTTTATATCATTTTCATTTAGATTTGGATAGAATTTTGATTAACCACATGACAATGATTTTGAGATATGAAGACCTTATTATAAATTAAATTGAACTGTTTCACGAAAATGTGCATATGGAAACCATAACTGGTGTGCAGATCGGTGGAAATGGTAAGATAAATTGGCGTTCCACATGAGAAAGGTTGTCAACTCCTCGTGTAGCCTATTACCGGCAACTTCAGGAGAGTAATGGCAGAATCTGCGAAAGCCAGCAGGAGCGGGAGGAGAATAGTTGGATCAGGTTAAGGTTTTTTCTTCTGGTTATATTGAGGCATTTGTCTTATTTCATCAAACCATAAGCTTAAAGCATCAGACAAGCTCAATGCATATATAGTAGAGTTTATTAAAACACAGGGTGTGTCTATACAGTGCATTCAGAAAGTATTCAAACCCCTTGACTTTTTCCACATTTTCTTACATTAGAGCCTTATTCTGAAATGGATTCAATTGTTTTTTCCCCTCATCAATTTACAAACAATACCCCATAATGACAAAGCAAAAACAGGTTTTTAGAATTTTTTGTGAATGTATTGGACAACTGATGACATTTGCATAAGTATTCAGACCCTTTACTTAGTACTTTGTTGAAGCACCTTTGGCAGCGATTACAGCCTAGAATATTCTAGAGTATGACGCTACAAGCTTGGCACACCTGTATTTGGTGAGTTTCTCCCATTCTTCTCTGAAGATCCTCTCAAGCTCTATCAGGTTGAATGGGGAGCGTCGCTGCACAGCTACTTTCAGATCTCTCCAGAGATGTTCGATTGGGTTCAAGTCCGGGCTCTGGCTGGGCCAGTCAAGGACATTCAGAGACTTGTCCCGAAGCCACTCCTGCGATGTCTTGGCTGTGTGCTTAGGGCTGCTGAAAGGTGAACCTTCACCCCAGTCTGAGGTCCTAAGCGCTCTGGAGCAGGTTTTCATCAAGTACTCTGTACTTTGCTCCGTTCATCTTTCCCTCGATCCTAACTAGTTTCCCAGTCCCTGCCGCTGAAAAACATCCCCACAGCATGATGCTGCCACCTCCATGCTTCACCGTAGGGATGGTGCCAGGTTTCCTCCAGAGGTGATGCTTGGCATTCAGGCCAAAGAGTTAAATCTTGGTTTCATCAGACTTGTTTCTCATGGTCTGAGAGTCCTTTAGGTCAGGCAGCCAACTCTAGGAAGAGTCTTGGTGGTTCCAAACTTCTTCCATTTAAGTATGATGGAGGCCACTGTGTTCTTGGGGATCTTCAATGCTGGAGACATTTTTTGGTACCCTTCCCCAGATCTGTGCCTCGACACAATCCTGTCTCTGAGCTCTACAGACACTTCCTTCGACCTCATGGCTTGATTTTTGCTCTGACATGCACTGTCAACCGTGATTATTGCAGCATAATGGATGTAACTTTTGTTGACAATTTCGATACCTTTTGGAAATAAAACATTTTATAAGGAGTATGGGATCCACCCAAATCATTTGGGTTCCTGGATCCTTTCACAGCATTATAAGGCTACGTTGAGACAATGACTTGTCAATGACCCAAGCCCAGCTCAGCTAATCCCTACCATTGTGACGCAGAGTTGTCAAAATGCTTCAGCAAATGTACATTACACCAGGGGCTTCGGTAGACACAATATAAGTAACCTAATTTATGTCCCTCTAACTGCCCTGAATGCCTCTGCTGATCCTACAGCTATTGTATGCAGTAATCATGTGCCTAAGAACCAGGTTTATACTGTTAGCACTGAACCGGTGTACCCGAGGAGGATGGCCACTGTATGCAGCTCACCCTGCACTAACATAAAAAACATGACCACATCTACTGCTGCTAAGCTTCCCAGTAAAGCAATAAAAACAAGTAAGCATCCCAGAAGAAAAGTGCTCAAAATAGCCCACGTTAACAATATGTAGCTTAAGAAACAAGGTTAATGAAATCAATGATTTGCTAGTAACAGATTACATTAATATTCTGACTGTCTCTGAAACTCACTTAGATAATACCTTTGATACAGTGGTAGCAATACAAGGTTATAACATTTACAGAAAATATAGAAATGCCAATGGTGGAGGTGTTGCTGTTTATATACAGAACCACATTCCTGTGAAGATTAAAGATGATCTCATGTTAAATACTGTTGAAATAATATGGCTACAGGTTCATCTGCCTCACCTAAAGCCAATTTTGGTGGGAAGCTGCTATAGACCACCAAGTGCTAACACTCAGTATCTGGATAACATGTGTGAAATGTTTGATAATGTATGTGATATCAATAGAGAGGTATACTTTCTGGGTGATTTTTAAATATTGACTGGCTGTCATCAGGCTGCCCACTCAAGAGAGCGCTTCAAACTGTAACCAGTTCCAGCAACCTGGTTCAGGTTATCAGTCAACCTACCAGGGTAGTTACAAACAGTACAGGAATTAAATCATCAACATGTATTGATCATATCTTTACTAATGCTGCAGATATTTGTTTCAAAGCAGTATCCAAATCAATTGGATGTAGTGATCACAATATAGTAGCCATATCTAGGAAAACCAAAGTTCAAAAGGCTGGGCCTAATATTGTGTATAAGAGGTCATACAATAAGTTTTGTAGTGATTCCTATGTTGTTGATGTAAAGAATATATATTGGTCCGTGGTGTGTAATGAGGAGCAAACAGACACTGCACTTGACACATTTATGAAATTGCTTATTCCAGTTACTAATAAGCATGCACCCATTAAGAAAATGACTGTAAAAACTTTTAAATCCCCGTGGATTGATGAGGAATTGAAAAATTGTATGGTTGAGAGGGATGAGGCAAAAGGAATGGCAAATAAGTCTGGCTGCACAACCGATTGGCAAACGTACTGCAAATTGAGAAATCATGTGACTAAACTGAATAAAAAGAAGAAACTACACTATGAAACTAAGATAAATGACAAAGAATCATAGTTAAAATCTTTGGAGCACCTTAAATGAAATTTAGGGAAAAAAGGCAAACTCGGCTCCATCATTCATTGAATCAGATGGCTCATTCATCACAAAACCAACTGATATTGCCAACTACTTTAATGATTTTTTCATTGCAAGATTAGCACACTTAGGCATGACATGCCAGCAGCAATTGCTGACACTACACATCCAAGTATATCTGACCAAATTATGAAAGACAAGCATTGTAATTTTGAATTCCGTAAAGTGAGTGTGGAAGAGGTGAACAAATGGTTGTCTATCAACAATGACAAGCCACCAGGGTCTGACAACTTGGATGGAAAATTACTGAGGATAATAGTGGACGATATTGCCACTCCTATTTGCCATATTTTCAATTTAAGCCTACTAGAATGTGTATGCCCCCAGGCTTGGAGGGAAGCAAAAGTCATTCCGGTACCTAAAAATAGTAAAGCCCCCTTTACTGGCTCAAATAGCCGACCAATTAGCCTGTTACCAAGCCATAGTAAACTATTGGAAAAAATGGTGTTTGACCAGATACAATGCTATTTTACAGAAAAACATTTGACAACAAACTTTCAGCATGCTTATAGAAAAGGACATTCAACAAGCACAGCACTTACACAAATGACTGATGATTGGCTGAGAGAAATTGATGATAAAAAGATTGTAGGGGCTGTTTTGTTAGACTTCAGTGCAGTTTTTGACATTATCGATCATAGTCTGCTGCTGGAAAAACGTATGTGTTATGGCTTTACTCCACGTGTTATATTGTGGATACAATGTTACCTGTCTAACAGAACACAGAGGGTGTTCTTTAATGAAAGCCTCTCGAACATAATCCAGGTAGAATCAGGAATTCCCCAGGGCAGCTGTCTAGGCCCATTTTACTTTTTTCATTCTTTACTAATGACATGCCACTGGCTTTGAGTAAAGCCAGAGGGTCTATGTATGCGGATGACTCAACACTATACATGTCAGCTACTACAGCGACTGAAATGACTGCAACACTTAACAAAGAGTTGCAGTTAGTTTCAGAGTTGGTGGCAAGGAATAAGTTAGTCCTAAATATTTCTACAACTAAAAGCATTGTATTTGGGACAAATCATTGACTAAACCTCAACAAAATCTTGTAATAAATAATGTGGAAATTGAGCAAGTTGAGGTGACTAAACTGCTTGGATTAACCCTGGATTGTAAACTGTCATGGTCAAAACATATTGATACAACAGTACCTAAAATAGGGAGAATTACGTCCATAATAAAGCGCTGCTCTACCTTCTTAACAGCGCTATCAACAAGGCAGGTCCTACAGGCACTAGTTTTGTCACACCTGGACTACTGTTCAGTCATGTGGTCAGGTGCCACAAAACAGGACTTAGGAAAATTGCAATTGGCTCAGAACAGGGCAGCATGGCTGGCCCTTAGATGTACACAGAGAGCTAACATTAGTAATATGCATGTCGATCTCTCCTGGCTCAAAGTGGAGGAGAGATGGACTTCATCACTACTTGTGTTTATGAGAGGTGTTGACATGTTGGGTGCACCGAGCTGTCTGTAGACTTGACATAAATATTACATCTAAATGTGTATATACACTGAACAAAAATATAAACACAACAATTTAGAAGATTTTACTGAGTTACAGTTCATATAGTTCTGCCTTCACCACATTGTCTGTGTGGGTGGACCATTTCAGATTGTCAGTGATGTGGAACTTGAAGCTTTTCACCTTCTCCTGTCGATGTGCTCCCTCTGCTGTCTCCTGAAGTCCAAACACCACACTTTAAAGTAGATTATAACAGACTTTAAAGTTTGAATCCATAGTGGTGAAACTTCCACGTCCGGTTGCGGACAACAAAGACGTTACTTCAAACACAGTTTATTTTTCGTTGGACATCATTGCACGCGTGATAGAACAGCAGAGTATGTACTACGAATTTTTTGTACCGTGATGCTGATGCTGCTCTCCACTGTCTTAAACAAAACAAAGATAACAAATGCTCCTGGGGGCAGCCAGTGGCGCCGTTTCCCCTAATGTGGATCTCAGCTTTAAAGGGATAGTGTGAGATTTTGGCAATTAAGCCCTTTTTCTACTTCGTCAGAGAAACTCATGGATACCATTTCTATGTCTTTGCGTGCAGCTTGAACCTGGTTTTGCGATCGATTGCTAACTAGCGTTTAGCGCAATGACTGGAAGTGTTCAGGATCAGCTAGCATGCTAACTGATCCCAAAGACGTCCAGTCATTGCGCTAAAAGGATACCATTGTAATATCATTTGGGCCAAAACCTAAAACTATCAAATACAGAAGTATGCAGAATATAGGCCTATATCTTAAAAACCTGTCGATTTTATGGTTGCATTTTGAGTGAAACATCCCCCGTCAAGGCACTGAGTGGTGGTATGTCATCAGAATTAGAGCTGTCATTTGCGTGTTGTAAGTTGCATTAGCAGAATGTGATGCTCATATTTAAGGTCTATGATATTAGTCAGCTATTTACCTGAACTGCAGACAAATGTGTCAAGTGTTGTGTAGAGGGGTCTACCTTTCTATTTTGACTGTACATATGTTGGAAGCCTACTCTAATCTGTCTCTACCTTTCCTTGATATTTCTCCTCAGTGGGTACCTCATGGGTTGAAGATGGACACAACACATTACCAAGACGAAAACAGAATGGTGGACTGACAAAGATTTAAGCTTCAATTGATTTAAGACCTATGATAATACAGATAAAAAATTGCAAATGAAGAATTGACTGTAACATCCATCCCTGGCAATAAGCCTTTGACCATGTTTGAGTGATGTATTAAGTGTCACAGGGTGCATCTCAATAGTCAAGAGACTTCCTATCCTCGTCTCCTTTCCTTCCACTGCACTGAATGGTGCGATAGGATAGCAATACAGCCTGTAAGGGAATTCTGTCTTCAGTTCAGTAATGCAGATGGCGAGAAGATGTGGAGATAAAGTCACTATAGACTGTTGAGATGCACCCATTGGAAGGAGGGACACGTTTGTGCATACATTTTTGTAACAAAGGGGTTGAATACTTATTGACTCAAAACATTTCATCTTTTCAATTTTAATACATTTTTAAACATTTCAAAAACACTTTGACTTTGACAAACACATATTTTATATGCAAGAAATTGAGTAAAAAATCTGAATGAGCAGTAAATTTGAGGGTTGTTGGGGTTATCGATAAGTAATGTTTTGTAGACTATGCCATCTTCTTAAATGCCTTCAAACATGTCAATTTTGTGTTTCATTTAGGAACTGAAATAAATGTTATTTCCAGAAGGTTTGTCATTCTCTAATCATGCATTCTAATATACTAGTAACATCCTTCTTCTTACTTAAATGGATTCTCCGGTACTTTTGTATACTTTTTAGCCAGTAGTACTGAAAGTAGCGTTCACAAGCCAAAAGTGGACCCCGAAAATTGTGCACTACGTCATTGCTCTCTCTCTGCTGTGTGTGCATCTTGCAAGCTGTCACTCATATGACGAGGGGCTGAAGCTACTTGGTTGAACTCAAATTGCTAATGGGCCGGCCCATGTGGGGTACAATGTAGGGAAAATGGCACAGCACAGCTTCCAGAAAAACTGTTGCTTTTAAACTAGGGATTTTGTGGCTAATTGAGGTAAGATTGTAGTTCTCAGGGGTTAAAGTTCTCCGTCACTGCGTTGGATTTCCGTCATATGGGTGACTCATTTCACTCGAGGTTACGCTTGCACGTCTAAAACCAGACAAAATATTTAGAAATGATAATGGAGCTATACATTTTCAAACAACTGCCCTTTTTAATGGCCCGCAAACTGATCATGGCAAACAAATGTCATTCGGGGCCTCCCGAGTGGCACATCGGTCTAAGGCACTGCATCGCAGTGTTTGAGGCGTCACTACAGACCCGGGTTCGATCCCAGGCTGTGTCACAACCGGCCGTGACCGGGAGTCCCATAGGGCGGTGCACAATTGGCCCAGCGTCGTCCGGGTTAGGGGAGGGATTGGCCGGGAGGGCTTTAGTTGGCTCATCGCGCTATAGCGACTCCCTGTGGCGGGCCGGGTGCAGGCTGACTTCGGTCGTCAGTTGAACGGTGTTTCCTCCGACACATTGGTGCAGCTGGCTTCCGGGTTAAGCGGGTGGGTGTTAAAAAGCGTGGTTTCGGAGGACACATTACTCGACCTTCGCCTCTCCCGAGCCCGTTGGGGAGATGCAGCGATGAGAAACAATCGCAATTGGATATCACGAAAAAGGCGATAAAATACAAAAAATAATAATAAATAAATACAAATCTGTCATTGGAAATCCCGATGTGGCCCTCGAGCTAAAAAGTTTTCCAGGCGATCTGAGATCGACTTAAGTTTCAGTCATGGGATGTTTTTTGGCTTTAACCCCTGAATTTTGCTCATAGATTACGCAAGTATGAACTACACATTGACAAATCCAGCCCAAAGTGGGAGGTTTAAAAAATACTTAGTTGTCGCCAAAGTTCCAGAGCTTGTTTTTAATAGATCCACCAGAAACCTACACATCTTTGTTTACCAAGTGCCATGTCCATGTCTTGTTAACATCTTACAGTACTTATTGACAATTGAACTCAAAAGTTCCTGATAGCCATTCCATTCCTGATAGCACAGGTGGGATTGCAAATGTTCATAAACGTGCTAACAGAACCGCCTTTGTACGAGCCAAAATGGTTCGTACAACATCCTCAGTTCCATGTTAAACTACATATTTTGGCAGTGATATCAATAGCAGGGGTTGGAACAAAAGTTCCGGAAAAGAATGAAACCCTTATTTTAAAAGCATTTGAACCGGTTAATAACGTTATTTTACATGCCGGGCATTTTTTTCCAGTCCCACAAAAATCGCAACAAAGCGCCTATGCAAAGCCCTCATTCTGTCACTCAGAAACATATTTCAGTGTCTGCCTGCCAGCTGGAAATCTTTGTCTGTGTGAGTGTAGGCTACCTGCCCCTCCCCTTCCGAATAATAGGTTACTGTAGCCTACTGACGACGTTTCAAGCGTGATTCAGAAATTAGGGAGTGTCACACCTTCTCCCGCCCGCAACGTTGCCGGTTTACTGATGATCGGTCCTGCCAACCCATCATTACGCACACCTGACAACCATCATTACGCACACCTGCGCCCCATCATTATGAACACCCGGACTTCAACACTCACCTGATTACTCATCAGGCAGTATTAGTTCTGTTTTCTTGTCCAGACGCTTCTCTTCTTTTGTATCTCTACATGTTCGTTATTATTAAACTCTGCACCTACTTCCTGTGTCTCCGTTACAGAGATATTTTTAATTAGAGAAGAATGGATTAACTTTTTCAATGCTAGGTAAGGATACTATAGTTATGTTTCACACTGGAGTTATTAAAAAGGTAAGACGTGTTTTTAATTCTAGCTAGTTAAGCCACCTCTCGAAGTTCAAAGACGTTCATAGTTCCTCCATAGAAGCCACTCTTCCGTGGGTATAATTTTGTGTGCCAAACTCCAATAATGCATGTCATAACAAGATGCCCAGTTCTTCAAGCCAAGACTCCTCCTCCACCCTCTCTTGATCTCTCACCAACCGCAAAATATCAGTCGCATCTCACGCCCTACACATGTCTGTCCATAGTGACTGGCAGCACAGTGTGTTTGTCTTTCATTATAATTAAACCATGCGCAAAATACAATTTGCTCTTAACTACTTTCCTATAAAAATGAAATGGTTTACCCGCAAGCTGCTCTATCCTCACTGATTGAAGTAATTTAATGCCAAGCTAAATGTTAAAAAACTAATCGATTTCAGAGGTTGAAAAATTTACAGAAAAGTAAATTTTTTGGGGTTCGAACCAGTTCAGAACTTGCTGGTCGAAACAGTGGAACGAAACGAAAAAACGAATGGTTCTGTTCAGAACGTAATGATTGGAAAATAATTTAGGTTCCAACCCCTGATTATATATAAATATTTTTTTATCCCTTATTTTAAACCGGTAAGTTGACTGAGAACACGTTCTCATTTACAGCAACGACCTGGGGAATAGTTACAGTGGAGAGGAGGGGGGATGATTGAGCCAATTGGAAGCTTAGGATGATTCCTCTAGGTGGCCAGGCCATGAAGGTATGAGGGCCAGATTGGGAATTTAACCAGGACACCGGGGTTAACACCCCTACTCTTACGATAAGTGCCATGTGATCTTTAGTGACCACAGAGAGTGAGGTCACCTGTTTAACATCCCATATGAAACACTGCACTCTACACAGGTCAATGTCCCCAATCTCTGCCCTGGGCCATTGGGATATTTTTTTTTAGATCAGAGGAAAGGGTGCCTCCTACTGGCCCTCCAACACCACTTCCAGCAGCATCTGGTCTCCTGTCCAGGGACCAACCCTGCTTAGCTTCAGAGGCAAGCCAGCAGTGGGATGCAGGGTGGTAATCATTTAAATGTGCATTATACAATTACCCTTAATGTGTATGATATATAGGGAAATAAGGATTGGCGTGTTCAACTATATACTCATACAGAAATCTGTGACTAAGGTTGTATGGGGAAAAACCTACATTCACTAAAGGTAGTCTTTACTTAATTTTCAGCAGCAAATCATATCACTCATATCTGTATGTAATATTTGTAGTAGTAGGAATACAATTCACAGTGGAAAACATTAAAGCTAAAAAAATATATATCTTCAGTGTATCAGGATCTTTCTGTTCAGAGATTGGAAACTTATTTTTTCCCCCTCTATATAATTTTATGTTTAAGGTGTTTTGATTGATGATTATTTTAACACAGGGTGCCATTGAAAATGAGACCCTGGTCTAAATTTGGGTTCTCTGTATAAATAAAGGTTAAATAAATAAAGTATTACCAAATATTATAAAATGTGAGGTAATATTGAATCCAAACTGAATTCATGCTAGTGAAACAGTGTGAATTCCATTTGGATCCCAGGCATGTTGAAATAAGTGCATGGAGAAGATACACTTTGGCTGGATGTCCAAAAGGTGGTGCTCTTCCCTATCACAGCTCAAATTGAGAGCAGCGCATGGGGCCAGTAGATCTGTGTAGAAATTGGCACTAATATAAACACAGATCTAGAAACCGATTTCCCTGCCCAAAATATCTATGTCCTTTGCTTGAGTGTCTGTGCTAAAATCACCCATCAGAACAGTTTAATTACATAGAAGATCTGAACATTTAGTGCATGCTTCCTGGTGCAGTGTTTGGTAAAAATCTTTCTGATCGGGTGGTTTGTAGCATACCTCCACCAGAATGATGCTGCAAAGAAAACCCCCAAATAGTTTACATTTAGTTAAAGAACCCGCCCCTAAGAGGAAGTTGCCGCCACTATTGACATACAGTGCCTTGCGAAAGTATTCACCCCCCTTGGCATTTTTCCTATTTTGTTGCCTTACAACCTGGCATTAAAATGGATTTTTTGGGGGTTAGTATAATTTGATTTACACAACATGCCTACCACTTTGAAGATGAAAAATATTTTTTATTGTGAAACAAACAACAAATAAGACAAAAAAACATAACTTGAGCGTGCATAACTATTCGCCCCCCCAAAGTCAATACTTTGTAGAGTCACCTTTTGCATCAATTACAGCTGCAAGTCTCTTGGGGTATGTCTCTATAAGTGTGGGATGTTCAACGTTTCTGATATTTTTTTATAACCCAACCCTGATCTGTACTTCTCTACAACTTTGTCCCTGACCTGTTTGGAGAGCTCCTTGGTCTTCATGGTGCTGCTTGCTTGGTGGTGCCCCTTGCTTAGTGGTGTTGCAGACTCTGGGGCCTTTCAGAACAGGTGTATGTATACTGAGATCATGTGACAGATCATGTGACACTTAGATTGCACACAGGTGGACTTTATTTACCTAATTATGTGACTTATGAAGGTAATTGGTTGCACCAGATCTTATTTAGGGGCTTCAGAGCAAAGGGGGTGAATACATATGCACGCACCACTTTTACGTTCTTTTTTTTTTTCATTTCACTTCACCAATTTGGACAATTTTGTGTATGTCCATTACATGAAATCCAAATAAAAATCCATTTAAATTACAGGTTGTAATGCAACAAAATAGGAAAAACGCCAAGGGGGATGAATACTTTTGCAAGGCGCTGTATTTCAATTGACTGATTTCCTTATGTGAACTGTAACGCAGTAGAATCTTTGAAATTGTTGCATGTTGCATTTATATTTTTGTTCACGGTAGCTGCCTAATGTTATCTGTTGCGTTTACATTTTTTACTACACTGTATTCAAAAGATTAGCCAGCTGGCTCTATGGCTGGTTCTGGAAATGGAGTTGTCATAAGCATTGATTTAGGGAAAACTTTCCCACAGATGGAAACCACAGGCCTATCTTTGACTTCGCCATCTATTGTTATCTCCAAAGTTTTGGCATCTTCCATAAATTGTGGCCGCGAAACCGCCATAGAAATAGTTCAAAAGAATAAGATGACAATCCGGTAATATGGATAACTATTGAAAGATGGCTGATATGCGTTTGTCTACATTGTAATGGACATGGTGAAGGATGCTCGCAGGCTGCATTACAGCAAAGCCAAGTCAGCCCGTGCTCATGGTTCTCAAAGGGGAAGTGAAATGATAGCCTACAATGACTTTGCTCATGCAGGCCACAAATGACATGTAACTATATAAGTACCTTGAAATTTATTTTGCGGGTGACTTTTCATTATCTCAAATCAAATTTTATTGGTCACATACACGTGTTTAGCAGATGTTATTGCGGGTGTAGCAAAATGCTTGTGCTTCTAGCTCCGACAGTGCAGTAATATCTAACAAGTAATATATAACAATTTCACAACATATACCCAATAGACACAAATCTAAGTAAGGAATGAATTAAGAATATATACATATATGGACGAGCGATGTCAGATCGGCATGGACTAAGATACAGTAGAATAGTATAGAATACAGTATATACATATGAGATGAGTAATACAGATATGTAAACATTATTAAAGTGACTAGTGTTCCATTTCTTAAAGTGGCCAGTGATTTCTAGTCTATGTCTATAGGCAGCAGCCTCTAATGTGCTAGTGATGGCTGACCTCGCCTTCTGGATGATAGCGGGGTGAACAGGCAGTGGCTCGGGTAGTTGATGTCCTTGATGATCTTTTTGGCCTGGAGGGCGGGTAGTTTGCCTCCGGTAATGGATTGTGCAGACCGCATCACCCGCCTTGCAGGTGGTGCAGTTGCCGTACCAGACGGTGATACAGCCTGACAGGATGCTCTCAATTGTGCATCTGTAAAAGCTTGAGGGTTTTAGGTGCCAAGACAATTTTCTTTAGCCTCCTGAGGTTGAAGAGGCTCTGTTGCGCCTTCTTCACCACACTGTCTGTGTGGGTGGTCCATTTCAGTTTGTCAGTGATGTGTACGCCAAGGAACTTGAAGCTTTCCACCTTCTCCACTTCGGTCCTGTCAATGTGGATAGGGGGGTGCACCCTCTGCTGTTTCCTGAAGTCCACAATCATCTCCTTTTGTTTTGTTGACGTTGAGTGAGAGGTTATTTTCCTGGCACCACACTCCCAGAGCCCTCACCTCCTCCCTGTAGGCTGTCTCGTCATTGTTGGTAATGAAGCCTACTACTGTTGTGTCGTCTGCAAACTTGATGATTGAGTTGGAGGTGTGCTTGGACACGCAGTCATGGGTGAACAGGGAGTACAGGAGTGGGCTGAGCATGCACCCTTGTGGGGCCCCAGTGTTGAGGATCAGCGAAGTGGAGGTGTTGTTTCCTAACTTCACCACCTGGGGGCGGCCCATCAGGAAGTCCAGGACCCAGTTGCACAGGGCGGGGTTCAGACTCAGGGCATCGAGCTTAATGATGAGCATGGAGGGTCCTATGGTGTTGAATGCTGAGCTATAGTCAATGAACAGCATTCTGCATAGGTATTCCTCTTGTCCAGATGGGATAGGGCAGTGGGCAGAGTGATGGCGATTGCATCATCTGTGGATCTATTGGGGCAGTAAGCAAATTGAAGTGGGTCTAGGGTGACAGGTAAGGTGTGGTCCTCTGTAGCTCAGCTTGTAGAGCACGGTGCTTGTAACGCCAATGTAGTGGGTTCGATCCCCGGGACCACCCATACACAAAAATGTATGCACGCATGACTGTAAGTCGCTTTGGATAAAAAAATTATTATTATTATAAGGTAGAGGTGATATGATGCTTGACTAGTCTCTCAAAACACTTCATGATGACAGAGGTGAGTGCTACAGGGCGATAGTCGTTTGGTTCAGTTACCTTTGCTTTCTTGGGTACAGGAACAATGGTGGCCATCTTGAAGCATGTGGGGACAGCAGACTGGGATAGGGAGAGATTGAATATGTCCGTAAACACACCAGCCAGCTGGTCTGAGCATGCTCTGAGGACGCGGCTAGGGATGCCGTCTGGGCAGGCAGCCTTGCGAGGGTTAACACGTTTAAATGTTTTACTCACGTCGGCCACGGAGAAGGAGAGCCCACAGTCTTTGGTAGCGGGCTGCGTCGGTGGCACTGTGTTGTCCTCAAAGCAGGCGAAGAAGGTGTCCGGAAGCAAGACGTCGGTCTCTGCGACGTGGCTGGTTTTCCTTTTGTAGTCTGTGATTGTCTGTAGACCCTGCCACATATGTCTCGTGTCTGAGCCATTGAATTGCGACTCCACTTTGTCTCTATACTGATGTTTTGCTTGTTTGATTGCCTTGCGGAGTGAATAACTACACTGTTTGTATTCTGCCATATTCCTAGTCACCTTGCCATGGTGAAATGCGGTGGTTCGCGCGAATGCTGCTTTCTATCCACGGTTTCTGGTTAGGGTAGGTTTTAATAGTCACAGTTGGTACGACATCTCCTATACACTTCCTGATATACTCAGTTACAATATCGGTGTATTCGTCTAAATTATTTTCGCAAGCTACCCAGAACATATATATAATAATATAATATCCCAGTCCGCATGATCAAAACAACCCTGAAGCGTGGATTCCGATTGGTCAGACCAGCGTTGAATAGTCTTTAGCACAGGTACTTCCTGTTTGAGTTTCTGCCTATAGGAAGGGAGGAGCAAAATGGAGTCGTGGTCAGATTTGCCGAAAGGAGGGCGAGGTAGGGGCTTGTATGCATCCCGGAAGTTGGAGTAGCAGTGGTCAAGTGTTTTAGCAGCGCGAGTACTACAGTCGATGTGTTGATAGCATGTCTTTAAAGAGAGATTTGAATCTAGATCCATCTCTGTACACTACACAAGTATCTCTCCTGGACCTAGTAGTGTAGTGCAAAGAGGCCCTAACTGTGATCTATCACATCACTACACAAAGTAATCTAGGACTGGGCCATGGTGTTTCTTGTCATTTTGCTGAAAGTGAAAGCTGGAATTAAACAATTAACTATGCAAATGAACAAAAGCTGTGTGCATTAACTAAATAGACCCCTGGCTCAAATAGAAGCCTGTCTCTAATAAGCGGCTGTTGTGTTCAGTGATTTAAGCAAATAAACGCCCGGGCTATTAATTGAAGTGCTTCAGTACTTGTTCTTGCCACAATTAGCATAGCGGTGCACAAGCATTCACATACACAATGTCTTGTCCAAGGTTTCTGTGTAGCCAACTCTGCTCCTCAGCATTTTCTTTCAATGTACACAAGAGGCTGCTAGACACAAAGATGCAACAATTCCGATCCCTGTCTGCATTGTTTATTTGACATTTTTGTAGAAACAACACTTTCATTGAATTTGGGCAATAACATGACAATGACCAATACTACTTTATAGTGTTTTCAGTAGGTCTCTCATGTTTTTTATATTTCATAATGATAGTTAGCATTTGTAATAATTGTAATTTACTATTTAATATGAAGTTACAGTGAGGGATCATTGCATGACTCTAAAGACCATCCCGGACGTTAGCACGGTAAGTTTGTTCCTCACTGCCAATATGGGTTTCTAATTAATCTGCATTCTGCATCTATACAGAGGAAGAGCAGGCCTTATACATGCCTGTCCAAATTTCCAATCACATTTGAAAGTACCTGAGATTAGGATATAACATCAATGTGTAACTAATATATTATAAATGCTTACAAAAAGTAATTATACATTTGAGAATGAAGTCGCTTCCTTTATCCATCGAATCATGTAAGTGCGCAGGGCACGCTATTCAGATCTTATAAGACAGTGGCAAAACTCCACAAGTCCACTAAGGCCTTAGCCTTTTGTTTTTCTGAGAGGCGTGCTGTTGAGACGTATCACGGCTATGGCCTATTCCATTTGAATGATGACGTCCGTTTTCCTCAGATGGAACCTTGTGATCAAATGAACATGATGAGAACAATATGGATGAATCTGAAGGCATACAGTATGTGTAAAATGTTGCTGCATTCTCCGTATCATCATTCTCTCTCCTGGTTCCATTTCCTTTAGCTCTTTCCCCTAGCACCCACCCTTTCAGTGTCCACCACAGGAGGCTTCTGAGGGGAGAAGGGCTCATAATAATGTCTGGAACGGAGCAAATAGAATGGCATCAAACACCTGGAAACCATGTGTTTGATACTATTCCACTGATTCCACGCCAGCCATTACCACGAGCCCGTACTCCCCACTTAAGGTGCCACAAACCTCCTGTGGTGTCCACAGATCTGAAAAGGTAATACTATATGATAATAATACCAGGTCCCTGCTGTGATGGAGAAGCACCCAAATGCTCACACAGTAGTCATTCATGTTAGTAAAAGATGACTTCAGAGGGCTCATAGGCAGGTTAAAGGAGACAGGCAAGCGGGTTCTCATTTCCGGGCCTCTACCAAGAATAGGTCACGGAATGGAATGCTTTAGTAATCTCTTCTGGCTACACTACTGCCTTAAATCCTACTGTTCCTCAATGGATTTGGAGTAAATGGATAATTTTGACCACTTTTGGGAGAGGCCCCAGTTTTACAAGAGGGATGGCTTTCATCCAAATATGAAAGGGGCAAAAGTTCTCTTGGCCAACATCAAGGAGGCTCTTATGAAATATTGACTCAAATACAGCCTAACCCCTGCTCAGGTAACTCATCTCATTCCCACTATTTCACAGCGTTATCATCATACTGCTACAGATAACCATATTCCCAGGGGTATAGTCAGTAATAATCTTGTGACCATGAATTTGAATTCCACTGTTAGCTCTGTTACTGTTAGCCCAATTGGGAAATCCACTGTGGTAAACTCGTCCAGTGCTATTATTTCAAATATCACAAATATGGATACCCCAACTGTTTTCAAATCTCGCAGAGGGCTTGGGCTGTTACATATCAACGTACGAAGTTTGATGTCAAAGGTTATTGTGAGGGTTGCGCAGCAAAAGCCCCAGCTCCAATATTCAACATACTTCTTATTATTATTATTATTTAGCATGCTACTCCTCCTACACTGTTTAAGCTAGAAACGCTGTTCAAACTTTAAAATGTTTAGAATGGTCTCACTCGGGTTGCTTGTATACAACTTTTTGATATATTTTATACCTGTTATGTTATACATTTTTTTGTCCTTATTTTTGCCGATCTTCATTCACTTTCAAGGCATTTTCCTCAACATTATGAAGCTCCCCATTGTGACATGACACACAACTAATGACCACAACCACACAACTGCTTACAACATCTAGTGACCACAACCACACAACTACTGACCACAACCACACAACAACTGACCATAAACACACAACTATTGACCACAACCACACAACTTCTGACCACATCTAGTGACCACAACCACACAACTACTGACCACAACCACACAACTTCTGACCACAATCACACAACTACTGACAACAAACCACACAACTTCTGACCACACAACTACTGACCACTCATCTACTGACCACAACAACTGACCACAACCACACAACTTCTGACCACACAACTACTGACCACTCAACTGCTGACCACAATTACTGACTACAACCACACAACTGCTGACAACAACCATACAACTTCTGACCACAATCACACAACTGCTGACCACATCCACACAACTACTGACAACAACCACACAACTTCTGACCACACAACTACTGACCACAACCACACAACCTCTGACCACATCTAGTGACCACAACCACACTACTACTGACCACATCCACACAACTACTGACAACAACCAAACAACTTCTGACCACACAACTACTGACCACAACCACACAACCTCTGACCACAACCACACAACTGCTACAACCACGTAATTAGTGACTACAACCACACAACTTCTGACCACACCAATACTGACCATAACCACACAACTTTTGACCACAACCACACAACTGCTTACCACATCTAGTGACCACAACCACACAATGTACTGACCACAACCACACAAATACTGACCACAACCACACAACTTCTGAACCACACAACCACTTACCAAATCTACTTACCACTACTGACTATCCATGGGAATTTAAAATGATTTCACTATTCGTATAATATATTTAAAGTAAAACTTTTTAAACTTCTTTCAGTACCACAAAACATATTTTAAAGAGCTTTAGCAATCCCCACAACATTACTTGTAAAGTTACAATCTAGTTATTATTATTATTCTTCTTCTTTAGCACGCTACTCCTCCTACGCAATTTAAGGTAGAAACGCTGTTCAAATTTTAAAACGTGCAGAATGGTCTCACTTGAGTTGGTTTTATGAAACTATTTTATATATTTTATAAATGTTATGTTATTATATTTTTTGTCCTTATTTTTCACAATTTTCATTCACTTTTATGGCATTTTCCTCAACATGTTAAAGCTGCCCATTGTGACATCATCACTTCCAACTGCCATTCACTGTAAATGCAATAATGCAACTTTTGACACAAATCAGCTACTTTGACCACTTTGCAACCACTTAGACAAAAAGTTAGAGCATTTACATCTTCGTCTACTTTTCTGCTACTCAAATCTGGCATTTGAACAAAAATAATATTCTGAAAGTTACAGCTGTTTAAGAAACCGCATCAACAACGATTTCTGTAAATGTTTTGCAAACAACTGCCGTTTTGACCACTACACCAACAAGTTAGACACAAAGTTAGAAGTACAGCAACCACACAACTACTGACCACAACTTCTGCTCCGGTCTGCACTAACTCTGGTCCAGCTCCCACCACAACCACACAATTACAAACCACAACCACAAAACGACTTACCACAACCACACAACCTCTGACCACAACCACACAACTACTGACCACAACCACACAACTTCTGACCACAACCACACAACTGCTTACAACATCTAGTGACCACAACCACACAACTACTGATCCCAACTACACAACTTCTGACCACACAAATACTGACCACTCAACTGCTGACCACAACTACTGACCACAACCAGACAACTTCTGACCACAACCACACAAATATTGATCACAACCACACAGCTTCTGACCTCATCTAGTGACCACAACCACACAACTACTGACAGCAACCACACAACTACTGACAACAACCACACAGCTTCTGACCACAACAGCACAACTGCTTACCATATCTAGTGACCATAACCACACAACTACTGACCACAACCACATAACTTCTAACCACAACCACACAACTTCTGACCACACAACTACTGACCACTCATCTACTGACCACAACAACTGACCACAAGCACACAACTTCTGACCACAACCACACAACTTCTCACAACACAAAGACTGACCACACATCTAACTACTGACCATAACCTCACAACTTTTGACAACAACCACACAAACTACTGACCACAACCACACAACTACTGACCACAACCACACAACTTCCGACCACAATTACTGAGCATAACCACACAACTTCTGACTACAACCACCCAACTGCTTACCACATCTAGTGACCACAACCACACAACTAATAACAACAACCACATAACTTCTGACCTAAATTTCACAACTGTGAACATCAACTGCTAACCACATCTAGTGACCACAACCACACTACTACTGATCACAACAACACAACTTCTGACAACAACCACACAACTTTTGACCACACAACTACTGACCACAACAACACAACAACTGACCCCACAACCAAACAACTTCTGACCACAACCACACAACTGCTGACCACATCTAGTGACCACAACCACACTACTACTGACCACAGACACAAATTCTGACCACAACAACTGACCACAACCACACAACTTCTGATCACAACCACTTAACTTCTGACCACATCTAGTGTTCACAACTACTGACCACAACCACACAACTTCTGACCACACAACTTCTGACCACACAACTACTTCTGTCCTCTGTAGCTCAGCTGGTAGAGCACGGCGCTTGTAACGCCAAGGTAGTGGGTTCGATCCCCAGGACCACCCATACACACAAAAAAATGTATGCACGCATGACTGTAAGTCGCTTTGGATAAAAGCGTCTGCTAAATGGCATATTATTATTATTATTATTATTATACTGACCATAAATACACAACTTCTGACCACAACCACACAGCTACTTACCACATCTAGTGACCACAACCACATAACTACCGACCACAACCACACAACTACTGACCACTCAACTAATGACCACAACTACTGACCACAACTACACAACTGCTTACCACAACCACACAACTGCTTACCACAATTAGTGACCACAACCACACAACTACTGACCACAACCACACAACTTCGGACCACAACCACATACCTTCTGACACCACAACTACTGACCACTCATCTACTGACCACAACTGACCACAACCACACAACTTCTGACCATAACCACACAACTGCTGACCACATCTAGTGACCACAACCACATAACTACTGACCACAACCACATAACTTCTGACCAGACAACTGCTGAACACAACCACACAACTTCTGACCACAACCACAAAACTGCTTACCACAACCACACAACTGCTTACCACAACCACACAACATCTGACCACAATCACACAACTACTGACCACATCTAGTGACCACAACCACACAACTTCTGACCACACAACTTCTGACCACACAACTACCGACCATAAATACACAACTTCTGACCACAACCACACAACTAATGACCACATCTAGTGACCACAACCACATAACTACTGACCACTCAACTGCTGACCACAACTACTGACCACAACCACACAACCTCTGACCACAACCACACAACTACTGAACACAACCACACAACTGCTTACCACAATTAGTGACCACAACCACACAACTTTTGACCACGAACACACAACTACAGACCAGATCTAGTGACCACAACCACATAACTACTGACCACAACCACAGAACTACTGACCATACTACTACTGACAATTAATCTACTGACCACAACAACTGACCACAACAGCACAACTTCTGACCACAACCACACAACTACTGACCACATCTAATGACCACAACCACATAACTACTGACCACAACCACACAACTTCTGACCACACAACTACTGACCAAATCTACTGACCACTACTGACTATCGATGGGAATTTATAATGATTTCGTTATTCGAATAATAGTGTTGATTGGTGATCTTAGGCTTGTGTGCGGCCATGGAAACCCATTTAATGAAGCTCCCGACGAACAGTTATTGTACTGACGTTGCTAACAGAGGCAGTTTGGAACTCGGTAGTGAGTGTTGCAACCAAGGACAGACGATTTTTACGTGCTACGTGCTTCAGCACTCGGCGTTCTGTGAGCTTGTGTGGCCTACCACTTCGCTGTGCTCCTAGACATTTTCACTTCACAATAACGACACTTACAATTTACCGGGCAGCTCTAGCAGGGCAGAAATTTGATGAACTGACTTGTTGGAAAGGTGGCATCCTATGATGGTGTCACGTAAAGTCACTGATATCTTCAGTAAGGCCATTCTACTGCCAATGTTTGGCTATGGAGATTGCATGGCTGTGTGCTCAATGTTATACACCGGTCAGCAACGGGTGTGGCGGAAATAGCCGAATCCACTAATTTGAAGGGGTGTCCACAATACAGTGCATTCGGAAAGTATTCAGACCCATTACCTTTTTCCACATTTTGTTACGTTACAGCCTTATTATAAAATGTATTAAATAAATAAAAATCATTAATCTACACACAATACCCCATAATGAAAAAGTGAAAACAGGTTTTTAGAATTTTTTGAAATACCTTATTTACATAAGTATTCGGGTCCTATGCTATGAGACTCGGAATTGAGCTCAAGTGCATCCTCTTTCTATTGATCATCCTTGAGCTGTTTCGATAACTTGATTGGAGTCCACCTGTGGTCAATTCAATTGATTGGACATGATTTGGAAACACACACACCTGTCTATATAAGGTACCACAGTTGACAGTGCATGTCAGAGCAAAAACCAAGCCATGAGGTCGAAGGAATTCTCCTTAGAGCTCCGAGACAGGATTGTGTCGAGGGTACCAAAACATTTCTGCAACATTGAAGGTCCCCAAGAACACAGTGGCCTCCAACATTCTTAAATAGAAGAAGTTTGGAACCACCAAGACTCTTCATAGAGCTGGCCGCCCGGCCAAACTGAGGAATCGGGGGAGAAGGGCCTTGGTCAGGGAGGTGACCAAGAACCCGATGGTCACTCTGACAGAGCTCCAGAGAATGCCAATAGTATGCAAAGCTGTCATCAAGGCAAAGGGTGGCTAATTTTGAAGAATCTCAAATATAACATATATTTTGATGTGTTTAACACTTTTTTGGTTAATACGATTCCATATGTGTTATTTCATAGTTTTGATGTCTTCACTATTATTCTACAATGTAGAAAATAGTAAAATAAAGAAAAACCCTGGAATTAGTAGGTGTGTCCAATCAGTTGTGTTGTGAAAAGGTAGGGGTGGTATACAGAAGTTAGCCCTATTTGGTAAAACACGAAGTCCATATTATGGCAAGAACAGCTCAAATAAGCAAAGAGAAATGACAGTCCATCATTACTTTTAAGACATGAAGGTCAGTCAATGCGGAACATTTCAAGAACTTTGAACGTTTCTTCAAGAGCAGTCGCAAAAACCATCAAGCGCTATGATGAAACTGGCTCTCATGACGAACGCCACAGGAAAGGAAGACCCAGAGTTACCTCTGCTGCAGAGGATAAGTTCATTAGCGTTAACTGCACCTCAGATTGCAGCCCAAATAAATGTTTCTCAGAGTTCAAGTAACAGACACATCTCAACATCAACTGTTCAGAGGAGACTGCATGAATCAGGCCTTCATGGTCTGATTCAATAATCAGACACCAATAAGAAGAAGATAGTTTCTTGGGCCAAGAAACATGAGCAATGGACATTAGACCGGTGGATTTTTGGTTAAACCGCCGTATCTTTGTGAGACGCAGAATAGGTGAACGGATAATCTCCGCATGTGTGGTTCCCACTGTGAAGCATGAAGGAGGAGGTGTGATGTGTGGGGGTACTTTGCTGACGATACTGTCTGTGATTTATTTACAATTCAAGGCACACTTAACCAGTATGGCTAACACTGCATTCTGCAGCGATACGCCATCCCATCTGGTTTGCGCTTAGTGGGACTATCATTTGTTTTTCAACAGGACAATGACCGAAAACACACCTCCAGGCTGTGTAAGGGCTATTTGACCAAGAAGGAGAGTGATGGAGTGCTGCATCAGATGACCTGGCCTCCACAATCACCCGACCTCAACCCAATTGCGATGGTTTGGGATGAGTTGGACCGCAGAGTGAAGGAAAAGCAGCCAACAAGTGCTCAGTATAAGTGGGAACTCCTTCAAGACTGTTGGAAAAGCATTCCTCATGAAGCTGGTTGAGAGAATGCCAAGAATGTGCAAAGCTGTCATCAAGGCAAAGAAAAACCCTTGAATGAGTAGGTGTGTCCAGACTTTTGACTGGTACTGTATATATATTAAAATACAAAAACAAAGTCATGGGAAGCGCAAAAAACTAACAAAAAAAACATCACAAATCACCCAGAAAAACAGTTACATTCCTCCACAAATAAGTCCCAAATCAATACTTTAAATTGCCTGAATGGCACCGGAACATCAAGATGAAATGCATTTTGAATTTTGTTCCAGCAATACAGTGCATTAAAACTAAAAGCAGATTTATCTAGCCCGGTGAAGACCTTAGGAACCTCAAGAGTTAAAATATCCTGTGAACGGGTTAGGCAACTCAGGTGTGTATACTTCAGCAGCAGTTAGATAAGACAGAAGTTGATGAAGTAGGGCCTAGTAAACAAAAAGGTAGTAATGTAGAGATCTACGGCTCTTTAGCGAAGTACAGTCAACCTTTTGATACAGGATGCAGTGATGAGTATCAAAACTGTCACCTGTAACAAAATGAAGGGCACTATGGTAGATGGCATCCTAAGGTTTAAGAGTAGTAGCAGCTGCACTTTGATAAACAATATCACCATAATCAAGAACATATAAAAAGGTTGACTGAATAATCTGCATCCTACTGCTTAGAGAAAGGCACGATCTGTTTCTGTAGGAAAGGCCAACTTTAAATCTTAGCTTCTTAATCAGCTTATCTATATGTTTTTTAAACGTCAAATCCATATAAATCCAAATGCCTAAGTATTTATGTGTGTGAACACGTTCGATTGGAGAACCATCTAATGAGTGAACATGTAGTTGATTTGAACGAGAGTTTAAAAACAACATGTACTTCGTTTTGCCCGTCTTAAGCATACAATTTAAATCAGCAAGGGATTCCTGCATATAAAATCTGACTGTAGTTTTGACACAGGCAGATCAGCAGTCGGGGAAATAGTAACATCCGCATATAGATTAAGTAAAAAAATAAATACGGATTGACCAATGGTGTTCATATACAGTGGCTTGCGAAAGTATTCACCCCCCTTGGCATTTTTCCTATTTTGTTGCCTTACAACCTGGAATTAAAATTGATTTTTTGGGGGTTTGTATCATTTGATTTACATAACATGCCAACCACTTTGAAGATGCAAAATATTTTTGGGGGTGAAACAAACAAGAAAAAATACAAAAAAACAGAACACTTGAGCGTGCATAACTATTCATCCCCCCCCCCCCCCCAAAACCGCTCCAGCTCCTTCACGTTGGATGGGTTCCGCTGGTGTACAGCAATCTTTAAGTCATTCCACAGATTCTCAATTGGATTGAGGTCTGGGCTTTGACTAGGCCATTTCAAGACATTTAAATGTTTCCCCTTAAACCACTCGAATGTTGCTTTAGCAGTATGCTTAGGGTCATTGTCCTGCTGGAAGGTAAACCTCCGTCCCAGTCTCAAATCTCTGGAAGACTGAAAAAGGTTTCCCTCAAGAATTTCCCTGTATTTAGCGCCATCCATCATTCCTTCAATTCTGACCAGTTTCCCACAGCATGATGCTGCCACCACCATGCTTCACTGTGGGGATGGTGTTCTCGGGGAGATTATAGGTTTTGGATTTGCGCCAGACATAGTGTTTTCCTTGATTTCCAAAAAGCTCAATTTTAGTCTCATCTGACCAGAGTACCTTCTTCCATATGTTTGGGGAGCCTCCCACATGCCTTTCAGCGAACACCGAACGTGTTTGCTTATTTTTCTTCTTTAAGCAATGGCTTTTTTCTGGCCACTCTTCCTAAAGCCCAGCTCTGTGGAGTGTACGGCTTAAAGTGGTCCTATGGACAGATACTCCAATCTACGCTGTGGAGCTTTGCAGCTCCTTTAGGGTTATCTTTGGTCTCTTTGTTGCCTCTGATTAATGCCCTCCTTGCCTGGTCCGTGAGTTTTGGTGGGTGGCCCTCTCTTGGCAGGTTTGTTGTGGTGCCATTTCTTTCATTTTTTAATGATGGACTTAATGGTGCTCCTTGGGATGTTCAAAGTTTCAGATATTTTTTTATAACCCAACCCTGATCTGTACTTCTCCACAACTTTGTTCCTGACCTGTTTGGAGAGCTCCTTGGTCTTCATGGTGCCGCTTGCTTGGTGGTGCCCCTTGCTTAGTGGTGTTGCAGACTTTGGGGCCTTTCAGAACAGGTGTATATATACTGAGATCATGTGACACTTAGATTGCACACAGGTGGACTTTATTTAACTAACTATGTGACTTCTGAAGGTAATTGGTTGTACCAGATGTTATTTAGAGGCTTCATAGCAAAGGGGGTGAATACATATGCACGTACCACTTTTCCGTTATTTATTTTTTAGCATTTTTAGAAATTTTTATTTTTAATTTCACTTCACCATTTTGGACTATTTTGTGTATGTCCATTACATGAAACACATAAAAATAAAAATCCATTTAAATTACAGGTTGTAATGCAACAACATAGGAGAAACGCCAAGGGGGATGAATACTTTTGCAATTCACTGTAAATAGTGAAGAGAACAGGTCCCAAAAACGACCCCTGACCACCTTTATGTACTTAAATAGTGTGATCAACAGTATCAAATGCTTTTGACAGGTCCACAAAAAAAGCAGCACATTTCATTTTAGTGTCTAAAGCATTGACAAGATCATTAACAACTAACGTGGTTGCTGAAATAGTGCTGTGCCCAGGCCTAAACCCTGATTGGTTTACATTCAAAATACATTTCTCAGATAAAAAAGTTGTACATTTACCAAGGATTCAAGAATCTGAGCTAGACAAGGAAGCCTTGAAATGTGGCGATAATTATTAAGATCATAATATCCCCGCATTTATGGAGAAAAGGTTTGACTATTATTTCTCTGATCATTCCACAAGTTTCCCCTATCAGCATCCAGCCTAATATAATTGTGTATAGGCTTAGAAGTTCTTTCAAAGATAAATAAAATGGTGATTAAATGCATCAATGATGGCATTTTTTTCCATAAAGAGGCGAGTGTCTGAATGAATTAATTGTGGCAGAGAGGAGGAAGTAGAACCCTTCAGGGATTTGACAGTTTTCCAGAATGTAGCCGGGTTCCCATTACAATCCGAAAGGTCAATTACATAATAATCAGATTTAGCCTTTCTGATTTGTCTTACACAATGATTCCTCAGTAGATCGAAACATTGCGCTCTTTTTGTCTATAAAGCCATTTTGCATGATCTTCCACCATACCTTACTTCATTGTTAGCCTTCAGACGTATTAGTTACCAGACCCGGACTCAGCGATGACTAACCCTGGAGATCCCTTCAATCTCCACCGAAGTTAGGTAAATCTGCTTTTAGTTTTTTTGCTCATGTGGAATAAACTCCAAAAGTCCTTAAAGTTCGTTGAGTTATGGCAATTCAGGTGGATGTTAGAGGGCCTTTTCTACTGAAGAATATGTTTGTTTCATATGATTCACATGTATTGTGTAATTGATGTGTACATAGATATGTATAACGTAATTATTATTTATTGATTTGTGGGCCATGGTTCCGGCGGACCTGCTCTGATTTGAAGCCAAGGCAAGGCCACTGGTACTATTCAGTTGGCAATTACATAAACAATGGCTAACTGAACTTTAACATCTTCTCACAAAGCAACTCTCTTGTTGATTCAGAGGTTGTTGATTCTGCTCGCCCCAAGTCTTTAGTGTCACACTCCTGATGGAAACAATTACACTAGACAGTCCTTCCAAGATTTTGCGGGGACTTTTTGTGATATTTGCAGGCAAAAATACTTGGTTTTGCTGCGGCAATTCTGACAGTTTGCATGGCAATATGCAATGATTTTGTCCAATTTGTTGCAAAAATGCGCTGACGTGGGAAAAAGTTTGATGTGTGGCTTGATTTAACCATATTATGCGGTAAATGGGAAGTGATATAATATGCTGGATATTGTTAATTTTGCCCAAAAATGGGCAATCACAGAATCCTAGAGGGACTGACTAGAGGACATTAACATAAAACACTGGTGACACCCTGGTGTGTGGTAAATCTTTAGTGTAAATGCACCATTATGGTTAATGACCTGCTCTGACTGGGGACCAAGGCGAGGCCACTAGTACTTTTCAGCTAGCATTTAAATAACAATGGCTAACTGTGAACATGGGTTACCACCTTCTCACAACGCAACTGTATACAGTGAGGGAAAAAAGTATTTGATCCCCTGCTGATTTTGTACGTTTGCCCACTGACAAATAAATAATCAGTCTATAATTTTAATGGTAGGTTTGTTTGAACAGTGAGAGACAGAATAACAACAACAAAATCCAGAAAAACGCATGTCAAAAATGTTATAAATTGATTTGCATTTTAATGAGGGAAATAAGTATTTGACCCCCTCTCAATCAGAAAGATTTCTGGCTCCCAGGTGTCTTTTATACAGGTAACGAGCTGAGATTAGGAGCACACTCTTAAAGGGAGTGCTCCTAATCTCAGTTTGTTACCTGTATAAAAGACACCTGTCCACAGAAGCAATCAATCAATCAGATTCCAAATTCTCCACCATGGCCAAGACCAAAGAGCTCTCCAAGGATGTCAGGGACAAGATTGTAGACCTACACAAGGCTGGAATGGTCTACAAGACCATCGGCAAGCAGCTTGGTGAGAAGGTGACAACAGTTGGTGCGATTATTCGCAAATGGAAGAAACACAAAATAACTGTCAATCTCCCTCGGCCTGGGGCTCCATGCAAGATCTCACCTCGTGGAGTTGCAATGATCATGAGAACGGTGAGGAATCAGCCCAGAACTACACGGGAGGATCTAGTCAATGACCTCAAGGCAGCTGGGACCATAGTCACCAAGAAAGCAATTGGTAACACACTACGCCGTGAAGGACTGAAATCTGAATGATTCAGAGGAGAACTGGGTGAAAGTGTTGTGGTCAGATGAGACCAAAATCGAGCTCTTTGGCATCAACTCAACTCGCCGTGTTTGGAGGAGGAGGAATGCTGCCTATGAACCCAAGAACACCATCCCCACCGTCAAACATGGAGGTGGAAACATTATGCTTTGGGGGTGTTTTTCTGCTAAGGGGACAGGACAACTTCACCGCATAAAGGGACGATGGATGGCGCCATGTACCGTCAAATCTTGGGTGAGAACCTCCTTCCCTCAGCCAGGGCATTGAAAATGGATCGTGGATGGGTATTCCAGCATGACAATGACCCAAAACACACGGCCAAGGCAACAAAGGAGTGGCTCAAGAAGAAACACATTAAGGTCCTGGAGTGGCCTAGCCAGTCTCCAGACCTTAATCCCATAGAAAATCTGTGGAGGGAGCTGAAGGTTCGAGTTGCCAAACGTCAGCCTCGAAACCTTAATGACTTGGAGAAGATCTGCAAAGAGGAGTGGGACAAAATCCCTCCTGAGATGTGTGCAAACCTGGTGGCCAACTACAAGAAACGTCTGACCTCTGTGATTGCCAACAAGGGTTTTGCCATCAAGTACACTTTTCAAATAAACCTACCATTAAAATTATAGACTGATCATGTCTTTGTCAGTGGACAAACGTACAAAATCAGCAGGGGATCAAATACTTTTTTCCCTCACTGTAGATGATGCAGAGTTTGTTGATTCTGCTCTTCTCAAGTCCTAAGTGTCAGCCCTAGCTATGGAAACACAGTTCCCAAAAAATAACACAAACATTAACATAATCACTGGCGACACACTGGTACTGCTAAAATTAGATATGTGAATGCCAAAGGGATTGAGGGGAAGGAGCTAGGGCCTGTATGAACTGGGCAATACTTACATTTCTCTTACTGCTTCCATTCTCTGTATGTACTGTGGAGGGCATTTGTAACCCTAACGCCTTCTCAATGTCTGTAAAAAAAGAAAAAAAATGACTCATAATAAAACTTCTTGCCGTGGCACCACAGTGACATTACACTACAAGCATTTTGAATAATGGACGAGATAGAAAGAAGGATGTGGTTTCTGCTACTTTCCAGACAACAGCCCACAAACACAGAGGGCATTAAGAGTACCTGTGAGAATCTGGTCAATCTTTTCCACGACCATGTCGGCGTCCTCCTCAGAGAAGCACATGGGTGGTTTGAATTTGAGGACATTGCGGTGAGGACCATCTGCACTTAGCAGGATGTGTTGTTCCTTCAGTCTGGGGAGACAGAGCTTGGAACTCCATATTTGTCCTAATGAAACTAGCATACTGCAATATCTGTTCTGGGTCTACAAGTCTCTTCTTGGTCAATTACAATTCACATTTTCAAGAGAAGATATGTTTCTTGACTTCATCCCCCAAGAGCAACATACTATGGTTTAGTTTACTATAGTACAGCCAACTATAGCCATGTTTACAATGGGGTTGAGATGGCTGGCAATGATGAGTATGCCCAAACATTTACATAACCATTGTGGTAACACTACAACTAGGAGGACGTGCCCAATGGTTTTCGGTCTTAATATGCTCATATAACTGCACGTAGTTCATGTGTGCTTCTGGATTGCTCAATTTATTAACTTTTATTGAGATCATTACAATATGACACGTCACCGGTATCATGTGATGTTTGAAACCTAAACCAACATGGGCCTCTAAAATACTCACAGAACTGATCCTAAGTTGTGCATACGTCGGAATCCATGGCAAATTCTGAATTAAAAACCTTAAAATTGATTTGAAAATGTGCTATTTGATTTAACATTATTCTAACTGATAAAACATGCTTCTATGTGTGATTTACACAGCTTGATAAATGTGCAGACATTTTAAAAACTGTGTTTTATCTCATTTTAAGAACTGACCATATGCTAAAATGTACGTTTTATAAATGTCTAAAAAGGGCTTAATGATTCACTCACTTGTAAATGACGTCCTGGGCTTCCGCTGTAGCAGGGGTCAGTTTCACCCGATCTCTCACAAGCTCCGCCCCAACAAACAGGCCACGACCCCTATCAGACATTACATCATCACAGTCTGACCCCTGACACACACAGAGCTTTTCTGAAACTCTGTCATGTTA
Organism: Coregonus lavaretus; assembly: GCF_964263955.1. NCBI lineage: Eukaryota > Metazoa > Chordata > Actinopteri > Salmoniformes > Salmonidae > Coregonus > Coregonus lavaretus. The sequence continues at coordinate 30,535,057 of NC_140026.1, forward strand.
AACATGTTGTTACCAGCTGCATTTCTAAGAATCCTCTATTGGTTTCAGGGTAAATTTTACATTTTAGTCATTTAGCAGACGCTCTTATCCATACATTTTTTTTTCTTCATACTGGTCCCCCGTGGGAAACAAACCCACAACCCTGGCGTTGCAAACACCATGCTCTACCAACCGAGCTACACAGGACTACATTGGATTTGACACTGGATATGTACATTGGCGTATTGTAATAGTGAGTGATAGGCACCAACTGGAAAGATGCAACTGATATCAGTATGGACTTTCCCTAAAGGAGTCTAAAACCTTCTCAACCAGTTTGAATAGAATGGGAAGCCTATCTACCGTTAATTGCACATAACATTTTATAACATAACATTAGCAGCCAATTAAGTATGCTAAGTTGAGAGCCTGTTAGAAGGGTTTTGTGCATGCAGTAGCAGTCAAGTTAGTATTTTTACATAATAGGAAGGATAACAGGATAACAGGAAGGATCAACCAATATCACAATATGCCTTGCCATATCAAATTATCAGTATTGGTGCCCATCACTACTAGTGGTAAAAGCATTGGTATTGTGTATATTGGTATATAGATCAGTGGTTTATTCAGTATACACAAAATGTTTTGTAATACTTAGTCAAATTATTGAGTGTCAGATTAAAGCTTTTACTTGCCCCAAACTTTACGTTACCATATTGTTTAAAACCCAATTTTATTATTTTTCTGAACAAAGACATTATTCATGTTGTATATCTGCAAATACTGAAACACAATGGTGACACCCAAATACATGATAAATGGTTAATGTGTAGAGCTCTAAGCTATCGCAATATGAGGAAGTCAGTATCAGGCTCAGATGATAAGCCTCTCTCCCCCTTAGTTAAGTGAGTAGGCCTACTTGATATCTCTTGCCAGTGGACGTTTTTCCCTGTGTGTCTGTCAAATAAAATAAAATGTTATTGGTCGCATACACATATGTAGCAGATGTTATTGCGGGTGTAGCGAAATGCTTGTGTTCCTAGCTCCAACAGTGCAATAATATCTAACAATACATACAAATCTAAAAGTAAAATAATGGAATTAAGAAATAGAGAAATATTAGGACGAGCAATGTTGGAGTCCGGAGTATAAATATATATATACAGTGTATTCGGAAAGTATTCACACCCCTTAACTTTTTCCACATTTTGTTACATTACAGCCTTGTTGTAAAATGGATTAAATATATTTTTTTCTTTATAAATCTACACACAATACCCCATAATGACGAAGTAAAAATAGGTTTTTCATATTTTTGCAAATGTATTAAAAATAAAAAACAGAAATACCTTACTTACATAAGTATTCAGACCCTTTGCTATGAGACTCGAAATTGAGCTCAGGTGCATCCTGTTTCCATTGATCATCCTTGAGCTGTTTCTAAAACTTGATTGGAGTCCACCTGTGGTAAATTAAGTTGATTGGACATGATTTGGAAAGGCACACACCTGTCTATATAATGTCCCACAGTTGACATCGCATGTCAGAGCAAAAACCATGCCATGAGGCGAAGGAATTGTCCGTAGAGCTCCGAGACAGGATTGTGTCGAGGCAGAGATCTGGGGAAGGGTACCAAAACATTTCTGCAGCATTGATGTCCCGAAGACCACAGTGGCCTCCATCATTCTTAAATGGAAGAAGTTTGGAACCACAGACGCTCTTCCTAGAGCTGGCAGCATGGCCAAACTTAGCAATCGGTGGAGAAGAGCCTTGGTCAGGGTGGTGACCAAGAACCCGATGGTCACTCTGACAGAGCTCCAGAGCTCCTCTGTGGAGATGGGAGAACGTTCCAGAAGGACAACAATCTCTGCAGCACTCCACCAATCAGGCCTTTATGGTAGAGTGGCCAGACGGAAGCCACTCCTCAGTAAAAGGCACATAACAGCCCACTTGGAGTTTGCCAAATGGCACCTAAAGGACTCTCAGACCATGAGAAACAAGATTCTCTGGTCTGATGAAACCAAGTCAACCAACAACCAACTCATTGGCCTGAATGCCAAGCGTCACGTCCGGAGGAAACCTGGCACCATACCTACGGTGAAGCATGGTGGTGGCAGCATCATGCTGTGGGGATGTTTTTCAGCGGCAGGGACTTGGAGACTAGTCAGGATCAAGGGAAAGATGAATGGAGCAAAGTACAGAGAGATCCTTGATGAAAACCTGCTCGAGAGCACTCAGGACCTCAGACTGGGGAAAAGGTTCACCTAACAACAGGACAACGACCCTAAGCACACAGCCAAGACAACGCAGGAGTGGCTTCGGGACAAGTCTCTGAATGTCCTTGAGTGTCCCAGCCAGAGCCCGGACTTGAACCCGATCGAACATCTCTTGAGAGACCTGAAAATAGCTGTGCAGCGATGCTCCCCATCCATCTTGACAGAGCTTGAGAGGATCTGCAGAGAAGAATGGGAGAAACTCCCCAAATACAGGTGTGCCAAGTTTGTAGCGTTATACCCAAGAAGACTCAAGGCTGTAATCGCTGCCAAAGGTGCTTCAACACAGTACTGAGTAAAGGGTCTGAAAACTTAGGTAAATGTGATATTTCTGTTAAACTGTTTGTGCTTTGTCATTGTGGGGTATTGTGGAGAAAGTCAAGGGGTCTGAATACTTTCCGAATGCAGGTTTATATACACTGCTCAAAACAATAAAGGGAACACTTAAACAACACAATGTAACTCCAAGTCAATCACACTTCTGTGAAATCAAACTGTCCACTTAGGAAGCAACACTGATTGACAATACATTTCACATGCTGTTGTGCAAATGGAATAGACAACAGGTGGAAATTATAGGCAATTAGCAAGACACCCCCAATAAAGAAGTGGTTCTGCAGGTGGTGACCACTTCTCAGTTCCTATGCTTCCTGGCTGATGTTTTGGTCACTTTTGAATGCTGGCGGTGCTTTCACTCTAGTGGTAGCATGAGACGGAGTCTACAACCCACACAAGTGGCTCAGGTAGTGCAGCTCATCCAGGATGGCACATCAATGCGAGCTGTGGCAAGAAGGTTTGCTGTGTCTGTCAGCGTAGTGTCCAGAGCATGGAGGCGCTACCAGGAGACAGGCCAGTACATCAGGAGACGTGGAGGAGGCCATAGGAGGGCAACAACCCAGCAGCAGGACCGCTACCTCCGCCTTTGTGCAAGGAGGAGCAGGAGGAGCACTGCCAGAGCCCTGCAAAATGACCTCCAGCAGGCCACAAATGTGCATGTGTCTGCTCAAATGGTCAGAAACAGACTCCATGAGGGTGGTATGAGGGCCCGACGTCCACAGGTGGGGGTTGTGCTTACAGCCCAACACCGTGCAGGACGTTTGGCATTTGCCAGAGAACACCAAGATTGGCAAATTCGCCACTGGCGCCCTGTGCTCTTCACAGATGAAAGCAGGTTCACACTGAGCACATGTGACAGATGTGACAGAGTCTGGAGAACGTTCTGCTGCCTACAACATCCTCCAGCATGACCGGTTTGGCGGTGGGTCAGTCATGGTGTGGGGTGGCATTTCTTTGGGGGGCCGCACAGCCCTCCATGTGCTCGCCAGAGGTAGCCTGACTGCCATTAGGTACCGAGATGAGATCCTCAGACCCCTTGTGAGACCATATGCTGGTGCGGTTGGCCCTGGGTTCCTCCTAATGCAAGACAATGCTAGACCTCATGTGGCTGGAGTGTGTCAGCAGTTCCTGCAAGAGGAAGGCATTGATGCTATGGACTGGCCCACCCGTTCCCCAGACCTGAATCCAATTGAGCACATCTGGGACATCATGTCTCGCTCCATCCACCAACGCCACGTTGCACCACAGACTGTCCAGGAGTTGGCGGATGCTTTAGTCCAGGTCTGGGAGGAGATCCCTCAGGAGACCATCCGCCACCTCATCAGGAGCATGCCCAGGTGTTGTAGGGAGGTCATACAGGCACGTGGAGGCCACACACACTACTGAGCCTCATTTTGACTTGTTTTAAGGACATTACATCAAAGTTGGATCAGCCTGTAGTGTGGTTTTCCACTTTAATTTTGAGGGTGACTCCAAATCCAGACCTCCATGGGTTGATACATTTGATTTCCATTGATAATTTTTGTGTGATTTTGTTGTCAGCACATTCAACTATGTAAAGAAAAAAGTATTTATTAAGATTATTTCATTCATTCAGATCTAGGATGTGTTGTTTAAGTGTTCCCTTTATTTTTTTGAGCAGTGTATATACATTACTGGTCAAAGAATTAGAACACCTACTCATTCAATGGTTCTTTATTTTTACAATGTTCTACATCAAAACTATGAAATAACACATATGTTATGTAGTAACCAAAAAAATGTTAAACAAATCAAAATATATTTTCTATTTGAGATACTTCAAATAGCAACCCTTTGCCTTGATGACAGCTTTGCACACTCTTGGCATTCTCTCAACCAGCTTCATGAGGTAGTCACCTGGAATGCATTTCAATTAACAGGTGTGCCTTCTTAAAAGTTAATTTGTGGAATTTCTTTCCTTCTTAATGCGTTTGAGCCAATCAGTTGTGTTGTGACAAGGTAGGAGGGGTATACAGAAGATAGCCCTATTTGGTAAAATACCAAGTACATATTATGGCAAGAACAGCTCAAATAAGCAAAGAGAAATGACAGTCCATCATTACATTAAGACATGAAGGTCAGTCAATACGGAACATTTCAAGTGCAGTCGCAAAATCCATGAAGCGCTATGATGAAACTGGCTCTCATGAGGACCGCCGCAGGAATGGAAGTCCCAGAGTTACCTCTGCTACAGAGGATAAGTTAATTGGAGTTACCAGCCTCAGAAATTGCAGCCCAAACAAATGCTTCACAGAGTTCAAGTAACAGACACATCTCAACATCAACTGTTCAGATGAGACTGTGTGAATCAGGCCTTCATGGTCGAATTGCTGCAAAGAAACCACTACTAAAGGACACCAATAAGAAGAAGATACTTGCTTGGGCCAAGAAACACAAGCAATGGACATTAGACCGGTGGAAATCTGTCCTTCGGTCTGGAGTCCATATTTTACATTTTTGGTTCCAACCGCTGCGTCTTTGTGAGATGCGGTGTGGGTGAACGGATGATCTCTGCATGTGTATTTCCCACCGTAAAGCATGGAGGAGGATGTGTTATGGTGTGGGGGTTCTTTGCTGGTGACACTGTCTGTGATTTATTTAGAATTCAAGGCACACTTAACCAGAATGGCTACCACAGCATTCTGCACCGACACGCCATCCCATCTGGTTTCGGCTTAGTGGGACTATCATTTGTTTTTAACAGGACAATGACAAGGAAAAGCAGTGCTCAGCATATGTGGGAACTCCTTCAAGACTGTTGGAAAAGCATTGCAGGTGAAGCTGGTTGAGAGAATACTAAGAGTGTACAAAGCTGTCATCAAGGCAAAGGGTGGCTATTTGAATAAATACAGTGAGGGAAAAAAGTATTTGATCCCCTGCTGATTTTGTATGTTTGCCCAATGACAAAGAAATGATCAGTCTGTAATTTTAATGGTAGGTTTATTTGAACAGTGAGAGAAAGAATAACAACAACAAAATCCAGAAAAACTCATGTCAAAAATGTTATAAATTGATTAGCATTTTAATGAGGGAAATAAGTATTTGACCCCCTCTCAATCAGAAAGATTTCTGGCTCCCAGGTGTCTTTTATACAGGTAACGAGCTGAGATTAGGAGCACACTCTTAAAGGGAGTGCTCCTAATCTCAGCTTGTTACCTGTATAAAAGACACCTGTGTACAGAAGCAATCAATCAATCAGATTCCAAACGCTCCACCATGGCCAAGACCAAAGAGCTCTCCAAGGATGTCAGGAACAAGATTGCAGACCTACACAAGGCTGGAGTGGGCTACAAGACCATCGCCAAGCAGCTTGGTGAGAAGGTGACAACAGTTGGTGCGATTATTCGCAAATGGAAGAAACACAAAAGAACTGTCAATCTCCCTCGGCCTGGGGCTCCATGCAAGATGTCACCTCGTGGAGTTGCAATGATCATGAGAACAGTGAGGTATCAGCCCAGAACTACACGGGAGGATCTTGTCAATGATCTCAAGGCAGCTGGGACTATAGTCACCAAGAAAACAATTGGTAACACACTACGCTGTGAAGGACTGAAATCCTGCAGCGCCCGCAAGATCCCCCTGCTCAAGAAAGCACATATACAGGCCCGTCTGAAGTTTGCCAATGAACATCTGAATGATTCAGAGGAGAACTGGGTGAAAGTGTTGTGGTCAGATGAGACCAAAATCGAGCTCTTTGGCACAACTCAACTCGCCGTGTTTGGAGGAGGAGGAATGCTGCCTATGACCCCAAGAACACCATCCCCACCGTCAAACATGGAGGTGGAAACATTATGCTTTGGGGGTGTTTTTCTGCTAAGGGGACAGGACAACTTCACCGCATCAAAGGGACGATGGATGGGGCCATGTACCGTCAAATCTTGGGTGAGAACCTCCTTCCCTCAGCCAGGGCATTGAAAATGGGTTGTGGATGGGTATTCCAGCATGACAATGACCCAAAACACACGGCCAAGGCAACAAAGGAGTGGCTCAAGAAGAAGCACATTAAGGTCCTGGAGTGGCCTAGCCAGTCTCCAGACCTTAATCCCATAGAAAATCTGTGGAGGGAGCTGAAGGTTCGAGTTGCCAAACGTCAGCCTCGAAACCTTAATGACTTGGAGAAGATCTGCAAAGAGGAGTGGGACAAAATCCATCCTGAGATGTGTGTAAACCTGGTGGCCAACTACAAGAAACGTCTGACCTATGTGATTGCCAACAAGGGTTTTGCCACCAAGTACTAAGTCATGTTTTGTAGAGGGGTCAAATACTTATTTCCCTCATTAAAATGCAAATCCTGTCAGTGGGCAAACGTACAAAATCAGCAGGGGATCAAATACTTTTTTCCTTCACTGTATATATATATATATATATATATATATATATATATATATATATAAATATATATACAGTGGGGGAAAAAATTATTTAGTCAGCCACCAATTGTGCAAGTTCTCCCACTTAAAAAGATGAGAGAGGCCTGTAATTTTCATCATAGGTACACGTCAACTATGACAGACAAAATGAGGAAAAAAAATCCAGAAAATCACATTGTAGGATTTTTAATAAATTTATTTGCGAATTATGGTGGAAAATAAGTATTTGGTCAATAACAAAAGTTTCTCAATACTTTGTTATATACCCTTTGTGGCAATGACACAGGTCAAACGTTTTCTGTAAGTCTTCACAAGGTTTTCACACACTTTGCTGGTATCTGGTTTTGGGGCTGTCGCTGGGCAACACGGACTTTCAACTCCCTCCAAAGATTTTCTATGGGGTTGAGATCTGGAGACTGGCTAGGCCACTCCAGGACCTTGAAATGCTTCTTACGAAGCCACTCCTTCGTTGCCCGGGCGGTGTGTTTGGGATCATTGTCATGCTGAAAGACCCAGCCATGTTTCATCTTCAATGCCCTTGCTGATGGAAGGAGGTTTTCACTCAAAATCTCACGATACATGGCCCCATTCATTCTTTCCTTTACACGGATCAGTCGTCCTGGTCCCTTTGCAGAAAAACAGCCCCAAAGCATGATGTTTCCACCCCCATGCTTCACAGTAGGTATGGTGTTCTTTGGATGCAACTCAGCATTCTTTGTCCTCCAAACACGACGAGTTGAGTTTTTACCAAAAAGTTATATTTTGGTTTCATCTGACCATATGACATTCTCCCAATCCTCTTCTGGATCATCCAAATGCACTCTAACAAACTTCAGACGGGCCTGGACATGTACTGGCTTAAGCAGGGGGACACGTTTGCACTGCAGGATTTGAGTCCCTGGCGGCGTAGTGTGTTACTGATGGTAGGCTTTGTTACTTTGGTCCCAGCTCTCTGCAGGTCATTCACTAGGTCCCCCCGTGTGGTTCTTGTGATCATTTTGACCCCACGGGGTGAGATCTTGTGTGGAGCCCCAGATCGATGGAGATTATCAGTGGTCTTGTATGTCTTCCATTTCCTAATAATTGCTCCCACAGTTGATTTCTTCAAACCAAGCTGCTTACCTATTGCAGATTCAGTCTTCCCAGCCTGGTGCAGGTCTACAATTTTGTTTCTGGTGTCCTTTGACAGCTCTTTGGTCTTGGCCATAGTGGAGTTTGGAGTGTGACTGTTTGAAGTTGTGGACAGGTGTCTTTTACTGATAACAAGTTCAAACAGGTGCCATTAATAACGAGTGGAGGACAGAGGAGCCTCTTAAAGAAGTTGTTACAGGTATGTGAGAGCCAGAAATCTTGCTTGTTTGTAGGTGACCAAATACTTATTTTCCACCATAATTTGCAAATAAATTCATAAAAAATCCTGCAATGTGATTTTCTGTATTTTTTTTTCTCAATTTGTCTGTCATAGTTGACGTGTATCTATGATGAAAATTACAGGCCTCTCTCATCTTTTTAAGTGGGAGAACTTGCACAATTGGTGGCTGACTAAATACTTTTTTCCCCCACTGTATATATATATATATATATATATATATATATACAGTTGAAGTCTGAAGTTTACATACACTTAGGTTGGAGTCATTAAAACTCGTTTTTCAACCACTCCACAAATTTATTTTTAACAAACTATAGTTTTGGCAAGTCGGTTAGGACATCTACTTTGTGCATGACACAAGTAATTTTTCCAACAATTGTTTACAGACAGATTATTTCACCTATAATTCACTGTATCACAATTCCAGTGGGTCAGAAGTTTACATACACTACGTTGACTGTGCATTTAAACAGCTTGGAAAATTCCAGAAAATGATGTCATTGCTTTAGAAGCTTCTGATAGGCTAATTGACATCATTTGAGTCAATTGGAGGTGTACCTGTGGATGTATTTCAAGGCATACCTTCAAACTCAGTGCCTCTTTGCTTGACATCATGGGAAAATCAAAAGAAATCAGCCAAGACCTCAGAAAAACAATTGTAGACCTCCACAAGTCTGGTTCATCCTTGGGAGCAATTTCCAAACGCCTGAAGGTAGCACGTTCATCTGTACAAACAATAGTACGCAAGTATAAACACCATGGGACCACGCAGCTGTCATACCGCTCCTAGAGATGAACATACTTTTGTGCGAAAAGTGCAAATCAATCCCAGAACAACAGCAAAGGACCTTGTGAAGATGCTGGAGGAAACAGGTACAAAAGTATCTATATCCACAGTGAAACGAGTCCTATATCAACATAACCTAAAAGGCCGCTCAGCAAGGAAGAAGCCACTGCTCCAAAACCGCCATAAAAAAGACAGACTACGGTTTGCAACTGCACATGGGGACAAAGATCGTACCTTTTGGAGAAATGTCCTCTGGTCTGATGAAACAAAAATAGAACTGTTTGGCCATAATGACCATCGTTATGTTTGGAGGAAAAAGGGGGTCCTTGCAAGCCAAAGAACACCATCCCAACCGTGAAGCACGGTGGTGGCAGCATCATGCTGTGGGGGTGCTTTGCTGCAGGAGGGACTGGTGCACTTCACAAAATAGATGGCATCATGAGGAAAGAAAATTATGTGGATATATTGAAGCAACATCTCAAGACATCAGTCAGGAAGTTAAAGCTTGGTCGCAAATGGGTCTTCCAAATGGACAATGACCCCAAGCATACTTCCAAAGTTGTGGCAAAATGGCTTAAGGACAACAAAGTCAAGGTATTGGAGTGGCCATCACAAAGCCCTGACCTCAATCCTATAGAAAATTTGTGGGCAGAACTGAAAAAGCATGTGCAAGCAAGGAGGCCTACAAACCTAACTCAGTTACACCAGCTGTGTCAGGAGGAATGGGCCAAAATTCACCCAACTTATTGTGGGAAGCTTGTGGAAGGCTACCCGAAACGTTTGACTCAAGTTAAGCAATTTAAAGGCAATGCTACCAAATACTAAATGAGTGTACGTAAACTTCTGACCCACTGGGAATGTGATGAAAGAAATAAAAGCTGAAATAAATAATTCTCTCTACTATTATTCTGACATTTCACATTCTTAAAATAAAGTGGTGATCCTAACTGACTTAAGACAGGGAATCTTTACTAGGATAAAATGTCAGGAATTGTGAAAAACTGAGTTTAAATGTATTTAGCTAAGGTGTATGTAAACTTCCGACTTCAACTGTATATACTTTATGGACAGTATGTTGATACAATATGTAGTATATCTGAAGAATACGTGGATATAATAATATATGTACAGCAATAGTTGAATAGGATGGCCTTGACTAGAATAGAGTATATACATATGATATGGGTAAAACAGCATGTAAACATTATTAAAGTGACCAGTGTTCCATGTCTATGTACATAGGGCAGTAGCCTCTAAGGTGTAGGGTTGAGTAACGGGGTGGTAGCCGACTAATGACAGTGACTAAGTTCAGGGCAGGGTACTGGGTGGAAGCCGGCTAGCGATGGCTATTTAACAGTCTGATGGCCTTGCGATAGAAGCTGATTTTCAGTCTCTCGGTCCCAGCTTTGATGCACCTGTACTGACCTTGTCTTCTGGACGATAGAGGGGTGAACAACAGGCCGTGGCTCGGGTGGCTGATGTTCTTGATGATCATCTTGGCCTTCCTGTAACACTGGGTGCTGTAGATGTCCTGAAGTGCAGGCAGTGTGCTCCCGGTGAGTGTGCTCCCGGTGATGCATTGGGCTGACCACACCACCCTATGGAGAGCCCTGCGGTTGCGGACGGTGCAGTGTGTGTGTGTGTACCTGATATCCCCCACCAGTGGATGCTTCTCCTTCTGCTGCTCCAGCAGTCGTGTCAGGTAGCCCCCCACGCGCAGCGCGTTGCCTTGGAGATCCTCTTTCTCAATCACGTCCAGCACAGCCAGACCAATGGCACAGGACACAGGGTTACCGCCAAACTGGCAAATCCAAGAAGCAGAAAACAGTCAGTTCATGTACAACTGGAAGACAAATCTGCTGGGAATTGGCCAAATTAGCTAGCGAACTACAGTTAGCCTATTTACATTTATACTGAGTATACAAAACATTAAGGACACCTGCTCTTTCCATGACATAGAATGACCAGGTGAATCCAGTTGAAAGCTATGATACCTTATTGATGCCACTTGTTAAATCCACTTCAATCAGTGTAGTTGTTGGGGAGGAGACAGGTTAAAGAAGGATTTTTAAGCCTTGAGACAATTGAGACATGGATTGTGTATGTGTGTCATTCAGAGGGTGAATGGGCAAGAAAAAATATTTATGTGCCCTTGAACAGGGTATGGTAGTGTCAAGAACTGCAACACTGCTGGGTTTTTCACCCTCAACAGTTTCCTGTGTGTATCAAGAATGGTCCACCACCCAAAGGACATCCAGCTTGACACAACTGTGGGAAGCATTGGAGTCAACATGGGCCAACATCCCTGTGGAACGCTTTCGACACCTTGTAGAATCCATGCCCCGATGAATTAAGGTTGTTCTGAGGGCAAAGGGGAGGGGGGCAACTCAATATTAGGAAGGTGTTCCTAATGTTTGGTACACTCAGTGTATGTACAATTAGTTAGCTTCACTCTTTTGCTAGCTACCAAACACTCCTTCCTTCATTCCACCTCGTCACCTTTGGAGGCATGAAGGAAGGAGTGTTTGGTAGCTAGCAAAAGAGTGAAGCTAACTAATTGTAAATACACTGAGTGTACAAACATTAGGAACAGTTATGTTAACATTTGACCATTTATGTAACCACTTGGTTGCTAATCCTCTTACTGTGTTGAAGTACTCCATGCCAGAGTTCTTGAAGGCCTCTGCTACCTCTTTTGTGGTGACCACACATGACATGGGGTGCCCGTTGCCGATGGGTTTGCCCATGGTGACAATGTCAGGCACAAAGTCCTCTCCCTGTAGCTGGAAGGCCCAGAAGTGGGTGCCAACACGCCCGAATCCCACCTGCACCTCGTCAGCGATGAATAGGCCACCAGCCTTGTGGACATGTCTGTGGGGGAGAGGAACAGTGCAGTGGTATGGAAGTATGCGTGCACATACACACACACACATTGCTGCAATTTTTCAGCTACAAAACAACACATGTATTTGCTTGAGCAACAATGCAACACAAAAATACATCAAATTAAAAGTTTCCTCTTGTGCTCTTTCCTAAATAACAATAATGTAAATGATAGCCAATTCACACCAAAAAGTTACCAGATTGCCAATCAGATCACAATGTATCTTATAACACCCAATTTCGGTGTGGCAATGGTCCAATCGCAATCCAACAATAGCAGGTGTAAATGGGGTCTTAGAGTGAGTAAATGCAGTCTCTTGGTACATACTGTGCCACTTTCTGGAAGTAGCCTGCAGGGGGAATGACTTGCCCACCACAACTCTGCAGCGACTCTGCAATAAAAGCAGCAATCTGCACAAGAGAAGAGCACATCAGACCCAACACCATGTCTCCCCTTATGTCAACACACACAGATAGGGGAAAGACTTTGGCATGTCCCAGGTAGTGTCCCAGGTCTATGAACCTGTGAATTCCTCTCTCCCTTTTTTCATGACAGTGGAGTCTCACTTTTTGGCCAACATTTAAGTTGTCCAGGAAGCCACTCCCAGCCAGGAAGAAAACAATCTCACAAATCCTTAAATGCTCAATAGCAACAACATGAAAAATATATGGTTAAAGGGATAAGATGAGACTGCATCATACAGCAAAAGGTCCATTAGGCTGGTTTGTCTTCTGTGAGAACTGCATTGGAATCCATCCATTGCCATCGCTTTGCCTTCCAGGGCTGCCATCACTTCCATCTTGCTACTGAACTGGGCAAGATTGACCTCAGAAAGTAAAGATGGGACCTTCCATTGGATTTGGTTGTGGATCTCCCAGGTTTTTCCTGGAACAGAGGGTTAAACCAGCCAGTATCATTGGCCCTGCGAGGCTCCACAAGAGCCCCTGTGAATCAGTGTAACCTGGGGACAGGCAGGTCTGTGGAATTCCTCTATGCAGCCCATTCTCGGCCCTGACCTGAGAGTGGGAGAAACAGCAAGAGAAGAGATAGGAAAGACGGGAGGGATAAAAGAAGGAGGGGTGAAAGATACAATTATTATTGCCTGTGTTGGGGGAAAAAACCGGCAACTTCCTTTGTGTTTGGGCAGTGCTTGACTTAGGCAGGAGCAAACCAGAACTGAGCACCTCAAATGTTCTACATAGTGTGATGGGTAAATAGTTAAGCTGTTTTATGTAAAGAAAAACAACACTGGACTGCAAAACATTAGAAGAACTTAGAAGTACAGTCCAGATTTGAAGACCACATCTTTCAGACATCCTGTGCAGGTACCTAAAGCCTAGACAGACTGCCATCTACTGTAGATAAATGTGACCCGTTTCAAGAAACTAGGCGTATGTCGCACGTCACTACTTCACAGGAGAGGCATATCAATAAAAATATGTTTTTTTGGCAGAAATGCCTTATGGAACATGTGACCTTTCATGTGCCTTAATAACAAACTTGTATGCCATCTGTAAATACAAATAAAATTGTTAAATAACGAGCCAAGTTGGTTAAGCAACGGAAAAATACAGGAACCTTCCCGCTAGCCATGATTGGCTGAGATAATGGATTGGCTGGAAATGCCGAGAGATGAGTTCGGATTGGTCTGCCATGTAGCATGCTTCTGTCTATAACATGAGCTGCTAAGTATGTGTGGATAATCCTGTCTACCGCGGCTTTTTTCCAAATATTTCATGAAGAACTGAAAAAGTTTTGCTACTGCTCTCAACATTGCTTCCCTGAAGTTAAATGCGCTATTGACAAAGCTCAGTAGGAAAACGTTGTGATGGACTACTTTATGGAGGATGATCATGCCATGTTGACTCTCTCTGACTCTGAAAATGAATCAGACAATGAGTAAAGCCCTGATTTAGGTAAAAACATTTTAATTGAACCAGACATTGTAGAGTCTTCTGATGACAATGGTGGGGAAGAAACGGTGTCTTTGTCACGGAAGTTGACCGAGTTTTGAAATCAGTGGAATGCCCATTGGAAGCAGAGAGATGATTGCCAAATGCGGAGAGAGTCCACCAAGCGAACACAGAAAGAAGGCAGTTGTATAAAATACCTGTCTCCGGATTACATCTTCAAACTAAGGGCAATCATGGCATCCATGACAGAAGGAGAAGCGTTCATCCATGTATACAGGTAAGAGTCTAGCTACATTTTCAGATATTGAACTCCTGAGTGGCGCAGTGGTCTAAGGCACTGCATCACAGTGCTAACTGTGCCACTAGAGATCCTGGTTCGAATCCAGGCTCTGTCGCAGCCGGCCGTGACCGGGAGACTCATGGGCGGCGCACAATTGGCCCAGGGTAGGGGAGGGAATGGCCGGCAGGGATATAGCTCAGTTGATAGAGCATGGCGTTTGCAACGCCAGGGTTGTGGGTTCGATTCCCACGGGGGGCCAGTATAAAAAAAAAAAAATTTGTTCACTAACTGTAAGTCGCTCTGGATAAGAGCGTCTGCTAAAATGTAAATGTAAATATTATAAGTTTCCAATTTTGTCAGAAAGTCATTTTAATTGCAACTTAAAGTGTACTGTTAGCTAGCTGGGTGGCTCGCTAGCTAACATTATGTTTATGATCTGTGTAGGAGCTCTAGAAAGAGGCCGAGTTCCCGAGTTGGAATTCTGAGTTGGATGACCGTTCAAATCGAGTTCCCAGTTTTTTTTGAATGCGGCATTAGAGATTATGGTTCATTGTTTAGTTCATGTCTAAACAAAATACTCCACTATGCAAGTAACCAGTTCACTGTACCGTTTACACCTTCTGTATCCTGTGTAACATAACAAAATGTGGAAAAAGTCAAGGGGTCTGAATACTTTCCGAAGGCACTGGCTCTATTTACTCTCAGATTCGAAAATGCTAATTAGCATCAAAGTAGACATCATGCAAAACTACAAATCCCTGCAAGCTCCTGCACGTCATCTCCAGCTGACACCTTTGCTAATAGGTATTGTGTCAATATAAACTTGTACAAGACAGTTCACAGAATTGTCTATTTAAAGAAATGTAGCCAATATATTCAGTACTACATTTAGCTAACATCAGATAGTTCATCCAGAGATTCTTTGCTTTTGCCTAGATTCGGCAGTCTCGTCCAGATCATCATGGCTTTGGTAGTTCTTTATGATAACCACATTAGCAGCTAATTAGCATGTCTTTTTTTTTTTTTTTTTTGGGGGGGGGGGGCGAATATATTGATAAGTCATCTTGTCCTAGAGAGATTTACACGGTTATCAAAATGTCACACGAAACACAGCCCTTATTTTAAGTGTTTCTAAAATCCCTTATGGGAAAAAATAATGGTGGAAAATGATTGGAACCATTTCCCTGTTTGACTGCTAGGTTTTATGGGTATTATGACTCATACTGTGGTACACTATAACGAGAGTATCGATGAACATGATTGTGGAAAATGTATGCTCACCGCTAGCAGCATTTTAGCCACAGACTGTCATGTCCTAGCTGTGTAGTCTGTGTTTTATAAATGCGAGCATTTAAAGATGCATTTACATCAGGAATTGGCAACTTGTTCTTATTTTGAGAAATAAGCATCATAACCAGGTAGGCCACTTTTCAATATCTTAACAAAGTGAATAGGCTATGTTGTTCAAACAGTTGGAGATGGACAGGAGGGTGTAATCATAACAGTTCAACTGTTCTACCTTGTTAGCAAGCAAATAGACCCAAGTTGGCTAGACTTTAAATATAAAGATTAGCTGGCTACTCACTAGCACGTGGGCTTGTGCTTGAGAGATTGTTTATGAGACCTGTGTTAATTTTCTATAATGCCTGCTACACGAAGTGCATTGTGCATGGTTCTGTTAGATTTGTAACAAAAATGGCATTTTCATAAACAGACTTGAAAGCCAGATCATGATTATTGCAAAAAAGCAGGTTAAACTATTTTGATAAAATACTTAAATGATTAGTGGGTGTTAATGTTACATGCAGTGTATTGACCTTTAATTTTTGCAGCAAAGCTTATTTAGAGAAAGCTTTAAAAAAATGTCGATGTATATCGTGAATCGCCCATAAGTTTGAAAAAATGGCGATATGATTTTTAGGCCATATCGCCCAGCCCTATTTGCAGGCATTAGATACTCTAGGTTAGATTACCCAGACTATGAGACCATTTTTTATTTTGTACCTTGTGGCCTTTCTCATGGGCTTTCTGTATAAGAATGTTGACGTCATCGGCATATGCTGTGGCGGGGTCTGGATGGTCTTGTCTATAGTTGCCTCTGTAGAGGTCAGGGCTCAGAGCCTAGGGGAATTGAGGAAAAGAACACAGTTGGAACATATTTCAAAAAAGCACAGTATGTGAAAAACCATCTGAGCAATCAGTCTAAAGAGCAATGAACCTAGGG
Source organism: Coregonus lavaretus (assembly GCF_964263955.1). Classification (NCBI taxonomy): domain Eukaryota; kingdom Metazoa; phylum Chordata; class Actinopteri; order Salmoniformes; family Salmonidae; genus Coregonus; species Coregonus lavaretus. Next base: position 30,551,496 of record NC_140026.1, read on the forward strand.
ATGCTAGGATCTAGCATAAAGCAGCTCAGGGGTGAGAGTAGATTTAATTTCTTCCCGGTACTGGAACTCCTATGTGTGCATGCACAGAATTTTTTATGGTTCTAATAGTAAAGACATGTAATTTAACTGTAAAAATGTATACCTTTTTAATGTGGCATGAACACAACCAGGCATGATGTTTTCGTCTGATTGTCAAACAAATCACTTAAAAAAGAAGGCTACCTGTGAACATTCGCCACTCTAAAATAATTCCAGCATCTAAAACAGTTCACTGTGCACCTGCCATTTGATGAATGGAAAGAGACGTCTATTAAAACACCAAAAAGTGAAATGACATTTGGCGATTGTCTTTAGACACACTTGTAGCCTGAATTGATTGATGCGTCCACTGCTGTAGATGCGCGTCTCGGTTCCGGACAGTCATCTCTGTCTTGGCAAAATTGGAGTGTTCACGTTGAACCACTCCGCATTTTGGAGTGTATACCACCCATTTATAAGTCCATTCAAAAAAATGTCATGTGACTGATAGGCGGTAATGATAAATGATGGTGTAATAGCCTACAGATTTCTTGCCATCTTTGTTTCAATTCTTGTGATACGCTCATGTTTTACCGGTATGATGTACGCCCACTATTTCTTTTGCTGGTGAACCCGGACCGGACCGGCTTACTTTCACCCCTGGGTAGGCTATTCAAACATTAGCCTGGTGCCAGATCTGTTTGTGCTATGATGTCAACTCCTGACAAATGAGTGACAAGGAGTGACACATGATCGCTCAAACAGAACTGGGACCAGGCATGTTACTGTTAAACAAGCAAGCTACACAATTTAGTTGGTAAGTAATTACATTGGTACAAACTTCATATACAGTATGTACATATTCTATCTTGCAGTTCAAAATAAGTGTTGCTGGATTTTCCGGTTCTCAGTTTAGCGAGACAATTTCTTATATCAACCCACAAGAATAATCCATACAAGGTGGTGAGACAGGCTGACTTAGTTCACGTAGCATGTAACATTATAGGAGGATATTCTACAACCAGCCACATCAGACTTCATCTGTGATATCAAGGGAAACAGCTGACTGATCTTAGGAACACACTCTGCCACTTTATCTCTGCATCAAAGAGAAACGGAGCCTTAAAACAGTACGTATCTTATCAGAATAAGAACAGGTACATGACCTGTGGGAGTTATTGCTTACTACGCTACTATGCCTGTTTCACACACGTACACACTACCCTGTCAAATCCAATGGAGCATGTTGAGTCATGATGTTTTCATTCTGCGGTGGCAGACGGACAGGGACACTCACCACGTGAACAGATTTGCTCTGCTCTGCATTGGCCAGCTGGTGAAATTTATAGGGGCTGATGTTAATGAGCGATGACACATGGCCGTGATATGCACTGCAAATAGAGGAACATGGAAAAAATGAGAAAAACTGATGGTGACAGATGAAATACCAGATTCTCAATTAAATCTAGGGTAAATTCGGTTAATGATGTGTTATAAGTGAACATTGATCATAGAACTCTCTAACACATATGCACATTTAGCGCACACAAAAAATCACGTTAGCAAAATAATTAACATTTGGACCAGATGGCATATTATCTAAGACGAGTCTGGGTTAGTTAGTGTTTTTACTGCTCTAGAGAGAAACATTTACAAAGCATTTGCAACTGTGCAAAGTATGCAGATGTTATTATTGGAGAGAGACAATGTTTTTAAACTCTGTATGTACACTTCTTCTTTAAATTAAGATCAGATCCTGGTTTTAATTTTACCTTCTGTTCTTCCTTTTATGTTTTATTCCCCCTAGAATTTAACAGGTGCAAACTTTTCACTTGTCGCAAACACCAAAGCCTATACCCACAGTGTTGACTTACTTGTCCAACGTTATGATGTCTTTGTGGCCTGTGTACTCCCAGGCCAGTCTGAGGGCCAGGTCGTTGGCTTCGGAGCTGAAGTTCAAAGGGCAAAGTTCACTTCAGTTACACAGTCACCACAGAATACACAGGCTTGGTCCTGGATATCACAGTTAAGCATAACAAGAGTTTATATTTAACAGCCCTGCATAAAGGGATAGAATGGCCATCTATTGTTGCAAATTATTGGATAACCATACCATCCAAATTATTGGATAACCATACCATCAAAAATGTTTTTTTTAATAAACATTTTTGGGATGGAAATGCGCTTTCAGTGTAAACTTAAACAACTAAAACCAGATATATAGTATGTAGAAAATATAATAGACCTCTATATTTTTTAATAATATAATCTTTGAGAACTACCAATCACCAAAATAAAAGCTAGACAGTCAGGGAGAATTCAAAATTAATTTAGCAGTTTTGATTTTGTTATTATGCTTGAGCATAAGAACACAGCATTAGCCATGGCAAAATGCATAGAATTGCAGGAAATGTGCTTTAAAACTGCAACATGGCTAGTGGTTAAGAGTGTTGGGCCAGTAACGGAAAGGTCGTTGGTTCAAATCCCTGAGCCGACTCTGTGAAAAATCTGTCGATGTGCCCTTGAGCAAGGCACTTAATCCTAATTGCTCCTGTAAATCGCTCTGGATAAGAGTGTCTGCTAAATGACCAAAAAAATTTAACATTTTCTCTCAGCTCCATGGCAGAATATGTAAAATCTCATGAAATTTGCATTAAAATAGTATAATTCCCCCTAGCTACATAGATAAATTGTAGAATTGCAGGAAATTGGCTTATAGGTCCAAATAAGTTTTTTTAATTTTTTTATCTCAATATCAAACCATTTCTGGGTAACAATTAAGTACCTTAATATGACTGTTTTCAATTAAATATATATATATATAAAATAAAAATAAACTGAAAATGAGCTGTTATTGGCCGAGAGATTTGGAACGCTATATCTTATTGGTCTTTTAACTAATTTACCACCTGGTGATGTCAACAGGCAGGCCAAAACTCCATCCCACCAAAACAGGCTGAAATTTCAGCCTGTCTATTCAAACAGCTCTTACACTAAAAGGGTATTATCATAATTTTCTAAATTTCACAGGATTATTCTGACCTCATAGTATGGAAAATGACTGTATATAAAACACAGGAAAATCAAATGGGAATTTAAAACATAATAGCTTTAAATGCACATAAACCAACTTTAGATATTATATAAACCAGTCAAAAGTTTGGACACACCTACTCATTCAAGGGTTTATCTTTATTTTTACTATTTTTTACATTGTAGAACAATAGTGAAGACATCAAAACTATGAAATAACACATATGGAATCATGTAGTAACCAAAAAAGTGTTAAACAAATCAAAATTTATTTTATATTTGAGATTCTTCAAATAGCCACCCTTTGCCTTGATGACAGCTTTGCACACTCTTGGCATTCTCTCAACCAGCTTCATGAGGTAGTCACCTGGAATGCATTTCAATTAACAGGTGTGCCTTCTTAAAAGTTAATTTGTGGAATTTCTTTCCTTCTTAATGCGTTTGAGCAAATCAGTTGTGTTGTGACAAGGTATACAGAAGCTAGCCCTATTTGGTAAAAGACCAAGTCCATATTATGACAAGAACAGCTCAAATAAGCAAAGAGAAACGACAGTCCATCATTACTTTAAGACATGAAGGTTAGTCAATATGGAACATTTCAAGAACTTTGAAAGTTTCTTCAAGTGCAGTCATAAAAACCATCAAAAACTATGATGAAACTGGCTCTCATGAAGACCGCCACAGGAATGGAAGACCCAGAGTTACCTCTGCTGCAGAGGATAAGTTCATTAGAGTTACAAGCTTTAGAAATTGCAAAGCATGGAGGAGGTGTTATGGTGTGGGGGTGCTTTGTTGGTGACACTGTCTGTGATTTATTTAGAATTCAAGGCACACTTAACCAGCATGGTTACCACAGCATTCTGCAGCGATACTCCATCCCATCTCGTTTGGGCTTAGTGGCACTATCATTTGTTTTTCAACAGGACAATGACCCAACACACCTCCAGGCTGTGTAAGGGCTATTTTACCAAGAAGGAGAGTGATGGAGTGCTGCATCAGATGACCTGGCCTCCACAATCCCCCGACCTCAACCCAATTGAGATGGTTTGGGATGAGTCGGGAAGTAAAAGCAGCCAAAAAGTGCTCAGCATATGTTGGAACTCCTTCAAGACTGTTGGAAAAGCATTCCAGGTGAAGCTGGTTGAGAGAATGCCAAGAGTGTGCAAAGCTGTCATAAAGGCAAAGGGTGGCTATTTGAAAAATCTCAAATATATTTTGATTTGTTTAACACTTTTCTGGTTACTACATCATGATTCCATATGTGATATTTTATAGTTTTAATGTCTTCACTATTATTCTACAATGTAAAAAATAGTAAAAATAAAGAAAAACCCTTGAATGAGTACTGTAGATGTAATATACAGTGGGGAAAAAAAGTATTTAGTCAGCCACCAACTGTGCAAGTTCTCCCACTTAAAAAGATGAGAGAGGCCTGTAATTTTCATCATAGGTACACGTCAACTATGACAGACAAAATGAGGAAAAAAAATCCAGAAAATCACATTGTAGGATTTTTAATGCATTTATTTGCAAATTATGGTGGAAAATAAGTATTTGGTCACCTACAAACAAGCAAGATTTCTGGCTCTCACAGACCTGTAACTTCTTCTTTAAGAGGCTCCTCTGTCCTCCACTCGTTACCTGTATTAATGGCACCTGTTTGAACTTGTTATCAGTATAAAAGACACCTGTCCACAACCTCAAACTGTCACACTCCAAACTCCACTATGGCCAAGACCAAAGAGCTGTCAAAGGACACCAGAAACAAAATTGTAGACCTGCACCAGGCTGGGAAGACTGAATCTGCAATAGGTAAGCAGCTTGGTTTGAAGAAATCAACTGTGGGAGAAATTATTAGGAAATGGAAGACATACAAGACCACTGATAATCTCCCTCGATCTGGGGCTCCACGCAAGATCTCACCCCGTGGGGTCAAAATGATCACAAGAACGGTGAGCAAAAATCCCAGAACCACACGGGGGACCTAGTAAATGACCTGCAGAGAGCTGGGACCAAAGTAACAAAGCCTACCATCAGTAACACACTACGCCGCCAGGGACTCAAATCCTGCAGTGCCAGACGTGTCCCCCTGCTTAAGCCAGTACATGTCCAGGCCCGTCTGAAGTTTGCTAGAGTGCAGAGTTGCATCCATGCTGAGTTGCATCCAAAGAACACCATACCTACTGTGAAGCATGGGTGTGGAAACATCATGCTTTGGGGCTGTTTTTCTGCAAAGGGACCAGGACGACTGATCCATGTAAAGGAAAGAATGAATGGGGCCATGTATCGTGAGATTTTGAGTGAAAACCTCCTTCCATCAGCAAGGGCATTGAAGATGAAACGTGGCTGGGTCTTTCAGCATGACAATGATCCCAAACACACCGCCCGGGCAACGAAGGAATGGCTTCGTAAGAAGCATTTCAAGGTCCTGGAGTGGCCTAGCCAGTCTCCAGATCTCAACCCCATAGAAAATCTTTGGAGGGAGTTGAAAGTCCGTGTTGCCCAGCGACAGCCCCAAAACGTCACTGCTCTAGAGGAGATCTGCATGGAGGAATGGGCCAAAATACCAGCAACAGTGTGTGAAAACCTTGTGAAGACTTACAGAAAATGTTTGACCTGTGTCATTGCCAACAAAGGGTATATAACAAAGTATTGAGAAACTTTTGTTATTGACCAAATACTTATTTTCCAACGTAATTTGCAAATAAATTCATAAAAAATCCTACAATGTGATTTTCTAGATTTTTTTTCCTCATTTTGTCTGTCATAGTTGACGTGTACCTATGATGAAAATTACAGGCCTCTCTCATCTTTTTAAGTGGGAGAACTTGCACAATTGGTGGCTGACTAAATACTTTTTTTCCCCACTGTAAATCCTAGTTTATATTTACGTTATGGTTTTTTTTATAAAAAAAGACTGAAAGAAACATTGTATCATTGGAGCAAAAGCTTTTTTGTACAGCTGGGTACTATTAACACTCACATGCATACTGGTAATCTGACCATGTTGCTAGGTTTAATATAATCTTTATACACAAATAGCAGCCTTGTCCACCACAATGTCTAATCTTAAAAACGACTAACAAAATATGCTGTCTGTAATTCATGTCACTTTGTAGCAATTACATGTGGATATGAGGTAGGGGAGTTCTGGGAGTGGTTCTCCATTTAGTGCTTCTTGAGATGAATAGGGCCAATTTATACACTTTCAAAACCAGTATGTGCAAGTTTAGCAAGCAAAACCAAAGAAAATAATTTTTTCACTAGGGATATGTGCTAAGATTCATTCAATCAATAAAAAAATATTTACTGTGTAGAAGTAAAAGAAACTCAACTGGATACCAATGATTCACTTGCTAGTCGAAACTCTGGGGAAACTCTGACATTTCCAACTTGCTAACTGGTTGAACGTTGTATAACTACAACCAGTTAGCAAGTCAGACATTTCTGAGTTTCCTTGTTAAGCCTAGCACATGAACGCGGCATTATTCAAACATGGTTTTGCCATGGTGCAAAAAGAGTGTTGTTTAACCTAAAATCTGAAAACGTCAGTATCAGTTTCAAAGTTTTGATTGCATGAAGGGTATTTGTTTTTTACACTGTACTTTGTTATGAAGACAGGTCAAAGGTATTTTTTTTGCAGAATAACAGGTTGTCTAGACCAGTTCTGAGAGGTGTCCTAAACATTGCACGTGTGTGCATTCCAAAGCCTATACAGTGAGGGAAAAAAGTATTTGATCCCCTGCTGATTTTGTACATTTGCCCACTGACAAAGACATGATGAGTCTATAATTTTAATGGTAGGTTTATTTGAACAGTGAGAGACAGAATAACGCATGTCAGAAATGTTATAAATTGATTTGCATTTTAATGAGGGAAATAAGTATTTGACCCCCTCTCAATCAGAAAGATTTCTGGCTCCCAGGTGTCTTTTACACAGGTAACGAGCTGAGATTAGGAGCACACTCTTAAAGGGAGTGCTCCTAATCTCATTTTGTTACCTGTATAAAAGACACCAGTTCACAGAAGCAATCAATCAATCAGATTCCAAACTCTCCACCATGGCCAAGACCAAAGAGCTCTCCAAGGATGTCAGGGACAAGATTGTAGACCTACACAAGGCTGGAATGGGCTACAAGACCATCGCCAAGCAGCTTGGTGAGACGGTGACAACAGATGGTGCGATTATTTGCAAATGGAAGAAACACAAAAGAACTGTCAATCTCCCTCGGCCTGGGGCTCCATGCAAGATCTCACCTCGTGGAGTTGCAATGATCATGAGAACGGTGAGGAATCAGCCCAGAACTACACGGGAGGATCTTGTCAATGATCTCAAGGCAGCTGGGACCATAGTCACCAAGAAAACACTTGGTAACACACTACACCGTGAAGGACTGAAATCCTGCAGCACCCGCAAGGTCCCCCTGCTCAAGAAAGCACATATACAGGCCCGTCTGAAGTTTGCCAATGAACATCTGAATGATACAGAGGAGAACTGGGTGAAAGTGTTGTGGTCAGATGAGACCAAAATCGAGCTCTTTGCCATCAACTCAACTCGCCGTGTTTGGAGGAGGAGGAATACTGCCTATGACCCCAAGAACACCATCCCCACCGTCAAACATGGAGGTGGAAACATTATGCTTTGGGGGTGTTTTTCTGCTAAGGGGACAGGACAACTTCACCGCATCAAAGGGACGATGGACGGGGCCATGTACCATCAAATCTTGGGTGAGAACCTCCTTCCCTCAGCCAGGGCATTGAAAATGGGTTGTGGATGGGTATTCCAGCATGACAATGACCCAAAACACACGGCCAAGGCAACAAAGGAGTGGCTCAAGAAGAAGCACATTAAGGTCCTGGAGTGGCCTAGCCAGTCTCCAGACCTTAATCCCATAGAAAATCTGTGAAGGGAGCTGAAGGTTCGAGTTGCCAAACGTCAACCTCGAAACCTTAATGACTTGGAGAAGATCTGCAAAGAGGACAAAATCCCTCCTGAGATGTGTGCAAACCTGGTGGGCAACTACAAGAAAAGTCTGACCTCTGTGATTGCCAACAAGGGTTTTGCCACCAAGTACTAAGTCATGTTTTGCAGAGGGGTCAAATACTTATTTCCCTCATTAAAATGCAAATCAATTTATAACATTTTTGACAAGCATTTTTCTGGATTTTTTGTTGTTATTCTGTCTCTCACTGTTCAAATAAACCTACCATTAAAATTATAGACTGATCATGTCTTTGTCAGTGGGAAAACATACCTTTTGACCACAGAGGCATTTTGTTATCATAGCCCAATGGTGGTTTATTAAATTGTTCAAATGTTTAATGACTTTGTCAATCAACTTGTTCTTAATAAATCTAAATCATTGTTTAGTGTTTCTGTAACAATATGGACTTTTTAAAAATTCTAGTCCTTTGGGGTCATTTTGACGGCAGCCAAAAGCACCTAATTCTGCCTATAGTAATTTGATTGATAGGACCTTTATTTTAATATAGGTTTCTCTGGAGTCATAATAATAAGTTATCCGTACCACCAGAGGGTGGAGGGGGACCTGTATCAGTGATTTTTACCAGATAGAAAGATCACCTGCAGAGATATACAGTGCCTTCAGAAAGTATCTATACACCTAGACATTCCACATTTTGTTGTGTTACAGCTTGAATTCCAAATGGATTAAATAGATTGTATTTCCCTAACCCATCTACACACAACACCTCATAATGACAAAGTGAAAACATGTTTTTAGAAATGTTTGCCATTATTATTTTCAAAATTCTTCAAGCTCTGTCAAATTGGTTGTTGATCATTGACAACCATTTTCAGGTCTTGACATAGATTTTCAAGTAGATTTAAGTAAAAACTGTAACTCAGGAACATTCACTGTCTTCTTGGTAAGAAACTCCAGTGTAGATTTGGCCTTGTGTTTTGGTTATTGTCCTGCTGAAAGGTGAATTCATCTCCCAGTGTCTGGTGGAAAGCACACTGAACCAGGTTTTCCTCTAGAATTTTGCTTGTGCTTAGCTCCATTCCGTTTATTTTTATCCTGAAAAACTCCCAAGTCCTTATCTATTACAAGCATACCCATAACATGATGCAGCCAACACTGTTTGAAAATATGAAGAGTAGTAATCAGTGATGTGTTGGATTTGCCCTGAACATAACACTTTGTATTCAGTAAATAAAGTTGCAGTTTTACTTTAGTGACTTATCACAAACAGGATGCATGTTTTGGAATATTTGTATTCTGTACAGGCTTCCTTCTTTTAACTTTGTCAATTAGGTTAGTATTGTGGAGTATCTACAATGTTGTTGATCCATCCTCAGTTTTCTCCTATCACAACCATTAAACTCTGTAACTGTTTTAAAGTCACCATTGGCCTCATGGTGAAATCCCTGAGCGGTTTCCTTCCTCTCTGGCAACTGAGTTAGGAAGGATGCCTGTATCTTTGTAGTGACTAGGTGTATTGATACACCATCCTAAGTGTAATGAATAACTTCACCATGCTCAAAGGGATATTCATTGTCTGCTTTTTTTTCATTTTTACCCATCTATCAATAGGTGCCCTTCTTTGCGAGGCATTGGAAAACCTCTCTGGTCTTTGTGGTTCAATCTGTGTTTGAAATTAATTGCACGACTGAGGTACCATACAGATAATTGTATGTGTGGGGTACAGAGATGAGGTAGTCATTCAAAAATCATGTTAAACACTATTATTGCACACAGAGTTGAGTTTATGCAACTTATGATGTGACTTGTTAAGCAAATTTTTACCCCTGAAATTATTTAGGCTTGCCATAACAAAGGGGTTGAATACTTATTGACTCAAGACATTTTAGCGTTTCATTTTTAATTAATTTGGAAAAACATAATTTCACTTTGACATTATGGGGTATTGTGTGTAGGCCAGTGACAAAAAAATAGCAATTTAATCCATTTTAAATTCAGGCTGTAATACAACAACATTTGGAAAAAGGCAAGGGGTGTGAATACTTTATGAAGGCACTGGTTAAAATCATCGACTGAAATGACCATGTACATACCCTGAGTTGACAAAGTAGCAGACAGAGAGCTTTTCAGGTAGCGTGGCCTGCAGCCTCTGGGCGTACTGGACAAGGTTATCATGCAGGAAGCGTGAGTTAGTATTCAGTAGCTCCATCTGTTCAGCCCCAGCCTTTACCACCATTGGGTGGCTGTGACCCACTGGGGAGTCAAGGACACAACCATAGAAATAGAATTGGTCTTCAAGTTAATGACACAATCATATAATTAGAATCGGTCCCATTTTCTGTACAATGGTGTTTAAATCAGGCCATACTGGTCCTGTATGGCTCAGTTGGTAGAGCATGGTAATTACACCGTCAGGGTTGTGGGTTCGATTCTCAGGGCCACACATACGTAAAATGTATGCATGAATGACTGTATGTTACTTTGGATAAAAGTGGTTGCTAAATGGCATATATTATTTAAATCAAAGTAAAGCTATCTTTACACCTGATGAGCTTCTACAGGTGTGAAAGGAGTCTTGCAAAATCTCAACATTTAATAGACACAGATTGGTATCATAAGTGATGATTTTGCTAGACGCAGTGTGTTGTATGCAGTATTTTTTTTTTCTTTGAGGTAAAAGCATGTATGATGTTTATGTAGGCAATGAAAAGTAACCTTAAAAGAATGGCACTTAACTTCAAACACACTGCTATAGCTAGACATACTCAAACATACTCAAACAGGTCTCACATAAAAACAAAAACTGTTATTACATGAAATTGTCACAGTGTTGACTGACTTGCTCTCAAAGAAAATGTAACCCACCAGGAGTCATCTGTATGCAGTGGTGCTAGCAATGAAGTGCATTAACAGTGAAGTTACAGTTTTTTGTATCATTCTGCTGGGCTGCATATGTGTTGGCTCCCTGATATTAGGTAGTGATGAGAGAAAGGGGTATTACTTTACAAATTTTCATTGTGTTGCTCTTGCATGGAAATACATGCATTTCTATTGGGTTTAATCACTCAAAAGCGAGCAAACTTAGTATACAATAAATCTGTCCGTTTCTCCATCAGATCCTGTGACCATATCATGTTCTATGCTAAAATGACTGCAGTGAGTGTGTGATGTCACTGTCTATGTCAGTGAATAATGTGTTTGTGCCTGCTCTCACCGTGTGCAACGTTGTTGATGCAGTCCAAGTATCGCTCTCCATTCTCGTCGTACATGTACTGGCCTTTGGCTCGCACAATCTTGATGGGATCATGGCTGAAGAACACCTTACAGGATGGGCTGAAAGAGAACTGAGTCTTAATACATCGATACTGTAGCAATTGATGGTCATGGTGGTCATGGTGGTTCTTGGTTGCAGGGAAAAGTGCCCTCACTACCTCCTGTGCCATAAATGGCAAGAAATCTAATCATAACTAGAAAGAAGTGTAGTGCGGTCCTCTGTAGCTCAATTGGTAGAGCATGGCGCTTGTAACGCCAGGGTAGTGGGTTCGATCCCAGGGACCACCCATACGCAAAAATGTATGCACACATGACTGACTGTAAGTCGCTTTGTAAGCGTCTGCTAAATGGCTTACTATTATTATTATAGTTACATATAGGTGGCAAATATACTAAGATTGACTCAAGCCCATCATTTGAAGGACTTGTTGTCTTTAACAAAAATAACCTTCTTTATTCGAAATGCAATTCAGTAAAATGATGATAATGCATAACCAACCACTATCCTTAGCCTTCCTTCCCCCTGTTAGCTTATATAATAAAAGTGTATCTTTACCGTTGCTAATAGCACGCATATAAAATCACGATAACCTATACCTTTTACCTAAAATATAATTATTGTGTTGAAAAGAAGGGGACTTAAAAAAGTATCCTATCTCAGTTAGACCATGTTCTTTCTCTTCTGGTTTGAGATAAGAGATGACACGTATCTCAAGTTATTGTGTGGCGTGTTGGTAACTCTCGATTTGAGAAAGCACTCAAGGTTCTCTGTCAGGCATTGCTTATGTCATACACATTCGATAAAAAGTACATGTATTTATTTTGGTATTATGTGAATGTTCCGAAATAGAAAGTCCCTGTGATATAGCTTTATTGTAATTACATGTAAAATACTTTCTTATTGTCTCAGCAATCCGTGCAGAATTTGGAAGAAATGTCAATATTAAACACAGTTGCATACAGGCTATAAAAGAAATCGATGTCAATCGATGTCATACCCAATGTGCTTTTTCCGAAGATCAATTGTCTTCTCCTTACGAAAAATCTCTGCTGCCATCCTGACGTTCTTTCATTCAGAGAAAATGAACCCTTGTCCCTCATTTATCTCGGTTTTGTCAGTCCTGAAATTGCGTTGCAACAGAGCCGCGCAGCCACACGCACGCACGCACATGGATTTGCAGCCCAATACTGCCCTCTAAACACATTTTCAATGCTGCTGTGAAAACCGCAATGCAAGGACACTAACCGCAAGTCACAGCTGGTGACGCCTAATTAGCCTATAACTCATGAAAAAGTATTGAATTACTACACAAAACCTATTCGTGCAGAAGTGACTATGAAGAGACTTGTAGGGATTGTGTAGTGAATGTGTAGTTCATGCACTACTCAAGATACACAAGTAGAGTTTTGTAGAGTTCAATAGGAAAACAGTAGTTTCCAGTAGTAATCAGGTAGAGATTTTTACTACTTGATGTTGGTAGTAAATGAGTAGTCAAAATATTACAGCTTTACTACACAGGCTTTTTACTACTTGATGTTGATCATCAAATTAAATCAAATGTTATTTGTCACATACACGTGTTTAGCAGATGTTATAGCGGGTATAGCGAAATGCTTGTGTGCTTTGATTGGACTGATCATAAATAAGTAGTCACAACACTACAGCCAGACTACACCGGCTTTTCCTGACTGCAGAAGAAGACAAAACAGGAAGTAGTTGGTTGTTGTTTGTTAGTCGCATTGAAATGTAGCTATGTAGCCTCTGTTTTCGTCATTCTAGCTAATAAGTATGTACATATTGGTATATTTACCCATTCTACTTACCTCTTTTGACCTGTTGCCAAGGAGGCCCTCGACATAAGAATACTGGAGGCTATCGTTGGTAAGATTAACATTGTTTATCAAATATTTTTCTGTGTTGTCTTTCAGGAAAGCCCCACCTGTTTTGAGCCCAACCTGTTTAGCTAAAAAAAATATATATACACTACCGGTCAAAAGTTTTAGAACATTCAAGGGTTTTTCTTTATTTTTACTATTTTCTACATTGTAGAATAATAGTGAAGACATTAAAACTATGAAATAACACATATGGAATCATGTAGTAACCAGAAAAGTGTTGAACAAATCAAAATATATGTTATATTTGAGATTCTTCAAATAGCCACCCTTTGCCTTGATGACAGCTTTGCACACGCTTGGCATTCTCTCAACCAGCTTCACCTGGAATGATTTTCCAACAGTCTTGAAGGAGTTCCCACATATGCTGAGCACTTGTTGGCTGCTTTTCCTTCACTCTGTGGTCCGACTCATCCCAAACCATCTCAATTTGGTTGAGGTCGGGGGATTGTGGAGTCCAGGTCATCTGATGCAGCACTCCATCACTCTCCTTCTTGGTAAAATAGCCCTTACACAGCCAGGAGGTGTGATGGGTCATTGTCCTGTTGGAAAACAAATGATAGTCCCACTAAGACCAAACCAGATGGGCAAATCGCTGCAGAATGCTGTGGTAGCCATGCTGGTTAAGTGTGCCTTGAATTCTAAATAAATCACAGACAGTGTCACCAGCAAAGCACCCCCACACCATAACACCTCCTCCTCCATGCTTTACGGTGGGAAATACACATGCGGAGATCATCCGTTCACCCACACTGCATCTCACAAAGACACGGCAGTTGGAACCAAAAATCTCCAATTTGGACTCCAGACCAAAGGACAAATTTCCACCAGTCTAATGTCCATTGCTCGTGTTTCTTGGCCCAAGCAGGTCAGTTCTTCTTATTGTTGTCCTTTAGTAGTGGTTTCTTTGCAGCAATTCGACCATGAAGGTCTCCTCTGAACAGTTGATGTTGAGATGTGTCTGTTACTTGAACTCTGTGAAGCAGTTATTTGGGCTGCAATTTCTGAGGCTGGTAACTCTAATCAACCTATCCTCTGCAGCAGAGGTAACTCTGGGACTTCCATTATGTGGCGGTCGCCATGAGAGCCCGTTTCATCATAGCCATGAGAGCCCCCCCCCCCCCACACACCTTGTCACAACATAACTGATGCCTCAAACACATTAAGAAGGAAATAAATTACACAAATTAACTTTTAACAAGGCACACCTGTTAATTGAAATGCATTCCAGGTGACTACCTCATGAAGCTGGTTGAGAGAATGCCAAGAGTGTGCAAAGCTGTCATCAAGGCAAAGGGTGGCTATTTGAAGAATCTAAATATAAAATATATTTTGATTTGTTTAACACTTTTTTGGTTACTACATGATTCCATATGTGTTATTTCATAGTTTTGATGTCTTCACTATTATTCTACAATGTAAAATTTTTTAAAAAATAAAGAAGAAACCTTGAATGAGTAGGTGTGTCCAAACTTTTGACTGGTAGTGTATATATATTTTTGGTGTGCCTGTTTTGATGTTATTTTGTAATTAATACGTGTCACATATCAGTTTGCAAACAATGTTTGCTTTCTTGAGTAATGCAGCTACAAAATGGAGGTTTTTCAGCCTAGCTCAGTGCTTTCTGTGGTGGTGGGGCAGCCAGCGGAAAATACGGAGCGTAGGGGTTGGTAATGTTCTCTAGTTGTGCCATGATTGGCTCAGTGTTCTGTCACTCATGGGGAAACTACATCACCGCAAAATCTACGGATAGAGCTAGAAAATTCAAGCCCCTTGGGTGCTGCCTTATAGTTACATTAGAAATGACTGATGTCTTGAGATGTTGGTTCAATATATCCACATAATTTTCCTTCCTCATGATGCCATCTATTTTGTGAAGTGCACCAGTCCCTCCTGCAGCAAAGCACCCCCACAGCATGATGCTGCCACCCCCGTGCTTCACGGTTGGGATGGTGTTCTTCGGCTTGCAAGGACCCCCTTTTTCCTCCAAACATAACGATGGTCATTATGGCCAAACAGTTTCCTCCAAAAAGTGCGATCTTTGTTCCCCTGTGCAGTTGCAAACCGTAATCTGTCTTTTTTATGGTGGTTTTGGAGCAGTGTCTTCTCCCTTGCTGAGCGGGCTTTCAGATTATGTCGATATAGGGCTCGTTTTACTGTAGATACTTTTGTACCTGTTTCCTCCAGCATCTTCACAAGGTCATTTGCTGTTGTTCTGGGATTGATTTGCACTTTTCGCACCAAAGTACGTTAATCTCTAGGACACAGGGCGCGTCTCCTTCCTGAGCGGTATGATGGCTGCATGGTTCCATGGTGTTTATACTTGCGTACTATTGTTTGTACACATGAACGTGGTAACTTCAGGCGTTTGGAAATTTCTCCCAAGGATGAACCAGAATTGTGGAGGTCTACCATTTTTTTTCTGAGGTCTTGGCTGATTTCTTTTGATTTTCCCATGATGTCAAGCAAAGTTTGAAGGTAGGCCTTGAAATACATCCACAGGTACACCTCCAATTGACTCAAATGATGTCAATCAGAGGCTTCTAAAGCCATGACATCATTTTCTGGAATTTTCCAAGCTGTTTAAAGGCACAGTCAAATCCAGCTGTCAATCCAACTTCTGACCCACTGGAATTGTGATACAGTGAATTATAAGTGAAATAATCTGTCTGTAAACAATTGATGGAAAAATGTTCTTAACCGACTTGCCAAAACTATAGTTTGTTAACAAGAAATTTGTGGAGTGGTTGAAAAACAAGTTTTAATGACTTCAACTGTACATTACACAACAAGTTGGAAATCGCAAATTCAACAGTGAGTGGTTTGGAAGGAATCTGTGGCTAACTGCAAGCATTGCAAAGCAATCACTAGCCTGCTATTCAGTGGAGTGGGTGTGTGGTCCAAGTCTGGGTTTAAGGGTCTCTTTTCCAAGCTTAAAAGTATAAACATTCAACATTGGCCATGCTGTCAATCCAGCATGACTTCTGCCGCGCTCAAAACAACTGGAAACTCGGATCTGGGAAATCTCAGACTTCAGTGAGTTCAAGACAACTGGGAACTCTGAAAAAAATTAGCTCCGACTGGGAAAATACGTTTTGAACGGTCATCCAACTCGGAATTGCAAGTCGGTAAATCTGGCCTCTTTCTAGAGCTCCGACCTGAAGATCACTGACGTCATCATGATTCGACCTTATACCCCCTAGATATAGTCTCACTATTGTTATTTTACTGCTGCTCTTTAATTATTTGTTACTTTCATTTCGTATTATTTTATATTGTATTTTTTTGTGTGATTTTTTTTGGTATTCTTTCTTAAAACTGCATTGTTGGTTAAGGGCTTGTAAGTAAGCATTTCACTGGTCTACACCTGTTGTATTCGGCGCATGTGACAAATAAAATTTGATTTGATTTGATTTTTTTCCGAGTGCCCAGTTGTCTTGAAAGCCCCATAAATCCAGAGAATGCCAGACTTTGATGACAACATTTTCCCACGAAGGACCGCCGCGCCACCTTCCTGTTCAAGTGAGCACAGCACAACAAGGTGAGTCCAAAAATGTCTTGTATGCTGCTGCATAAATGATGTAATATGCCAGGGATATCTATATATATATATACTGTAGCTAAGAGAAGAATACTAAGTGTATGTTGTGTAGTAAGCTGTTAGTAGCCCATGTGCCTCACCCTAATAATATGGCCCCTTTTCCCGCCTAATGTTCTGACTTTGTGGTGCACATGTAACCTGTAGCCTGTTTTAGAGAAATGTCATCATTGATTATTGTAAGAGCTTTCACTGTCTGCTTATATGTCCCCTTTATTTATCCTACGGTTCTGACTTGGTGTACAGGGAGAATACTGTAAGAAAGGCCCATGTTCTGAATTCTGTCGCTGTACATTTCAAAAGTGCTGAACATATAGTTATATTGACTACGTCTGTCCTAGCTCGCTCATTAATGTCTTAATCAAAATTACGGATTGTCTCTTATCCGCTCGTCATCCCCTTATGCCATAGTTTGTACATCTCAATTGTCAGTAGAAATCACATTTGTTTAAGCAAGTCAGCCATATCAGCAGTTTTTTTTAAAGGCAGTAAATGAGGCTGAATTAACTGTTTCGCTGCCAGACAAGGCTCCGCTGATAGCCAGGTGTAGCAGTGGTAAGGTGTTGGGACTGCTGTTGGTACTTTGCTGTTGCGACAGCTTTATGTAGGCCCTAACAGTTTGTGGGCACCGTTTGTCACTGTTATAGTGTAATTCATGTATTGTTTAGTGTTGTGTTGTGTTGTGTAGTGGCTTTGCTGGCATGCATCTACCAATTGTTTTGGGAGTTTGCCCCACCAAGATTTACATGCTAAAATCGCCACTGCTTATGTGACCTCTGTTACCAGATGATTGATAATGGCTTATAATTGATTGTGTCTTGTGCTTGTCTTTATTTTCTAAAAGGTTATGTGGTGGAGAAATGTGGCTGCAACAAAAAAGAGGATCTGAATATAGTTAAGTCAACGCTGAATGAAGACGAGGCCTCAAAAGGATTAACAAAAAAAGTGTAAATATGTAATTTAATATGTAATTAATTAAATTAAAACATTTGCAATTATGTTTGGATAAGCTTATTATTTATTGTTTGATGATATAACTACAGCTAGAAACAGTAGTGAACATGTAGGAATTGTGTAGGTATGTGTAGGTTTTAAGTAGTACAGTAGATACCCAAAAGCCCAGTAGTTACACAGTAGTCATTAAAGGAGAATTATGTCGTGATTTGAATAGGAAATATGTAGTTCACCGGTAGTGAAACGTCCTAATTTATCACTCATTACTACTTAAATTACTATAGTACATAAATCACCAATGGTTTATTAGACTTCTCAATAGTAGTAAAACAACAACAATAATAATAATAATAATAATAGTAAAACAAGTAGGTTTTGTGTAAATATTGTGTAGTAGTGATGAGTAGTAATTCAGTAGTACTTTTTCATGAGGGATTGACACTCATAATAATCAAAACTCTAAAATGGTGATAGTGTAGGCCTCTGAAACAACAGTTGTAAAACTAAATCACATACAAGAAGAGCTGTTGAAGCCCTAATATTCAGAGAAGAAGTGTCAGGAGTGACTTTAAAAGGACTGTAAATTAAGACTGAAAAGGGTTATTTGAAAGACTGCATTTATTTGGCTCCGACAGTACAGTCATATGAAATGGTTTTGAAATAATGTGTGCAGAAGTATCCATAATCTGATAGCAAATTTTATTCATTTGCAAACTTGTAAAAAAGGAGTGATACAAATGCAGAATAGAAAATAATCCATAACAACAGAAATGCAATTTAAATTATTCAAAAGCTGTGAGATGGACTTAACTGTTGCATGAACATTTTAGAATAGTTAGACCACTATGTTCAATTTAAGTTGTATCTTTACTTTTCCAGCTTCTATTGGGTTGCATTATTGCACTGAGGGGAATAGGCTATAGTGTTAAAGGAAATGTTAAAGGAAATGTCAGTATATATGTCAGAAAAAAGGGCTCTGGTATATTTGCCACTAAATAAATAAAAAGTGGGTGTTGAAAATTGGGTGCCTGGTACTTGGTGGGTTAAAGAAGTGTGTATCAACTATGTGGGGACCTCCCTCTACCAGCCTTTAAATGTAAGTGTGTAACTTCATAATATATCACAACCAAATTACCCTTAATACATTGAACAAAGATACAAAGAAGAATCAGCTGCACGTTAACTGAAGACACAGCACCATCGTAGTACAAAATCTTACGAAGGTTCTGAATAAAAGACAGACAGAATCATAGAAGAATTATGTGTTTTCTATCACACCACTAAAAACTTAAAAGCAAATAATTTGTGGACAACAATTGAGGCTACAATAAATCAATTCAAATCAAGCCTCAAAATATGGATAGCAAGAAAGTGTATATTTACAAGTTTGTAACTAAAAATTAAACTTGTCAATCAAAACATTTGTATTTTTTCTAAGCCAGTGTAGTGGTACTTTTCGTGAGGAAACAAATTGACTAACATATTGTCCTGATAATAAATGTTTTGTCAAATAAGCACATATTAAACTCCACATTTATAATCCACTATACATACTACATTCCAACTACATTCAATGCAAAGAGAGAAATAGAGAAAGAACAATATTATCATATTTATGCTGCTTGTCGGGGACAGACAACATTTTAGCCAAGCCCATCAACACTTTCTTGTTTTATGAATACAATTGCATGCCAAGGTAAGGCCTGCAAAATTGGAAGTGAACTAGCATTGTAAATAATATGACCAACATATAAATCTGATGATAATGACAAACTTCCTTCACATCTAATGTACTTGTGTGACATCTAAATAACAATGCACCACTATGATAGACAAAAGCTGAAAAAACTGGTATCAGGACCTTCAAAAGCTACCCCCATTTTATAAGGAATGCCTGTTAAAAACCAAAATGCCTTCTAAGAAAAATACAAAAATAAATAATGTAACACTTAAAATAGTGAGAAAAATATAAAAAGTATATGCACAAAATTATTTAAACTGTTACATGAAAAATTATAAAGAAACCTCTGTTGTCTTATGGTTGCCATGGATAGGGAATACCCTTTAGAGATTTTTCAAACAAGATGATAGCACCATAATGACACCATATTGTAACAGATGACCTACTATTCACACGCATACTATTTACTTTGTGACGTAGCTGATAACCCTGTACAGTTGGTGTGGTGGTCAAACTTGTCACAAAAATAACACTTTTATGGAGTGGACATGTGCCTGTACTACATATAAGCCCTGTTTATACATTGTGCTAACATGGGTCCTTTCTCCTGATCTTGTCTACATTCTGATTGTACCCACATTTCCAGAAATATGTCTACACATAGTATTAAAATGTGTCTATTATCCATCCATTGTGTCTGCATAAAGGAAGGGGCCAGGAAATCTGGTCACAATACAAATTGTTTCACAGCTATTCTTTCAAAATAATATGTATTTATTTATTGTAAGACACATTTTTTAAATTTATTTTTATTTTTTATTGGGGGTAGATGTAAGACACATATTGATGTAATCAGTCAATGGTGCCACTGGTCAATGATTTTAGAGGGCGGAATAATTATGATTTAAATGGTTTCTCTGTACAGATCTGTCTACACTTGTAAGATATCCAGACACAACGCCTCCAGAGGTGGGCAGGATGATCTGATCACAATTGGATCACAATGTGTCTTTTGATTGTCTACACAATCTAAAAAATGTGGGCACAATCAGAATGTGGACAAGATCAGGACAAAGGACGTAAGTTAGAACCAGGTAAAAACGGAGCTAGAGGGTTGGTTTGCCGGACACAGATTAAGCCTAATCGTTGACTAAAAAGTATGCCCAATAGAGACTCTCCATCGAAAGTGCTTTTTAGTTCAGGAGTAGGCTTAATCTGTGTCTGGGAAACCAGCCCATTTGTACTAATTGATTACTAATCTTACAATAACTGTTCCAAATGGCATTATGCATCAAATATCATTGTGCATAAGGGCATTGTTAGAATTAGGATATCCTTGATATTATGAAATGAAGAAACAGGCCCAATTTTCTGATCAAATTGCTATGGAATGTGATGTAAATGGCCAATGAATACGATTCTGGGATACAAATGGAAGCAGGGCCATTCAACTGAAATGAAATGTGTTACCTATTGAGCCTGTCCATGTAATACACCATTTCCATGTTGTAAAAAATATATATATATATACAGTACCAGTCAAAAGTTTGGATACACCTACTCATTCAAGGGTTTTTATAATTTTTTTTACTATTTTCTACATTGTAGAATAATAGTGAAGACATCAGAATGATGAAATAACACATATGGAATCAGGTAGTAACCAAAAAAGTGTTAAACAAATCAAAATATATTTTATATTTGAGATTCTTTAAAGTAGCCACCCTTTGCCTTGATGACAGCTTTGCACACTCAACCAGCTTCATGAGGAATGCTTTTCCAACAGTCTTGAAGGAGATCCCACATATGCTGAGCACTTGTTGGCTGCTTTTCTTTCACTCTGCGGTCCAACTCATCCCATGCTTCACGGTGGGAACCACACATGCAGAGATCATCCGTTCACCTACTCTGCGGTTGGACACGGCGGTTGGAACCAAAAATCTCAAATTTGGACTCATCAGACCAAAGGACAGATTTCCACTTGCACATGTCCATTGCTTGTGTTTCTTGGCCCAAGCAAGTCTCTTCTTATTATTGGTGTCCTTTAGTAGTGGTTTTTTTGCAGCAATTCGACCATGAAGGCCTGATTCACGCAGTCTCTTCTGAACAGTTGATGTTGAGATGTGTCTGTTACTTGAACTCTGTGAAGCATTTTTTTGGCTGCTATCTGAGGTGCAGTTAATTGCCGATTTCTGAGGCTGGTAACTCTAATGAACTTATCCTCTACAGCAGAGTTAACTCTGGGTCTTCCTTTCCTGTGGCGGTTCTCATGAGAGCCAGTTTCATCATAGCGCTTGATGGTTTTTGCGACTGCACTTGAAGAAACGTTCAAAGTTCTTCAAATTTTCCAGATTGACTGACCTTCATGTCTTAAAATAATGATGGACTGTCGTTTCTCTTTGCTTATTTGAGCTGTTCTTGCTATAATATGGACTTGTTATTTTACCAAATAGGGCTATCTTCTGTATACCACCCCTACCTTGTCACAACACAACTGATTGGCTCAAACGCATTAAGAAGGAAATAAATTACGCAAATGAACTTTTAAGAAGGCACACCTGTTAATTGAAATGCATTCCAGGTGACTACCTCATGAAGCTGGTTGAAGGAATGCCAAGAGTGTGCAAAGCTGTCATCAAGGGGCTCCCGAGTGGCGCAGCGGTCTAAGGCACTGCATCTCAGTGCTTGAGGCGTCACTACAGACCCCCTGGTTCGATTCCAGGCTGTATCACAACCGGCTGTGATTGGGAGTCCCATAGGGCGGCACACAATTGGCCCAGCGTCGTCCGGGTTTGGCCGGTGTAGGCAGTCATTGAAAATAATAATTTGTTCTTAACTGACTTTCCTAGTTAAATAAAGGAAAAATAAAAGGCAAAGGGATGGCTACCTGGAAGAATATAAAATATATTTTGATTTGTTTAACACTTTATTGGTTACTACATGATTCCATATGTGTTATTTCATAGTTTTGATGTCTTCACTATTATTCTACAATGTAGAATAATAGTAAAAATAAATATAAACCCTTGAATGAGTAGGTGTGTACAAACTTTTGACTGGTACTGTATATAGAAAAAAGGTAGAATGTTGCATGTAGTGTAGACATGACCCAATTGAGGCAAACTGCCGTTTGACATTTGGAAAAAACAACAATTATCTAGCAAAAAAATGATGAATTTTTCCAAAAGGCATTTTCACCTGCAAATGTACCATACTGAATTACCAGCTCATAATGTACAAACATGTTATTGTTGCAGACATATTACTGCAAATAAACACTGCATTTAAATGTTAAGATACAAGAAACTTGCAGTGCAGCACATTGTAACTCACCGACTGTATTTTCCACTTAATGGCAACAATGAACAAGTGTTATTATAATATTATATAACTTGGTGTTTGCACAAACTATATGCTTCTTCAAATCAGTGTAAAAGCTGATGCTGTGTAATCATCAAAATTACTTCAATCTTTGCTACCAACTCAAATTCCCTTTCGTTACACAGAAGCTTATTTTCATTTGAATACATAATGTACATGCCATATTATTAACACCCAGTAATATCAACGTTCAATACATACTAACAACAGTGCGCAAAGTAGGTGTTTTTATACTTCAACAATTTACAAGAGGTTGCCATTCCGCAATAAACACCATTCCAGTTACTCAAAGCAGAATAAAAGTTGTACATTTCTCATAAAGGAATGAACAAAAGCTTGAGGCACCAAAGGCTATTATACATAAAACATTTTTTAAAGTAAGTAGAAGAGCAAACTTTAACTGAAAATGCAGAATTCCATTGACCCTCTTGACCTTGTAGTGTTGTGACTGTAACATTGTTACAGGCAGACGCTCCTTGGTCTCCATGGAGACCAGTGATTGGCAGGAGAGATGATTGTAATCTCTCTGCTGAGGCCCACTGTCTGCCCTACTCCAAGGGATCTCAAACAGGTCTGTTCAATCCGAAGTCCTTGTCAGCCTAGCTCCTTTCCGATTGGCTGTGCACAGTGCATTGAGCTCCCACACTCTCCTCTGAGTCCAATAACAAGCGGCCGTTGGCAGGGAATGGGCCCTGGGACCCAGATAAGTGCAACGGTGCAGACCTGCATCTATTGACCCATTGCAGATCTCACCACAATAAAGAAAATCAACCCAACTCTACCCAACAATTCTTTTCAAGCCACCAGCCAAGGCGTGACTCCCTTTGGAACATTAAAAGAAAAAGGAACAAATAAAATGTTGAGCTCTGGGTTGTCTTTTTTGAGTAGGTAAGATTGACAGCCAGTTAGTGTTTTGCTGAAGCCATACAATTCGATCACACACCAATGAAATATGTTTATTAATACATATAAATATAGTTTGGGACAGTCCTCATGCTTTTTGGGGGGTGTGGAGGGTGTTTTGTTGGGATGGAGTCTTTTGAGCTAGTAGTATGGCATTAATGGATGGTGAACGCGAGAGCTAGAGCTGTTAAGAGCCAGTTCAGATCCCTCCAACGCCTCCTTCTCCTCATCCTCTGCTGTCACGACTTCCTTACTCCCCTTGAATCCGAATTAGCCATGACATTCCAATCTGTGCCCGAGCACTCTGGTCATGCAAGGACTAAACATAATTGTGTGTGTGCAAGTTCTGCCGATGGCCAAAGATCTGGACTCCAAGACGCGGATGTGAGAGTGACACACGTTCCACAGAGCGAGGTGAGTAGAAGCAGCTAGGAGTGATGGACCTTTGCTCTTTTTCATTGTACACATAGATTTATTTATTTTATATTTTAAAAAAATTATAAATACCCCAACAATATTTTTTTTTTTTTTACAAACTCCATGCTTTTCGGATTAGATTGATCACTGCAAGAAAACACAACAGAGAGAAAGATATAGTGAGAAGAGGTAAGAGAGAGACATGGGGTGAAATAATCTTTAAGCAAGGGTTTTTAGGCCTGACATTTTTACTTTTTTACACACCACTCAAATATTTATGTGACCTAGAGGTCTTCACGGGTACAAAGAATTGGACCCATTCCGAAATGGAACTTTCCCCACCGGACCCGATATACATAAATACTTTTTTAAAATATTGACCTGTTTCCGAACGGACCCGAGGACAACTAGACCCATACCGTATAGACCTTGTCGGATCCAGACCCAGTCCAATCTGATCTGAGTGAGGAAAAGTTATTTTTTAAGGTACTTCATTAACCGGAGCTGATAAAGTGCGAGAGGAGAGGGAGAGAGAAGTGCAGCTCTAGCAGGCGGGGGAGGGGCTGTACTGTGAGTGAGTGACATGGGGAGCAGGGAGGAAGGAGGGAGGGAAGAGAGACAGCAACCAACCAACCCGACTCGCGCTATAGTTGACTAATAGCTGCCATAGCTAAGTTATTTATCATCAAATATGATTACGTAGTACCTGTCTTGACAGAATCAAACCGATGGAAGCTAGATAAGCTAGCTAATGTGAGCTAGCTAGGCTAATTGAGACTGCAATGCATGCACTTTCTCATCCTACAGTTACAAATAACAACAACTCCATTCACATATTAAGTAGCAGCCTACCTGTTGGATCTTGGTCGTTGTAGCCTATCCTTCTCCTTTAACTTTTAATTCCGTCATTTTAATTGCATCTTCCATTGATTTTATATCTCCTAACTTTTGCCACACATGTAGGCACTGACTATAGCCTGTTGCCGCTTTGATGACTTATGATTGGTAAACATCAACAACAAGCTACACGTACCACGCTCCACTCTCTTGAAAAGCAAGAGCAGCAGCATAAATTATAACATTTCTCTCTCTACTGCAGCAGTCGCGTTCTGATCTGTACGGGCCCTTCCGAACAAGTCAGTTAAAATTACACATACCGGAGACCCGTGACAATCATATCAGTTCTGACCAGACCCATGAAATTTTTTAGAATTCTGGATCCGGACCCGCTTGGGTCCCGTATTGGGTCTCGGGTATTCGGGTACAGGTGGATCCGTGAAGACCTCTAATGTGAACCGCCGGAAAAAAAAAACATGCATATGGCCAAGGCTGAGTGAAGCTCAAATACAGTACACACTGTGTGTTTGTGTGTACTGTCATTTAAAAGAGCTTACTTACCTTTTGCCAACAACCAGGCATTGGTAGTCCGTCTGGGCCCTAGTAAGGGGAGAAGAAAGGGAAGAAATTACTAGTTAGTGACACAAAACAAACATACTTTTTTTTGCTCAAAACTGATATTAGTTCACAAATGTTTGTTTGATGTTATGCCTCTAAATCTCAGATTATGTGGTACAAGGTCTGTGAAGAAGTGTACCGTCATATCTCCGGTACAAGCTCCATGTACAAAAACAGTGTTGTTTTTTAAAGACTGGGTTCCCAAATATATTATAATGTCTGTGATGGAAGACATAAAACCAAGCGATGTAAGATATTTGATTGACAGACACAGGGCTTTCAAGGGAGAGAGGAAGTACAGTACACTACTTCACAGACATTAACAGACATTATAATATTAAGATATATATTTTTTGAGAATGGTACATTAATAAATGTAATCTCTTAAAATATCTGCTGGTAAATTTAACATAGCACTTATGTTTGATTTAATTGCTTGTGTAATTTAGATGTTTCATGTTTAATTGTCTTGTGTTCGACCAAAATGTAATGGGAAAATGTGATGGCATGCTCACATTTGATAATGTTTTAACACATTTCAATGAATTTGCACTCATGCAGGTTAGATACAGTGAAATTAATCTCATCATGCAATGATATATGGTCCTCCCTTAGGTTTATATTTAGTACATGTTTTAATGTATCCAAAGTTATGAATAATCAATCTATAGTCCTAAACAAATGTGAAATTGCGAACATATAGCAAACATATCAATACAAGTGTAATTTGTTCTGTGATGAGAATAATATGTGGATGCATACCACTATAAAGTAACATACATTTAATCTAGCTTAATATACTCACTCAAAAAGGACCCTTGGCACAAAAGCAATCATCAGCTCCATGCATTACACAACATACATTAACGACGTCTCAGAAATCACACAAGATAACAACACTTCTCCCCGAAACCAAAGAAGAATTACAAATTTGAGTTGTAGCTGGCATTGGAAAGGTCTGGGGCAATAACCGATTTCACATCTTCTCCCCTTGGTCATGGTGTGCCCAATTGGTACAAATACAGAAGGGGTGGAGGGGGTTAAAGGTAGGAGAGGTAAGGTCCATGCTGCTATTGCATGGAAAAGCATCAGTAAAGAAGAGAACTGAAGGAACTTAGACTATAGCTTGCCATGGTTAGAGTCTGTTTAGGAACTGGGGATGTTAAAGGAATTTGGAAGGGAAGTCCATTTAAGGAATTACGTCGTTTATAGGAAAGAGTCCCTGTACACTTATTGAGAAAGTAGGGGAGGGGAATTCAGTTAGAGAATATCAAGGGAGAATATCAACAGATCCACTGCTTGTGTGCTTTACATTTAAGTACAGTGGCATTCAATTGCAGATTACAGTAGATCTGTATCTGATAAATATGTATCTAAGAAGGGCTGCTTGCAGTCAGACAGTTAGTCAGGAAGAAGTGTGTTTTGGTAGCCTTTAAGGAACTAAAAGAGATAATAAATGTCTGAAAAACCTGGAGGTGATTTAGCATGTGAGCTGGTGGTCATTTGGAGTGGGAGTTGGTGGGGGTGGGGGTGTGGGTGGCTGGGTGGGTCCAATCCTCATGCTAAAGCCATGCATAGGTAAGGAAAGCAAAACGGTGGCTTCTCATTGGCAATTTGGTCAGTGGCAAAGGTCAGTAGCATGCACAGGAGAGGTAAAGGAAAAGAGGAATACTGTACCAATTGGCACGGGGCATCCAGCCCATCCAGACCAGGCTGCCCTGGCTCTCCCTTTTCACCCTTAAAGCCCCGGAACCCCTGTTCATAAAGATGACCTGGGAGTGTTACTGGGAGAGATGTGGACGGAGCACCCCATGCATCCCCCCGCTAAGGGGATACGATCGAGTGGAAGAAGGAGCCACCCTGTGACCTACAGACACTAAGATCCAGCCCATCCTCCAATAATGTACTCAATATCTGGTCCTTTGCCCAGGTCATAGCACTTGGCAACAGGACTTCAGAGGGACAGAGGGACTTTTTCAAGGCTGGTGGGTGCCAAGTTAGTCAGGGGGGCTCCTCCTTTTTGGGGGCCCACTGTCTTACGTCGCTTTTAGCTTGGACATACCAATGGGCAGGGTGCATCTAATCCAGGGGCACCCTGTTCTCCTTTCTCCCCCTTAGGCCCTTTTTTGCCCTTCTTTCCCTTCTCCCCCTGTGGATACAATGGTTTGGTCAGGTCAATAACTTTTCCGCTCAGAGATGATGAAGGGTGAATATTCTCTGAGTCCAACAAGAACAACCATTTGTGTTATATATATATTTTTTTGCATTTGATTCACAATTTGAGGAAATGAGGAAATCTCATATAACTAATCAAATTAGAAGATGAAACTAAACCTGAACTATATCTCACCATTTGCAGAATTTCACAAAGCACATTGTTGGCTAAATTGCATATTTTACGAAATGTCATACCCTGGGTATAGCAAGGCCAATTTAAGCATCATATAAGGAGAGACCTCCTTAAAGATTAAACTTTTCGTTGGCACTTTATTCCACGGTACTGTTTCCACTGGTATCTACCTATTTATGTGGTAACAATTGGTACTTTCTGGAACTCATTTTAAATAATTCTACACAACACAACTTGTAACTACCTATTTCCAAATAGTGCCTAGCGGTGCTTGATTTGATAAATTCTAAAGAAACCTAATATATTATTAGGTTATTATTGTGTCATTACAATTTAACTAGGTCAATTGTCATTATACCTGGTAATTTCTATACCATATAATAAAGTGCTACAAACTTTTCTAAGAAATGGCTACATTGACTGATTAAAGGACGTGACAAAATATTAATTTACAGTGAGCTACAAAGGTATTGGGACAGTGACACATATGTTATTGTTTTGGCTCTGTACTCCAGCACTTTGGATTTTAAATGATACAATAACTATGAAGTTAAAGTGCAGACCGTCAGCTTTAATTTGAGGGTATTTTCATCCATATCGGGTGAACCGTTTTGAAATTACAGCACTTCCTGTACATACTGTTGTCCCCCCATTTTAGGGGACCAAAAGTATTGGGACAAATCCACTTAGATATGTATTAAAGTAGTCAAAAGTATAGTATTTGGTCCCATATTCCTAGCACACAATGATTACATCAAGCTTGTGACTCTACTCATGCTACCATGATTACGGATAATTTTTAATGAAACGTGAATAATGAGTGAGAAAGTTACCGACGCATACAGTGAGGGAAAAAGGTATTTGATCCCCTGGTGATTTTGTACGTTTGCCCACTGACAAAGAAATGATCAGTCTATAATTTTAATGGTAGGTTTATTTGAACAGTGAGAGACAGAATAACAACAAAAAAATCCTGAAAAACGCATGTCAAAAATGTTATAAATTGATTTGCATTTTAATGAGGGAAATAAGTATTTGACCCCCTCTCAATCAGAAAGATTTCTGGCTCCCAGGTGTCTTTTATACAGGTAACGAGCTGAGATTAGGAGCACACTCTTAAAGGGAGTGCTACTAATCTCAGTTTGTTACCTGTATAAAAGACACCTGTCCACAGAAGCAATCAATCAATCAGATTCCAAACTCTCCACCATGGCCAAGACCAAAGAGCTCTCCAAGGATGTCAGGGACAAGATTGTAGACCTACACAAGGCTGGAATGGGCTACAAAACCATTGCCAAGCAGCTTGGTGAGAAGGTGAAAACAGTTGGTGCGATTATTCGCAAATGGAAGAAACACAAAATAACTGTCAATCTCCCTCGGCCTGGGGCTCCATGCAAGATCTCACCTTGTGGAGTTGCAATGATCATGAGAACGGTGAGGAATCAGCCCAGAACTACACGGGAGGATCTTGTCAATGATCTCAAGGCAGCTGAGACCATAGTCACCAAGAAAACAATTGGTAACACACTATGCCGTGAAGGACTGAAATCCTGCAGCGCCCGCAAGGTCGCCCTGCTCAAGAAAGCACATATACAGGCCCGTCTGAAGTTTGCCAATGAACATCTGAATGATTCAGAGGAGAACTGGGTGAAAGTGTTGTGGTCAGATGAGACCAAAATCGAGCTCTTTGGCAACTTAACTCGCCGTGTTTTGAGGAGGAGGAATGCTGCCTATGACCCCAAGAACACCATCCCCACCGTCAAACATGGAGGTGGAAACATTATGCTTTGGGGGTGTTTTTCTGCTAAGGGGACAGGACAACTTCACCGCATCAAAGGGACGATGGACGGGGCCATGTACCGTCAAATCTTGGGTGAGAACCTCCTTCCCTCAGCCAGGGCATTGAAAATGGGTCGTGGATGGGTATTCCAGCATGACAATGACCCAAAACACACGGCCAAGGCAACAAAGGAGTGGCTCAAGAAGAAGCACATTAAGGATCTGGATCTGATCTATGTGCGTCTAACTTTCTCACTCGATTCATTCAGGACTATCTGTAACCATGGTAGCATCCACATTAATGTAGAAGTGTTTAGAAACATATCCTATTCCTATTTACAATAAAAGGGACTCCAAGATGACACAATACATTATTTACCATTCATTTCTATTGGGCACAAAATAATCTGAAACACAACCAAAACAAACAGCAAATGCATCCAACAAGTTTGTAAAGTCACAAGCGTGATGTAATCATTGTGTGATAGGAATACGGGACCAAATACTAAACTTTTGACTACTTTAATACACATATAGGTGAATTTGTCCCAATACCAATGGTCCCCTAAAATGGGGGGGTGTACAAAAGGTGCTGTAATTTCTAAACGGTTCACCTGATGTGAATGAAATACCCTCAAATTAAAGCTGACAGTCTGCACTTTAACATCATAGTCATTGTATCATTTAATATCCAAAGTGCTGGAGTTCAGAGCCAAAACAACCAAAAATGGGTCACTGTCCCAATACTTTTGTAGCTCACTGTATTCCTCCAAATGTTTCATGGAGCTCTCATTTGGACAGGTTCCTATTGCACGGTTTAAATAAGCCCTGAATAGATTCATCGACACAAGGACCACAGTTGCACAATGGTCCACAATGGTCACAATTGTCAGCTCAGAACATTAAGACGACACTGCAAATTAAGGGGGATAGATTAAAAGTGAAGCTACTGCTTACATAGGGAGGGAGGGAGGGAGGGAGGGAGGGAGGGAAGACATACTGTAGTCAATGTTAGATAGGAGAGGTACCAGAATTAGGGACCTGGAATTTGGAAGTCCAGAACATTCCTCTGAATAGGAGGAGGGGGAACGGCGGGAAGGAGCAGAGGAGAGAGCTGGTCACTTGAGACGTAGAGGGCACAAGGGAGGAGAAAGAGTAGCAGGGAAGATGCCTCCAGAGGCACAGAACACACCCCATTCCCCCAACAAGAAACAGCAAAAACTCTATCCCTTTTCACAGTCCTCTGCAAAAGTGCATAATCAGGTTTGAGGTCTGTTTCATTTCCACTGAGTCTATTCAGAAAGTAAATTGAAATTCAATTTGTTGATCAGAAAATGTGACCATTATTGTTTCTTTTCAATTGATGTATTGAATAACATTTTCCTGAATTGATCTACATTGGAAAAAGCCCCAACCATGAATCATGGAGGTACCCAAGACTTAGACTACATTAAACCGTAATAGATATGGTTTCAGAATGCATTAGGTCTGAAGAAATACTGAAAATGAAAGCAGAATGAGGTAAGAAATGTAACATGGAGGAAGCTTAATAAGTCATTCATATTTGCCAGAGAATGTGTGACAGCATTATAGTGAAAAAAGATAGGTTGCATTAGGCTACGATTGAACTGTGTAGGCCAGGGATGGGCAACTCCAGTCCTTCGGGGCCTGATTGGTGTTACACTTTTACCCCAGCCCCAGCTAACACACCTGACTCCAATAATTAACAAATCACGGTCTTCAGTTTAGAAAAAGTGTGACACCAATCAGGACTGGAGTTGCCCATCCCTGGTGTAGGCAAAATAAGGAATACACTTTCATTGGGACACTAAAGCAGTGTACTGACACAGACGGTCAATGTTACAGGCAATTAAAAAAGACAAACCGGGTCAACAACAGGCCAAAGAACACAACATGGGATGTTAGAAGGGTTATGCTCATGCATGGAAATGGCAGAAAACCAATAGAAAGATGAGTTACAACTGCCTGTTGTCAATGGACGACCTCTCAATTCACTTTTAGTCTAATTTGCTATTGTGTTCAGCTTCTTATTAAGCGAATGTAAGTGTTTACAAAAATATATACTTTATTTTAATATTTGGAGGCTTCAAAATGTGATTTGATTGAAATGATTTTGATAAATGAGATGACACATTATTCAATGGTAAATAACAAAAGTTGACATTTGAGAGAATTGAGAATGGAATTTAGAGTTAAGGGGAAATGTCTGAATTTTTCAACTTCATATTCATTATCTCCAGAACCACCCCAACGTCAACAAATGTGAAAATAGTGCATTTCTATGTTTTATAGTCAAAAAGATAGAGGAAGATAATTGTTTCCAATGAAATCATCAACTGATTAGTAGACAATTAGTAAGCAATTAGTAGGCAATGCCTACTCATAATTGGTTCAAATCACATGATGCACACCGATAATGTCATTGGAAACACTTATCTTCCTCTTTTTTTCCAACAAAACATAGAAACGTGCCATTTTCAAATACAGTATGTTGTACTGTAGCTCAGTTGGTAGAGCATGGCGCTTGCAACGCCAGGGTTGTGGGTTCGTCTCCCACGGGGGGCCAGTATGGAAATGTATGCACTCACTAACTGTAAGTCGCTCTGGATAAGAGCGTCTGCTAAATGACAAAAAGAGAGAGATGTGCTGGAGATGATAAATATGAAGCTCAAAATTGTTGAAATTTCCCTTTAATTGGACTTTAATCTAATAGTGGAGGTGCATAAAGATGGCTCTGTGCACTTACCACAAATGCCTCATTTGATAAGTTCTCTGTATTGTACATTGCTCTACTTTACTCTTTTTTTTGTGCTGTCATTAGATAGTGAGGGAAAAAAGTATTTGATCCCCTGCTGATTTTGCACTGACAAAGAAATGATCAGTCTAACATTTTAATGGTGGGTTTATTTGAACAGTGAGAGACAGAATAACAACAAAAAAATCCAGATAAACGCATGTCAAAAATGTTATAAATTGATTTGCATTTTAATGAGGGAAATAAGTATTTGACCCCCTCTCAATCAGAAAGATTTCTGGCTCCCAGGTGTCTTTTATACAGGTAACGAGTGAGATTAGGAGCACACTCTTAAAGGGAGTGCTCCTAATCTCAGCTTGTTACCTGTATAAAAGACACCTGTCCACAGCAGCAATCAATCAATCAGATTCCAAACTCTCCACCATAGCCAAGACCATGAGCTCTCCATGGATGTCAGGGACAAGATTGTAGACCTACACAAGGCTGGAATGGGCTACAAGACCATCGCCAAGCAGCTTGGTGAGAAGGTGACAACAGTTGGTGCGATTATTCGCAAATGGAAGAAACACAAAAGAACTGTCAATCTCCCTCGGCCTGGGGCTCCATGCAAGATCTCACCTCGTGGAGTTGCAATGATCATGAGAACGGTGAGGAATCAGCCCAGAACTACACGAGAGGATCTTGTCAATGATCTCAAGGCAGCTGGGACCATAGTCACCAAGAAAACAATTGGTAACACACTACGCCTTGAAGGACTGAAATCCTGCAGCGCCCGCAAGGTCCCCGTCTGAAGTTTGCCAATGAACATCTGAATGATTCAAAGGAGAACTGGGTGAAAGTGTCGTGGTCAGATGAGACCAAAATGGAGCTCTTTGGCATCAACTCAACTCGCTGTGTTTGGAGGAGGAGGAATGCTGCCTCTGACCCCAAGAACACCACCCCCACCATCAAACATGGAGGTGGAAACATTTTGCTTTAGGGGTGTTTTTCTGCTAAGGGGACAGGACAACTTCACCGCATCAAAGGGTGGACGGGTCCATGTACCGTCAAATCTTGGGTGAGAACCTCCTTCCCTCAGCCAGGGCATTGAAAATGGGTCGTGGATGGGTATTCCAGCATGACAATGACCCAAAACACACGGCCAAGGCAACAAAGGAGTGGCTCAAGAAGAAGCACATTAAGGTCCTGGAGTGGCCTAGCCAGTCTCCAGACCTTAATCCCATAGAAAATCTGTGGAGGGAGCTGAAGGTTCGAGTTGCCAAACGTCAGCCTCGAAACCTTAATGACTTGGAGAAGATCTGCAAAAAGGAATGGGACAAAATCCCTCCTGAGATGTGTGCAAACCTGGTAGCCAACTACAAGAAACGTCAGACCTCTGTGATTGCCAAGGGTTTTTCCATCAAGTACTCCATCAAGTAAGTCATGTTTTGCAGAGGGGTCAAATACTTATTTCCCTCATTAAAATGCAATTCAATTTATACGATTTTTGACATGCGTTTTTCTGGATTTTTTTGTTGTTATTCTGTCTCTCACTGTTCAAATAAACCTACCATAAAAAATGTAGACTGATCATGTCTTTGTCAGGGGGCAAACGTACAAAATCAGCAGGGGATAAAATACTTTTTTCCCTCACTGTACATTCATCAAATTCTAGCTCCAAGATGCCGGCAATTTGAGAAACAGAAAAAGTATATTGTGCTTATTTATTGGCGCGTTGAACCATGTCGCATGCCGTAGTTTAGAAACTAAGTGGACAGTGTTAAAACAATAACGTCATAACTGAATTCTGACATCTTTATGCACCTTCGCCATATGACCCTCGTAATGACTCATACAAATACTCATACAATTTGTACAGCACATTAGTACTATGAAAGTATCCTGAGACCCATGAATTATGTCATCAAAAACCCAATGAATTTCACTACAGCTATGTCAAATACCATACCACTCCTTCCAAATTGTCATAACAACTGTCATATGTCCACTCCACTCAATTAAAGTGATATTCAATTTTCAAAAGATATTCATTGGTGAATCCCCTTTCTAAAGACGAGGCTTAGTTCCTTTCCTTCATTGTCCATTGACACCAGTTCTTCTAGGTAAAATTAGGGGGTTGTCATTCATTCCCCAAGGTAGCATATCTAGATCTACCTTTTCTCCTCTTTCCCCCGGGTCGCCTTTCTCTCCCCTTAAGCCTGGCAACCCCTGCAAAATACAACTAGTTCAGTACCCTGGGGAGTGTATCTGATAAGACCTGATCTAGGAACAGTGTAGATAGAACATCCAAGGAGGTTCACATCCCTCTCTGACAATGTTACAACCCTAGAAAGGCGAGAAGTTGAACAGAGAGGAGGAGGAAGAGAGAGGGACAATAAAAGAGATACAAAGAGAACACAAGGGAATGTGCATTATGGGGGAAATGCATGTACTCAGTGAGAAAGAGAGACTAGTGCTGTCATTTTTACAGCCTTATACATCCAGTTTTCATGATGAAATGAAATGACTCTTCTCTTGAAGAACAAATTAAGAAATAACAGCATGCAATATAGGATACAGATATCACAGGTCTGACAGGGACAGACATAACTGCCTCACTCACATCAAGGCCAGGTGTTCCAGCCGCTCCCTGAAAGTAAACACAGAATAACCTAAGCGCTTTTTCAGATACTGTACTACATGTTTTAAGTTAGTTACGAACTTGTAAGACTGATATTAAGATTGTGTTTGTTATTAGAACTGTATTGTGTGTTGGCTGGGGTTTTGTTTTTATCAGAGAACACTTACAGGAAGTCCATAAGGTCCCCTTGGCCCGAGTTCACCTGCAGCTCCTCTCTCACCCTGACACAAGCACAAAGAGGCATCACATTTTAACAACACACATTTACCAAAAGGTTATCAAAATTAGTGTGGTAGCTGGCTAACACAGGCAACCTTTCTTATAGTATATAATTTATCACAGACTTACTCTGTCCCCCTTTGGCCCGGCTGGACCGGAGGGACCCACAGGCCCGTCCATACCCTGTGGAGAGGTGGAAACAATTGTCAGCAATACCCTCAGGTAGGACCACACTTTGGTCAGACTACATTCCCATATACTTTACCATAATGTTGATATTGTCCACCCGAACCTTTCCAGATGGAAAAGTGTGTGTGGTGCGAGGGGCGGGTGGCGGGAGGGGGGGGGGCTTGGGGGGTTGAAGCTGGTTCACATGAAACTCACCCTAATTCCAGGCTTGCCGTCCAAGCCGGAGGCTCCCTTTGCCGTTATGGATGTATGAGTGATATGAACAAGGCGTGATTAATACAAGATGAACACAGTGAAAATAACTTATTTTTTAAGGTTGTTATTTGGACAGGGTGAAAAAACAAACAGTGTTTCCCCTATATTCATTTAGCAGTGGTGGGTCACCACTCGTTTTCAATGTAAACTTAAAATACTAAAACCAGATATAAAGTATGTAGAAAAGATAATGGAGCTATATATTTTTTTTATAAGATTATCTTTGAGAACTAACAACTACCTAAATTAAAACTAGACAGTCAGGGAGAATCTAAAATTCCAAAAATGTCACGGCATGATTTGGATTTTATTATAACATTTGAGTCAATCAAATAGCATAAGAACATGGCATAAGCCATGGCAAAATGTGTAGAATTGAAGG
This sequence comes from Coregonus lavaretus, assembly GCF_964263955.1. Classification (NCBI taxonomy): domain Eukaryota; kingdom Metazoa; phylum Chordata; class Actinopteri; order Salmoniformes; family Salmonidae; genus Coregonus; species Coregonus lavaretus. The sequence goes on from NC_140026.1 coordinate 30,587,621, forward strand.
AAATTAGCTTTAAAACTGCACATTTTACTTTAAAAAAGTTAAATGTTGTCTCTGCAGCCAAGAGGAGAGACTGTAAAATGTTTGGTCTGAGACTGCATGCCCCCCACCCCTATGCTAACTTTGCCACCGCTGGTGAAAAAAATCCTCGGGGAAACACTGCAGGGAGGTTGAAATGCTGTTGGCACAAGCAGGCAAAGGAGAGAGAAAGACAAACGCAGGAGAAGACAGACATAGACACAAAAGAGACACACATAAATATATGGTGTGCAGGAATGCACACAAAGAGCAGGAAATAGACCAGCGGCTGAATGCAGAGGACAGGGTTGTGGTGGTGAGATGATTTCTCAGGATGGAGGACTGAGTGTTGTACTTACGGGGAGGCCCAGGATTCCTCTGTCCCCCTTGTGCCCTGACTCCCCACGTACGCCCTTCAGACCATGATTCCCAGCCTCCCCCTAAATGCAAGAGGAGTGGCAGAGGTTGACTTAGGAGCAGGCGATGAGCAATACGTGGATGGACAGAATTCAGTAGACACATATAGGCTACTGCTGCAAGCTCCATTTCCCTAGAGCAGTGGTCACCACCAGACCTGGTCCTGGATAACTAAAAGGTGTGCAGGCTTTTGTCCCAGCTCAGTATGAATACCCCTAATTCAACTAATCAACTGCTCAACAAAACCTTGATTAGCTGAAGCGGCACATTTGTGCTGGGCTGGAGAGCTACCTACTGCCTGTCAGTGTTACTGTAGGTGGGTGTGGTGGTGGAATCAGGCGCAGGACGCAGAAAGTAAGTCCAAAAGACTTTAGTGGTTTGCACAAACACAAGCACGAAATAAATGCCCTGAGGCGAGAACTCCGCACGCAGGCGAAAATAAAACGGGCGCACTACACATGTGCGACAAAATACTCCAATACAATGGAGAACAGCTCAACCGAGCAAAATGTATAATCACTAGCAAAACGCACGACAGTGAAAACAATCACACACAACACTAGACAAACCCAACGAGAACTTATAGGACACTAATGACACTAAACGATAACAGGTGTACAAAACCAGACCAGACCAAACGAACATGAAACATACAACGGTGGCAGCTAGTATTCCGGAGACGACGAACGCCGAAGCCTGCCCGAGCAAGGAAGAGAGGCAGCCTCGGCCGAAACCGTGACAGTACCCCCCCCTTGACGCGCGGCTCCAGACGTGCGCCGACTCCGGCCTCGGGGACAACCAGGAGGACGCGGAGCAGGGTGCGTCGGGTGACCACGATGGAATTCCGTCAGGAGAGACGGGTCCAAAATGTCTCTCCTCGGCACCCAGCACCGCTCCTCCGGGCCGTACCCCTCCCACTCCACTAGATATTGGAGACCCCCCATCCAACGTCTCGAATCCAAGATGGACCGCACGGAGTACGCCGGTGCCCCCTCGATGTCCAATGGGGGCGGAGGAGTCTCCCTGATCTCATTTTCTTGGAGTGGGCCAGCTACCACCGGCCTGAGAAGAGACACATGGAACGAGGGGTTAATACTTTTATACTCAACAGGTAGTTGTAATCTGTAACACACCTCGTTCAATCTTCTCAGGACTTTAAATAGCCCTACAAACCGCCGACCCAGTTTCCGACAGGGCAGGCGGAGGGGCAGGTTTCTGGTAGAGAGCCAGACTCGATCACCAGGTGCGAACACCGGTCCCTCACTGCGGTGGAGATCGGCGCTCGCCTTTTGACGACGGAGGGCCCGCTGCAGGTGGACGTGTGCAGCGTTCCATGTCTCCTCCGAGCGCCGCACCCACTCATCCACCGCAGGAGCCTCGATCTGGCTCTGCTGCCAAGGTGCCAGAACCGGCTGGTAACCTAACACACATTGGAAAGGGGTTAGGTTAGTGGAGGAATGGCGTAGGGAATTCTGGGCCATTTCGGCCCAGGGAACGTACCTTGCCCACTCCTCCGGCCGGTCCTGGCAGTATGTTCTAAGAAACCTACCCACATCCTGGTTCACACGTTCCACCTGCCCATTACTCTCCGGGTGGTAACCCGAGGTGAGGCTCACCGAGACCCCCAACCGCTCCATAAAAGCTCTCCAGACTCTGGAGGTAAATTGGGGACCTCGATCAGACACAATATCCTCGGGTACCCCGTAGTGCCGGAACACATGGGTGAATAGCGCTTCGGCGGTCTGCAGGGCAGTAGGAAGGCCCGGCATAGGGAGCAAACGACAGGCCTTAGAGAACCGGCCCACAACGACCAGTATAGTGGTATTCCCCTGTGAAGGAGGAAGGTCAGTGATGAAATCCACAGAGAGGTGAGACCATGGTCGTTGTGGAACGGGCAGGGGTAGTAACTTACCCCTAGGCAGATGTCTAGGCGCCTTACACTGGGCGCACACCGAGCAGGAGGAAACATAAACCCTCACATCCCTCGCCAACGTGGGGCCACCAGTACTTAGCACTAAGACAGTGCACTGTCCGGCCGATACCAGGGTGTCCAGAGGAGGGTGACTTGTGAGCCCAATAGATCAATCGATCCCGAACCTCGAGCGGAACGTACTTCCGACCCTCCGGGCATTGAGGTGGACTAGGGTCGGTGCGTAACGCCCGCTCGAGTTCAGCATCGACCTCCCACACTACCGGTGCCACCAGACAAGACTCCGGCAGTATGGGAGTGGGCTCCACGGACCTCTCCTCCGTGTCATACCGCCGAGACAGTGCATCTGCCTTACCGTTCTGTGACCCAGGGATGTACGTGATCTTAAATACGAACCGGGTCAAAAACATATTCCACCGCGCCTGGCGAGGGTTCAGTCTCCTCGCTGCCCGGATGTACAGGTTACGGTGGTCCGTCAAAATGAGGAAAGGGTGTTGAGCCCCCTCAAGCCAGTGCCTCCACACCTTTAGGGCCTGTACCACGGCTAACAGCTCCCTGTCCCCTACGTCATAATTTCGCTCCGCCGGACTGAGCTTCTTGGAATAAAAAGCACAGGGGCGGAGTTTAGGTGGCGCGCCGGACCGTTGCGAAAGCACGGCTCCTATACCGGCCTCTGAAGCGTCCACCTCTACCTGAAATGGTAAAGAGGGATCCGGATGCGCCAGCACCGGGGCCGAGGTAAACAGGTCCTTCAGGCTCCCAAACGCCCTGTCCGCCTCGGCTGACCACTGCAGACGCACCGGACCCCCCTTCAAAAGAGACGTTATGGGAGCTGCCACCTGTCCAAAACCCCGGATAAACCTCCGGTAGTAATTCGCAAACCCCAAAAACTGCTGCACCTCCTTCACAGTGGTTGGCGTTTGCCAATTACGCACGGCTGACACCCGGTCTACCTCCATCTTCACCCCTGACGCAGACAACTGATAACCCAAAAAGGAGACCGATTCCTGGAAAAAAGACACTTCTCTGCCTTAACATACAGGTCGTGCTCCAACAGCCTCCGCAACACTCGCCGCACCAGGGCCACATGCTCGACTCGGGTAGACGAGTACACGAGAATGTCATCTATGTACACGACCACCCCCTGCCCCTGCATGTCCCTGAAGATCTCATCCACGAATGATTGGAAAACTGAAGGAGCGTTCATCAACCCGTATGGCATGACAAGATACTCGTAATGGCCCGAGGTGGTACTAAAGGCTGTCTTCCATTCATCGCCCCCCCCTAATGCGCACCAAGTTGTACGCGCTCCTGAGATCTAATTTAGTGAAGAAACGCGCCCCGTGCAATGACTCCGTCATGGTCGCAATCAGCGGGAGTGGATAACTGTACTTCACCGTGATCTGATTGAGACCACGGTAATCTATGCACGGGCGTAACCCACCATCCTTTTTCTTCACAAAAAAGAAACTCGAGGACGCAGGGGAAGTGGAGGGCCGTATGTATCCTTGTCTCAGAGATTCATCTATGTAAGTCTCCATAGCTCTCTTCTCCTCCTGAGACAGAGGATACACATGGCTCCGTGGGAGCGCAGCTCCTGCCTGGAGGTCTATCGCACAATCTCCCTGCCTATGGGGAGGCAACTGCGTCGCCCTCGACTTACTGAACACAATAGCCAAATCCCCATATTCAGGGGGAACGTGCAGTGCGGGCACCTGGTTTGGACTCTCCACCGAGGTAGCCCCTACGGAAACGCCTAAACATCGACCCACACACTGGGCAGACCACTCCATCAGAGCCCTCTCCTGCCACGAAATAGACGGGTTATGGGTACTCAACCAGGGCATGCCCAGCACCACCGGATACGCAGGCGAGTCGATCAGAAATAGCTGGATCATCTCCTGATGACCCTCCTGCGCACACATCCTAAGTGGCGCCGTGACCTCCCTGATCAAGACCGCACCCAACGGACGGCTATCTAGGGCATGAACGGGGAAGGGGACGTCAACAGGGAGAAGGGGAATCCCTAAGGCTAAACAAAATCTCTTATCAACAAAATTCCCAGCCGCGCCTGAATCTACCAGCGCCTTATGCTGGGAATGAGGTGCGACCTGTGGAAAACGCACAGGTATACAGAAGTGCGCAACAGAGAGCTCTGGGTGAGTGGGGCGCCTACTCACCTGGAAGGGCTCCCCAGTGCGGGGCCTGTCGTCTTCTCCCCTAGGAGGCCATCCCCAGCACCTAGCCGCGGTGTGTCCTCCCCGACCACAGTTGGTGCAGGAGATGGACCCCCTCGTACTCCGACCCTTCCTCTCTCTAGCGCCAGCGGCCCCGAGCTCCATGGGGCACGGCTCGGAGGCGCTGGAGGGTGAAATGGACGGACCCCCCTCGGGGCGTCCGCGGGTAGCTAGCAGGGTATCCAGCCTGATGGACATGTCGACTAACTGGTCGAACGAGAGGCTGGTGTCCCGACAGGCCAGCTCCCTACGGACGTCCTCACGTAGACTACAGCGGTAGTGATCAATGAGGGCCCGTTCATTCCACCCTGCATCCGCCGCTAGAGTACGGAATTCCAAAGCGAACTCCTGGGCACTCCTTCTCCCCTGCCGGAGGCAGAACAGACGCTCCCCCGCCGCTTTCCCCTCCGGGGGATGGTCAAACACCGCCCTGAAGCGGCGGGAGAACTCGTCGTACGTGATGGTGGTAGCGTCTATTCTCCTCCACTCGGCGTTGGCCCATTCTAACGCCTTGCCGGAAAGGCAGGAGATCAGGGCGGACACGCTCTCGTGCCCCGAGGGCGCCGGGTGCACGGTGGCCAGGTAAAGCTCCACCTGGAGAAGGAAGCCCTGACACCCGGCAGCGGTCCCATCGTAGGCCCTCGGGAGCGAGAGTCGAACTCCTCTGGGTTCCGGAGCGGGAATGGGCTGGCTTGCCGATGGTGAGGGCAGGGAAGATGGCGTTGGGGGTGTCCCTCGGGTCTCCCAGCGTTGGAGGGTGGTGATCACCTCCTGCAGTGCGGCCCCCATCCGCAGGATCTGGTCATTCTGCTCCCGGACCCTGTCCTCCAACGTCTCCTGTGCTGCTGCGGCTCCTGCTGATTCCATTCGAGCAGGTGTGTGATTCTGTCAGTGTTGCTGTAGGTGGGTGTATTGGTGGAATCAGGCGCAGGACGCAGAAAGTAAGTCCAAAAGACTTTAGTGGTTTGCACAAACACAAGCACGAAATAAATGCCCTGAGGCGAGAACTCCGCACGCAGGCGAAAATAAAACGGGCGCACTACACATGTGCGACAAAATACTTCAATACAATGGAGAACAGCTCAACCGAGCAAAATGTATAATCACTAGCAAAACGCACGACAGTGAAAACAATCACACACAACACTAGACAAACCCAACGAGAACTTATAGGACACTAATGACACTAAACGATAACAGGTGTACAAAACCAGACCAGACCAAACGAACATGAAACATACAACGGTGGCAGCTAGTATTCCGGAGACGACGAACGCCGAAGCCTGCCCGAGCAAGGAAGAGAGGCAGCCTCGGCCGAAACCGTGACACTGCCTTAGAGAGTAAAATTCATTAATAGCTCCATTAATGTCCCAAATATAATTTTCTCCGGCCAAATTGTTCTGGTAGAATTACATAAAACAGTTGGTAGTGGAGAGCACTGGGCTATGTCAAAAAAATAAAAATATCCTGCCTACCCGCCTCAAACCGATCACTGATCTAATACAACTAGATACATGAAATCAACATGGTGGAAAATGTGTTTTCACCCAACAAATGCTATCAGAACAGCACAGACTTTAAGGTGAGAAAGAAAGAAGGATTCAATTTCAAAGTATTCTATCACAGCCCAGATTTCTGTGCAGGACATTGGAATATGCAGCATGGTATACAGTTTGCCAGCACCTAACAAGGAAAGGTATAATAAGGTATTACATGTATCTGATGGTTACACTATTAACATTTGAATGTGGGTCATGCATGCATTTTTTAAAATAAAAGCAAGCGGTCTTATCTGCAAAATTGCAAAAGCAATTTTCTTATCTGGATTTACCTTTGGTCCAGGGAAGCCATGGGGTCCCTGAAAAACAGAATCAAGAAAATGCATGTGTTTTGATTAGTTGTATCAATTAATTTGACCTGATGACATTTTTACATGGAATTAATGTAATTTCTTACTAGTTTAAGTAAATTGCATTAGGAGCAAGCTATGAGCGTTCACTTTAGAAGAAGCTACGTTTTGAAACTCAATACATTATCTTATCAGTGGATCCATGATAAACGTTTACTGTACCTCTGCTGTTTAATCTAAGTAGGTTTATGTGGGCATTGTTGTGGAATAACACTGGGAAGATAACTAGCCCTATATTGCTGAGTGAACATGCAGATAATGGGAAAAGCGGATTTCCATAAGTAAAAGTGGATTGCAGACTCCTATAGTATTTCAGGTGCAAGAATCCCTTAACACTCCAAGTCCTGACCCTAAAGAAAATCATGACATTTGACTACTTGGCTTTGGATAGTAGTTATCGGGCTAGTTACCTAGACACATATTAAACCTAGTCCCTGACTAAAAAGCATTCTCAATGGATATTTGTTTGCCCAGGACTAAGCTTAATCTGTGTCTAGGAAACCAGCCCATTATCACTTGTCAACACCAGAGGTAGAGATACTTCAAATAGGACAAGTTAGTTGACAATCAAATAAAATGTTATTTGCCACATGCGCCGAACACAACAGGTGACCTTACAGTGAAATGCTTACTAACAAGCCCTTAACCAACAATGCAGTTAAGAAAAATAAGTGTTAAGTAAAAATAGATAAGTAAAAAAATTTAATAATAATAATTAAAGAGCAGCAGTAAAATAAAATAACAGTAGGGAGGCTATATACACAGTGTACCGGTACAGAGTCAATGTGCGGGGGCACAGGTTAGTCTAGGTAATTTAGGTAATATGTAATATGTGTGGGTAGAGTTAAAGTGACTATGCATAGATAATAAACTGAGAGTAGCAGCAGCGTAAAAGAGGGGGTGAGGTGGGTGGGGACAATGGAAATAGTCCGGGTAACAATGATTAGCTGTTCTGGAGTCTTATGGCTTGGGGGTAGAAGCTGTTAAGAAGCCTTTTGGACCTAGACTTGGTGCTCCAGTACCGCTTGCCGTGCGGTAGCAAAGAGAACAGTCTATGACTAGGGTGGCTGGAGTCTTTGACAATTTTTAGGGCCTTCCTCCGCCTGGAATAGAGGTCCTGGATGTCAGGAAGCTTGGCCCAAGTGATGTACTGGGCCGTATGAGTGTTTGGAGGAGGAGGAATGCTGCCTATGACCCCAAGAACACCATCCCCACCGTCAAACATGGAGGTGGAAACATTATGCTTTGGGGGTGTTTTTCTACTTTTTTAAATACTTATTTCCCTCATTAAAATGCAAATCAATAAAACACTACTCTAAAATGTGCAGTTTTGTCACACAACACAATGCCACAGATGTCTCATGTTTTGAGGGAGCATGCAGTTGGCATGCTGACTGCAGGAATGAAAAAACAGTTTTTAAAAAATTGTTGATAATAAAAAAAATATTTCAAAAACGAAATATCACATTTACAGAAGTATTCAGACCCTTTACTCAGTACTTTGTTGAAGCACCTTTGGAAGTGATTACACCCTTGAGTCTTCTTGGGTATAACGCTACAAGCTTGGCACACCTCTATTTGGGGAGTTTCTCCCATTCTTCTCTACAGATCCTCTTAAGCTCTGTCCGGTTGGATGGTGCACAGCTTTTTTCAGGTCTCTCCAGAGATGTTAGATCAGGTTCAAGTCCAGGCTCTGGCTGGGCCACACAAGTACATTCAGAGACTTGTCCCGAAGCCACTCCTGCGTTGCCTTGGCTGTGTACTTAGGGTCGTTGTCCGGTTGGAAGGTGAAACTTCGCCCCAGTCTGAGGTCCTGAGCACTCTGGAGCAGGTTTTCATCAAGATCTCTCTGTACTTTGCTCCATTCATCTTTGCCTCGATCCTGACTAGTCTTTCAGTCCCTGCCGCTGAAAAACATCCCCACAGCATGATGCTGCCACCACCATGCTTCACCGTAGGGATGGTACAAGGTTTCCTCCAGATGTGACGCTTGGCATTCAGGCCAAAGAGTTCAATCTTGGTTTCATCAGACCAGAGAATCTTGTTTCTCATGGTCTGAGAGTCTTTAGGTTCCTTTTAGAAAACTCCAAGTGGGCTGTCATGTGCCTTTTACTGAGGAGTGGGTTTCGTCTGGCACTCTACCATAAAGGCCTAATTGGTGGAGTGCTGCAGAGATGGTTGTCCTTCTGGAAGGTTCTCCCATCTCCACAGAGGAACTCTAGAGCTCTGTCAGAGTTACCATCGGGTTCTTGGTCACCTCCCTGACCAAGGCCATTGTCCCAGATTGCTCAGTTTGGCCGGGCGGCCAGCTCTAGGAAGAGTCTTGGTGGTTGCAAACTTCTTCTATTTAAGAATGATGGAGGCCACTGTGTTCTTGGGGACCTTCAATGCTGCAGACATTTTTTGGTACCCTTCCCCAGATCTGTGTCAACTGTGGGACCTTTATATAGACAGGTGTGTGCCTTTCCAAATCATGTCCAATCAATTGAATTTACCACAGGTGGACTCCAATCAAGTTGTAGAAACATCAAGGATGATCAATGGAAACAGGATGCACCAGAGCTCAATTTCAAGTCTCATAGCAAAGGGTCTGAATACTTATGTAAATAAGGTATTTCTGTTTTTTGTTTTTAATACATTTGCAAAAATTTCTAAAAACCAGTTTTCGTTTTATCATTATGGGGTATTGTGTGTAGATTGATGAGGACATTGTTTTATTTAATCCATTTTAGAATAAGGCTGTAACGTAACAAAATGTAGAAAAAGTAAAGGGCTCTGAATACTTTCCGAAGGCACTGTATATCGTGTGGGCGAGCAGTTTGCTGATGTCAACGTTGTGAACAGAGTGCCCCATGGTGGCGGTGGGGTTATGGTATGGGCAGGCATAAGCTATGGACAACAAACACAATTGAGAGAGGCCCATTGTCATGCCATTCATCCGGCACCATCACCTCATGTTTCAGCATGATAATGCACGGCCCCATGTTGCAAGGATGTGTACACATTTCCTGGAAGCTGAACATTTCCCAGTTCTTCCATGGCCTTCATACTAACCAGACATGTCTCCCATTGAGCATGTTTGGAATGCTCTGGACCAACGTATACAAAAGCTTGTTCCCGTTTCCGCCAATATCCCACAACTTCGCACAACCATTGAAGAGGAGTGGGACAACATTCCACAGGCCCCAATCAACAGCCTGATCAGCTCTATGCGAAGGAGATGTGTTGCGCTGCATGAGGCAAATGGTGGTCACACCAGATAGTAACTGGTTTTCGGATCCACGCTCCTACGTTTTTTTAAAGTCTGACCAACAGATGCCTATCTGTATTCCCAGTCATGTGAAATTAATAAATTAGGACCTAATTTATTTATTTCAATTGACTGATTTCCTCATATAAACTTTAACTCAGTAAAACCTTTGAAATTGTTGCATGTTGCGTTTATATTTTTGTTCAGTGTATTTTGAGTGGGTGCCTCTGAGTAATGAGTGGCGGTGTGTCAGTTGTTATGAGTGAGCAGGTAATCTACGGGAATCAACCAGACAGTGGGAAGGCATGATACATCAGTGTACAGCTTTAAGAAAAGGGTGGTGACCATATTGTCTCTTTGAGCTATGACACATATTGCAAACACTGTATAACATCAACATGAACAATAACTTCAGGATCTTGTTATTTCATCTACATGACACATTATAACAGCTTGGACTGAAACTCCATGACACTGAATCCAAAATTCACTGCCAATCTAAAATCTAACTGGCTGTCTGGCTTGCACTTACATTTCATTGTATGGTAATATGCCTCTTGGCCACTGCATAGACCAGCCAGAGATGCATTTGAGTTGTTTTACACTCAGAAACAAAGGTTCTCTCTAGAACCTAAAATGGTTATTCGGCTGTCCCATTTTGAAGATTTTTTTTTTCCCTAAGAGTGTAGTGGATGTTCTAGGGTAGGGGTTGCAGCTCTGGTTCTCGAGGGTGTCACACTTTTACTCCAACCAAACATTAACATAACTGATTCAAATAATCAACTAATACTCTTCACTTTAGACCACAATTACAATTTGTTTAATAAGATGTGTGTGTGTGACACAGATTCGGCCCTTGAGGACTGGAACTGCCCAACCTTGATTTAGGGGGACAACTCACCATGGGGCCTGGGGGGCCATGGGGCCCAGGTGCTCCAGGTTGGCCAATAATCTGCATGTGAGAGGGAGACAATCCAATCAGGTTGAACCAATATTACTCACATGGCATTTATCATCATATGGCCCATTAAGATCATACACTGACAGTTTCAGGTCTCTGAAGTTGTATGAAATGACTTGACCTTGTCACATTTCCCTCACTTAGAGAAAACCTAAGTGTGAAGGAACTTCCACAATGCTTTATTGGTATCTTGATTAAATGCATTGCCATATGTAGATGTAATACATTTGTATGTCCGTTTTGAGTTAACTTACTGAGGGCCCTTGAGGACCAGGCAGACCAGAATCACCCTTATCTCCTTTCAATCCATTGACGCCCTAAGAAACAGGACATTCATTATGACATTCTAAAGAATGCTGCTCAAAGTGTTCAAGACTTAATCACTCAACAGTCAGCATATCTTATCTGTAAATGCTGTCCTACAAAGGAAGTTATAGTGGTAATTGTCAACGCTGAAGCTATTTGCTATCACTTATTGGTGTCAGGAATAATTTGATATGTGTTAAGGTTGGTGGATAGACTCTTACTGGTAAACCAGGTAAGCCAACAGTTCCTTTGTCTCCAGACGTGCCAGGGATTCCCATGTCTCCTTTGGAACCTTTGAAACCCTGGGCAGTGGTAAAGTAATCAGAATGACAATCAATATGGGAAAACGTATTGCAAGGGTGTTAAAGGGCCGTGTGTCGTCAAGGTTTTCGCTCCTCCCTCATATTTGATTAATCCATTAAGGTCAATGATTAGTTAGGAACTCCAATGTAAAAGGTAAGAATCTTCAAGAATGGCTTTTGATGATCTTTACTAGGCATGACTGGGTACTGAGACATCTGGGACTACTTACCCTTTCACCATCCAGTCCAGGGAGGCCAGGCATGCCTTGATCTCCCTGAAACAGAGAATGGAGTGTGGCAAACGCATAGCAAAAATGTATGGTGACTTGTTGTCACAAATGTTTAGACTATTTTCCTTTGTTTATATTGCGTGTTAGATACACACGCTCACTCGCTGTTGCTTGCTTGCTTGCACACACACACACGCACGCACGCACGCACGCACGCACACACACACACACAGAGAGTGATGGATTACCTTGATTCCCGCTGGTCCTGATAGTCCAGGAGGCCCAGCGGGACCCTAGATTCACAAGATAAATATTTGATTGTTATTACCATCATATACACATGTAGTACATGAATATATGCCAGGGTTGGTGTCAATTCCCCTCCAATTCAGTCAATGTTGCAATTAAATAGAAAATAATGGACAATTGTAAACTCATCACTCGAATTGACTGAAATAGAATAGATAGACGCAAACATATCCTCACACATGTTACGAATCACTTGAGAATAAACATGACACAATGATGATCGAAAAAGATCACAACAATTCCCACACCGAGGTCACAAGGATAGTGTGGGAAAAACTGCAACTAAGATCATCAGGAGATCATCTTATTTATTATGTTTAAAATAATCTCCATATCCTCTGAAAGTAAGTGTCTATTTACAGTATAGTATAGTTAATTTAATAGCTGAACTTTAATATAAATAGAAGTTACCAAGGAACCTGAGATCACCATAAGCCAGATAATTTGATAGGGGTATGAGAGATAATGGCCTGATGAAATGATGTTCAACACCATTATTACAATAAGCCATGAAAAGGTGATAGCCTGAGTGCCGGTCTGTTTGTGCTATCATGCTATCTCCTTGTCATTCGCTGTCATAATGCCAAACAGTTTGGCATGACAATGACAGCAATGGAGTTCCAAAAAGTACAGACAGATCTGGGACCAGACTAGCAACATGGTGGTGTACTCACATGCACTTCTTCAGAGTTGGAATAGTTTGTGGGGGTTAATGTCTAGTGTCTTTCAATGATTGACAACATTGTGATGGACTTAGGCACTTCAATACATTTCTTTCACACTTGAGTGCCCATTTCAAAATGCTTACGAAATTTCACAGACACACAAACACATAATTTAGGAATTGTCATTGTCTTAGTGTTATGCAACAATGTGTGGGAGTTACGTGTTAGCTGAGAAAAGAGGATAATGAGCAGGGGAAGGCAGGGTGGGGTTGGGTTCATGCCGGATCAAAGATGCATCACTCAAATATCACACAGACAGAATAGGGGTGAATTACCGTCACTGTAATAGTGGTAATCTTCTGTGGTCGGCCAGGGAGGAGGTGAAAGATAAGATAACTGGTTATGCACGAAACAAACCTGTCAGCATGCTATAGTTCTCCCTCTTCATTAACCTAGAGTTCGAACAGTGCCAAATGGAATTTGAACTGTCTGGAGTATTTGAAAGCATTGTACAGTACACTCAGATGGCTAATACCCAGTATAGGTTCACAAGCAATTTTATTAGTCAGATAGTAGGATAAGAAAATATCCTCTGTTGTAAATATGTCATAATGCTTTAAAAGGGGACTGTAATATATTGCCTGACATCCACTGAAGCACAAAACTATACATTTACAAGTCCATTAAAGAATATGGTATTTTAATGCTGTAAATTTGACATGAGTGTGGTGGGGGCCACATAAAAAAATATTTCACCATTAATCAAAATCAAAATGGTACTTCAGAGGTTCATCTAACAACTCATCTATCTCATCTATCAGAAATATAGGAATACAGCTCAATTGGCCAGACATCAATGTTTAACTTAAAGGAAAAATCCACCCACCAAATTCCTATAATTTACTGTAACCACGTTTCCATCCACAGTATATAAAAAAAATCACGACAGCAGTGATGGAAACAGGTAGTTTTGCAAGAATTGCATAAATGACGACATATGTGTTCATTCGACATGGTAGGATCTTTTTGTGTCAGTAAAATGTATTATGCGAGAAACGGTGATGAAACCCCTTTACGCACAAATATTGATATAATAATTATCATATTGAAGTAACCTTGGAGTCACGCGATTATATGGTGTGTGGTCCTCCCACTATGACTCGGGAAACCATACAGTTTATTAGGCTACAGATGAAATAAGTTATGATGAACTTCACTGGGTGGTGAAAGTGCACGGTGATCTTGATGTTCCTTTCCAATGAATATGGAGGGTCTTATTCTAGTGACATGATGATCGATGCTTGGCTGCTTTTTGACTCCAAAAAAAATCCTTGCTCTTATCCATAATAATCTCATAATGTACAGTGCATTCGGAAACTATTCAGACAACTGGACTTTTTCCACATTTTGTTACATTACAGCCTTATTCTAAAATTGATTAAATTCCCCCCCTCATCAATCTCCAGACAATACCGCATAATGACAAAGCAAAAACAGAAAATTTTGCAAATGTATAAAAAAAAAATACTGAAATATAACATTTACATAAGTATTCAGACCCTTTACTCAGTACTTTGTTGAAGCACCTTTGGCAGTGATTACAGCCTCGATTCTTCTTGGGTATGACGCTACAAGCTTGGCACACTTATATTTGGGGAGTTCTCTGTAGATCCTCTCAAGCTCCGTCAGGTTGAAAAGGGGAGCGTTGCTACACAGCTATACTCAGGCTCCGTGTAGCTCAGTTGGTAGAGCATGGCGCTTGCAACACCAGGGTTGTGGGTTCAATTCCCACAGGGGGCCAGTATGAAAAAACAAAAAATTGATGCACTCACTAACTGTAAGTCGCTCTGGATAAGAGCGTCTGCTAAATGACTAAAATGTAAAATGTCTCCAGAGATGTTCGATCGGGTTCAAGTCCGGGCTCTGGCTGGGCCACTCAAGGACATTCAGAGACTTGTCCCGAAGCCACACCTGCATTGTCTTGGCTGTGTGCCTAGGGTTGTTGTCATGTTGGAAGGTGAACCTTCGCCCCAGTCTGAGGTCCTGAGTGCTCTGGAGCAGGTTTTCATCAAGGATCTCTCTGTACTTTGCTCCGTTCATCTTTCCCTCAATCCTGACTAGTCTCCCAGTCCCTGCTGCTGAAAAACATCCCCACAACATGATGCTGCCACAACCATTCTGCACTGTAGGGATGGTGCCAGGTTTCCTCCAGATGTGATGCTTGGCATTCAGGCCAAAGAGATCAATCTTGGTTTCATCTGACCAGAGAATCTCTTTTGTTATGGTCTGAGAGTCTTTTAGGTGCCTTTTGGCAAACTCCAAGCGGGCTATCATGTACCTTGTAATGAGGAGTGGATTCTGTCTGGCTACTCTACCATAAAGGCCTGATTGGTCCCGAAGCTGCAGAGATGGTTGTCTTTCTGGAAGGTTCTCCCATCTCCACAGAGGAACTCTGGAGCTCTGTCAGAGTGACCATTGGGTTCTTGGTCACCTCCCTGACCAAGGCCCTTCTCCCCCCTGACCAAGGCTGGGCGGCCAGCTCTAGGAAGAGTCTAGGTGGTTCCAAACTTGTTCCATTTAAGAATGATGGAGGCCTCTGTGTTCTTGGGGACCTTCAAGGCTGCAGATAGTTTTTGGTACCTTTCCCCAAATCTGTGCCTTGACAAAATCCTGTCTCGGAGCTCTACGGACAATTCCTTCGACCTCAAGGCGTGGTTTTTGCTCTGAAATGCACTGTCAACTGTGGGACCTTATATAGACAGGTGTGTGCCTTTCCAAATCATGTCCAATCAATTGGATTTACCACAGGTGGACTCCAATCAAGTTGTAGAAACATCTCATGGATGATCAATTGAAACAGGATGCACCTGAGCTCAATTTCGAGTCTCATAGCAAAGGATCTGAAAACGTATGTAAATAAATACATTTGAAAAAAATTCTGAAAACCTGTTTTCACTTTGTCATTATGGGGTATTGTGTGTAGACTGATGAGGAAAATGTTTTATTTAATCCATTTTAGAATAAGGCTGCAACGTAACAAAATGTGGAAAAAGTTAAGGGGTCTGAATACTTTCCGAATGCACTGTGGACTAGCTTACCCGCACAGCCTATCTGCACTGTATCTGCGAGCTGTTGGCTAGAGTGCACGTGCCAAGATCAGAGTAGGCACATTTGCTATTTAACGCAACTGGTTTTGTGACAAAACTATCTGTAAAGTTCAAAATGCGACGCATTGAACATTATATTTTTATTTGGTACATGAAAACTTAAGCAAAAAACGACATTTTGTGTGCTCTATGTCATCACATACTGACTTATTTCGTAGAAACACACCACTGGTGGGAAAATTCGCATATTTTCTTCATGTCGATTTTAGAATATTTGCATGAAAATCTGTTGCCAATTGGATAGAAATCTAGCTAGTGTTAAATAACACAAACATGTGAGAACAATATTTTTTGTGAACAAATGTTTTATTTTGTCGTTATAATAAGGTTGGTAGCAACATGTGAAAATCATTGTGGAAATCTGTTGTATCTCAAGTCGACTACAAAACCCACAATGTAATGCTCTCTCAATGGGCTGGCTAGATAAAGTACAGTGCCTTCAGAAAGTAGTCACACCCCTTGACTTTTTCCACATTTTGTTGTGTTACAGCCTGAATTTAAAATGGATTGAATTGAGATTTGTTGTCACTGGCCAACACACAATAAGAGATCATGTAAAAGTGTAATGTTATGTTTTTCGAAATTTTTATAAATTAATAAAAAATGAAAAGCTGAAATGTCTTGAGTCAATAAGTATTCAACCCCTTTGTTGTGGCAAGCCTATATAAGTTCAGGAGTAATAATGTGCTTAACAAGTCACATTCTAAGTTGCATGGACTTACTCTGTGTGCAGTAATCGTGCTTAACATGATTTTTGAATGACTACCTCATCTCTGTACCCCACACATACAATTTGGTTTTAGAAGTGGGGGGGACATATATATACTACTGGTCAAAAGTTTTAGAACACCTACTCATTCAAGGGTTTTTCTTTATTTTTACTATTTTCTACATTGTAGAATAATAGTGAAGACATCAAAACTATGAAATAACACATATGGAATCATGTAGTAACCAAAAAAGTGTTAAACAAATCAAAATATATTTTATATTTGAGATTCTTCAAAGTAGCCACCCTTTGCCTTGATGACAGCTTTGCACACTCTTGGCATTCTCGCATCCAGCTTCATGAGGTAGTCAACTGGAATGTTTTTCCAACCGTCTTGAAGGAGTTCCCAAATATGCTGAGCACTTGTTGGATGCTTTTCCTTCACTCTGCGGTCCAACTCATCCCAAACCATCTCAATTGGGTTGAGGTCGGGTGATTGTGGAGGCCAGGTCATCTGATGCAGCACTCCATCACTCTCCTTCTTGGTCAAATAGCCCTTACACTGCCTGGAGGTGTGTTTTGGGTCATTGTCCTGTTGAAAAACTAATGATAGTCCCACTAAGCGCAAACCAGATGGGATGGTGTATCGCTGCAGAATGCTGTGGTAGCCATGCTGGTTAAGTGTGCCTTGAATTCTAAATAAATCACTGACAGTGTCATCAGCAAAGCACCCCCACATGATCACACCTCCTCCTCCATGCTTCACGGTGGTAACCACACATGCAGAGATCATTCGTTCACCTACTCTGCTTCTCACAAAGACACGGCGGTTGGAACCAAAAATCTCCAATTTGGACTCATCACCAAAGGACAGATTTCCATTTGTAATGTCCATTGCTCATGTTTCTTGGCCCAAGCAAGTCTCTTCTTATTATTGGTGTCCTTTAGTAGTGGTTTCTTTGCAGCAATTTGACCATGAAGGCCTGATTCACGCGGTCTCCTCTAAACAGTTGATGTTGAGATGTGTCTGTTACTTGAACTCTGTGAAGCATTTATTTGGGCTGCAATCTGAGGTGCAGTTAATTGCCGATTTCTGAGGCTGGTAACCCTAATGAACTGCAGCAGAGGTAACTCTGGGTCTTCCATTCCTGTGGCGGCCCTCAAGAGAGCCAGTTTCATCATAGCGCTTGATGGTTTTTGCGACTGCACTTTCAAAGTTCTTGATTGACTGACCTTCATGTCTTAAAGTAACGATGGACTGTCGTTTCTCTTTGCTTATTTGAGCTGTTCTTGCCATAATATGGACTTGGTCTTTTACCAGAGGGCTATCTTCTGTATACCACCCTTACCTTGTCACAACACAACTAACTAGCTCAAACGCATTAAGAAGGAAAGAAATTCCACAAATTAACTTTTAAGAAGGCACACCTGTTAATTGAAATGATTTCCAGGTGACTACCTCATGAAGCTGGTTTCGAGAATGCCAAGTGTGTGCAAAGCTGTCATCAAGGCAAAGGGTGGCTACTTTGACTCCATATGTGTTATTTCAAAGTTTTGATGTCTTCACTATTATTCTACAATGTAGAAAATAGTACAAATAAAGAAAAACCCTTGAATGAGTAGGTGTATCCAAACCTTTGACTGGTAGTGTATATATACAGTGGGCGGCAGGGAGCTTAGTGGTTAAGAGCGTTGTGCCAGTAATCGAAAGGTTGCTGGTTCTAATCCCCGAGCTGACTAGGTGAAAAATCTGTCGATGTGCCCTTGAGCAAGGCACTTGACCCTAATTGCTCCTGTAAGTCGCTCTGGATAAGAGCGTCTGCTAAATGACAAAAAATAAATAAAAAAATACAGTGGGGAAAAAAAGTATTTAGTCAGCCACCAATTGTGCAAGTTCTCCCACTTAAAAAGATGAGAGAGGCCTGTAATTTTCATCATAGGTACACATCAACTATGACAGACAAAATGAGGAAAAAAAATCCAGAAAATCACATTGTAGGATTTTTAATGAATTTATTTGCAAATAAGTATTTGGTCAATAACAAAAGTTTCTCAATACTTTGTTATATACCCTTTGTTGTCAATGACACAGGTCAAACGTTTTCTGTAAGTCTTCACAAGGTTTTCACACACTGTTGCTGGTATTTTGGCCCATTCCTCCATGCAGATCTCCTCTAGAGCAGTGATGTTTTGGGGCTGTCGCTGGGCAACACGGACTTTCAACTCCCTCCAAAGATTTTATATGGGGTTGAGATCTGGAGACTGGCTAGGCCACTCCAGGAACTTGAAATGCTTCTTACGAAGCCACTCCTTCGTTGCCCGGGCGGTGTGTTTGGGATCATTGTCATGCTTAAAGACCCAGCCACGTTTCATCTTCAATGCCCTTGCTGATGGAAGGAGGTTTTCACTCAAAATCTCACGATACATGGCCCCATTCATTCTTTCCTTTACACGGATCAGTCATCCTGGTACCTTTGCAGAAAAACAGCCCCAAAGCATGATGTTTCCACCCCCATGCTTCACAGTAGGTATGGTGTTCTTTGGATGCAACTCAGCATTCTTTGTCCTCCAAACACGACGAGTTGAGTTTTTACCAAAAAGTTATATTTTGGTTTCATCTGACCATATGACATTCTCCCAATCCTCTTCTGGATCATCCAAATGCACTCTAGCAAACTTCAGACGGGCCTGGACATGTACTGGCTTAAGCAGGGGGACACGTCTGGCACTGCAGGATTTGAGTCCCTGGCGGCGTAGTGTGTTACTGATGGTAGGCTTTGTTACTTTGGTCCCAGCACTCTGCAGGTCATTCACTAGGTCCCCCCGTGTGGTTCTGGGATTTTTGCTCACCGTTCTTGTGATCATTTTGACCCCACGGGGTGAGATCTTGCGTGGAGCCCCAGATCGAGGGAGATTATCAGTGGTCTTGTATGTCTTCCATTTCCTAATAATTGCTCCCACAGTTGATTTCTTCAAACCAAGCTGCTTACCTATTGCAGATTCAGTCTTCCCAGCCTGGTGCAGGTCTACAATTTTGTTTCTGGTGTCCTTTGACATCTCTTTGGTCTTGGCCATAGTGGAGTTTGGAGTGTGACTGTTTGAGGTTGTGGACAGGTGTCTTTTATACTGATAACATGTTCAAACAGGTGCCATTAATACAGGTAACGAGTGGAGGACAGAGGAGCCTCTTAAAGAAGAAGTTACAGGTCTGTGAGAGCCAGAAATCTTGCTTGTTTGTAGGTGACCAAATACTTATTTTCCACCATAATTTGCAAATAAATTCATAAAAAATCCTACAATGTGATTTTCTTGATTTTCTTTCCTCAATTTGTCTGTCATAGTTGACGTGTACCTATGATGAAAATTACAGGCCTCTCTCATCTTTTTAAGTGGGAGAACTTGCACAATTGGTGGCTGACTAAATACTTTTTTTCCACACTGTATATACAGTGGGGAGAACAAGTATTTGATACACTGCCGATTTTGCAGGTTTTCCTACTTACAAAGCATGTAGAGGTCTGTAATTTTTATCATAGGTACACTTCAACTGTGAGAGACGGAATCTAAAACAAAAATCCAGAAAATCACATTGTATGATTTTTAAGTAATTATTTTGCATTTTATTGCATGACATAAGTATTTGATCACCTACCAACCAGCAAGAATTCCGGCTCTCACAGACCTGTTAGTTTTTCTTTAAGAAGCCCTCCTGTTCTCCACTCATTACCTGTATTAACTGCACCTGTTTGAACTCGTTACCTGTACAAAAGACGCCTGTCCACACACTCAATCAAACAGACTCCAACCTCTCCACAATGGCCAAGACCAGAGAGCTGTGTAAGGACATCAGGGATAAAATTGTAAACCTGCACAAGGCTGGGATGGGCTACAGGACAATAGGCAAGCAGCTTGGTGAGAAGGCAACAACTGTTGGCGCAATTATTAGAAAATGGAAGAAGTTCAAGATGACGGTCAATCACCCTCGGTCTGGGGCTCCATGCAAGATCTCACCTCATGGGGCATCAATGATCATGAGGAAGGTGAGGGATCAGCCCAGAACTACACGGCAGGACCTGGTCAATGACCTGAAGAGAGCTGGGACTACAGTCTCAAAGAAAACCATTAGTAACACACTACGCCGTCATGGATTAAAATCCTGCAGCGCACGCAAGGTCCCCCTGCTCAAGCCAGCGCATGTCCAGGCCCGTCTGAAGTTTGCCAATGACCATCTGGATGATCCAGAGGAGGAATGGGAGAAGGTCATGTGGTCTGATGAGACAAAAATATAGCTTTTTGGTCTAAACTCCACTCGCCGTGTTTGGAGCAAGAAGGGGTGCGTCACTTGAGTGGGTTGAGTTACTGACGTGATCTTCCTGTCTGGGTTGCCCCCCCCCCCCCTTGGTTTGTGCTGTGGTGGAGACCTCTGTGGGCTATACTCGGCCTTGTCTCAGGATTGTAAGTTGGTGGTTGAGGATATCCCTCTAGTGGTGCGGGGGCTGTGCTTTGGCAGAGTGGGTGGGGTTATATCCTTCCTGTTTGGCCCTGTCCGGGGGTTTCTTCGGATGGGGCCACAGTGTCTCCGGACCGCTCCTGTCTCAGCCTCCAGTATTTATGCTGCAGTAGTTTATGTGTCGGGGGGCTGGGGTTAGTTGGTTATACCTGGAGTACTTCTCCTGTCTTATCCAGTGTCCTGTGTGAATTTAAGTATGCTCTCTCTAATTCTCTCGTTCTCTCTTTCTCTCTGAGAACCTGAGCCCTAGGACCATACGTCAGGACTACCGGGCATGCTGACACCTTGCTGTCCCCAGTCCGCCTGGCCTTGCTGCTATTCCAGTTTCAACTGTTCTGCCTGCGGTTACGAAACCCCTACCTGTCCCAGACCTGCTGTTTTCAACTCTTAATGATCGGCTATGAAAAGCCAACTGAGAGACCTGAGCCCTAGGACCATACGTCGGGACTACCGGCCGTGGTGACTCCTTGCTGTCCCCAGTCCGCCTGGCCTTGCTGCTATTCCAGTTTCAACTGTTCTGCCTGCGGTTATGGAACCCCTACCTGTCCCAGACCTGCTGTTTTCAACTCTTAATGATCGGCTATGAAAAGCCAACTGATTTATTCCTGATTATTATTTGACCATGCTTGTCACTTATGAACATTTTTGAACATCTTGGCATGGTTCTGTTATAATCTCCACCCGGCACAGCCAGAAGAGGACTGGCCACCCCTCATAGCCTGGTTCCTCTCTAGGTTTCTTCCTAGGTTTTGGCCTTTCTAGGGAGTTTTTCCTAGCCACCGTGCTTCTACACCTGCATTACTAGCTGTTTGGGGTTTTAGGCTGGGTTTCTGTACAGCACTTCGAGATATTAGCTGATGTACGAAGGGCTATATAAAATAAAATTGATTGATTGATTGATTGATCAGCAACCAATTTGACAGAGCTTGAAGGAATTTGAAAATATTAAATGGGCAAATGTTGCACAATCCTGGTGTGGAAAGCTCTTAGAGACTTGCCCAGAAAGACTCACAGATGTAGTCACTGCCAAAGGTGGTTCTAATATATTATTAGAACAAAAAAAAATATTAGGACCCCCTTTTGCCCTCCGGACTGCCTCAATTCGTCGGGGCATAGACTCTACAAGGTGTCGAAAGCATTCCACAGAGATGCTGGCCAATGTTGACTCCAATGCTTCCCACAGTTGTGTCAAGTTGGCTGGATGTCCTTTGGGTGGTGGACCATTCTTAATACACACATGAAACTGTTGAGCATGAAAAACCCAGCAGCGTTGCAGTTCTTAACACACTCAAAACGGTGCGCCTGGCACCTACTACCATACCCCGTTCAAAGGCACTTCAATCTTTTGTCTTGCCCATTCTCCCATTCACCCTCTAAAGCAGTATCCACACCCACTGGATGTAGTGATCATAATATAATAGCCATATCTAGGAAAACCAGTTCCAAAAACTGGACCTAAAATAGTGTATAAGCGATCATACAAGAGGTTTTGCAATGATTCCTATGTTGAAGATGTGAAAAATATTTGTTGGTCTGATGTGTGTAATGAGGAACATCCTGACACTGCACTAGAATCATTTATACAATGTCTTATTCCAGTTACTAAAAAGCATGCACCCATTAAGAAAATGACTGTAGAGCAGCACCGCCCCCTCAAGATTCTGAGCCTGCATAGCAGGGTTGGTCCTACAAAGTCAGAGCCCCCTAATGGGAGAGCATAATATACAAGGAAATTCTCAAAGCTGCTAATGAGAACCTTGACAACCTTTTACCTAGCCGGTGGGGATTACGGTGGGACAAGAATAGACTGACGAGTTTCAGAAGAAAGTTATTTGTTTCTGGCCATTTTGAGCCTGTAATCGAACCCACAATTGCTGATGCTCCAGATACTCAACTAGTCTCAAGAAGGCCAGTTTTATTGCTTCTTTAATCAGCACAACAGTTTTCAGCTGTGCTAACATAATTGCAAAAGGGTTTTCTAATGATCAATTAGACTTTTAAAATTATAAACTTGGATTAGCAAACACAACGTGCCATTGGAACACAGGACTGACGGTTGCTGATAATGGGCCTCTGTACGCCTATGTAGATATTACATTAAAAATCAGCAGTTTCCAGCTACAATAGCCATAAACAACATTAACAATGTCTACACTGTATTTCTGATCAATTTGATGTTATTTTAATGGACAAAAAAATTGCTTTTCTTTTGAAAACAAGGACATTTCTAAGTGAACCCAAACTTTTGAACGGTAGTGTATATTTGTATTTGTATTTATTAGGGATCCCCATTAGCTGCTGCCAAGGCAGCAGCTACTCTTCCTGGGGTCCAAACATATTAAAGCACTTACATTACATATAAAACAAAATATAAAACAGTACATCATATGACATTATTACACCACTACCTATCTACAATACAAAATGTTTAATACCACCATACAACAATATCACAATGTGTGCGTATGCATATGTCTATACTCTTGTGTGTGTCTCTTCACAGTCCCCGTTGTTCCATAAGGTGTATTTTTACCTGTTTTAAAAATCTGATTCTACTGCTTGCATCAGTTACCTGATGTGGAATAGAGTTCCATGTAGTCATGGCTCTATGTAGTACTGTGCGCCT
Source organism: Coregonus lavaretus (assembly GCF_964263955.1). Classification (NCBI taxonomy): domain Eukaryota; kingdom Metazoa; phylum Chordata; class Actinopteri; order Salmoniformes; family Salmonidae; genus Coregonus; species Coregonus lavaretus. The sequence goes on from NC_140026.1 coordinate 30,611,164, forward strand.
CCCATAGTCTGTTCTGGACTTGGGGACTGTGAAGAGACCTCTGGTGGCATGTCTTGTGGGGTATGCATGGGTGTCTGAGCTGTGTAATAGTAGTCTAAATAGACAGCTCGGTACATTCAGCTTGTCAACACCTCTTACAAAAACAAGCAGTGATGAAGTCAATCTCTATTCCACTCTGAGCCAGGAGAGACTGACATGCATGTCATTAATGTTAGCTCTCCGTGCTGCCCTGTTCTGAGCCAACAGCAATTTTCCCAAGTCCCTCTTTGTGGGGGCCTGTAGGACCTGTCTTGTTGATAATGTTGTTAAGAAGGCAGAGCAGTGCTTAATTATAGACATACTTCTCCCCATCTTAGCTACTGTTGTATCAATATGCTTTGACCATGACAGCCTACAATCCAGGGTTACTCCAAGCAGTTTATTCTCCTGAACTTGCTCAATTTCCATATTATTCATTACGAGATGTAGTTGAGGTTTAGGGTTTAGTGAATGATTTGACCCAAATACAATGCTTTTAGTTTTCGAAATATTTAGGACTAACTTATTCCTTGCCACCCATTCCGAAACTAACTGCAACTCTTTGTTAAGCGTTGCAGTTATTTCAGTTGCTGTAGTAGCTGACATGTATAGTGTTGAGTCATCCGCATACATAGACACACTGGTTTTACTCAAAGCCAGTGACATGTCATTAGTAAAGATGGGAAAAAGCAAGGAGCCTAGACAGCTGCCGCCCTGGGAAATTCCTGATTCTACCTGGATTACGTTTGAGAGGCTTCCATTAAAGAACACTCTCTGTGTTCTGTTAGACAGGTAACTCTTTATCCACATTATAGCAGGGGGTGTAAAGCCATAACACATACGTTTTTCCAGCAGCAGACTATGATCGATAATGTTAAAAGCCACACTGAAGTCTAACAAAATATAGTATGTATAAGCTGGAAGTAGAGGCATAAGCGTTGTTGTTCACTAGTTTACTCCAATTAGGGAAGGGGTGGTTGGGTTGGAAAGTAATAAAGGGAAATATATTAAATAAAAGGATATGTATATGTATGTATTTATATGTCTGTATGTGTATATGTATGTACAGTTGAAGTTGGAAGTTTACATACACTTAGGTTGGAGTCATTAAAACTCGTTTTTCAACCACTCCACACATCTATTTTTAATAAACTATAGTTTTGGCAAGTCGGTTAGGACATCTACTTTGTGCATGACACAAGTAATCTTCCCAACAATTGTTTATAGACAGATTATTTCTCTTATAATTCACTGTATCACAATTCCAGTGAGTCAGAAGTTTACATACGCTAAGTTGACTGTGCCTTTAAACAGCTTGGAAAATTCCAGAAAATGATGTCATGGCTTTAGAAGCATCTGATAGGCTAATTGACATCATTTGAGTCAATTGGAGGTGTAGCCATGATTAGCTGTTCAAGAGTCTTATGGCTTGAAGGTAGAAGCTGTTAAGAAGCCTTTTGGACCTAGACTTGGTGCTCCGGTGCCGCTTGTCCTGCGGTAGCAGAGAGAACAGTCTATGACTAGGGTGGTTGGAGTTTTTGACAATTTTTAGGGCCTTCCTCTGACATCGATGCTCTCGATGGTGCAGCTGTATTACTTTTTCAGGATCTGAGGACCCATGCCAAATATTTTCAGTCTCCTGAGTGGGAATAGGCTTTGTCGTGCCCTCTTCACAACTGTCTTGCTGTGTTTGGACCATGATAGTTCTTTGGTGATGTGGACACCAAGGAACTTGAAGCTCTCAACCTGTTCCACTACGGCCCCATCGATGAGAATGGGGGCGTGCTCAGTCCTCTTTTTTTTCCTGTAGTCCACAATCATCTCCTTTGTCTTGATCACGTTGAGGGAGAGGTTGTTATCCTGGCACCACACGGCCAGGTCTCTGACCTCCTTCCTATAGGCTGTCCCATCGTTGTCGGTGATCAGGCCTACCACTGTTGTGTCGTCGGCAAACTTAATGAAGGTGTTGGAGTCGTGCCTGGCCATGCAGTCATGGGTGAACAGGGAGTACAGGAGGGGACTGAGCACACACCCCTGAGGGGCCCCCGTGTTGAGGATCAGTGTGGCAGATGTGTTGTTACCTACCCTTACCACCTGGGGGCGGCCCGACAGGAAGTCCAGGATCCAGTTGCAGAGGGAGGTGTTTAGTCCCAGGATCCTTAGCTTAGTGATGAGCTTTGAGGGCACTATGGTGTTGAACTCTGAGCTGTAGTCAATGAATAGTATTCTCACGTAGGTGTTCCTCTTGTCCAGGTGGGAAAGGGCAGTGTGGAGTGCAATAGTCACTCTAGATCCAAACTGTTACAGACCTATATCCATCCTGCCCTGCCTTTCGAAAGTTTTTGAAAGCCAAGTTAACAAACAGATCACCGACCATTTCGATACCCCATCCTGTTTATCTGTTTAGCCTCAGCCCAAACTTTCGTCGCCATTACCAGTTGTTGTCTTAACCCTCTCGAATAACACCTGTGATTGCGTTATGCCACACTCCCATGTCAATATTCCTAGCCTATTGCTGTTTGGGTTAGTTCTTATTATACAATTTCACTGTAGAGCCCCAAGTTCAGCTCAACCAGCCTCAGAGAGCTCCTTTGTCCCACCCCACATACACGCGGAGAACGGCTCAATCAGTACCTCCAGTGATGCTATCTCTTTCATAGTTACCCAATGCTTGGGTGTACCTCTACTGTACTCACATCCTTCCATATCCTTGTCTGTACATAATGCCCTGAATCTATTCTACAACGCCCGGAAATCTGCCCCCTTTCTCTGTACCCAACGCACTAGAAGACCAGATCTTAAAGCATTTAGCCGTATCCTTATTCTATTCCTCCTCTGTTCCTCTGGTGATGTAGAGGTTAACCCAGGCCCTGTAGCCACCAGTATCACTCCTACCCCCCAGGCGCTATCATTTGTTGACTTCTGTAACCGTAAAAGCCTTGGTTTCTTGCATGTTAACATCAGAAGTTTCCTCCCCAAGTTTGAGTTATTCACTGCATTAGCACACTCTGCCAACCCTGATGTTCTAGCAGTGTGAATCTTGGCTTAGGAAGGCCACCAAAAATTCAGACATTTCCATTCCGAACTACAACATTTTCCGTCTAGATAGAACTGCCAAAGGGGGCGGAGTTGCAATCTACTGTAGAGATCTATCATACTATCCAGGTCTGTGCACAAACAGTTTGAGCTTCTACTTCTAAAATTCCACCTTTCCAGAAATAAGTCTCTCACTGTTACCGCTTGCTACAGACCCCCCTCAGCCCCCAGTTGTGCCCTGGACACCATATGTGAATTGCTTGCCCCCCATCTATCCTCAGAATTCGTACTGATTGGTGACCTAAACTGGGATATGCTTAACACCCCGGCCGTCCTACAATCTAAACTAGATGCCCTCAATCTCACACAAATTATCAAGGAACCTTCCAGGTACAACCTTAAATCCGTAAACATGGCTACCCTCATAGATATCATCCTGACTAATTTACCCTCTAAATACACCTCCGCTGTCTTCAACCAGGATCTCAGCGATCACTGCCTCATTGCCTGCGTCCGTAATGGGTCCGCGGTCAAACGACCACCCCTCATCACTGTCAAACGCTCCCTAAAACACTTCAGCGAGCAGGCCTTTCTAATTGACCTGGCCCGGGTATCCTGGATGGATATTGACCTCATTCCGTCAGTAGAGGATGCCTGGATGTTCTTCAAAAGTGCTTTCCTCTCCATCTTAAATAAGCATGCCCCATTCAAAAAAGTCAGAACTAAGAACAGATATAGCCCCTGGTTCACCCCAGACTTGACTGCCCTTGACCAGCACAAAAACATCCTGTGGCGTACTGCATTAGCATCGAACAGCCCCCGCGATTATGCAACTTTTCAGGGAAGTCAGGAACCAATATACACAATCAGTTGGGAAAGCAAAGGCTAGCTTTTTCAATCAGAAATGTGCATCCTGTAGCACTAACTCCAAAAAGTTTTGGGACACTGTTTCCTTGGAGAATAAGAGCACCTCCTCCCAGCTACCCACTGCACTAAGGCTAGGAAACACTGTTACCACCGATAAATCTATGACTTATGGCCCAATTTTGACATTTTCACTTAGGGGTGTACTCACTTTTGTTGCCAGCGGTTTAGACATTAATGGCTGTGTGTTGAGTTATTTTGAGGGGACAACAAATGTACACTGTTATACAAGCTGTACACTCACTACTTTACATTGTAGCAAAGTGTAATTTCTTCAGTGTTGTCACATGAAAAGGTATACTCAAATATTTTGACTCTGTCAATCACAGCATTCCTATTGGCAGACTAAATAGCCTTGGTTTCTCAAATGACTGCCTCGCCTGGTTCACCAACTACTTCTCAGATAGAGTTCAATGTGTCAAATCGGAGGGCCTGTTGTCTGGACCTCTGGCAGTCTCTATGGGGGTGCCACAGGGTTCAATTCTCGGGCTGACTCAATGATGTCACTCTTGCTGCTGGTGACTCTCAGATCCACCTCTACGCAGACGACACCATTTTGTATACATCTGGCCCTTCATTGGACACTGTGTTAACAAACCTCCAAACGAGCTTCAATGCCATACAACACTCCTTCTGTGGCCTCCAACTGCTCTTAAACGCAGGTAAAACTAAATGCATGCTCTTCAATCGAACGCTGCTTGCACCCGCCCGCCCGACTAGAATCACTACTCTCGGCGGGTCTGACTTAGAATATGTGGACAACTACAAATACCTAGGTGTCTGGTTAGACCGTAAACTCTCCTTCCAGACACACATTAAGCACAGAGTAAGAAACCGAACCAGTTCTTGGTTCTCTCCTGAATTGTCAGGTCTTTTTCTGCAAAAGAATCGGGCCTGGGCCTTGGCGAGGAAAACAGGTACTCCAGCTGATTGGCTGTTTTTTAGACAATTGAGAAATAAATGTACTGCAGCTGTCAAAAAGGCTAAATCAAATTACTTCCTTAATGCTATGACAGATTCTGCAGGAGATCCTGCAAAATTCTGGAAAACTGTTAATTCACTGAAACGCGGGAATTCTGCTGTTTCTCTTCCTAAGCAAATTATCTCAGACTCCTGTATTCTAAGTGAAAAAAATGATATTTGTGATGCTTTTAATAAGCATTTAATCTCTGCTGGTTTTTTATTTGAAAAGAAAAGTGGCCATTGTGGTACTGGCCAGTTAGTTGATTTTTCGTCTTGCTTTTCAACTGTTACTCTGAAAAATGGTAACCCTGTTTTTAGTTTCCAGAAAATAACTGAAGCAGAGGTTCTAGCTGCCCTGTGTGCCATTGATACTAAGAAATCCTTAGGCGCTGACAATTTAGACCCGTACTTACTTAAGTGTGCTGCACCTATCATTGCTGGTTCAGTGACACACATTTTTTATCTAACATTAAGCACAGGAAATATCCCTAAGGTGTGGAAAGCAGCTTTTGTTCTGCCATTACATAAGGGAGGTGACGGTAGTGATTTGGATAACTATCGACCCATCTCTAGGCTCCCTTGTCTGGCAAAGATCCTAGAATCTATAGTCAACAAACAGTTACAATCTTTTCTTTCTGTTAACAGTATTTTTAGCCCCAATCAATCTGGTTTTAGATCTAAACACAGTACCACATTGGCCACTATGCTTGTTGTAAATTATATTGCAAATGCCTTAGATGATAGAAAGCACTGTGCTGCGTTGTTTGTAGATTTGTCAAAAGCTTTTGACACTGTAGACCATGCTATCCTTTTGAGTAAGCTGTCATCTATAGGACTGGGCACTGATGCCTGTCGATGGTTTTATGACTATTTTAAAGATAGAACTCAGGCCGTCATGGTCGACGGGGTCAAGTCTGACCCCTTACAGTTACTTAAAGGGGTCCCTCAGGGTTCAATAATTGGCCCACTATTGTTCTCACTTTATATAAACAACATTGGTGATGATGTCAGATATTGTAAATTCTATTTATATGCAGAAGACCCGTAGATCTCTACATTACTCCCTTTTTGTTTACTAGGCCCTACTTCATAAACTTCTGTCTTATCTAACTTTGCTGTTGAAGTATAGACACCTGAGTTTCCTAACCCGTTCACAGGATTGTTTAACTCTTGAGGTCCCTAGGGTCTCCACCGAGCTAGGTAAATCTAGCTAGGGACATAATGCACTGTGTTGCTGGAACAAAATTCAAAATACATTTAATCTTGATGTTCTAGTGCCGTTCGGGCAATTTAAAGTATTGATTGGGGACTTATTTGTGGAGGAATGTAACAATTTTTCTGGGTGATTTGTGATGTTTTATTTATGCTTCCCATGACTGTATTTTGTATTTTAATGTAAAAGAGACCTAGGTCTCAATATGTTTTCCCTGTTAAAATAAAGGCAAAAAAAATAGAGAATACAGAAACCAGGTACCCTCTCTCTATATGTACACATATAGAGTATCTAATGGGAATCCGGAATAAAATACAAAAATATAAATGGCACACATACACAATACATGTCTCAATTGTCTCGAGGCTTTAAAATCCTTCTTTAACCTGTCTCCTCCCCTTCATCTACACTGATTGAAGGGATCCTAGCTTTCACCTGTATTCACCTTGTCAGTCTATGTCATGTAAAGAGCAGGTGTTCCTAATGTTTTGTACACTCAGTGTATATTAATGTTTTATTTTTCATGTTTGTTTTTTACAAATGTTAGTATTTTTCTTCCACTGACAATACAGAGTATTTTAATCCCACTTTGTAACATAACAAAATGTGGAAAAAGTCAAGCGGTGTGAATACTTTCTGAAGTTCACTGTAGTTAGACACAATAATACAAAAGTCAATATCAGCATGTGAAGTACCTAGTTAGCTGTACAATTGCCTAAACAAACTGCACTATTAATTTAGGAGTCCACAATCTCACCATGTTCAACCTGCAGATCGATGTGCCTGGACTGAAGAGGCAGACAAATGGCAGAAATATGGTGGACCCTCTTTTAAATTACATATTTCTCGAGGTAGGAATATCGCAAAAACATTCGAGAGAAGACAACCTCCCCCGTTATGACATTGGCCAGGATTACAATATGACATGTATGCGTGGTCCTCTGTAGCTCAGCTGGTAGAGCACGGCGCTTGTAACGCCAAGGTAGTGGGTTCGATCCCCGGGACCACCCCCATACACAAAAAATTTATGCACGCATGACTGTAAGTCGCTTTGGATAAAAGCGTCTGCTAAATGGCTTATTATTATTATTATGATAGACGTTTTCGCGCTCTAAAAGTCTTATTCCTATTAACTTCCAGTGTAGTGAAAGCGGCTTTATTGCAATGGTACGTCATACCGGCCAAATTTCTGCCTGCTTGAGCAGCAATAGCTCAGATACATATAAAAACATGAAATTACCCTGGGAATCGGTAGAACATTGCTCAGAGAAGCACAAAAACAATATAACATTCAAAATGGGTGAATCTTTCCTTAAAGCTGGAGACCATGGTGTTTCTGACCTGTAAAGCCTCTTGGATGCTCCCGTTGTAATCAATGATTTCAGTGGCTCCTTGGTCACCTTTCTGCCCAGGGGGTCCCTGTGTGTGGATAACATTTAGATGTTAATTAAAATCCATGGAATAAAGGGCTCGAGTTCAATATAATTAAACACAAAAACAATGTTTTAAAGGCTTTGTATACTCAAAACAATCTATTCGTATTTAGTTCATTTGTTCATTTATTACTTATATGAACAAAATACAAAACATAGTTTTGAGTGAACTATCCCTTTAAGTTAGAAATTTGGCTGGTCTGAAGCCCCCCAAAAAAGAAGGAAATTCACATGAGCAACACAAGGCCTAAATGCATGCACTGCCAACATTTTACAGCACACAGCTCTGACCTACTACAGTAGCTATAGTATGCTGTTGACAATAGGCCTATATAGTTATCAGGTGCCTGCCTAATTACTATATTTGCTTTAGGATAATACCAGGATGCTTCTTAGGTTGACAGAGGTAATAATTGAATATCAAAATGATTATTCTAAACATTTATTAGATCTCCTCAACTAAATGAAATCCATCTCAGAGGATTTGCATGGTGGAGTTTAACATTAAATTTCCCCATAACTTATTTAATTTAATTGCATAGTCAAACAAGTTTGTGCCCATGGATCTAAGTCTGCAGTAATAGAAACAGATGCCAAATCATCTTTTGGTCCTCTTTATCAAAACATTGACACCTCTGATAGTTAAATCAGTCAGAGCAGGATACATGTATAGTAGATAATGTAATACATTAGTGTACAATACCATTAGTGCCACTAGTGCAACACTTCCGTCTGGTGGATACTAAGCTTTTAGTCCCACATTTCATTTACTATGCACAAGTGGGAAGAGCAACTCAAAAAGTGCATTGTTCATTGTTTTTGTATACAAAGTTGTGTGTAATAGAAATGGTGTCAATATGACATGTGAGGGTGAACAATGTCCTCTAGTGTTTATTGAGTATTCAGTGCCCTACTAGTAACAAGTGCAACTTTGCTGATATATTATGTCGTTTTCTTTTTTACATTCTGTTGAGTGCACTCACCCTTGGTCCCATAGAGCCCAGGTCTCCCTTGTCTCCTGTCTCGCCCTAAGTTAGTAAGAAAAGGCTGTAAGATGTAGGAACATGCATGGAGTACAGTAATTTATCATAAACTTAGACCTGCAGTGGCTTAGAACAGAGTAGAATACATTATCCATTTGCTGACAATGACATTTGTTTTATTTTCCCCATGAACATTTACTCATTGGGAATGTGCAGTGTGCCCTTTATAATTGTTCTCAAGAGTGATTCCTCAATATATCAGTGTTGGCCAATCATCGCCATACATATGATTGAGAAGTGGAACTGTAGATATGTAGTAAAAAATACAAATGTCAAGGTGTCATGCACTGACCTTTGAACCTCTAGGGCCTGGGGTCCCTGCCTCTCCTGCCCCTCCCTGCAGAAGAGGTAGACAGACAAGGAGCAACAGGAGAGTAGGAAGTCACCACATGACTTCTCAGTATGAGCAAACACTTTCGATTGTAAGACAGGGCCATACTACAAATATGCATTCGTATGACCAAACATTTTACATGCTGTGACCTAAAACATTTTCCAGTCCACATAAGAGAGGAATATCATATTAAACCAAAGGTGGCACGGAAGGGTAACCATCATTTTATTGTTGATGAAGTCTTTTATGTTTGCTTCATCAAATCCAATGGCATTTTGGCATAATAAGAAATCCAATCAAAATGTGTTTATTTGAACTCCAGTTACTGCAAATTGAGGGTTTATTCCCTTTGGGACTGTGGGGCCCTGTCCCTGTTTAGGCTGGAACAAAAACCACCTGTAGGGTTGCTGCCATGCATAAACAACGGTAAACCCATACATATCTGCTTTAGTCGTGTTTATACCCACAGTTTGGGCACAGGGGAAAACCAAAAACCCAGCGTTTTCTGTTCCCACTCTCCATATTCACCAGTATGTTAATCACTAATTAAGCAATCTTTGTCCTTGCAAAGTGAACATTAGCAGCAATATCATCTTAGGTATACAATTGGGAGAGGTCTGAGAGAGGGGCCTAATTGGAGGAGCCTAATGGGAGCGATGTGTAACCTGAAAACTATCTGTTATTGGCAGAGAGGAAGGCAAACTCTCTTTGTTATTGGTCTATTAATTTATGATGTCACCAGGTGGTCCAAAAACCCCACCCACCAAAATGTAGCTGAAATTTCAGGAGGTACAGCTCTTAAACTAAAAGGGCATTATCAACATTTCCACAATTTCACAGTATTATTCCAACTTCATAGTGTGGAAAAATATACAGTGAGGTTACAGCACTTTTTGTACCTAGTCCCCCCATTTTAGGGGACCAAAAGTATTAGGACAAATTCCCTTATATGTGTATTAAAGTAGTAAAAAGTTCAGTATTTGGACCCATATTCATAGCATACAATGACTACACCTTTATTTAACTACCTGGTTAAATAAAGGTGAAATAAAAATTAAAATAAAACATTAAGCTTGTGACTCTACACATTTGTTGGATGAATTTGCTATTTAATTTGGTTATGTTTCAGAAACATAAAAGCCACTAGAGAGCAGCAAATGCTGTACCAATGATCCAAAAGGTAGAGCTTAGAATGTTAGAAAAAGAACATGCACTTGCTTGAATCACTTGCTCAAATCACATCACTGAATGGTCTCTCTCTCTTGTGTCCCAGCCCCCCCCCAACACTGACCTTTTGACCGGCCTGTCCAGTCTCACCCCGCTCTCCCTTGCCTGGTGGGCCCAGTTCCCCTCGCTCGCCCTACAGACAGAAGAGAAGAAAGACACTTTCAGGGACTGTGGCCTGGAGGACTCGCTCTCTGACCCCTTGACCCATCTCATCATTACATGAACGCACACACTTGTCTGTGAGGTCAACCGAACTGCGATGCTTGCATTGCTAATTCTTTTCAGCTTGGAGGGTTGGCCAACCTTCAGGTTTCCATAGCTATGTGTAAAAAATAATGTTGAGTCAAGCAACATACTGCATCTCCTACTGCAGTGGTTCCCAACCTTTTTCGGTTACTGTACCACCAACTGAATTTTGCTCTGTCCAGAGTACCCCTGATGTATCCCCTCATGTGCATTTTACCAGAAAGCCTATGGTCATGAGCCTATGAGTCTTCTCAAGTACCCCCTGTGGATAGGTCAAGTACCCCCAGGGTTCCTAGTGCCCCTGGATGGGAACCACTGTCCTACTGGGTGAAGTTGCACTGATCAGCATCTAAGATTAAGCTTAATCTACCCCCATGTCAAATGATATCTACAAAAGGGCAATGTGGTAAGATGATATTTCCTATCCCTTCCTTAGTTAAAAAACACAATTAAAAGTGCTGTAAAGGTTGAAGTGGCTGTGTGCTAGTGATGGACTGGCCAGCTTGAGAACCACAGGTAGATTAGCTGGACAGTGGGTCAAGGTTGGAAATTATTCATGAAGCCTAGGTTAGGTGAGGGTTAATCTCTTCATCATAGGGAACATTTTGTTATGTAATATCATACATAATATAAATGTCCTTGGAAGAATCAATTACCTCTGAATGTATCTCAAACTGAAATCAGACTAACTTTCGCCAAACAAAATTGGAAAGTCAGAACCTCAAAAATAATTCTGTCAAATATTTAATAAAGCTGTAGCACTTTTCAATACAGCACGGGACAAAGTGGTAATACCATGGTAATAGTATGGTAACAAGTTATAGTTACTCACTGATGTTATTTTGCCAAGTTACACCTTAATTACACTTAGAAATGTATATGATGATTTAGGCATATGTACTTTGGATGGTGCCCACCTTGATCAAGTCCCCGCATATACATTTCTGGCCATCTGGATAGACGAAAATCTATCTTTTAAAAAGCAAATTGATGAATTAGTTAAGAAGTTAAGAATAAAAATGGCTTCTTCTATAGAAATAGGTAATGTCTTTGTTGAATAGCAGAAAACAGATGACATCCATACCGGTTAAAGACAATGGCGAAACGTCAATATGAATGCAGCTGCCACTATTATTGAAGACATTGAACCCAGTTTATCATAGCGCACTGCGCTTTATTACGGGCGACAGGTTCAGTACACATCACTGCATTCTTTACCAGAAAGTAGGCTGGCCCTCTTTGAAGTCACATAGATCGATTCATTTCTCTCTTTTTATTTATAAAGCTCTCGTACATAAAATTCCGCCATACCTAACATCATTAGGTACATCTGCTTTTGGTTTATTTGCACCCCAAGTATGGAACAATCTACAGAGTTCCCTACAACTAGATGTACTGTTGCCTCGGGCAGGAATGTGAATGTTTCCCTTGAGTATGTTTTGTAATCTTTGTATTAGGTTGTATTTGTAAATTGTGTATATGCAGGGCTCCCTTGTAAAATAGATATTAGTCTCAATGGGACTCACTGATAAAAGAAAGGTGAAAAAAATGTAATGTCAGTGTAATTATATTATATTGTTTCATGGTAATACACCACATACATAATAGAGGCGTAACAATACAATAACACACAGGGATTCGCTTTTCCAACCCTAATCCTCAAACCCAGTACTAGTTACCATATTGTTATTGTATTGTTATCCCTCTATAGGTTTTAACATTCAGTCTCTCTAGCACAGGTATAGGCCTGGTCAATGACACTCTTATCATACCCACATTGCATGAACCTGGCGCGCATATCATTAGCTTTGCCCTCAAAATCTATTTCAGTACTACAGTTAAACCAGAGTAACTGCCTCAAATTCGTCCTTCTGGAAGTTTTTCTTGGTAAGGCCTTTTGTTAGGTCTCCTAAAGTTTACTAAGTTATAAATGATCATGTCAATGACAGTGATAGATCTGATTGTCATTTTATTTACCTTGTCACAGCATTCTCGGATAACCCTCTGTAGCTCAACTGGTAGAGCATGGCGCTTGTAACGCCAGGGTAGTGGGTTCGATCCCCGGGACCACCCATACGTAAAAATGTATGCACGCATGACTTTGGATAAAAGCGTCTGCTAAATGGCATAGTATTTAACAACCCACAGTCACCCATCTGTTTGTGTTAGCCATCCACTCACACACTACTGTATATGCATGACATACATGGTTTATGACCCATATGTGACTGTCATTGATCAAATTGAAACATACCTTGGTTCCTGGTAGTCCTGGGAGCCCCGGTTCTCCCTGAGGTCCTAGGAATCCAGGCTCACCCTGTAATCAGGAAGGAGATAAGAGATGTGTCATTAAATAAATAGGTTACTGAAGCCACACCTCAGAACGGTCCTCAGTTAATTTACTCTGTTCTTTTTTATTTCAACAAAGAAGATTTTGTAAAGGGTTGAGTAAATGGTACTGGTTCTGGTACTCACGCACGCACGCACGCGCGCGCACGCGCACACACACACACACACACACACACACACACACACACACACACACACACACACACTCCTCTCGGAATAATCTCTATTTCAATTCAAGGGCATTCTAAGCAAGCCCTCATTTGTAACTTAAGTGTATTTAGCTTAAGTGTATACAAATGCAAGTCTGCTGCCTGTTCTGATCTATATATACAGGAACCCTTTTAAATTCTGAAGTGACAAAACATTTCCACTTTGGTTCCACACTTAAGGACAACACTGGGAGGTTTAAAGCTCACATGCCTCATTTGATTCATAGAGAGTCGAATGTTGGCTTTCAGAGTCTAATGACACACCCGTGCGTTAATCTAAGTAACATAATAACAAATACCCCATCAAAATCCGTCAGTTTAAGCTAGAGATATCAGCCTATGATGGGCTGCGTCTCAATCCACCGCATCCACCTACAGTATGTCGGCCTTCTGCATCTGCGGTGGAATAGTTTCTAGACCAAACCGTTCGGACCCTACAGATGATTTTGTGAGAAACGGTTTGGTCTAAAAAACTATTCTGACCACTCTACGGAAAGGGGAGTCTCTCACTTTCCATTTAGCTCTAGTCTAAAGGCAACAAGTTTGAAAGGTAACCCATACAAACAAATGGAAGTATGGAGGTACTGTAGCTTTGTGCCAACAAAAATGAAAATATTTCCTGAACTTCTTATATCTCCTACATATAGGACAGAGATTCAAAACCTTATTCCTTATGATTTGTTTTTGACGGTCTTTTTTGCCATATATGAATGTGCCCCATAGTGCTTGTTAAGTTCAATCAATACCATACTTTATAGAGAAGTTCTATATTTTTAAGCTGTAGGAGAACATGTGAGTATTACATTAGTATAACATTGTTAGATTCCAAAAGCATTCAGCCCTTTTTTAAAAGTAAAACCAGGATTATATAAAATGGAAAGGATTTTTACAGCATACAAAAGCGGTACAGGCAAACAAACCAAAAGAGCATCAAACATTATCACACGCCTGTTTTAGCATTCTTGCATTCACACGTTATAGCTCAGTAATATGCTCATTTGTTCTGAGTGTACAATGCTGTGAATTGTGTTCATCATGGCACATTTAAGCATTGCGTACACTGTACCAATGTTTGTTTCAAGGCATTAACCCCCCCCCCCCCCCACACACACATATTTTGGTAATAATTATATATATATTTTTTTGCCACTTTTTTCTCCCCAATTTTGTGAAATCCAATTGTGTTACAATTACGATCTTGTCTCATCGCTACAACTCCCCAATGGGCTCGGGAGTTGCGAAGGTCGAGTCATGCGTCCTCCGAAACATGACCTGCCACACCGCACTTCTTAACACCTGCCCGCTTAATCCGGAAGCCAGCTGCACCAATGTGTCGGTGGAAACACTGTTCAACTGACGACCGAAGTCAGCCTGCAGGCGCCAGGCCCGCCACAAGGAGTTGCTAGAGCACGATGAGCCAAGTAAAGACCCATGGCCAAACCCTCCCCTAACCCGGACGACGCTGGGCCAATTGTGTGCCGCCCTATGGGACTCCCGGTCATGGCTGGTTGTGACACAGCCTGGGATCGAACCCGGGTCTGTAGTGACGCCTCAAGCACTGCGATGCAGTGCCTTGGACCACTGCACTGAAGTTAATATTAAGTGCTCTTTCGCCCAACATATCGTCATTATAATCCTTGAACGATGCATTACAGATGCTCTTTCAGATGATGTGTGACTGAACTAAAGGAAATGTCAGTGACCAATCACTTAGTGGTATGCCTGACTGCAGCATTTCCAGGGCTGTATTTATCAATCAGCGTTGCTTTTCAGCTGGCCAACTCACAAATCACAATCTGATGGTACTGTATGTTCCATTCTAATTTTAGCAATCATTTGCATTTGTTTTTGTGAATAACATGTAAATAGTTTTCATCCTTGACCACTGAATCATGAACAATGACAAATATGTATTGGCTTAGATTTATGCCACAGTGTCCCCTTACCCCCACAGCATCCAACTGTGCAATGTGCTGTATAGAATAGATCTAAATGTATGACCTAGCTGAATGTAAGTAGGTGGGAAGACAAAGGACAGGGAAGACTGGGAATTCTTAGGGATGAAGACAACAGAATGTACCTTTATCCCGGGAAGTCCAGGCAGCCCTGGAAGTCCTGGCTCTCCCTACACAGGAAAAATGGTGACATGTTACAGCCGAGTTGAACCTCTGTCCTGGGGCCTTCAACAGCAGTCTCTACCCTCTCTATCATTGGGTCCCAAACAGCTCTCCGGTGAGCTGGGCCCTGATGAAGATTACAACTTGCACTTGAGTTATGTACCAGTGTTACATGCAATCATCATTAGTTAGGGCCACTGTGGTGCTGATTATGTTGACTAATAAAGTTAAGAGGTCTATAAGGGCTTCAAAGGGATGCAATTCAGTACGTTTGGATTGTTTTCTACTGATATTTTAGTTTTTCTTCTCCATTTTCAAAGTGAAGAATTCTGGACTCGCATTCAAAGCAGAAACTGATGGAAACTCAACTGGGTTTGAGTGAACTATGGAAAATGCAAGAGGTCAAGCATTTCATTAGATTACTCAGAAGCATATCAACATAAAATCTTCTGACTGTGAATAATTGAATGCTCTATTTAAGACTATTACATTTATGGCATATGAGAATAAATATTTTGCACTGCTCACAATGATCAAGCGTAATAGCATTCGGAACTCAGCGAGAGGCCTGTAAATTACAATTGAGCATTATAAATGTAATTAATAAAAGTTGCTCATCTGGAAATACTACTTCACAAGCTCCACTGACTGTCACCCAAATTAATTATTTAATGGAGACCAACAGTTCCCTAATAGGTAACTGGAAGAGAAATAAAACTTGGTTAGAAAGCGTATTAAAGCAAATAGATAGAACAACTGTGAGCTGCCATAAAACTCATAAAAATCTGACTCTGTGTCGGGCAGGACCTATTTTGCAGCACAGCAGGAAAGGGCTGCTTGAGAAGATAAAGAAAGGGGGAATTAATGGGGTGTGGCTCTCGGGAGTAAATAGTGTAATTAGATGGGATCCTGGTGCAGTCTTGACAGCAGCTCTGGCTGTGCCTAGCAAATGGTTCTGTCGTTGCAAGAAAAGAGAGGGCAGACACTGCTAGAAAAAGTACTAGGTTTGCTTTTTGTCAGGATGGGGTGCTTCACTTTGTACTCTGTGGCCAGTATTCAATGAATTTGTGCAGATACAGTAGTGTATTTCCAGACTGCCCTTTCAGAAATGTGTTTAATTAGCATAGTAGGCTGTCCCAGTTGGACGGTTTCACTTGATTTAGAAATTGTAAATCTGATTGCGTACAGTGGATGACCGCTCAGCCAGGTTTGTCAGCAGAACTGAACAGGTCATGGGGCCAAGGGACTGCGAATTTCCATATCAAGTGTCAATTCTTTCCATCAGAGACACTGCTGGGAAAATCCAACACACTCCTGAATGCGCTATCTGAAAATCCACTATCTGCAATTGATGGAATATTCCAGCCTCTGTATCAAAACCCATACTTCTAACCTGAATGCCAAGTTACGTGAGTGGCTTACAAGCTATATGTCTAGAACAGGGATGGCCACAAAAAAAATTGGAACTCATCATGAGGGGCTGCAGTGGCTCACGGTTCTGCCTACCCACATCAATACCCACACAAGTACAAGCAAAGGTCTCAGTAATACCAAAAAAGTGGAAGGATGTATAAGAAATTGAAGAACATGTCAGTATTTTGCAAGTGGTCTTGCTCTTTTTGGTGTAAGTGTTAATCCTGGTGATTTTAAAGCTAATGCTGTAATGGTGTAGTTATGCTTCATCACATAACAAGTATTCCTATCGTGAGAATTTTGAAACATGGGAAACACGTGCCATGGGATTTTAGTGCAGGCTAGTTTTACCTTTGTTCCTCCACGTCCTGGCTCTCCTGGTTCACCCTGTAATACAGGCAGAAGTAGGGCTCACTTTTAACCACTGCGGTTAGCAATAATGACGGATGCAATTTTTTATTTATTTTTTATTTATTTATTTTGTTCTTACCTAAATATTACCTGTATTATTCCACGAATAGAGTGCCTTTTGGGTAGTGTAATTTTGTCAAAAACAATTTCACCTAATGTTAACATGCATTCATAAAGAGCACATGTTCAACTTCATACCAAACATGTTTTTCCATCTCAAGAGGAAAATGACTATTCAAGTGACAATTAAAGTAACATGGTTGACGATTTCATCTTAAATCAGCCATAACTCCCCTTGTGACAGGGGGAATGGAAGCTTGTTGTTTGCAACAGGGAGCGGCAATTGAAAGCAAGCTTAACCAAAAAATTTAACTTATTAAAAATGTTTTAGCCTATCTATCTATGGGTAATACACTATTTTAAAAGGAATATTTTCACCCTATTAAAATGAGAGGGACAAATGTAAATTAATCACTTTAAATAAGTAAAAATTGTCTCTCCCAAAGCAACAAATGAACTAGGGCTTTAAAATGATGGTGAAAACTTGAGGTTAACCGTGTTAAAATCTTCCCAGAAGTTGGACAAACATAACATGGGACATGCCGAAATGGGGATTTTCAGAGAAAACAAATAACTTATTTAATTGAAAACACACTGGTATTGGAGTTTTTAAAGGTAGAGTCAGCGAGATGATGTTGCAACGAAGAGCACCACAGATGTTGAGATGAGTGCGATGCAAGACTTTGCTCCCATTCAGTCACACAGAGTATCTGAGCATGTGCACTGGTGCTCTTCATTCTGCTACAACATCGTACCTACGAGACCAAAACAGTGGCGAGGTTTAGCCTCGCGCTTTAACGCTCTTAGTTGTAATTGACCCACTATGTGTTTACTTCGTGTATGCAATGTCATCTTGCTGAGTCTACTTTTAACATAGTTTAGTTAGAGCATAAATGTACAATGTATGTGATGCAACTGCTAAAAGGAATTGACACAAATAATGTCTGAAGGACATAAAAGGCACTCTATTCATGGAACATATTTCAGCATTTAACCCATTCAACTTACCTTAATGCCTGCAGCAGAGGAGCCTGCATCACCCTACAAGAGACAAATAATAACAACATCTCTATGTGCAACAATAAAGATACTGTATGTGCAACAACAATACATATACAGTGGGGAGAACAAGTATTTGATACACTGCCGATTTAGCAGGTTTTCCTACTTACAAAGCATGTAGAGGTCTGTAATTTTTAGCATAGGTACACTTCAACTGTGAGAGACGGAATCTAAAACAAAAATCCAGAAAATCACATTGTATGATTTTTAAGTAATTAATTTGCATTTTATTGCATGACATAAGTATTTGATACATCGGAAAAGCAAAACTTAATATTTGGTACGGAAACCTTTGTTTGCAATTACAGAGATCATACGTTTCCTGTAGGTCTTGACCAGGTTTTGGCCCACTCCACCATACAGACCTTCTCCAGATCCTTCAGGTTTCGGGGCAATTCGCTGGGCAATACGGACTTTCAGCTCCCTCCAAAGATTTTCTATTGGGTTCAGGTCTGGAGACTGGCTAGGCCACTCCAGGACCTTGAGATGCTTCTTATGGAGCCACTCCTTAGTTGCCCTGGCTGTGTGTTTCGGGTCGTTGTCATGTTGGAAGACCCAGCCACGACCCATCTTCAATGCTCTTACTGAGGGAAGGAGGTTGTTAGCCAAGATCTCACGATACATGGCCCCATCCATCCTCCCCTCAATACATTTTACATTTTAGTCATTTAGCAGACACTCTTATCCAGAGCAACTTACAGTTAGTAAGTGCATACATTATTTTATTTTTTTCATACTGGCCCCCCGTGGGAATCGAACCCACAACCCTGGCGTTGCAAACGCCATGCTCTACCAACTGAGCTACATCCCTGCCGGCCATTCACTCCCCTACCCTGGACGACGCTGGGCCAATTGTGCGCCGCCCCATGGGTCTCCCGGTCGCGGCCGGCTACGACAGAGCCTGGATTCGAACCAGGATCTCTAGTGGCGCAGCTAGCACTGCGATGCAGTGCCTTAGACCACTGCGCCACTCGGGAGGCTTACGGTGCAGTCGTCCTGTCCCCTTTGCAGAAAAGCATCCCCAAAGAATGATGTTTCCACCTCCATGCTTCACGGTTGGGATGGTGTTCTTGGGGTTGTACTCATCCTTCTTCTTCCTCCAAACATGGCGAGTGGAGTTTAGACCAAAAAGCTCTATTTTTGTCTCATCAGACCACATGACCTTCTCCCATTCCTCCTCTGGATCATCCAGATGGTCATTGGCAAACTTCAGACGGGCCTGGACATGCGCTGGCTTGAGCAGGGGGACCTTGCGTGCGCTGCAGGATTTTAATCCATGACGGCGTAGTGTGTTACTAATGGTTTTCTTTGGGACTGTGGTACCAGCTCTCTTCAGGTCATTGACCAGGTCCTGCCGTGTAGTTCTGGGCTGATCCCTCACCTTCCTCATGATCATTGATGCCCCACGAGGTGAAATCTTGCATGGAGCCCCAGACCGAGGGTGATTGACTGTCATCTTGAACTTCTTCCATTTTCTAATAATTGCGCCAACAGTTGTTGCCTTCTCACCAAGCTGCTTGCCTATTGTCCTGTAGCCCATCCCAGCCTTGTGCAGGTCTACAATTTTATCCCTGATGTCCTTACACAGCTCTCTGGTCTTGGCCATTGTGGAGAGGTTGGAGTCTGTTTGATTGAGTGTGTGGACAGGTGTATTTTATACAGGTAACGAGTTCAAACAGGTGCAGTTAATACAGGTAATGAGTGGAGAACAGGAGGGCTTCTTAAAGAAAAACTAACAGGTCTGTGAGAGCCGGAATTCTTACTGGTTGGTAGGTGATCAAATACTTATGTCATGCAATAAAATGCAAATTAATTACTTAAAAGTCATACAATGTGATTTTCTGGATTTTTGTTTTAGATTCTGTCTCTCACAGTTGAAGTGTACCTATGATAAAACTGACAGACCTCTACATGCTTCGTAAGTAGGAAAACCTGCAAAATCGGCAGTGTATCAAATACTTGTTCTCCCCACTGTATATGTGGAAACAGGGATTTCCTTTTCAAAGGGGTGTCTACCATGGGACTGGAACGTGATGTGGCATATGTATAGGTATTTTATTCTGATATACATCTATACCCGTATTATAATATTTCCCGCAACAAGTGAGTTTGATGGAAACATACCTCTGGTGGAATTGTTTTGTTCTATGCAGAGTTTATAATATTTGCATTAAAATCTGTTGCCAAGTCGATGAAAACCTATGTGCTGCCAGGACTCTGTCAAAATATGGTCCCAATTTCAAGCTAGTCTTGTGCAACCTTCTAGTGTTTCCCCTGTATTCATTTAGTAGCGCTGCTATAGAACACCAAAAATTATTTCTGCCGGCGCACTTTGAAGATGCTAGAGCTGGCCATATTAAGCATTACTCAGCCAACAAGATGAGTAATGAACAATACAATTAGACAACCCCATAGTAGAATAAGCTAGTTTACCTATTAAATGAGAAAAGAGTATTCCTCTCGAGGCGCTTTCAGATTGTGAGGGCCACATGCTTTCTGATAAACCCAGTCATTCGACAACATTTGCAATCCAGGGAAAACCACACTCTTGAATGTAGATTTGATGGTCATTGTTAAAACAGGGGGATCCCAACTTTCCATTGCTACTACATTTATTTTTTAACTCCAAAAAATGAGCGAACTGGAAATATTTAGCAGCAGCATGGTTTAGGCACATTAGCACTCGGCCTGTCAGGTTGAGTGCATAAGGGAGACCAGGGCTAAAATGTAATACTGGTCAGTTATATTCTACACTGAGAGTACAAAACATTAGGAACACCTTCCTAATATTGAGTTGCACCCGCTTTTGCCCTCAGAACAGCCTCAATTCGTCTGGGAATGGACTCTACAAGGTGTCGAAAGTCTCCACAGGGATGCTGGCCTATGCGGACTCCAATGCTTCCCACCGATTTGCCAAATGGAGGGCGAGGGAGAGCTTTGTACGTGTCTCTGTGTGTGGAGTAAAGGTGGTATAGAGTTTTTTTTTCCTCTGGTTGCACATTTAACATGCTGATGTTTCCCTGCAGAAATATAGGTATATGTTGGTATATAGTGTGGTCTACAGCTTATCAAGATACTCTACCTCAGTCAGGCAAAACCTCGAGACTTCCTTAATATCAGATTTTGTGCACCAGCTGCTGTTTACAAATATAAACAGACCGCCACCCCTTCTCTTACCGGAGGCAGCTGTTCTATCTTGCCGATGCAAAGTAAACCCCGCCAGCTGTAGGTTATCCATGTCGTCGTTCAGCCACGACTCGGTGAAACATAAGATATTACAGGTTTTAATGTCCCGTTGGTAGGATATTCGTGATCGTAACTCGTCTATTTTGTTATCCAATGATTGCACATTGGTAAATAGAACTAATGGTAGAGGCAGATTACCCACTTGCTGTCGGATCCTTGCAGACACCCCGACCTATGTCCCCGATATCTCTGTCTCTTTCTCCTGCAAATGACGGGGATTTGGGCCTTGTCGGGTGTCTGAAGTAAATCCTTCGCGTCCGACTCGTTAAAGAATAAATCTTCATCCAGTACGAGGTGAGTAATCGCTGTCCTGATATCAAGAAGCTCTTTTTGGTCATAAGAGACTGTGGCAGAAATATTTTGTACAAAATAAGTTACAAATAACGCAAAACAACACACACTATGGCACAATTGGTTTGGAGCCCGTAAAAACGGCAGCCAACTCCTCCTGCGCCACTACACTGATTGAAGTTGATTTAACAGGTGACATCAA
This sequence comes from Coregonus lavaretus, assembly GCF_964263955.1. NCBI lineage: Eukaryota > Metazoa > Chordata > Actinopteri > Salmoniformes > Salmonidae > Coregonus > Coregonus lavaretus. Next base: position 30,632,961 of record NC_140026.1, read on the forward strand.
AAAGGAATCATAGCTTTTCACCTGGTCAGTCTGTAATGGAAAGAGTGTATATTCACAGTGTGTTTAAACATCCTTGGCTGAGTGTGTCTTTTTAAATTGAGAACTATTTATCCTTTATAAATACCTTACAATTGTTTTGAGCGGCCAGTGTAATTTCTCATAAAATTATGGACATGCCATTGGTAGACATTCCAGGTCACAAAATGGCAGAGAACATATCAATGGAGTTGTGTCATCAGCCATAATTGTGGGAACAATGGAGGACAATAAAGTGCTTGGAGTAACCCTGGATTGTAAACTGTCATGGTCAAAACATATTGATACAACAGTAGCTAAGATGGGGAGAAGTCTGTCCATAATAAAGCGCTGCTCTGGCTTCTAAACAGCATTATCAACAAGGCAGGTCCTGCAGGCCCTAGTTTTTTCGCACCTGGACTACTGTTCAGTCGTGTGGTCAGGTGCCACAAAGAAGGACAATTGGTTGAGAACAGGGCAGCACGGCTGGCCCTTACATTTTAGTCATTCAGCAGACGCTCTTATCCAGAGCGACTTACAGTTAGTGAGTGCATACATTTTTCATACTGGCCCCCCGTGGGAATCGAACCCACAACCCCGGCGTTGCAAGCGCCATGCTCTACCAACTGAGCTACAGATGTACACAGAGCGATAACATTAATAATATACATGTCAATCTCTCCTGGCTCAAAGTGGAGGAGAGATTTACTTCATCGCTACTTGTTTTTGTGAGAGTTATTGACATGTTGAATGCACCGATCGGACACCCATGCATACCCCACAAGACATGCCACCAGAGGTCTCTTCACAGTTCCCAAGTCCAGAACAGACTATGGGAGGCGCACAGTACTACATAGAGCCATGACTACATATTCCACATCAAGTAACTTATGCAAGCAGTAAAATTAGATTTAAAAAACAGATAGAAATACACCTTATGGAACAGCGGGGACTGTGAAGCAACACAAACATCAAATCAAATCAAATCAAATTGTATTGGCCACATGCGCCGAATACAACAGGTGCAGACATTACAGTGATATGCTTACTTACAGCCCTTAACCAACAGTGCATTTATTTTTAATAAAAAAAAGTAAAATAAAACAACAACAAAAAAGTGTTGAGAAAAAAAGAGCAGAAGTAAAATAAAATAACAGTAGGGAGGCTATATATACAGGGGGGTACCGGTGCAGAGTCAATGTGCGGGGGCACCGGCTAGTTGAGCTAGTTGAAGTAATATGTACATGTGGGTAGAGTTAAAGTGACTATGCATAAATAATTTACAGAGTAGCAGCAGCGAAATTGCATACATGCATACAAACACACGATAACATACGCACTATACACACACATTCAAATGGATTTTGTGTTGTAGATATGTGGTAGTAGAGTAGGGGCCTGAGGGCACACACTTAATGTGTTGTGAAATTTGTTGTGAATGTATTGTAATTTTTTAAAATTGTATAACTGCCTTAATTTTACTGGACCCCAGGAAGAGTAGCTGCTGCCTTGGCAGCAGCTAATGGGGATCCATAATACATTCAAATACAAAATAGAAGACAAGCCCACCCTCTCAGTTGTGTCATGGAGACCTGCACCACCTATATAAATGTACCTTTTATTATTTACATCACGTGATAAATGAGGTGCTAAGGAGGCTGGAGGGGGTATTTAAGGAAATATATATAACATTCTAATCACAAAAACTGTAAAAAAGGATGTGAATGTTTTGCTAATGATCCCACGTGGCTCAGTTCGTAGAGCATAGCGTTTGCAACGCCAGGGTTGTGGGTTTGATTCCCAAGCAGGACAAGTTCAAGAATCTCTGCCCTCAATACTGTAGTGGCTTTGGATAAGAGCGTCTGCTAAACTGCAAACCTTGCGAATGCAAACTAATCATAAAACAGGGAGATTTAGCCTACACACAACAACTGGTCAGACCGGCAAGTTTTTCTCAAGTGGATTTATATTCCTTGATGTGATTGACATTTAAAGGTATTTGCAGGTAGAAATGTTACGCACACAATATAACCTTTAAATATTTCCAGTGCTTAAGTCTTTTGACCGCAGACTAGTTTCACAATGCTTTGTTTGGCTGCACTTTTACTTGGCCTTTAAATGTAGTAACCCTTTAAACATAGTGGAATAGTTCAGCGAAATTATGTATTTAGATGTTTGTTTTCTCACCTTGGTTGACTGCATTCCACACAAGGTCACTGTCAACAAATGCTAATTTTAGCATTTTCGTATGAAAAAAGTTACTTTACTCAGCATAGACACATCACACTACTACAACAATGTGACTGTTTTGGAATACCATTTTTATATTTAGTTAAAACATCCTCTGTGGTTATTTTTTAACCATTGATATGTTCTAGGTCATTTTGAGACCATTAAGTACTGCTGGAATGACTACCAAAGGCATGTCCATCTTTTTGTTAGAAATTACACTGGTTCCTCAAAACATTTTAAAAGTATTTATAAAGTATAAATATCCCTGACATTAGGGACTGCAATAATACTTTACTAATGATTAGTAAATGGTTTATAAGGACCAGTGGATCATTTTGAATCATCAAGTTGTTTAAAAATGTGTGAATAACTAGCTTTCTTACATTAATAAAATGTTGAGCAAACTGTTTCTAAATACCTTATCAATGGTTTATTATGAACAGTATTATAAAGTATTACCAATTTTCACCTAGAATTGTTCAACTGTAAACTAATCTGGGACTGGGCTCCCACAAATACACAAATCAGTAAAATCATGATTACTGTGTGAAACGATGCCTTGTTTTTGAAAGGCATGGGCAAACCAGTAGGCTGGTTTGACACAAGGCGTACTGCAAAGACCTGCCCCTTATTGTTGGAATGTAGGATAAATAGATGAGCTGTCTTAATGATAAATGGCCCCATATTAACTCAAGAAGCATCCAACCAGGAAATGTAGCATAACCGAAGCGCAACAATTAGGCACACTTACACGCAAAGAAAGAATGTTAAGTGCCAGGAGTGCCTGACTTATTTTCTTAGCTTCTGCTTTCACTGGCTACTTCAGCTCCTTTCCACTGTTTGTTTCTCAAATTGCTCACATTAAGCTGTTGCTCCTTTCTAGAGCCAGGCTCTCTCTCTATCAGGTTCCAGGAGTAAACACAAAGGAAAGAAGGTGAAGTTGAATTGACATACCTTCTCCCCGACTTCACCTCTTTGCCCATCTTCTCCCATGTCACCCTGTGTGCGAAACAGCAGATAAGCAATTATATTTACCAATAATCTTTAAATGGCTTATTCATAATTTACAAACAGATAAGAACATTGGAAATTAAATGGGATAATTGTGGCTATTCAGACTAGAATACCTGTTTTAGTACATAGTAGCTGTTAATAAATGGCAGTTGACAGCAGGCAGTGCTTAGTAACACACTATTGGTGCTGATTTCACATCTTGGCTTCTGTAGTCTCATCCATAGTCTCGACTAGCATGAGAAACATCATAACTGTTGACAAATTCAAGAGCATTGAACAGATTGCCCCTGATTTAAGGGCTTACTGGGACACTTCGCTGAGAGGTAGTGAGAAGGGGCCAGGTCCCTTTCGGCATGCTAAATAAGGCCTTCTCTGTCATTGGGGCGATGGTGCCAATGAGCTGACAAGTAACCACATCCCGTCCTACCTCCCTGGCCCAGGGGACGGGGTGAGAGTTTTCACCTCCCTCTCGCACCCAGCCAATAATAGCAAATCAAATCATTAGACTGGGAGGGACGGAGCTGGGTCTTTCGTTTGCCCAGCAGCACCACTGCATAGCCTCAAAATCTTGGCTGATTAGGTTCCACCAAGGCCTTGCAACAAGCTCGGGTCCTATGAGGGCTCAGTGACTCAACATAATTGACCCTGCTGATGTCCGGAAACTTGGGAGGGATTTGTGATATGCCCTCTAAAAATGGTTTGGTTCTAACATCACAATTCTGTCTTGGGGTTAGATATAAAGTGATTCAATGGAACCTTCACTTTTTCCAACTGATCTGTCGATAGCGCCTGCTAAATTCAGGGCATCAATGTTGTTGAGAAAATTGACAAAACTTTTGTAGTTCTCCATGGCTAACTTTATATCTTTCAAAAACGGCACATACTGACCAACTCAAGTTATAGACAGAAGCATGCTACATGGCAGACCAATCCAAACTCATCTCCCGGCATGTCCAGCCCATTCATTACCTCAGCCAACCATGGTCTTTTTCTGTGGCTAAACAAACAAGGTTCGTAATTAAACATTTTTAATCGTTTCAGGAAACTAGGCGTACACTACATGTCAAAAGTTTGGACACACCTACTCTTTCCAGGGTTTTTCTTTATTTTTACTATTTTCTACATTGTAGAATAATAGTGAAGACATCAAAACTATGAAATAACACATATGAAAACATGTAGTAACCAAAAACGTGTTAAACAAATATTTGAGATTCTTCAAATAGCCACCCTTTGCCTTGATGACAGCTTTGCACACTCTTGGCATTCTCTCAACTAGCTTCATGAGGTTGTCACCTGGAATGCATTTCAATTAACAGGTGTGCCTTGTTAAAAGTTAATTTGTGGAATTTATTTCCTTCTTAATGCGTTTGAGCCAATCAGTTGTGTTGTGACAAGGTAGGGGGGTATACAGAAGATGCCCCTATTTGGTAAAAGACCAACTACATATTATGGCAAGAACAGATCAAATAAGCAAAGAGAAACAACATTCCATCATTACTTTAAGACATGAAGGTCAATCAATACGGAACATTTCAACAACATTGAAAGTTTCTTCAAGTGCAGTTGCAAAAACCATCAAGCGCTATGATGAAACTGGCTCTCATGAGGACCGCAACAGGAATGGAAGACCCAGAGTTTACTCTGTTGCAGAGGATAAGTTAATTAGAGTTACCAGCTTCAGAAATTGTAGCCCAAATAAATGCTTCACTGAGTTCAAATCACAGACACATCTGAACATCAACTGTTCAGAGGGGACTGTGTGAATCAAGCCTTCATGGTCAAATTGCTGCAAAGAAACGACTACTAAAGGACACCAATAATAAGAAGAGACCTGCTTGGGCCAAGAAACACGAGCAATGGACATTAGACCGGTGGAAATGTGTCCTTTATGGTTCCAACCGCTGTGTCTTTGTGAGACTTGTTGTGGGTGAACTGATGATCTCTGCATGTGTGGTTCCCATCGTGAAGCATGGAGGAGGAGGTGTGATGGTGCTTTGCTGGTGACAATGTCAGTGATTTATTTAGAATTCAAGGCACACTTAACCAGCATGGGTACTACAGCAGTCTGCAGCGATACGCCATCCCATCTGGTTTGGGCTTACTGGGACTATCATTTGTTTTTCAACAGGACAATGACCCAACACACCTCCAGGCTGTGTAAGGGCTATTTGACCAAGAAGGAGAGTGATGGAGTGCTGCATCAGATGACCTGGCCTCCACAATCCCCTGACCTCAACCCAATTGAGATGGTTTGGGATGAGTCGGACCGCAGAGCACTCAGCATATGTGGGAGTGCCAAGAGTGTGCAAAGCTGTCATCAATGCAAAGGGTAGCTATTTGAAGAATATATTTTTTCATTTGTTTAACACTTTATTGGTTACTACATGATGTTGGGATGTTTCTATGACTTGAACACTGAGAAGCATTTATTTGGGCTGCAATTTCTGAGGCTGGTAACTCTAATGAACTTATCCTCTGCAGCAGAGGTAACTCTTGGTCTTCCATTCCTGTGGTGGTCCTCATGAGAGCCAGTTTCATCATAGCACTTGATGATTTTTGCGACTGCACTTGAAGAAACTTTCAAAGTTCTTGACATTTTCTGTGTTGACTGACCTTCATGTCTTAAAGTAATGATGGACTGCCGTTTCTCTTTGCCTTCCAATGGTGGCTCCGCAACGCCATCGCCTCCCAAGGAGCCACCATTGGAAGGCATGAGGAGTTGCTTTGTGGTCTCATGGAAGGGTTCCAGACCTTGGCCGAACGCCATGACCGAGCGTTTAACACATTCCGCGGGTTGTCTGTTAGGCAGCCTACCACGACGGTAACCTCCCAGCTCCTCAGTAACCCGGCTGTTAGCAGCGCGGCCTCCCCGGCCACCCCGGTTTCCCGAGAACCCTGCTTACCTTCCCCGGAACGCATCGCTGGAGAGTTGGGAACCTGTCGGGCATTTCTCACTCAGTGTTCGCTCATCATCGAGCTGCAGCCCTCCTCCTTCCCCTCAGACCGCTCTAAGATAGCATACCTCATCACGCTGATGTCCGGGAGGGCTCTCGCCTGGGCTACGGCAGTGTGGGAACAACAGTCGGCCGTATGCTTCAGTCTGGAGGAGTTCATGCAGGAGGTAAAGAAGGTTGTCGATGCAACGTTGTCCGGGAGAGAGGCTGCCCAGAAGTTACTCCAGCTTCGGCAAGAATCCCGCAGTGTGGCAGACTATGCAGTGGATGTCCGCACGTTGGCAGCTGAGTGTGCCTGGAACCCGAAAGCGCTGTTCGACACGTTCCTGCACGGAGTATCGGATGAAGTTAAGGACGAGCTTGCAGCCCGGGAACTACCGACAGATTTTGACTCACTCATCGGCTTGACCATTCGGATTGATGGAAGGAGAGGAAGTCCGATGCCTCCAAGGCATCCCGGAAGTCCCCGACGGCTCGGTTGCCGAGAGAACCAGATGCTACCCGAGTCTCCGAAGTCTGCCGATTCACCTCTTCCCGAGCCGATGAACTAGGCAGAGCTAGGCTGTCTCCAGGCGAACGGCAATACAGGCTTCATACAAAGAGTTGCCTGTATTGCGGGACTACTGGTCATTTTGTGTCCACCTGTCCGCTAAAAGACCAGGCTCACCGGTAGGAGCGAGAACTCTGGTGGGTACTCTTTTCCTCTCCCCTTACTCGCATCCCCTTTCATGCCATCGTTTGTGGTGGGGGAACCAGTCAAAATCTCTCCGGGTACTCATTGACGATAAGAGCTTTATGGACACTACCCTGGCGTCGAGCTGGGCATCCCCACTCAGCCCCTCTCCATTCCCATGGACGTTAGAGCACTGGACGGGTGCTCTATAGGCCAGGTCACCCACAATACCACCCCCATCAAACTACGAGTATCAAGGAACCACAGCGAGACGATCCAATTCCTGCTAATTAAGTCTCCTCAGGTTCCCATAGTATTGGGTTTCTCTTGGCTCCAGCGACACAACCCCTTTATTGTCTGGTCTACTGGTTTCATCATGGGCTGGATCCCGTTCTACCACGCTCATTGCCTGAAGTCAGCGCAGCCTGCCCCGGGACGTCTTCCTGGGGGCTCGGAAGTTGCCTTTGACCTCTCTGCCATTCCCGTGGAGTACCAGGATCTCCGGGAGGTGTTCAGTGAGGCCGGTGCCACTTCGCTTCCGCCGCACCGACGCTAAGACTGCGGAATCGACCTTCTCCCAGGCACCACCCCACCCGGGGATGACTGTACTCGCTGTCGGGTCCGGAAACCAAGGCTATGGAGACTTACACTACCAATCAAAAGTTTGGACACCCCTACTCATTCAAGGGTTTTTCTTAATTTTTACTATTTTTTACATTGTAGAATAATAGTGAAGACATCAAAACTATGAAATAACACATATGGAATTGTGTAGTAACCAAAGAAGTGTTAAACAAATCAAAATATATTTTATATTTGAGATTCTTCAAATGGCCACCCTTTGCCTTGATGTCAGCTTTGCACACTCTTGGCATTCTCTCAACCAGCTTCATGAGGTAGTCACCTGGAATACATTTCAATTAACAGGTGTGCCTCTTAAAAGTTAATTTGTGGAATTTCTTTCCTTCTTAATGCGTTTGAGCCAATCAGTTGTGTTGTGACAAGGTAGGAGGGGTATACAGAAGATAGCCCTATTTGGTAAAAGACCAAGTCCATATTATGGCAAGAACAGCTCAAATAAGCAAAGAGAAACGACATTCCATCATTACTTTAAGACACGAAGGTCAGTCAATACGGAACATTTCAAGAACTTTGAAAGTTTCTTCAAGTGCAGTCGCAAAAACGATCAAGTGCTATAATGAAATTGTCTCTCATGACGACCGACACAGGAATGGAAGACCCAAAGTTCAAATAACAGACACATCTCAACATCAACTATTCAGAGGGGACTGTGTGAATCAGGCCTTCATGGTCGAATTGCTGCAAAGAAAGCACTACTAAAGGACACCAATAATAAGAAGAGACCTGCTTGGGCCAAGAAACAGGAGCAATGGACAATAAACCTGTGGAAATTTGTCCGAAGAGTCTTTGTGAGACGCGGTGTGGGTGAACGGATGATCTCCGCATGTGTAGTTCCCAACGTAAAGCATGGAGGAGAAGGTGTTATGGTGTGGGGGTTATTTGCTGCTGACACTGTCAGTGATTTATTTAGAATTCAAGGCACACTTCACCAGCACGGCTACCACAGCATTCTGCAGCGATACGCCATCCCACCTGGTTTGTGCTTAGTGGGACTATCATTTGTTTTTCCACAGGACAATGACCCAACACACCTCCAGGCTGTGTAAGGGCTATTTGACCAATAAGGAGAGAGATGGAGTGCTGCATCAGATGACCGGGCCTCCACAATCCCCCGACCTCAACCCAATTGAGATGGTTTGGGATGAGTTGGACAGCAGAGTGAAGGAAATACAGCCAACAAGTGCTCAGCATATGTGGGAACTCCTTCAAGACTGTTGGAAAAGCATTCTGGGTGAAGCTGGTTGAGAGAATGCAGTGAGGGAAAAAAGTATTTGATCCCCTGCTGATTTTGTACGTTTGCCCACTGACGAAGACATGATCAGTCTATAATTTTAATGGTAGGTTTATTTGAACAGTGAGAGACAGAATATCAACAAAAAAATCCAGAAAAAGGCATGTCAAATATGTTATAAATTGATTTGCATTTTAATGAGGGAAATAAGTATTTGACCCCCTCTCAATCAGAAAGATTTCTGGCTCCCAGGTGTCTTTTATACAGGTAACGAGCTGATATTAGGAGCACACTCTTAAAGGGAGTGCTCCTAATCTCAGCTTGTTACCTGTATAAAAGACACCTGTCCACAGAAGCAATCAATCAATCAGATTCCAAACTCTCCACCATGGCCAAGACCAAAGAGCTCTCCATGGATGTCAGGGACAAGATTGTAGACCTATACAAGGCTGGAATGGGCTACAAGACCATCGCCAAGCAGCTTGGTGAGAAGGTGACAAAAGTTGGTGCGATTATTCGCAAATGGAAGAAACACAAAAGAACTGTCAATCTCCCTCGGCCTGGGGCTCCATGCAATATCTCACCTTGTGGAGTTGCAATGATCATGAGAACGGTGAGGAATCAGCCCAGAACTACACGGGAGGATATTGTCAATGATCTCAAGGCAGCTGGGACTATAGTCACCAAGAAAACAATTGGTAACACACTACACCGTGAAGGACTGAAATCCTGCAGCGCCCGCATGGTCCCCTGCTCAAGAAAGCACATATACAGGCCCGTCTGAAGTTTGCCAATGAACATCTGAATGATTCAGAGGAGAACTGTGTGAAAGTGTTGTGGTCAGATGAGACCAAAATCGAGCTCTTTAGCATCAACTCAACTCACCGTGTTTGGAGGAGGAGGAATGCTGCCTATGACCCAAAGAACACCATCCCAACCGTCAAACATGGAGGTGGAAACATTATCCTTTCGGGGTGTTTTTCCGCTAAGGGGACAGAACAACTTCACCGCATCAAAGGGACGATGGACGGGGCCATGTACCGTCAAATCTTGGGTGAGAACCTCCTTCCCTCAGCCAGGGCATTGAAAATGGGTCGTGGATGGGTATTCCAGCATGACAATGACCCAAAACACACGGCCAAGGCAACAAAGGAGTGGCTCAAGAAGAAGCACATTAAGGTCCTGGAGTGGCCTAGCCAGTCTCCAGACCTTAATCCCATAGAAAATCTGTGGAGGGAGCTGAAGGTTTGAGTTGCCAAATGTCAGCCTCGAAACCTTAATGACTTGGAGAAGATCTGGGACAAAATCCCTCCTGAGATGTGTGCAAACCTGGTGGCCAACTACAAGAAACATCTGACCTCTGTGATTGCCAACAAGGGTTTTCCCACCAAGTACTAAGTCATGTTTTGCAGAGGGGTCAAATAGTAATTTCCCTCATTAAAATGCAAATCAATTTATAACATTTTGCAAGGGGAAACATTTAAATGTCTTGGAATGGCCTAGTCAAAGCCCAGACCTCAATCCAATTGAGAATCTGTGGCATGACTTAAAGATTGCTGTACACTAGCGGAACCCATCCAACTTGAAGGAGCTGGAGCAGTTTTGCCTTGAAGAATGGCCAAAAATCCCAGTGACTAGATGTGCCAAGTTTATAGAGACATACCCCAAGAGACTTGCAGCTGTAATTGCTGCAAAAGGTGGCTCTACAAAGTATTGACTTTGTTTCACACCCAAAAAATATTTTGCACCTTCAAAGTGGTAGGCATGTTGTGTAAATCAAATGATACAAACCCCCAAAAAATCAATTTTAATTCCAGGTTGTAAGGCAACAAAATAGGAAAAATGCCAAGGGGGGTGAATACTTTCAGTAATCTTGCTATGATTTGTCATCCTAAGGGTCCCAGAGATAAAATGTAGCATAGTTTTGTTTGATCAAATCAATTTTTATAAACAAATGTAGGAACTGGGTTCTACAGTTTGAACCCCTGCTGTCTGGCACCACACCCACCCCGCCCGGCCATCTAGATGTGTGAAAGTTAGTGTATAAGCTAATGATCCATCATGTATGACATTCCTGGGAGTCTATAAACTTACATTTTGTATAACCATATCATTTTTGTAAGTTCTCTATAGTTATGTACTTGAAAATGTATCAATTGACCAATTCGGCACATTTGGGCAGACTTGATACAAAATAGTCCAGTACTGCAATGCTTCATTGGATGAAGTGTTACCTTTCAAATGGTATCAAGAATATGCATATCCTTGCTTCAGGTCCTAAGCTACAGGCAGTTAGATTTGGGTATGTAATTTTAGGCGAAAATTGAAAAAAAGGATCAGGTCCTTAAGAGGTTAAACAACATTTCATGGAACGATGGGACTGTGAGGGGACACACAAAAAGACACACACACGCACACACAGACACACTTTTTGTATTGTTTGTACTTTCAATTTGTCTTGTCTATTAGTGTAACAGTGTTTTATTACTTGTCATGTTTTGTGTTTTTTGTGGAGCCCAGAAAGAATAGCAGCTGCTTCAGCAAAAGCTAATGGCGATCCAAATAAACCAATAAACCAATATACCAATAAACCTACAAATAAAACCCAACAGTTATAGAATATTTCCACAGTAGGGTATTATACAGGAATAACATAAATTATTATCCTAGGTTAAAACACCAGGTTGTTAGGTAATCTGTTATCTCGTCCACCAGCCGGCTCTCTCTCTGTTGAACAGTCTGGTTTCACAGTTTCTCAGAATGGAACTTGAATGGATTCAATGGAAGCCTATGGTAGGAGTGGCGAAAACAGCCACCGGTTTTAATTGGCTGATCTCTCAGTCCATCACCATCTTGCATAACCCTTAGAACCTCCCCCCTACATTGTGGACTTCAAAGCATGAGCAGCACAATTGATTTAAACAAGAAAGTATGCATCTTAAAAATAGTTTTTACATATAAACGTTATATTCCCAAACTCAGAATCAATTGGGCTTCCCAAAAATAACGTGTTTTATGTGATAGACATCAATTTTGATTGGCAATTTTCACACTTTTTCAAAGTCCCATCTAAAAGAACTGTCACAGGTTCCTTCCATCTTCTGCCTCGATTTAGAGCCATGCCCCATAGTCGTGTGATTTACTCAGAATTTGAATTAATTAGCATGTCACTCAGTAAATCTACACCCCCTAAATTCCAAACAGTCCCACACTGTTACCAGGCACTATGCGTCAGCAATTCGAGCCTGGGGACGAGGTTAGGTAATCTGCAAATAAAGCTATTGAAATCTGTCATCTACCTATGTGTCACATCTATCAGGTCTTCCTCTATAACAATGATCTTACCTTCAGCCCATCAACACCTGGGATGCCAGGAGGCCCGAGGGAACCCTGTAAAAAGACACAAAACAAACACTTCTATGACATTCCATTTTTTATATAACACAAAGTATGCTTGCATGTGTTTTGGGGAAGGTGACTATGATGTGCAGTCCTAATTAAACTGTATGTCTTTGTGTTTTTCCCTGTTAAGACTAGTTGTATCATGATTTAATGAAAGGTGTCATATGCAGAGTGACATAACTTCTCAGTGTTGACTGATTATTTGACAGTTCTGGAGAAGTCAGACTTATGGTTGCCACTAAAACCCCTTGTGCTCAACTCCGACTTTCTGTGGCTCACCTTCAAATCTACTTGACAAATGCCTAAACCATGACTAGGGCTGTGGCGGTCATGAAATTTTGTCATCTGGTGATTGTCAAGCAAATAACTGCCAGTCTCACAGTAATTGACCATTAATTAACATAAACACATTTAGCATCTCCTGGCTTCCACGCATAGCCTACAAGCCACTGATACAGACCTTTGTAACATCTACATTTTAAAAAGTCAAATAAATCCATGTAATATAGCTTAAACCATCACAATAAATCACGTATTTATTTTCGACAGGTCTAAAGAAACATGGTATGAAGAAAATAGAGTCTATTTCAGAAGAACATAATAGCATACCCTGAGTTGTCTTTATGTTAGGCCCTGATCTGGCTATGCCATATGGCTGTGGCGACACTAGGTTCATTTAGCAGACAAGATTTGCTTAGAACCGTGGCATTATTTTATAGTATGAAGAATACAATTTAACATAGCTGAATAAAATAGGATATCTTCTCCAAACACATGCGGCTATTCTTTGTTGAGTTCAAATCAAATCAAATCAAATTTTATTGGTCACATGCGCCGAATACAACAGGTGCAGACATTACAGTGAAATGCTGACTTACATTCCTTAACCAACAGTGCATTTATTTTAAACAAAAAAAGTAAGAATAAAACAACAACAAAAAAAGTGTTGAGAAAAAAAGAGCAGAAGTAAAATAAAGTGACAGTAGGGAGGCTATATATACAGTAATATAAAGTGACAGTAGGGAGGCTATATATACAGGGGGGTACCGTTGCAGAGTCAATGTGCGGGGGCACCGGCTAGTTGAGGTAGTTGAGGTAATATGTACATGTGGGTAGAGTTAAAGTGACTATGCATAAATACTTAACAGAGTAGCAGCAGCGTAAAAAGGATGGGGTGGGGGGGCAGTGCAAATAGTCCGGGTAGCCATGATTAGCTGTTCAGGAGTCTTATGGCTTGGGGGTAGAAGCTGTTGAGAAGTCTTTTGGACCTAGACTTGGCACTCCGGTACCGCTTGCCGTGCGGTAGCAGAGAGAACAGTCTATGACTAGGGTGGCTGGAGTCTTTGACAATTTTGAGGGCCTTCCTCTGTCAACAAAGAAATAGGTACTCCTATATGCTTAATTTAGAGTTATTTTTTAAAACTTTAAGTTGTGATACAAATGTTGGGCTATATGTTTGGATGTTTTATACATTCTAAGGCTGCATGATGCGACTCTAATGATGATTTGAAAAAAGTTGCATGAAAGGCATGAGCTCTGCTTTGTTTTTTTGAGCAGGCCGTACACACTTCATCAGTCTCTCATTCACAATTTGACAAGCACTTGATAATGCCTTGAATTTCCCGGCTGCATCCCCTTTGTGTGGCCGTAATGCCCCCTAAATAATGCCTTTTGCGGCCAGTGGCTGATGTGCCCTTTGGCTGATTATAATATCTCCCGGATGCGTGCCGAAGCACCTCTCACTCACATGGCTCTCTGTCACGTGATCAGGTCTTTCTCACATGTAATGCTTTTATTATAAAGGTGCATTTGTATGGTGAAAATTATCTTCCCCAAACTTGAAACTCACACGCTGCCAGTTAGGCTCCTCACCCATTATAAAGCGGATTAATGTGCTTCATTTTAAGAATTTATTTGGCCACTTTAGTTGTGATACAAATCTTATCAAAACATATAGGCCTATGGGCTAGGCTACATGCGGTGTGCAACTATGATTTGAAAAAGTCGCAAAAAAAAGCATGTGCTGTTTCTTGCCTTAAGTGGGGCATCATTTAAAAGTGATAATATATCATTAATGAATGATAGGCTAATATTGTCACCCATTCTTGATTTAATCTTGTCTTTACATGTACTAAAATATATATGTGTACATTTGTTTTGATTTAGAATGGACCATTATCATGCACCCGTCTCGAAACAGGGGCAGCGCAAAAAAATATACATGTCATCTATGCACTTAAATAGCAAATGGAGGACCCTTTTCCCGTGGTTCATTTTCATGCCAGCCAGGTAGGCTATACTCCTGTTGTAAATAGAAGCAATGTGCTTAATATTAGGAAAGTTGAGAAATCAATATAGCAGGCCTAGCCTATAGAAAGCTGATGGGACCCTCCTCTTTTTAATAGAGGCCATCACTTTTCTAACGCAATTGCATAGCCTATAGAAATGTTGCACAACATGAGCTCATGGGCTCTCATGAAGTGTTTGATTAGATTTTCGATTACATTTGCATTGATGTCAGTGATTAGAGGAACAACAGAGTACTGAGGACCAGGCAGTTAGCAAGTTTGGTAGGCAACTAATGACCATCAGCAGCATCAGAGCTTGGAGAAGCCTAATTACGTGACTAAATGGTCATGGAATTTGACTGCCGTCATGACTCGTGACCGCCAGTGTGGTGGTAATACGGTCACTGTAACAGCCCTAAGTATGACCCCACTGGGCCACTGGTACCTGAGACACAGGTTCACACTAGGGCGCAAAACCTCCAGTGCCAGTCCTTGCGAGACACAGCACTGCAAACAGACGAGGAGAAAACGGGAGAAAAACAAGCTGAGACAACCTTTGATATCTCTGGCCTCCTCTTTGGGGCTGAGAGGGTTTGATTACCTTAAAACACCGTCCAGGGTCATATTTTAAGACTTGTGAGATTAGAATGACAGAAGGCACAGGATTTTGGGAATAGCCACACTGAGATGCTTAGTCAATGTGGAGTTAAAAGAAATTAAGGAGACAGCGCTCTGTTATGTTTGCACATTCTCCTTGTTCTTTTCTAGACACAGCAATTAAGACTCTGTAGACATTACAAGTGGGGATTCATGATTTCCTACTCTTTACATGGTGGTTATCATGTGTGCACTACCACTCTATAGTAACCTTGAGACTAGCATAGGATTTCATGGCTCAGTAGTGGTATTAACCCTCATACTAACGAATGAGTATATTTTTGATCATAGCCCAAAGGTTGTTTATTCAATTCTTCAAAACGTTCATGATTTTGTCAATTAAGTTGTTCTTAATGAATCAAAAACATTGTTTAGTATTTCTGTATCAATATGGACTTTAAAAAATTCAAGTACTTTGGGGTCATTTTGACCCCAGACAAAAACACCTAATTCCGCCTATAGTAGTTTGATACAGTGGGGCAAAAAAGTATTTAGTCAGCCACCAATTGTGCAAGTTCTCTTACTTAAAAAGATGAGAGAGGCCTGTAATTTTCATCATAGGTACACGTCAACTATGACAGACAAATTGAGAATAAAAAAATCCAGAAAATCACATTGTAGGATTTTTTATGAATTTATTTGCAAATTATGGTGGAAAATAAGTATTTGGTCACCTACAAACAAGCAAGATTTCTGGCTCTCACAGACCTGTAACTTATTCTTTAAGAGGCTCCTCTGTCCTCCACTCGTTACCTGTATTAATGGCACCTGTATGAACTTGAACCTCAAACAGTCACACTCCAAACTCCACTATGGCCAAGACCAAAGAGCTGTCAAAGGACACCAGAAACAAAATTGTAGACCTGCACCAGGCTGGGAAGACTGCATCTGCAATAGGTAAGCAGCTTGGTTTGAAGAAATCAACTGTGGGAGCAATTATTAGGAAATGGAAGACATACAAGACCACTGATAATCTCCCTCGATCTGGGGCTCCACGCAAGATCTCACCCTGTGGGGTCAAAATGATCACAAGAATGGTGAGCAAAAATCCCAGAACCACACGGGGGGACCTAGTGAATGACCTGCAGAGAGCTGGGACCAAAGTAACAAAGCCTACCATCAGTAACACACTACGCCGCCAGGGACTCAAATCCTGCAGTGCCAGACGTGTCCCCCTGCTTAAGCCAGTACATGTCCAGGTTTGCTAGAGTGCATTTGGATGATCCAGAAGAGGATTGGGAGAATGTCATATGGTCAGATGAAACCAAAATATAACTTTTTGGTAAAAACTCAACTCGTCGTGTTTGGAGGACAAAGAATGCTGAGTTGCATCCAAAGAACACCATACCTACTATGAAGCATGGGGGTGGAAACATCATGCTTTGGGGGTGTTTTTCTGCAAAGGGACCAGGACGACTGATCCCTGTAAAGGAAAGAATGAATGGGGCCATGTATCGTGAGATTTTGAGTGAAAACCTCCTTCCATCAGCAAGGGCATTGAAGATGAAACGTGGCTGGGTCTTTCAGCATGACAATGATCCCAAACACACCGCCCGGGCAACGAAGGAGTGGCTTCGTAAGAAGCATTTCAAGGTCCTGGAGTGGCCTAGCCAGTCTCCAGATCTCAACCCCATAGAAAATCTTTGGAGGGAGTTGAAAGTCCGTGTTGCCCAGCGACAGCCCCAAAACATCACTGCTCTAGAGGAGATCTGCATGGTGGAATGGGCCAAAATACCAGCAACAGTGTGTGAAAACTTACAGAAAACGTTTGACCTGTGTCATTGCCAACAAAGTGTATATAACAAAGTATTGAGAAACTTTTGTTATTGACCAAATACTTATTTTCCACCATAATTTGCAAATAAATTCATTAAAAATCCTACAATGTGATTTTCTGGATTTTTTTTCCTCAATTTGTCTGTCATAGTTGACGTGTACCTATGATGAAAATTACAGGCCTCTCTCATCTTTTTAAGTAGGAGAACTTGCACAATTGGTGGCTGACTAAATACTTTTTCCCCCCACTGTAGATAGGATCTTTATTTGAATCTAGGTTTCTCTGGAGACATAGTAACAAGTTATCTATACCACCAGAGCGTGTATCAGATTTTGACAAGATAGACATATCATCTGCAGTGATATAGCTCCCCATGTACTCGTCTAAGACTGTACTTTTCTATGCCACATATCGTATGGCTGTGTACAAAACCAAAATATCCTTATTTTTGTGCATATACAAATATGCCAATGGTGTAAAAAGTCTGCCAATGGTATAAATACTTGATAGAACTGCAATAAAGAACTCAGATACGCTCTGAATCTACACCCAGAGCTGTATTAGCGTGTATTCTCTTAAAGGTCCTCATTCTAGAGCAAATCTTTAAAAAGTCTTCATTTGAATACAGGTTTCTCTGGAGACATAATATTAGGTTATCCATACTACCAGACGGTGAAGGGGGACCTGCATCAGTGATTTTGACCAGATAGACAGATCACCTGCAGAGATGCCGTACCTTATGCACAAAATCAATATTAACTTACCTCTCTCTCTCTCTCTCTCTCTCTCTCTCTCTCTCTCTCTCTCTCTCTCTCTCTCTCTCTCTCTCTCTCTCTCTCTCTCTCTCTCTCTCTCTCTCTCTCTCTCTCTCTCTCTCTCTCTCTCTCTCTCTCTCTCAAATTATATCTGAAGGGGAGACAGATACAGAACTAAATGTAGCAGTATGTGTTAGTCCTCAGCTCTCCACTGCAATGTGTGGTGAACAATCTGGTGCATAATGGCTGCCGCCATGCATTCATTAGATTCTGAATCATATAATAAAACTTTTAGGAGGTTGTTTTTTATGTATTACAGTTTTTCTCAATTGCTAGAACACTAAACCCTATTGTCTGAACCAAATGCTCAGTTGCCTGAACCCACTGATTGAATCAATCACTCTTTTGGCAAAACCATAAGCACTTTTCACCTGTTTAGACATAACTTGCCAACACATTTTCATTGTGATGCACCCGTGCTGCATAATGGTGAGCACAGGTGACAAAAGTCAAACACAATTAGAGCACAGGTGTCACCACTTGAACACAACAACTCAAAATTGATCACACTTGTGGCTAATGATGTGAGGGAACATATACAGTAAGCCAGTTCAGAGAGCACTGGTTTGTGAGGCCCTACAATGGATAGAAATCTGAGAGGAAGAGTTCGTGTGAGAGGAGGTCGAGGTGGTCGAGGTGGTCAGCGAAGACAAAGAACAGTAATATCTGATGAAATCAGAGCTACTGTGATTGACCATGTTCTTGTCCATGGTATGAGCATGAGGGAGGCTGGACAAAGGGTACAACCAAACATCAGTAGATTCACTGTGTCCACCATAATCCGAAGATTTAGAGAAGAGAACAGGTAATTACCTTTTTTTGACATTATAGTACAGTATGTAAATGTTGACAGCAATTACTGTATGACATACTATATACTGTACCACAGTATACTGTAAGTAAATATATGTTTCAGTACATCACTGTACCAATGTACTGTAGTATTGTAATGGAGGGTTGGTCTAACTGTTTGTAGGCCTAGTATTCCATGTATATTTTTTGTAACTCCATGTTCTCTTTTTGTAGAATTGAAAGACTGCCACATGGGGGTGGGAGGACAGGTATGTTCTCCCCACACCAAGAGACCCTAATTGTTGATATTGTCCGTGAGAACAATGCCATTAAACTGAGCGAAATTCAGCAGAAGATCATTGAGGACCATTTACATTTTGAGGGTATCAACAGTGTCAGCCTCTCTACTGTTGATCGTGTCCTCAAGCGCAACAGACTGCGCATGAAACAGCTATACAGAGTGCCCTTTGATCGCAACTCAGACAGAGTCAAAGAGCAAAGATTCCAGTATGTACAGGTTGGCATATATCCAGACACATTCAATGTTGATTACTCTAAGTAGTGATTTACTGTAGTGGCCTAAATCACTTTTTCCGTATCACTTACAAAACTATATCTATTTCTACAGAGGGTTTTTCAACTGGATGCAATGGAAAGACCCCATCAATACATCTACATGGATGAAGCTGGGTTTAATCTCACCAAAAGGAGAAGGAGAGGCCGTAATGTGATTGGCCATCGGGCCATTGTTGGTGTTCCTGGGCAGCGTGGTGGCAATGTCACATTATGTGCTGCCATCAGCAATCATGGGATTGTCCACCATCATGCCAACCTGGGGCCCTACAACACTCACCAGCTCCTCATTTTCCTCAATCACATGCGAGATGCTTTGTTAGGGCAGCAGGATGAGCATCCCATCTATGTTGTTGTTTGGGACAATGTGAGTTTTGACAGAGCCCTCCAGGTTAGAGAGTGGTACAATATGAACCAAGGTTTTATCAATCTTTGCTTTCCACCGTACTCCCCTTTCCTAAACCCCATTGAGGAATTATTTTCCTCATGGCGGTGGAAGGTATATGAACGCCAACCTTACACCAGAGTAAATCTCCTGCAAGCCATGGGACTTGCCTGTGGTGACATAGGTGTGGAGGCATGCCAAGCCTGGATACGGCATGCCAGGGTTTTTTTCCCCCGTTGCCTGGCCAGACAAAATGTGGCCTGTGATGTGGATGAAGTCCTGTGGCCTGACCCAGTACGGAGACATGATGCTGTGGCTGAGTAATGCACTTATTTGTATATTTTTGTACTTTATTTTTACATGGGCTTACTGTACACAAGTGGCAAACGCATAAGATTTCTGTTTGTTTTTACAAGTGCTACATGTAAATGCACAAGATTTCTGTTTTGTCTTTTTGTACAAGTGCTAAATGCACAGTTTTTTTTTGTTTTGCAACATGCATTTAGCCTACAGTGAACAATAAACATTTCTTTCTCCAGCTTCATGTCCTGAGCATTGTGTTTTCTATTTTTCTACGTAGTGTTTAGTGACTGTTCAGTAGTGTTTTTAATTTTGATTGACTCGGGCCACGATTTGACAACATAGTTCAGTTTTGAGCACAGATTGAACTGTTTTGAGGTGAAAGTTTGGTTTTGCAAGAAGAGTCTGAGGTTTTGTGAATGTAGCTTGAAAATTGGGTTTTGTGTTCACAGTTAAGAGAAAGGGAGAGCAGCTTTCAAGAAATGTGTCTTAGCAATTGAGAAAAACTGTATTATTCTTGTTTTATTTGTAATGTACATGTGAGACATTTCCTTTATGTCCTTTTTGTGAGAAAATGTTTGTACTCAGGGTACCATTGGGATAGAGACTCTGGTCTCAATTGGGCTTCCCTGAATAAATAAAAGTTAATAAATGTAAAAAAAAAAATTCAGATCACAATAGTTTATCATATAGTAATTTAGCAACCTGCTATCCGGGTTTGATTGAAGAGGGCCCAAAGTCACGACTAATAGCCTAGGTCTTAATAGGGCTGGGTGGTATACCGCATTTTACGATATATACCGGAATTGATGCACCAATATGCCCATTTAACAGTGGAGCTGAATGGGTTGAGTTAACACACCTTGCACCCCACTCACTGGACTGTTGAATGGGCATATTGGTTATTTTGAGTGTAAGATGTTGAGAATGTCTTTTGTTTCCTGAGTATGTGAGGCCAGGATTAGTCTCCCAAGGGTCTGTCTAGGTCTCATGAGGGGATATGGATGAGATGTCCCATTGTAGAGGAGAACTATTAACAGTAGCCGACACTAGGACACTTACGACCTAGGGCTGGTATTTGTAAAACATTTGACGGTATGATGGTATTTGACGGTATTTTATGTTTTTGAATAATAAAAGTTAGACATTTGCTTTGAGTTGTGCGTGGCCCTAGGGTGGCAACACATACATTCCAAGTGATTTCAATGGGTCTTTTTACATTCTGATTGTTTTATACTGTTCAATTCAACTTTTGATCACTTTCTGCATTTCCTGTACTCATGGACGTTATCCATGGCGTATCACATTTAACAAACAAAACATTCAAATACCGTTATAGAAGGTAAAGTAAAAACCTAAACCGGTCCGTGCATCAATTCCGGTATATATCGTAAAATACGGTATACCACCCAGCCCTATTAAGACCTAGGCTATTAGTCGTGACTTTGGGCCCTCTTCAATCAAACCCGGATAGCAGGTTGCTAAATTACTATATGATAAACTATTGTGATCTGAATTTCTAAAACATCACAGAGACAGAGGACTTCAGTATGACTATAAAAGTGCATGTCAATCTAGTTGTCTTTTTTTTTTTTTTTTACATTTATTTACTTTTATTTATTCAGGGTAGCCCAATTGAGACCAGAGTCTCTTTCCCAATGGTACCCTGAGTACAAACATTTTCTCACAAAAAGGACATAAAGGAAATTTTTCACATGTACATTACAAATAAAACAAGAATAATAATACATAAAAAACAACCTCCTAAAAGTTGTATTATATGATTCAGAATCTAATGAATGCATTACTCACCTTCCCGATTTACCTAGGGGAGATACGGGTTAAATAATGGTTACAGAAGATTAAATCAACTCTACCTTTTGTCCTGGTGGCCCCTCAGGTCCCTAGAAAGAAAGAGGAAAAGAAGTCATGATTTTAGATGAAATAATATGATTTAATGGTCGCCTAAAGTCGACAGGACGTTGTGTCATGTTCTTGTGGAGGTTTTTTCTAGTTCCCGGTTTGTTCCGGGGACGTCCCTGAGGATGATTTTAGAACGTTGTGTCATGATCCTGTGGAGGTTTTGTCTAGTTCCCAAAACATAATTTCTCCTTTCATTGGGACATCGTGTGACGTTCACAAGGGAACGTCACATGATGTCACAAAGTTATCTCTATGTTCCTGGGATGTCATTGAGATGTTTTTAGGACATTTTCAGGACATTCAGTGTATCAGTCATCAGGATGTCACCTGATGGTCCAAAAGAAACCCAACTACCTGGGCACGCGCATCCTCGTTTCATTACACATCACCCCTTGTTACTGTTGACCATTCACAGCTCTTTGTCTGTTGGAAAGGTTAGGGACACCCAGTACCGGTACGTGGGTAAAATCAATGGGGAAGCCAAGACCACCCCCATATTACAACCTATGACAACCATATAACAACCTATGTGTTGTGATAATTGCATTGTTTGCTCTATAACCTGATAATTCATATGCCTTACAACTGTGATATATAGGCCTAAAGGCCGAGACAATAAGAAGACCCAGTGGCATAATAAATTCAACCACACCTTTGTTTTATCACAAAACCGGATAGCAACCTCTGTCCAGTGAAGTCCACAAAGCATATTGCATGTACAGTAACAGACAGTTACATGACCTACAGAATGGTCAAGCAAGTTCATGTTTCTGACTTTTTCGGACCACTAAACAACTATTGATTTAGAACCACAGAGAGTCGCAAAGA
Source organism: Coregonus lavaretus (assembly GCF_964263955.1). Taxonomy (NCBI): domain Eukaryota; kingdom Metazoa; phylum Chordata; class Actinopteri; order Salmoniformes; family Salmonidae; genus Coregonus; species Coregonus lavaretus. The sequence continues at coordinate 30,655,465 of NC_140026.1, forward strand.
AAACAGGAGCTGCCTCCACTTTTCCAGCACCATTTCAACTTCAACATTTCATCATCATCAAATCACCTCTGCTTAGTCTAATACAGTGACAACTAAAAGATACCAAAAACTATTTAGTCCAATCAACATACGCTAAATATGATGTGGCTGTCCATGGTTCTGATTTCTGTCTGCGTGTGTGCGTTCGTGCAAGTAGAAAAACATGTTGATTCACCCTACTTGTAGAGAAACGCCAATGCCATCCTCCTCTCTTTCATGTTGACGAAACAGTCTTATCACTCTGTCATACAGTACACGCTTTTATTTATTTTTGTCGTAGGCTACCTGGTTAAAATGCTTGCTCGCTAGCCTAACTTCCATTCATCGGCAACGTTAGCTAGTTAACATTAGCCATCTACATCTAGCTACATATTGAACATCCATCCTCTCAGGCCAGGGGCACAACAATATATGAATTAATGGTTGGATCAGAATCGTCATTATAATTATTGGCTAGTACAGAGAATTAAGTAAAACCACAAGTCCAAATCCCTATCTCAATCCATGGCTAATTTAGGGCAATTTTAGCTAGCTGGCTAGCTAGCCACCAGAGGACAACAACACAACGAGATGCAACAGTTGACGTTTTTCTGTCAATTACGTAAGCTCTCAATGAGATTTGATAGGAGTGATGCCAAATCCAAACTGGCTTCCCTTTACACTTTTTTTTGGTGCGCCAGGACCATTCACAGTTGAGCTCGCTCAGTTTAGCGCAACGCTGATTGGCACATTTTTTATACTTTCTTTGTCAAGGGAAACCAGATGCTCGCTGGCTTCCCTTGCCTTCAATGCGGCAACAATGTCATACTCGTTTGGACCAGACAGTATGAGATAGATTGCCTACACATAGAGAGACAGAGGGGCGCTGTTTCGCTCGCTCAGATGCTTTCTCCTGTGTGATACATTAAGCCTCTTGCAAATTGAAGGAAAAGTATGAAACAGAGAGACTAAATAAATATTATTTTATGTTTTTGTATTTTTTACTTGGTACATTTTTTGGGGAAGCCTGGCTTCCCTTGGCATCCATGAATACATGCCACTGGGGACACCCACACACACAATACAGGGCTCTATTTTCGACTGGTGTTAAGACGGCACTACTGTCAAACGCACGCTCGTTGGCAATTTTGACTTGTAAAAGCCGGCACTCTGCTATTTTCCAACCTTTGCGCCAGTGTTGGTAATTTACCTGTCTAACATCAGCACGCTTGCGCTGAGGTGGGAGGGGTGGAAATATTTGAGGTGTGTCTTTAAAAACGTGCGCCAATATGCCAATTTCATTCAACAAACTAGGGATATTTAAGACCGACCAACAACTGGTCTTAGCATTACGCAATTGGTATGGGATTGATTTTGCCAACGGAGGCACACACACATAAGCCTTCTTAGTACATCACCAATGTTTTATAAAAATATCACGAGCAGCAAAACAGTCAACAGACATTCGCCTTTTTTTATTTATATTGCACATTCTTTTTGTCGAGCTTCTGTGAAGCCTGTTTAGGAACATCAAGTTATTTAAAAGGACTTCTTGTTGTTTTCCGTTGATCATTTTGTCAAAAAATGCATCTTCCTCTGTTGGACCTCTGTCAAATCGGTCGCTGTCCATGGTGCTGAATCCGCTTGTAGGCTATTTTCCTGGGTCAGCTCAATGGTTCTAACGATGAACTTAGACTTAAGATGCTTTTGAGAAACCACGCTCTGTTTTTATTTTTTATTTTATCAGCTTTATCAGCTTTAATATTGCAGATAGATTGTGGCTTCTATCCATGTAATTATCTGCATAATTTCCAATCCCCCATATATATATACAGTGGGGAGAACAAGTATTTGATACACTGCCGATTTTGCAGGTTTTCCTACTTACAAAGCGTGTAGAGGTCTGTAATTTTTATCATAGGTACACTTCAACTGTGAGAGACGGAATCTAAAACAAAAATCCTGAAAATCACATTGTATGATTTTTAAGTAATTAATTTGCATTTTATTGCATGACATAAGTATTTGATCACCTACCAACCAGTAAGAATTCTGGCTCTCACAGACCTGTTAGTTTTTCTTTAAGAAGCTCTCCTGTTCTCCACTCATTACCTGTATTAACTGCACCTGTTTGACCTCGTTACCTGTATAAAATACACCTGTCCACACACTCAATCAAAGAGACTCCAACCTCTCCACAATGGCCAAGACCAGAGAGCTGTGTAAGGACATCAGGGATAAAATTGTAGACCTGCACAAGGCTGGGATGGGCTACAGGACAATAGGCAAGCAGCTTGGTGAGAAGGCAACAACTGTTGGCGCAATTATTAGAAAATGGAAGAAGTTCAAGATGACGGTCAATCACCCTCGGTCTGGGGCTCCATGCAAGATCTCACCTTGTGGGGCATCTATGATCATGAGGAAGGTGAGGGATCAGCCCAGAACGACACGGCAGGACCTGGTCAATGACCTGAAGAGAGCTGGGACCACAGTCTCAAAGAAAACCATTAGTATCACACTACGCCGTCATGGATTAAAATCCTGCAGCGCACGCAAGGTCCCCCTGCTCAAGCCAGCGCATGTCCAGGCCCGTCTGAAGTTTGCCAATGACCATATGGATGATCCAGAGGAGGAATGGGAGAAGGTCATGTGGTCTGATGAGACAAAAATAAAGCTTTTTGGTCTAAACTCCACTCGCCGTGTTTGGAGGAAGAAGAAGGATGAGTACAACCCCAAGAACACCATCCCAACCGTGAAGCATGGAGGTGGAAACATCATTCTTTGGGGATGCTTTTCTGCAAAGGGGACAGGACGACTGCACCGTATTGAGGGGAGGATGGATGGGGCCATGTATCGCGAGATTTTGGCCAACAACCTCCTTCCCTCAGTAAGAGCATTGAAGATAGGTCGTGGCTGGGTCTTCCAGCATGACAAAGACCCAAAACACACAGCCAGGGCAACTATGGAGTGGCTCCGTATGAAGCATCTCAAGGTCCTGGAGTGGCCTAGCCAGTCTCCAGACCTGAACCCAATAGAAAATCTTTGGAGGGAGCTGAAAGTCCGTATTGCCCAGCGACAGCCCCGCAACCTGAAGGATCTGGGAAGGTCTGTATGGAGGAGTGTGCCAAAATCCCTGCTGCGGTGTGTGCAAACCTGGTCAAGACCTACAGGAAACGTATGATCTCTGTAATTGCAAACAAAGGTTTTTGTACCAAATATTAAGTTCTGCTTTTCTGATGTATCAAATACTTATGTCATGCAATAAAATGCAAATTAATTACTTAAAAATCATACAATGTGATTTTCAGGATTTTTGTTTTAGATTCCGTCTCTCACAGTTGAAGTGTAGCTATGATAAAAATGACAGACCTCTACATGCTTTGTAAGTAGGAAAATCTGCAAAATCGGCAGTGTATCAAATACTTGTTCTCCCCACTGTATATATTATTGTAAATATACAGTACCAGTCAAAAGTTGACACACCTACTCAGTCAAGGATTTTTCTTTATTTTTACTATGTTCTACATTGTAGAATAATAGTGAAGACATCAAAACTATGAAATAGCACATATGGAAATATGTATTAACCAAAAAAGTGTTAAGCAAATCAAAATATATTTTAAATTTGAGATTCTTCAAAGTAGCCACCCTTTGCCTTGATGACAGCTTTGCACACTCTTGGCATTCTCTCAACAAGCTACACCTGGAATGCTTATCCAACAGTCTTGAAGGAGTTCCCACATATGCTGAGCACTTGTTGGCTGCTTTTCCTTCACTCTGCCGTCCGACTCATCCCAAACCATCTGATGCAGCACTCCATCACTCACCTTCTTGGTAAAATAGCCCTCACACAGCCTGGAGGTGTGTTGGGTTGTCCTGTTAAAAACAAATGATAGTCCCACTAAGCCCAAACCAGATGGGATGGCGTATCGCTGCAGAATGCTGTGGTAGCCATGCTGGTTAAGTGTGAATTGAATTCTAAATAAATCACAGACAGCGTCACCAGCAAAGCACCCCCACACCTCCTCCTCCATGTTTTACGGTGGGAACTACACATGCGGAGATCATCCGTTCACCCATACCGCCTCTCACAAAGACACGAAGGTTGGAACCAATAATCTGCAATTTGGACTCCAGACCAAAGGACACATTTCCACCGGTCTAATGTCCATTGCTCGTGTTTCTTGGCCTAAGCAGGTCTCTTCTTATTATTGGTGTCCTTTAGTAGTGGTTTCTTTGCAGCAATTCGACCATGAAGGCGTGATTCACACAGTCCCCTCTGAACAGTTGATGTTGAGATGTGTCTGTGACTTGAACTCTGTGAAGCATTTATTTGGGCTGGTAACTCTAATGAACCTATCCTCTGCAGCAGAGGTAAATCTTGGTCTTCCATTCCTGTGGCGGTCCTCATGAGAACCAGTTTCATCCTAGCGCTTGATGGTTTTTGCGACTGCACTTGAAGAAACTTTCAATGTTCTTGAAATGTTCCATATTGACTGACCTTCATGTCTTAAAGTAATGATGGACTGTCGTTTCTCTTTGCTTATTCAACTGAGACTGCTCTTCTCTGTGTCACGGAGGCTCTCCGCACTGCTAAAGCTAACTCTCTCTCCTCTGCTCTTATCCTTCTAGACCTGTCTGCTGCCTTTGATACTGTGAATCATCAGATCCTCCTCTCCACCCTCTCCGAGTTGGGCATCTCCGGCCTGGCTCACTCTTGGATTGCGTCCTACCTGACCGGTCACGTGGCGAGAATCTGTCTCCGCACCACGTGCTCTCACCACTGGTGTCCCCCAGGGCTCAGTTCTAGGCCCTCTCCTATTCTCGCTATACACCAAGTCACTTGGCTCTGTCATATCCTCACATGGCCTCTCCTATCATTGCTACGCAGACGACACACAACTAATCTTCTCCTTTCCCACTTCTGATAACCAGGTGGCGAATCGCATCTCTGCATGTCTGACAGACATATCAGTGTGGATGACGGATCACCACCTCAAGCTGAACCTCGGCAAGACGGAGCTGCTCTTCCTCCCGGGGAAGGACTGCCCGTTCCATGATCTCGCCATAACGGTTGACAACTCCGTTGTGTCCTCCTCCCAGAGTGCGAAGAGCCTTGGCGTGACCCTGGACAACACCCTGTCGTTCTCCGCTAACATCAAGGCGGTGACCCGATCCTGTAGGTTCATGCTCTACAACATTCGGAGAGTACGACCCTGCCTTACACAGGAAGCGGCACAGGTCCTAATCCAGGCACTTGTCATCTCCCGTCTGGATTACTGCAACTCGCTGTTGGCTGGGCTCCCTGCCTGTGCCATTAAACCCCTACAACTCATCCAGAATGACGCAGCCCGTCTGGTGTTCAACCTTCCCAAGTTCTCTCACGTCACCCCACTCCTCCGCACACTCCACTGGCTTCCAGTTGAAGCTCGCATCTGCTACAAGACCATGGTGCTTGCCTACGGAGCTGTGAGGGGAACGGCACCTCCGTACCTTCAGGCTCTGATCAGTCCCTGCACCTAAACGAGGGCATTGCGTTCATCCACCTCTGGCCTGCTGGCCCCCTACCTCTGCAGAAGCACAGTTCCCGCTCAGCCCAGTCAAAACTGTTTGCTGCTCTGGCACCCCAATGGTGGAACAAGCTCCCTCACGACGCCAGGACAGTGGAGTCACTCACCACCTTCCGGAGACACTTGAAACCCCACCTCTTTAAGGAATACCTGGGATAGGATAAAGTAATCCTTCTACCCCCCCTTACCCCACCCCAAAGAAAGAAAAAAAAAACATATTGTAAAGTGGTTATCCCACTGGCTATAAGGTGAATGCACCAATTTGTAAGTCGCTCTGGATAAGAGCGTCTGCTAAATTACGTAAATGTAAATGTAAAAATTTTAGCTGTTCTTGCCGTAATATGGACATGGTATTTTACCAAATAGGGCTATCTTCTGTATACCCCCCACCTTGTCACAACACAATACAACTGTGTAGGCCATCTTTGTAAATAAGAATTTGTTATTTACTTACTTGCCTAGTTAAATAAATAAAAATATTTTTAAAAAACGGATTGCTCAAACGCATTAAGGAAAGAAATTACACAAGTTAACTTTTAAGAAGGCACACCTGTTAATTGAAATGCATTCCAGGTGAGTACCTCATGAAGCTGGTTGAGAGAATGCCAAGAGTGTGCAAAGCTGTCATCAAGACAAAAGGTGTCTATTTGAATAATCTCAAATGTAAAATATATTTTGATTTGTTTAACACTTTTTTGGTTACTACATGATTCCATATTTGTTATTTCATAGTTTTGATGTCTTCACTATTATTCTACAATGTAGAAAATAGTAAAAATAAAGAAAAACCCTTGAATGAGTAGGTGTGTCCAAACTTTTGACTCGTTCTGTCTATACACTACTAAACTGTTTGTTGTAACCCTGGATTGTAAATTACATTTACATATACATTTACATTTTAGTCATTTAGCAGACACTCTTATCCAGAGCGACTTACAGTTAGTTGTGATTGTCAATGCATATTGATGCAACGGTAGCTAAGATGGGGAAATGTATGTTCATAATAAAGCACTGCTCTGCTTTCTTGACATTGCTATCAACAAACAAGTCCTACAGGCCCTAGTTTTGTCATACCTGGACTACTGTCCAGTCATATGGTCAAGTGCCACAGAGGGACATAGGCAAATTACAATTGTCCCAGAACAGAGGAGCACGGCTGACCCTTAAATGTACACAGAGAGCTAACATCAATGACATGCATGTCAATCTTTTCTGGCTCAAAGTAGAGGGGAGATTGACTGCATTACAATTTGTCTTTGTGAGAGGTATTGACATGTTGAAAGCACCAAGCTGTTCAAATGACTAGCACACAGCTCAGCAACCCATGCATACCCCAAAAGACTCTTCACAGTTCCCAAGTACAGAACAGACTCTGAGAAACACACAATACTACACAAAGCAATCACTACATGGAACTCTATTCCAAATCAAGTAAATAATGTAAGCAGTATAATCAGATTTACAAAACAGATGAAACTACACCTTATGTAACAACATGGACTATGAAGAGAGAGACACACACACACACAAGCATAATCACACACAAGCTAGCACACGCACTCTACACACACGTACATTTGAATCAGGGGTGAACGTAGATTTAATTTCTTACCGGTACGGGACACCCAAGTAATTAATTAATATTAATATGCCATTTAGCAGACGCTTTTATCCAAAGCGACTTACAGTCATGCGTGCATAATTTATTTTTTTTTGTATATGGGGTGTGAACACTGATTTTTTTTTATACTACAAAAATTACAGGGTAGCCTACTCTGCTGACACTGACAAACATATCAATAAAAACGATGTTGTCTAATCCATATATTAGACCTAGGAGAAGGGGAGACAATATGATATGACGTCCATCTAACCTGGAGGAGGAAATGATTGTCCAAAAACAAACAAAAGTGGCACTGACCCAATGATAAAGACAGTGAATATGAACACTCCCCGGGGATATGGCCAATGTTCTCCTCTAGTGCAAATAAGATAGGCTACTGTTCGCTCAATTAAGTTAAGAGTTTTGATAAACTAAAAGATAGATTGGAGTCTTTTCATTGTCATCTCCTAACAGCAATAGCCATTTGCGTTCCAACAGTTTTTCCGCAATTGTATTTTTTTATATTGCGATATGCCTGGCTGGCTGGGTCTCTATGCCTCTCTGCCTTAATGTGCTTGGACCCCAGGAACAGTAGCTGCTGCCAGTTATGATAGGCTAATCTTATTATAAAGTTTGGTAGGCAGTGTCCTATACATTTTTGAAATGTGAATGCAATGTGTAGACTATAAAATATTTCCATGTTTAAGCAAATTACTTATTTAATGTAGAAAACTAGATAGGCTACATGTTTGTTATAACTAGGCCTATTGTAGGGTTACTGTATAGGCCTAGGCTACTATTTAATAAACTATCTTCAAAGGATAGGACAAACATCCTACTCCACGCCAGCTCATGCAATGCGAGATGCGATTTATGATATTATGCTTCTGCTCCGATCCTCTTTAGACATATTGTTGTCATAAAAATAAATAGCTTGTTTTTTGTTTAGCCTAATTTGATTAAAAACCAAAACGTATTAGAATGATTCACTGACCATTGCTTACGAGCACGTCCATGGATCAGCCGTAGCTTATTTGTGGAGAAGTGGAGAAGTGTGAATTTGATCTGAAAGATAGTTCCATGATGTTTAGAAAACATTACATTTGGGAGCAGTACAACAGTGAGTGGATATTCCTCCTTTCTCTTTATATTGAATATTTTTCCAGCTCCAGTGAAAAGTTTGAATGTGTGTAAAACCCTCCATATTATATTAATATTATATGCCCACAGGGAGCAATTATGGTGCCTGTAACTGTATTTAGATAACAATAATATAATATGCCATTTAGCAGACGCTTTTATCCAAAGTTACTTACAGTCATGTGTGCATACATTTTTACGTATGGGTGGTCCCGGGGATCAAACCCACTACCCTGGCATTACAAGAGCCATGCTCTACCAATTGAGCTACAGAGGGCCACGACCAATTGAAGCCATGCAATTACTTAGATATAGCCTATTTAAAACAATTTGTTGTTTTGGTTTTTTAGAAATTGATTACAATTATTCACTGTCTTAGTGAATTTAATATTGCTTATTGACAACATTTGGCATGTCCATGGCTCAGACATAATTCCCCCTCTCAATCAGAAAGACTTCTGGCTCCCAGGTGTCTTTTATACAGGTAACAAACTGAGATTAGGAGCACACTCTTAAAGGGAGTGCTCCTAATCTCAGTTTGTTACCTGTATAAAAGACACCTGTCCACAGAGGCAATCAATCAATCAGATTCCAAACTCTCCACCATGGCCAAGACCAAAGAGCTCTCCAAGGATGTCAGGCACAAGATTGTAGGCCTACACAAGGCTGGAATGGGCTACAAGGCCATCGCCAAGCAGCTTGGTGAGAAGGTGACAACAGTTGGTGTGATTATTCGCAAATGGAAGAAACACAAAATAACTGTCAATCTCCCTTGGCCTGGGGCTCCATGCAAGATCTCACCTCATGGAGTTGCAATGATCATGAGAACGGTGAGGAATCAGCCCAGAACTACACGGGAGGATCTTGTCAATGATCTCAAGGCAGCTGGAACCATAGTCATCAAGAAAACAATTGGTAACACACTACGCCGTGAAGGACTGAAATCCTGCAGCGCCCGCAAGGGTTTTGCCACCAAGTATTAAGTCATGTTTTGCACAGGGGTCAAATATTTATTTCCCTCATTAAAATGCAAATGTGTTTTTCTGGATTTTTTTGTAGTTATTCTGTCTCTCACTGTTCAAATAAACCTACCATTAAAATTATAGACTGATCATGTCTTCGTCAGTGGGCAAACGTACAAAATCAGCAGGGGATCAAATACTTTTTTCCCTCACTGTAACTATCGGCTCTCCTCTGATGTACTTATCCCTGTCTGCTCATCATGACGTTGCTACTTGCATCATGGCTCACGTCGCAACTAGTCTGTCAACTATTAACTCTCGCAACATTAACTCTCTCTGGTCTCAATAGCGCCCTTCTCCCAATCCATCATCTTGTACTGTAAATCATGACTGCCTTCAACCTACCACTATCCTTAAACTCACCTCTCAGTCTCACAATACTAACTTTGCTCTCCTCAACACTCGATCAATGAACAACAAAGCCCCACTGCTCCATGAACTAATATCTGACAACAGGCTAGACTTCCTCCTCCTAACTGAAACTTGGCAACAACCTGGTGATTTATTTTCTTTTAACCAAGCTTCTCCCACTGATTATGGCTACCTGTTTCACCCCCGCTCCACTGGCCGTGGTGGCGGCCTCCCTGTACTGTATAACTCCAAAATCAAAATAACTGAACTGTCTCTCCCTACTGTCTCCTCATTTGAATACATTACCTACAAATCATCTTGCTCCATAACCACTATCCTTGTGTACCGTCCTCCTAAAGCTAATTAATCATTCCTGTCTGAACTATCTGACCTACTCACCATTGCTGTCACACTCTCCCCCCGCTTACTGTTGCTTGGCGATATGAATATTCACGTGGACTCATCAAACTCAAAACTTGCCTCTGATTTCATTGCTGCTCTGGACTGTTTCAATATTACCCAACATGTCAATTTTCCCACTCACATCAAGGGACACATACTTGACCTCGTCTGCTCTGTTGGCCTCAACCTAACTAATATTTCCCGCTCCCTGTTCCCTCTGTCTAACCACAAGATCCTTAATTTCTCTTTTACCTCATACTCACCCAACAACACTGACAAACGCCTCATCTCCTTCCACAGCATCAAGGCTGTTGACCCCCTCCAACTCTCTGATGAACTAGCGGCCCAATTCAATACTGCTCTATCTGTCTTTCTCAACTCTCTGGCCCCCCTCCAAACTAAACCTGTCTCATTCTCCTCCTCCTCTCCCTGGTTTACCCCTGAGCTCCGCGCCCTGAAGCAAGCTGGCTGCCGCCAGGAAGAGTAGCTGCTTCTTTTGCAACAGCTAATGGGGATCCTAATAAAATACCAAATACCAAACCTCCCAACCGTCACCCCTGAAACCCGGCTCTCCGAATTTGCCCCCATTGACTATATCTCAAAACTGACCTTCCTGGCTACAATCAGACCTCACAAACCGGACCCACTACATCTCCCTCAATGGCCACACCTCAGACTCAGCTGCAGTCTTCATCATCTACATCCTCCCCCTTGGTCAGATCCTCCGTCACTTCAACCTTGACTTCCACTGCTATGCTGATGACACCCAGATCTACCTCAGCACCAAATCCCTCCTCAACCCACCTCTGACCCACATTGAATCCTGCCCCTCTGCAATAAAAACATAAACCATGGATGCAACAAAACTTCCTCAAGCTCAACAGTGATAAAACTGAACTCCTCCTCACAGGCACCAAATCCCCCCTCACAAAAGCTGGCAACCTCATCCTCACCATTGACGACACCACTGTCTCGCCCTCCCTCCATGCATGTAACCTTGGCATCATCCTTGACTCCACCCTCTCCTTAGACCACCACAGGTCCTCCCTCTACCGTCCTGCCGCTGAAACCCTCATAAATGCATTCATCTCCTCCCGTCTTGACTACTGCAACTCACTACTCTCCATCATCAACTCAAGTTCTCTCCATAAGCTCCAAATGGTTCAAAACTCTGCAGCCTGACTCCTCACCCACAACAAGTCCTAGCAGCACATCACCCCTGTCATCTGTGAACACCACTGGCTCCCTGTCTCCCAACGTATTGGTTACAAGATCCTCCTTCTAACCTACAAAGCCCTTCACCACCTTGCCCCCCTTACCTCAAATGACCTTCTTCTCCCTTATCAACCCACACGTGCACTCCGTTCCACCACAGCAGGCCACCTTGTCATCCCCAGATCGAAGCCCAAGAGCTTCGGTGATAGGGACTTCTCCAGGGTTGCTTCTAGGCTCTGGAACTCCCTCCCTCCAGCCATCCACGACTCAGAGTCCATCACTACCCTTCAGTCCCTCTTAAAGCCCCACCTCATTGACAAGGCCCACCCATAAGCCCACCCCCCCTCCCCCTCCAACCACACACACACGCATACACTACATTTGTATTTGTATTTATTATGGATCCCCATTAGCTGCTGCCAAGGCATCAGCTACTCTTCCTGGGGTCCAAACATATTAAAGCACTTACATTACATATAAAACAAAATATAAAACAGCACATCATATGACATTATTACACCACTACCTATCTACAATACAAAATGTTTAATACCACCATACAACAATATCACAATGTGTGCGTATGCATGTGTCTATACCCTTGTGTGTGTGTCTCTTCACAGTCCCCGTTGTTCCATAAGGTGTATTTTTACCTGTGTTTTAAATCTGATTCTACTGCTTGCATCAGTTACCTGATGTGGAATAGAGTCATGTGGTCCTCTGTAGCTCAGCTGATAGAGCATGGCGCTTGTAACGCCAAGGTAGTGGGTTCGATCCCCGGGACCACCCATACAAAAAAATGTATGCACGCATGACTGTAAGTCGCTTTGGATAAAAGCGTCTGCTAAATGGCATATTATTTATTTATTTATTCCATGTAGTCAAGGCTCTATGTAGTACTGTGCGCCTCCCATAGTCTGTTCTGGACTTAGGGACTGTGAAGAGACCTCTGGTGGCATGTCTTGTGGAGTATACATGGGTTTCCGAGCTGTGTGATAGTAGTTTAAACAGACAGCTCGGTACATTCAGCCTGTAGGACCTGCCTTGTTGATAGTGTTGTGATAGAATAATTATTAATGACTAATTATTATACCCTGAAACTGTGTGAAATGTGTTAGAATGTGTGAGTGTAGGACCAGTAAAGATTATGACATTGAGCTACTATTTAGCAATGTGAGTAAGAGTTAGACCAGACAACAAAGGACAAGGAGAGCTGTCTACAGACAACTGAGAAACCAAGATAAAGAGGCCTCCCAATTTATGGAGGAGAGAAACTGTTAGGCTTTTTAAGGAGTATGAAACATGGTGCAGAATATTGTGAGAACGGCGATAACTGAGGAATGCAGGGAGTAGGCTATGATAAGAAAGTGTGTGTGTGAACTGATGGTCAGGAGAGCAATTATAAAGTGGAACACTACAGCCTGCCTAAAGAGGGGAGGGATTTTTGTATGACGTATGAGTATAAAAGATGGACTCTGAAATTGTGATGGCAGAATTCTCAATGAATAAATCTCTGACTATGCAGACCGTTTCTTGATCCTTTTGGGAGACGCACAGAGACACTGAAATAGTTTGTTAAATAATTCTCATAACAGCTTGGTCCTTCTGAGCCGGAATCCAATACCTGCCTCTGTCATTCCAGGTAACTCTGAAAACTGTCGACGGGCGAATGATACATTCGTAGATAGAAAGTCCTGCCCTTTGACATTAAGGGTTGAGACAGGCCAGAGGACACCTGATTAATGACAGAGACGGTGACAGAATCCAAACCTACATTGAATCTCGGCTGCAAGGATAAGGTCAGTAGTCTTTATTCATTACTTGGTGAAATTGATTTGAGAACTTGCTAAAATATTGACTGAGGGTAACGTCATCATTTAAAGTAGCAAATTGATCAATGCGCAGCCATTTTAAGGTAGCCAATTTAAGGTTGTAGCCAATTTAAGGTGGGTGGGTCCGTAACGATTCACGGTAATAGGCCAATTACCAAAAGAAACTACCCGGTGTTGAAATAGAAGGAACTATTAAAAGTACACCTATGGGATGTAACCTGTAAGAGATTATAGAACTGTCAACAAATAATCTGGGTTAAACAAATACAAAAAGAAAAGAGAGGATATAATTGAGTAAATTTAGATGGTTAAGATCACCAGGAGAGGGAGAACCCATTCCTGTTGTATGGGGCTGTCAGGAATTATCAAGATTACATTGTGGGGATAAATTCCTCCGTAGAGTAGGAGATCATTCTGGGGGACTAGTACCTATACAGGAAGGGGTGATTCCAGGTGTGGTGTGAAACTGTTTTAACTAACTTGTTATATAGAAGAGGTGGCTAGAGGAGGGAGAACCCATTCCTGTTGTATGAGACTATCAGGAATTATCAAGATTACATTGTGGGGATGAATTCCTCCGTAGAGTAGGAGATAATTCTGGGGGACTAGAACCTATACAGGAAGGGGTGATTCCAATTGTTGTGTGAAACTGTTTTGAATAACTTGTTATATAGAAGAGGTGGCTAAGGGATTTTTAACAGTACCAACCATGGGGGACAAATCCTCACAAGAGGTCCCAGAATTTACTGGGGACGAGAAATACATGGAAATGCGAGACAAACGAATGTGTATTATGGACCTAATTGGAGAAAGAAATATGGCTTTACTGGGCAACTTGATGTAATTAAACTGGAATCCATGATTAAACAAATGCATGTAAATTGTGGTAATGATCTAAAGAAACAGAAAAGAGGGGCTAGACACAGCGAGAGTATGGCTCTTGGAGGCTCAGAAGAGAGTCAGGAAAGACTAGATAATTTAAACACAGAGAGTTGAAGAGATTAGAGAGCTATAATAAGCCAGGGAGGCAGAATAGTGGAGAAGTTAAGAGGAAGTACTTTAACTGTAACAAGGAAGGTCATTTTGCAAGAGAGTGTGAGGCCCTGTGTAAATACTGTAACAAAACAGGTCATAACCATCGCGACGGCAGAGATAAAGGAAAGGGAAGTGTCCGGGAAATGACAGTCTATTCTTTTGGTTCCACGTGTAAAAAGTTTGAAGAAGTGATTTGTGTCAATTAAGAATTGGCTAAAAACACCACGAAGGGATTATTTGAGAGGTACCTAGAAATTCCTAACGTTATATATGTATGAACTTGCTCACCCAAACGTAGACCTACGTCATGGGTGAGAAAGTAGAGAATATGAGTTCTCTAAGGTTGTACAGTTGTTGGATCATGTGATAAGGTTTAATGGGTAATCGGACCAGGACCATAACTAATGTGGTTATAGACGTAATGTATAATATAGTAGAAAGCCAATATAGGGTTCCATTGAACTATTATGATTTATTTGTAATTTCAATGTCATAAGGTGATATCGGTATTTATGAGTGTAATTCAACGGCTGGTATGGGTGGTAACCGGATACTACTGAGTATTTGGTTTGGTGATGTTGAATGGAACATTTGTAGCGTGTTTTGGGTTAAATAGAAAGTCTCACTTATTCAACAGGAATAGGTGCGGGGAGAGAGTTTTTGTGTTGCTGAATGAAGTGAGAGTTAAACTACTGAGAATAGAGAAGTATTATGGACATACTATCGTAATAAATAAACTGAACCAAACATGACGTTACTACAGCAATAGAGGATGTTTAATGGTTAATGTTGTAGCTCAGCTGGTAGAGCATGGCGCTTGTAACGCCAAGGTAGTGTGTTCGATCCCCACCCATACATGAAAAAAAAAATGTATGCATGCATGACTATAAGTTGCTTTGGATAAAAGTGTCTGCTAAATGGCATATTATTATTAAACCCGATGATAGAGGTAAATGCAGAACACTGTTTGAGAGTGTGTTTTATTTTGGCTACTAGGGGGTTTAGTGTTTGGGATGAAAGGGCTGGCTAGTTGGGAGTGATGACGTGGCTGGCTGTGCGACATGGAAGTGGTTGTTTGGCGTGCTTTGCAAGGAGAGCGGATTTTGTGGAGCGACTGGAAATTGCGATAGAGCTGTGACAATAATTTGAATTGAGAACAAAGAAAAATAATATATGGTTCCGGATTATGTTAAGGGGAGAGTAGGAGACAACATATCAAACAATTTTTAAATAGATGCCTGGGATAAAATATAATGTCTTACTTAAACGGAGTATGTGATTGTATTGGCTAATGAATGAAATATGACATTTACAGGGGCGACAGGAACGATAGAAGGGGAGACAGATTTTCCTATGGTGTTGATCAAATAATTGATAATGGATCATTTGATATGAGATTACATGGAGCAGATTTAGGGGTTCAATAATCATTGTGAGATTTAAAGAGGATATGATCTGAAGGGTAATCAATTAAACATAATCATTGTATACTCTAGGAATTTTGAGTGGTTTTATGGATTAGTTATGAGGAATTAGATTGATGTCCTCCCGAGTGGCGCAGTGGTCTAAGGCACTGCATCGCAGTGCTAGCTGTACCACTAGAGATCCTGGTTTGAATCAAGACTCTGTCGTAGCCGGCCGCGACCGGGAGACCCATGGGGTGGTGCACAATTGGTCCAGGGTAGGGGAGGGAACGGCCGGCAGGGATGTAGCTCAGTTGGTACAGCATGGCATGTGCTTATCTCATTGGAATGTTGCCCAGGGATAGGTGGAGTTAGGCAGGATTTAGGTCGTAAAAGTGAGCTACCAAATTAAGTGGGGCCTGGCTATTTTTGGTTGTTGTTTTTTAATTGGGGTTTTCAAATAAAAAACAACACACCTAGTATGATGTTTATAAAGCCTTGTTATTTTGATTTTAGGGGGGTTTCAACAGGTCAAAGATGATAAGTCTTAAAGGAGCACACACAGTGAATTTTATGTAGTTTTTCGGTTTTTACTGAGTTTAGGGTATATATGATTTCTTATGAGAATAAATGTCATGAGGACTTAATGAACACTTGGGATAAGTAACATTTATGAAATATTTAGAATGATGGTAATGTTTAGTATACTATGGGATGGAACAGTTCATTGAATGATTTCAATTGCCTCTGAACTCTGTTTTGACTTTCTGGTGTTAATTAATCATCCACACTGGTAATTCTAAAGGCATGAGAGGAGGACTTTAAGATAGTTTATTTTACCAAGTTGATGGTAATTTATAATACTGTGAAAATTATAATTTGGTAATAAAATATATGATTTGAACCATAAAATAACAGAAGAGAGAGAGAGCTTTCCCTGAATGAGGGATATCTGTTGCTAGTTAATTGTACTAATCTTGGATTACTTTTACGGGATAGAAGTAAGTTCAGGTATTATCAAATGTTGTCATTTAAATTTCTTTTTTTTATTATGCTTTAATAAACAACAAGTTGGTATTTGAAACTAAATTAATGCAATGAGCTGCAGTAATCAGAGGAAGGCACAATCTAATGTGAAACAGCTATTACCTAGGTCATTGATTTAGTAATGAGATCAGGAAGATAGTAATAATAGGAAGATGGATATGAGAATTTAGGACTAGCTGTCCAGAAATAGATGAGGAAGGATGATAAATTGCCAATATTATCTAAGTGATTGTTTAGGTAGGTGGTAATATTGACACATGGGCAGTGACATGTGTCAAGAGGGGGGATGATGGTAGATGGTAGGATTAAAGATAAATAGACAAAGTAAAGATTAAATACTTTTTTAAAAAATAGATAGATAAACTAGATACAGTCTAGAAATAGAATACTAATGTGAACGGTATGATTAGAGAGGGGTTAAGGAAAACACACAGGAGAGCAGGAAGAAATGGGGTACAATGTCTACCGATAGTATTATCTACTATCAGGAGAACTCCAGATAAAGAAGGGCTATTGCCATTGGAGAAGGGATTTGGTAGACCATACAGAATGCCCGAGTTAGGAGGACCAGAGCAGGCAGAAATAGAAATTGAGAGCACCCTAGCAGAACACGTGAGAAGGTAGTTTATTAACCACACCTGTATGTCAGAGGTTTTGTGCCCCACAGGTGAACTAAAGGAGAAGGTGCCCCACTCTATCTAACCAGGTGACTGGGTGTGGATCCAATCCTTAAAGAAGAAAAACTGGAAGCAGCCCCGTTGGGAAGGTCCATATCAGGTCCTGTTGGTGACGGCCTTGCTGTAAGGTGCATGTCACACACTGTAAAAAGGTAAACCCAGCTACACCTGACAAACAAACACAGAGTTAGGAGAAAGAACCGATCACCACTAGGGCTCAGGGGTTGGCTCCTTAACGAAGATTCCCTTACCCTGTCTGATCATCCCTGTGTGAGTTCAATAGAAGGTAAAGCAATGGGTTGGCCTCTGGCGTCTGACATGTTCTCAGGGCGAGGGTGGGGATTCACAGGTCTCCTGACGGTAGGTAGCTGTCTGATTGTGGGGGCCATATTCCTAGCACACTCAAACCCTCCTGATCCACCAGAAGTAGTAGTTAACCTAACACAAGTTGATAAAATAATACCCAAGCACAGTCTACGTAGGCATAGGAGACAGCTTGACGTAGGGGAAGGAGAAGTACTAGTGACTGTAGGAAAGGACATCACCTTTGAGGTCTTTGCGGACCAGTTGGGGAGTTGGGGACTACTGGCTGGTAGTATCGTAAAGGATGGGAGATATATATGTATGTCACCATGTATATCCTGGGACCATGTAGTTGCTCATACCGAGAGGGGGGGGGGGGGGGGGGGATATGTCAATCTTACCTGACAAGTGAGATATCCTCTTCAACTGGGGCACCCTATAGAGTACACCTCTCTGAGGGAGGTAGTGAGACCGGGGCTGTGGTGAAGATAGTGCAAACTATAGACCTGAAGGAAGTAGTACAGGTGGAGACTGGGTATAGGTATCCTAACCTATGGTTGGAATGGATACATTATACGGCAAGAACTATGTCCAAAGAGGACTGTTACGCCTGTGGGACAGCCAAACCAAGATTAACAACTACTCTGTTCCCCTTAATGGGCTTTAACGCTCCGTCAGGTTTATCCTGCATGATTAAATTGTTCAAGCCACCTGGGAATCTGGTGAAGGAGTCTTGTAGTAACTTGCACTATCTGTATCCCCCGATAACAAAGTCACGCCGACCTAGGTTACCTCCGTTTGAAGTCTCAGGGGATTCTTATTATTGTTTTTCTAGGACTAATAAGATAGGATACAGGGTAGGGCATCTTAGCTCCTGCTCCCACACAGAGAATGTCACAACTAAAGAGACCATGACTAATCTCTCCTCTTTGTTGCAGCCAGAGGATTTTAGGATCCAAAACCAGGCCTGTGCTGACATCTGGTGGTTGTGTGGTGATAACAGATTGTGGCCTCACCTACATACGCAAACAATCAAATGTGTCAGAGACTGGTGAGTTGTCACGTAGAAAGCGGGACCTCCTCCCGGGATCCTTTAATGAAAGGATATATATTGATGGGATAGGAGTAACTCGAGGGGTTCCAGAAGAATTCAAAGCTAAGAATCAGATCGTAGCTGGGTTTGAATCAAGTATTTTCTGGTGGTCAACAATTAATAAAAACGTAGATTGGATAAATTATATTTACTATAACCAGCAAAGATTTATAAACCACACTCGTGATGCAATAAAGGGATTGGCTGAGCAGACAGCGACAACTAGCTTAATGGCATGGCAGAATAGGATAGCTTTAGATATGCTTTTGGCTGAGCGGGTCGGAGTTTGTGTTATGTTTGGATCTATGTGCTGTACTTTCATCCCCAACAATACCGCACCGGACGGGTCCGTGACCAAAGCTCTTCAGGGACTCACCACGTTGGCGAACGAACTGGCCGAGAACTCTGGTATTGATAGCTCCCTAAACGGTTGGTTTGATAACATGTTTGGTAAATGGAAAACTATTGTTGTAACTATTCTGGGTGCAGCTATAGCTTCTATGGGTATACTTGTTCTTTGTGGATGTTGTCTTATTCCCTGTGTCCGAGGGTTGGTGAGCAAGGTGTTGGAAAATGGAGTATCACAGCAGATGGTGAGATACGGCCCAATCCCGGACTCCGACCAACCGAATGAAGAATATGACCCACCAGGCTTGGTGGAGGATGACGACGATTCAGATAGTTTGAGACTGGATGTTTTCTTAGAACTATAAATCTCTAGTTTAAAAGTTATTGTAATGATCTTTTGTGTATTAAAGTCTTGTATGATGTACTAGTTGGGGCGGCAGGTAGCTTAGTGGGTAAGAGCGTTGAGCCAGTAACCGAAAGGTCGCTGGTTCTAATCCCCGAGCCGACTAGGTGAAAAATCTGTCGATGTGCCCTTAAGCAAGGCACTTAACCCTAATTGCTCCCGTAAGTCGCTCTGGATAAGAGCGTCTGCTAAATGACTAAAAATGTAAAAAAAAGGTAGTTAACCGATGTTGCAGGATGTGATGAAGCAAATGTTATTCACTATAGGCTTAGACTGTTGTTTCCAGATAGTGGGTAAACAGGTTAGGTACCATTGCTAAAGAGTAATGTTATTGAATGAGACAATTTGTTATGTTTTTATATGCAAATCAACTTATATGCTTCAATGTGTGTGATTCATTTCTATAACAACATATATTTTGTGAGTATGTGTGTAATATTTAGTCAAAGGGTGGATTGATTGAATAATTATTAATGACTAATTATTACACCCTGAAACTGTGTGAAATGTGTTAGAATGTGTGAGTGTAGGACCAGTAAAGATTATGACATTGAGCTACTATTTAGCAATGTGAGTAAGAGTTAGACCAGACAACAAATGACAAGGAGAGCTGTCTACAGACAACTGAGAAACCAAGATAAAGAGGCCTCCCAATTTAGGGAGGAGAGAAACTGTTAGGCTTTTTAAGGAGTATGAAACATGGTGCAGAATATTGTGAGAACGGCGATAACTGAGGAATGCAGGGAGTAGGCTATGATAAGAAAGTGTGTGTGTGAACTGATGGTCAGGAGAGCAATTATAAAGTGGAACACTACAGCCTGCCTAAAGAGGGGAGGGATTTTTGTATGACGTATGAGTATAAAAGATGGACTCTGAAATTGTGATGGCAGAATTCTCAATGAATAAATCTCTGACTATGCAGACCGGGACTCTGTCCGTTTCTTGATCCTTTTGGGAGACGCACAGAGACACTGAAATAGTTTGTTAAATAATTCTCATAACATGTTGTTAAGAAGACAGAGCAGTACTTAAATATGGACATACTTCTCCCCATCTGAGCTACTGTTGTATCAATATGCTTTGACCATGACAGTCTACAATCCAGGGTTACTCCAAGCAGTTTAGTCTCCTCAACTTGCTCAATTTCCACATTCATTACGAGATGTAGTTGAGGTTTAGGGTTTAGTGAATGATTTGACCCAAATACAATGCTTTTAGTTTTGGAAATATTCAGGACTAACTTATTCCTTGCCACCCATTCTGAAACTAACTGCAGCTCTTTGTTAAGTGTTGCAGTTATTTCAGTTGCTGTAGTAGCTGACGTGTATAGTGTTCAGTCATCCGCATACATAGACACACTGGCTTTACTCAAAGCCAGTGGCATGTCGTTAGTAAAGATTGAAAAAAGCAAGGGGCCTAGACAGTTGCCCTGGGGAATTCCTGATTCTACCTGGATTATGTTTGAGAGGCTTCCATTAAAGAACACCCTCTGTGTTATGTTAGACAAGTAACTCTTTATCCACATTACAGCATGGAGTGTAAAGCCATAACACATACGTTTTTCCAGCAGCAGACTATGATCGATAATGTCAAAAGCCGCACTGAAGTCTATCAAAACAGCCCCCACAATCTTTTTATCATCAATTTCTCTCAGCCAATCATCAGTCATTTGTGTAAGTGCTTGTTGAATGTCCTTCTCTATAAGCATGCTGAAAGTTTACAGTAAAATAGCATTGTATCTGGTCAAACACAAATCTTTTCCAATAGTTTACTAAGGATTAGTAACAGGCTAATTGGTTGGCTATTTGAGCCAGTAAAGGGGGCTTTACTATTCTTAGGTAGCGGAATGACTTTTGCTTCCCTCCAAGCCTGGGGGCACACACATTCTAGTAGGCTTAAATTGAAAATATGGCAAATAGGAGTTGCAATATCGTCCGTTATTATCATCAGCAATTTTCCATCCAAGTTGTCAGACCCCGGTGGCTTGTCATTGTTAATAGACAACAATATGTTTTTCACCTCTTCCACACTCACTTTACGGAATTCAAAATTACAATAATTTGGTCAGACATACTTGGATGTGTAGTGTCAGCAATTATTGCTGGCATGTCATGCCTAAATTTGCTAATCTTGCCAATTAAAAAAGTATTAAAGTTGTTGGCAATACCACTTGGTTTTGTGATGAATGAGCCATCTGATTCAATAAATAATGGAGCTGAGTTTGCCTTTCTTCCCAAAATGTCATTTAAGGTGCTCCAAAGCTTTTTACTATCATTCTTTATGCCATTTATCCTTGTTTCATAGTGTTGTTTCTTCTTCTTTTTATTCAGTTTAGTCACATGATTTCTCAATTTGCGATACGTTTGCCAATCGGTTGTGCAGCCAGACTTATTTGCCATTCCTTTTTTCTCATCCCTCTCAACCATACCATTTTTCAATTCCTCATCAATCCACGGGGATTTAAAAGTTTTTACAGTCATTTTCTTAATGGGTGCATGCTTATTAGTTAATGGAATAAGCAATTTCATGAATGTGTCAAGTGCAGTGTCTGTTTGCCCCTCACACCACGGACCAACATATATTCTTTACATCAACAACATAGGAATCACTACAAAACGTATTGTATGACCTCTTATACACAATATTAGGCCCAGCCTTTTGAACTTTGGTTTTTCTAGCTACGGCTACTATATTGTGATCACTACATCCAATGGATTTGGATACTGCTTTCAAACAAATCTCTGCAGCATTAGTAAAGATATGATCAATACATGTTGATGATTTAATTCCTGTACTGTTTGTAACCACCCTGGTAGGTTGACTGATAACCTGAACTGGTTGCAGGCACTGGTTACAGTGTGAAGCTTTCTCTTGAGTGGGCAACCTGATGAAAGCCAGTCAATATTTAAATCACCCAGAAAGTATACCTCTATTGATATCACATACATTATCAAGCATTTCACACACGTCATCCAGATACTGACTGTTAGCACTTGGTGGTCTATAGCAGCTTCCCACCAGAATTGGCTTTAGGTGAGGCAGATTAACCTGTAGCCATATTACTTCAACAGATCCTCTCTAATCTTCACAGGAATGTGGTTCTGA
Organism: Coregonus lavaretus; assembly: GCF_964263955.1. Taxonomy (NCBI): domain Eukaryota; kingdom Metazoa; phylum Chordata; class Actinopteri; order Salmoniformes; family Salmonidae; genus Coregonus; species Coregonus lavaretus. Next base: position 30,678,032 of record NC_140026.1, read on the forward strand.
ATATAAACAGCAACACCTCCACCATTGGCATTTCTAAATTTTCTGTAAAGGTTATAACCTTGTATTGCTACCACTGTATCATCAAATGTATTATCTAAGTGAGTTTCAGAGATAGTCAGAATATGAATGTCATCTGTTACTAGCAAATTATTGATTTCATGAACCTTGTTTTTTAAGCTACATACGTATGTTAACATGGGCTATTTTGAGCACTTTTCTTCTGGGATGCTTACTTGTTTTTATTGCTTTACTGGGAAGCTTAGCAGCAGTAGATGTGCTCATGTTCTTTATGTTAGTGCAGGGTGAGCTGCACACAGTGGACTGCCTCCTCGGGCACACCGGCTCAATTCTAACAGTATACATTTGCTGATGCATTTTGACAACTATGCGTCACAATGGTAGGGATTAGCTGAGCAGGGCTTGGGTCATTGCTAAGTAATTGTCTCAACGCAGCCTTATAATGCTGTGAAAGGATCCAGGTACCCAAATGATTTAGGTGGATCCCATCCTCCTTATAAAACGTGTTTTGTTTCCAAAAGGTATTGAAATTGTCAACAAAACCCATTGAGCTGCAATAATCACGGTAGCCAGTTGTGTAGAGCAAGAATCCTTCTAAAGCGTTCAATGCCACGATTCAGAGAGGGCAGAGGGCCAGATATGATGTTAGTTCGTTTTTTGTTAGTGTCTAATCAGCTCTTTAATATCCAGTTTCAACTGTTCAGAGCTGCCCTTCATAATGTCATTAAAACCAACATGGACTACGATATAATCGATTTCCATGTCCTGACATAATACATTAGGGAGCAGCTTAGTAATGTAATTTACTCGAGCTCCGGGATAGGACATTGTTTTTGCACCAGGAACGGTCACATTTCTTACCATGGAGCTGCCCAAAATCACAACTGGTGAGAAGGACGAGGAAATCCGCCTACTCCCACGCTTCACAGGATTCAGGCCTCCAACAGATGGAGAATCCCCGCTAAATCCAGAGCTGGGACAGAAGGCTGCCGACGTCGACTTTGAAATCGTTGTAGTAGGCACTACGGCCGCTGACACAGGCACCCCCAGCGACGAAGGTGCAGGAAGATCATGCTCCAGGATGGCAAAACTATTTGTTGTTTGTATCTGCTCCGGGCCTCTCGTTGCTTTGCGGGAAGTCGCTGTCTTCGGCTTCCACGGCTCGTGACATGCGACCATCGTTGATTGCCTTTCTCCTCATGCTGTGCTCCTTCAACGGCGCTATCAGATGGGGGAGCTCCGGGCAACACCGGCCAGTCGGATAACGACAAGGCGGAGATGCATCCAATAAGCGCGAATGCCGTCCAGCCACCGACGTAGACAATGTAAACATTCCACTCTGCGTTTTCCCCAGTTTCTTACGTACGCTGGCGACCTGCATGATCAAGGAAGCCACCTCAAGCCTATAATCCTCTGCAAGTAAACGATTGTCGCATTGGAACTCCGTGTGATCCGGTTTGTCCCGAAACAAAGTGTAATAGATACAGCTCCTACAGCGCTGGAACCGTTCATTTAGTTCTCCAGACAAAGAGGGCTCCATTGCAAAACTAATCTGGTACCAATTTCGTTAGCTTGATGGCTAGCAGCTTAGCGTCTCTGTCAAGCAGGCGATTGTCGCATTGGAACTCCGAGTGATCCGGTTTGTCCCGAAACAAAGTGTAAAAGATACAGCTCCTAGAGCGCTGGAACCGTTCATTTAGCTCTCCAGACAAAGAGGGCTTATTGCAAAACTCATCTGGTACCAATTTCGTTAGCTTGATGACTAGCAGCTTAGCGTCTCTGTCAAGCAGTCAAGCAAGCAACCTGTCTCTTATGTGGGATTCCGGGACAAGAAATAGCGGTCCTACAGTTGAAGTCGGAAGTTTATATACACTTAGGTTAGAGTCATTAAAACTTGTTTTTCAACAACTCCACAAATTTCTTGTTAACAAACTATATTTTTGGCAAGTTGGTTAGGACATCTACTTTGTGCATGACACAAGTAATTTTCCAACAATTGTTTACAGACAGATTACAATTCCAGTGGGTCAGAAGTTTACTAAGTTGACTATGCCTTTAAACAGCTTGGAAAATTCCAGAAAATGATGTCATGGCTTTAGAAGCTTCTGATAGGCTAATTGACATCATTTGAGTCAATTGGAGGTATACCTGTGGATGTATTTCAAGGCCTACCTTCAAACTCAGTGCCTCTTTGCTTGACATCATGGGAAAATCAAAAGAAATCAGCCAAGACGTCATAAAAAAATGGTAGACCTCCACAAGTCAGGTTCATCCTTGGGAGCAATTTCCAAATGCCTGAAGGTACCACATTCATCTGTACAAACAATAGTACACAAGTATAAACACCATGGGACCACGCAGCCGTCATAACCCGCAGGAAGGAGACGCGTTCTGTCTCCTAGAGATGAACGTACTTTGGTGCAAAAAGTGCAAATCAATCCCAGAACAACAGCAAAGGACCTTGTGAAGATACTGGAGGAAACAGGTACAAACGTATCTATATCCACAGTAAAACGAGTCCTATATCGACATAACCTGAAAGGCCGCACAGCAAGGAAGAAACCACTGCTCCAAAACCGCTATAAAAAAGCCAGACTACGGTTTGCAACTGCACATGGGGACAAAGATCGTACTTTTTGGAGAAATATCCTCTGGTCTGATGAAACAAAAATAGAACTGTTTGGCCATAATGACCATCGTTATGTTTGGAGGAAAAAGGGGGATGCTTGCAAGCCGAAGAACACCATCCCAACCGTGAAGCACGGGGATGGCAGCTTCATGCTGTGGGGGTGCTTTGCTGCAGGAGGGACTGGTGCACTTCCCAAAATAGATGGCATCATGAGGAAGGAAAATTATGTGGATATATTGAAGCAACATCTCAAGACATCAGTCAGGAAGTTAAAGCTTGGTCGCAAATATGTCTTCCAAATGGACAATGACCCCAAGCATACTTCCAAAGTTGTGGCAAAATGGCTTAAGGACAACAAAGTCAAGTTATTGGAGTGGCCATCACAAAGCCCTGACCTCAATCCTATAGAACATTTGTGGGCAGAACTGAAAAAGCATGTGCGAGCAAGGAGGCCTACAAACCTGACTCAGTTACACCAGCTCTGTCGGGAAGAATGGGCCAAAATTCACCCAACTTATTGTGGGAAGCTTGTGGAAGGCTACCTGAAACGTTTGACCCAAGTTAAACAATTTAAAGGCAATGCTACCAAATACTAATTGGGTGTATGTAAACTTCTGACCCACTGGGAATGTGATGAAATAAATAAAAGCTGAAATAAATCATTCTCTCTACTATTATTCTGACATTTCACATTCTTAAAATAAAGTGGTGATCCTAACTGACCTAAGACAGGGAATTTTTACTAGGATTAAATGTCAGGAATTGTGAAAAACTGATTTTAAATGTATTTGGCTAAGGTGTATGTAAACTTCTGACTTCAACTGTAGCTGTTCAAAGCTAACCGCGTTGTGGAATCCATGCAAAAACAAGTTCTGTTTTTGTTTTTATGAATAGCATTTTTGTTTTAATCAAAAGTAACAAAACAAGTGTTTTCCAGCATACAATGTTCAGCTGCGCACGCTGATGACGTCAGCAGGGGACTACCTCATGACCAACAGTATGTGGACACCTGCTCGTCGAACATCTCATTCCAAAATCATGGGCATTGATGTGGAGTTGGTCCTTTGCTGCTATAACAGCCTCCACTCTTCTGGGAGTGGTGCTGGAACATTGCTGTGGGGACTTGCTTCCATTCAGCCACAAGAGCATTAGTGAGGTTGGGCACTGATGTTGGGCTATTAGGCCTGGCTCGCAGTCGGCCAGTCAAGTTCTTCCACACTAATGTCGACAAACCATTTCTGTATGGACCTCACTTTATGCACAGGGGCATTGCCATGCTGAAACAGGAAAGGGCCTTCCCCCAACTGTTGCCACAAAGTTGCAAGCACAGAATCGTCTAACATTTAATTGTATGCTGTAGTGTTAATATTTCCCTTCACTGGAACCAAGTGGCCTAGCACGAACCATGAAAAACAGCCCCAGACCATTATTCCTCCTCCACCAAACTTTACAGTTGGCACTAGGCATTGGGGCAGGTAGTGTACTCCTGGCGTCCGCCAAACCCAGATTTGTCCGTCGGACTGCCAGATGGTGAAGTGTGATTCATCAATTGGCCCAGCGTCGTCCGGGTTTGGCTGGTGTAGGCCGTCATTGTAAATAAGAATTTGTTCTTAATTGACTTTCCTAGTTAAATTGTTTTTAAATCACTCCAGAAAACGCATTTCCACTGCTCCAGAGTCCAATGGCGTCGAGCTTTACACCACTCCAGCCGACGCCTTGCATTGTGCATGGTGATCTTGGGCTTGTGCGGCTGCTCGGCCATGGAAACCCATTTCATGAAGCTCCCGACTAACAGCTCTTGTGCAGACGTTGCTTCCAGAGGCCGTTTCGAACTCTGTAGTGAGTGTTGCAACCGAGGACAGATGATTTTTACGCGCTACGTGCTTCAGCACTTGCCGGTCCCATTCTGTGAGCTTGTGTGGCCTACCACTTCGCAGCTGAGCCGTTGTTGCTCCTAGACGTCTCCACTTCACAATAACAACACTTACAGTTGACCGGGGCAGCTCTAGCAGGGCAGAAATTTGACGCGCCACGTTGAAAGTCACTGAGCTCTTCGGTAAGGCCATTCTACTGCCAATGTTTTTCTATGGCTGTGTGCTCGATTTTATACACCTGTCAGCAACAGGTGTGCCTGAAATATCAGAATCCACAAATTTGAAGGGGTGTCCACACACTTTTGTATATATAGTGTACATACAAGCAAAGAAATACACCACAAAGACCCTCCTCTCTTCACCATACTGAGCAGCACCTAACCCATCACGCAATACCCTGAATGCTGGTAAAATAAATGTCCTGAGAAAATCTTGAAAGTGTCCTGACATGGTCCTAATCAATGCCCTTGTGTCACACCCTGATCTGTTTCTGTATTGTGGAACAACAGGACAATACATATCTACCTGCCCATTAAAAGACCAGGCTCATCAGTAGGTACGAGTACGCTGGTGAGCCGTACGGGGAGTTTCCAATCTCCCATTACTCATACCCCTCTTCATGCCATCCTGCTGTGGGCTGACCGGTCCAAATATCTCTGGGTGCTCATTGACTCTCCACATAACCCCTCTCCATTCCCATGGAAGCCAGAGCGCTGGATGGGCAGAATATGGTTCCTATCAACCTGCGAGTGTCAGGTAATCGCATTGAGTCTATGCAGTTCTTGCTCATCGAATCTACTCATGTACCCGTGGTTTTGGGGTTTTCATGGCTCCAGAGGCACAATCCCCTGATTCACTGGGCTACTGGTTCTATCATGGGTTGGAGCCCGTTCTGCCACGCGCATTGTCTGAAGTCGGCGCAGTCTGCCCCGGGACTTCTTCCTGCGGGCTTGGGAAAAGCCTTTGATCTCTCCACCATTCCTGCAGAGTACCAGGACCTCCGGGAGGATTTCAACAAGGCCCGCGCCACATCTCTTCCTCAGCATAGACCCTACAACTGCGCTATCGACCTTCTCCCTGATCTGTTTCACCTGACTTGTGCTTGTCTCCACCCCCCACCAAGTGTCTCCCATTTTTACCCATTATCTCCTGTGTATTTATACTGGCGTTTTCTGATTGTCTGTTGCCAGTTCGTCTTGTCTTGTCAGGTCGTACTAGCGTTTTTCCTGTTTTCCTGTTCTCAAGTTTTGTTTCTAGTCTTCCCGGTTCTGATCTTTCTGCTTGTCCTGACCCTGAGCCTGCCTGCCGTCCTGTACCTGCCTGACTCTGACCTGGATTACGAACCTCTGCCTGCCCTCGACCTGCCGTTTGCCTGCCCCCAGTGTTATAACGAATATCTGAGATTCGAACTGTCCGCCTCCGGTGTCTGCATCTGGGTCTTATCCTGAGCCGTGATACCTGGAAACTTACAGGGAACTAGACAAAGGTCCCCAGAGAACGTTCCCAGAGGACCATCATGTGAAACAAATATCCTGAGAACATTTTGAAGATGTCCTCACGTGGTCTTCAACGACGTCCTGGTAACTTACAGGGAACGAGACAAAAGACCCCTTGGGACCATGACTGGTAAAATAAATGTCCTGAGAATGTTCTAAAAAAGTCCTGACATGGTCCTCAGTGACGTCCTGGTAACTTGCAGGGAACTAGACAAAAGTCTGCCAGAGAACGTTCCAATGTGATCATCATTTTACATCCTGAGGACTGGTACACCGAATATATTGAGAACGTCCTAAAAATCTCCTTCATGACATCCCTGGAACATACTGTGAACTACACAAACCCCTTTTGGGGACAATGTCCTGGCGTGAGCAAACTAGAACCTGTATAGAACATCCCTCTGTCGTCATTGAATGTCATGAGGAGAATGTCCTGTCAGAGCCAAACGGGGTCATTCCCTAAAGGTCATTCAAAGACCTTATTGTAATGTTCTGTTGGTAGTAAACCAGGACCTGTACTGGATCTTTTTGTAAATGAATGTCTCATTGAATGGGACAAGGACAACATCCTGTCAGAACCAAATAGGGACCTAATTGTAACGTTCCCTAATGGTCACACTAAGACCATGGGACCTGTCTAAAACGTCCCCTTGTGGTCATTGAATGTCCCAAGAATAACTTCCTATCAGAACCAAATATAAACATATTTGTAATGTTCCCTTATACCGCAACCAAACCGGGACCTGTACTAAATGTCCGCTTATGGTCCTGAGGTTAACGTCATGTTTTAATGTTCCTAGAACATTCTCAGAACATCAGTGGGATAGCGTCTCGCCGAAACCCTAAAAGGGACCTAATAGGAAGGTTGCCTAATGTCCTTTGCTGGGTAGTGAGCAGTGAGCATAAACCCTTAACGCAGTTTGGATGAAGAAAATTATTACAATCAATCCCTTGATTCATTTTTGGGGAGAAAAAATACACAGTGTGCTATCTTTTCATTGAGCTGGTGATAAATATACATTTGAATGAGGTCCGAATAAAGAAAGCACTTGTGATTGTATCTTACATGTTGATTTTTCTTTCATTCCATTTTTGTGGCAAAATTACATTGGACTTGTCCAGGATTGAATAGAAAGCATAGCAAATGTCTCATTGCATATTATTTAAAAAACCAAGGTCATAGCATAGTCTACTTGGTTACAGTGGATCTACAGCAAAAGGTGACCAGAATGTTACAATAATAGCATTGTATGATTAGGAACTATTGGATCCTCCAGTGATTCCATTGGTGCAACTCTCTTAAAAGATGGTTCTGTCTCCAGCCAGGTAGTGTCTATGAGCTAAGCATCGCTGCTGGTCAGACTGGAACAGGGGGCCATTTTGGATCTGCCTCTAGCTGAAAAACAGTTCCTTGGGCAAGTCAATGGAGGAAAAAAGCTATAGTATGAAAAATGTATGCACTCAATAAAACTGTAAGTCGCTCTGGATAAGAGTAAAAATTTAAAAATCTGACTAACAGTGGAAAGACTCAGACACAAATGCGCATGGAGGCGCTGTCTTCAACTGGATTCACTCTCAATTTCAGCCAATGGGCTTGAGAACCCTATGCTGTTGAGAGGCTGCCTCAGTTGTTGTGGCACTTATTGTTTGCCAAAAATTATTGCACAGTCGGTTCACTGGAAGATGCGATTTGGCTCATCATTGTACTGTCCTCCAAATTGGGAAGTAGCCAGGAGGCTCTTCAGATCAAGCCCCAGTTAACCTGAACAAGGGCGGTGCATGGAACTACAGTTACCCTCTGACTGGCATTGTGCTGATCTCATCTAATGTAAATGGCCTATAAAAAGATAGGTGGCACCCACATTACCATTTTCAAATGTCTCTCTCTTCCTTGAAGTGATGAATCTTAACATTATGTCGAAAATCTAATTGGGAGCATGGAGATTCTCCATTTAGTCCCCTATTTACATTTCACACAGCCCGGAGGTGTGAGGGAGTTGAGTAGTTGAACCACATGGATGTGCTTTCGCGTTCAAAGGGGCCACGTTACAATTATTATTGGAGCAATGCGTAGGGTGTATGCCTTTCACGCCAGCGACACAGGTTCTATTCCCTGCCCTGCTATTCGCCACAATACCAAAAGTACTAAGGTTGTTATACTAATGCGTTGTACTAATATTATTACAAGGGGTACAACTTTTTCTTGTTCTTTTTTTTCTCGCTTGCTTGCCTTACTTTTCAAAAATGAAATCTGTTAAACAGTTAATTACATTTGTATTCCAAATTCAACAGGCCTCCAAAGCTTTGTTTGCATGTTTAAGAGGCTGGCCTGTAAAAAATACCTATGGCTACAGGTTCTCAAATGTTAATTGCTTACAGTTGCAGCAGCTTTCCTGTGATTAGAGAACCTTAATTAATAAACAACTTTCCCCCTACCTACCACGAGAAAAAAAAAAAGGTAGTAGTCTGGAAAAGCATTTTTTGACCCACTAGGTATGTGAGAGCATGGCCTCTTGCTATAGAGCTAATTAGTGTACAGTAGCTGCAGCTGAGAGCACTCAAAGAGTTTCTCCAGGAAAATCAAGAGCCCACTTTTGGACGGGGCAATGCTACCTTGTCTTCAGCTTAGATTATTGACAATGAGAATATATCTTATTTGGAAAGATGTTCAGTAAATCATCAGAAAAATTTCCATTGTGGTTATGTGAGCTTGCTTGCGATTAAACAACCAAAACTAGGTAACCCCATCCACAAATACACAGCATTAACTAGCCTTTCAGAAGAGGTCAGCTTGACCATCCCAGTTACTGAATGCAGTCAACAAAACAATCTACAATGATTGGTTCATGCATTAATTCATGACGGGGAAATAACTGACTCCATTGCCAGTGAACTGTCTTTATTCCCCCACTCTAGAGTAGAACCTCTGCCAACTGTAGAAGAAGTTGGAAAGCTTTGTCAGAGTACAGCCCTGGGAAACTGTGGCCAGGATTAAATCAAAGGTCCACATGCACTTGACTTGTAAAGACAATTTACACTTGAGCCGACATCCGTAGCCTTTACCGTGAATGCGATCTCTGCAAACATCAGGGAAATTGCCTTTAAAAGGCATATTGTCAGCAGTGCACTGATTCAGCTCAAGGTCAAAGAGCTAATGAGCTTATTCAACAAATCACCAGAGATATTTTTTAAAGGAAAAAGCTCTTTCTACCAAACATCTGGCGTAACAGGCATAGGACAACTCGATTTTGTGTCCCTCAAGCGTGTCTTTTGCTATTTACTGACACATCTTTGCTCCTTATGTTTGGCTGGAAGATGAAAGGAAACTTAATATCAAGGATACCAAAATTTTAAAAGTATCTCCTTATTACAAAAGGATATTACTGTAGTGTGACCCCACAGGCCTGCAATGCATTTCATTAAATGATGGACAATAACTCCATGAAAAAGCGGGGAGACTGTTTCAGTTGCGCATGGAATACCATGTACAATATCTCACTGGTGTTCCATATTAAGCCTTTTAAAATATATTCAAACGTGTGGCTGCAAACCACCTTTGGAAAGCAGACAACCCCTAATTTTCCTTAGAGATACATCATGGCACTGATGATTTCAAATTGATTCCTGAAAATATTTCCTTTTCCCCCTCCTATCTACTCCATGGAAGCTTAATCCTCCTAACCAGCACCAGATGTCCTGGTTGGCTTTGGAAACTTTGGAATTCACTTTAGCCTCTTTAACAATAGCATCTGCATCAAAACTGTGTCAAGTGGGCACTGGCCCCTGGAAGCTGTCCTAGAGAAGCATGAATAGTGGCATGGCTCCATTGTCCTTCCAGAAATGCAGTTACCAAAAACATGATGTACTGTTTCAAACAAGGGCGCAACTTTGGTTTTAGAAGTGGGGGGGACATTATTTTTTTTAATTGTTTTTATCCAGTCGGATAAACATTCCAAACAGCCTACCTAAATGCTCGGAGGCGTCAGCATGGTCCTAAAGCACACCGTTGCCTCCTTTTGTATCACATTCCAATGATAAAACTGGGGGGGACAAAAATGCAATTTCAGAATGTGGGGGGGACATGTCCCCTCCCCTGTCCCCAGTGATAGTTGCGCACTTGGTTTCAAAGACATCTCTGTATTCCACCCCACTTGAGCTTCTCTTCACATTTCTTGGTTTGAGATTTTTTATCCACGATGAGAAGTTCGGGGAGAACCAAGAGCGTGACGGGGGAAACAGAAGCCACTGTCTGAGGCTGAAACTCAAGAGACTGACAACCTGCAGAACCCCATTGTGTTTCGGCAGTAGCTCCATATCCTTTTATGACCGTTGGGGTGTGTATTCTTGTCTCACACTGCTTTAAAGGCGGAGGGATTCCCAAACGATTAAATTTGTCCTAAAAGTACATTAGTGTCACTGTTCAAATAAACTGCTGGAACATTAAGCCTTGACTCATGAATTACAGCTCACATGATCTATTTTTCACTCAAAGTACTGCGTAAGTGCATTCTCATTTTGAGAGTGATTTATAATTCATCGTTTGACAAATGTGTTAGCAGCTGTTTTGACTTATTGTAGGGACTAAACGTTAGTGAGGACCTCTGACCTGTGAAACATAGAGGACACAGAACAGTGAATTTACTTCCTCCTTTTGATAACACTTAATATGAACCACTTTATCTAATGCATTGCGATTACATTCAATCATTCATGTATTCAGAAATTCTGTTTTATTAAGGAGCCATAAGCTGCTATGAATGCTTATAGAAGGTTTCTATAATCCACTATATGTGTGATATAAGCATTCATAATGTACTATATTGAGGTGGATAGAGGGTATTATTGTAGCTAGAACCATTTCTTATTTTTTCCCAGAGATGTAGAAACAAACTCAAAGCAAACTCAAGCAAAGAGAGAGAGAGCACTGTGTCAAATTGACAGAAAGCATTACACAATTTTATTTGCGCTCAAAGGGTACAGCGAAAGGGTGGGTTGAATAATAAATTGTCTCTCTCTCTCTCTCTCTCTCTCTCTCTCTCTCTCTCTCTCTCTCTCTCTCTCTCTCTCTCTCTCTCTCTCTCTCTCTCTCTCTCTCTCTCTCTCTCTCTCTCTCTCTCTCTCTCTCTCTCTCTCTCTCTCTCTCTCTCTCTCTCTCTCTCTCTCTGTACTGTAGATATGTGGTAGTGGTGGAGTACGGACCTGAGGGCACACAGTGTGTTGTGAAATCTGTGAATGTATTGTAATGTTTTTAAAATTGTATGAACTGCCTTAATTTTGCTGGACCCCAGGAAGAGTAGCTAAGGCAGCAGCTAATGGGGATCCATAATAAATACAAATACAGTGTGCTTGTTTGTCCCATTATCTGTCCTCACTTCTTTGTCATCAGAAGATACAGGCTGGGTTGACATATTCTATGCATTTTTATGAGGGACCTTTCATTAAATGCCTTCTTTGCTAAATACTAAAAGCAGTATGCAATTGCTGTTAAACTCTATAATGAGTTTCATGTGTGAAAATAAACATTTTTAACAGGGTTTCATGAAAGTGCTGTAGCCGTTCATCATGGTTCAAACAAATCAGTTATTTAAATTCCCGTAAAAATCGAATGCATGATGCAAGTATGGATGTTCTAAATAAGAGGTAGCTTCCTTAAGTGATTGCATTTGTACTTAGACAAAAAATTATTGTGAGAGAAAAACATCTATTAAAATAGGCTTAAAATATGCCACAGTGTTGGACATATGAATCTAACTGGCAAACCCATTTTAGCACAGAAAACATGAGAAGGCATCATTTTTCCCATGGGGCAACATGTGGTCTTAATATAATTTCCTGAAGAAATCAACACAGCTACACTGTCAAGTAGATCCTCAACATGGCAATATGTTATACTGTATTATTATTTTGGAAACAGAAATTTAAATATAACCTTAACATCATTCTTTAATAATTAGGCAAAAAAACACTGTGGCAATAGTAATAATTGTAGCATCTCCGGATCCATTTCACAGAATCAGTTCAATGTAGGTTAAACTCTAAATAACCACATTGGGTAAACCAGCATTGGAAGAAGTGGATGTCATAACATAAAGACCTACTTACCATAAGTCCTAGCTCTCCTGGGGTCCCGGGTTCTCCCTGTACAAATATAAAATACCCAATTAGTAAAACACAGATAAAAGGAGAGGTTTGTTCTACTTCAAAGGCTAGAAATTACAGTTGGTGGTAAATACAGTGGGGGAAAAAGTATTTAGTCAGCCACCAATTGTGCAAGTTCTCCCACTTAAAAAGATGAGAGAGGCCTGTAATTTTCATCATAGGTACATGTCAACTATGACAGACAAATTGAGGAAAAAAAATCCAGAAAATCACATTGTAGGATTTTTAATGAATTTATTTGCAAATTATGGTGGAAAATAAGTATTTGGTCACCTACAAACAAGCAAGATTTCTGGCTCTCACAGACCTGTAACTTCTTCTTTAAGTGGCTCCTCTGTCCTCCACTCGTTACCTGTATTAATGGCACCTGTTTGAACTTGTTATCAGTATAAAAGACACCTGTCCACAACCTCAAACAGTCACACTCCAAACTCCACTATGGCCAAGACCAAAGAGCTGTCAAAGGACACCAGAAACAAAATTGTAGACCTGCACCAGGCTGGGAAGACTGAATCTGCAATAGGTAAGCAGCTTGGTTTGAAGAAATCAACTGTGGGAGCAATTATTAGGAAATGGAAGACATACAAGACCACTGATAATCTCCCTCGATCTGGGGCTCCACGCAAGATCTCACCCCGTGGGGTCAAAATGATCACAAGAACGGTGAGCAAAAATCCCAGAACCACACGGGGGGACCTAGTGAATGACCTGCAGAGAGCTGGGACCAAAGTAACAAAGCCTACCATCAGCAACACACAACGCCGCCAGGGACTCAAATCCTGCAGTGCCAGACGTGTCCCCCTGCTTAAGCCAGTACATGTCCAGGCCCGTCTGAAGTTTGCTAGAGTGCATTTGGATGATCCAGAAGAGGATTGGGAGAATGTCATATGGTCAGATGAAACCAAAATAGAACTTTTTGGTAAAAACTCAACTCGTCGTGTTTGGAGGACAAAGAATGCTGAGTTGCATCCAAAGAACACCATACCTACTGTGAAGCATGGGGGTGGAAACATCATGCTTTGGGGCTGTTTTTCTGCAAAGGGACCAGGACGACTGATCCGTGTAAAGGAAATAATGAATGGGGCCATGTATCATGAGATTTTGAGTGAAAACCTCCTTCCATCAGCAAGGGCATTGAAGATGAAACGTGGCTGCGTCTTTCAGCTTGACAATGATCCCAAACACACCACCCGGGCAACGAAGGAGTGGCTTCGTAAGAAGCATTTCAAGGTCCTGGAGTGGCCTAGCCAGTCTCCAGATCTCAACCCCATAGAAAATCTTTGGAGGGAGTTGAAAGTCTGTGTTGCCCAGCGACAGCCCCAAAACATCACTGCTCTAGAGGAGATCTGCATGGAGGAATGGGCCAAAATACCAGCAACAGTGTGTGAAAACCTTGTGAAAACTTACAGAAAACGTTTGACCTGTGTCATTGCCAACAAAGGGTATATAACATAGTATTGAGAAACTTTTGTTATTGACCAAATACTTATTTTCCACCATAATTTGCAAATAAATTCATAAAAAATCCTACAATGTGATTTTCTGGATTTTTTTTTCTCATTTTGTCTGTCATAGTTGACGTGTACCTATGATGAAAATTACAGGCCTCTCTCATCTGGTGGGAGTGGGAGAACATGCACAATTGGTGGCTGACTAAATACTTTTTTTCCCCACTGTAATTGAATTGGATTTGGAAAATTAAATTATTTATATTTCAAATCAGACATTTGGTTATGAAGATTTGGATTGGAATTGTGGGTTATGCAGATGGATGTTAGTATTCAATACTGAGGCAAATTCTTCAGTTTATCAATGATAAAAAGCAACAATCCACATCCTAATTAGGAGTCCATCCTTCCTTTTGCATCTGGTGGACTCTACTGTGAATAGCAGTTGATTAAAATGAATATAGTGGCTTGCGATAGTATTCACCCCCATTGGCATTTTTCCTAAGTTGTTGCCTTACAACCTGGAATTAAAATTGTTTTTTGGGGGGTTTGCATCATTTGATTTACACAACATGCCTACCACTTTGAAGATGAAAAATATTTTTTTGTGAAACCAACAAGAAATAAGACAAAAAACTGAAAACTTGAGCGTGCATAACTATTCAAACAGGTTTCCCTCAAGAATTTCGCTGTATTTAGCGACATCCATCATTCCTTCAATTCTGACCAGTTTCCCAGTCCCTGCCGATGAAAAACATCCCCACAGCATGATGCTGCCACCACCATGATTCACTGTGTAGATGGTGTTCTCGGGGTGATGAAAGGTGTTGGGTTTGTGCCAGATATAGAGTTTTCCTTGATGGCCAAAAAGCTCTATTGTAGTCTCATCTGACCAGAGTACCTTCTTCCATATGTTTGGGGAGTCTCCCACATGCCTTTTGGCGAACACCAAACGTTAGCTTATTTTTTTCTTTAAGCAATGGCATTATTCTGGCCACTCTTCCGTAAATCCCAGCTCTGTGGAGTGTACGGCTTAAAGTGGTCCTATGGACAGATACTCCAATCTCCGCTGTGGAGCTTTGCAGCTCCTTCAGGGTTACCTTTGGTCTCTTTGTTGCCTCTCTGATTAATGCCCTCCTTGCCTGGTCCATGAGTTTTGGTGGGTGGCCCTCTCTTGGCAGATTTGTTGTGGTGCCATATTCTTTCCATTGTTTAATAATGGATTTAATGGTGCTCTGTGGGATGTTCAAAGTTTCTGATATTTTTTTAGAACCCAACCCTGACCTGTACTTCTCCACAACTTTGTCCCTGACCTGTTTGGAGAGCTCCTTGGTCTTCATGGTGCCGCTTGCTTGGTGGTGCCCCTTGCTTAGTGGTGTTGCAAAATCTGGGGCCTTTCAGAACAGGTGTATATATACTGAGATCATGTGACAGATCATGTGACACTTAGATTGCACACAGGTGGACTTTATTTAACTAATTATGTGACTTCTGAAGGTAATTGGTTGCACCGGATCTTATTTAGGGGCTCATAGCAAAGTGGGTGAATACATATGCACGCACCACTTTTCTGTTATTTATTCTTTAGAATTTTTTGAAACAAGTTATATTTTTCATTTCACTTCACCAATTTGGACTATTTTGTGTATGCCATTACATGAAATCCAAATAAAAATCAATTTGAATTGCAGGTTGTAATGCAACAAAATATGCAATCTGTATTGGTGCAGTTTTGGGCTGCATGTACAAATTCTTTATGTAGGTACGGCCATGTGACACCTGTCCAATTTGGCCCTATGCAGCTAGTTGGTGGCCATTGTGAAAAACTGGTGCCCTAGGGTGTAATATGTTAAATATACAATGGCACTACAGCTAAACATCTTTATTTGGACATATTCTGTCTTTTTGTAAAAGTTTTGTGGTCTAATTATAAAGGTTTCCTGTAAAAGTTATTCAAAGTGACACAGTATATAATATCATAATATATATAATTGTAATCAGCAGACTTCAGGTAACACTTACATAACTTTTTTAGAGTGTAAAAGGTAACTTTATATTTAATACACCACTGAAAGAAAAGATATCACAATTTCGTGATTTCTGATGGTTTTTCATAATTGCTGCGATCATAAAGGCAATAAACAAAGGCCATATGGTTTTGGCCATGTAGACCCAACACAGGGGAAGCCATGACCTAAAACGTACACACAGGTGAAATTCATCTTCACCATTAACCTTACAGGCCAACCCAAGGCCTGTCTGAAATGGTACTATATCAGGTTTTGTTCAGCGCAAAAAATTGTGCCAATTTTCATGCTTTTATACCAAAATGAAAAACGTTCAAGCTTATGGTACACATCTATGGAGTTAGTTCATTAATTGTCATTTGTGGCACAAATCTCATTAAAGTCATGGATGATTTGGACATGATGCGCGAAAAATGCTAATATCGGTCCCATGACGTGAATGGGATTTGTGCCACAAATGCTAAAATATTTGCATTTGGAAACAGTTCCAGGGAAACTAAACCAAAGCATGAGTTGCTGTCATACCTTGTCCATAGACTGCTTACAGGGTAAGGAAAACAAAATGTAAGTCTGTAATTTTGGTGAACTATCCCTTTAAAGACATGCCAATTTCATATTTAAGACTGACCAAAAGCTGATCTTAGTGGTAAGGCAGTTAGTTATGGCATCGCTTTTGCCAGCGGAAGCGCACAGTAGCCTAATCAGTAGCCTAATCAGTAGCCTATCACCAATGTTTTATTAAAATATCAACTTTGGACTCATTATGTGCGATGCCCATAGAATAAAACATGTCAGTGACTGTAGGAAGCCCGTTTAGAAACATAAAGTTGTTAATAAAAAGACTGCTTATTGTTTTTTGTTTATAATTTAGCTTTAAAAATTGCATCTTGCACTTTCCTCTGATATATGGGCAATTTTACACTTTTACACTCATTTGAGTCATTTAGCAGACGCTCTTATCCAGAGCGACTTACAGTTAGTGAGTGCATACATTTTTCATACTGGCCCCCCGAGGGAATCGAACCCACAACCCTGGCGTTGCAAGCACCATGCTCTACCAACTGAGCTACAGGAGGCAATCAGAAGCGATGTTGTTTGTGTTACATTCATTGAAGGGGTTTCCCTTTGTGCCATTTCACAGGCCAAGGACAGGGATGGACTGTACTGTACCCATACAAACATACAGCAATACTGTACTCACCGGCAGACCTGGCACTCCCCGGGGCCCATCCTTGCCTGTGTCCCCTGGTGGCCCTCTGGGGCCAGGCGGACCTGGGGGTCCAGGAGGCCCTGGTGGACCTGCCGAACCCTGATCTCCCTGTAGAGCAACGCAACCAATCAGAATATTACATTAAAATGGCTTCAACCTTTTAGATAAATAATGAAGGCATCAGTAGAGCAATCATTAGAAATAACAGTGAAATGAGTAATCGGACAGGCATGGAAAACCTTCATAGGGAACATGGTGGGAAGTTTGCAACTCTTACTTTAGTGTCTCAGATGTTAAGTTAATGACACTGGAGTAGGACTTTAGAAATAATGTTAATTTACTAACATTTTCTAAGTGGTCTATAGCTGAAATAATAATTGCTACTTGGAGTATTCCCAATTAGAATTTCCCAGTTTAATTAACAAATTTGTCTACACTAAGCTTTGACAAACAACAATAGTAAGTGTCAGATTTTGATTAAGATGAATATAAACCATTCTGCAAATTCATTCATTACTTACAAGTGGCAATGTATGAAGATCATTCATTCCACCTCTAAACTAAATGTATGCTTCTAGAATTTCCTCTAAGATGACAGAATGGGCAGCAGAGTGCTTCTGATAGGTCTGACTAAAGGCTGGCATGCAAACTGAGGAATGAACAGGGAGAAGTTGTCAGGTGATAAACCCCTTCGGATAAAGACGAGCAAGGACAGCCACTACCTTAATAAGCCGCCGCTTTATGAGCTGCTGGTCAGCAGAAAGAAAGCCATGATTGATCTTAGGGAAGACCATCTGAGCGAGCAGGTGCGTGAGGTCAAAAGGTCGAAGGTCAGAGGTAAGAGAGGTTGGAGGAGGATGAGGTCCCAGAAGAAAAGGAGGAAGGAGGCAAAGGGCAAAAAATAGATTTCATTAGACGTTGCGTCACAAGACCCAACTAAGCACCTTCACAAATGGGGAGAAATCCACACTTTTCCAGTGTCTTTGGAAGTCTGGACTTCATTTTGGAGCCAGAACACATAATTACCACCTCAGGGATGCTGAGACGCAACACTGGGCTCGCAGATCCAGGAAAAATGGGGACTCCTCCTCTGCGGAGGCGCTGACATCATCACAGTAGTGCTTAGTGCCAAGCCAAACCCCCAGAGTTGCACACACAGAGAGCTGCATGGTTGACCTTCTGAAGATCAATTGTTTACCCTGTGTTTTTTAAGATGGGCATATATCTCTGGCGGTGTCCATTGGTATTAACTCGAATGATCCATTACTAGAAATACCTAAATATATTGGAGTTTAATTTGTGTGATTGAAATATGGAAATCATACTTCAGGATATACAGTATATTTAGCACTAAATAGCCCATTGAAGATTATACCTCGGATTGAGAGATTTGCGGTGAACCATGGGTATGGGATTCTTTTTTATTTTTTTATTTTTTACTTTGGTTTATCGTTTAATGTTCCTAGCTAAGATCCTTCCATTCATTCAGCATCAATGGACATTAGCCAGACCATGTCTTGGTTAGAAAAATTGCAATTCTGGTCATAATCAACTACACATTACTGGGTTATAAAAAGCTACCTTTCATTTCAATGGGGCCCTGGCATTTTACATGAAAAGGAAACCCCTCGGGTAAAAGACTGTTGGTGGCCCTGATTAACTACTGTGCCTGGCCCTGGTCTGTCATTGGGGCCAGCAGTAAGGGCCCACCAGTGATGCATTCATTCTCAGTGTGTGTCGTCCAGGGGTCAGACTGAGCAGCTAGGCCACACCAACAAACCTTGACAGTCAGGATCTGATTGCTGTGCAAAGCAGCCAGTGTAGGGAGACCAGGCAATCCCTAAAAGGACATACAGCACAAGATGGCTCAACACAGACAAAACATAAAGAGCTCCAGACACAACACAATCAAAGTTATGAAAACATCCATAACAGCGGAGTAGTCAAGCTATCGGTTCCACATTTCATCGACATCAACAAGCCATGAAAAAGTTAATTGTTTTGTCTCCCCACTATTTTTTTTGGTTACGTAATAATGGACTTAACATTTTCATTTATCTCTGAAAGACACTGAAAACCAGTTTCAGGATAATATTTTAAATACATTGTAAGGAATTGTACTACATGCCAACAACATCAAATGTTATTTTGAAGCAATTAGCTTTGATGATTGTGTAGCTTTGACTTTATTGTGTGCCAAACACCTGTCAATACAATTGCCACCCAAAAGGATTTGTCAAGGGACTTATTCCCTGATTTAAAAAAAAAGTTAGAGTTTTTTCGAACTAATCCACTGATCAAAACCTTGATGTGATTGGCCTGACTGGAACATGGATCAAGGCTGATGAATTTACTGTGTTAAATGAGGCCTCTCCTCCTGGTTACACTAGTGACCATATCCCCTGTGCATCCCACAATGGTGGAGGTGTTGATAAGATTTACGACAGAAAATTTAAATTTACAAAAATAATGACAGCATTTTTGTCTATTGAGCTTCTAGTCATGAAATCTATGCAGCCTAATCAATCACTTTTTATAGCTACTGTTTACAGGCCTCCTGGTCCGTATACAGAGTTCCTCACTGAATTCCCTGAATTTCTATCGGACCTCGTAGTCATGGCATATAATATTACAATGTTTGGTGACTTCAATATTCACATGGAAAAGTCCACAGACCACTCGAAAAGGCTTTCGGCGCCATCATCGACTCAGTGGGTTTTGTCCAACATGTCTCCGGACCTACGCATTGCTACAGTTATACCCTGGATCTAGTTTTGTCCCATGGAATAAATATTGTGGATCTAAATGTTTTTTCTTATAATCCTGGACTATCGGAACACCATCTTATTATGTTTGAAATCGCAACAAATAATCTGCTCAGACCACAACCAAGGATTATCAAAAGCCACGCTATCAATTCTCGGACAAACCAAAGATTCCACACTCCCTCCCAAGGACGTCGGAGTACAAAAATCAGTTAACCACCTAACCGAGGATCTAAATTAAACCTTGCGTAATACCCTAGATGCAGTCACACCTCTAAAAACGAAAAACATTTGTCACAAGAAATCAGCTCCCTGGTATACAGAAAATACCCGAGCCCTGAAGCAAGCTTCCAGAAAATTGGAACGGAAATGGCCCTCCACCAACCTGAAAGTCTTCTGACTAGCTTGGAAAGACAGTTCCGTGCAATATCAAAGAGCCCTCACTGCTGCTCGATCAGCCTACTTTTCCAACCTGATTGAGGAGAATAAAAACTATCCTAAATGTATTTTTGATACTGTCGCAAAGCTAACTAAAAAGCAGCATTCCCCAAGTGAGGATGGCCTTCACTTCAGCAGTGATGAATTTATTAACTTCTTGGCCGGAAAGATCAAGATCATTAGAAAGGAAATTACGGACTCCTCTCTGAATCTGCGTATTTCTCCAAAACTCAGTTGTCCTGAGTCTGCACAGAACTGTCAGGACCTAGAATCAATGGAGACACATTCACGAAAATAGCCTCAACACCTTCCAGCTGTCTACTGGACCCTATTCCAACTAAACTACTGAAAAAACTACTTCCTGTGCTTGGCCCTCCTATATTGAACATAATAAACCTCTCTCTATCCTCTGGATGTGTACCAAACTCACTAAAAGTGGAAGAAATTTAAAAAACGATCAGCCTATATCGAATCTCCCATTCCTCTCAATAAAAAAAAAAGCTGTTACGGAGCAACTCACTGCCTTCCTGAAGACAAATAATGTATGGTTTTAGACCCCATCATAGTACTGAGACTGTACTCGTGAAGGTGGTAAATTACCTTTTCATAGCATCAGACCAAGGCTCTGCACCTGTCCTTGTGCTCCTAGACCTTAGTGCCACTTTTGACACCATTGATCACCACATTCTTTTGGAGAGATTGGGAACCCTAATTGGTCTACACCGACAAGTTCTTGTCTGGTTTAGATCTTATCTGTCGGAAAGATATCAGTTAATCTCTGTGGATGGTTTGTCCTCTGACAAATCAATGGTACGTTTTGGTGTTCCTCAAGGTTCCGTTTTAGGACCACTATTGTTTTCACTATATATTCTTCCTTTTGGTGATGTCATTCAGAAACACAATGTCAACTTTCACTGCTATGCAGACAACACACTGTCCATTTCTATGAAACATGGTGAAGCCCCAAAATTGCCTACCCTGGAAGCCTGTGTTTCAGACATAAGGAAGTGGATGGCGGCAAATGTTTTACTTTTAAACTTGGACATAACAGAGATGCTAGTTCTAGGTCCCAAGAAACAAAGATATCTGCTCTTCAGAAGTGGAAACCTGTTCTCTGGAGTGATGAATCACACTTCACCATCAGGCAGTTCGACGGACCAATCTGGGTTTGGTGGATGCCAGGAGAACGCTACCTGCCCGAATGCATAGTGCCAACTGTAAAGTGTGGTGGAGGAGGAATAATGGTGTGGGGCTGTTTTTCATGGTTCGAGCTAGGCTGTTATATATACAAAAATATAAACGCGGAAGTGTAAACTATTGCCACAAAGTTGGAAGCACACAATTGTCTATAATGTTATTGTATGCTGTAGCGTTAAGATTTCCCTTCACTGGAACTAAGGGGCCTAGCCCGAACCATGAAAAACAGCCCCAGACCATTATTTATCCTCCACCAAACTTTACAGTTGGCACTATGCATTTGGGGCAGGTAGCGTTCTCCGCCACATTTAACATTTGGGTTGTTATTGTGAAGTCTTTAGTGATGTCCTACACAGTTTTAGTGTAATTTTATGATTTAATGTCTATTGACTGTTTAGTGATGAGCAAAACTGGAAATTGCTTCTCTGTCAGGTTTTCAAGTAGGATCCCTGAGATGACTAAAACAATAAATTATGGACAGTCATTTTCAGCAACCTATATAACCCGTCTGTAGTTTTCTGATAATATTGGAACTACAGTATGTCGCTCTGGTTGTCTTTGTAAAAAAAAAAAAAAGAGTTAAAACTATCCTTGGAATCCCATGCAAAAACCACATCCCTGGAATCTCATGCATCTCAGATCTTTTGCCCACAATTTGGGCGAGGACTACAGTCACACAAAGTCACATTCAACAGCCAATCAGAAAATGACAAGAAGGAGCAAACCACATACCCGCGGTCCTTGGTCACCTTGATCCCCCTGCAAAGGGCAGAAAGAATATGTCTTGAAGTAAATGTATCAACCAGACACACACACACACACACACACACACACACACACACACACACACACACACACACACACACACACACACACATGCACACACACAGAAGAAAGGAAAAATAATATAGTCAGCCTCAAATATTAATTGTGATTGAGAGTAAAATCACTTATGATAACACAGACTGATGTGAACAGGGTTGAGGGGAAGGGGGAGCGGGACAGTGGTGTGGGTTTGGGGAGGTTTGGTGAGACATGCTGTCCCTCAAGAGCTCTCTCCTGGCTCATAGCCTTTAGGTTCCCCTGAGGAAGAAACTATTAAAGGCTCATTTTACACTGTGAAAATGTGTGGTGTGTGTGTGTATGTGTATGTGTGTGTGTGTGTGTGTGTGTGTGTGTGTATGTGCATGTGTGTGTGTGCGTGTGCATGTGTATGTGTGTGCGTATGTGTGTGTGTGTGTGGGGGGGTAGTTTTAGGCTACACTTTTGCTCATGGGTGTGGGAAAATGTGCCACTTTCAGTCCAATGAGGTAATTTCTGGACAATATTACTGTCGATATATGCAACCCCTTTTGGCTCAAGAGCACCCCAGAGGCAGAAGCTCTGTATAGCCTCTTTATTAAAGGGGCAATCTGCGATTGCTACATCTATTTTTAGACTTTTAAATGAAAATTATATACCCATTGATTTTCTTGAAGACTATAACTTATAGACGCCTCATGAGCTTAGTTCTGTAATACCACATCAGAACCCAAAATATAAACCTTTTTTTTTGTAATCAATTTAATTGTACACAAACATTGTATATATGGTTAAAACTATCATTTTGATATCATGGATGGTCAGTCCTTGTGTTGATAGCTCTGTCCATAACAATCGAGAGTGGTAACATTTCTCCAGCCCCATCCCTCAGCTGTTTACCAAATGATCCTCTTTGTTATTGTTTGAACTGAATATGGCCCCTTTAAGCTATCAGAATCATCTCCTCATAAAGATGAACAGCTGATAATAGAGTAAAATGCATACATGACCAATCTCTTAATACCTCGCCAGGAGATGTAGAGAGACACACATGAAAGGATCCAGATAAGGTAAATACTGAACAACGGGTAATAAAACACCTCTTTTGGAATGCCACACATTTAAGACATGCCAATTCTTCCTCTAATTTTTGACTTGCGTTATTAATAAAACTGACATGAACTACCACTGGACTGGCACATCCTCAGACGGTGTACTTTATTCAACTTGGGTGGGTGATTGAACAGAGTTGCTTGAACGAGGCCAAACAATATGTAAGTGTATCCAATTACCAACTGTCAGTTAGCTACACTAGTATAAACCTCAACTTTTGAATGACCCATTCTGCATTTCTGGTATTTACTGTACGTGTTGTGCCCGACACACAGTTTGTTGATGAGGTCCATTGAGTTATTAAAGGGGTCTGACTGAACAACAAGGATTGATAGCAAACAGAACTTTCATTAAACACGAATACCAACAGCTGCTCGGCTGCCATTTTATGGAGGCCCTGGTGTTAAGTCATTACTGTAGTGTGCAGTGGATTTGTGAACAACGTGAATATTTAAATATTCACAACTGAGACTTGAGGTAGGAAGGACTTAACATTTTAATGGGAACTGCAGAATGCCATACAAAACTACATTCTTTATGGACATATTTAATTATGGAATACATTAGTGTCAAACATGAATGCTTTTGACCCAAAAATGTATTGTAAGAGAGGGTGGGAAGCCAAGGAATTTAGATAATGTCCATCCACTGTAGTGCCAATGCCAGAGAAATCAAAGAAAGTTAGTCCTTGGAAAGTAATGCATTAATTACATATTGAACATATGAATAAAACAGCTATAAACATTTGTTTACCTACCTTGTCACCCTGTAGACCAGGAGGACCCTATTGAGGTGAAAAACATTCAATTAAAAAAGTAGAACATTTTATACATATTCACAGCCTTACAAAAATGTACAGCCAAAGCTGCAAACTGAGTGCAAAACAAGGCCATGTGCATAAATCCAGCAATATCCAACAAAGCTCTGACAAGTGGTATGGAGAAACTATGTATGCTCTTCACAATTGGAACACAATGGGAACACTTACTTTTTACACAATTGCTTTTGAAAGGTAAGTTCTACATTCCAAAGTCTGTCAATCAATGGGCAAAAAGCTCCTGGGTGGGCCCTGTAAAAGGTAATGGGTGAACAATTGTATTTTAAGGCAGGATGCCGTTCGTATTCTCAGTAATAGGCCTAATGAGGTCACCCAGTGTTTTTCAACCTGTTTTGTTCCAGGGACTGGCATGCCGGGGTTTCCCTCCTTTGAGCACCATGTATAGTAAAATTGCCATTTAAACTCTAATAAAATCAGTGTCAGCTCACTAACTGACCAACCGGTCAGCAACATTGTACCTACCGGAGGTTGAGAAACACTGTTCTAATGCAGTCCATCTCATAGCCTACATTGCATATGAAGTGTGACTGGTTCATCCATGGATGTACAGAGAAAATGCCCGCCTTTTTTGTTGGCTCCCCCACGTAGGGGTTCATGCTCTCTGACTAGCTCAAAGTCAAGTTGCTGGCCACTGACAAGCATTGCAATTATACATTCATGATTTAAAGGACAGAGGCTGATGTTTCCTTTGCTGGCCCCTCAAAGAGGCATAATATACAGAGAACATGGGTTGGTATTCTGACGTGAGATCTGTTGCGCCCAACTCTGACTCATTTATTGATGTCAGATTTGCGAGAAAATACAACATTCAGTATTCAGATCTCAAGGCAGAATAATGCAGATAGTCAATGTGCTCAATTACAATAATTGCCATTGCAAGTGCAACATTGAGCAAGTTTATCCCCTGGGGAAACAGTGGGAAACACTGGTGTATACCCTCAAGCCAGACATACAACTGAGCCATGTTTGGACAAGAAACATGGTTGGATGACAAACACGTTTCAACTGCATTCCTGTAGTGCAATGTAATTAGTCAACTATAAATCAGTTGGGGTTTTCATTGTAAGGGAAAATATTTGGGCAAATATAGACACCATTGACCAGCTGTTGCCACAAATGTATAAAATGCTGGACAATTATTTTATTTTTTAAAATACAGATTGCAGTTTTAACGCAAGCCTGTTTTACGTATTTTGTTGGCAGGCTAACACTAGAATAGCGCGGCCTCTACGAATACAAATAGACGCCAATGCCATGCCCTTTGGACATCTACATTTTAAACAGTCTAATAAAAGCCATTTCATATCCACCACCACAAATAAATCCATTATTTTGTTTAGGAAGATCTTAAGAAACATCATAGAAAAAAAATGTATTTCAAAAGAACAGAATAGCATACTTTGAGTTTAATGTAGCTTATGTTACTGTGTTTAGTCTATATGGCTATGCGCCATGCCAATGAAATCAAAAAGTGAATTTGTTAATTTTGCAGACAAGACACGCTTATATTCCCCTGCCCTTATCACAGTCAACACACATATATTTTATAGTAAGAATACATTTCAATATAACAGAATAAAATAGAAATGATATTTTCCCTAAACAAACTATTGCTGAGTGTCGCGAGTCCTCACGTTTGGAGTGAGTTGATCTGGTGGTTATTCTACAAAAAACTGAAATATTGAAAAAAGATGGTAGAGTTGTTTGCCAAATGTAGTGTATTAGAAACCTTAGAGTCTGCTCTTTCCGATGGTCTATACAAATCAAAAACCTCTGGGCTGTATGCGACTCTGTAGGAGGATTTGAAAAAAAGCATGTTCTCCATTCCCTGCCTCTGTGTCAATTACAATTTAATTCACAATGTGTCAATTGATAATATTGTAACCCAACAGACTGTCACTGCGTGTCTACATCTACACTGAGTGCACAAAACATTAAGTACACCTTCCTAATATTGAGTTGCACCCCACCTCCTTTTGCCCTCATTACAGCCACAATTAGTCTGGGAATGGACTCTACAAGGTGTTGAAAGCGTTCCACAGGGATGCAGGCCCATGTAGGCTCCAATGCTTCCCACAGTCATGTAGACTCCAATGCTTCCCACAGTTCTATCAAGTTGGCTGGATGTCCTTTGGGTGGTGAACCATTCTTGATACACACGGGAAACTGTTGAGCGTGAAAAACCCAGCAGTGTTGCAGTTCTTGACACATACCCCATTCAAAGGCACTTAAATATTTCGTCTTGCCCTTTTGCCCTCTGAATGGTACACGTCTCAATTGTCTCAATGCTTAAAAATCCTTCTTTAACCGGTCTCCTCCCCTGATGGAAATGGATTTAACAAGTGACATAGCTTTCACCTGAATTCACCTGGTGAATGTCATGGAAAGAGCAGGTGTCCTTAATGTTTTGTACACTCAGTGTATTATTATATGTATGAAATTAGTTTCAATATACACTATATATACAAAAGTATGTGGTCACCCCTTCAAATTAGTGGATTCGGCTATTTCAGCCACATCCGTTGCTGACAGGTGAAAAAAAAAAAAAAGGGACACACAGCCATGCAATCTCCATAGACAAACATTGGCAGTTGAATGGCCTTAATGAAGAGCTCAGTGACTTTCAACGTGCCACCTTTCCAATAAGTCAGTTCGTCAAATTTCTGCCCTGCTAGAGCTGCCCTGGTAAATGTGAAGTGGTCACTTCTAGGAGCAACAACGGCTCAGCCGCAAAGTGGTAGGCCACACAATCTCACAGAACAGGACAGCCTGAAGCACGTAGTGCATAAAAATCAGCACAAGAACTGTTTGTCGGGAGCTTCATGAAATGGGTTTCCATGGCCGAGCAGCCGCACACAAACCTAAGATCGCCATGTGCAATGCCAAGCGTCGGCTGGAGTGGTGTAAAGCTCGCCGCCATTGGACTCTGGAGCAGTGGAAAGGTGTTCTCTGGAGTGATGAATCACCGCTTCACCATCTGGCAGTCCGACGGACGAATCTGGGTTAATGGATGACAGGAGAACGCTACCTGTCCGAATGCATAGTGCCAATTGTAAAGTTTGGTGGAGGAGGAATAATGATCTGGGGCTGTTTTTCATGGTTCGGGCTAGGCCCCTTAGTTCCAGTGAAGGGAAATCTTAACGCTACAGCATACAATGAGATTCTAGATAATTCTGTGCTTCCAACTTTGTGGCAACAGTTTGGGGAAGGCCCTTTCCTGTTTCAGCATGACAATGCCCCTGTGCACAAAGCAAGGTCCATACAGAAATGGTTTGTCAAGATCTGTGTGGAAGAACTTGACTGGCCTGCACATATAGGTATTTTTCTATTACATATATTATAAAATCATTTAACAATAAGCAGAATCATTATGGGTTTAAAAGAGGATTAGTGACTACACCTGTCTATGATGTATGAAACATATTTTGAAACATATGATGTATGAAACATATTATGAAACCTATTTTGTAATTCAGATGCATGACTGGACAACCACATTGTGACTGCAGTAATCAATGTACTATATAATTATCATCAGGTGTGTATGTATATTATTTTTAAAGGAACTGTCTTTATCACGCCACCAATAGAGTCAGGCAAGAGGACGGGAAACCAAGCAGACATGGGGATAGACAGGAAAGAGGCTAGACAAAGAAACCATAGTGGCTCAAGGTCAAGAGAGGGTGGCTATTTGGATAAAGAGGGGGTTCCGATATGATGTGAAAAGATGAAGCTGTATAAAAGAGAGCTCCAAGTCTGGGACTGGCAGTTGCTCCGCGGACCAGCTCGGCTTGTTACTTTGTAATAAAGTCTATTCTGAACTCACACGCTCCAGTGTCTGAGAGATATCTTTGAGAAGTATTTCCACGACACATCTTGGTGTCACCGAACAGAATTGGCAAAAAGGGACCGAGAACGGTGAAAGATCTGCAGCTGTGGACGGCTTGGACGAACTACAGTCGTGGTCAAAAGTTTTGAGAATGACACAAGTATTGGTCTTCACAAAGTTCGCTGCTTCAGTGTTATGAGATATTTTTTTCAGATGTTACAAAATATTTCTCTTGCATCAAGACGAAGCAATGCTAGTAAAGTGAGCAGATAAATTGCTAGAAAATAGACTGTTGTGCATTATTACGTCTGGAATTGTGACATGTATAGTTAAAATGTTTATATTTAGTGTTAAGTTTAGCTGCCAGTGCCAATAATACATAGGCTATTTGAAAACAATAACTTTATGCCTACCTTTGTTAATTTATAGCACAGGCATATAGCCTAGGCAGGCTATGGCTGGGAAACTCGAGGAACTCCTTTCAAGAGATAATCTTGAAAGAACGAGACTAGCTAAATTCTTTATAAACTGCTAGGGTGTATTAGCTACAACTCTCCTCACGTTCATGAGCCAACATAACCGGAGGCAGGTATGGTGGCTCCCATATGTAAGGTGAGTCAAAAGGAACACACATCAATAATTCACAAGGGCTACATAGCGAACATATCAAATACAACTGTTTATTATGGATTCTCCTAACAATTAAATTGGCATATGCTACGCAGTGTACGTGAATTGATGCGTTGACGGTGTCTCTCTGTCACGAACGTCGTGAGTAGCGGACCAAGGCGCAGCGCAGCGTGATATGCATACATCTTTTAATGAGTACTTTATTCAAACAACAAAACAACAAACGATACGTGAAGTCTACAGGTTCACCAACACAAACCTATACAGAACAAGATCCCACAATGAACTGTGCAAAACAGGCTTCCTAAGTATGGTTCCCAATCAGAGACAACAAGCCACAGCTGCCTCTGACTGGGAACCACCCCGGCCAACATAGAAATACACGAACCAGAACATGAACATAGAAAACACAACACAGACACTACACACCCTGGCTCAACATTAAAGAGTCCCCAGAGCCAGGGCGTGACAGTACCCCCACCCCCCCCCCCCCCCCCCCCGGGGCGGATCCGGCTCTGGGCGTGACCACCACTCTCTCGCTACCCCCCCGTAGCGCCCCTGGTCTGGTCTGGCCCTGCTGGCCGGAGCTGGACTGGACACCGGTGGAGCGGATTGCTCAGGCTCCGGTGTGGAGCAGCTGACCGGTGCCTGGTGGAACAGGCACGGGCTGTGCCGGACTGACGACGCGCACCACTGGCTTGGTGCGGGGTGCAGGCACGGGCCGGACCGGGCTGACGACGCGCACCCCTGGCTTGGTGCGGGGAGCAGGAACAGGCCGGACCGGGCTGGCGACGCGCACCACTGGCTTGGTGCGGGGAGCAGGAACAGGCCGGACCGGGCTGGCGACGCGCACCACAGGCTTGGTACGGGGAGCAGGAACAGGCCGGACCGGGCTGGCGACGCGCACCACAGGCTTGGTACGGGGAGCAGGAACAGGCCGGACCGGGCTGGCAACGCGCACCACTGGCTTGGTGTGCGGATACAAAGTTTGCAGACTTCCGTTTGCAAACTTTGCAGATACAAAGTTTGGTAACGGAATAAAACTGAGAGAGATTCTACTGTAATTCTGTAACCAGAATTTGCATCTGCACAATTTTTCAAGTAAATGTTTTTTTTTTACTGTGTAAATTGTTCAAAGTAGTCATTGTGCATTGAGTTGTATGGTTTGTTAAACTTTTAAATCAGTGGTTTTACTTTGGCATACATTTTACCTTGGAATTGCCCAGAAATTGGACTAAGGATGCGTCCCAAATGGCCCCCTATTCCCTATACAGTCGTGGTTAAAAGTTTTGAGAATGACACAAGTATTGGTCTTCACACAGTTCGCTGATTCAGTGTTATTAGATATTTTTGTCAGATGTAACTATGGTATACTGAAGTATAATTAAAAGCATTCCATAAGTGTCAAAGGCTTTTATTGACAATTACATAAAGTTTATGCAAAGAGTCAATATTTGCAGTGTTGACCCTTCTTTTTCAAGACCTCTGCAATCCGCCCTGGCATGCTGTCAATTAACTTATGGGCCACATCCTGACTGATGACAGCCCATTCTTGTATAATCAATGGTTGGAATTTGTCACAATTTGTGGGTTTTTGTTTGTCCACCCGCCTCTTGAGGATCGACCACAAGTTCTCAATGGGATTAAGGTCTGGGGAGTTTCCTGGCCATGGACCCAAAATGTCGATGTTTTGTTCCCCGAGCCACTTAGTTATCACTTTTGCCTTATGGCAAGGTGCTCCATCATGCTGGAAAAGGCATTGGTCGTCACCAAACTGTTCTTGGATGGTTGGGAGAAGTTGCTCTCGGAGGATGTGTTGGTACCATTCTTTATTCATGGATTTGTTCTTAGGCAAAATTGTGAGTGAGCCCACTCCCTTGGCTGAGAAGCAACCCCACACATGAATGGTCTCAGGATGCTTTACTGTTGGTATGACACAGGACTGATGGTAGCGCTCACCTTGTCTTCTCCGGACAATCGGAAAGGGTATTCATCAGAGAAAATTACTTTACCCCAGTCCTCAGCAGTCCAATCCCTGTACCTTTTGCAGAATATCAGTCTGTCCCTGATGTTTTTCCTGGAGAGAAGTGGTTTTTCTGCTGCCCTTATTGACACCAGTATTATTTAAGATACTCTTTGAAGAGGTAGGGTTACAGGTGCTTTCAGAATATGGGCGGGTACTCTGCAGTCCTAGCTTCAGGGGGAAGTGCCTACTCCAAGCTCATAGAGTTCATAGGCTGATGATCTGTCATAGTGTGAATCAATCGGAATAATCATATATGATCTCTGATGAAATTATAGCAACTTAAATCTAGAGGGTGTATTGCACGTTCTAACTTCATGCAGGAGAGAGGCAGCCATGATAATTTATTTTGTATTATTTTGTAGAGTGAAGATTGATTAATTTCAGTTTGACCTTTCATGCCTACTTTTTTTAAATGAAACATTTTTTTTTTACTGTGTATGTTGCTGGTTATTTTTACAGTATAATAACTGTATTATAAGTTGAAAATATTACGCTGTTTCAAACCATACAGTCTGTAAAGCAGCAGTAGTAACAACCTGACATAGGGAAAGTTAGAAAAATACTAGGATATTTTTCATATACAGTAGTAGCAGAGAAAGAGTACAAAATGGTTGTTTAATTGAATATATCTACATGAACAGTCACACTGGTATTCAGTACAGTATGAATGGCTATCGTTGGACTGTACCTGATTGGACTGTACCAGAGTAAGTGCCCCTCTGCAAGACCCCCCTTATAGCCTTGTAAATTTGCCCATTTATAAATTAATATTTGTCTGTATCCTTTTCTCAAAAGTCAATAGAAATTAGCATTTCAAACCTGTTTTAATAGAAAACATGTCCCCCCCAAAATCAGACTCACTCCTACTTGGCATTCTGTTCATTTATAAAGCTCTTACGGAAAAACTCCCGCATTACCTTCCATCGTTAATAACCTATAGAAGTACAAGATACCGTACATACCCGCTCACAGGGGTGGCTAACTCTTCAAATTCCTTCTGTCACTAAAGATTTAGGTAAAACTGAATACCCTACAGTTGGATGCATTGGTGCCTTTCGGGCAGTTCAGAGTGTTGGTGGAGCGCCTCTTTTTCTTCTTGGTGGAGCGCCTTTTCACAGAGGATTGTGCTTGTTTTTTATAGTTGTGTTTTTGTATATTTGTGTTTCCTGTACACTGCCTAGATTTAAGTGTTTGTGTCTTACTTTTAATGTGTAATTGCTGCTGATCTTGTTATGCAGGGCTCTCTTGCAAAAGAGACCTTGGTCTCAATGAATAAAGGTAAAATAAAACATAAATAAAAATGTAACCTGCCTTAGCAATGTTTATGCAGTTTCTTCAGTTAGAATGAATAATATAATTGGTCACCTTTGTTTCAATTTACAATTTCAATTCCATATAAAATCAAATCAAATTTTATTGGTCGCATAGACATATTTAGCAGATGTTATTGCGGGTATAGTGAAATGCTTGAACAAAGTTGCTTAGGAGCCATGAACAGGGCGACCATGTCTATCGGCACCATCTAGTCTCTTCTCTGCGCCTTGTAAACTGCAGGATTAATCTAAGAACATGTACATGTGAAGCTGCAGATTCCAAGTCCATGTTCTCCAATGGTCTGTTTTAAAAGAAGAAACCCCTGGCACACTAATGAAAAAGGGGGAAAACTTTGAAAGACCTGGAGAAACAGCGCCAAAGACCACAGAGAACCTGGAGAACCCGGCCCCACAGAGCAGTCAAATCTGATAATCTAAGTTACCCCACTTAATCAATATAAAACAGTAAATTATGTTTCATTTGGATGCACTTGTCACGTTCGTTGATGAACGGGTCAGACCAAGGCGCAGCGTGATATGCATACATGTTTATTTGAACGAAATAAACAACGACAAAAACAACAAACTAACGATACGTGAAGTCCAAGGTACACAAACAACATACCTCACACAGAACAAGATCCCACAACACACTAGTGCCAATAGGCTGCCTAAGTATGGTCCCCAATCAGAGACAACGAGCGACAGCTGCCTCTGATTGGGAACCACACCGGCCAACATAGAAATACAAATACTAGAATATACAACATAGACAATCACCACATAGAAAATACACACCCTGACTCAACAAATAAGAGTCCCCAGAGTCAGGGCGTGACAGTACCCCCCCCCCCCCCCAAAGTTGCGGACTCCGACCGCACAACATATACATAACAGGGTAGGGGCCGGGTGGGCATTCCGCCTCGGAGGCGGATCCGGCTCAGGGTGTGACGACCTCTCACTCTTCGCCTCCCTGTTGCGCCCCTGGTCTGGTCTAGACCTCGGCGCGTTGCTTCCCCTCTCCTTCCTCCCACTATACTCCAAGCCCTGTCTGGACCCTGGTGTGGGAGACCCCGAACCTGGAGAGGGGCTGACGTCTGGGTCTGGACTGAAGCCGCTGACCGGAGCTGGACCAGGCACCGGTGGAGCGGACTGCTCAGGCTCCGGACTGGAGCCGCTGACCGGAGCTGGACTAGGCACCGGTGGAGTGGACTACTCTGGCTCCGGAGTGGAGCTGCTGACCGGAGCTGGACTGGACCCCGGTGAAGCGGATTGCTCTGGCTCTGGAGTGGAGCAGCTGACCGGAGCTGAACTGGGCACCGGTGGAGCGGACTGCTCTGGCTCCGGAGTGGAGCAGCTGACCGGAGCTGGATCAGGCACCGGTGGAGCGGACTGCTCTGGCTCCGGAGTGGAGCCGCTGACCGGAGCTGGACTGGACCCCGGTGAAGCGGATTGCTCTGGCTCTGGAGTGGAGCAGCTGACCGGAGCTGAACTGGGCACCGGTGGAGCGGACTGCTCTGGCTCCGGAGTGGAGCAGCTGACCGGAGCTGGATCAGGCACCGGTGGAGCGGACTACTCTAGCTCCGGAGTGGAGCCGCTGACCGGAGCTGGACTGGACCCCGGTGAAGCAGATTGCTCTGGCTCTGGAGTGGAGCAGCTGACCGGAGCTGAACTGGGCACCGGTGGAGCGGACTGCTCTGGCTCCGGAGTAGAGCAGCTGACCGGTGCCGAACCAGGCACCGGTGGAACAGGCACGGGCCGTGCCGGACTGGACACACACACCACTGGCTTGGTGCGAGGAGCAGGAACAGGCCGGACTGGACTGGCGACGCGCACCACTGGCCTGGTGCGAGGGGCAGGAACAGGCCGGACCGGGCTGGTGACGTGCACCACTGGCCTGGTGCAAGGGGCAGGAACAGGCCGGGCCGGGCTGGCGAAGCGCACCACTGTCTTGGTGCGAGGGACAGGAAACAGGCCGGACCGGGCTGGCGACGCGCACCACTGGCTTGGTGCGAGGGGCAGGAACAGGCCGGGCCAGGCTGGCGACGCGCACCACTAGCTTGGTGCGAGGGGCAGGAACAGGCCGGGCCGGGCTGGCGACGCGCACCACTAGCTTGGTGCGAGGGGCAGGAACAGGCCGGACCGGGCTGGCGACGCGCACCACTGGCTTGGTGCGAGGGGCAGGAACAGGCCGGGCCGGGCTGGCGACGCGCACCACTGCCTTGGTGCGAGGGGCAGGAACAGGCTGGGCCGGGCTGGCGACGCGCACCACTGGTTTGGTGCGAGGGGCAGGAACAGGCCGGGCCGGGCTGGCGGCACGCACCACTGGCTTGGTGCGAGGGGCAGGAACGAGCCGGACCGGACTGGCGACACGCACCACTTCCTTCTGCTGCCTAACCAGCTCCTCTCGCCGTGCCTCTACACTTTCCTTCTCCCTTTTAGCCTCCTGTAGCCTCGTCATCCACCCCGTGTGCCCCCCCCAAAAAAATGTTCTTGGGGTTGCCTCTCGGGTCTCCGTCGTCGGCACGGTTGGCGCCGTTTCACCTCTCCTGCCTGGGCATCTACCTTCGTCCATGGCCCTTTCCCCGCAAATATCTCCTCCCAGGACCACCATTTGCCCACCTGTGACATGGCTATTCGCTCTTCCTGGGCACGCTGCTTGGTCCTCATTTGGTGGGATCTTCTGTCACGTTCGTTGAAGGACGGGACGGACCAAGGCGCAGCGTGATATGCCAACATGTTTATTTAACGAATAAACACAACGACAAAACAATAAACTAACGATACGTGAAGTCCAAGGTACACAAACAACATACCTCACACGAAACAAGATCCCACAACACACTAGTGCCAATAGGCTGCCTAAGTATGGTCCCCAATCAGAGACAACGAGCGACAGCTGCCTCTGATTGGGAACCACACTGGCCAACATAGAAATACAAATACTAGAATATACAACATAGACAATCACCACATAGAAAATACACACCCTGACTCAACAAATAAGAGTCCCCAGAGTCAGGGCGTGACAGCACTTCATTTGTGGCCCTTGCACTGCAGATTGCTGAGAGCAATGGGAACAAGACTTCATACAGTCTGCGTTGGCCTGGCTTGCCTCGGAAATAGTTGGAGAAAAACCATAATCAGAAAAAATTGGAAATCAACTCAAAATCATTTGCAAATGAAACTTCCTCCCTAGGCACAAACATATCGTTTGAATGGACACCTTCAATTATATTAATTGTTCTGCCTTAATATAACAAATCAATATATGTTTTATTCTCATTAGCATTGACAGAAGAAGTTCTCGATTGCAGAGCCCTATAATCAACCGTGCGAGAATGCCTAACCTATTATTATCACTGTGTATAAAAATCTGTCAGCCCTGTTTCAGATATTTCAAGGAGAGGTCAGGGCACTGAATGTTCATACAGTGCCTTGCAAAAGTATTCATCCCCCCTTGGCGTTTTTCCTATTTTGTTGCATTACAGCCTGTAATTTAAATGGATTTTTATTTGGATTTCATGTAATGGACATACACAAAATAGTCCAAATTGGTGAAGTGGAATTAAAGAAATAACTTGTTAAACATTTTTCTACAGAAATGAAGCCCCTAAATAAGATCTGGTGCAACCAATTACCTTCAGAAGTCACATAATTTGTTAAATAAAGTCCACCTGTGTGCAATCTAAGTGTCACATGAAATGTCACATGATCTCAATATATATACACCGGTTTTGAAAGACCCCAGAGTATGCAACACCACTAAGCAAGGGGCACCACCAAGTAGGAGGAACCATGAAGACCAAGGAGCTCTCCAAACAGGTCAGGGACAAAGTTGTGGAGAAGTACAGATCAGGGTTGGGTTATAAAAAAAAAATCTGAAACTTTGAACATCCCACAGAGCACCATTAAATCCATTATTAAGAAATTGAAAGAATATGGCATCACAACAAACCTGCCAAGAGAGGGCCACCCACCAAAACTCACAGACCAGGCAAGGAGGGCATTAATCAGAGAGGCAACAAAGAGACCAAAGATAACCCTGAAGGAGCTGCAAAGCTCCACATTGGAGATTGGAGTATCTGTCCATAGGACCACTTTAAGTCATACACTCCACAGAGCTGGGCTTTACGAAAGAGTGGCCAGAAAAAAGCCATTGCTTAAAGAAAAAAATAAGCAAACACGTTTGGTGTTCACCAAAAGGCATGTGGGAGACTCCCCAAACATATGGAAGAAGGTACTCTGGTCAGATGAGACTAAAATTGAGCTTTTTGGCCATTAAGGAAAATGCTATGTCTGGCGCAAACCCAACACCTCTCATCACCCCGAGAACACCATCCCCACAGTGAAGCATGGTGGTGCAGCATCATGCTGTGGGGATGTTTTTCATCGGCAGGGACTGGGAAACTGGTCAGAATTGAAGGAATGATGGATGGCGCTAAATACAGGGAAATTCTTGAGGGAAACCTGTTTCAGTCTTCCAGAGATTTGAGACTCGGAGGTTCACCTTCCAGCAGGACAATGACCCTAAGTATACTGCTAAAGCAACACTTGAGTGGTTTAAGGGGAAACATTTAAATGTCTTGGAATGGCCTAATCAAAGCCCAGACCTCAATCCAATTGAGAATCTGTGGTATGACTTAAATATTGCTGTACACCAGCGGAACCCATCCAACTTGAAGGAGCTGGAGCAGTTTTGCCTTGAAGAATGTGCAAAAATCCCAGTGGCTAGATGTGCCAAGCTTATAGAGATATACCCCAAGAGACTTGCAGCTGTAATTGCTGCAAAAGGTGGCTCTACAAAGTATGACTTTGGGGGGGGGGGGGGGGGGGGGTGAATAGTTATGCACGCTCTAGTCTTCTGTTTGTTTGTCTTATTTCTTGTTTGTTTCACCCCCCAAAAAATTTGCATCTTCAAAGTGGTAGGTATGTTGTGTAAATCAAATGATACAAACACCAAAAAAATTCATTTTAATTCCAGGTTGTAAGGCAACAAATAGGAAAAATGCCAAGGGGGGTGAATAATTTCGCAAGACACTGTATTTCACCTGGCTATTCTCCTATAATGTTCCCAAAATGTGATGGATGAGAGTTCAACAGGACTCGCACGTGTCTGGAACACGACGCTGGACCCTTCTACAGTTTTCCCTGTTGTTGACACGAGTAAAATTGTTCTAGTGGGTTTGGCCACATGATATTAGTACAATCTTGTGAAACAATCCACCCAATCCAAGGAGATGCATAAAGTCAGCAGTGAAGATCTATGCATTACTTCTGTAAAAAAAACAACACTGTATTGGTTTCCATCGGAGCGTGTCCAGATCCAGCAAATAAATCAATAAAATGGAGCTTACGTCGTGCAGCACGCTTCATCGACAACCTGCTTCAAATTAAGGCCTTTGAGCTTGCAGCACTAAAGCTGTCTTACATAGTCCCATTATAAGGGGGAATATGTAAGACGGCAGTGGCAGATCATAACTTACGTCACTAATAAAACCGTGCTGGCAATTGTTGTAAAACATGGCTGTAAAATAATATGAGTAGTTTGAGCTGCCCTCTACTTTAGGAACATTAAGTTATATGGCAAATTCTGTCTGGCACAGGTCTTTTAACTATCCCAAAGCCTAAGACCAAGAGATATGGAGAGGCAGCCTTTAGTTATTATGCCCCCAGCCTCTGGAATAGCCTGCCAGATAAACTGTGGACATATTTAAAATAAAATAATGTAGCTTTTGTATTCTTTAAGGTGCTTTATAGTCCTTCAGTTTTTGTAAGTCTTTAGTTTTTTATCTTATGTTTGTTGTGTAGTAAATATTTCAGCTTTTATTTTCATTGTTTTTTTCATTGTTTTTTTTTTCCTGTGAAGAACATTTTGTTGCATTCCATGTCTGAAATGTGCTGTATAAATAAAGCTTGATTTCATTTGATTTCATCTGACTAATGATATGGACAAATTATTCCATGAGGGGACAGCATGGTGTAGTAATCGTTGCATTCCATTTGATACAACCAACATTTCTTTCAGTATGAAAGAACATACACTCTTAGAAAAAAAGGTGCTATCTAGAAACATAAAGGGGCAGTGCAGTAACAGTTTTGTTTATTTAAATAGAGGAACTTATTCAAGAAAGAGCAAGTGTAATATATTATAAAAAATAAAGCGAACTGGATGGAATATGGGGGAAAATTCAACCAATTATTTTTTTATATTCAACATAGAAATGCTACCAAAAATAATTTACTGAAACTTGTTACAAATGACGGAGTCACCCATGATTCACCAAACAATATTTGGAAAGAGTCTCCTCCATCTCCACTAACCAAAGCTAATTGTACAGATTGTTTTTCTATTAATAATGTAAAATTAACAGCTTTACAGAAAGACTCATGTGAAGGACAAATTACAGAGGAGGAAGTTCTTGATGCAATTAAAGCCTTTAAGTCCGGGAAAACTCCTGGGCTGGATGGCATACCAGTTGAGGTATACCAAACCTTTTTTGATGTACTCAGAGGACCGTTATTAGCATGTTTTACCCACTCCTATAAAAAGGATAGATTATCAGATACTCAACAAGAAGGTCTGATTTAATGATTACTGAAACAGGACCCAGGTGGTAAATATAAAAGATCCAGTCCATTTCAAAAATTGGGGGCCCATTACACTTCAGTGTTGTGATGCAATAATTCTAGCAAAATGCATAGTGCATAGAATTAAAAAGGTATTGTCGGATATTATTTATCCTAATCAGACAGGTTTTTCACATGGACGATACATTGGAGATAATATAAGACAAGTACGGGAAACAATAGAACACTATGAAAAATCTGGGAAACCAGGCCTGGTATTCATAGCTGACTTTGAAACGGCTTTTGATAAAGTACGACTAGAAGTTCTATATAAATGCCTGGAATATTTCAATTTTGGAGAATCTCTTATTCAATGGATTAAAGTTATGTATAGTAACCCTAGGTGTAAAATAGTAAATAATAGCTACTTCTCAGAAAGTATTAAACTGTCAAGAGGAGTAAAACTATCGGCATATCTATTTATTATGGCCATTGAAATGTTAGCTATTAAAATCAGATCCAACAATAACATCAAGGGGCTGGAAATCTAGGGCTTAAAAACAAAGGTGTCATTGTACACTGATGATTCAGGTTTTCTTTTAAATCCACAATTTGGATCCCTCCACAGCCTCATTGAGGATCTTGATACTTTTTATAACCTCTCTGGATTACAACCAAATTATGACAAGTGTACTATATTACATATTGGATCACAAAAAAATACAACTTCTACATTACCGTGTAGTTCACCAATAAAATGGTCTGATGGTGATGTGGACATACTCTGTATTCATATCCCAAAACAAAAACATTATCTCACTACAAAATATTTTAATCGTAAATTAGCAAAAAAAGATAAGATCTTGCTACCATGGAAAGGAAAATACCTGTCTATTTGTGGAAAAATCACCCTGATTGACTCTTTGGTCATATCTCCTGAGTGGCGCAGTGGTCTAAGGCACTGCATCGCAGTGCTAACTGTGCCACTAGAGATCCTGGTTCGAATCCAGGCTCTGTCGCAGCCGGCCGCGACCGGGAGACTCATGGGCGGCGCACAATTGGCCCAGTGTCGTCCAGGGTAGGGGAGGGAATGGCCGGCAGGGATGTAGCTCAGTTGATAGAGCATGGCGTTTGCAACGCCAGGGTTGTGGGTTCGATTCCCACGGGGGGCCAGTATAAAAAAATATATATATGTGTTCACTAACTGTAAGTCGCTCTGGATAAGAGCGTCTGCTAAATGACTAAAATGTAAATGTAAATGTATATCCCAGTTTACCTATTTGCTTATGGCCTTGCCTACACCTAGCGACCTGTTTTTTTAAATTATATGAGCAAATGTTTTTATTTGGAACGGCAAGCCACGCAAAATTAAACGGGCCTATTTATTTAATGAATATGAATTCAGGGGGCAGAAATGATTAAATATTAAAGCATTACACCTCTCACTAAAGGCTTCAGTCATACAAAAGTTATACTTAAATCCAAACCGGTTCTCTAGCAGATTAGTAAGAATGTCTCACCCCATGTGCAAGAATATAAACTGTCATTTTCAAAACATATTGATACAACAGTAGCTAAGATGGGGAGAAGTCTGTCCATAATAAAGCGCGGTTCTTCACCAGGACTACTGTTCAGTCTTGTGGTCAGGTGTCACAAAGAGGGACTTAGGATTTTTACAATTGGCTCAGAACAGGATAGCACGGCTGGCCCTTGGATGTACACAGAGAGCTAACATTAATAATATGCATGTCAATCTCTCCTGGCTCAATGTGGAGGAGAGATCGACTTCATCACTACTTGTATTTGTGAGAGGTTGTTGAATGCACCAAGCTGTCTGTTTGAACTACTGGCACAGAGCTCCGTCACCCATGCATACCCCACAAGACATGACACCAGAGGTCTCTTCACAGTCCCCAAGTCTAGAACAGACTATGGGAGGTGCACAGGATTACATAGAGCCATGACTACATTGAACTCTATTCCACATCAAGTAACTCATGCAAGCAGCAAAATGTAATTTAAAAAACAGATAAAAATACACCTTATGGAACAGTGGGGACTGTGAAGAGACACAAACACAGGCACAGACACATGCATACACACACACGATAACACATGATAACATACGCACTATACACACATGTACACATGGATTTTGTGTTGTATATATGTGGTAGGAGAGTAGTGGCCTGAGCGCACAAACTTAATGTGTTGTGAAATCTGTTGTGAATGTATTGTACTGTTTAAGAAATTGTATAACTGCCTTAATTTAGCTGGACCCCAGGAAGATAAGCAGCTGCTGCCTTGGCAGCAGCTAATGGGGATCCATAATAAATACAAATACAAATTTGAAAATGAAATGATCTCCAAAATATAGTAATGTTAAAACAAGACATAGAAAGTTGGTTGCAATAACAGTTTAATCTACCAGAAAAGACAGAACAAATAATACAACAAATATTATGGTTAGACTCAAATATCCTAGTTGATTAAAAAAAAAACATTCTTTTTGGAAGTAATGTTTAAAAAAGGTATAATCTTCGTAAATCACTACTTGTATTTGTGAGAGGTTGTTGAATGCACCAAGCTGTCTGTTGGAACTACTGGCACACAGCTCCGTCACCCATGCATACCCCACAAGACATGACACCAGAGGTCCCGTGTAGCTCAGTTGTTAGAGCATGGCGCTTGCAACGCCAGGGTTGTGGGTTCGTTTCCCATGGGGGGATAGTATGAAAAAAAATGTATGCACTAACTGTAAGTCACTCTGGATAAGAGTGTCTGCTAAATGACTAAAATGTAAATTATATCATAAATAGGACTGGTGGAGTTGTCACACATGCAGCGAACAAAAATATATGGAAATGTCTGCTCTACCCAAAATTACAACCAACTAATTTCAGCATTACTGCAAAAGTGGAAGGGGGAAAAAATAAGGGACTTGTCTGTCGGCCCTGTATTAAAGACCAAAATTGGTTAAAGAAAATTGTGATAAATAAAAAAGTATACCAGTTTCATTTAAGGACCAAAAAATTGACAGCTGTGGCATATATATTGCAAAATAGTTGGGAAGAGATTTTTGATGTACCGATTCCATGGCATATGGTTTATGAACTGATACGCAAAGCTTAGAATTGTTCTATTTAAATTATTATACAATCCCATTCAGCTACCCTCAACCCCTCCCATCTATCTCTGAAGACCATCCAGTTTGAATTTTGAGAACGGTGAGGAATCGGTGAGGAATCAGCACAGAACTACACAGGAGGATCTTGTCAATGATCTCAAGGCAGCTGGGACCATAGTCACCAAGAAAACAATTGGTAACACACTACGCCGTGAAGGACTGAAATCCTGCAGCGCCCGCAAGGTCCCTCATTAAAATGCAAATCAATTTATAACATTTTTGACATGCGTTTTTCTGGATTTTGTTGTTGTTATTCTGTCTCTCACTGTTCAAATAAACCTACCATTAAAATTATATGGGCAAACGTACAAAATCAGCAGGGGATCAAATACTTTTTTCCCTCACTGTATATATATATATATATATATGGGGGATACAATGATCCCAGCTCTGCATATTTTGCTGCGAAGAGACAGAATCATTAGATCATTTGTTTTGGTACTGTCCATATGAAGCATGTTTTTGGTCACAGTTCCTTTAATGGCTAAAGAATTGCAACATTTTCCTGGAGCTAACTCTGCAAATAGCACTGCTGGGTGATTTGAAAAGTCATAATACTTTTAGCAAAAAAATGTATCTTTAACTTACAATCTGTAGAAACTATGAGAATAGTTTGTGAAACATCACAGCACAGTTGGAAAATATAGGGTGTTAAGAGATGGTGGTCCTCTGTAGCTCAATTGGTAGAGAATGGCGCTAGTAACGCCAGGGTAGTGGGTTCGTTGCCCGGACCACCCTACATAAAATGTATGCACACATGACTGTTAGTCGCTTTGGATAAAAGCATCTGCTAAATGGCATATTATTATTAAGAGATAGATGGAAGGGGTTGAGTGGAGCTGAAGGGTGGGACTAAAAACAACACGATAACTAATGTAAAATATTATGTGTCCATAAAATGTAAATAGGTTCAGAACTTCTGTGAAACAGCACAGTAAAACATATATGGCAAAAATCTAACTGGATGGTCTTCAGAGATAGATGGGAGGGGTTGAGGGTAGCTGAATGGGATTAAAAACAAACAAAATATAACTATTGTAAAATACATGTGTCCGTAAAAATGTTTATAGTATGTATAAGCTGGAAGTAGAAGCCTAAGTGTTGTTGGCCATTCATTTATTCAAATTAGGGGAGGGGTGGTAGGGTTAGGGACAATAATAAAGTAAATATATTTAAAACATTATTTGATTTATATATATATACAGTGGGGAGAACAAGTATTTGATACATTGCTGATTTTGCAGGTTTTCCTACTTACAAAGCATGTAGAGGTCTGTAATTTTTATCATAGGTACACTTCAACTGTGAGAGACGGAATCTAAAACAAAAATCCCGAAAATCACATTGTATGATTTTTAAGTAATAATTTGTATTTTATTGCATGACATAAGTATTTGATCACCTACCAACCAGTAAGAATTCCGGCTCTCACAGACCTGATAGTTTTTCTTTAAGAAGCCCTCCTGTTCTCCACTCATTACCTGTATTAACTGCAACTGTTTGAACTCGTTCCCTGTATAAAAGACACCTGTCCACACACTCAATCAGACTCCAACCTCTCCACAATGGCCAAGACCAGAGAGCTGTGTAAGGACATCAGGGATAAAATTGTAGACCTGCACAAGGCTGGGATGGGCTACAGGACAATAGGCAAGCAGCTTGGTGAGAAGGCAACAACTGTTGGCGCAATTATTAGAAAATGGAAGAAGTTCAAGATGACGGTCAATCACCCTCGGTCTGGGGCTCCATGCAAGATCTCACCTCGTGGGGCATCAATGATCATAAGGAAGGTGAGGGATCAGCCCAGAACTACACGTCAGGACCTGGTCAATGACCTGAAGAGAGCTGGGACCACAGTCTCAAAGAAAACCATTAGTAACACACTACGCCGTCATGGATTAAAATCCTGCAGTGCACGCAAGGTCCCCCTGCTCAAGCCAGTGCATGTCCAGGCCTGTCTGAAGTTTGCCAATGACCATCTGGATGATCCAGAGGAGGAATGGGAGAAGGTCATGTGGTCTGATGAGACAAAAGTAGAGCTTTTTGGTCTAAACTCCACTCGCTGTGTTTGGAGGAAGAAGAAGGATGAGTACAACCGCAAGAACACCATCCCAACCGTGAAGCATGGAGGTGGAAACATCATTCTTTGGGGATGCTTTTCTGCAAAGGGGACAGGACGACTGCACCATATTGAGGGGAGGATGGATGGGGCCATGTATCGCAAGATCTTGGC
The DNA here is from genome assembly GCF_964263955.1 of Coregonus lavaretus. Classification (NCBI taxonomy): domain Eukaryota; kingdom Metazoa; phylum Chordata; class Actinopteri; order Salmoniformes; family Salmonidae; genus Coregonus; species Coregonus lavaretus. Next base: position 30,721,833 of record NC_140026.1, read on the forward strand.
CAACAACCTCCTTCCCTCAGTAAGAGCATTGACGATGGGTCGTGGCTGGGTCTTCCAGCATGACAACGACCCGAAACACACAGCCAGGGCAACTAAGGAGTGGCTCCGTAAGAAGCATCTCAAGGTCCTGGAGTGGCCTAGCTAGTCTCCAGACCTGAACCCAATAGAAAATCTTTGGAGGGAGCTGAAAGTCCGTATTGCCCAGCGACAGCCCCGAAACCTGAAGGATCTGGAGAAGGTCTGTATGGAGGAGTGGGCCAAAATCCCTGCTGCAGTGTGTGCAAACCTGGTCAAGACCTACAGGAAACGTATGATCTCTGTATTTGCAAACAAAGGTTTCTGTACCAAATATTAAGTTCTGCAATAAAATGCAAATTAATTACTTAAAAATCATACAATGTGATTTTCTGGATTTTTGTTTTAGATTCCGTCTCTCACAGTTGAAGTGTACTTATGATAAAAACTACAGACCTCTACATGCTTTGTAAGTAGGAAAACCTGCAAAATCGGCAGTGTATCAAATACTTGTTCTCCCCACTGTATATATATATACAATAAAAGGTTTATTTTGTGCTTTGCCGCTATTTTCACAAGTATGTGCTGAATTTTAGTGCAAATCTCTTAGTACAAAACTCCAAACTGGTAACACTTGTAAAGCAGCCAGTCTTACATTGAAAACCTTATATTATGCATTAATTTTGTTTGTAGACATCTTTCACCATTGATCCAAAATATAAGTTTACTGTGAAATATAACGAGTACATTGGTTTAACTCTATCAGTCCCGAGATCCCAGTAAAAATTGACTTTTCATTTATCTGCATGTCTAGGCCTTATATTTAGCCTCACAATTAAGGGTTTTATCATTTCCTTTTCAGGACAACCAGGGCTACAAGTAGAACACAAAACAATTTGAAATAAACAGATGCATTAATTAATTAATCAAATGTATTTATAAAGCCCTTTTTACATCAGCAAATGTCACAAAGTGCTATACAGAAACCCAGCCTAAAACCCCAAAAAGCAAGCAATGCAGATATAGAAGCACAAGTTTTATGTCAATAAATGTCAATAAAATACCTAGGCCTGCGATAGGATAGAAATTCATAAAAATGAATTTATATTAATGCTGTAAGTACAAAAACTGTTTGCTCACTGGGAAATTAATATCCAAATAGTCAGTGACAACTGTATGGAGTTTGGAGTTTGTGACAGCAACTATGTGAGCTCATTGTATATCAATGATGTCGCTCTTGCTGCTGGTGACTCTCAGATCCACCTCTACGCAGACGACACCATTTTGTATACATCTGGCCCTTCATTGGACACTGTGTTAACAAACCTCCAAACGAGCTTCAATGCCATACAACACTCCTTCAGTAGCCTCCAACTGCTCTTAAACACTAGTAAAACTAAATGCATGCTTTTCAATCGAACGCTGCTGGCACCCGCCCACCCGACTAGAATCACCACTCTCGACGGGTCTGACCTAGAGTATGTGGACAACTACAAATACCTAGGTGTCTGGTTAGACTGTAAACTCTCCTTCCAGACTCACATTAAGAATCTCCAATCCAAAGTTAAATCTAGAATCGGCTTCCTATTTCGCAACAAAGCCTCCTTCACTCATGCTGCCAAACATGCCCTCGTAAAACTGACTATCCTACCGATCCTTGACTTCGGCGATGTCATTTACAAAATAGCCTCCAACACTCTACTCAGCAAATTGGATGTAGTCTATCACAGTGCCATCCGTTTTGTCTCCAAAGCCCCATACACTACCCACCACTGTGACCTGTACGCTCTTGTTGGCTGGTCCTCACTACATGTTCGTCGTCAAACCCACTGGCTCCAGGCCATCTATAAATCACTGCTAGGCAAATCCCCGCCTTATCTTAGCTCATTGGTCACCATAGCAGCAACCACCCGTAGTCTGCGCTCCAGCAGGTATATCTCACTGGTCGTTCCCAAAGCCAACACCTCCTTTGGCCGCCATTCCTTCCAGTTCTCTGCTGCCAATGACTGGAACGAATTGCAAAAATCTCTCTAGCTGGAGACTCTTATCTCCCTCACTAACTTTAAGCATCAGTTGTCAGAGCACCTTACCGATCACTGCACCTGTACACAGCCCATCTGAAATTAGCCCACCCAACTACCTCATCCCTATATTGTTATTTATTTTGCTCTTTTGCACCCCAGTATCTCTATTTGCACATAATCTCTTGCACATCTAGCATTCCAGTGTTAATACTAATTGTAATTATTTTGCACTATAGCCTATTTATTGCCTTACCTCCATAACTTGCTACATTTGCACACACTGTATATATATTTTCTGTTGTATTTTTGACTTTATGTTTTTTTTACCCCATATGTAACTCTGTGTTGTTGTTTTTATCGCACTGCTTTGCTTTATCTTGGCCAGGTCGCAGTTGTAAATGAGAACTTGTTCTCAACTGGCTTACCTGGTTAAATAAAGGTTAAATAAAAAAATTTAAAATTAAAAATTACAGTATTATTGAAACTATGTCCTGGGATTTCCAATGATATTCTATGTAGAAGAACCCTTTACATTCTAATGACTCTTGTGTAGCAAAATGTTACATGTGCATGTTCGTGAGAGTCTTAGCTTTTAATAGATAGCTTATAATAGTTTGTAGGTCAAACAATTCGGACTCTACATACATTTTTGTATAAAAGACCCAGCCCTGGGCCCCTGAGGGATCCAGCCTTTTCTCACAAACACCTAGCTCTAACTCAGCCATGTCAACCACACAGACTAATGGTTGGTATCTACGATTGCAGAATAAATAGATTAATCCAACAGTACAATATGGTAGGACTCATTGGTTTAATCACCAAAACACAACATGATATCTTTTAACAACCAGTTAATCCAATAGCAAAACATTTAAGATACATGTTTCAAAATTGCCCTTTGAATGTTTTTATGCTACAATATGGTAAATTAGGCAATACATTTAAACTACCCATTGAAATTGACTGAACATCAAATTTCCATAATTTCTATCCCATGTGTGATCAAAGGTGTGATCATTGAAGACATCCTTCACAATGTAATCAAATGAAACTTATTGTTTATTTTTAATACAGAATGTTCAGCAGGCACTAGTTTTTATCAAGCCTGTCTTGAGCATTTGGACATAGAATATTTACTGTGATTTTGATGAGAACCTAATTGTTCATGCACCTGGGGAAAAACCTTTTGGCATGGCAAATCCAAGCTATGCCTGACATAGGTCTGGATTGAAATCATTCCATGCCTCATCCATGGCCGGATGAGGGTGGTACGCTCATTGGGATGGCAATCATACTGTAATGAATCGTGGTCACAGGCAGGCAATGGTCATACACAGGTAGGCAAACAGGCAGGTGAAACAAAACTAGGACTGAAGGCTAAAACTGGTTCTCACAAGTTAGGAAAAGGCTTAGTAGAGTTAGGAAAAGGCTTAGTAGAACAATACCTCAAAAGGCACAAACAGAAAGAACTGAATTAAATAAGGAGCTGATGAGACCAGATGAGTAACTAACACAGGTGAAGTCAATGAACAAAAATGAAAGACAGGGCTACGTTCAAGAACACAAAGGAACAGGGCTACATACAAGGACACAAGGTGAACTAAGAATATAAATACAGAACCTTACACATACATCTTCCACCTGTATTGTAATCGTGTATAGTATTTTACAGTATTGTATTGTACTTATGTATTTTTAAGAGCATGGCACTAGCAACACCAGAGTTGTGTGGACTGTTGTCACTTTGGATGAAAGTGTCTGCTACGTAAATTGCATATATTACGGTATTACAGACATACATTTTCATTATGTAGTTCTCAAAATCTGCCTTAATGTTGCTGGACCCCAGGAAGAGTAGCTGCTGCCTTGGCAGCAGGTAATGGGGATTCTTAATGAATACTAATACGCAATTCTGTAGTAGACAAACCAGATGTAAAATCTATAGCTTTACCAAACACTTAAGTGATCATCAATGAAGAGCATTCGGTTTAAGTAATAGTAAAATGTATTTTAACAAAAGAGAAGACAATCATCTCAAAAGTAATATGAGCATTACATTGTGAAAGCCAATTACTTTATATGAACATGTATTGCAATGTGAAGCATGTATTTCTAAATGAAAAACTGAATAAATTTGGTGAAAAAGTGGCTGTATGATTTTGTGTGTTGTATTTAGTCAATTGAAACTGCCTTTTTGATTATCTGTTTTGAGTTTTGTACTAAGAATTGTAAAAATTGCACCAAAGCAATGGAAAAAAAAACTGTAAAAATGTGATTTCCCAGTATATTTTATTTTTCACACTATGAGGTTGAAATAACACTATAATATTGTGAAAATGATAATGCCCTTTTTGTGTAAGCGCTCTTTGAAAAAAAAATCTGGAATTTCAGCCTGTTCAGGTGGGATGGAACTTTTGGCCCACATCACGACGTCACAATGTGGTCTGATAATAATAGACCAATGACTGTTCATCTGGGTAAGTGGGTGGGCTCTAGACCATCCTATCAGCAAATCAGGGCTGTGTATGTAAAAAAATTCAAATTTGTTTCCTAATGCCTGTGATGGAAATGTTAATGTAGGTGCTTTCTATTCTATACATTTCTATGTTCTATTCATGTAGATAAACGTACTTTGGTGTGAAAAGTGCAAATCAATCCCAGAACAACAACAAAGGACCTTGTGAAGATGCTGGAGGAAACAGGTACAAAAGTATCTACAGTGGGGAAAAAAAGTATTTAGTCAGCCACCAATTGTGCAAGTTCTCCCACTTAAAAAGATGAGAGAGGCCTGTAATTTTCATCATAGGTACACGTCAACTATGACAGACAAAATTAGAAAAAAAAATCCAGAAAATCACATTGTAGGATTTTTAATGAATTTATTGGCATATTATGGTGGAAAATAAGTATTTGGTCAATAACAAAAGTTTCTCAATACTTTATTATATACCCTTTGTTGGCAATGACACAGGTCAAACGTTTTCTGTAAGTCTTCACAAGGTTTTCACACACTGTTGCTGGTATTTTGGCCCATTCCTCCATGCAGATCTCCTCTAGAGCAGTGATGTTTTGGGGCTGTCGCTGGGCAACACAGACTTTCAACTCCCTCCAAATATTTTCTATGGGGTTGAGATCTGGAGACTGGCTAGGCCACTCCAGGACCTTGAAATGCTTCTTACGAAGCCACTCCTTCGTTGCCCGGGCGGTGTGTTTGGGATCATTGTCATGCTGAAAGACCCAGCCACGTTTCATCTTCAATGCCCTTGCTGATGGAAGGAGGGTTTCACTCAAAATCTCACGATACATGGCCCATTCATTCTTTCCTTTACACGGATCAGTCGTCCTGGTCCCTTTGCAGAAAAACAGCCCCAAAGCATGATGTTTCCAACCCCATGCTTCACAGTAGGTATGGTGTTCTTTGGATGCAACTCAGCATTCTTTGTCCTCCAAACATGACGAGTTGAGTTTTTACCAAAAAGTTATATTTTGGTTTCATCTGACCATATGACATTCTCCCAATCCTCTTCTGGATCATCCAAATGCACTTCAGACGGGCCTGGACATGTACTGGCTTAAGCAGGGGGACACGTCTCGCACTGCAGGATTTGAGTCCCTGGCGGCGTAGTGTGTTACTGATGGTTGGCTTTGTTACTTTGGTCCCAGCTCTCAGCAGGTCATTCACTAGGTCCCCCCGTGTGGTTCTGGGATTTTTGCTCACCGTTCTTGTGATCATTTTGACCCCACGGGGTGAGATCTTGCATGGAGCCCCAGATCGAGGGAGATTATCAGTGGTCTTGTATGTCTTCCATTTCCTAATAATTGCTCCCACAGTTGATTTCTTCAAACCAAGCTGCTTACCTGTTGCAGATTCAGTCTTCCCAGCCTGGTGCAGGTCTACAATTTTGTTTTTGGTGTCCTTTGACAGCTCTTTGGTCTTGGCCATTGTGAAGTTTGGAATGTGACTGTTTGAGGTTGTGGACAGGTGTCTTTTATACTGATAACAAGTTCAAACAGGTGCCATTAATACAGGTAACAAGTGGAGGACAGAGGAGCCTCTTAAAGAAGAAGTTACAGGTCTGTGAGAGCCAGAAATCTTGCTTGTTTGTAGGTGACCAAATACTTATTTTCCACCATAATTTGCAAATAAATTCATAAAAAATCCTACAATGGGATTTTCTGGATTTTTTTTCTCAATTTGTCTGTCATAGTTGACGTGTACCTATGATGAAAATTACAGGCCTCTCTCATCTTTTTAAGTGGGAGAACTTGCACAATTGGTGGCTGACTAAATACTTTTTTGCCCCACTGTATATCCACAGTAAAACAAGTCATATATCGACATAACCTGAAAGGCCGCTCAGCAAGGAAGAAGCCACTGCTCCAAAACCACCATAAAAAAGCCAGACTACGGTTTGCAACTGCACATGGGGACAAAGATCATACTTTTTAGAGAAAAGTACGATCTCTGGTCTGATGAAACAGAAATATAACTGTTTGGCCATAATGACCATCGTTATGTTTGGAGGAAAAAGGGGGTTGCTTGCAAGCCGAAGAACACCGTCCCAACCGTGAAGCACGGGGGTGGCAGCGTCATGCTGTGGTGGTGCTTTGCTGCAGGAGGGACTGGTGCACTTCACAAAATAGATGGCAATATGAGGAAGGAAAATTATGTGGAAATATAGAAGCAACATCTCAAGACATCAGTCAGGAAGTTAAAGCTTGGTCGCAAATGGGTCTTCCAAATGGACAATGACCCCAAGCGTACTTCCACAGTTGTGGCAAAATGGCTTAAGGACAACAAAGTCAAGGTATTGGAGTGGCCATCACAAAGCCCTCAATCCTATAGAAAATGTGTGGGCAGAACTGAAAAAGCGTGTGTGAGCAAGGAGGCCTACAAACCTGACTCAGTTACACCAGCTCTGTCAGGAGGAATGGGCCAAAATTCACCCAATTTATTGTGGGAAGTTTGTGGAAGGCTACCTGAAACGTTTGAGTCAAGTTAAATAATTTAAAGGCAATGCTACCAAATACTAATTGAAAGTATGTAAACTTCTGACCCACTGGGAATGTGATGAAAGAAATAAAAGCTGAAATAAATAATTCTCTACTATTATTCTGACATTTCACATTCTTTAAAATATAGTGGTGATTCTAACTGACCTAAGACTAGGATTAAATGTCAGGAAATGTGAAAAACTGAGTTTGAATGTATTTGGCTAAGGTGTATGTAAACTTCCGACTACAAATGTAAATACAAATTCTCATCAATCTACACACAATACCCCATAATGACAAAGCGAAAACAGATTTTTAGAAATGTTTGCAAATGTATAAAAATAAAAAACAGAAATTACTAATATACATAAATATTCAGACCCTTCGCTATGAGACTCGAAATTGAGCTCAGGTACATCCTATTTCCATTGATCATCCTTGAGATGTTTCTACAACTTGATTGGAGTCCACCTGTGGTCAATTCAATTCGAATTGTGGTCAATTCGCCATGCTCTACCAACTGCGCTACATCCCTGCCGGCCATTCCCTCCCCTACCCTGGGCCAATTGTGCGCCGCCCCATGGGTCTCCCGGTCGCGGCCGGCTACGACAGAGCCTGGATCTCTAGCGGAACAGCTAGCACTGCGATGCAGTGCCTTAGACCACTGCGCCACTCGGGATACAGGTGTGCCAAGCTCGTAGCATCATACCCAAGAAGACTCGAGGCTGTAATCACTACCAAAGGTGCTTCAACAAACTATTGAGTTAAGGGTCTGAATGTAAATGTGATATTTAAGTTTTTTATTTTTAATACATTTGCAAAAATGTCTAAAAACCTGTTTTTGCTTCGTTATTATGGGGTACTGTGTGTAGATTGATGAGGAAAAATAAATACATCAATTGTAGAATAAGGCTGTAACGTAACAAAATCTGGAAAAAGTAAAGGGGTCTGAATACTTTTCGAATGCACTGTATATATATATATATATATATATATATATATATATATATATATATATATATATATATATATATATATATATGAAATGAGTAAAACAGTATGTAAACATTATTAAAGTGACCAGTGATTCAATGTCTATGTACATAGGGCAGCAGACTCTAAGGCGCAGGGTTGAGTAACCGGGTGGTACCCGGTAGTGACAGTGACTATGTTCAGGGCAGGGTAGTGGATGGAGGCCGCCTAGTGATGGCTATTTAACAGACTTATGGCTTTGAGATTTAACCTTTTTTTCAGTCTCTCAGTCACAGCTTTGATGCAGCTGTACTGACCTCGCCTTCTGGATGATAGAGGTTTGAACATGCCTTGGCTCGGGTGGTTGATGTCCTTGATGATCTTTTTGGCCTTCCTGTAACATCGGGTGCTGTAGGTGTCCTGGAGGGCAGGTAGTTTGCCCTCGGTGATGGGTTGGGAAGACCACACCATCCTCTGGAGAGCCCTGCGGTTGCAGGCGGTGCAGTTGCCGTACCAGGCGGTGATACAGTCGGACTGGATGCTCTCAATGGTGCATCTGTAAAACTTTGTGAGGGTCTTAGTGTCCAAGCCAAATTTCTTCTGCCTCCTAAGGTTGAAGAGGCGCTGTTGCGCCTTCTTCACCACACTGTCTGTGTGGGTGGACCATTTCAGATTGTCAGTGATGTGTACCCCGAGGGACTTATACGCAGAGGAACACCTTCTCCACTGTGGTCCCGTCGATGTGGATGGGGTGTGCTCCCTCTGCTGTCTCCTGAAGTCCACGATCAGCTCCTTCATTTTGTTGATGTTGAGGGAGAGGTTATTTTCCTGGCACCACTCTGCCAGGTCCCTCACCTCCTCCCTGTAGACTGTCTCATCATTGTTGGTAATCATTGTTGGTTGTGTCGTCCGCAAACTTGATGATTGAGTTGGAGGCATGCGTGGCCACACGGTCATTGGTGAACAGGGAGTACAGGATGGGGCTGAGCAAGCACCTTTGTGGGGCCCCTGTGTTGAAAATCAGCGTAGTGGAGGTGTTGTTTCCTTCACCACCTGGGGGCGGCCCATCAGGAAGTCCAGGACCCAGTTGCACTGGGCGAGTTTCAGACCCAGTGCCCCGAGCTTAATGATGTAGGAGGGTACTATGGTTTTGAAGGCTGAGCTGTAGTCAATGAACAGCATTCTTACATAGGTATTACTCTTGTCCAGATAGGATAGGACAGTTTGCAGTGCGATGGTGATTGCATCGTCTGTGGATCTATTGGGGCGGTACGCAAATTGAAGTGGGTCTAGGGTGTCAGGTATGGTGGAGGTGATATGATCCTTAATTAGCCTCTCAAATCACTTCATGATGACAGAAGTGAGTGCTACGGGGCGATAGTCATTTAATTCAGTTACCTTTGCTTTCTAGGTACAGGAACAATGGTGGACTTGTTGAAGCAAGTGGGGACAGCAGACAGGGATAGGGAGATATTGAATATGTCCATAAAAACACTCCAGCCAGCTGGTCTGCGCATGCTCTGAGGACACGGCTAAGGATGGCATCTGGGTTGGCAGCCTTGCGAGGGTTAACACGCTTAAATGTCTTACTCACGTTGGCCACAGAGAATGAGAGCCCACAGTCCTCAGGGGCCGGCCGCTTCAGTGGCACTGTGTTATCCTCAAAGCGGGCGAAGAAGGTGTTTAGCTTCTCCGGGAGCAAGGCGTTGGTGTCCACGTTGTGGCTGGTTTTTCCTTTGTAATCCGTGATTGTCTGGAGTCCCTGCCACATATGTCTTGAGTCTGAGCCGTTGAACTGTGACTACTTTGTCTCTGTATGGATGTTTTGCCTGCTTGATTGCCTGACGGAGGGCATAACTGCACTGTTTGTATTCCACCATATTCCCAGTCATCTTGCCCTGTTTAAATGCGGTGGTTCGCGCTTGTTTTGCGCAAATGCTGCCATTTACCCACATTTTTGGTTTGGGTAGGTTTTAATAGTCACAATGGGAACAACATCCCCTATAACTTCCTGATCAACTCAGTCACCATGTCAGTGTATATGTCAATGTTATTCTCAGAGGCAACCCGGAACATATCCCAGTCTGCGTGATCAAAACAATCTTGAAGCTTGGATTCCGATTGGTGAGACCAGCGTTGAATAGACCTTAGCTCGGGTACTTCCTGTTTGAGTTTCTGCCTATAGGAAGGGAGGAGCAGAATGGAGTCATGATCTGATTTGCCGAAGGGAGGGTGGGGGAGGGCCTTGTAGCCATCCTGGAAGGGAGAGTAACAGTGGCCGAAAGTTTTTTAAGGAGAAGTACTACAGGCGATATGTTGATAGAACTTTGTGTTTTCCTCACATTTGCTACAATAAATGCGGCCTCAGGATATGTGGTTTCCAGTTTGCTCAAAGTCCAGTGTAGTTCCTTGAGGGCCGTCGTGGTATCGGCTTGAGGGTGAATATACAAGTCTGTGACTATAACCAAAGAGAATTCTCTTGGGAGGTAATATGGTTGGCATTTGATTGTGAGGTATTCTGGGTCTGGTGAACAAAAGGACTTGAGTTCCTGTACATTATCACAATCAAACCATAGGTAGTTAATCATGAAACATACACCTCCGACTTTCTTCTTCCCGGAGAGTTCTTTATTCCTGTCTGTGCGATGTACTGAGAACCCAGCTGGCTGTATGGGGACAGTATATCCGGAGAGAGCCATGATTCCGTGAAACAGAGTATGTTACAGTCCCTGATATCTCTCTGGAAGGAGATCCTCACCCTGAGCTCGTCTACTTTATTGTCCAGGGACTGAACGTTAACAAGTAATATACTCGGCAGCGGTGTATCGGTGTAGATGAAGGGGAGGAGACAGGTTAAATAATGATTTTTAAGCCTTGAGACAATTGAGACATGGATTGTATATGTGTGCAATTTAGAGGGTGAATGGGCAAGACAAAGTATTTAAGTGCCTTTGAACTGGGTATGGTAGTAGGTGCCCGGCGCACCTGTTTGTGTCAAGCAGAAGAATGGTCCACCACCCAAAGGATATCCAGCCAACTTGACACAACTGTGGGAAGCACTGGAGTCAACATGGGCCAGCATCCCTGTGGAACACTTTCGACACCATGCCCTGACAAATTTAGGCTGTTCTGAGGGCAAAAAGGGGGTGGTGCAACTCAATATTAGGAAGGTGTTCTTAATGTTTGTACACTCAGTGTATTTGGCAAGTGGCATTACAGGTCCAATGCAGCCATTTTTATCTCAATATCCAATCTATTCTGGGTAACAATTAAGTACCTTACTGTGATTGTGTTCAATTAAAATTATCAAAAAGAAAATAAATTGCGTAAAAATGCTATTTCTGAAGCAAGAATTTTGCTAGGACTGTTTGGGAGTGGTCTGAGAGAGGGGCTTTATGTGCTGGATGTCTAACCTGAAAACGATCTGTTATTGGCAGAGAGGAGGGCAAACTCTCTTTATTACTGGTCTATTAACTTATATTGCCTGGTGATGTCACCAGCAGTGGAGGCTGCTGAGGGGAGGATGGCTCATAATAATGGCTGGAATGGAGTAAATGGAATGGTATCAAACAAATGGAAACCACGTGTTTGATGTGGTCAGCAGCCTCCACTGGTCACCAGATGGTCCAAAAAACCCACCCAGCCAAACAAGCTGAAATTGAAGGTGGTCTTTTCAAACAGCTCTTACACTAAAAGTGCATTATCAAAATGTTCACAATTTCAAAATTGTATTCTAACCTCATAGTGTGGAAATACAAATAAAACACAGAAAAATCACGTTTTTGACTGCACTGTCCCTTTACTGTTATCTATACTTCAGCCACAATTACATACAAAAATATTCTCTGTCTTTTGTGTCAACTAGCCAAACTACTCTTTCCTTGTCTGAGCCAGTCAGAGAATGCTTTTCTAATCTCCCTTGAAGACAAGAAAATATATGTCCTACTTTGCATTCCCTATAATAAACCATCATCACTTAATTAACCATGATCTACTTGCAAGATCTACAGTATGTAGATAATCAAGGAGAGGAAATGGGGAAGCATAGTGAATCTCTTTTCCATTTTTGAATGCCATACATTAGCATAAATTAAATCTGTTCTAACCATTTCTGAGTAAACAGACCCATTTGAAACCACAGGTCCCTTCCTATTCATCAGTGCTAAGTGACACTTAAGCTAGGCAGAAGGGTTTGTAATGAATGCACCAGGGTCCATTTTGTTCAGAACACTGGGTACAAATTAACCAATGTTTCAAGGGAGCCTATCAAATATGCATGGAGATGTGTTCTCTGCAAGCCCGGCGTAGGCATAATGAATGAGAAACCACATGAGATGCCTTACTGACATTCATTTCTTTCCTTAGCAGGATTTTTGGCCATCAATGACTCATTGTCAGATCATTGCAATCTATGAAGACACAATGCAATGAGCAGAAATCCATAAGTAGAGGTTAACAACATTATGTAGTCAATTTTTTCCAGAAATCAAGCTGGTGGACTTTCATTTGGCCTTGCTGTGCTTATAGAAGTCAAAGCCTCAGCAGTACAACAGGTCCAGAGCTCAGGGTTGCCAGAATTTGATACAACACTTGCCAGTTATGCATCCCTTGAGAATGAGACCCTGGTCTGTAGAATATTGTTTTCATCTTTAGAAACACAATTTTTTTTCCTTCTGTCTAAATAAAAGTTCAATAAAATAAAAATCTCCTTTCATCCCCTTTAAACTAGGGACTGCAAAGACGCCAGCCCTTCCATACTGGAATTCCGGCTGCCCGTAGTGACTTTGTTAACATGAGGTAGTGGTATGCTGGTGGACTCATGTCAGACAACAGTAGATCAAGTCCGGGATACGAGACCTGCCAGAGGGAGTTGAGAGGCGAGACCACCTGCATTCACTTACGCTACGACCCCCAGGAGCAAAGGCATTGAGCAGCTGATTAACTTCCTACTTTTATGGCTTGTTCGGCACATGTTATTATGCCTATTCAAATCGCCTTTCCCTCCCTACTCCATAAATGACTTTAACAGAGCACACACAGCCTGTTTGACCCGATTACCACTTCTGCCTCTGTACTGTCAGATGACATTAACCGCAGGGCTCTCCAGAGGGTGATACACTGCCTGCCCGCCAGGACATCTACAGTACCCAGTGCTCAAGAAGATCATCAAGGACCTCAGCCTGAGAGTACCGGTGCATCAAAGTTAAAGCTAGGACCGAGAGACTGATAAACAGCTTCTATCTCCAGGCCATCGGACTGTTAAACAGTTATCACAGCCGGCCTCCGCCCAGTACCCTGCCCTGAACCTTAGACACTGTCACTAGCCGGCTACCACCTGGTACTCTACCCTGCACCTTAGAGACTGCTGCTCTATGTACATAGAGTCATAGAACACTGGTCACTTTTATAATGTTTACGTACTATTTTACTCACTTTAAATGTATATACTGTATTCTGTACACACCTTTTCTATTCACATACTGTCCATACTGTTTATAAACTAATTTCCTGCAATTCTATCCTTTTTGCCATGGTATTTTGTACTGTGTATTTAAATACTGTAGTCTCGACTTAGCTCATTCTAATATTTCTACTACAGTACATTGCATTTTAGTTACACTGTTTATACACACCACATATTTATTTATATACTGGATTCTTAACATAGCTCACTGTAATATATCTACTGCAGTACATATCATTCTTAATATATCTTGTGTAAATTCATCCGGTGTATATACATATAGATTGCATTTGGATTACTGTTACAGTGCTATTTGGGTTGTTAATTGGATTTGTTCGGACATTTCTTGACAGTTTTTTATTTGTGTACTTTTACTGCATTGTTAGAAGCAACTAACACAAGCATTTCGCTGCACCCGCTATAACATCTGCTAAACTGTGTACACAACCTATGAACTTTGATTTGATTTGATTGTCTTCATCTTCAGAAACACAATAGTTTTTCTTCTGTGGAGGTCGAGTGATTCTGTGAGACACTTATTTTGGGTGCGGGGGGCTGGAAGCAAAAGGGGTTGGTAGTGGGATATTGCAAACCATGCTGCCCTAGATGTCCCTTATTAGGGGAAGGCATGGATGAAAATATGTTTTAATTATACAGTCAGATAAGTTGGGCAAACTGAAAGGTTGTTATACAGTGCACATAAATAGCTTATATTTGCGGTTGGATTTGCTGGATTTGCCAGATTTGCCATTCAGTGGGTACAACACAAAATAACTTTACTTGGAAAATAAAATGTAACAAGTACTTTGCTCTAATTTGACATTTCTGATAGCACACACTATAGTTACCAGAATGATCTAGTGTTTTATTAGGTGTTATGGTACAGACAGTAGGTTGCTATAGTGCATGGTTTCCCTTGATCCATTGATCTGCATCTGTTGAGAGGTTTTGTACCTTTGAGTCATACATACCACACTCAGAGAGGCTGTGAAGTCATGTATACTTACAGGAGGTCCTGAAAAAGAACAAACACAAAAGAGATAAAGTTAATACACATTTTTGAGGTCCAACATAAACAGTATATTCAAATGTCACTCAGATCCATATCCCCTCTAGCCTGAAGATGCAAATCAAATCAAATAGTTTTTGTCACATGCGCCGAATACAACAGGTGTAGACCTTACAGTGAAATGCTTACTTACAAGCCCTTAACCAACAATGCAGTTTTAAGAAAAAGTCAAGTAAAAAATAGATAAGTAAAAAATAACAAATAATTAAAGAGCAGCAGTAAAATAACAGTAGCGAGGCCATATAGAGGGGATAGCGGTACAGAGTCAATGTGCGGGGGCACAGGTTAGTCGAGGTAATTGAGGTAATACTGTATGTACATGTAGGTTACGTATGACTATGCATAACCTACATTAAAGTGACTATGCATAGATAATAATGTATGCACTCACTAACTGTAAGTCGCTCTGGATAAGACTAAAATGTCAACAAAAAATAATAATAAACAGAGAGTAGCAGCAGCATAAAAGAGGGGGGGGGGACAATGCAAATAGTCCAGGTAGCCATTTGGTTAGCTGTTCAGGAATCTTATGGCTTGGGGGTAGAAGCTGTTAAGATGCCTTTTGGACCTAGACTTGGTGCTCCGATACCACTTGCCGTGCGGTAGCAGAGAGAACAGTCTATGGCTAGGGCGGCTGGAGTCTTTGACAATTTTTAGAGACTTCCTCTGACACTGCCTGGTATAGAGGTCCTGGATGGCAGGAAGCTTGGCCCCAGTGATGTACTGGGCCATACGCTCTACCCTCTGTAGTGCTTTGCGGTCGGAGGCCAAGCAGTTGCCATACCAGGCAGTGATGCAACAAGTCAGGATGCTCTCGATGGTGCAGCTGTTGAACTTTTTGAGGATCTGAGGACCCATGCCAAATCTTTTCAGTCTCCTGAGGGGGAATAGGCTTTGTCGTGCCCTCTTCACAACTGTCTTTGGACCATGATAGTTTGTTGGTGATGTGGACACCAAGGAACTTGAAGCTCTCAACCTGCTCCACTACAGCCCTGTCGATGAGAATGGGGGCGTGCTCGGTCCTCTTCCAGGACGTCCTCTAGCAGCCATCCGGTTGGACAACCTGCTGGCTGCTAGAGGACGTCCTGGAAGAGGCCTGCCCGTTCCGCTCCCCCCACAACCCGGATTACGAGATGATGGAGCTGGGTGGAGTGACGATCCGGGAGAGCGGAGGTTGACATTCTCCTGCACGCTGTCGTCAGCGTTCTTTTGGGTCTGGAGGCGGCAGGAAGGGCACTCTCGCGTCACCTCAGGTATCGAACACCAGTTGGTTGAAGGACAACGTGGTTTCCCGGCAGGCTAGCTCCCTTCGGACGTCCTCTCGTAGGTGGCACCGGAAGTGGTCAATGAGGGCCCGCTCATTCCACACGGACCAAGCCGCTAGAGTCCGAAACTCCAGGGCGAAGTCCTGCACGGTCCTCGTCCCCTGCCTCAGGTGGACCAGCCGCTCGCCCGCCTCTCTACCTTCGGGCGGGTGATCGAAGACGGCCCGAAATAGGTGAGTGAACTTCCCGTAGTTGTCCAACGCGGCTCCTCCTTCACTCCAGACCGCGTTGGCCCACTCCAGGGCTTACCCCGAAAGGCAGGAGACGAGGGCGGACACCTTCTCCCGCTCTGATGGAGATGGGCTGATGTTCGATAAGTATAACTCCAGTTGTAGGAGGAATCCCTGGCAGAGGGCAGCTGTCCCCTCCCTCTGGGTGCTGGGGTGGCTGGATCCGGTCGCTCAGCTGGTCCCGAAAGATCGGGTCCTCTCCTCTCCAGGCGTTGGACGACCTGGAGAACCTGATCCATCACTTCTCCCAAGCTGGCTAGCATTGTCGAATGCTCCCGGACCCATGCCACGAATCCAGGCATGTGCTCCTCTCCTGCTGACTCCATGTCTGGTGTGTGATTCTGTGATGAGGTGATGTCGAAGGAGTCAGGCGCAGGAGGGTAAATCACAGAATAACAGGCTTTATTCCGCAAATACAGAGTTATGCAGTAATGCGTCAAAACACTTCAGTGCACAAAACAGGCACACTGGAAAATACAAGGCACACGGGGAAATATACCGGAGATACATAATACACGGAGCTCCACCGAGCTTCACTATCCTCCACAATAAATAATCACACACAAAGACAAGGGGGCAGATGAAACACTTATACAGGTACTGATGAGGGGATATGAACCACGTGTGTGTAATAAACAAGACAAAACAAATGGAATGATGAGATGAGGAGCGGCAGTGGCTAGAAGACCGGTGACGTCGAACACCGAAGCCTGTCCGAACAAGGAGAGGTGGCAGCTTCGGAGGAAGTCGTGAGCTCTGTATGTTGTACCCAACTCTGTGGAGACCGAAGGGTTCTCCAGTGTTATCCAAGCCTGAGACCGGGTTTGGTAATTTGTAAGTCTAAATTGAATTAATGATGATAGATACATAGGAATTATCTGCATAAATACAAGAAAATGCTACTCTCTCCTTACATTCAAAGAAGTCCAACACACATTTTGATACAAAACACAAATGGTGAGTTCTATAAGCATCATCAGTAATAAACGTAAGGGCACAATGGAAAACAGCATCTAGTGCAGGGTTCCCCAACTGGCGGCCCGCGGGTGGTTTTATTTGGCTCCCCAAGTTGTCTAAGCAAAAAATTAATAAACATAAAATGTGTGTGGAATTGTTCATTGTTGGACATAAATGACACTAGGAAATCAGTTCGAAATTATTTTAATTTAAAACATCTGTTCCCAAGTATTCCCATGCATAATAGAGAGACACGTGATCATATAGGTTTGGAATGATTATGTTTTAGTCAAACATTATATCTGTTTGGGCTTCTTGCGGTAACCCCCCCGACCATCCGCTCCAGAAAGAAATCGGCCTGAGGCTGAATCTAGTTGATGATCCCTGATGTAGTGGTTTAAGTGTAGATGCTGCTGCATGCATTTAGATAATATTCCCATAATCTAAAATAGACAGAAAAGTGGCCTGGACAATTTCCTTCCGATTAACAAAAGTCAGACATGCTTTGTTTCTGTAAAATAAACCAACCTTGAACCTCAACTTCTTCATCAACTCTTTTACGTGTATTTTAAATGACAGTTTGTCACCAAGCCAGATACCAAGATATTTGTAGGAAGGAACTCGCTGAATTTGTGCATTGTTCAAACTAGTCATTACAAATAAATTGAAATCTGGATTATGGGACCTAGAAAAAAGCATGCATTTTGTTTTGTTTGCATTTAGCACTAACTTTAGATCCAATAGTGACCTCTGCATTGCTTGAAAATCAGACTTCAAATGTGAAAAGACTTGGCCAACCAATGGAGCAATGGAATACAACGCTGTATCATATGCATACAAATGAAAATATTTTTTTTGTACAGCATTAACAATGTTATTTGTATAAATTGTAAACAGTAGTGAGCCGAGTATCGAACCTTGGGGCACCCCTTTATGTAACTCAAGTGACCCCATATGACCACTTTTATAACTAACAGCTCACATATTTTGGGGACAGAGATGCTAAGAGTGCATGATGCCATTAGAGAAGAGCCAGCCCTCCACCCTTTTTTTTCTATCACATCTAAAAATGACAACATCCTTATCCATAATCAAATTATTCAGACAGGTCTCTGAGATAACCAGAATGTCTGGGCTAGTGTCATGCACCCAGACATCCAGAAAGACAAGTTTAGACATCAGGTTTCACACATTTACATGTAACAGTCCAAGCCCTCTGCGAGATTTGAAAACAGCAGGAGTATCCATGGTGACACAAGAGTCAATAGAACTGGATGAGCTAGCCACAAAAGGTTTCCTGATTGGATTCAAAGTTGCAGAGCTAATAGTAGAATTCAGGTAAATGTGCACAAGATTACTATTGACAATACCACTATACTTATGAGCACATGTAGCAAGACGATAGCTTGATATGACACTATTAATAGCATAGGTGGTGTCATAACCGACTTCAGTGGGCAAATAGTCACATTCGATGGCCACTGGCACGCTGGAGAAGTGTGCTCTTCATGGATGAATCCCGGTTTCTACTGTACCGGGCAGATGGTAGACAGCGTCGTGTGGGCGAGCGGTTTGCTGATATCAATATTGTGAACAGTGCCCCATTGTGGCAGTGGGGCTATGGTATGGGCAGGCATAAGCTACGGACAATGAACACAATTGCATTTTATTGATGTCAATTTGAATGCACAGAGATACCGTGACGAGATCCTGAGGCCCATTGTCGTGCCATTTATCTGCTGCCATCACCTCATGTTTCACCATGATAATGCACGGCCCCATGTCGCAAGGATCTGTACACAATTCCTGGAAGCTGAACATTTCCCAGTTCTTCCATGGCCTGCATAGTTACCAGACATGTTATCCATTGAGCATGTTTAGGATGCTCTGGATCGACTTGTACGACAGTATGCAGTTACCGCCAATATCCAGCAACTTCGCACAGCCATTTTAGAGGAGTGGGACAACATTCCACAGGCCACAATCAACAGCCTGATCAACTCTATGCAAAGGCAAATGGTGGTCACACCAGATACTGACTGGTTTTCTGATCCACGCCCCTACCTTTAAAAAAAAAATGTATCTGTGACCAACAGATGCATATCTGTATTCCCAGTCATGTGAAATCCATAGATTAGGGCCTAATTTATTTATTTCAATTGACTGATTTCTTTTATATGAACTGTACAATTGTTGCACATTGTGTTTATATTTTTGCTCAGTGTATTTATGACTTTGGTACAGTAATCAAACATTTGGCTCTACATTTTGAACAGTTGGGTCTATCAACTCATGGAAAAAAGCATATGAAAGTCGTCATTCTCAGCTACTGGAAAATACATGTTGGGAGGTTAAAATCATATATTTATGATATTGATGTACTTACTGTACGGGTCAAATTGACCCGTAACATAAACGGTGTCAGCCAAATCGAACATAAGGGAAGGATTAATTCCCTCTGATTTACTAACCACAAATTAACTAGGGTCCCCCTGTATACGCTTCTATATATCTGCCTGCATGTGAACATTGATACATATTATAACCCATAAGAAGCATGTGATATTCCATGGTTTTTAAGAGCACTTAAAACAATCCATCATGAAAGCAATTCAATCCAGCATGATTATACACCATCTGTTATCACACTATTCCAAACTGGCAATGCTTGTCATGTGTTTCTATGTGTTTCCCATCCTGTAATTGACAACATTAGTTCACCATGTGACAGTTTAAGGTCGCTGGCCTCGTTGGAGATGTATGGTGCATATGTCTGCTCACATGACAGGGGAATTCGTTATCACTGTCTGAAGTGACTGAGGTTATAGTGTTTTACAATGACAGCTGCATGGGCCTAGTCCACTGAAAACATATTTTTACTTCTTACGATTTTTATTTATTTATTGATGATTAATAATTTAATTTCCATAACTTGGTCAAACCTGATATGTTTCTTTAAATTTGGCGTAATCAAAACTTTTTTGGAAAAAGGAAAAATAATTGATTACATTTTCCAGAAGTGGTATATTTTCTAAACTCCTAGTACAAAGGTCAAAACTGATAACAGTTCTAATGCCCCCTGTCTTATGTTCAGAACCTTTGATTGAGTATTAATTGGAGTAGAACCCATCTCATTCATACATTTACATTTACATTTTACATTTTAATCATTTAGCAGACGCTCTTATCCAGAGCGACTTACAGTTAGTGAATACATATTTTTTTTATACTGGCCCCCCGTGGGAATCGAACCCACAACCCTGGCATTGCAAACGCCATGCTCTGAAAATGCATGAGAACATTTTGTTTAGTCATTTTAACTAACATTTAATCCAATTATATTTTTTAAGTGCTGAATAGAAGCAATAATAGAGGATTAATACCGTTCTCCATACAGTATTTAACTATTTACCAGTATGTACCTTTTTTCAAGTTTACCTCAACCCAATTTTTTTTTTACAGATTTGTTTGTATCCAATGTAAAGTTTGGAGCATGTTGAGAAAAATGTCGGTCTTACTGTTTCAGTATCCTTATACAGTACATACGTAGAAGAAATTGTCAGATATATGGGTATTGCGGCATGTATTGTAAAGCAGAAGCCTATAGTAAAAAGCTATTGGTTTAGCCTGGTATACAGTATGTATTCCATTTCTGCCCCATGACAGTGCACAATATCAACGTTTCTATGTGACTTGTGAATGTAACTGCTACAGTATCATCAGCTAAAACCATCAGTTTACAGTATATCAATGAAATTTAGATAATGAGTAGAATATACTGTAATTTACCAAAGTATTTCAGCAGTGCATTGTACACTACTCCATAATTTCAAATGGTAGTACACAGAGTAAGTCACTCTTTACACGTTGTCATACTGTATTGATGCACACTGGCTGATGGAGGAAGATGATGTAGTATTTACAGCCACATCCATGTATTATTTGGTTAAGGAGTTATTTGGATTCAGTAGTTATCAGTTTTGAGCAGTTTGATTAAGTGACAGTTAAATGGATTGTTAACAAATGACAAGAAAATCATACCAAAAGTAATGTGAATATTGCATGGTGAAAAGCAGATACTTTGATTGCATATGTATGCAAATTGAAATAGTGATTTGGTGCTGTAAACAATTGACTTTGTGAATGTGTTTTTTGTACTCAGTCAATTGAAAAAGTACTTAGAGTTTAGAGAACAAGTATTTGATACACTGCCGATTTTGCAGGTTTTCCTACTTACAAAGCATGTAGAGGTCTGTAATTCTTAGCATAGGTACACTTCAACTGTGAGAGACGGAATCTAAAAAATCCAGAAAATCACATTGTATGATTTTTAAGTAATTTGCATTTTATTGCATGACATAAGTATTTGATCACCTACCAACCAGTAAGAATTCCGGCTCTCACAGATCTGTTAGTTTTTCTTTAAGAAGCCCTCCTGTTCCCCACTCATTACCTGTATTAACTGCACCTGTTTGAACTCGTTACCTGTATAAAAGACACCTGTCCACACACTCAATCAAACAGACTCCAACCTCTCCACAATGGCTAAGACCAGAGAGCTGTGTAAGGACATCAGGGATAAAATTGTAGACCTGCACAAGGCTGGGATGGGCTACAGGACAATAGGCAAGCAGCTTGGTGAATTATTAGAAAATGGAAGAAGTTCAAGATGACGGTCAATCACCCTCGGGTCTGGGGCTCCATGCAAGATCTCACCTCGTGGGACTTCAATGATCATGAGGAAGGTGAGGGATCAGCCCAGAACTACACGTCAGGACCTGGTCAATGACCTGAAGAGAGCTGGGACCACAGTCTCAAAGAACACCATTAATAACACACTATGCCGTCATGGATTAAAATCCTGCAGCACATGCAAGGTCCCCCTGCTCAAGCCAGCGAATGTCCAGGCCCGTCTGAAGTTTGCCAATGACCATCTGGATGATCCAGAGGAGGAATGGGAGAATGTCATGTGGTCTGATGAGACAAAAATAAAGCTTTTTGGTCTAAACTCCACTTGCCAACGACCCGAAACACAAAGCCGGGGCAACTAAGGAGTGGCTCCGTAAGAAGCATCTCAAGGTCCTGGAGTGGCCTAGCCAGTCTCCAGACCTGAACCCAATAGAACATCTTTGGAGGGAGCTGAAAGTCTGTATTGCCCAGCGACAGCCCCGAAACCTGAAGGATCTGGAGAAGGTCTGTATGGAGGAGTGGGCCAAAATCCCTGCTGCAGTGTGTGCAAACCTGGTCAAGACCTACAGGAAACGTATGATCTCTGTAATTGCAAACAAAGGTTTCTGTACCAAATATTAAGTTCTGCTTTTCTGATGTATCAAATACTTATGTCATGCAATAAAATGCAAAGTAATTACTTAAAAATCATACAATGTGATTTTCTGGATTTTTGTTTTAGATTCCGTCTCTCACAGTTGAAGTGTACCTATGATAAAAAATTACAGACCTCTACATGCTTTGTAAGTAGGAAAACCTGCTAAATCGGCAGTGTATCAAATACTTGTTCTCCCCGCTGTAGCTATTTTGATGATCAGTTTAAATTTTTGTACTAAGAGTTTTGCAAAATGCACCAAAGTGCAGGTAACTCAGTTGGTAGAGCATGGTGCTTGCAATGCCAGGGTTGTGGGGAGAAAATCTATGCGCTCACTAACTGTAAGTCGCTCTGGATAAGAGTGTCTGCTAAATGACTAAAATGTCAAATGTAAAAATGTTATAAATCCTGACATTTCTCAAAGAGCTGTGACATTTTACAGAATAAAAAAAAGGAAACTTCTAAATAATGCAGTCCAATGTTGACCACCCACTAGGTCTGCCTCAGACAACTGCAGTCCTAAACTGTGGTTCATAACATGGAGTTGTTGCCACAAACAGTCTAAGCTTCACTGAAAACAAACAGTCAAGTTCTAATGAAGTGTCCCTTTTAGTTTTTTCAAATTTGTTCTCCCCATTCAATGAAGAGCTTTACATTAGGTGGCAATAATGCAGTACAGTATTGGTCTCTGACCTTTGTACCAAGGAACTACTTTACCCTGGATTTACCCCAGCAATCTATGAGAAGTACACGTGCTTTAATCCCTTTATTAAGACAGGGGTGAAATACGGGAATGTTCCCTGATGCTCGAGCTGTCCAGAAGTTTATGTGGGCATTACAGAGATTGTGGTAGAGAATGACAGTCACCCAAGGTCATCCGTGGTTGATGAAATGGGGAAGCAAAATGAAACGCATCCTCTCTAACCTGCCCGTATGTGACCCTGGGATAAGGCTATTATCATAACACAATGGGAAAGATTGTCGTCCTATGTTTTGCATTGTCTGCTCTTTAGAGACCGCTGTGCCACTGAGGACATCATGCGGTACATGTGTTATCTTGTTTCTGGTCGATTTAGTTGCAGGAAGTTACTCTGATTCTCAGCATTTGCCTGAAAAGTTACATTTTCATATCCTGTTAAAACAATTATGGTGGTAGGGTAAAACTCCACTGGATTGAGAGTGATCTGTGAGTGCACTCACTTACCAGGTTCGCCATTCCGGCCTTTTCTTCCCCGCTTTCCTGGCGGGCCTGCATAGAGAGAAACACAAAACATTTCTGGTCAGGGCTTCCATTCTTTCTTCAGTTTTCTATTCTACAATTTGGAATTTGCATTTAAATGCCCTCAGGTTCAAACCACCCTAAAGGGGAGAGGAGGAGGCCGTGTCAAAATATTGCCTTTGGATCTCCTATGCACCTCAAGGTTCATTAAGTATTTAGACACAATTTAGAGGCAAACTCAACTGGAAACGGGGCACATGCTCTCTTGCTGCAAGAGTTTTTTTTCCCCTTTTGGTTTCATCTTTCTTTTTCTTGGTGTTATTCTTTTCAGCATGGATGCCCTGATTTCTAATTTGTTTTTATAACAGTCATTTTCAGTTTGCCTCTTCCCTTGTGCCTTTCGTGAATAGCATCAATCTGTTAATGCTCAGCCAGAAGGGTAAAACAATTACACGCATTGCTAAGTTTTACATGCTGGGAACCTGACTGCATTGTACGTGGGTAGTCCGCAGTGCTGTCTGGACAACCTCTGGGGATGTAAGAGCCGCTTGCCAAAATTGAGCTTCTTCATGGGGGAAATGAACATGCTTTGCTACGGGGGGCTGGCACTCAAAACCAGGTTGCTCTCAAGGATACTCTGCATGGCTTATGGTTGTTACAGTATTTAAATACATGTCTTGATAGACTGACCCCTGCTAGAAACGTAATTGACTTTTCAACACAGACCTAAAATGGGCCTGCCATATTCCATCATCATCTGAGGGGAGGTCAAATCTAAACCAACCAAGCGAGACAAACCTCACCGCTCGGTTTTCACCACAGACTTCTATCCAGATCTACACTATATATACAAAAGTATGTGGACACCCCTTCAAATTCACCCACACCCGTTGCTGACAGGTGTATAAAATCGAGCACACAGCCATGCAATCTACATAGACAAACATTAGCACTAGAATGGTCTTACTGAAGAGCTCAGTGACTTTCAACGTGGCACCGTCATAGGATGCCACCTTTCCAACAAGTCAGTTCGGCAAAAGTCTGCCCTGCTAGAGCTGCCCCAGTCAACTGTAAGTGCTGTTATTGTGAAGTGGAAACGTCTAGGAGCAACAACAGCCACACAAGCTCACAGAACGGGATTGCCGACTGCTGAAGCGCTACAGCATATAATGACATTCTAGACAATTCTGTGCTTCCAACCTTGTGGCAACAGTTTGGGGAAGCCCCTTTCAGCATGACAATGCCCCCGTGCACAAAGCGAGGTCCATACAGAAATGGTTTGTCGAGATCAGTGTTGAAGAACTTGACTGGCCTGCACAGAGCCCTGACCTCAACCCAATCGAACACCTTTGGGATGAATTGGAATGCCGACTGCGAGAGGCCTAATCGCCCAACATCAGTGCCCGACCTCACTAATGCGCTTGTGGCTGAATGGAAGCAATTCCCGCAGCAATGTTCCAACATCTGGTGGAAAGCCTTCCCAGAAGAGTGGAGGCTGTTATAGCAGCAAAGGGGGGACCAACCCATGACTTTGGAATGAAATGTTCGATGAGCAGGTGTCCACATACTTTTGGCCATGTAGTGTACTTTCAGACAGCAACAGTGTGAAACAGTATTGTAAATTCCCTTTTGAGCACTGTTCTGACAAGCATTGTGTTTTATAAGGCCTCCCGAGTGGCGCAACGGTCTAAGGCACTGCATCGCAATGCTTGAGGTGTCACTACAGCCCCGGTTTCGATCCCAGGCTGTGTCACAGCCGGCCGCGTCCGGGTTACGGGAGGGTTTGGCCGGCCGGGATTTCCTTGTCCCATCGCGCTCTAGCGACTCCTTGTGGCGGGAAGGGTGACTGCAAGCTGACCTCGGTCACCAGTTGGACGGTGTTTCCTCCGACACATTGGTGCGGCTGGCTTCCAAGCAGTGTGTCAAGAAGCAGTGCGGCTTGGCAGGTTTGTGTTTTGGAAAACGCATGGCTGTCGACCTTCGCCTCTCCCGAGTCCGTACAGGAGTTGCAGCGATGGGACAAGACTGTAACTACCAATTGAATATCACGATAAAGGGGGTAAAAGTAAAAAAACTAAAAACATTGGGGTTTATTATTTTGCCAAGTTAACGACAATTAAAGTAAGAATGGGGTTGCAAAGTGGTGGCTTGTGCAAGGAGGTTTTAAACGCTGAAGTTTGGAATTAATTTGGTTCTGTAGCTACAGGTGAAGAAGTTTGCCTCTCACTTTACCATTGTCTGCTTCTACCATATCAGGTGTATAGATGTAAGAGAGTTATTTATTTATGTAAGACTGTAAGTCGCTCTGGATAAGAGCGTCTGCTAAATGACTAAAATGTAAATGTTAAATGTAAATGTGAAGACAAATCAACCCATTTGTTTGCTTTCATCTTACTTTGCAGTAATAATACATTGCACAAGCATGAGTGACCAACCTGTTTAAAAGACTTACTGTAAGTATGACGTCCACGATTTCCATATCTACCATACTCTACCATGCATAGCATGTGCAGGACAACTACTGGTGAATGAAGTGAAGTGAACTTGAGCCAATGTCAAACAACTTCATTAATAGCAGAGGCTGTCATTTGTATTCAGGTCAATGTAAAGAATTACCATGAGAGACACAACTGCCATAAGGGATCCATTGTATTCATTTCTGTGATGGTAATATATTGTGACTAGGTAAAACTTTCAATACATTTCCAGATTTCCCTGAAATCCCGGTTGGAGGTTTCACAGAATCAAGAGAAAATGAGCAGAAATCCAGAATCCTCCAACCAGGATTTCTAGAAAACAAGGGAATTTATTGAAAGTTCCTGGAATTTTGCAACCCTAGTTGTGAAAGAGATGTTGTGAAGCCATCAACAACCATTGCAGAGAGGGGGGGATATATTTCTCCCATGGGCAAAGAAATTGAAAAGGGGTGATGTTATTAATTAACACTAATTTTGATACGAACAGATCCTCAAGGTAGATGGATGATTTGAACTATATGTTTATGGTCCAATAACATATGGCTCATTAACCTATATGGTCCATATAATGATGATCCATGCTTCTTTGAAAATACATATAATAATTTATCAACCCTACAAGCAATACAATACTATTATTATGGATGGTGGGAGATTATAATACGGTTTTAAATACCTCAATGTACCGTAAAGGAAATCACACTACAAACTATCACCCTCATGCACTTCAGGAAATCACAAATATCATGGATATATTGGAACTAATGGATATATGGAGGCTTAAATATACTGATCTAGTGAGATATACATGGCAGAGGCTCAATCAAGCTAGTCGTCTTGACTACTTTCTTATGTCATTCTCGCTGGCACAAAAAGTTTTAAAAGTGTTCATTGGGGACAGAATGCAGTCGGACCATCACATAATTAGCATATATATTACTCTTACAGAATTCCCACGTGGGCGAAGATATTGGAAATGTTATCAAAGCCTATTGGATGATAACTTGTTTTTAACTAGGACAGAATAATTTATAATCTTTTTCAGACATAACATACACTACCAGTCAAAAGTTTTAGAACACCTACTCATTCAAAGGTTTTTCTTTATTTTTACTATTTTCTACATTGTAGAATAATAGTGAAGACATCAAAACTATGAAATAACACATATGGAATCATGTAGTAACCAAAAAAGTGTTAAACAAATCAAAATATATTTTATATTTGAGATTCTTCAAATAGCCACCCTTTGCCTTGATGACAGCTTTGCACACTCTTGGCATTCTCTCAACTAGCTTCATGAGGTATTCACATGGAATGCATTTCAATTAACATGTGTGCCTTCTTAAAAGTTAATTTGTGGAATTTCTTTCCTTCTTAATGCGTTTGAGCCAATCAGTTGTATTGTGACAGGGTAGGGTTGGCATACAGAAGATAGCCCTATTTGGTAAAAGACCAAGTCCATACTATGGCAAGAACAGCTCAAATAAGCAAAGAGAAATGACAGTCCATCATTACTTTAAGATAAATAAATGCTTCACAGAGTTCAAGTAACAGACACATATCAACATCAACTGTTCAGAGGAGATTGTGTGAAACAGACCTTCATGGTTGAATTGCTGCAATGAAACCACTACTAAAGGACACCAATAAGAAGAAGAGACTAGCTTGGGCCAAGAAACACGAGCAATGGAAATTAGACCTGTGGAAATCTGTCCTTTGTTCTGATGAGTCCAAATTTGAGATTTTTGGTTCCAACCGCCGTGTCTTTGTGAGACACAGAGTAGGTGAACGGATGATCAACTCATGTGTGGTTCCCACCGTGAAGCATGGAGGAGGAGTTGTGATGGTTTGAGGGTGCTTTGCTGGTGACACTGTCGGTGATATATTTAGAATTCAAGGCACACTTAACCAGCATGGCTACCACAGCATTCTGCAGCGATACGCCATCCCATCTGGTTTGCACTTAGTGGGACTATCATTTGTTTTTCAACAGGACAATGACCCAACACACCTCCAGGATGTGTAAGGGCTATTTGACAAAGAAGCAGAGTGATGTAGTGCTGCATCAGATGACCTGGCCTCCACAATCGCCCGACCTCAACCCAATTGAGATGGTTTGGGATGAGTTGGACTGTAGAGTGAAGGAAACGCAGCCAACAAGTGCTCAGCATATGTGGGAACTCCTTCAAGACTGTTGGAAAAGCATTCCAGGTGAAGCTGGATGAGAGAATGCCAAGAGCTGGATGAGAGAATCCACTATCGGCATATCTATTTATTGTGGCCATCGAGATGTTAGCTATTAAAATCAGATCCAATAATAATATCAGAAGATTAGAAATCCAGGGCTTAAAAACAAAGGTGTCATTGTACGCTGATGATTCATGTTTTCTTTTAAATCCACAACTAGAATCCCTCCACAGCCTCATAGAGGATCTAGATACATTTTCTAACCTCTCTGGATTACAACCAAATTATGACAAATGTACTATATTACGTATTGGATCACTAAAAAATACAATTTTTACATTACCATGTAGTTTACCAATAAAATGGTCTGATGGTGATGTGGATATACTCGGAATACATATGCCAAAGGAAATAAATGATCTCACTTCAATACATTTTAATAGAAAGTTAGCAAAAATAGATAAGATCTTACTACCATGGAAAGGAAAATACCTGTAAATGTGTGGAAAAATCACCCTGATTAACTCTTTAGTATTATCCCAGTTTACCTATTTGCTTATGGTCTTGCCTACGCCTAGCGAACAGTTTTTTAAATTCTATTAGAAAAAAATATTTAATTTAATTTGGAACGGCAAGCCAGACAAAATTAAACGGGCCTATTTATATAATGAATATGAATTCGGAGGACAGAAATTATTAAATATTAAAGCATTAGACCTATCACTAAAAGCTTCAGTTATACAAAAGTTATACTTAAATCCGAACTGGTTCTCAAGCAAATTAGTAAGATTGTCTCACCCAATGTTCAAGAAAGGCCTTTTTCCCTTTCTTCAGATTACAACATCTCATTTTCAGTTATTTGAAAAGGAAATAATCTCCCAAATATCACTATTTCTAAAACAAGCCATAGAAAGTTGGTTGCAATTTCAATTTAATCCTCCAGAAACGACAGAACAAATAATGCAACAAATATTGTGGTTAAATTCAAATATACTATTTGACAAAAAAACTTTATTTTTTGACAGAATGTTTAAAAAAGGTATAATCTTCGTAAATGATATCATCGGTAGGACTGGTGGAGTTATGTTGCACATGCAGCTAACAAAAACATATGGAAATGTCTGCTCTACCCAAAATTACAACCAAATAATTGCAGCCTGACCGCAAAAGTGGAAGAGAAAAGTAGAAGGGGGAGAAAGTAAGGAACTTGTCTGTCGGCCTTGCATTAAAGAACATAATTGGTTAAGGAAAACTGTGATAAATAAAAAAGTATATCAGTTTCACTTAAGGACCAAAGGATTGACAGCCGTCCCATATAGATTGCAAAATAGTTGGGAAGAGATTTTTGACGTACCGATCCCATGGCATAGTGTTTATGAACTGACACGCAAAACGACACCGGATTCAAAAATTTGAATCTTTCAATTTAAATTATTATATAAAATTCTTGCTACCAATAGAATGCTATTTATATGGGGGATACAATCTTCCCAGCTCTGCAGGTTTTGCTGTGAAGAGACATAATCATTAGATCATTTGTTTTGGTTCTGTCCATTTGTAGCTTGTTTTTGGACACAGGTCCAGGAATGGCTAAAGGATTGCAATATTTACCTGGAGCTAACCTTGCAGATAGCATTACTGGGTGAACTGAAAAGTCATAGTCAATCGATCAATAATACAATAATACTTTTAGCCAAAAAAAATATTTTTAATTCACAATCTGTAGAAGCAATGAGAATAGAAAGGTTCAGAACTTTTGTAAAACATCACAGTACGGTTGAAATATATATGACAAATAGAAATCCTATATGGATGGTGTTAAGAGATAGATGGGAGGTATTGAATGGAGTTGAAGGATGGGACTAATAACAAATAACAACAAATAATAACAAATATAGCTAATAATGTAAGCATACTGTGTCCATAATAAGTATATATGTTGTATGTTGGGAGCTTTTGGGAAAGAGCACAGTTAGAAAGATAAGGCATATAGAAGCAAAGTGTGCAAAGCTGTCATCAAGTCAAAGGGTGGCTACTTTGAAGAATCTAAAATCTAAAATATATTTTGATTTGTTTAACACTTTTTTTGTTACTACATGATTCCATATGTGTTATTTCATAGCTTTGATGTCTTCACTATTATTCTACAATGTAGAAAATAGTAAAAATTAAGAAAAACCCTTGAATGAGTATGTGTGTCCAAACTTTTGACTGGTACTGTATATGTATAAATATATATATTTAAAAATATATATACAGTTGTGGTCAAAAGTTTTGAGAATGACACAAATACTAATATTCACAAAGCCTGCTGCCTCAGGTTTGATGATGGCAATTTGCATATACTCCAGAATGCCATGAAGAGTGATCAGATGAATTGCAATTAATTGCAAAGTCCCTCTTTGTCATAAAAATGAACTTAATCCCCCCCAAAAAATTCCACTGCATTTCAGCCCTGCCACAAAAGGACCAGCTGCCATCATGTCAGTGATTATCTCGTTAACACAGGTGAGAGTGTTGACAAGGACAAGGCTGGAGATCACTCTGTCATGCTGATTGAGTTAGAATAACAGACTGGAAGCTTTAAAAGGAGGGTGGTGCTTGAAATCATTGTTCTTCCTCTGTTAACCATGTTTACCTGCAAGGAAACACGTGCTGTCATCATTGCTTTGCACAAAAAGGGCTTCACAGGCAAGGATATTGCTGCTAGTAAGATTGCACCTAAATCAACCATTTATCGGATCATCAAGAACTTCAAGGAGAGAGGTTCAATTGTTGTGAAGAAGGCTTCAGGGCGCCCAAGAAAGTCCAGCAAGCGCCAGGACCGTCTCCTAAAGTTGATTCAGCTGCGGGATCGGGTCACCACCAGTGCAGAGCTTGCTCAGGAATGGCAGCAGGCAGGTGTGAGTGCATCTGCACGCACAGTGAGGCGAAGACTTTTGGAGGATGGCCTGGTGTCAAGAAGGGAATGACACAAATACACTTCTCTCCAGGAAAAACATCAGGGACAGACTGATATTCTGCAAAAGGTACAGGGATTGGACTGCTGAGGTCTGGGGTAAAGTCATTTTCTCTGATGAATCCCCTTTCCGATTGTTTGGGGCATCCGGAAAACACCTTGTCCGGAGAAGACAAGGTGAGCGCTACCATCAGTCCTGAGTCATGCCAACAGTAAAGCATCCTGAGACTATTCATGTGTGGGGTTGCTTCTCAGCCAAGGGAGTGCCTAAGAATACAGCCATGAATAAAGAATGGTACCAACACATCCTCCTAGAGCAACTTCTCCCAACCATCCAAGAGCAGTTTGGTGACGACCAATGCCTTTTCCAGCATGATGGAGCACCTTGCCATAAGGCAAAAGTGATAACTAAGTGGCTCGGGGAACAAAACATCGACATTTTGGGTCCATGGCCAGGAAAGTCGCCAGACCTTAATCCCATTGAGAACTTGTGGTTGATCCTCAAGAGGCGGGTGGACAAACAAAAACCCACATATTCTGACAAACTCCAAGTATTGATTATGCAAGAATGGGCTGCCATCAGTCAGGATGTGGCCCAGAAGTTAATTGGACAGCATGCCAGGGCGGATTGCAGAGGTCTTGAAAAAGAAGGGTCAACACTGCAAATATTGACTCTTTGCATAAATGTAATGTTATTGTCAATAAAAGCCTTTGACACTTATGGAATGCTTGTAATTATATTTCAGTATACCATAGTAACATCTGACAAAAATATCTCATAACACTGAAACAGCGAACTTTGTGAAGACCAATACTTGTGTCATTCTCAAAACTTTTGATCACGACTGCATACATGTGGGATTGGAAATGATGTAGACAATTACATTGATTTAAGCTAAAATCTATCTGCAATATTAAAGCTGATCTACCCCCTAAAATTATCCTCCCCACAGGACTCGCTGCGGTTACGTTGAGGCAGAACACACACTCTGATGGGGGAGGTCAGTAATAAGCTGATTGATCGGCCAAGCCGTTGCCTTACAGCACAAGTTAATTTGTCTCGGCGACTGTTTTAATGGCTATATCGGAGAACTAGTGGGGAAAGTATAGCATGGCTTGGCATGTGCATGCTGTACAAGCAATGTGTCTACTTAATGGATTTTTAAATGATCCACCAGAGATATATTAACAACGTTTTTAATCATAAAACAGTATCAGCCTGTTGTAGACAAGCACCACTTCATCAGCCTATTGTGAGTTTAAACCAGTCCTTCTCAAATAGTGTGACCCCGGGGAACATGCTTTTTTTTGCCGCAGGGAGTAGTTTTTTTTTGCACCGAACAAGAGCACACAGCACAGAGCAGGAGATATGAAGTGCAGATAACAAACCCTTAAGAGACACCATGGAAAAATATTTAACAGGGATGAAAAGTAAGGCGGAGAGAGACGGAGATAATGAGACAAACATAAGTCTCCCGAATGCTAAGACGAGGAAATATGATGAAGCGTATGTAGCGCTTGGCTTCACTGTGACTACGGTGGGAGACGAGGAAAGACCGGTATTACTGTGCCTAAAAATGTTGGCAGCGGACAGCATGAAGCCAAATAAATTAAGGCGTCACTTACAGACATTACACCCCAATCACGCTGATAAGCCGCTTGAGTTTTTTCAGCGGAAACGTGCCAAATATTGCCAACAATTGTCCCGCTTTGTGAATGCTACTTCAGTAAACCAGCGAGCACTGTTAGCATCATATAAGGTGGCGTACCAAATTGCTCAGTGCAAAACCCCGCACTCCATAGCAGAGGAGCTGATACTGCCTGCAGCATTAGACATGGTCTCTGTCATGCTGGATGACGCAAGTGCTGCAAAAATAAAAACTATCCCTCTGTCCAATGACACTGTCGCCAGACGTATAAATGACATTGCTAACGATCTTAAAGAACAGCTGGTAGATAAACTCAAAGACAAATGTTTTGCCTTACAGTTCGATGAAGCAACTGACAGCAACAAAGAGTGTTTGTTTATCGCTTATGTATGTTTTGAGATGACAAACTTCTTGTGTGAGGATCTACTTTTTTGTAAATATGTCAGAGACTGAGCCACAGCTGAAGAGCTATTCAAAATGCTGGACTGCTTCCTGACTGAGAATGGGCTAAAGTGGGAGAACTGCATTGGTGTTTGCAGTGATGGTGCACAGACCATGGCAGGGATGAGAAAAGGACTTCGGGCACTCATCAAGAAGGCCTCACCTAATGCTGAGTGGACACACTGTGTTACACACAGAGAAGCACTGGCATCAAGGCACCTTTCCTCTGAATTAAGTGTGGTTATGACTGACGTTGTAGGTGTAGTCAATTTTATAAAGACCAGATCACTAAAAACAAGAGTCTTCTCTGCTATCTGTGAGGAGATGGGAGCTGAACATCAAGCTGTGCTGTTTCACAGTGAAGCAAGGTGGCTGTCACGAGGAAAAGTATTGTCCCGAGTTTTTGAGCTCAGAGAGCAGATAAGAATGTTTTCAGAGCAGGAGCACAAATATGATCTCGCAGAAAATTTTTGTGATGAGAACTTCCTGGCAAAACTGGCCTACCTGAGTGACATATTTGGAAAGCTAAATGAACTAAATCTACAGCTTCAAGGGAAAGATAAACACCTCCCTCAGGTCACAGACAAGATCAGCTCTTTCACTCGAAAGCTTGCAATGTGGGACAGGCGACTTGATGAAGGAAATACTGATTCATTCGAGAACCTGCATGAATTTGTTGACACTACTGACTATGATGCCACCTCAGTGATTCCATATATTAAGGAGCACATTTCATCACTGATGGGATTCTTTAAAAAGTACTTCCCTGAAAACAGTTCCCAATATGACTGGGTGAGAGATCCTTTCAATGCACCAGTTCCAACTGGTTTCAGCTCTGCAGAGGAGGACCAGTTCATTGATATGACGTCTGACTCCACATTGAGAGTGAGGTTCACATCACAGACACTGAGTGAATTCTGGCTGAGTGTAGAGAGGCAGTATCCACTCTTAGGGCAGAGGGCCATGGGCATTCTTCTTCCTTTTGCAACATCTTATCTTATCTTTGTGAGACTGGCTTCTCTGCTGTTGCTGCACTGAAGACCAAGTACCGGTCCCAGCTAAACATTGAGCAGGAGCTGAGAGTTGCAGTATCATGCTTCAAACCCTGCTTCGAAAAGCTGTGCACTGCAAAACGTGCTCATTGTAGCCATTTTGATTTTTAAAAAATCAGCACAAATTGTTTTATTCATTTTTGTTTTATAGGTCAAAGTGTTTCATATATTGTGGTCCTGAGTTAATGTTGCTGATCAATTTGAATTTATTATTATTTATTGATTATATATACAGTCGTGGTGGAGAGTTGGGGGGCGCAAAATGTTTACTTCTTCCTAGGGGGGGCGTAACAGAAAATAATTGAGAAGCACTGGTTTAAACTAACGATCCATCCATTAGAACATTCAGTCATCCAGAAGGGGGATTCTACATGGGCTTGTAACATTAGCCAATTCCAGGACCGAGTGACAGTGTAAATGTGGGTTTTTCTATAAATAATGAGGCCAATGTGTGAAATAGGGATCAACATTTCTGAATGGTTAGAAAAGGGGAAAAAACTATTTTTATGCAGTTCCACATGTGTAATTACAGGATCAAAAGTGAATGTATTCCAAATTGGCTCTTAACTCCACCTAACAAAAACATAGTCCTAGGACTATACAGTTAGGTCCAAAATGATTGACACCGTTGATAAAGATGAGCAAAAAAGACTATAAAATAAATAATACAAATCCTGAGCTATATTGTCTGCTAAGGAAAAAAAATGAAATTATATATTTTTGATACTAATACAATTATTTAATTCAAACCACACATTTACAATGGGGTTCAAACCCGGAGACTGAGATGGCCATTGCAAAATGTTGATTTTGTTGAAATTTAACCATTTCTTTGTATATTTTAATGTGTGCTTGGGGTTACTGGAAGATCCACTTGCGGCCAAGTTTCAGCCTCCTGGCAGAGGCAACCAGGTTTTTGGCGAAAATGTCCTGGTATTGGGTAAAGTTCATGATGCCATTGACCTCAACAAAGGCCCCAGGACGAGTGAAAGAAAAATAGCCCCATAACATCAAAGATCCACCACCGTAGGTATGTGGTCATTTTTTGCAAATGCATCCTAATTTAGAAGCCAAACCCACCACTGGTGTGCATGGCAAAATCAGCTAAATTTTCATGTCATCTGACCATAGCACTGGTTCCAATCCAAGTGCCAATGACGTTTAGCAAACTCCAGGGGCCTCATTTATCAATCAAGCGGAGGCACAAATCTGTGCATAAACCATGCGTGGGATCATTTCAATGCAAAGTGTGGGATTGATCAATATGAACGTTTGCTTGAGAGTGTGCGTAAATTTACGCAGAGCCATGACCATGCGTACACACAGTGCCAAGTGGTGGAATAAGGGAACTGCTTGTCAAGCGCAGAATGGGCTAAAAATTTGTTACGATAATAATCCATATAAAGAACAATCATTTGTTAAATTAGAGACACGTGTGAAAGTGAAACCATTTTAGAAATACTATAAAATACTGAAATAATGGGAAATTAAATGAGATGGCTGATCTTGCTCTGTTGGAAGATTTGCCAGACACTGTATTTAGCAGAGAGCACATTTTTAGAGACAGGTGGGACATTTTTAGAGAGTGCAGATTGTCCCATCAGATACCGTTTCCCAAAACCAATCTTATAGGGTCTTTATGAGGATTTAAGACCTTCTTTAGAAAGGCAAAGACATGCCATTCCGGTGCACATAAAAGTGCTATCCACCCTCTGGTTTTTGGCAACGTTCAGCGGGAGCTTGCTGATCAGCACCGCACATCCGTCGATGAGCCAACGTTTTGGATGTAATGTTTACTTTGCCATCAATGGGTTCCCAAATAGCCTACAAACAGAGCAATAGATGGCACCCACATCGCCAAAAAAACGATGTGAATAGCTTTTTATATTCCCCACAGGATCATAGCATAGATAATTAAGCTATTTGATTTTGAATTTTAGGACACCTTTAGGTACATCAAAATATATGTTACCACTATTCACTACTATAGCCCATAGAACACACATTCAGAAATGACAAAAAAGATAGTAACAAAATAAATCATAGGGAATAAGGTTTGGAAGTGTCTGTCTTATATCTAGGAGATACTGTATAAGAAAGCTCATTTAATATTTTAATTTAATGTTTTAATGTTTAATGTTTTTTTCGGACACATATTTAACCTTCCATTCATTTGTATGGGTTACATTTAGACGAGTCCCGTGACACTTGTGGGGGTCGTAGAGCAAAACAGAGAACACCATCGTGTTCGTCAGTCTCCCCTTTCCATAGTGAGGTTCCATATTATACTGAACAAAAATATAAACGCAACACACAACAATTTCAAAGATTTTACTGAGTTACAGTTCATATAAGAAAATCAGTGAAATTGAAATAAATTAATTAGGCCCTAATCTATGGATTTCACATGACTGGGCAGGGGTGCAGCCATGGGTGGGCCTGGGAGGGCATAGGCCTACCCACTTGGCAGCCAGGTCCAGCCAATCAGAATGAATTTTTCCCCACAAAAGGGGTTTATTACAGACAGAATTACTCCTCAGCACCCCCACCCGCCCTCAGAAGATCCCGCAGGTGAAGAAGCTGTGGAGGTCCTGGGGTGGCGTGGTTACACGTGGTCTGCATTTGTGAGGCCGGTTGGACTTACTGCCAAATTCTCTAAAACAACATTGGAGGAAGCTTATGGTAGTGAAATTAACATTACATTATCTGGAAACAGCTCAAGTGGACATTCCTGCAGTCAGCATGCCATTTGCACGCTCCCTCAAATCTTGAGACATTGGTGACATTGTGTTGTGTGACAAAACTGCAGATATTAAAGTGGCCTTTTCTTGTCCCCAGCACAAGGTGCACCTGTGTAATGATCATGCTGTTTAATCAGCTTCTTGATATGCCACACCTGTCAGGTGGATGGATTATCTTGACAAAGGATAAATGCTCACTAATAGAGATGTAAACAAATTTGTGCACAACATTTGAGAGAAATCCGCTTTTTGTGTGCATGAAATTTTTTTGGGATTTTTATTTCAGCTCATGAAACATGGGACCAACACTTTAGATAATTTTGTTCAGTGAAGTTTGCAGCTCAAAAGGTTCGGACGCTACAGACAGAAATTGGCACATCAGCATGACATGTGGGGGTCGTAGAGCAAAACATTTGTAGGCCAAACCGTTTGGACGCCACAGACATTTTCGTGTGTAAGACCGGTTTTTGGGATAACTCATGGTCTGACAAATAGCTGTAGCTTGGTCACCTTCCACCGCAGATGCGGAAGGCTGACATAGGCGGATGCGGTGGATTGAGACGCATCCAATGATATCTCTCGCTTAAACAGATGGATTTTGATGGGGAATGTTTTATTATGTTACTTAGATTGATGCACAGATGTGTTAGGTCATGGCAAAAGATAAAAAGGAAGCATAGAATTCATGATTGACCATACTGGCATGGCTATAAACTGAAACAATAAGTATGTAAGAGCGCTTCCCTGGTGGTGCAGAGGACAAAAGACCTGGCTTCAAAACCAAACATTGCAGGTTCAAACCCAATATGCAGATTGTCAACATATGATGTGTAACAATATGGTTCTGTTTGTATGATTAAGTGTTATGTGAATGGAATTTAAATGCTGTGTGTCTCTGTGTCACCTGCAATACAGTCCTCAGATGTGAATTGCTATTAAATCTGGAGAGAAACATAATGGGGATCTATTCCAATCTGCTTTCTTATCCTATAACCTTTTACTGCAGTGGGCTAAATCAGGGTCACACAGAGTGTTTCTTGGTAATCTTAAACAGATCTATATTGAAACAAAAGTATACACCTCACACACATGGTTATGGGCTTAAAAAAAGAAGACAACTGCAGCATGTCAGATATAGAATTGAAATGTATTCAATTTTGAGTTTACATCCCAATATTACACTTTATATACAGTGAGGGAAAAAAGTTGATTTGATCAACTGCTGATTTTGTACGTTTGCCAACTGACAAATAAATGATCAGTCTATAATTTTAATGGTAGGTTTATTTGAACAGTGAGAAACAGAATGACAACAACAAAAATCCATAAAAATGCATGTCAAAAATTTTATAAATTGATTTGCATTTTAATGAGGGAAATAAATATTTGACCCCTCTGCAAAACATGACTTAGTACTTGGTGGCAAAACCCTTGTTGGCAATCACAGAGGTCAGATGTTTCTTGTAGTTGGCCACCAGGTTTGCACACATCTCAGGAAGAATTTTGTCCCACTCCTCTTTGCAGATATTCTCCAAGTCATTAAGGTTTCGAGGCTGACGTTTGGCAACTCGAACCTTCAGCTCCCTCCACATATCTTCTATGGGATTAAGGTCTGGAGACTGGCTAGGCCACTCCAAGACCTTAATGTGCTTCTTCTTGAGCCACTCCTTTGTTGCCTTGGCCGTGTGTTTTGGGTCATTGTCATGCTGGAATACCCACCCACGACCCATTTTCAATGCCCTGGCTGAGGGAAGGAGGTTCTCACCCAAGATTTGACGGTACATGGTGCCGTCCATCGTCCCTTTGATGCGGTGAAGTTGTCCTGTCCCCTTACCAGAAAAACACCCCCAAAGCAAAATGTTTCCACCTCCATGTTTGACGGTGGGGATGGTGTTCTTGGGGTCATAGGCAGCATTCCTCCTCCTCCAAACACGGCGAGTTGAGTTGATGCCAAAGAGCTCGATTTTGGTCTATTCTGACCACAACACTTTCACCCAGTTCTCCTCTGAATCATTCAGATGTTCATTGGCAAACTTCAGACGGGCCTGTATATGTGCTTTCTTGAGCAGGGGGGCCTTGTGGGCGCTGCAGGATTTCAGTCCTTCACGGCGTAGTGTGTTACCAATTGTTTTATTGGTGACTATGGTCCCAGCTGCCTTGAGATCATTGACAAGATCCTCCCGTGTAGTTCTGGGCTGATTCCTCACCGTTCTCATGATCATTGCAACTCCACGAGGTGAGATCTTGCATGGAGCCGCAGGCTGAGGGAGATTGACAGTTTCTTGAATTTGCGAATAATCGCACCAACTGTTGACACCTTCTCACCAAGCTGCTTGACGATGGTCTTGTAGCCCATTCCAGCCTTGTGTAGGTCTACAATCTTGTCCCTGACATCATTGGAGAGCTCTTTGGTCTTGGCCATGGTGGAGAGTTTGGAATCTGATTGATTGATTGCTTCTGTGGACAGTTGTCTTTTAAACAGGTAACAAGCTGAGATTAGGAGCACTCCCTTTAAGAGTGTGCTCCTAATCTCAGCTCGTTACCTGTATAAAAGACACCTGGGAGCCAGAAATCTTTCTGATTGAGAGGGGGTCAAATACTTATTTCCCTCATTAAAATGCAAATCAATTTATAAAATTTTTGACATGCGTTTTTCTGGATTTTTTTGTTGTTATTCTGTCTCTCACTGTTCAAATAAACCTACCATTACAATTATAGACTGATCATTTCTTTGTCAGTCGGCAAACGTACAAAATCAGCAGGGGATCAAATACTTTTTTCCCTCACTGTACATCACAGAAGACCGAAATTTAACAAAAAATGTTTGACATAGAAACACCAGATTTTCACCGTAAAAAAATACAAAAACATGTTTTTAATTATGAAATTATGAAAAATATGAATAACATTCCACCCATGAGGCCACTATAGGGCGATTTTGTAATTTGACTGCACAAAAGCTTTTTAAGTAGCTAAAAATGTGCATGCTGAGAATGTTGTATTAATATTAGGTCAAACTTAAATATATATAGTGCCAGTCAAAAGTTTGGACACACCTACTCATTCAAGGGTTTTTCTTTATTTTTACTATTTTCTACACTGTAGAATAATAGTGAAGACATCAAAACTATGAAATAACACATATGGAATCATGTAGTAAACAAATAAGTGTTCAACAAATCAAAATACATTTTATATTTGAGATTCTTCAAATAGCCACCCTTTACCTTGATGACAGCTTTGCACACTCTTGGAATTATCTTACCAGCTTCACCTGGAATACTTTTCCAACAGTCATAAAGGAGTTCCCACATATGCTTAGCACTTGTTGGCTGCTTTTCCTTCACTCTGCGGTCCAACTCATCCCAAACCATCTCAATTGGGATGAGGTCGGGGGATTGTGGAGGCCAGGTCATCTGATGCAGCACTCCATCACTCTCCGTCTTGGTAAAATAGCCCTTACACAGCCTGGAGGTGTGTTGGGTCATTGTCCTTTTGAAAAACAAATGATAGTCCCACTAAGCCCAAACCAGATGGGATGGCGTATCACTGCAGAATGCTGTGGTAGCCATGCTGGTTAAGTGTGCCTTGATTTAAAAAAAAATCACAGACAGTGTCACCAGCAAAGCACCTCCACACCATAACACCTCCTCCTCCATGCTTTATGGTGGGAAATACACATGCGGAGATCGAGCTGTTCTTGCCATAATATGGACTTGGTATTTTACCAAATAGGGCTACCTTCTGTGTACCCCCCCTACCTTGTCACAACACAACTGATTGCCCTAGAGTTTTGGAGATCTTTCCAAATGAGAAGTGCAAAAAAAACTAAAAGCAGATTTACCTAACTCGGTGGAGAGTCTGGGTCTGGTAACTTATATGTCTGAAGGATAACAATGAGTTAAGGTATGGCGGAAGTTTATGAAAGAGGGCTTTATAGACAAAAACAACGCAAGGCAACAATCTACGAGACTTCAAAGAGGGCCAGCCTACAAAATACAATGATGTGTACTGAACCTATCACCTGTAATAAAGGCCAATGCAATAAAGGCCAATGCAATAAAGGCCAATGCAAACTGTGTCCAATGGCTTCAATACAGTGGCAGCTGCATTCATTTAGACAATATTGCCATAGTCAATAACTATCCGGAATGAATGTGTCTCACCCTGATCTGTTTCACCTGTCTTGTGATTGTCTCCAACCCACACCAGATGTCTCCCATTACCTCATGTGTATTTATACCTGCGTTTTCTGTTTGTCTGTTGCCAGTTCGTCTTATCCCGTCAAGTCCTACCAGCGTGTTCCCGTGTTTCCTGTGCTCTAGTTTTTGCTTTTTGTAGTCTCCCCAGTTTTGACCTTTCTGCCTGTCCAGACCCTGATCCAGCCTGCCATCCTGTACCTGCCTGACTCTGATTTGAATTACAACTCTTTGCCTGCCTTGACCTACCGATTCCCTGCCCTTTGCACTGTAATAAACTCTGAGACTCGTACTATCCGCCTCCTGTGTCTGCATCTGGGTCTAAGCCTGAGCCGTGATAGTACCAACTGGCCATGACTGACCCAGCAGACAAACCGAATCACTCAGAGTTCCAATGCGGCAATTGTTTATTTGCAGAGGATTATAGGCTTGAGGTGGCTTCCTTGATCAGCCAGCCTACGTAAGAAATGCAGAGTGGAATGTTTAAATTTTCTACAACAATGGCTGGACAGCGTTCGCGCTTCTTGGATGCATCTCCGCCTTGTCATTTGTCGTTATCCGACTGGCCGGTGTTGCCCGGAGCTCCCCAATCTGATAGCGCCGTCGAAGGAGCACAGCATGAGGAGAAAGGCAATCAACGATGGTTGCATGTCACGAGTCGTGGAAGCCGAAGACAGCGACCTCCCGCAAAGCTGTCTACACTCCCAACGAGAGGCCCAGAGCGGATACAAACAATGAATAGTTTCGCCGTCCTGGAGCCTGATCTTGCTGCACCTTTGTTGCTGGGGGTGCCTGTGTCTGTGGCCGCAGTGCGTACTACTACAATTTCAAAGTCGGCAACCTTCCGTCCCTGCTCTGGATCGAGCAGGGCTTCTCCATCTGTCGGAGGCCTGCATCCTGTGAAGCGTGGGAGTGGGCGAATTTCCTCGCCCTTCTCGCCAGCCATGATTTTGGGCAGCTCCACGGTAAGAAATGTGACCGTTCCTGGTGCAAAAACAATGTCCTATCCCGGAGCTTGAGTAAATGACTTACTAAGCTGCTCTCGAATGTACTAAGTCAGGACATGGAAATTGATTCTATCGTAGTCCATGTGGGTTTTAATGACATTATGAAGGGCAGCTCTGAACAGTTGAAACTGGATTTTAAAGAGCTGATTGACTCTCTGCTAGACACTAACAAAAAAAACATCATATCTGGCCCTGTGCCCTCTCTGAATCGTGGCATTGAATGCTTTAGCAGGATTCTTGCTCTTCACAATTGGCTACATGATTATTGCAGCTCAATGGGTGTAACTTATGTTGACAATTTCGATACTTTTGGAAACAAAACACATTTTATAAGGAGGATGGGATCCACCCAAATCATTTGGGTTCCTGGATCCTTTCACAGCATTATAAGGCTGCGTTGAGACAATGACTTATCAATGACCCAAGTCCAGCTAATTTAATCCCTACCATTGTGACGCAGAGTTGTCATAATGATTCAGCAAATGTACATTATCCTAGGGGTTTTGGAAGACACAATGTAAATAACCTAATGTATGTCCCTCTTACTGCCTGGAATGCCTCTGCTGATCCTACAGCTATTGTATGCAGTAATCATATGCCTATGAACCAGAGTAATACTGTTAGCAATGAGGTGGTGTGCCCTAGTAGGAAGTCCACTGTGTGCAGCTCACCGTGCACTAACATAAAGAACATGAGCACATCTACTGCTGCTAAACTTCCCAGTAAAGCAATAAAAACAAGTAAGCATCCCAGAAGAAAAGTGCTCAAAATAGCCCACATTAACATAGGTTCATGAAATCAATAATTTGCTAGTAACAGATGACATTCACATTCTGACTATCTCTGAAACTCACTTAGATAATACCTTTGATGATACAGTGGTAGCAATTAACATTTACAGAAAAGATAGAAATGCCAATGGTGGAGGTGTTGCTGTTTATATACAGAAACACATTCCTGTGAAGGTTAAAGATGATCTCATGTTAAATACTGTTGAAGTAATATGGCTACAGGTTCATCTGCCTCACCTAAAGCCAATTTTGGTGGGAACTGCTATAGACCACCAAGTGCTAACAGTCAGTATCTGGATAACATGTGTGAAATGTTTGATAATGTATGTGATATCAATAGAGAGGTATACTTTCTGGGTGATTTAAATATTGACTGGCTGTCATCAGGCTGCCCACTCAAGAGAAAGCTTTGTAGTGTATTAAGATTATGACTTTGTTAATGGTTTTAAGTGGAACCTGAGAGGATGTTTATTTAGTGTCAGAGGGAATTGTTTTAGTGTGACGCCACATAGGACAGAGAAGTCTGTGTGTTGTAGACAGGGGATTGGACAGTAGAGGGAGCCACCCATATCTTGGGAAGATTATATATACTGGGTTTAAACGAAGAGGAGCAGAGCAGACATTGCAATTTGGGAACCACTGCTCTCCGGGTGGTCATGACATCCGTAAACTTATGCTGAAATCTTGTGATATGAATAAACCTTATGATCAAGGTTCAGTATGAGCGGACTCCTTTGTTTAGCAGCAATGATTAGCAACATTGACTCGACACGACAGCTTCAAACTGTAACCAGTGCCTACAACCTGGTTCAGGTTATCAGTCAACCTACCAGGATGGTTACAAACAGTATAGGAATTAAATCATCAACATGTATTGATCATATCATTACTAATGCTGTAGAGATTTGTTTGAAAGCAGTATCCAAATTCATTGGATGTAGTGATCACAATATAGTAGCCATATCTAGGAAAACCAAAGTTCCAAAGGCTGGGCCTAATATAGTGTATAAGAGGTCATACAATATGTTTTGTAGTGATTCCTATGTTGTTGATGTAAAGAATATATGTTGGTCCGTGGTGTGAGGGTCAAACAGACACTGCACTTGACACATTCATGAAATTGCTTATTCCATTTACTAATAGCATGCACCCATTAAGAAAATGACTGTAAAAACGTTTAAATCCCCGTGGATTGATGAGGAATTGAAAAATGGTATGGTTGAGAGGGATGAGAAAAAAGGAATGGCAAATAAGTCTGGCTGCACAACCGATTGGCAAACGTATCGCAAATTGAGAAATTATGTGACTAAACTGAATAAAAAGAAGAAGAAACAACACTATGAAACAAAGATAAATGGCATAAAGAATGATAGTAAAAAGCTTTGTAGCACCTTAAATGACGTTTTGAGAAAAAAGGCAAACTCAGCTCCATCATTCATTGAATCAGATGGCTCATTCATCACAAAACCAACTGATATCGCCAACTACTTTAATCATTTTTTCATTGGTAAGATTAGCAAACTTAGGCATGACATGCCAGCAACAATTGCTGACACTACACATCCAAGTATATCTAACCAAATTATGAAAGACAAGCATTGTAATTTTGAATTACGTAAAGTGAGTGTGGAAGAGGTGAACAAATTATTGTTGTATTAACAATGACAAGCCACCAGGGTCTGACAACTTGGATAGAAAATTGCTGAGGATAATAGCGGACGATACTGCAACTCCTATTTGCCATATTTTCAATTGAAGCATACTAGAATACAG
Source organism: Coregonus lavaretus (assembly GCF_964263955.1). NCBI lineage: Eukaryota > Metazoa > Chordata > Actinopteri > Salmoniformes > Salmonidae > Coregonus > Coregonus lavaretus. Next base: position 30,766,705 of record NC_140026.1, read on the forward strand.
TGCTATGAAAAAGTATTTGCCCCCTTTCTAATTTTCTCTACTTTTGCATATTTGTGATACTGAATGTTATTAGATATTCAACCAAAACCTAATATTGGATAAAGGGAACATAAGTGAACAAATAACACAACAATTACATATGTATTTCATTTATTTCATAAACAAAGTTATGCAACACCCAATTCCCCTGTGTGAAAAAGTAATTGCCCCCTTACACTCAATAACTGGTTGTGCCACCTTTAGCTGCAATGACTCCAATGAACCAAATGCTTCCTGTAGTTGTTGATCAGTCTCTCACGCCGCTCTGGAGGAATTTTGGCCCACTCTTCCATGCAGAACTGCTTTAACTCAGTGACGTGTGGGTTTTCAAGCATGAACTGCTCGTTTCAAGTCCTGCCACAACATCTCAATTGGGATTAGGTCTGGACTTTGACTAGGCCATTCCAAAACTTCCAATTTTTTGCTTTTTATAAATTTTAATGTAGACTTGATTGTGTGTTTTGAATCATTGTCTTGCTGCATGACCCAGCTGCGCTTCAGCTTAAGCTCACAGACGGATGGTCTGACATTCTCCTGTAGAATTCTCTGATACAGAGCAGAATTCATGGTTCCTTCTATTTCCACAGTAAGAACATCATACCAAAGGTCAAGCATGGTGGTGGTGGTGTGATGGTTTGGGGATGCTTTGCTGCCTCAGGACATGGGCAACTTGCCTTAATAGAAGGAACCATGAATTCTGCTCTGTATCAGATAATTCTACAGGAGAATGTCAGACCATCCGTCTGTGAGCTGAAGCTGAAGCGCAGCTGGGTCATGCAGCAAGACAATGATCCAAAACACACAATCAAATCTACATGAAAATTGATAAAAATCAACAAATTTGTAGTTTTGGAATGGCCTAGTCAAAGTCCAGACCTAATCCCAATTGAGATGTTGTGGTAGGACTTGAAACGAGCAGTTCATGCTTGAAAACCCACACGTCACTGAGTTAAAGCAGTTCTGCATGGAAGAGTGGGCCAAAATTCATCCAGAGCAACGTGAGAGACTGATCAACAACTACAGGAAGCATTTGGTTAGAGTCATTGCAGCTAAAGGTGGCACAACCAGTTATTGAGTGTAAGGGGCAATTACTTTTTCACACAGGGGAATTGGGTGTTGCATAACTTTGTTTATGAAATAAATATGTAATTGTTGTGTTATTTGTTCACTTATGTTCCCTTTATCTAATATTAGGTTTTGGTTGAAGATCTGATAACATTCAGTATCACAAATATGCAAAAGTAGAGAAAATTAGAAAGGGGGCAAATACTTTTTCATAGCACTGTATGTCTACCCCCAGGCATGGAAGGAAGCAAAAGTAATTCCGCTACCTAAGAATAGCCCCCTTTACTGGCTCAAACAGCCGACCAATTAGCCTGTTACCAACCCTTAGTAAACTTTTGGAAATAACTGTGTTTGACCATATACAATGCTATTTAACCGTAAACAAATTGACAACAAACTTTCAGCATGCTTATAGAAAAGGACATTCAACAAGCACTGTACTTACACAAATGACTGATGATTGGCTGAGAGAAATTGATAATACAAATTTTGTGGGGGCTGTTTTGTTAAACTTCAGCACATTTTTTTATATTATCGATCATAGTCTGCTGCTGGAAAAACATATGTGTTATGGCTTTACACCCCCTGCTATAATGTGGATAAAGAGTTACTTGTCTAACAGAACACAGAGGGTGTTCTTTAATGGAAGCCTCTCAAACATAATCCAGGTAGAATCAGGAATTTCCTAGGGCAGATGTCTAGGCCCCTTGCTTTTTTCCATCTTTACTAATGACATGCCACTGGCTTTGAGTAAAGCCAGTGTGTCTATGTATGCGGATGACTCAACACTATACACGTCAGCTACTACAGCAACTGAAATTACTGCAACACTTAACAAAGAGTTGCAGTTAGTTTCGGAATGGGTGGCAAGGAATAAGTTAGTCCTGAATATTTCAAAAACTAAAAGCATTGTATTTGGGTCAAATCATTCACTAAACCCTGAACCTCAACTACATCTCGTAATGATTAATGTGGAAATTGAGCAAGTTGAGGTTACTAAACTGCTTGGAGTAACCCTGGATAGTAGACTGTCATGGTCCAAGCATATTGATACAACAGTAGCTAAGATGGGAAGATGTCCATAATTAAGCGCTGCTCTGCATTCTTAACAACACTATCAGCATGGCAGGTCCTACAGGCCCTAGTTTTGTCGCACCTAGACTACTGTTCAGTAGTGTGGTCAGGTCCCACAAAGAGGGACTTGGGAAAATTGCAGTTGGCTCAGAACAGGGCAGCATGGCTGGCCCTTAAAAGAACACGGAGAGCTAAGAGACATGCATATCAGTCTCTCCTGGCTCAGAGTGGAATAGAGATTTACTTCATTACTGCTTGTTTTTGTAAGAGGTGTTGACAAGCTGAATGTACCGAGCTGTCTGTTTAGACTACTATTACACAGCTCGGACACCCATGCATACCCCACAAGACATGCCACCAGAGGTGTCTTCACAGTCCCCAAGTCCAGAACGGACTATGGGAGGCGCACAATACTACATAGAGCCATTACTACATGGAACTCTATTCCACATCAGGTAACTGATGCAAGCAGTAGAATCATTTAAAAAACAGGTAAAAGTACACCTTGTGGAACAGCGGGGACTGTGAAGAGACACACACACAGGTACATACACACATACATATAGACACTCACTCTACACACACGTACACATGGAGGTCATATTGTATATATGTGATAGTGGTGTAGTGGCCTGAGGTAACACACTAAATGTATTGGGTAAAGTGTTATGAAATATAATGTAATGTAATATTTTAAATTGTATATAACTGCCTTAATGTTGCAGGACCCCAGGAAGAGTAGCTGCTGACTTGGCAGCAGCTAATGGGGATCCTAATAAATACAAATACAAATTAATGTAAATCTCTCCTTGCTCAAAGTGGAGGAGAGATTGACTTCATCACTACTTGTATTGACATGTTGAATGAACCGAGCTGTCTGTTCGAACTACTGGCACACAGCTTGGACACCCATGCATTCCCCACAAGACATGCCACCAGAGGTCTCTTCACAGTCCCCAAGTCAAGAACAGACTATGGGAGGCGCACAGTACTACATAGAGCCATGACTACATGGAACTCTATTCCACATCAAGTAACTCATGCCAGCAGTAAATTCAGATTTAAAAAACAGATAAAAATAAACCTTATGGAACAGCGGAGACTGTGAAGCAACGCAAACATAGACACATGCATACAAACACAGGATAACATACGCACTATACACACATGTACACATGGATTTTGTGTTATAGATATGTGGTAGTAGAGTAGAGGCCTGAGGGCACACAGTTAATATGTTGTGAAATCTGTTATGAATGTATTGTAATATTTTTAAAATGTATAACTGCCTTAGTTTTGCTGGACCCCAGGAAGAGTACCTGCTGCCTTGGTATAATAAATAAAAATTGAAAATACAAATACACTCGGGATCTGCCCCTCCAGGTGGAGTCCGGCAAACTTTCCCCTAATTTTAATCGGCCCTTTCCCCATCTCTAAGGTCCTTAGCCCCTCTGCTGTTTGTCATCAACATGCTTTTTGAAAGATAGATTTTCATCAATCCAGATGCCCAGATATTTATAAGCGGGGACACGATGAATGATGGCACCATCCAAAGTACTCATCAAATCATAAGATACATTTTTACATGGTTTGGAAAATAACATATACTTTGTTTTACCTGTATTAAGTACCAATTTCTGTTCAACAAATGCTTTCTGCAGGGCAATGAAGGCAGATTGAAACTCAGAAGGCCCTATAACCAATATTGTTAATGTAAATTGTGAACAGAACCGGACCAATAATTGATCCCTGTGGGCCAGAAAACCAGATTTAAAGGTAGACTCAGCCATATGATGTAGATGCAGAAAGTAAACAGCGTAGTGGGTCAATTTCCGCAACAACTAAGATCGTTGAAAAGCGAGGCTCAACTTCTCCGCTGTTTTGGTCCCGTGGCTACCACGCTCTAACAGCATGAAGCAAACCTGTGCGCATGAGCATATACTGTGTGTGACTATGTGAGAGTGAAGTCAAATGTCTCGATCATTTCGATATATGCGGTGCTGCTTGTGGCAAAGTAATTTAGCTGAGTCTACCTTTAACACCATCAGTAAGCATACACTGTGTTCTGTCCTTTAATCATTTTCAAACCAGCTACACACAGCCTGGTCCAGGCCTATTGATGAAAGCCTGAAAGTAATGAGTGATCTACAGTGTCAAAGGCTTTAGTCAGTTCAATAAAAAGGGCCGCGCAGTGTTTCTTCTTATCCAAACAATTAAGAACATACTTTTAAATCAAAGAAGTTGCAGACATGGTGTTATGACCTGGTCTGAAACCTGACTGGTCTACATTTAAAATAAATGTCGTAGTTAAAAAGGATCTAAGTTGAGTATTTACCAAGGATTCTATAATTTTTACTAGACAAGAGTTTGGAAATGGCGTGATAATTATTTAGGTCACAAGGGTCACCATCTTTGTGAAGGGGGAGTATTTGGGCCTCCTTCAAGACCCTGGGGATGGTACCAGAAATAATTGTAAGGTTAAAAATATGTTTTAAAGATTCTGCAATCAGAGGAGCAGAAAGCTGCAGCAAGAAAGGATCAAGCAAATCAGCCAGAGTGGCTTTTTTTTTACATAAATTTTGCGCAAGGCATCTAGCACATCCAAGGGCGTCATGCACCCCAAACATCTGATGGGACACAAGTACAGTACGTGAGGATGGTTGGGGAGTGGTCTGGAGGGGGACTAGCCCCCATTATCTGTAAATTGGAGAACTTTGAATTGTTCAAATACCTGAAACTGCTTTTTCATGCATTCTAGAGCCATAATCATTATGCCAATTCTACTTTTATAAAATACAGTATGTCTATTTTTCTGCATATCTAAGCATACCTCTTGAGCTGTCAGTATCCTCCTGACTATTGGTTCTTTTTTTAAATAAACTAAATATGCTACTCTACATCTCTGCTAAAATCTGGGTAAAAGATTGAAAGGAATGTGAGTCTTATTTAGTACATGTAGTTATTGCTTGCTTTTCTACCAACCTTGCCAGCAGGCATGCCAGCTAACATAGTAAGAAAAGCTAGATACTCTAACTTGATTGATAGCCTGAAATAGATTTTTGGTAGATACAGTTGAAGTCGGAAATGTACATACACCTTAGCCAAATACATTTCAACTCAGAATTGTCACAATTCCTGACATTTAATCCTAGTAAAGATTCCCTGTCTTAGGTCAGTTAGGATCACCACTTTATTTTAAGAATGTGAAATGTCAAAATAATAGTAGAGAGAATGATTTATTTCAGCTTTTATTTATTTCATCAAATTCCCAGTGGGTCAGAAGTTTCCATACACTCAATTAGTATTTGGTAGCATTGCCTTTAAATTGTTTAACTTGGTTCAAACGTTTCGGGTAGTCTTCCACAAGCTTCTCACAATACATTGGGTGAATTTTGGCCCATTCCTCCTGACAGAGCTGGTGTAACTGAGTCAGGTTTGTAGGCCTCCTTGCTCGCACACGCTTTTTCAGTTATGCCCACAAATTATTTTCTATAGGATTGAGGTCAGGGCTTTGTGATGGCCACTCCAAGACCTTGACTTTGTTGTCCTTAAGCCATTTTGCCAAAACTTTGGAAGCATGCTTGGGGTCATTGTCCATTTGGAAGACCCATTTGCGTCCAAGCTTTAACTTCCTGACTGGTGTCTTGAGATGTTACTTCAATATATCCACATAATTTTCCTTCCTCATGATGCCATCTATTTTGTGAAGTGCACCAGTCCCCCTCCTGCAGAAAAGCAGCCCCACAGCATGATGCTGCCACCCCCGTGCTTCACAGTTGGGATGGTGTTCTTCGGCTTGCAAGCTACCCCCTTTTTCCTCCAAACATAACGATGGTCATTATTGCCAAACAGTTCTATTTTTGTTTCATCAGACCAGAGGACATTTCTCCAAAAAGTATGATTTTTGTGCCCATGTGCAGTTGCAAACCATAGTCTGTCTTTTTTATGGCGGTTTTGGAGCAGTGGCTTCTTCCTTGCTGAGCGGCCTTTCAGGTTATGTCGATATAGGACTCGTTTTACTGTGGATATAGATACTTTTGTACCTGTTTCCTCCAGCATCTTCACAAGGTCCTTTGCTGTTGTTCTGGGATTGATTTGCACTTTTCGCACCAAAGTACGTTAATCTCTAGGAGACCGCCAGGAGTTTGCCAATCAGAAGCTTCTAAAGCCATGACATCATTATCTGGAATTTTCCAAGCTGTTTAAAGGCACAGTCAATTTAGTGTATGTAAACTTCTGACCCACTGGAATTATGATGCAGTGAATTATATGTGAAATAATTGTCTGTAAACAATTGTTGGAAAAATGACTTGTGTCATACACAATGTAGATGTCCTAACCGACTTGGCAAAACTATAGTTTGTTAACAAGAAATTTGTGGAGTGGTTGAAAAACGAGTTTTAATGACTCCAACCTAAGTGTATGTAAACTTCCGACTTCTACTGTAGTTATGAGGTTGGGAGATTGGGAACCTATCTGGGCTAGCTAAAGCCAACTTCATAAAACTGGCTAGTAGTTTTACAGCAAAAAACTAAGATTCACTAGAAGTTGACATAACTTCCATCGAGCCATTTAGAGGCTGGAAGAGGGACAAGCAGTCGACTGGCTGACCAGGGTAAATTAAGCAACCATTTCTTTCAAATAAAAAGCCTGCCGAGGTAAAATGCTTATTAAAAACATCACTTATCACATTTTTCTCAGTAATGATGCCAGAGTCTCACACAATTTGCAACAGGGAAGGAGATTAATTTCCAAGCTTCAGTGCATTAACTGTTTTAGAAACAGCAGCAGAGTCTGAGATTCAATTTAGAAAGGAGATAGATTTTGCATCTATTTTTCAATTGCCTGAAAATCTGAAAGTCAGCTACAGAGTCAGTTTTTCTAGCCTTGGCCCAGGCCTGATTTCTCATTATGACAAGATCTGAACTTCTATAGAGAACCAAGGATGTGTTCTATTTGTCTGCCAGAAAGATAAAATAGATGAGAACAATTCTAGAGCTAATTCACTGTCAGGCATGCAGCTGATAGAGGAAATGTCAGAGTAATATATACAGTGCCTTCAGAAAGTATTCACATACCTTGAACCTTTGGCCCCAAAAAATTTACTTTATTGTCCTGAATACAAAGCGTTATGTTTGGGGAAAATCCAACACAACACATTGTTGAGTACCACTCTTCACATTTTCATACATGCTTTTCATCGCCAAGGGCTAGGGAGTTTTTTGTTTGTTGATAAAAATAAATGGAATAGAACTAAGCACAGGCAAAATCCTACAGGAGAACCTGGTTCAGTCTGCTTTCCAGACATTGGGAGACAAATTCACCTTTCAGCAGGACAATAACCTAAAATACAAGGCCAAATATATGCTGGAGTTGCTTACCAAGATGACATTGAATGTTCCTGAGTAGCTTAGGTACAGTTTTGATTTAAATTGGCTTGAAAATCTATGGCAAGATTTGAAAATGGCTGTGTAGCAATGATCAACAACCAACTTGACAGAGCTTGAAGAATTTTTTAAAGAATAATGGGCAAATATTGTACAATTCAGGTGTGCAAAGCTCTTAGAGACGTACCCAGAAAGACTCACAGGTGTAATCGCTGCCAGGTGATTGTAACATGTATTGACTCAGGGGTGTGAATACTTATGTAAATGAGATATTTCTGTATTTCATTTTCAATAAATATGCAAAATGTTACATTTGTATTGTGGCCATAAGCCAAAATACACATTTATCTTTGGGACATAGTGATATTTAGAGAACATGATGCCACAAGAGTTGATTTCACATATATAGCCACCCCTCCCCTTTTTTTCAGTCTGTCACATTTGAAGATGTTGTAATAAGCAATGTCAATGTCAAATCAAATCAAATCAAATCAAATGTTATTGGTCACATGCGCCGAATACAACAGGTGCAGACATTGCAGTGAAATGCTTACTTACAGCCCTTAACCAACAGTGCATTTATTTTAAACAAAAAAAGTAAGAATAAAACAACAACAACAAAAAAGTGTTGAGAAAAAAAGAGCAGAAGTAAAATAAAGTGACAGTAAGGAGGCTATATATACAGTAAAATAAAGTGACAGTAGGGAGGCTATATATACAGGGGGGTACCGTTGCAGAGTCAATGTGCGGGGGAACCGGCTAGTTGAGGTAGTTGAGGTAATATGTACATGTGGGTAGAGTTAAAGTGACTATGCATAAATACTTAACAGAGTAGCAGCAGCGTAAAAAGGATGGGGTGGGGGGGCAGTGCAAATAGTCCGGGTAGCCATGATTAGCTGTTCAGGAGTCTTATGGCTTGGGGGTAGAAGCTGTTGAGAAGTCTTTTGGACCTAGACTTGGCACTCCGGTACCGCTTGCCGTGCGGTAGCAGAGAGAACAGTCTATGACTAGGGTGGCTGGAGTCTTTGACAATTTTGAGGGCCTTCCTCTGACACCGCCTGGTATAGAGGTCCTGGATGGCAGGGAGCTTTGCCCCAGTGATGTACTGGGCCGTACGCACTACCCTCTGTAGTGCCTTGCGGTCAGAGGCCAAGCAGTTGCCATACCAGGCGGTGATGCAACCAGTCAGGATGCTCTCGATGGTGCAGCTGTATAATTTTTTGAGGATCTGAGGACCCATGCCAAATCTTTTTAGTCTCCTGAGGGGGAATAGGCTTTGTCGTGCCCTCTTCACGACTGTCTTGGTGTGTTTGGACCATGATAGTTCGTTGGTGATGTGGACACCAAGGAACTTGAAGCTCTCAACCTGTTCCACTACAGCCCCGTCGATGAGAATGGGGAAGTGCTCAGTCCTCTTTTTTTTCCTGTAGTCCACAATCATCTCCTTTGTCTTGGTCACGTTGAGGGAGAGGTTGTTGTCCTGGCACCACACGGCCAGATCTCTGACCTCCTCCCTATAGGCTGTCTCATCGTTGTCGGTGATCAGGCCTACCACTGTTGTGTCGTCGGCAAACTTAATGATGGTGTTGGAGTCGTGCCTGGCCATGCAGTCATGGGTGAACAGAGAGTACAGGAGGGGACTGAGCACGCACCCCTGAGGGGCCCCCGTGTTGAGGATCAGTGTGGCAGATGTGTTGTTACCTACCCTTACCACCTGGGGGCGGCCCGTCAGGAAGTCCAGGATCCAGTTGCAGAGGGAGGTGTTTAGTCCCAGGATCCTTAGCTTAGTGATGAGCTTAGAGGGCACTATGGTGTTGAATGCTGAGCTGTAGTCAATGAATAGCATTCTCACGTAGGTGTTCCTCTTGTCCAGGTGGGAAAGGGCAGTGTGGAGTGCGATAGAGATTGCATCATCTGTGGATCTGTTGGGGCGGTATGCAAATTGGAGTGGGTCTAGGGTTTCTGGGATTATGCTGTTGATGTGAGCCATGACCAGTCTCTCAAAGCACTTCATGGCTACAGACGTCAGTGCTACGGGTCGGTAGTCATTTAGGCAGGTTATCTTAGAGTTCTTGGGCACGGGGACTATGGTGGTCTGCTTGAAACATGTTGGTATTACAGACTCAGTCAGGGACATGTTGAAAATGTCAGTGAAGACACTTGCCAGTTGGTCAGCACATGCTCGGAGTACACGTCCTGGTAATCCGTCTGGCCCTGCGGCCTTGTGAATGTTGACCTGCTTAAAAGTCTTACTCACATCGGCTACGGAGAGCGTGATCACATAGTCGTCCGGAACAGCTGGTGCTCTCATGCATGCTTCAGTGTTGCTTGCCTCGAAGCGAGCATAGAAGTGGTTTAGCTCGTCTGGTAGGCTTGTGTCACTGGGCAGCTCGCGGCTGTGCTTCCCTTTGTAGTCTGTAATAGTTTTCAAGCCCTGCCACATCCGACGAGCGTCAGAGCCAGTGTAGTATGATTCAATCTTAGACCTGTATTGACTCTTTGCCTGTTTGATGGTTCGTCGGAGGTCATAGCGTGATTTCTTATAAGCGTCCGGGTTAGAGTCCCGTTCCTTGAAAGCGGCAGCTCTACCCTTTAGCTCAGTGCGGATGTTTCCTGTAATCCATGGCTTCTGGTTGGGGTATGTACGTACGGTCACTGTGGGGACGACATCATCGATGCACTTATTGATGAAGCCAGTGACTGATGTGGTGTACTCCTCAATGCTGTCTGAAGAATCCCGGAACATGTTCCAGTCTGTGCTAGCAAAACAGTCCTGTAGCTTAGCATCTGCGTCATCTGACCACTTTTTTATTAACCGAATCACTGGTGCTTCCTGCTTCAGTTTTTGCTTATAAGCAGGAATCAGGAGGATAGAGTTATGGTCAGATTTGCCAAATGGAGGGCGAGGGAGAGCTTTGTATGCGTCTCTGTGTGTGGAGTAAAGGTGGTCTAGAGTTTTTTTCCCTCTGGTTGCACATTTAACATGCTGGTAGAAATTAGGTAGAACGGATTTAAGTTTCCCTGCATTAAAGTCCCCGGCTACTAGGAGCGCTGCATCTGGATGAGCGTTTTCCTGTTGATTAATGGCCTTGTACAACTCATTCAGTGCAATCTTAATGCCAGCATTGGTTTGTGGTGGTAAATAGACAGCTATGAAAAATATAGATGAAAACTCTCTTGGTAAATAGTGTGGTCTACAGCTTATCATAAGATACTCTACCTCAGGCGAGCAAAACCTTGAGACTTCCTTGGTATTTGATTTTGTGCACCAGCTGTTGTTTACAAATATACAGAGACCGCCACCCCTTGTCTTACCAGAGTCTGCAGTTCTGTCCTGTCGATGTAGCGTATAGCCCGCTAGCTGAATGTTATCATTGTTGTCGTTCAGCCACGACTCCGTGAAACATAAGATATTACAGTTTTTAATGTCCCGTTGGTAGGATAACCGTAATCTTAAATCGTCAATTTTATTCTCAAAAGATTGAACGTTGGCTAATAGGATTGATGGGAGAGGCAGTTTACTCGCTCGCCGTCGGATCCTTACGAGGCACCCGGAATCGCTGTCCTGATATCCAGAAGCTCTCTTTGGTTATAAGAGACAATGGCAGAAACATTATGTACAAAATAAATTACAAATAACGCGGAAAAACACACATAATAGTACAATTGGTTAGAGGGCTGTAAAACGGCAGCCATCTTCTTCCGGCGCTGTTCATCCATCCTTATCCTGTTCATCCATCCTTATCCGGGATCGAGCCAAGTCTCTGTGAGAACCAAAATATCCGGGCTCGTGTCATGCACCCAGATGTCAACATCTTTTACATTCAACCCCCCCAGACCTCTTAAATAAAAGGTCAAATACAAGAATATGTTCAATACATATGCATGTGTTTGTCTGATTTGGACACAAGCTGTACCAGAAGAAGCGCCTGGGCCTTCTGAGTTGGTGTATCGTTTGTCCGTGTCCGACATAGGCACAACGCTACAGTGAAATCCATGGAACTAGTAGCACAGAATAGCATTTTGGAATTATTTTACAGTTACTCATAACTTCATAATACATTTTCACAGTAGAAGACAAATAATTCAAAATGTAATGTCATTTAAAAAAGATGTGAAACAATATTTGGAAAGGATTCAAAGGGTGAAAATACCTATTCATTCACATCTACAATTGATATTATAATTTTTGTTGTACTCAATATTTGTATAGAAAAATATATATTTTAACTCTCACACACATATGGACTAGTCCACTGTATTCTACAGATTTGCAGCTTTCTGTGGATATATTGGATTACTAGTCTATTCTTCATGGCCCTCTCTATATTGTATTTTATCTGGGCATAGAAAATATAGGAGCAAATCGCTCCAATGCTGTCAGTTCGAGTAATATCAGTTTGTTTGCAAATCTAATGCATGGAAGGAAATCTAAATACTGTGTTTTTATCATTTTATAATTCCTATTAGTGTAAAATGGGATCAAATATAATACCAAGCATGTGAGCAACTTGTTACCCAGGGCCCGTGTTCATAAAGTATCTCAGTTAGTAGGAGTAGGGATAGGAGTGTTGATCTATTTTATAATGAATGGACATAGGGGACCTGATCCTAGATCAGCACTCCTACTATGAGAATCCTACTTTTATGAATACAGACCCTGAAGTCCACCCACTTACTCAAGCAACATCCCTGGCCGCCTTCCACACACTTGACTTCAACCATATACTAGCACAATTATCACATGCTGTGTGCATCCCTCTGTTTTGACCTTTCAGTATCTCCCCATTTATCAGCCAGCACTCTAGTGTTGCTTGTTCGCTACATGTTTATTCCCCCTATGGCCTAGACACGCCAGGGTAACTGGTACAGGCTGTTATGTCACAGATACCCCCTCGTAAACAGGAAAGGAAAATAAAACATGAGAGGCCTTAAGGGGGGGCAAGAGGAGAAAGGGGGTATCACAGGAGCAGGCCATAGGGATTAGGAAGGGACATTTTTCGTATGACTCACTTTCACAAATTACTGTTGTACTGTAGGCGCTGAAATGGACAATATTTACTTGCACTAATCCTAAACCTGCAAAGCTTCACTGTGATGGCCGTATGGGTAGGAATTTTGGACCAGCAATGTGCCTGGATGCAGGACTGCAAGTAAAGCCATTTAAATGACTCACTGGATGCAAGACTCTATTCTCTCCTCACACTTCATTATCATCCAAGTGTCATTCCAACAAGTGCTGTACTCAACTTGGAAAACATTGACACTAAATACCCCCCTAAATACCCAAACTGAATACCCACACCAAGAGCTACCAATTAAGCCCTCTGTTAGCCATAGACTTGACGGATGTTGGGAAAATGCAGTCTTCTTTCTGCAGTCCAAATGAGCATAAAATAATGGTCCTGTATGTCCTGTATGTTAAATAAAGGGCAGCTCAGAACAGCCGAAGATGAATTTTAAAGAACTGATTTGGTCTCTACTTGACACCAACAAATGCCTCATAATATCTGGCCCTCTGCCCTCTCTAAATCGTGGCATTGAACGGTTCAGCAGACTTTTAGCCCTCCATAACTGCCTACGAGACTACTGAAGCTCAATGGGTGTAACATTTATTGACAATTTTGATACCTTCTGGAAAAAAGCTCATATTATAAGTAGGATGGGATCCACCCAAATCATTTGGGTTCCTGGATCCTTTCACAGCATTACAAGGCTTCGTTGAGACAAAGACTTATCAATGACCCAAGTCCAGCTAATTTAATCCCTACCATTGTGTCGCTGAGTTGTCATAATGATTCAGCAAATGTACATTATCCTAGGGGCATTGGAAGACACAACGTAAATAACCTAATCTATGTCCCTCTTACTGCCCGGAATGCCTCTGCTGATCCTACAGCTATTGTATGCACTAACCATATGCCTATGAACCACAGTAATACTGTTAGCAATGAGGTGGTGTGCCCCAGTAGGAATTCCACTGTGTGCAGCTCATCGTGCACTAATATAAAGAACATGAGCACATCTACTGCTGCTAAGCTTCCCAGTACAGCAATAAAAATAATCAAGCATCCCAGAAAAGTGTTAAAAATAGCCCACGTTAACATATGTAGCTTAATAAACAAGGGTCATGAAATCAATAATTTGCTAGTAACAGATGACATTCATATTCTGACAATCTCTGAAACTCACTTAGATAATACCTTTGATGATACAGTGGTAGCAATACAAGGTTATAACAGTTACAGAAAAGACAAATGCCAATGGGGGAAGTGTTGCGGTCTATATCAGAACCACATTCCTGTAAAGCTTAGAGAGGATCTCATGTTAAATACTGTTGGATCATAATGTCATCATGAAGTGCTTTGAGAGACTAGTCAAGGATCATATCACCTCTACCTTACCTGTCACCCTAGACCCACTTCAATTTGCTTACCGCCCCAATAGATCCACAGACGATGCAATCGCCATCACACTGCACACTGCCCTATCCCATCTGGACAAGAGGAATACCTATGTAAGAATGCTGTTCATTGACTATAGCTCAGCATTCAACACCATAGTACCCTCCAAGCTCATCATTAAACTCGAGGCCCTGGGTCTCAACCCAGCCCTGTGCAACTGGGTCCTGGACTTCCTGACGGGCCACCCCCAGGTGGTGAAGGTAGGAAACAACATCTCCACTTCGCTGATCCTCAACACTGGGGCCTCACAAGGGTGCGTGCTCAGCCACCTTCTGTACTCCCTGTTCAACCATGACTGCATGGCCAAGCACGCCTCCAACTCAATCATCAAGTTTGCTGACGACACAACAGTAGTAGGCTTGATTACCAACAATGACGAGACAGCCTACAGGGAGGAGGTGAGGGCTCTGGGAGTGTGGTGCGAGGAAAATAACCTCTCATTCAATGTCAACAAAACAAAGGAGATGATCGTGAACTTCAGGAAACAGCAGAGGGTGCACCCCACTATCCACATCGACGGGACCGCAGTGGAGAAGGTGGAAAGCTTCAAGTTCCTTGGCGTACACATCACTGACAAACTGAAATGGTCCACCCACACAGACAGTGTGGTGGAGAAGGTGCAACAGAGCCTCTTCAACCTCAGGAGGCTGAAGAAATGTGGCTTATTACCTAAAACCCTCACAAACTATTACAGATGCACAACTGAGAGCATCCTGTCGGGCTGTATCACCGCCTGGTACGGCAACTGCACCGCCCGCAACCGCAGGGCTCTCCAGAGGGTGATGCGGTCTGCCGAATGCATTACCGGGAGCAAACTACCCACCCTCCAAGACACCTACAGCACCTGATGTCACAGGAAGGCCGAAAAAATTATCAAGGACATCAACCACCCGAGCCACTGCCTGTTCACCCCGGTATCATACAGAAGGCGAGGTCAGTACAGGAGCATCAAAGCTGGGACCAAGAGAATGAAAAACAGCTTCTATCTAAAGGCCATCTGACTGTTAAATAGCCATCACTAGCACATTAGAGGCTGCTGCTGCCTATTGAAATCACTGGACACTTTAAGAAATGGAACACTAGTCAATGTAATAATGTTTACATATCTTGCACTACTCATCTCATATGTATATACTGTATTCTATTCTATAATATTCTACTGTATCTTAGTCCATGCCGCTCTGTCATTACTTGTCCATATGTGTATATATTCTTAAATTCCATTCCTTACTAGGTTTGTGTGTATAGGGTATATGTTGTGAAATTGTTGGATATTACTTGTTAGATATTACTGCACTGTCGGAGCTAGAACAACAAGCATTTCGCTACAACCGCAATAACATCTGCTAATCACGTGTATGTGACAAATAAAATTGGATTTGATTTGATTTGGTGTAATATGGCTACAGGTTCACCTAACTCACCTAAAGTCCATTCTGGTGGGGAGTTGCTATAGACCACCAAGTGCTAACAGTCAGTATCTGGATAACGTGTGAAATGCTAGATAATATATGTGATATCAATAGAGGTATAGTTTCTGGGTGATTTAAATATTGACTTGCTTTCATCAGGCTGCCCACTCAAGAGATGCATGGACCCATTAATAAAATGACTGTAAAATCTCTTAAATCCCTGTGGATTAATGAGGAATTGAAAAAATGTACGGTTGAGAGGATGAAGCAACAGAGATGGCAAATAGGTCTGGCTGTACAACCGATTGACGAACATACTGCAAATTGAGAAATCATGTGACGAAACTGAATAAAAAGGAGAAGAAAATACACTATGAAACAAAGATAAATAACATAAAGAATGATAGTTAAAAAGCTTTGGATCACCTTAAATGAAATGTTGGGCAAAAAGGCAAACTCCGCTACATCATTAATTGAATCAGATGGCTCATTCATCACAAAACCAACTGATATTGTCAACTACTTTAATGATTTTTTCATTGGGAAGATTAGCAAACTTAGGCATGACATGCCAGCAACAAATGCTGACACTACACATCAAGTATATCTGACCAAATTCTAAAAGACAGGCATTGTAATTTTGAATTCCATACAGTAAGTGTGGAAGAGGTGAAAAAAGTATTATTGTCGATCAACAATGACAAGCCACCAAGGTCTGACAACTTGGATGGAAAATTACTGAGGATAATAGCAGACAAAATTGCCCCTCCTATTTGCCATATCTTCAATTTAAGCCTACTAGAAAGTGCGTGCCCTCAGGCCTGGAGGGAAGCAAATGTTATTCCCCTCCCTAAGAATAGTAATGCCCCCTTAACTGGCTCAAATAGCCGACCAATCAGCCTGTTATCGACCCTTAGCAAACTTTTGGAAAAAATTGTGTTTGACCAGATTAAATGTTATTTTACAGTAAACAAAATGACAACAGACATTCAGCAAACTTATAGGGAAGGACATTCAACAAGTACAGCACTTACACAAATGACTGAAGATTGGCTGAGAGAAATTGATGATAAAAAGATTGTGGGGGCTGTTTTGTTAGACAGGTAGAATCAGGAAGCGACTGAAATGACAGCAACACTTAACAAAGAGCTGCAGTTAGTTTCAGAATGGGTGGCAGGGAATAAGTTAGTCCTAAATATTTCAAAAACAAAAAGCATTGTATTTGGGACAAATCATTTACTAAACCCTAAACCTCAACTAAATCTTGTAATGAATAATGTGGAAATTGAGCAAGTTGAGGAGGCTAAATTGCTTGGAGTAACCCTGGATTGTAAACTGTCATGGTCAAAACATATTGATACAACAGTAGCTAGGATGGGAAGAAGTCTGTCTATAATAAAGTGCTGCTCTGCATTCTTAACAGCACTATCAACAAGGCAGTTTTGTCGCACCTGGACTACTGTTCAGTCATGTGGTCAGGTGCCACAAAGAGGGACTTAGGAAAATTGCAATTGGCTCAGAACAGGGCAGCACGGCTGGCCCTTGTATGTACACAAAGTGAAGGAGAGAATGACTTCATCAAATAAAATAAAATTGTATTGGCCACATGTGCCGAATACAACAGGTGCAGACATTACAGTGAAATGCTTACTTACAGCCCTTAACCAACAGTGCATTTATTTTTAATAAAAAAGTAAAATAAAACAACAACAAAAAAGTGTTGAGAAAAAACGAGCAGAAGTCAAATAAAATAACAGTAGGGAGATTATATATACAGGGGGGGGGGTACCGGTGCAGAGTCAATGTGCGGGGGCACCGGCTAGTTGAGGTAGTTGAAGTAATATGTACATGTGGGTAGAGTTAAAGTGACTATGCATACATAATTAACAGAGTAGCAGCAGCGTAAAAAGATGGGGTGGGGGGGCAGTGCAAATAGTCCGGGTAACCATGATTAGCTGTTCAGGAGTCTTATGGCTTGGGGGTAGAAGCTGTTGAGAAGTCTTTTGGACCTAGACTTGGCACTCCGGTACCGCTTGCCATGCGGTAGCAGAGAAAACAGTCTATGACTAGGGTGGCTGGAGTCTTTGACAATTTTGAGGGCCTTCCTCTGACACCACCTGGTATAGAGGTCCTGGATGGCAGGAAGCTTGGCCCCAGTGATGTACTGGGCCATACGCACTACCCTCTGTAGTGCCTTGCGGTCGGAGGCCGAACAGTTGCCATAACAGGCGGTGATGCAGCCAGTCAGGATGCTCTCGATGGTGCAGCTGTATAATGTTTTGAGGATCTGAGGACCCATGCCAAATCTTTTCAGTCTCCTGAGGGGGAATAGGCTTTGTCGTGCCCTCTTCACGACTGTCTTGGTGTGTTTGGACCATGATAGTTCGTTGGTGATGTGGACACCAAGGAACTTGAAGCTCTCAACCTGTTCCACTACAGCCCCGTCGATGAGAATGGGGGCGTGCTCAGTCCTCTTTTTTTTCCTGTAGTCCACAATCATCTCCTTTGTCTTGGTCAAGTTGAGGGAGAGGTTGTTATCCTGGCACCACACGGCCAGGTCTCTGACCTCCTCTCTATAGGCTGTCTCATCATTGTCAGTGATCAGGCCTACCACTGTTGTATCGTCGGAGTTGGAGTCGTGCCTGGCCATGCAGTCATGGGTGAACAGGGAGTACAGAAGGGGACAGAGCATGCACCCCTGAGGGGCCCCCGTGTTGAGGATCAATGTGGCAGATGTGTTGTTACCTACCCTTACCACCTGGGGGCGGCCCGTCAGGAAGTCCAGGATCCAGTTGCAGAGGGAGGTGTTTAGTCCTAGGATCCTTAGCTTAGTGATGAGCTTTGAGGGCACTATGGTGTTGAATGCTGAGCTGTAGTCAATGAATAGCATTCTCACATAGGTGTTCCTCTTGTCCAGGTGGGAAAGGGCAGTGTGTAGTGCAATAGAGATTGCATCATCTGTGGATCTGTTGGGGCGGTATGCAAATTGAAATGGGTCTAGGGTTTCTGGGATAATGGTGTTGATGTGAGCCATGACCAGCCTTTCAAAGCACTTCATGGCTACAGACGTCAGTGCTACGTGTCGGTAGTAATTTAGGCAGGTTATCTTAGTGTCCTTGGGAACGGGGACTATGGTGGTCTGCTTGAAACATGTTGGTATTACAGACTCAGTCAGGGACATGTTGAAAATGTCAGTGAAGACACTTGCCAGTTGGTCAGCACATGCTCGGAGTACACGTCCTGGTAATCTGTGGGGACGACATCATCGATGCACTTATTGATGAAGCCAGTGACTGATGTGGTGTACTCCTCAATGCTATCTGAAGAATTCCGGAACATGTTCCAATCTGTGCTAGCAAAACAGTCATGTAGCTTAGCATCTGCGTCATCTGACCACTTTTTTATTAACCGAGTCACTGGTGCTTCCTGCTTTAGTTTTTGCTGTTATGGTCAGATTTGCCAAATGGAGGGTGAGGGAGAGCTTTGTATGCGTCTCTGTGTGTGGAGTAAAGGTGGTCTAGAGTTTTTTTTTCCTCTGGATGCACATTTAAGATGCTGGTAGAAATTAGGTAGAACGGATTTAAGTTTCCCTGCATTAAAGTCCCCGGCCACTAGGAGCGATGCCTCTGGATGAGCGTTTTCCTGTTCACTTATGGCCTTATACAGCTCATTCAGTGCAATCTTAATGCCAGCATTGGTTTGTGGTGGTAAATTGACAGCTATGAAAAATATAGATGAAAACTCTCTTGGTAAATAGTGTGGTCTACAGCTTATCATTAGATACTCTACCTCAGGCGAGCAAAACCTTGAGACGTCCTTAGTATTTGATTTTGTGCACCAGCTGTTGTTTACAAATATACACAGACCACCACCCCTTGTCTTACCGGAGTCAGCCGTTCTATCGTGCCGATGTAGCGTATAGCCCGCTAGCTGTATGTTGTCCATGTCGTTGTTCAGCCACGACTTGGTGAAACATAAGATATTACAGTTTTTAATGTCCCGTTGGTAGGATAAACGTAATCTTAGGTCATCCAATTTATTCTCAAATGATTGAAGATTGGCTAATAGGATTGAAGGGAGAAGCAGTTTACTCGCTCGCCGTCAGATCCTTACAAGGCACCCCAACCTATGTCCACAATATCTCCGTCTCTTTCTCATGCGAATGACAGGGATTTGGGCCTTGTCGGGTGTCTGTAGGATATCCTTCGCGGCCGCCTCGTTGAAGAAAAAATATTCGTCCAATATGAGGTGAGTAATCGCTGTCCTGATATCCAGAAGCTTTTTTTGGTTATAAGAGACGATGGCAGAAACATTATCTACAAAATAAATTACAAATAACGCGGAAAAACACACATAGTAGTACAATTGGTTAGAGGGCTGTAAAACGGCAGCCATCTTCTCCGGCACCATTCATTCTAAATACACTACTTGTTCAATGAATCGGACACCCATGCAAACCCCACAAGACATGCCACCAGATGTCTCTTCACAGTCCCCAAGTCAAGAACAGACTATGGGAGGCGCACAGTACTACATAGAGCCATGACTACATGGAACTCTATTCCACATCAAGTATCTCATGCCAGGAGTAAATTCAGATTTAAAAAACAGATACAAATACACCTTATGGAACAGCGGGGACTGTGAAGCAACACAAACATAGACACATTCATATAAACACACGATAACATACGCACTATACACACATGTACACATGGATTTTGTGTTATAGATATGTGATAGTAGAGTAGAGGCCTGAGGGCACACACTTAATATGTTGTGAAATCTGTTATGAATGTATTGTAATGTTTTTAAAATGTATAACTGCCTTAATTTTGCTGGACCTCAGGAAGAGTAGCAGTAGCTAATGGGGATCCGTAATAAATACAAATACAAAAAACAAATCAACCAAGAGCTAATGGATTTGTCCAGCTGACACATGGGCAGTCTCCCCTCCCTGCCCCCACCTGTCAGCACTGACAGAATGGGCCGGGAGGCTGCTGTCTCACCCTGAAAGAGAGCTTGATTAGTGCAAACCGCACCAGTGTATCAAACCAACTAATCGATTGCCCCACTCACACAGCTTGTGTGCGTGTGTGTGTGTGTGTGTGTGTGTGTGTGTGTGTGTGTCAATGTATTATACATACTACATGTGTGGTTTTCACCTAATTGTATGTCCACAAACACACCATTTCAAGAGCCGTGCAACAATAAGCTGGCACTTAACGAACTGTATGAGGCGATAAACAAGTAGGAAACCATGCCTCCAACTTCCAACATGTCTCCTTCGGCACAAGGGGTGATAAAGATCATCAAGGACATCCACCACCCTAGCCATGGCCTGTTCACCCCGCTACAATCCAGAAGGCGAGGTCAGTACAGGTGCATCAAAGCTGGGACAGAGAGACTGAAAAACAGCTTCTATCTCAAGGCCATCAGACTGTTAAATAGCCATCACTACACGGCTACCACCCGGTTACTCAACCCTGCACCTTAGAGGCTGCTGCCCTATATACATTCATATGGAATCACTGGTCACTTTAATAATGGAACACTAGTCACTTTAATAATGTTTGCATACTGCTTTACTCATTTCATATGTATATACTGTATTCTATTCTAATGCCACTCCGACATTGCTCGTCCTACTATTTACACTACCAGTCAAAAGTTTTGACACACCTACTCATTCAAGGGTTTTACTTTATTTTTAAATTTTTTTACATTGTAGAATAATAGTGAAGATATCAAAACTATGAAATAACACATATGGAATCATGTAGTAACCAAAAAAGTGTTAAACAAATCAAAATATATTTTATATATGAGATTCTTCAAATAGTCACCTTGTGTTATATATATGTGGTAGTAGAGTACAGGCCTGAGGGCACACACTTAATATGTTGTGAAATCTGTTATGAATGTATTGATGACAGCTTGCACACTCTTGGCATTCTCTCAACCAGCGTCTTGAGGTAGTCACCTGGAAAGCATTTCAATTAACAGGTGTGCCTTCTTAAAAGTTAATTTGTGGAATTTATTTCCTTCTTAATGCGTTTGAGCCAATCAATTGTGTTGTGACAAGGTGGGGGGGTATACAGAAGATAGCCCTATTTGGTAAAAGACCAAGTCCACGACAGTCCCATCATTACTTTAGGTCAGTCAATACGGAACATTTCAAGAACTTGGAAAGTTTCTTCAAGTGCAGTCGCAGAAACCATCAAACGCTATGATGAAACAGGCTCTCATGAGGGCCGCCATAGGAATTGAAGGTCCAGAGTTACTTCTGCTGCAGAGAATAGGTTCATTAGAGTTAACAGCCTCAGAAATTGCAGCCAAAATAAAATCTTCACAGAGTTCAAGTCACAGAAACATCTCAACAGTTCAGAGGAACTGTGTGAATCAGGCCTTCATTGTCGAATTGCTGCAAAGAAACCACTACTGAAGGACACCAATAAGAAGAAGAGACCTGCTTGGGCCAAGAAACACAAGCATGGAAATGTGTAATTTGGTCTGGAGTCCAAATTGGAGATTTTTGGTTCCAACCGCTGTGTCTTTGTGAGATGCGGTGTGGGTGAACGGATGACTTCCTCATGTGTAGTTCCCACCGTAAAGCATGGAGGAGGAGTTGTTATGGTGTGGGGGTGCTTTGCTGGTGACACTGCCCGTGATTTATTTAGAATTCAAGGCACACTTAACCAGCATGGCTACCACAGCATTCTGCAGTGATAGGCCATCCCATCTGGTTTGGGCTTAGTGGGACTATCATTTGTTTTTCAACAGGACAATGACCTCCAGACTGGGTAAGGGCTATTTTACCAAGAAGGAGAGTGATGGAGTGCTGCATCAGATGACCTGGCCTCCACAATCCCCCGACCTCAACCCAATTGAGATGGTTTGGGATGAGTTGGACCGCAGAGTGAAGGAAAAGCAGCCAACAAGTGCTCAGCATATGTGGGAACTCCTTCAAGACTGTTGGAAAAGCATTCCAAGTGAAGCTGGTTGAGAGAATACCAAGAGTGTGCAAAGCTGTCATCAAGGCAAAGGGTGGGTATTTGAAGAACCTCAAATATAAAATATATTTTGATTTGTTTAACACTTTTTTGGTTACTACATGATTCCATATGTGTTATTTCATAGTTTTGATGTCTTCATTATTATTCTACAATGTAGAAAATAGTAAAAATAAAGAAAAACCGTTGAATGAGTAGGTGTGTCCAAACTTTTGACTGGTACTGTATATATTTGTTAATTCCATTCTTTTACTTTTAGATTTGTGTGTATTGTTGTGAATTGTTAGATACTTCTGCACATTTGGAGCTAGGAACACAAGCATTTCGCTACATCCACAATAGCATCTGCTAAATATGTGTATGTGACCAATATAATTATAATTTATTTTATTTGAAGTCCTAGACCACTGCTACTCACAAGCAAGTATACAAGGCCCTCCCTCACCCCCCCTTTGGCAAATCAGATCAAGACTCTATACTCCTGCTTCCTGTTTTCAAGTAGAAGCTCAAACAGGAAGTACCCATGATGTGCTTTGCTAGCGCTGACTAGAATATGTTTTTGCTCTACTTTACTTTATTTTATAGTAATATGGTTATTGATTATTGCATTGTTGTGAAAGTGCTGGCAAGAAAGCCATTTCACTGTACTTGTGCACGTGACAATAAACATTTGAAACTTGAAACATGCTGCGCTTGAAGGACAATGATTTTGCAAGCCCTGCCACATCCGACGACCATCAGAGCCAGTGTAGTAGGATTCCATTTTAGTCCCTTATTGATGCTTTGCTTGTTTGATGATTTGTGTCCCGCTCCTTGAATGCGGCAGCTCTAGCCTTTAGCTCAGTGTGGATGTTGCCTGTAATCCATACTTTCTGGTTAGGATATGTACGCGGTGACTACGTCGTCGATGCACATATTAATGAAGCCGGTGACTGACGTGGGAAACTCCTGGAACATATTCCAATCTGTGCTAGTGAAACAGTCCTGTAGCTTAGCGTCCACGTCATCGGACCAGTTCCATATTGAGCGCATCACTGGTACTTCCTCTTTGAGTTTTTGCTTGTAACCAGTAATTAAGAGGATGGAGTTATGATCAGATTTGCCAAATGGAGGGCGAGGGAGAGCTTTGTATGCGTCCCTGTGTGTAGAGTGGAGGTGATCTAGAGTTTTTTGTAGTTGCACAGGAGACGTGCTGGTGGAAATTAGGTCAAACGGATTTCAGTTTCTCTGCATTAAAATCCCTAGGAAAGCCACTAGGAGCGTCACATCTGGGTGAGCATTTTCTTGTTCGCTTATGGCCTGTACAGCTAATTCAGTGTGGTCTTAGCTTTTCTACGTCTTTGGTTTTAAATTATGTTCTAAATTGTTTGGATAAAAGGAAACATTGTGCAGACCTTTTTATTGACCTGTCTAAAGCCTTTGACAATGGGATCACTCATTACTTATTCAGAGGCTACTTATTCAGAGGCTTTAATCAATTGGCCTGGAACAGGCTGTGTAGCTGGTTTTAAAGTTATTTAAAGGACAAAATCTGGTTTTCTGGACAGTATTTAACTTTATCTCAACAGGGAAGTCATATTGAGACAGTATGAAAAATGTATGCACTCACTAACTGTAAGTCGCTCTGGCTAAGAGTGTCTGCTAAATGACTGAAAATGTTTTAAAAAATGACTAAAGTCTCTTTTTCAAATGAGCCCTGCACAATACAAAAATGAACAGATCAATAGGCAAGTATAAATAAACATACAGTGCCTTCAGAAAGTATTTAACCCCTTGACTTTACCACAGCCGGAATTTAAAATTGATTAAATACCCCATAATTTACATTTACATTTTAGTCATTTAGCAGACGCTCTTATCCAGAGCGACTTACCATAATGTAAAAGGGGAATGATGTTTTAAAATTTTGTTACAAATTAATACAATTTTTAAAGCTAAAATGTCTTGAGTCAATAAGTATTCAACCCCTTTGTTACGGCAAGGCTAAATAAGTTCAGGAGTAAAAATGTGCTTAACAAGTCACATAATAAGTTGCATGGACTCACACGTTTATGAAATTATTCCAGGTACTAATAAGCATGCACCCATTAAGAAAATGACGGTCAAAACTTTTAAATCCCCATGGATTGATGAGGAATTGAAAAATTGTCAAGCAAATAACTGTCGGTCTGACGGTAATTGACCGTTAATTAACATAAACAGATTTAGCATCTCCTGGCTTCCACATATAGCCTACAAGCCATTTTAAAAAGTCTAATAAATCCATGTAATATAGCCTACACCTTCACAATAAATCCATTATTTATTTTAGACAGGTCTAAAGAAGCATGATATGAAGAAAATGTAGTCTATTTCAGAAGAAAAGAATAGCATACTCCTGATGTGGCATGCCAAATGGCTGTGGGCTAAACTAGTTAATTTAGCAGACAAGATTTGCTTATAATTCCGTGGCATTATTTTATATTATTTTATTGTATGAAGAATACAATTGAACAAAGCTGAATAAAATATAAATATTTTCTCCAAATGATTTGAGGGAGCGCGCACATGCGGCTGTTCTGTGTTGAGCGGTTAACAAAGAAATAGGTACTCCTATATGCTTAATTCAGAGTTATTAATGTAACTTTAGTTGTTCTACAAACGTTAAGCTATATGTTTTGATTTTTAATACATTGTAAGGCTACATGATGAGACTCTAATGATGATTTGAAAAAGGTTGCTTGGAAGGCATGTACACACTCCAATAGTCTCATTCACAATTTGACAAGCACTTGATAATGCCTCGAATTTCACGGCAGCATCCCCTTGGTGGCCGTAATGCACCCTAAACAATCAATGCCTTTTGCGGCCCTGAGTGCTGCGTTGTGCCCTTCTCCCTGAGTGTGCTGCACAATCCGAAGCATCTCTCACTCACACGGCTCTCCATCACGCGATCGGGTCTTTCTCACAGGCTACAAGTTAAGACAGACACATCGGGGACACAACTGCGCGGGTCCTTATCCAATTCCGAGGTGCATATTGAAGATATTGGAAGAACTGTCCACATTTACTTTTC
This sequence comes from Coregonus lavaretus, assembly GCF_964263955.1. Taxonomy (NCBI): domain Eukaryota; kingdom Metazoa; phylum Chordata; class Actinopteri; order Salmoniformes; family Salmonidae; genus Coregonus; species Coregonus lavaretus. The sequence goes on from NC_140026.1 coordinate 30,792,214, forward strand.
GTCAGCCAACAAGATAAGTAGGCCTAATGAACAGCAAAAGAACTAGCCTATGTCAATCTACTATCCCCCATAGTACAAAAGTCAACCTATTCTATTCTGTGCGAGAAATAAATATTCCAAAAATAGTCTGGGACAGTTGTAGGATGTTATAGATCCCAAATCAATACAACTACTCGCATCAAAAAACATTTTTTATGCAATGTGGCTTATGCAACAGATAATAACGTTTAGCTTAAAATGTTGATAACCACTCAAGTGTTGCTTTAGCAGTATGCTTAGGGTCATTGTCCTGCTGGAAGGTGAACCTCCGTCCCAGTCTCAAATCTCTGGAAGACTGAAACAGGTTTCCCTCAAGAATTTCCCTGTATTTAGTGCCATCCATCATTCCTTCAATTCTGACCAGTTTCCCAGTCCCTGACAATGAAAAACATCCCCACAGGGATGGTGTTCTCGGGGTGATGAGAGGTGTTGGGTTTGCGCCAGACATTTTCCTTGATGGCCAAAAATCTCAATTTTAGTCTCATCTGACCAGAGTACCTTCTTCCATACAGTGGGGAAAAAAAGTATTTAGTCAGCCACCAATTGTGCAAGTTCTCCCACTTAAAAAGATGAGAGAGGCCTGTAATTTTCATCATAGGTACACGTCAACTATGACAGACAAATTGAGAAAAGAAAATCCAGAAAATCACATTGTAGGATTTTTAATGAATTTATTTGCAAATTATGGTGGAAAATAAGTATTTGGTCACCTACAAACAAGCAAGATTTCTGGCTCTCACAGACCTGTAACTTCTTCTTTAAGAGGCTCCTCTGTCCTCCACTCGTTACCTGTATTAATGGCACCTGTTTGAACTTGTTATCAGTATAAAAGACACCTGTCCACAACCTCAAACAGTCACACTCCAAACTCCACTATGGCCAAGACCAAAGAGCTGTCAAAGGACACCATAAACAAAATTGTAGACCTGCACCAGGCTGGAATGACTGAATCTGCAATAGGTAAGCAGCTTGGTTTGAAGAAATCAACTGTGGGAGCAATTATTAGGAAATGGAAGACATACAAGACCACTGATAATCTCCCTCGATCTGAGGCTCCACGCAAGATCTCACCCCGTGGGGTCAAAATGATCACAAGAACGGTGAGCAAAAATCCCAGAACCACACGGGGGGACCTAGTGAATGACCTGCAGAGAGCTGGGACCAAAGTAACAAAGCCTACCATCAGTAACACACTACGCCGCCAGGGACTCAAATCCTGCAGTGCTAGACGTGTCCCCCTGCTTAAGCCAGTACATGTCCAGGCCCGTCTGAAGTTTGCTAGAGTGCATCCAGAAGAGGATTGGGAGAATGTCATATGGTCAGATGAAACCAAAATATAACTTTTTGGTAAAAACTCAACTCGTCGTGTTTGGAGGACAAAGAATGCTGAGTTTCATCCAAAGAACACCATACCTACTGTGAAGCATGGGAGTGAAAACATCATACTTTGGGGCTGTTTTTCTGCAAAGGGACCAGGACGACTGATCCGTGTAAAGGAAAGAATGAATGGGGCCATGTATCGTGAGATTTTGAGTGAAAACCTCCTTCCATCAGCAAGGGCATTGAAGATGAAACGTGGCTGGGTCTTTCAGCATGACAATGATCCCAAACACACCGCCCGGGCAACGAAGGAGTGGCTTCGTAAGAAGCATTTCAAGGTCCTGGAGTCTCCAGATCTCAACCCCATAGAAAATCTTTGGAGGGAGTTGAAAGTCCGTGTTGCCCAGCGACAGCCCCAAAACATCACTGCTCTAGAGGAGATCTGCATGGAGGAATGGGCCAAAATACCAGCAACAGTGTGTGAAAACCTTGTGAAGACTTACAGAAAACGTTTGACCTGTGTCATTGCCAACAAAGGGTATATAACAAAGTATTGAGAAACTTTTGTTATTGACCAAATACTTATTTTCCACCATAATTTGCAAATAAATTCATTAAAAATCCTACAATGTGATTTTCTGGATTTTTTTTCCTCATTTTGTCTGTCATAGTTGACGTCTACCTATGATGAAAATTACAGGCCTCTCTCATCTTTTTAAGTGGGAGAACTTGCACAATTGGTGGCTGACTAAATACTTTTTTTCCCCACTGTATGTTTGGGGAGTCTCTCACATGCGTTTTGGCGAACACCAAACGTGTTTGCTTATTTTTTTCTTTAAGCAATGGTTTTTTTCTGGCCACTCTTCCGTAATGCCCAGCTCTGTGGAGTGTACAGCTTAAAGTGGTCCTATGGACAGATAATCCAATCTCCGCTGTGAAGCTTTGCAGCTCCTTCAGGGTTATCTTTGGTGTCTTTGTTGCCTCTCTGATTAATGCCCTCCTTGCTTGGTCTGTGAGTTTTGGTGGGCAGCCTTCTCTTGGCAGGTTTTTTGTGGTGCCATATTCTTTCCATTTTTTTATAATGAATTGAATGGTGCTCCGTGGGATGTTCAAAGTTTTGGATATGTTTTTATAACCCAACCCTGATCTGTACTTCTCCAAAACTTTGTCCCTGACCTGTTTGGAGAGCTCCTTGGTCTTCATGGTGGTGCCCCTTGCTTAGTGGTGTTGCAGACTCTGGGGCCTTTCAGAACAGGTGTATAGATACTGAGATCATGTGACACTTATATAAAGTCCACCTGTGTGCAATCTAACTAATTATGTGACTTCTGAAGGTAATTGGTTGCATCAGATCTTATTTAGGGGCTTCATAGCAAAGGGGGTGAATACATATGCACACACCACTTTTCCGTTATTTATTTTTTAGAATTTTTTGAAAAAAAATATTTTTTTCATTTCACTTCACCATTTTGGACTATTTTGTATATGTCCATTAAATGAAATCCAGATAAAAATAATTTTAAATTACAGGTTGTAATGCAACAATATAGGAAAAACACCAAGGGGGATGAATATGTTTGCAAGAAACTGTATATATGCCAGTTAGGCTCCACACCCTTTGCAAAGCAAATTAATGTGCTTAATTTTAAGGATTTATTTGGCTACTTTAGTTGTAATACAAACATACTTAAAACATATAGGCCTATGGTCTAGGCTACATGAGGTGTGTGACTATGATTAGAACAAGTCGCAAAGAAAAGGCATTGTTTCTTATGCTGGACATCATTCACAAGTGATAATGTATATTTCACAAGTGATAGGCTAATATTGTCACCCATCAGACTATTATTGATTGAATCTTGTCTTAACATATACTAAATAATATATGTGTGACATTTGTTTTGATTTAGAATGGACCATTATCGTGCACCTGTATCAAACAGGGGCAGCTGGAGAAATACATGTCATCTATGCACTTAAATAGCGAATGGAGGACACTTTTCCCCATGGTTTATTTTCATGCCAGCCAGGTAGGCTATACTCCTGTTGTAAATGTAAGCAATGTGCTTAATATTAGGACATTTGAGAAATAAATATAGTAGGCCTAGCCTATAGAAAGATGATGGGATCCTCCTCTTTTATTAGCGGCCATCAATCTGTTTTCTCCCGCAATTGCATAGCCTGTAGAAATGCTGCGCAACATGAGCTCATGGGCTCTTGATTAGATTAGAGGGACAATAGTGCTGAGTACCAGACAGTTAGCAAGTTCGGTAGGATACTAATGACCAGCATCAGAGCTTGGAGAAGCCTAATTACTGTGACTAAACGGTCATGTGGAATTTGACTGACTTTATGACTCATGACCGCCGGTATGGTGGTAACACGGTCAACGTAACAGCCCTAGTTGAGAGGGATGAGTCAAAAGGAATGGCAAATAAGTCTGGCTGCACAACCGATTGGCAAACGTATTGCAAATTGAGAAATCATATGACTAAACTGAATAAAAAGAAGAAACTGTGCTATGAAACAAAGATAAAGGACATAAAGAATGCTTTTAAAAAGCAGCTCCATCATTCATTGAATCAAATTATGAATGACAAGCATTGTAATTTTGAATTCCGTTAAGTGAGTGTGGAAGAGGTGCAAAGATTATTGTTGTCTATCAAAAAGTAAACTTTTGGAACAAATTGTGTTTGACCAGATACAATGCTATTTTACAGTAAACAAATTGTCAACAGACTTTCAGTATGCTTATAAGGAAGGACATTCAACAAGCACAGCACTTACACAAATGACTGAATATTGGCTGAGAGAAATTGATGATAAAAATATTGTGGGGGCTGTTTGTTAGACTTCAGTGTGGCTTTTGACATTATCGATCATAGTCTGCTGCTGGAAGAACTTATGTGTGATGGCTTTTCACCCCCTGCTATATTGTAGATAAAGAGTTACCTGTCTTACAGAACACAGAGAGTGTTCTTTAATGGAAGCCTCTCCAACAGAATCAAGAATTTCCCAGGTCAACTGTCTAGGCCCCTTACAATCTTTACTAACGACATGCCACTGGCAGTGTGTCTATGTATGCGGATGACTCAACATTATACACGTCAGCTACTACAGCGACTGAAATGACTGCAACACTTAACAAAGAGCTGCAGTTAGTTTCAGAGTGGGTGGCAAGGAATAAGTTAGTCCTAAAATTTTCTAAAACTAAAAGCATTGCACTTGGGGCAAATCATTCACTAAACCCTAAACCTCAACTAAGCCTTTTAATAAATAATGTGGAAATTGAGCAAGTTGAGGTGACTAAATTCCTTAGAGTAACCCTGGATTGTAAACTGTCATGGTCAAAACATATTGATACAACAGTAGCTAAGATGGGGAGAAGTCTGTCCATAATAAAGCGCTGCTCTACCTTCTTAACAACACTATCAACAAGGCAGGTCCTAAAGGCCCTAGTTTTGTCGCACCTGGACTACTGTTCAGTCGTGTGATCAAGTGCCATAAAAAGGGACTTAGGAAAATTGCAATTGGCTCAGAACAGGACAGTACGGCTGGCCCTTGGATGTACACAGAGAGCTAACATTAATAATATGCATGTCAATATCTCCTGGTTCAAAGTGTAGGAGAGATTGACTTCATCACTCCTTGTATTTATGAGAGGTATTGACATGTTGATCGCATCGAGCTGTCTGTTTGAACTACTGGCTCACAGCTCGAACACTAATGCATACACCACAAGACATGCCACAAGAGGTCTCTTTACAGTCCCCAAGTCCAGAACAGACTATGGGAGGTGCACAGTACAACATAGAGCCAAGACTACATGGAACTCTATTCTACATCAAGTAACTGATGCAAGCAGAAACATCAGATTGAAAAAACAGATAAAAATACACCTTATGGAACAGCAGGGACTGTGAAGCAACGCAAACATAGGCACAGACACATGCATACACACAGACGATAACATGGATTTTGTATTGTAGATATTTGGTAGTGGTGGAGTCGGGGACTGAGGGCACACAGTTTGTTGTGAAATCTGTGAATGTATTGTAATGTTTTTAAAATGGTATAACTGCCTTAATTTTGCTGGACACCAGGAAGAGTAGCTACTGCCTTGGCATAATCCATAATAAATACAAATTCAAATAGAAATACTTTGTGTGCAATAATTGTGTTAAACATGATTTTTGAATGACTACCTCATCTCGGTACCCCACACATACAATTATCTGTAAGGTCCTTCAGTCGAGCACTGAATTTCAAACACATATTCAACAACAAAGACCAGGAAGCTTTTCCAATGCTTCGCAAAGAAGGGCACCTATTGGTAGATGGGTAAAAATAAAATAAGAAGACATTGACTATCCCTTTGAGCATGGTGAAGTTATTAATTACACTTTGGAAGATACAGGCGTCATTCCTAACTCAGCTGCCGGAGAAGAAGGAAACCGCTCAAGGATTTCATCATGAGGCTGGCCAATGGTGACTTTAAAACAGTTACATAGTTTAATGGCTTTGATAGAGGAAAACTGAGGATGGACCAACAACATTGTAGTTACTTCACAATACTAACCTAATTGACAGAGTGAAAAGAAGGAAGCCTGTACAGAATAAAAAGTAATACTGAAAAAATGTGGCAAAGCAATTAGCTTTTTGGCCTGAATACAAAGTGTTATGTTTGGGGCAAATCCAATTCAGCACATTACTGAGTACCACTCTCCATATTTTCAAGCATAATGGTGGCTACATCATGTTATGGGTTTGCTTGTAGTCATTAAGGACTGGAGAGTTTTTCAGGATAAGAAAGAAATGGAATAGAGCTAAGCACAGGAAACATCCTAGAGGAAAACCTGGTTCAGTCTGCTTCCCACCAAATACTGGGAGATGAATTCACCTTTCAGCAGGACAATAACCGAAAACACAAGGCCAAATCTACACTGGAGTTGCTTACCAAGAAGACAGTGAATGGTCCTGAGTGGCCGAGATACAGTTTTGACTTAAATCTACTTGAAAATCTATGGCAAGACTTAAAATTGGTTGTCTAGCAATGATCAACAACCAATTTGATAGAGTTTGAAGAATTTTGAAAAACATAACAGGCAAACACAACTGTAATCGCCACCAAAGGTGGTTAAAACATGTATTGACTCAGTGGTCTGAATACTTATGTAAATGAGATATTTCTATATTTCATTTTCAATAAATTTGCAACAATTTCTAAAAACATGTTTTTACTTTGTCATTATGGGGTATTATGTGTAGTTGGGTGAGGGGAAAAAATAATGTAATCCATTTTGAATTCAGGCTGTAACACAACAAAATGTGGAATAAGTCAAGGGGTATGAATACTTTCTGAAGGCACTGTATGTTGTTTTCCAAATCACGTTAATGTATCTGATGATTTATGTATATGTACTTTGGATGGTGCCCTCATGTCGCCTCCTATAAATATCTGGGCATCTGGATTAATCGAAAGCTATCTTTCAAAAAGCATGTTAATGGGCTAGTTAATAAATTAAGAATTAAAATAGGCTTCTTCTATAGGAACCTGTCCTGTCTTTCATTAAATAGCAGAAAACAAATCATTCAGTCAACATTCATTCCGGTTATTGACTATGGTGATATCGTCTACATCAGGGTTGCCCAAACCCTGTTCCTGGAGAGCTACCCTCTTGTAGGTTTTCGCTCCAACCCCAGGTGTTACTAACCTGATTCATCGTATCAACCTGCTAATTATTAGAATCAGGTTTGCTAGATTAGGGTTGGAGCAAAAACCTACAGGATGTGGCCCAAGTGGCACAAAATAATCAAAGGTCTGATTGCATGGAGATGCTTGGGAAAAATGGTTACAACGGGGTACCAGAGTGTTTGTGTTTCAGGTGAAGAGGGTGGATCTGATCTCCATCACCTAGGACTTGACATAGATTAAATAGATTAATCAAATCTCATATTGTTGTCCATTTTTGCTCAATCTTGCATGCTTTCTCAAACAGCTGTAACTGTATATGCATTCGTAAATCAGGTCTTCTTGAGTTGGGCTCTGGGATGTAACAACCGTTGAGCATCTGATCTCATGGTTGATTGTGGAGGAAAGGGGTTGAGTGTGTTAGAGTACAAAATATAATCATTGTAGGATTTGACTGTGTCCATAAAACGTATATAGTATGTATTGGCTGGAAGTAGAGGCCTAAGCATTGTTGTTCACTAGTTTACTCCAATTGGTGAAGGAGTGGTGGGGTTGGAAAGTAATTAAGGGAAATATAATTTTAAAAAGAATGTGTGTGTATGTACAGTGAGGGAAAAAAGTATTTGATCCCCTGCTGATTTTGTACGTTTGCCCACTGACAAAGACATGATCAGTCTATAATTTTAATGGTAGGTTTATTTGAACAGTGAGAGACAGAATAACAACAAAAACATCCAGAAAAGCGCATGTCAAAAATGTTATGAATTGATTTGCATTTTAATGAGGGAAATAAGTATTTGACCCCTCTACAAAACATGACTTAGTACTTGGTGGCAAAAATCCTTGTTGGCAATCACAGAGGTCAGACGTTTCTTGTAGTTGGCCACCAGGTTTGCACACATCTCAGGAGGGATTTTGTCCCACTCCTCTTTGCAGATCTTCTCTAAGTCATTAAGGTTTCGAGGCTGACATTTGGCAACTCGAACCCTTAGCTCCCTCCACATATTTTCTATGGGATTAAGGTCTGGAGACTGGCTAGGCCACTCCAGGACCTTAATGTGCTTCTTCTTGAGCCACTCCTTTGTTGCCTTGGCCGTGTGTTTTGGGTCATTGTCATGCTGGAATACCCATCCACGACCCATTTTCAATGCCCTGGCTGAGGGAAGGAGGTTCTCACCCAAGATTTGACGGTACATGGCCCCGTCCATCATCCCTTTGATGCGGTGAAGTTGTCCTGTCCCCTTAGCAGAAAAACACCCCCAAAGCATAATGTTTCCACCTCCATGTTTGACGGTGGGGATGGTGTTCTTGGGGTCATAGGCAGCATTCCTCCTCCTCCAAACACGGTAAGTTGAGTTGATGCCAAAGAGCTCAATTTTGGTCTCATCTGACCACAACACTTTCACCCAGTTCTCCTCTGAATCATTCAGATGTTCATTGGCAAACTTCAGACGGGCCTGTATATGTGCTTTCTTGAGCAGGGGGACCTTGCGGGCGCTGCAGGATTTCAGTCCTTCACGGCGTAGTGTGTTACCGATTGTTTTCTTGGTGACTATGGTCCCTGCTGCCTTGAGATCATTGACAAGATCCTCCCGTGTAGTTCTGGGCTGATTCCTCACCGTTCTCATGATCATTGCAACTCCACGAGGTGAGATCTTGCAAATGTGATTTTCTTGATTTTCTTGATTTCTGGAAGTGTACATATGATAAAAATGACAGACCTCTACATGCTTTGTAAGTAGGAAAACCTGCAAAATCGGCAGTGTATCAAACACTTGTTCTCCCCACTGTATATATATATATTTGCGAGAGAAAAAAACATATGGGGGATTGGAAGTGATGCAGACAATTACATTGATGGAAGTTACAATTTTTCTGAAATATTAAAGTTGATCCACCCCCTAATTTTTTTATTTATTATTAATAATAAATAAAAAAAACTACAGGACGGTAGCTCTCCAGGAACAGAGTTGGGCAGTCCTGGTCTACATGAATGCAGCTGCCACTCTATTGAAGTCATTGGATTCAGTTTATCATAGCACATTGCACTCTATTACAGGTGATGGGTTCAGTACACATCATTGCATTTTGTATCAGATGTGGGCTGGCCCTCCTTGAAGTCTCGGAGATCGATGCATTGAGCTCTTTTTGTCTATAAAGCCCTCTTGCATAAACTTCCCCCATATTTTACCTCATTGTTAACCTATAGATGTATAGGTAGATAGAGTTGGGTAGATATGCACTAAATTGGAGGAATTGGTGCATCTAGGGCATTTCAGATGGTTGTTAGGGGACCTTTTTACTGAAGACTGTGTCTGTTTTTTAAAATTTTGTTTTTATTTTTGTGTATTGTTTTTTAATGTGTATATGAATGTGTCGTTTAATTTGTTTATTGTATTTTGATGTGTATTGTTGTGCTATACAGGGCTCATTTGGAAAAGAGACCTTGGTCTCAGCATTGACTCCCTGTAAATGGTAAAGGTTAAATAAAACATGTAAAAATAAGTTTAAAAGAAATCAGCCAAAAAAAATGGTAGACCTCCACAGGTCTGGTTTATCCTTGGGAGCAATTTCCAAACGCCTGAAGGTACCACATTCATCTCTACAAACAATAGTACGCAAGTATAAACACAAAGTAAGCCAAAGTAAGAAGCTAAATATTAGGGCTATAAATATTTACCTGTCAAAGTGCAACAAAAAAAAGATGATGAAATTGCAGATCTGTGCATCCCTCCAGGCTGTGCTATGCGACCCCGGGCACACAAAGCTCCCCTATTGATTAACCCTATGTTTAAGAAAATATTCTACCTAAGCTATCAAGTGAGTACACAACTATTGTCTATAGGCTGTAAACTGCAGTGATGTTGGCTAATTTGAATAACCGCTCAATTGTCCTGTTGTGTTTTAAGCCGAGATAACTGCATACAGCCTGATTATGCAACTATTTCAAACAATTTTAGGTCTATTCTTGACAGTTTAGAAAGTCCAGAAAGGTACATTAGCAGGCCACTCATGTGGTGTATTTTGTTAGGATGTATCGGTGCTAAGACACCATAGGAAAATATGGGCTTCTTCTGACACTGAGATGAGCTCTCTCTCTCCTTTCCAACTCCCAACCAGTTCTTAATGATGTAGCCTATTTTACATTCAGCAATCAAGAGCAATCTCTCTAGGCTATTAGTAAAGAAATTAAGTTGAAATAGGTGTCCAACCAGCTATTTTAGTCTGGCTTTTCGTGGGACTACACAGGATTTAAGAGGAATAGCCGAGGCAGCAGAGAAGCCAGGTGCATAATTGCGCAACAAAACAATGAAGACAGACAGGCTCGAGACGTGTAGCCTAAGTTAGAAGCGTATGCATATTAGCCCATAATTCATTAGCTCAATGTAAGGCTTAATACGGCAGTGCATACAGTGGGGAAAAAAAGTATTTAGTCAGCCACCAATTGTGCAGGTTCTCCCACTTAAAAAGATGAGAGAGGCCTGTAATTTTCATCATAGGTACACGTCAACTATGACAGACAAAATATGAAAAAAAAATCCAGAAAATCACATTGTAGGATTTTTTATGAATTTATTTGCAAATTATGGTGGAAAATAAGTATTTGGTCAATAACAAAAGTTTCTCAATACTTTGTTATATACCCTTTGTTGGCAATGACACAGGTCAAACGTTTTCTGTAAGTCTTCACAAGGTTTTCACACACTGTTGCTGGTATTTTGGCCCATTCCTCCATGCAGATCTCCTCTAGAGCAGTGATGTTTTGGGGCTGTCGCTGGGCAACACGGACTTTCAACTCCCTCCAAAGATTTTCTATGGGGTTGAGATCTGGAGACTGGCTAGGCCACTCCAGGACCTTGAAATGCTTCTTACGAAGCCACTCCTTCGTTGCCCGGGCGGTGTGTTTGGGATCATTGTCATGCTGAAAGACCCAGCCACGTTTCATCTTCAATGCCCTTGCTGATGGAAGGAGGTTTTCACTCAAAATCTCACGATACATGGCCCCATTCATTCTTTACTTTACACAGATCAGTCGTCCTGGTCCCTTTGCAGAAAAACAGCCCCAAAGCATGTTGTTTCCACCCCCATGCTTCACAGTAGGTATGGTGTTCTTTGGATGCAACTCAGCATTCTTTGTCCTCCAAACACGACGAGTTGAGTTTTTACCAAAAACTTATATTTTGGTTTCATCTGACATTCTTCTGGATCATCCAAATGCACTCTAGCAAACTTCAGACGGGCCTGGCCATGTACTGGCTTAAGCAGGGGGACACGTCTGGCATTGCAGGATTTGAGTCCCTGGCGGCGTAGTGTGTTACTGATGGTAGGCTTTGTTACTTTGGTCCCAGCTCTCTGCAGGTCATTCACTAGGTCCCCCCGTGTGGTTCTGGGATTTTTGCTCACTGTTCTTGTGATCATTTTGACCCTACGGGGTGAGATCTTGCGTGGAGCCCCAGATCGAGGGAGATTATCAGTGGTCTTGTATGTCTTCCATTTCCTAATAATTTCTCCCACAGTTGATTTCTTCAAACCAAGCTGCTTACCTATTGCAGATTCAGTCTTCCCAGCCTGGTGCAGGTCTACAAGTTTGTTTCTGGTGTCCTTTGACAGCTCTTTGGTCTTGGCCATAGTGGAGTTTGGAGTGTGACTGTTTGAGGTTGTGGACAGGTGTCTTTTATACTGATAACAAGTTCAAACAGGTGCCATTAATACAGGAAACGAGTGGAGGACAGAGGAGCCTCTTAAAGAAGAAGTTACAGGTCTGTGAGAGCCAGAAATCTTGCTTGTTTGTACGTGACCAAATACCTTTTTTCCACCATCATTTGCAAATAAATTCATAAAAAATCCTACAATGTGATTTTCTGGATTTTTTTTCCTCAATTTGTCTGTCATAGTTGACGTGTACCTATGATGAAAATTACAGGCCTCTCTCATCTTTTTAAGTGGGAGAACTTGCACAATTGGTGGCTGACTAAATACTTTTTTTCCCCACTGTATATCAAGTGAATTTACACAGCGAAATAATAAAAGTTATCAAATTACGAAATCACAGGTAGCCTACATAAATAAACATTGTTACTATAAGGTATATTACATAGATGTTTAGGCTACACTTACAGTTGAAGTCGGAAGATTACATACACCTTAGCCAAATACATTTAAACTCAGTTTTTCACAATTCTTGACATTTAATCCTAGTAAAAATTCCCTGTTTTAGGTCAGTTAGGACCACCACATTATTTTAAGAATGTGAAATATCAGAATAATAGTAGAGAGAATGATTTATTTCAGCTTTTATTTCTTTCATCAAATTCCCAATGGGTCAGAAGTTCACATACACTCAATTAGTATTTGGTAGTATTGCCTCTAAATTGTTTAACTTGGGTCAAACGTTTCGGGTAGCCTTCCACAAGCTTCCCACAATAAGTTGGGTGAATTTTGGCCCATTCCTCCTGACAGAGCTGGTGTAACTGAGTCAGGTTTGTAGGCCTCCTTGCTTGCATACACTTTTTCAGTTCTGCCCACAAATTATTTTCTATTGGATTGAGGTCAGGGCTTTGTGATGGCCACTTCAATACCTTGACTTTGTTTTCCTTAAGCCATTTTGCCACAACTTTGGAAGTATGCTTGGGGTCACTGTCCATTTGGAAGACCCATTTGCGACCAAGCTTTAACTTCCAGACTGATGTCTTGAGATGTTGCTTCAATATATCCACATAATTTTCCTTCCTCATGATGCCATCTATTTTGTGAAGTGCACCAGTCCCTCCTGCAGCAAAGCACCCCCAAAGCATGATGCTGCCACCCCTGTGCTTCACAGTTGGGATGGTGTTCTTCAGCTTGCAAGCAACCCTCTTTTTCCTCCAAACATAACGATGGTCATTATGGCCAAACAGTTCTATTTTTGTTTCATCAGACCAGAGGACATTTCTCCAAAAAGTAAGATCTTTGTCCCCATGTGCAGTTGCAAACCGTAGTCTGGCTTTTTTATGGCGGTTTTGGAGCAGTGGCTTCTTCCTTGCTGAGCAGCCTTTCAGGTTATGTCGATATAGGACACGTTTTACTGTGGATATAGATACTTTTGTACCTGTTTCCTCCAGCATCTTCACAAGGTCCTTTGCTGTTGTTCTGGGATTGATTTGCACTTTTCACACCAAAGTATGTTAATCTCTAGGAGACAGAACACGTCTTCTTCCTGAGCGGTATGACGGCTGCGTGGTCCCATGGTGTTTATACTTGCGTACTATTGTCTATAGAGATGAATGTGGTACCTTCAGGTGTTTGGAAATTGCTCCCAAGGATGAACCAGACCTGTGGAGGTCTACCATTTTTTTTGGGCTGATTTCTTTTGATTTTCCCATGATGTCAAGCAAAGAGGCACTGAGTTTGAAGGTAGGCCTTGAAATACATCCACAGGTACACCTCCACTTGATTCAAATGATGTCAATTAGCCTATCAGAAGCTTCTAAAGCCATGACATCATTTTCTGGAATTTTCCAAGCTGTTTAAAGGCACAGTCAACTTCTGACCCACTGGAATTGTGATACAGTGAATTATAAGTGAAATAATCTGTCTGTAAACAATTGTTGGAAAAATTACTTGTGTCATGCACAAAGTAGATGTCCTAACTGACTTGCCAAAACTATAGTTTGTTAATAAGAAATTTGTAGAGTGGTTAAAAAGTGTATGTAATCTTCCGACTTCAACTGTACATGTACACATTTTTTATGCATTTTTATAATCATCTACTTCATCACGTTTTTTCCTCAAATAAAAACCTTGCCCTGAGGGAGATTCGAACTCCCGGCCGTCATACCTTGCCGCCTTAGTGGAACACGCCACCAATTAGTGATAGCAGTAAGGGTAAATTACAGCTATTTGACAAGACCACGAGCGTCTTCGACTTCTCTTTACGATGTACGAATATAAACGTATATGTTTTACATCTTTTGTGAAAGCACACGAATGTGTTGGATTTTGTTATATATGCAAAAATTTGAACATTTTGTCTAACGTTAGTAGGCCTACTAGTAGGTAGTAGCCTAGTCAAGGATGCATCAATGCAATATTGGCACACACCATTTTGTTACAGACTAACGGAACAAAGTAAACCTTGAATTTGTAGGTTTAAAATATCCCTCTGGTGGCCAGGGTTGACCTATTTTAAGAAATGCCATTGGTTGGTGGATATAAAGTCTAAGATCTTTGATAGGCTGATGCGTAATTTTGTTACAGGAAATAATCACTGTCATCTGGTGAAGTTAGCATAGGGCTAACGTGTGCTGTGGGGTATTTTTTCAGGAGACCATACAGAGCCATGGTACCGAGTGGTCCCAGGGTCAGACCATAGGTTAAAAATAGTAAATCTTTCTAGACTATAAAGATTAAAATATAGCCAATTATAAAGACGTGGTAAATCTTTCTAGACTATAAAGATTAAAATTTCGCTAATTATAAAGACAGAGTGTGGTACAGAATGGTACGGAGGATGAGGCAATAAGACTGAGTGATGTGGAGTGTGGTACTGAGTGGTACACAAGGAGGGAGTCTGAGTCAGGAGATGGATCTTGATTGATTATACTGTTATGTATGAGGTAATGCATTAGGAAAATCTTGAATGTATGTGGTTGAAAATGGGTTATGGATCTGCTATGTTTAAACCATATTTAAGTATCAATTGATATGTTTTGGAATGGACAGAGCAGTGCCAGGTGGTGGCTCTGTTATTTTTTACATGAGAAAGTTTGGTTTGGCCACCATTGCATCCAAACTAAATAAATATAGGAGGAGAAGTCAGTTTCGCCACTATCATAAATTAAGAGAGTGGGCGGAGTGGTCAAAAGAAGAAAGTTTGGAGACAATGGTGGAGAAACTGAACTGGGTGGGTTTTAAGCTAAAAGTGTGTAAAACGAGCAAGAATGGACATTGTATATAAACTGAGGGCCAAGTGTTGTTAGTTAGTTGCTCTGCACACCAGCTCGGCTTTTGTTGCTCTATGTAATAAAGTCTATCTTGATTCTACAAAAACTCTGGAAGAACTTTGAATTTTAATAAGTGATATAGTGATAATTATCCACAACATAATTTGATCCCCAGATGGGACTGGAAAGAGACCATTGGGGTAATGCGCCATTGGAGAAAGTTTGGACGAATCACACAAAAAAATACAGTGGCCACTAGGGGTGTAACGATTCGTTTTAACAACGATTCGATTTGTATCACGATTCGTGGTTGTCGATACGATTCAAGGACGATATTGGTTCATTTAGAACGATACGATCCGAAACGATTCAGTGACTTGAAATCGATTCAGTAACCTTTTAGCCAAAAATTCAACCAGTGTGACTGAAATAAATACCTGGAAACTGGACAGTGCAGGTGAAGTTTCCTAGATTCCTGTTTCTTGTAAGGTCCACAATGGTGGCTTGATAATTTCTCGCTCGTCGGCTTCTCCTCTGTCGTCCGCCATGCTATGTTTTGTTGTCTTTGCGCCTTTGCGCTGCTGCTGGCGCGGGGCGATGACGTCACGGATAGGCAGACTGAATCGAGTAATGTTTAAAGCCTTTATCATTAAAAGTGCTAAGGAAAAACATCCATATAAAGTCTGACGTGCTTAAATCCAATGGGTTATTTCCTAGTATCGATACAATCGATTTATTACATTTTAAAACGATGTTAGATTGATATATGTTGTCCAAAAGGCCAACTCGCCGAGCACAGATCGATGTAGTTGGATCATAGGAATATAAATCGATACATTGATGTAGTAGATGGATCGTTACACCCCTAGTGGCCACTGTTAATAGAGGTAAGCGATGTTCTTACTTTTAACATAGAAATTGTGTGATTCGATCAAGCTGAATCGGAGGGTCAGGTACGGGAGTGGTCTCTTCAGTATTAAGGACTACATTTAGGAAAGGTACAGAGTTTTTGTTGGAATGAGACATAAGCATGCATGCAATGTTATTGATTGTTGAATCCTGTGGTACTGCTTTGGTGAGCTAAAATTAGCACACCAGAGGGCTGAACGGGCAGGTGGCTAGCCAAGAGTTAAATCCTGTGGTACTGCTTTGGAGAGCTAAAATTAGCACTCCAGAGGGCTGAACGGGCAGGTGGCTAGCCAAGAGTGCCTACAGTTATCGCTCTAACGTGTTAGAGGCTGCTCGGGTAGGTGATTCATCATCCTATGGTGGTGATGCAATAATTAGATAGGGCCAATCGGGTAAAAAAGTAGGTCATCCTGAGTAGGTGACACCATCAATTGGAAGTAGCGCTAGTCATCCAGAGTAGGTGAACGGGTGTGAAATAGCCACTAGGGCTTCAAAATATAGAGAAAGTGTTAAATAGAGTAGGTCTGCTCATCTCGTGTGGGTGAATGGTTTGCTTGAGCGGCTGTGATTCATTTAATTTTGTGTGTATGATAATTTTATATACGTTTGCATTATATTATTTTGATATAATGATAATTGGGGGTTTCGTACAACACTGCCTGTCATAGTATATTGTAAGATCAGTGAATAGTGACCAGTCTATAAGATTCTGGGAGGATTCTATGACTGAGGGGAAGGGTCTGGGTAGTTAAAGTTGTTGTTCTGCTGGAAGTAGACATACATGAGGGGTGGGAGACAGTACATAGATCATTTGATAGAAATAAGGTTAAGCATTATAATAACTATCTATGATTTCAGAGCAGAGGTGATATAGTAAAGGAATTTTAGTATATTTTAGGGGAAAACATAATCCATTTGATTAAACTCGTTAGATCTGTTTCCAAATCAATGAATGTAGATTTGACTCGTTGACTGCTAATTAATTCCCTTCGAGCTTGTAAAGCTATTTTCTGATGATTGTGTTATGTGCCAGATGTTAAGACTACAGACCATTATAATTGAAATAAAGGAGGATTTACTCGTCATTTCAATAAAGCATAGGTTCTGCATTACTGACTAAAATCTAGGTTTTATGATAGGAGTTTGACTATGGTTATGGGTTGCTTAGATTGATAGAACATTCAGTGTTTGGTGTGTGATGTAAGACTGGACGATTTAGCAGCTTGCTTGTTTCAAATTGAAAGGCTCACTTATTCAACATGAATAGTGGGACGATTTCGAAGTAGTCATTTTTTTCATTGCCTAATGATTTGATAGCTTAAACTACTGGAAATAGGGTTGTAATTTGGAATATTGAATTGAATATGGATATTAATTCAATATTATATGGTTGTCAAATATAGCAAGTTGTTCTATTATCTATAGCCTAATCAGAAAGGACATTTACATAAATGTAATAGCGGACTGGCAATTACTTTAGAGTTGTGGTCATGATTTTAAATGATAACAAAGGAAAGTAAGTTAATAGGGAAATGAGAATTTCAAATTTGAATTGTTTGGGTACACTGGAATGAAAATAATGTATTTTTATAATATGAATGCAAATATACTATCAGTTATTGGTGGTTTGTGAATAGACTTTACTGATGCCATGTTTTAGTTCGTGGGTGAAAGAGAGTTGTACTTGCTGGACTGTATCTGGTTGTAAGGGACATTTGAAGCATAGGTCTGAATAGTTGAATCGGGAAACATTCTTTGACAAATTCTAATTGTTATTACTAAATTCTAGTGTTTGCGTAACACCAGTGACGTATGCAAATAGTTAATGAATTCTAAAATGATAATTTGTTTTCGTTACGTGGAACAGTGGATTGCAAGTAGTTTTGACTATTACGTTGATGGGATAGCACCAACTTGTTGTAGGTTCTAGATTTATTAAACAACAAATTAATATTTTTGACTAAATTAATGCAACAGGTTACAATGATAACATTACCAGAAAAATAGCAACAAAATGGCCAAAGGAAGGGATGTTTGATGTGACAGTGTGTGAGGAAATGGATACCCTAATAAAGAACTATAGAAAAGAAAGAAGCGGAGAGAAAAAGAGCATGGCCAAAGCTAGAAGGATAATAATGGAAAAGGAGAGAGAACCAAAAAGGATGGCTCAACTGCACCACCACCATACACACAAGGGGGGCAATATCCTCAGGTCACAGGACTAGTCTCAATAACAGGGAATGTAGAGATAGAAGTAGAAAAAGGGAAGCAGCAGGCTTCCACCCCAAAAAGGGAGAGAGGATCATGCTTAGATATAGACTGTTCTGAGGGACTGAGGAGTATGTTAAACAAACTGGAAAATTATGGGACAGATGAACAAGATGTTGATGGACAGAGTGAGTGGGATGATGCAAGTAATGAGGAAGATGAGGAACTAAAACAGTGTGCTGACTCTGAGCAAGAACAGAGGCAAATCTATAGTAACAAAACTAGGTGAAGCACTGCAAGCCCACCTGGAAAAATCAAAGAGAGAATTAAGAAACAGAAGAACAATAAAAAAGCCAGACAAGTATGGAGCCTAGTATCCCATTTTGGTAAAGGGGACACAGGTTCACTATGTGCCTTGGGGATCACAGGACTTGAAAGGCCTGGTGACTAGACTGCCAAACATACATGAAGGAGCAGGAAAATGGATAAGAACATTTGAAGAACAAACAATGGGGAAGCTACTGGCGGTGGGAGATTTGAAGGCATTGCTGGCCAGGGTGGTGGGAATGGCCAAAATGGAGGACCTGTTGCAGGCGGGTGGCCTCATACAGGCGGTGCGGAGGACGGTACTGGATGGAATGGCCTTTGACAATTATAGGCCAGGACTATGGCACACTCTGAGAATGGAGTATCAAGCCAAAATGGACCCTAAAGCACTGAGAGGGGAACCATTGGGGGATAAAGAAAACCCTGCAAGCTACCTAGAGGATCAGTTCAAAAGGTGGCGACAAGAAACAGAAAAAGACCCAGAGGGGGATCCACTGATGACAACACTATTCAGGACATCACTGATGGAGGCAATGCCAACGCCTGTCAGAAGCAGACTGGAAGATGTGGTGGGACTAACGTCAAAATCACACAAGGAATTCTGCGACCATGTTATCCACGCAGTGGAAAAATACAGGAAGGACGAACAGAAACTGGCAGAGCAAGGGAGAGACATTCCAAGAAAACTGACACAGATGAAGCTGGAAGAACTAACAAAAAAGGACAAAAAGAAAACACAAGCTCCAGTGATTACTTTGACACCGCCAGAGGAGGGCGCCATGGCACCTGTTCTCCAAGGAGGTCCACAACTACAGCCTCAACCGCAAGGCCAAAGAGCTCCTGCCTTACCAGTAGTGAATGTGTACACACAACAATCCCCTGAACACTAGTAAAACAAAGGAAATGGAAACGGACCAAAGAATCCAAGGTACCGATCACAACAGCAGACATACCAAAATGGTGGACCAGGAGGACTGCTAGGTGTCTACTGGGGGTGTCAACAATCAGGACATCTAAAAAGGAATTGTCCTACCAACCCATGGCTGCCTAAGCAACCACAGCAGGGTAATTGGTAAAGAAATAACACCAGCTCAGATGCATGGAGGAAGTCTCAGACACAGGATCCACGGGGCCCAGTAAACCAGTGGGGAGGACAAAATCAGAGATACAGTGGGGAAAAAAAGTATTTAGTCAGCCACCAATTGTGCAAGTTCTCCCACTTAAAAAGATGAGAGAGGCCTGTAATTTTCATCATAGGTACACGTCAACTATGACAGACAAAATTAGAAAAAAAAATCCAGAAAATCACATTGTAGGATTTTTAATGAATTTATTGGCATATTATGGTGGAAAATAAGTATTTGGTCAATAACAAAAGTTTCTCAATACTTTATTATATACCCTTTGTTGGCAATGACACAGGTCAAACGTTTTCTGTAAGTCTTCACAAGGTTTTCACACACTGTTGCTGGTATTTTGGCCCATTCCTCCATGCAGATCTCCTCTAGAGCAGTGATGTTTTGGGGCTGTCGCTGGGCAACACAGACTTTCAACTCCCTCCAAATATTTTCTATGGGGTTGAGATCTGGAGACTGGCTAGGCCACTCCAGGACCTTGAAATGCTTCTTACGAAGCCACTCCTTCGTTGCCCGGGCGGTGTGTTTGGGATCATTGTCATGCTGAAAGACCCAGCCACGTTTCATCTTCAATGCCCTT
The DNA here is from genome assembly GCF_964263955.1 of Coregonus lavaretus. Lineage (NCBI taxonomy): Eukaryota > Metazoa > Chordata > Actinopteri > Salmoniformes > Salmonidae > Coregonus > Coregonus lavaretus. Next base: position 30,812,347 of record NC_140026.1, read on the forward strand.
GCTGATGGAAGGAGGGTTTCACTCAAAATCTCACGATACATGGCCCATTCATTCTTTCCTTTACACGGATCAGTCGTCCTGGTCCCTTTGCAGAAAAACAGCCCCAAAGCATGATGTTTCCAACCCCATGCTTCACAGTAGGTATGGTGTTCTTTGGATGCAACTCAGCATTCTTTGTCCTCCAAACATGACGAGTTGAGTTTTTACCAAAAAGTTATATTTTGGTTTCATCTGACCATATGACATTCTCCCAATCCTCTTCTGGATCATCCAAATGCACTTCAGACGGGCCTGGACATGTACTGGCTTAAGCAGGGGGACACGTCTCGCACTGCAGGATTTGAGTCCCTGGCGGCGTAGTGTGTTACTGATGGTTGGCTTTGTTACTTTGGTCCCAGCTCTCAGCAGGTCATTCACTAGGTCCCCCCGTGTGGTTCTGGGATTTTTGCTCACCGTTCTTGTGATCATTTTGACCCCACGGGGTGAGATCTTGCATGGAGCCCCAGATCGAGGGAGATTATCAGTGGTCTTGTATGTCTTCCATTTCCTAATAATTGCTCCCACAGTTGATTTCTTCAAACCAAGCTGCTTACCTGTTGCAGATTCAGTCTTCCCAGCCTGGTGCAGGTCTACAATTTTGTTTTTGGTGTCCTTTGACAGCTCTTTGGTCTTGGCCATTGTGAAGTTTGGAATGTGACTGTTTGAGGTTGTGGACAGGTGTCTTTTATACTGATAACAAGTTCAAACAGGTGCCATTAATACAGGTAACAAGTGGAGGACAGAGGAGCCTCTTAAAGAAGAAGTTACAGGTCTGTGAGAGCCAGAAATCTTGCTTGTTTGTAGGTGACCAAATACTTATTTTCCACCATAATTTGCAAATAAATTCATAAAAAATCCTACAATGGGATTTTCTGGATTTTTTTTCTCAATTTGTCTGTCATAGTTGACGTGTACCTATGATGAAAATTACAGGCCTCTCTCATCTTTTTAAGTGGGAGAACTTGCACAATTGGTGGCTGACTAAATACTTTTTTGCCCCACTGTACTAGGGATGCCCAGAGAATCCTAGAGGGGAGGGTCAGCTAGTGGCAGTAACTATGAAGGCTGATGAAGAACCTATGCTTCAGGTTCAGGTGAATAATAGAGGCCCACCCATGATGATAGATACTGGAGCAACTTACTCATGTGTAAGTCCAAATTATGCCTCTCAACTCCCCATGTCAGGCAAATATGTAAAGACTGTTGGATTTTTGGGACAAACACAGCTAATACCTGTGACAGTTCCAGTAAAACTAGAAGCAGGAGGAAAAGTTACCTGCATACCTATATTAATATCAGAACAAACTCCAGTTAATCTATTAGAAAGAGATGCACTGTGTAGAATGGGCATCCAAATTAAATGCACATCAGAGGGACTAATAATAGATCAGGAAGGTGTATGTCCACAGGTGATGATGGCTACAGACAAAACAACAAATGTATACTGGATAGGGAACATAGACTCACCAATACAAGAGGTATTAAAGAAATGGGGAAAATGTATCAGGGCTGAAGTTCCAGAAATGAGAGTACCAAAATTAGGCTATCATTGTACACTGCAGTATGATCCATATCAAAATCATTTGCTAGAACAACTATGGTTAAGGAAGGCATGGAGTAAACCAGTTTCCATGAGGTCGCAATATTTTGTAATAGGGAAACAAGGGTCAGCAATAGAAGCACAAGATGCTCCAGGATCTGATATCATACAGACCTGGTTTGATATACCAGGAACAGAACCTCATATTACACTTTTAGTGGCAGAGGGATATCAGGCAAAAGATCTAGGACCAATGATGACAAAGGCTAAAAATACACAGTGGGTAGAAACAGAGAATCTATTAATTTTCAAGTCTGTTGACAAAAACCTAATTAAAGTCCTATGCTTTGCAGGACTGATGGGGGAACCACAGGAAGTGGAAATAACTGAGGAAAGACAGATGCCAGTAGTTAAAGAAGAAACAAAACAAGAAAAGCTAAGGAAACAAATGGAAAGTATGATCACAGACTTATGGGCAAAACATGATACAGATGTAGGTTTGGTAAAATCAGCTAGTCCAATCTGTGTTAAAGTAAAGGCAAGAACCCCTTGGAAACAGCAATACCCTATAAACCCGGAAGCAGAGACAGGAATTCAAGCTACAATAGAGGGACTGAGAAAAGCAGGGGTACTGGTTAAAACTCAGAGTGACTGTAACACGCCACTGTTACCAGTACTAAAGGCAGACAAACAGAAGTGGAGACTGGTTCATGACCTAAGAGCAGTGAATGAGGTAGTTTAAGACTACAAAGCAGAGGTGCCCAATCCACACACACTGTTAACATTTCACCAGATGCAAAATGGTTCTCAGTAATAGACTTATGTGGAGCATTTTTTTTTGTGTACCTTTAGCATAAGAAAGTAGACACTTGTTTGCGTTTACTTACAAAGGACAGCAATTTATATAAACAAGGAATTAGATAGAAACAAATAATTACTAATTTGATGGAGTACAGTGGAATTATCTTCATGTTTTGTTTGTAGTTAAAACGTTTGGATGGCTTATTAACATGTACTATAGTGAATGTTAATGAAATGTACACTTTCTTTTCCAGGAGAATGGGAGTTTCATTATCTCTCTTTGGAATGTTTCCTGAGACTGTGAGCTGAGGAGAGCAGTTAGTAAAACTCAGCAATCTTATAAATAGGCCGTAAGAGGGAGCTACCAAATTAAATAAGGCCTAGCCATTTGTTTGTTTTTGCCCTACATTTCACCACACACACCAGCACACACAGCCCACCTATTATGAATTTTTGGTAGTTGTGTATGGTTTTTATTTTTGGTTTAGTGGATTTTTCACAGGTTAGAGATAATACACCTTAAAGGGCACATAAATAAATAAAACATTGTTAGTTTCTATTGCCAGAATTTTAATTACACACATGCAAATTCTGCTGATAAGAAATATACTGAAAAAACCCAATGTAAACCTGGTACACAAAATATTTGAAATATTGTTAAATAATATCTGAGGTAAAGGGGAAGTAAAGGGAAAGAAACACTCACTTAAATGGGGTTGAATGACCTCTGATGTCACGCCCTGGCTCTGGGGACACTGTTATGTTGAGCCAGGGTGTGTAGATTTCTGTGTTGTAGTTCTAGTTGTTTCATTTCTATGTTGGCCAGTGTGGTTCTCAATCAGAGGCAACGAGTGTCAGCTGTGGCTGGTTGTCTCTGATTGGGAACCACATTTAAACAGGCTGTTTTCCCACAGTAGTTGTGGGATCTTGTTCTAGTTGGTTTGTGTTAGACCGTGGACTGTCACGTTATCGTTTTGTTGTTTTGGTCGTGTAATCACTAAATAAAGAGTATGTTCGTCTTCAACGCTGCGCCTTGGTCCTCCTCTGTTCCCGACGATCGTGACAGAAGATCCCACCAGAACTGGACCAAGCAGCGGGTCCAGGAGCCATCGCCAGGGAAATCCCTAGCGGATATCCAGCGCCTCCTCGACTGGGTCAAGCCGGGTGAGGAAGAGAGGGGCTTGACGTGGAAGCAGAAGGGCGAAAGTCTGGCGAGAAGTATGGAGACCTGGTCCACGGGTAGGAGTGAAGCCCATAACATTTTTAGGGGGGGGCTAACGCCGTGGACGACGGGGCAGCAGGAGACCGCGACAGAGCGGCCCAGCGGGTTGGCAGAGGAGGCTGCCAGGTTACGGGGGCCACTGGTCGAAGAGGGGAAGGAAGGTGTAGAGGCACGGCGAGAGGTACTGGGGTGTGTTACCAGTCCGGTCCGGCCCGTTCCAGATCCCTGCGTAGGGCCAGTGGTGTGTGTCCCCAGTACGGTCCGGCCTGTTCCTGCTCCCCGCACCAGGCCAATGGTGCGAGTCTCCAGCCCGGTCCGGCCCGCTCCTGCTCCCCGCACCAAGCCTATGGTGCGCGTCGCCAGCCCGGCCCGTCCTGTTCCTGCTCCCCGCACCAGGCCAATGGTGCGAGTCTCCAGCCCGGTCCGGCCCGCTCCTGCACCCCGCACCAAGCCAATGGTGCGCGTCGCCAGCCCGGCCCGTCCTGTTCCTGCTCCCCGCACCAGGCCAATGGTGCGCGTGGCCAGCCCGGACCGTCCTGTTCCTGCTCCCCGCACCAGGCCAATGGTGCGCGTCGCCAGCCCGGCCCGTCCTGTTCCTGCTCCCCGCACCAAGCCAATGGTGCGCGTGGCCAGCCCGGCCCGTCCTGTTCCTGCTCCCCGCACCAGGCCAATGGTGCGCGTCGCCAGCCCGGCCCGTCCTGTTCCTGCTCCCCGCACCAAGCCAATGGTGCGCGTCGCCAGCTCGGTCCGGCCCGCTCCTGCTCCCCACACCAAGCCAGTGGTGTGCGTCGTCAGTCCGGCACGGCCCGTGCCTGTTCCCCACACCAAGCCAGTGGTGTGCGTCGTCAGTCCGGCACGTCCCGTGCCTGTTCCACCGGTGCCTGGTCCGGCACCGGTCAGATGCTTCACGCCGGAGCTAGAGCAATCCGCTCCACCAGTGTGCAGTCCAGCTCCGGCCAGCGGGGCCAGACCGGACCAGGGGTACTTTGGGGGGTTGGAGAGGGAGCGGGGATCAGGCCTGGAGCCGGATCCGCCGCCTAGGCGGAGTGCCCACCCGGTCCCTCCCCTGTGGTATTTGGTTGGCGCGGTCGGAGTCCGCGCCTTTAGGGGGGGGTATTGTCACGCCCTGGCTCTGGGGACACTGTTATGTTGAGCCAGGGTGTGTAGATTTCTGTGTTGTAGTTCTAGTTGTTTCATTTCTATGTTGGCCAGTGTGGTTCTCAATCAGAGGCAACGAGTGTCAGCTGTGGCTGGTTGTCTCTGATTGGGAACCACATTTAAACAGGCTGTTTTCCCACAGTAGTTGTGGGATCTTGTTCTAGTTGGTTTGTGTTAGACCGTGGACTGTCACGTTATCGTTTTGTTGTTTTGGTCGTGTAATCACTAAATAAAGAGTATGTTCGTCTTCAACGCTGCGCCTTGGTCCTCCTCTGTTCCCGACGATCGTGACATCTGACCTCTGTTCTGACTTTCTGGGGAGGCCCGATCACCCTCACTAGAAAGCTAGAGACATTGTGTGAGATTTATATGTAGTATGTAAACACTAATAATAAGGAATACGTTTATAATTTAGCAATAGGCCTATGTATGATTCATACCATGACAAGGACAGAGAACGAGAACTAGCCCTGAATGAGGGACACCTGTCGCTAATCAATTTTACTATTCCTTCAATTACCTTATGGGATACAATTAAGTTAAGGTATTATCAAGTGTTTTCATTCTAATTTGATTTGTTATTGTGATTTAACGGACAATGTTGTTGTTGTTGTTGTTTTTTTTTGGGGGGGGGGCTTACCTCTGGTACTAATGAGTTATCGCATGCAAGCTAACAGAATAACGCATCTAACACCGCATGAAATGCTTACGGGTTGACCCATACCAGTGCCGGGGCATAGAGGACCATATCAGGGTCCACCTCTAGACCAATTGGAAAGGGAATTAGAAGGGTATATCAGGCAACTAACTGTCATACATGAAGTTATATACCAACAGGAGAGAAGCAGAGTTCTAAAATCAGAGGTTAATCCACCATGACCAGTGGTCCCAGGGGTAGAAGGTCTACTTCAGGGTCTTCAGAAGGAAGTGGAATGAACAGAGACGTGAGGGACCCTACACCTTCATCCAGGCTACACCAACTGCCGTAAGGGTCGAGGGGAGCTCGACCTGGTATCATCTAAACCACTGCACCAGAGTACCGCATGGAAACCGACGACCAAAAGATGAGGAAGCTGAGAATGCCGAGACACTAGTGACTGAAGAAGGTCCCGAGCCAAAGGGACCCAATGCCGGCCCGGGGTAGTGGGCCAGAAGTAGATGGTCATTGTAGAGGGAGTCCTGAGCGAAAGGAACCAACGCCGGCAGATGGTCAATATCGGAAGAGAGCCCTGCTTGGCCCTCACAACAATGAGGACCACTTGACTGCAACCAAGTAAGTCTGTCTGGGGTAGTGGCAGGAGGTGGATGGGCTTGTCATGACTACAAGGACAAGCAACAGCTGAAGCACACTGCACTTGGAGATATTAATCTCCCAGACTTAAATCCTGTTCCATATTACTTTAGTGGTGATAAAGAGTCTAAGCATTAATTAAGGGAAGTAGGTGAGGTAACATTTAGATTTTGGTATTGGAACTAGGGGTCCCATATAGGACGCCTGGGGTAAACCTCAAATCCTAAAAAGATAGAATAGGCCTCTCTCATGTTTTCTCTATGAAGTATATGCATGTAACATAGGGTTTCCGGTTACATGTGTCCAAGGACATGTCTCTTAATCCCCTACACAGGTTCTGCTTAGATTCAGAAAATGGTTGTTAGGGAGGTGTCCGAAAGGGATAGCAAGCATTACTAGGCCATGTAAAACATAAGGGATGATATTATGAAGAATAATATTAAAAGGGATTTAGTATTTCATGTATTGCTTATACAAACCGCAAGATAACTGCCTTAAATAGATATTATGTTTAAAACATTATTTTAGGTGTTAGGATACTAACACTTACATTGTTTATTTCAGAATAGAGACATGTATATTGTTATTGTTTGAATAAGTAATGTTTTGAAAATATATTTTCATGAAGGAGTATTTTTATGTTAGTCTCTATATATCTCAGTATTCATATCTTAGTCACTATATATATTTGAAGTGTGGGAGCTATTTAGTTCCAAAGGGGGATGTGTGGATAATTTTTTCAGAAGACCATACAGAGCCATGGTAAAGAGTGGTACCCAGGGTCAGACCATAGGTTAAAAATAGTAAATCATTCTAGACTATAAAGATTAAAATATAGCTAAATATAAAGACAGAGTGTGGTACAGAATGGTACGGAGGATGAGGCAATAAGACTGAGTGATGTGGAGTGTGGTACCGAGTGGTACACAAGGAGGGAGTCTGAGCCAGAGTCAGGAGATGGCTCTTGATTGATTATACTTTTATGTATGATTAATTGCATTAGGAAAGACATAAATGTATGTGGTTGAAAATGGGTTATGGATCTGCTATGTTTAAACCATATTTAAGTATCAATTGATATGTTTTGGATTAGACAGAGCAGAGCCAGGTGGTGGCTCTGTTATTTTTTACATGAGAAAGTTTGGTTTGGCCACCATTGTATCCAAACTAAATAAATATAGGAGGAGAAGTCAGATTTCGCCACTATCATAAATTAAGAGAGTGGGCGGAGCGGTCAAAAGAAGAAAGTTTGGAGACAATGGTGGAGAAACTGAACTGGGTGGGTTTTAAGCTAAAAGTATGTAAAACGAGCAAGAATGGACACTGTATATAAACTGAGGGTTAGTTGCTCTGCAGACCAGCTCGGCTTTTGTTGCTCTGTGTAATAAAGTCTATCTTGATTCTACAAAAACTCTGGAAGAACTTAGATTTTTAATAAGTATAGTGATAATTATCCACGACAGTGCCAGGTTATCTGATTTGACCAACTACAATGTAACGTTCTATTACGTGCAAGTAAATCGACAATTGTTATTTGCTGATGTGCATTTTGAGCCAGAGCAACTGTTTAAATTCAAACTGTTTCTAATGTTCGCAAGTATGGCCCCATAGTATTTAATGATCAGCCTGTAAGATGTAACCAACTCTGCGGATTAGTTTCATGTGAATGCTGAATGGCCTTAGTGTCTCTCTGGTGCTCCTGAGTGGAAACAAAAATAAAGTGTCATTGCTTCACCGTAGGTTGGGACATGTTGACATTCGGCCAGCTTCCCATTAATTTTCCTAGTCAGAACACCCCTCCAAAAAAAGAGCAGAAGTAAAATAAAAGAACAGTAGGCATGCTATATACAGGGGGGTACCGGTGCAGAGTCAATGTGTGGGGGCACCGGCTAGTTGAGGTAGTTGAGGTAATATGAACATGTGGGTAGAGTTAAAGTGACTATGCATAAATAATTAACAGAGTAGCAGCAGCGTAAAAAGATGGGGTGGGGGTGGGGGGGCAGTGCAAGTAGTCCGGGTCTAGTAGTAGTCTTATGGCTTGGGGGTAGTAGCTGTTGAGAAGCCTTTTGGACCTAGACTTGGCGCTCCGGTACCGCTTGCCGTGTGGTAGCAGAGAGAACAGTCTATGACTAGGGTGGCTGGAGTCTTTGACAATGTTGTGGGCCTTCTTCTGACACCGCCTGGTATAGAGGTCCTGGATGGCAGGAAGCTTGGCCCCAGTGATGTACTGGGCCGTATGCACTACCCTCTGTAGTGCCTTGCGGTCGGAGGCCGAGCTGTTGCCATACCAGGCGGTGATTCAACCAGTCAGGATGCTCTCAATGATGCAGCTGAATAACTTTTTGAGCATCTGAGGACCCATGCCAAATCTTTACAGTCTACTGAGGGGGAATAGGCCCTCTTCACGACTGTCTTGGTGTGTTTGGACCATGATAGTTTGTTGGTGATGTGGACACCAAGGAACTTGAAGCTCTCAACCTGTTCCACTACAGTCCCGTTGCTTTGAACCCTAAGAGTTCACCTCAATGGAACCCCAATACTGTAATCCAAACCCTGTGGCCCACAGTTTACGCTCACGGAGAGAAACATATCAGATAAACATAACTAAATACGATTTTGCAGGTTTTCCTACTTACAAAGCATGTAGAGGTCTGTAATTTTTTATCATAGGTACACTTCAACTGTGAGAGACGGAATCTAAAACAAAAATCAAGAAAAACACATTATATAATTTTTAAGTAATTAATTTGCATTTTGTTGCATGACATAAGTATTTGATACATCAGAAAAGCAGAACTTAATATTTGGTACAGAAACCTTTGTTTGCAATTACAGAGATCATACGTTTCCTGTAGGTCTTGACCAGGTTTGCACACACTGCAGCAGGGATTTTGGCCCACTCCTCCATACAGACCGTCTCAAGATCCTTCAGGTTTCGGGGCTGTCGCTGGGCAATACGGACTTTCAGCTACCTCCAAAGATGTTCTATTGGGTTCAGGTCTGGAGACTGGCTAGGCCACTCCAGGACCTTGAGATGCTTCTTACGGAGCCACTCCATAGTTGCCCTGACTGTGTGTTTCGGGTCGTTGTCATGCTGGAAGTCCCAGCCATGACCCATCTTCAATGCTCTTACTGAGGGAAGGAGGTTGTTGGCCAAGACCTCGCGATACATGGCCCCATCCATCCTCCCCTCAATACGGTGCAGTCGTCCTGTCCCCTTTGCAGAAAAGCATCCCCAAACAATGATGTTTCCACCTCCATGCTTCATGGTTGGGATGGTGTTCTTGGGGTTGTACTCATCCTTCTTCTTCCTCCAAACACGGCGAGTGGAGTTTAGACCAAAAAGCTCTATTTTTGTCTCATCAGACTACATGACCTTCTCCCATTCCTCCTCTGGATCATCCAGATGGTCATTGGCAAACTTCAGACGGGCCTGGACATGCGCTGGCTTGAGCAGGGGGACCTTGCGTGCGCTGCAGGATTTTAATCCATGACGGCGTAGTGTGTTACTAATGGTTTTCTTTGAGACTGTGGTCCCAGCTCTCTTCAGGTCATTGACCAGGTCCTGCCGTGTAGTTCTGGGCTGATCCCTCACCTTCCTCATGATCATTGATGCCCCACGAGGTGAGATCTTGCATGGAGCCCCAGACCGAGGATGATTGACCATCATCTTGAACTTCTTCCATTTTCTAATAATTGCGCCAACAGTTGTTGCCTTCTCACCAAGCTGCTTGCCTATTGTCCTGTAGCCCATCCCAGCCTTGTGCAGGTCTACAATTTTATCCCTGATGTCCTTACACAGCTCTCTGGTCTTGGCCATTGTGGAGAGGTTGGAGTCTGTTTGATTGAGTGTGTGGACAGGTGTCTTTTATACAGGTAACGAGTTCAAACAGGTGCAGTTAATACAGGAAATGAGTGGAGAACAGGAGGGCTTCTTAAAGAAAAACTAACAGGTCTGTGAGAGCCGGAATTCTTACTGGTTGGTAGGTGATCAAATACTTATGTCATGCAATAAAATGCAAATTATGTAAAAATCAAACAATGTGATTTTCTGGATTTTTCCGTCTCTCACAGTTGAAGTGTACCTATGATAAAAATTACAGACCTCTACATGCTTTGTAAGTAGGAAAACCTGCAAAATCGGCAGTGTATCAAATACTTGTTCTCCCCACTGTATATATATATATATATATATACACACAGTGGGGAACAAAGTATTTAGTCAGCCACCAATTGTGCAAGTTCTCCCACTTAAAAAGATGAGAGAGGCCTGTAATTTTCAACATAGGTACACGTCAACTATGACAGACAAATTGAGGAAAAAAATCCAGAAAATCACATTGTAGGATTTTTTATGAATTTATTTGCAAATTATGGTGGAAAATAAGTATTTGGTCACCTACAAACAAGCAAGATTTCTGGCTCTCACAGACCTGTAACTTCTTCTTTAAGAGGCTCCTCTGTCCTCCACTCGTTACCTGTATTAATAGAAGCATTTCAAGGTCCTGAAGTGGCCTAGCCAGTCCCCAGATCTCAACCCCATAGAAAATCTTTGGAGGGAGTTGAAAGTCCGTGTTGCCCAGCGACAGCCCCAAAACATCACTGCTCTAGAGGAGATCTGCATGGAGGAATGGGCCAAAATACCAGCAACAGTGTGTGAAAACCTTGTGAAGACTTACAGAAAACGTTTGACCTGTGTCATTGCCAACAAAGGGTATATAACAAAGTATTGAGAAACTTTTGTTATTGACCAAATACTTATTTTCCACCATAATTTGCAAATAATTCATTAAAAATCCTAACATGTGATTTTCTGGATTTTTCTTCTTCTCATTTTGTCTGTCATAGTTGACGTGTACCTATGATGAAAATTACAGGCCTCTCATCTTTTTAAGTGGGAGAACTTGCACAATTGGTGGCTGACTAAATATTTTTTTTCCCCACTGTATATATATATATATATATATATATATATATATATATATATATATATATATATATATATATATATATATATATATATATATATATATACATACTCAGCGGCAGTGAGCATTTCTCACTGCAAAGACTTGGCTGGTGCAGTGCAACATTCTGTAATGAACAAGGCTCTGTTTTCCTAACCTTTGTCAATCTTTCCTCTCCAAACTCATAAAACCAATAGACCTTCAGCTACTTTTGCGAGCCATTAATTCCCCTAAATGAGGGCTATTTGATGACAGAGCAATAACAGCATTTAGGGCCTTCCACCGGAGCTGAGTCATAGCATCAAAAAACATGTTTTTACAATGGTCAAAGAGGCTATAAAACCAACATTCAGTTGTGGGAGTCTCATAAACAGACACTTTGTATCAAATTAAACACTAATATTGTGTGGTACAGCTTTTTTTTTCCTTCTGATCTACAGTGGGGAAAACAAGTATTTAGTCAGCCACCAATTGTGCAAGTTCTTCCCACTTAAAAAGATGAGAGAGGCCTGTAATTTTCATCATAGGTACACGTCAACTATGACAGCCAACTATGACAGCCAGTTTTGGGCCCTCTCCTTTTCTCCCTATACACCAAGTCACTTGGCTCTGTCATATCCTCACATGGCCTTTCCTATCATTGCTACGCTGACGATACACAACTAATCTTCTCCTTTCCCCCTTCTGATCACCAGGTGGCGAATCGCATCTCTGCATGTCTGGCAGACATATCAGTATGGATGACGGATCACCACCTCAAGCTGAACCCTGGCAAGACGGAGCTGCTCTTCCTCCCCGGGAAGGACTGCCCGTTCCATGATCTCGCCATCACGGTAGACAACTCCGCTGTGTCCTCCTCCCAGAGTGCGAAGAGCCTAGGCGTGACCCTGGACAACACCCTGTCGTTCTCCGCCAACATCAAGGCGGTGACCCGCTCCTGCAGGTTCATGCTCTACAACATTCGGAGAGTGCGACCCTGCCTTACACAGGAAGCGGCGCAGGTCCTGGTCCAGGCACTTGTCATCTCCCGTCTGGACTACTGCAACTCGCTGTTGGCTGGGCTCCCTGCCTGTGCCATTAAACCCCTACAACTCATCCAGAATGCCGCAGCCCGTCTGGTGTTCAACCTTCCCAAGTTCTCTCACGTCACCCCCCTCCTCCGCACACTCCACTGGCTTCCAATTGAAGCTCGCATCCGCTACAAGACCATGGTGCTTGCCTTTGGAGCAGTGAGGGGAACGGCACCCCTGTACCTTCAGGCTCTGATCAGTCCCTACACCCAAACGAGGACATTGCGTTCATCCACCTCTGGCCTGCTGGCTCCCCTTCCTCTGCGGAAGCACAGCTCCCCCTCAGCCCAGTCAAAACTGTTCGCTGCTCTGGCACCCCAATGGTGGAACAAGCTCCCTCACGACGCCAGGACAGCGGAGTCACTCACCACCTTCCGGAGACATTTGAAACCCCACCTCTTTAAGGAATACCTGGGATAGGCTAAGTATTCCTTCTAACCCCCCCCCCCCCCCCCCAAATTGTAAAGTGGTTATCCCACTGGCTATAGGGTGAACGCACCAATTTGTGAGTCGCTCTGGCTAAGAGCGTCTGCTAAATGACGTTAATGTGCCCTTGAGCAAGGCACTTAACCCTAATTGCTCCTGTAAGTCGCTCTGGTTAAGAGCGTCTGCTAAATGACTAAAATGTAAAATGTAATGTAAATGTAAAATGAGATTTTTTTTTCCAGAAAATCACATTGTAGGATGTTGCATGAATTTATTTGCAAATTATGGTGGAAAATAAGTATTTGGTCAATAACAAAAGTTTCTCAATACTTAATAAGCATGAAAAAGCTCCCCTCAACTGATTTTCATCGCAAACCAATAACATTTCCAATGTTTATTTTTTTAGCTAAGAAAAATCATCACAACTAAAACAATACCAAGAAATACAGTGGGGGAAAAAAGTATTTAGTCAGCCACCTATTGTGCAAGTTCTCCCACTTAAAAAGATGAGAGAGGCCTGTAATTTTCATCATAGGTACACGTCAACTATGACAGACAAATTGAGGAAAAAAAATCCAGAAAATCACATTGTAGGATTTTTTATGAATTTATTTGCAAATTATAGTGGAAAATAAGTATTTGGTCACCTACAAACAAGCAAGATTTCTGGCTCTCACAGACCTGTAACTTCTTCTTTAAGAGGCTCCTCTGTCCTCCACTCGTTACCTGTATTAATGGCACCTGTTTGAACTTGTTATCAGTATAAAAGACACCTGTCCACAACCTCAAACAGTCACACTCCAAACTCCACTATGGCCAAGACCAAAGAGCTGTCAAAGGACACCAGAAACAAAATTGTAGACCTGCACCAGGCTGGGAAGACTGAATCTGCAATAGGTAAGCAGCTTGGCTTGAAGAAATCAACTGTGGGAGCAATTATTAGGAAATGGAAGACATACAAGACCACTGATAATCTCCCTCGATCTGGGGCTCCACGCAAGATCTCACCCCGTGGGGTCAACATGATCACAAGAACGGTGAGCAAAAATACCAGAACCACACGGGGGGACCTAGTGAATGACCTGCAGAGAGCTGGGACCAAAGTAACAAAGCCTACCATCAGTAACACACTACCCCGCAGTGCCAGACGTGTCCCCCTGCTTAAGCCAGTACATGTCCAGGCCCGTCTGAAGTTTGCTAGAGTGCATTTGGATGATCCAGAAGAGGATTGGGAAAATGTCAGATGAAACCAAAATATAACTTTTTGGTAAAAACTCAACTCGTCGTGTTTGGAGGACAAAGAATGCTGAGTTGCATCCAAAGAACACCATACCTACTGTGAAGCATGGGGGTGGAAACATCATGCTTTGGGGCTGTTTTTCTGCAAAGGGACCAGGACGACTGATCCGTGTAAAGGAAAGAATGAATGGGGCCATGTATCGTGAGATTTTGAGTGAAAATCTCCTTCCATCAGCAAGGGCATTGAAGATGAAACGTGGCTGGGTCTTTCAGCATGACAATGATCCCACACACACCGCCCGGGCAACAAAGGAGTGGCTTCATAAGAAGCATTTCAAGGTCCTGGAGTGGCCTAGCCAGTCTCCAGATCTCAACCCCATAGAAAATCTTTGGAGGGAGTTGAAAGTCCGTGTTGCACAGCGACAGCCCCAAAACATCACTGCTCTAGAGGAGATCTGCATGGAGGAATGGGCCAAAATACCAGCAACAGTGTGTGAAAACCTTGTGAAGACTTACCTATGATGAAAATTACAGGCCTCTCTCATCTTTTTAAGTGGGAGAACTTGCACAATTGGTGGCTGACTAAATACTTCTTTCCCCCACTGTATATTTATATATATATATATATATATATATATATATATATATATATATATATTAAAACTTTAAAAAAGAAAAATACATATATAAAAACACACAAAATTAGAAAATACTAAATAATACAAAAATATTATAATAATACATACACATACTGAGCAGTTCATTAGAGACAGAAGCAAGCTACATGGCAGACCAATCCGAACTCATCTCTCGGCCCATCCATTATCTCAGCCAATCATGGCTAGCGGGAAGGTTCCTGTCTTTTTCCATGGCTAAACAAACTAGGCTTGTAATTTAACTATTTTATTTGTATTTACAGATGGCATAAAAGTTTGTTATTAAGGCACATGAACGTTCACATGTTCCAGAAGGCATTTCTGGCAACAACAAAAAAAACGAATTTTGATAAATAAATAAATGTATGTTCAAATGTCTCTCCTGTGAAGTAGTGACGCGCAACATACAGCCTAGCTTCCTGAAACAAGTCACAATTATTATTATTATTAACTGTGAAAAAACACTTCATATTGCTGAGAAAAACAATGAAACGGAACACAATGAGTAAGATCATAATATAATTTCTCTTGTTAAAACAAACAAATGTCTCATGCGTGTTAGGATCCAACATTTTGCATAATGTTCAACAAAGATGTTAGCAGGACCCCAGGTTCACAGTTGACACAGTCGTTTCTACAAACAAATATGATGCCATTAGGTCTGACCCTGTTAGTAAACATCAGTGCCACAGGCTGCTGTGATAAATTTTTTTACACCTTAATTTGATAAGAAGTAACAACAATATGAATGCACATCGAACAATTGAGAACACAGCTTTATGGGATTGACTCAATGCAAAATAAGCCATGGCGATGGAGTTGTGTACACAATTGGATATTATCAGCAAATATTTATAGAAGGATACATTTCAGATCAATTAAAGCATTTCATTATCTTTATAATAAATAAATAAACTGCAAATAAATCTGTGCATTATGCATTCTATGCCTTACGCTAATGGATTAATTATGGAAGCAGCTTCAATCCTTGTCATGAGAGTCTGAGAGTGCTCTGTTTACACTCACATTAGAAGCACATTTATAACTGAGAAGTCTTAATGATGTTGTTGATGACTGAAGAACGGGCACGTAAACCTACGGTTAGCCAGAATTAGATTGTTGGGGATTTGATGAGAGCAACTGTCGTTTTAGGACAGACAGGAGAGAGAATGAATGACACTTATTGTTTGATGAATATCACTTCATCAAACTGCTCTCAAATCAGTTTTGGAGTCTCAGGGCTAGATTCAAACAGGTTCGTGCTAGCCGACTCCCATAGCTGTTGTTTTGAGGGTGTCGGAGGTGGAACTGTCTTAGAGCTGTCAAATCCACAAGCTGCTACGTTATATCTATCGTGGACATTGCCATTGGCTGCACAGTATAAATCGTTGCATTAGTATAAATCCCATGCAGCCGTGTTTACAAGTTTGAACACTGGAATGTGTGATGTAATCTACACCTCGATTAGGCTAATAGAAATAAAAAACAATGATATGCTTAGCAAGCACTGGTTATCGGGTACTTGCTGAACTGATTGAATCTAGTCTGGCTCAGTCCTTATGTTTATGGAGTTAATACCTGCACATAGATCAGTTGCAGAGTCATAATCCGTCTCGGTCCATAAACAGTCAAATCACTTTCAGATTCTTTCTGTTTTGTGTATCTGCTCCAGTTTTATTAGAGCCTTGCAAATACTAACTTAACATGTGAATGGTTGGATTAGGATATTTTCATCATCAAAATAGAGGTTGGTCGCCCCAAAATATTTTGTTTCAATATGATTAACTGAGTGCAACCGCACAGAAATCAGCAGGAGGAACAGTAAAACACACCACCATTCAAGACCAACACATTTATTAATGCCACAACCCCACAGTGCCACAATGTAATTCACCCAGTCGGAACAACCAATAGCTGTATAGTATGTTATACAAATCTCATGTTGAATAACTGTTGTCATCTGCAGAAAATAAACTGGTGCATCTAGAGCACTTTTCTTTGGGGCTATGTATTGCAAATCTAAGACAAACCGGTTACACTGGCCTTGTGAGTGGCACGTCAATGAAGCCTAGCCGCAAGAAAATTAAGCTTTGAATCTTTTTTTTGGGGTGTGTGGCTCACAAGGGTGAAGTGGCTTTAACTTCCACCGAGATAAACTCTGTTATACTGTAGGCTACCTCTCTGCTTCTTTTGTTTCTGGCAATTACTACCAAGTGGCACAGCAGCCTGGTCCCTATAGCAATCAGTGGGTATCTGTTTCCAATAAAGCAGGGGGGGTTTATGGGGCCTTGAGTTTAGACTAGGAGGGATGCAGCTCTGTTAAGGGGCGGGAGTAGGAGAAGGCTCCACTACCTCCCTACCCCAAGCTGCAGATGCTCAGTCCCGGGCTTGTCAACCTCCCCATGCCAAAACGCTGCCAGATAGCCCCTTTGATGCTGGTCTCGGCGCACTCTTTATGGCCACACAACATTAATCCCACACATAACCTTTGAATAAATGGGGCTTTATGAAGGCCTCTGTGCCCACAAAGAGCTCTGCAAAGCTTTATGTCAGCAATATTTTTTTTCTGTGTGTACAGTAAAACCCTCCTGTGCATTGTCCCACCATATAACTCTGGTTTTACCTCGTTAAAAGGACCCCTTAAAAATGCCAATTTTGTAGTTATACGGTGAAAATTCCCGTTGTTGTACCTTGTCATTTTTTGTTTTGTTTTTTAAATGTTCATTTTATTGATAGTGAAAATTGTTGTACTCAGGGCATCATTGTGAATGAGACCCTGGTCTCAATTGGGCTCCCCTGAATAAATACAAGTTTTAAAAAAGGCACGTTGTTCTGCAAAGTTCCAAAACAGTGGAGTAAGAACGGTGCGATTTGTAATTTGATTGGTAATGGTGAGATAATGGCGAGAGATGTACGGGTGGCTATCAATCTCGATCGGGTTCTGTTACGTTCTGATGAATAAAACAGCTGGACCATGAGCTCTTAATGGCCTCTATAGGTGTACCTTGAGAGCAAGTTTGTTGTCCATCCGCTGTCTGTGACATTGGACACTAGACAGACACAGCCACACTAACCTTTATCATCCCTCTCCTCATGTCAAAAGAAGAGAGTATTGAAGGTATCGATGGTACTGTATTGATGGTACTAAGTATAGGTATTGATAGTACTGTGTATATGTATTGATGGTACTGTATGCACAGTCAAGTAAGACAAAGCACATGAGTACATGTTGCCAGGAGGCGTTACGTGTGTGAAATACTACAGAGCATCCACCCCGACGTGAAACCCATTCACCCGTTGTTGTCCTGTGATTTTAGGGGTGGGAAACTGGAGTTAGCTCATGGGTCCAGCTGGAGAGCGGGCCAGGCCTATGATGCAGAGGAAAAACAGGGTGTAGCGTGGGGAGGGTGTGGGAAATCAGCCTCTCTACATGACTGTCCAACCTGGCAACCTGTCTTTGCTCACTGATCACTCCCTGACAGACAATAGTGTAGAGAAACTGTGCAGATGAGACAGTGGAGGATACAGAAGGACCTGCAAGTCATCACTACTGAGTGCACTATCCCTTTGAGGTAGTAATTGGTAAGAGTCAGATTTTATTTAAAAAATATTGAGCTTAGTTGCACACTTCACTTTACATTTGATTAAATAATCCCTTCATACACAGACTAAAAAACATGTGTGCATAATGCAAATAAACTAGCAAAATAAAGTTGATAAGAATTTCAAGCGTTTCAATCAATATCTTATGTCATATGCGTGTGGAATTTGAGGCCGTGGAAAAATACCATAATCACCTTGCTGGTCATTGGAGAAAATGACATGTGTGGCAGTAATGATTTGTGAGTAATGCGCTTTCAAAATCCTCCAGCTTTTGGCATACCTCTCAAAATCACAGAGCTGATATTTCACACCCCAAAGTGGCTTTTCTTCAGACTTTAAAATGTTTTGTTCCTGTCTGGGTCAGCTCCACTACCGATTCAGCATCTCCTAAGTTGAGAAACAGTGAATAGCTTTGGGACTGTGCTCGCTGCCTTTTAAGGGCACTCCAACCACAGTGGACTACACTGTGTAGTGCATAGGGTACAGCCGGGAAACAGGTGCTTTCCACAGAGTGAGGAGGCAGCACACAGGGGACCACAGGTAAGATCGGTCCTGCGCTGTTTTGAATTCACTGTTCTCCTCAAATGTGATTTGGGTGTCTCTTGTGTGTGTGTATTTGTACATTCACTCTGTCGAAACAGTACACAGTTAGTCACTCACCCTTCTAGAGAACTTGAAACGGTCTTGTGTCTTGAAGTCGCCTAGGCTAGCTAGTGCTAGCCAACATGTTTCCACAATTAGCTTCAGCCGGCTGGTGTGCGACTGTGGTAAAGTTGGTTTGATATTGGATAGCCTATCTCTGGGGCTAGTTAGTGGCTGTCAAAAAAGTACACAATGTAAATGGGACTTTTTGTTGTCTCATTAAATGCTTTCAATATGAATTTCTACAATTTATAGTTGGTTTGAGATTTTTAAGTCATTGAAATTGGGTAATTTACTGATGGTCCCTAGAGGTTAGCAAGTGGGGTTTAGACATGTTCTCAATGCTTTCAGAAGCGGATGCTAGGTTATTTTTTGGGAGAGTGAGAGAGAGAGAAATATAGCAAGAGACAGAGAAATATAGCAAGAGAGAGAGAGAGAAAGAAATATAGCAAGAGAGAGAGATAAATATACAGTGACTCTTTGCTTGACATAATGGGAAAATCAAAAGAAATCAGCCAAGACCTCAGAAAAAAAAGTATAGACCTCCACAAATCTGGTTCATCCTTGGGAGCAATTTCCAAACGCCTGAAGGTACCACGTTCATCTGTACAAACAATAGTACGCAAGTATAAACACCATGGGACCACGCAGCCATCATACCGCTCAGGAAGGAGACGCGTTCTGTCTCCTAGAGATGAACGTACTTTGGTGTGAAAAGTGCAAATCAATCCCAGAACAACAGCAAAGGAGATGCTGGAGGAAACAGGTACAAAAGTATCTATATCCACAGTAAAACAAGTCCTATATCGACATAACCTGAAAGGCCGCTCAGCAAGGAAGAAGCCACTGCTCCAAAACCGCCATAAAAAAGCCAGACTACTGTTTGCAACTGCACACGGGGACAAAGATCGTACTTTTTGGAGAAATGTCCTCTGTTCTGATGAAACAAAAATAGAACTGTTTGGCCATAATGACCATTGTTATGTTTGGAGGAAAAAGGGGGTGCTTGCAAGCCGAAGAACACCATCCCAACTGTGAAGCACCGGGGTGGCAGCCTCATGCTGTGGGGGTGCTTTGCTGCAGGAGGGACTGGTGCACTTCACAAAATAGCTGGCATCATGAGGAAGGAAAATTATGTGGATATATTGAAGCAACATCTCAAGACATCAGTCAGGAAGTTAAAGCTTGGTCGCAAATGGGTCTTCCAAATGGACAACGACCCCAAGCATACTTCCAAAGTTGTGGCAAAATGGCTTAAGGACAACGAAGTCAAGGTATTGGAGTGGCCATCACAAAGCCCTGACCTCAATCCTATAGAAAATGTGTGGGCAGAACTGAAAAAGCATGTGTGAGCAAGCAGGCCTACAAACCTGACTCAGTTACACCAGCTTTGTCAGGAGGAATGGGCCAAAATTCACCCAACTTATTGTGGGAAGCTTGTGGAAGGCTACCCGAAATGTTTCACCCAAGTTAAACAATTTAAAGGCAATGCTACCAAATACTAATTGAGTGTATGTAAACTTCTGACCCACTGGGAATGTGATGAAAGAAATAAAAGCTGAAATAAATCATTCTCTCCACTATTATTCTGACATTTCACATTCTTAAAATAAAGTGGTGATCCTAACTGACCTAAAACAGGACATTTTTACTAGGATTAAATGTCAGGAATTGTGAAAAACTAGGTTTAAATGTATTTGGCTAAGGTGTATGTAAACCTCCGACTTCAACTGTAGCCTCCCCCTTCTCACCAAGCCAGGACATGCTGAAACTTTGCCGACTACCAACATAAACAAGAGTCCATCCCTGTCTGACCTCTAGAGAAGCCACTTCCCCATCAAATGCAAATCACGGACAATGGTTCCTCAACCAAGACATACCTTTATGGAATTGCTTGAATGGGGACGAGTTAGTTAATTATAAATGGGAACAATTAAATAGGGAGTAAAGTGCTCTACGATTAAACCACTTTCCTTAAAAATGAATTAATCATTACTCTGCTGACCCTCGTCGCACCTTTGATAACCCAACCATGTTCATGACGCACAATGTAAATGGCAATTATCAACGTCAAAGGAATGATTAGTATACAAATTACTTTATAGTTGCAGTTAGGAATGTTTCCTAACAGGTAAGCAGTGGGAGTAACTTTTTCATACATTTACAGTAGTTGAAGTCTGCATGATGACTAAGACAGTCTCATCTTAGAATAGTTAAAAAATTAGAGTCCAATTTCCTTGTTGTATACATCCCAAAACCTTGACATTCAATTCTCCAAGCAATTGCTGTATTTTGTCCTGGCATCTCTCGCAGCTAAAGCATGATCTTCTCTAAGCTCAGTAATAACCTTACACCACACCATGCACCAATCCGTCCCAATACTAAAGATGGTATTAAACTCTGTGACTTTTAAAGTTAGGTATGACTGAACTGTGTTCATTTTTCACAGTTAATTAGAATGAAGTGGTATTTGATATACAGTTTAAGGTAATGCACCTCATTTAGTGCATGACAAGGAGAAGACCAAGTTCAAGACAATGGAGGCAGTTGACTGTAGTTGGGCGTGAATGGGGACCTATGGCAATGCTGACTCAACAGAATACGGCTATTGGTATCTCAGTAAGGGAACTAAATATCCAAAATCTTGGGGAATCAACTAGAGCCAAGGTAAGTGGAAAAATTATGTTAGGTTGTATGAGTGGAACAAAAGTAAATGAGTTTAGGGGTCAGAGAGAGAAAAATGTAAGGGACACCAACAAACGCTATGCTTTACCATTCAGTAGTCAAGTACCACAAGTAGAATAGCCTGATTGATAATATGACATTAAATGTATAGTAAGTTTGAACTGTTAGACTGTAAGAATGAAGCGTTATCTGTCTTGGTTCTCTATTCAACCCAACCCACATTACAGTACTTCTGAAGGTATAAACATACACTTTCTACCTGTGGTCAATAAAGAGGGGTTGCTGATACTGTAAAATTAGTTGGTGGACACCTCTCGCAGGTAAATACAGTTTTCTGAATACGATGTGTGTGAGTGCAGGCAATATTGTACAAAAAAATATATCTGCATAAACTTAGCTATGACAGGTTTGACTGAATCCAGACCGAGTTGCAGAAAACCACCAAAGACGTCTTCTCACATTAACACAAGAATCTTCGTTTCTCATCCAGAAGACTTATACAGCAAAATAAAATGAAAGGGCCTGTCTCTTGTAGAATAATTATTGGTGTCTTGGTATGGTAAGGTACATAGTTGTCTTTGTTCAAAGCCATGCACATGCATTTTTTTCTATGAGATATGTTCTAAATATGTTTTTAATTAAAAAGTCAAATGCAGCCATTTTTATCTCAATATCAAATAATTTCTGGGTAACAAATTAAGAACCTTACTGTAATTATTTTCAATTAAAATTGTCAAAAAGAAACAAAAATATATTCTTAAGTCTCAAGCAAGAATTTAGCTAGGACTGTCTGGGAGTGGTCTGAGTGGGGAGGGGAAAAATGAAAACTAGCTGTTTTTGGCAGGGAGGTTTGGAACTCTTTCTTATTGGTCTATTAACTAATTTACCAGCTGGTGATGTCACCAGGCAGGCCAAAACTCCATCCCACCAAAACAGGCTTTTCAAACAGCTCTTACACTAAAAGGCCATTATCATAATTTTCACAATTTCACAGTATTATTTCAACCTCATAGTGTGGAAATATATATAAAACACAGGAAAATCACGTTTTTGACTGCACTGAGCTTTTAAAAACATTTCACAAATGAGACACTAAAAAAAGGAGACACATACAGTGAGGGAAAAAAGTATTTGATCCCCTGCTGATTTTGTACGTTTGCCCACTGACAAAGACATGATCAGTCTATAATTTTAATGGTAGGTTTATTTGAACAGTGAGAGACAGAATAACAACAAAAAAATCCAGAAAACGCATTTCAAAAATGTTATAAATTGATTTGTATTTGAATGAAGGAAATAAGTATTTGACCCCTCTGCAAAACATGACTTAGTACTTGGTGGCAAAACCCTTGTTGGCAATCACAGAGGTCAGACGTTTCTTGTAGTTGGCCACCAGGTCTGCACACATCTCAGGAGGGATTTTGTCCCACTCCTCTTTGCAGATCTTCTCCAAGTCATTAAGGTTTCGAGCCTTAATGGGGAGGCTACAGTTGAAGTCGGAGGTTTACATACACCTTAGCCAAATACATTTAAACCTAGTTTTTCACAATTCCTGACATTTAATCCTAGTAAAAATGTCCTGTCTTAGGTCAGTTAGGATCACCACTTTATTTTAAGAATGTGAAATGTCAGAATAATAGTAGAGAGAATGATTTATTTCAGCTTTTATTTCTTTCACCACCCTGGTAGGTTGACTGATAACCTGAACCAGGTTGCAGGCACTGATTACAGTTTGACGCTTTCTCTTGAGTGGGCAGCCTGATGACAGCCAGTCAATATTTAAATCACCCAGAAAGTATACCTTTCTGTTGATATCACATACATTATCAAGCATTAAACACATGTTATCCAGATACTGACTGTTAGCACTTGGTGATCTATAGCAGCTTCCCACCAGAATTGGCTTTAGGTGAGGCAGATGAACCTGTAGCCATATTACTTCAACAGTATTTAACATGAGATCCTCTCTAATTTTCACAGGAATGTGGTTCTGTATATAAACAGCAACACCTCCACCATTGGCATTTCTACATTTTCTGTAAATGTTATAACCTTGTATTGCTACCACTGTATCATCAAAGGTATTATCTAAGTGAGTTTCAGAGATAGTCAGAATGTGAATACATCTGTTACTAGTAAATTAATTGATTTCATGAACCTTGTTTCTTAAGCTACATATGTTAACGTGGGCTATTTTGAGCACTTTTCTTCTGGGATGCTTACTTGTTTTTATTGCTTTACTGGGAAGCTTAGCAGCAGTAGATATGCTCATGTTCTTTATGTTAGTGCACGGTGAGCTGCACACAGTGGACTTCCTACTAGGGCACACCACCTCATTGCTAACAGTATTACTCTGGTTCATAGGCATATGATTACTGCATAAAATAGCTGTAGGATCAGCAAGAGGGACATAAATTAGGTTATTTACATTGTGTCTTCCAAAACCCCTAGGATAATGTACATTTGCTGAATCATTATGACAACTCTGCGTCACAATGGTAGGGATTAAATGAGCTGGACTTGGGTCATTGATAAGTCATTGTCTCAACGCAGCCTTATAATGCTGTGAAAGGATCCAGGAGCCCAAATTATTTGGGTGGATCCCATCCTCCTTATAAAATGTGTTTTGTTTCCAAAAGAATAGAAATTGTCAACATAAGTTACACCCATTGAGCTGCAATAATCATGTAGCCAATTGTGAAGAGCAAGAATCCTCTGGATATGACGTGATGCTCTGCTAAATGACTAAAATGTAAATGTAAAGGGCCGACAGATGGAGAAGCCCTGCTCGATCCAGAGCAGGGACGGAAGGTTGCCGATTTCGAAATTGTAGTAGTTGGCACTGCGGCCACAGACACAGGCACCCCCAGCAACGAAGGTGCAGGAAGATCAGGCTCCAGGACGGCGAAACTATTCGTTGTTTGTATCCGCTCTGGGCCTCTCGTTGGGAGTGTAGACTGCTTTGCGGGAGGTCGCTGTCTTCGGCTTCCACGGCTCGTGACATGCGACCATCGTTGATTGCCTTTCTCCTCATGCTGTGCTCCTTCGACGGCGCTATCAGATGGGGGAGCTCCGGGCAACACCGGCCAGTCGGATAACAACAAATGACAAGGCGGAGATGCATCCAAGAAGCGCAATCGCTGTCCAGCCATTGTTGTAGAAAATTTTAACATTCCACTCTGCGTTTCTTACGTAGGCTGGCTGATCAAGGAAGCCACCTCAAGCCTATAATCCTCTGGAAATAAACAATTGCCGCATTGGAACTCCGAGTGATCCGGTTTGTCTGCTGGGTCAGTCATGGCCAGTTGGTACTATCACGGCTCAGGCTTAGACCCAGATGCAGACACAGGAGGCGGATAGTACGAGTCTCAGAGTTTATTACAGTGCAAAGGGCAGGGAATCAGTAGGTCAAGGCAGGCAAAGAGTTGTTATTCAAATCAGAGTCAGGCAGGTACAGGATGGCAGGCAGGATCAGGGTCTGGACAGGCAGAAAGGTCAAAACTGGGGAGACTACAAAAAGCAAAAACTAGAGCACAGGAAACACGGGAACACGCTGGTAGGACTTGACGGGACAAGACGAACTGGCAACAGACAAACAGAAAACGCAGGTATAAATACACGAGGTAATGGGAGACATCTGGTGTGGGTTGCAGACAATCACAAGACAGGTGAAACAGATCAGGGTGTGACACATTCATTCCGGTTATTTATTGACTATGGCAATATTGTCTATATGAATGCAGCTGCCACTGTATTAAAGCCATTGGACACAGTTTATCATAGTGCATTGGCCTTTATTACAGGTGATAGGTTCAGTACACATCATTGTATTTTGTAGGCTGGCCCTCTTTGAAGTCTCGTAGATCGTTGCCTTGCGTTGTTTTTGTCTATAAAGCCCTCTTTCATAAACTTCCGCCATACCTTAACTCATTGTTATCCTTCAGACATATAAGTTACCAGACCCAGACTCTCCACCGAGTTAGGTAAATCTGCTTTTAGTATTTTTTGCACTTCTCATGTGGAAAGATCTCCAAAACTCCATAAAATTGGTGGTTGGAGCCTCTAGGGCAATTCAGGTGGATGTTAGAGTGCATTTTTACTGAAGAATCAGTTTGCTTCATGTGATTATTATTATCTTTTGCTTTTCATGTTTTGTGTTGGCTTTTCATGTATTGTGTAATTGATGTGTATATACTGTAGATATACAGTACCAGTCAAAGGTTTGGACACACCTACTCATTCCAGGGTTTTTCTTTATTTAAAATATATATATATATATATATATATATATATATATATATATATATATATATATATATATATATTATGGCCATCGAAATGTTAGCTATTAAAATCCAACAATAGTATCAAGGGCCTAGAAATCCAGGGCATAAAAGCTGATGATTTTTGTTTTCTTTTAAATCCACAATTTGGACCCCTCCACAGCCTCATAGATTATCTAGATAATTTTGGACACACCTACTCATTCAAGGGTTTTTCTTTATTTTTACTATTTTCTACTTTGTAGAATAATAGTGAAGACATCAAAACTATGAAATTACACACATGGAAACATGTAGTAACCAAAAAAGTGTTAAACAAATCAAAATATATGTTATATTTGAGATTCTTCAAATAGCCACCCTTTGCCTTCATGACAGCTTTACACACTCTTGGCATTCTCTCAACCAGCTTAACCTGGAATGCTTTTCCAACAGTCTTGAAGAAGTTCCCACATATTCTGAGCACTTGTTGGCTGCTTTTCCTTCACTCTGCCGTCCGACTCATCCCAAACCATCTCAACTGGGTTGAGGTCGGGGGATTGTGGAGGCCAGGTCATCTGATGCAGCACTGCATCACTCTCCTTCTTGATAAAATAGCCCTTACACAGTCTGGAGGTGTGTTATATCAATGTCCTGTTGAAAAACAAATGATAGTCCCACTAAGCTCAAACCAGATGGGATGGCGTATCGCTGCAGAATGCTGTGGTAGCTGTGCTGGTTAAGTGTGCCTTGAATTCTAAATAAATCACAGTCCGCGTCACCAGCAAAGCACCCCCACACCATAACACCTCCTCCTCCATGCTTTATTGTGGGAAATACACATGCAGAGATCGAGCTGTTCTTGCCATAATATGGACTTGGTCTTTTACCAAATAGGGCTATCTTCTGTGTACCCCCCCCTACCTTGTCACAACACAACTGATTGGCTCAAACGCATTAAGAAGGAAAGAAATTCCAGAAATTAACATTTAAGATGGCACAGCTGTTAATTGAAATGCGTTCCAGGTGGTTACTTCATGAAGGTGGTTGAGAGAATGCCAAGAGTGTGCAAAGCTGTCATCAAGCCAAAGGGTGGCTATTTGAAGAATCTTAAATATAACATATATTTTGATTTGTTTAACACTTTTTTGGTTACTACATGATTCCATATGTGTTATTTCATAGTTTTGATGTCTCACTATTATTCTACAATGTAAAAAATAGTAAAAATAAAGAAAAACCCTTGAATGAGTAGGTGTGAATCAGGCCTTCATGGTCGAATTGCTGCAAAGAAACCACTGCTAAAGGACACCAATAAGAAGAAGAGACCTGCTTGGCCAAGAAACACGAGCAATGGACATTAGACCGGTGGAAACGTGTCCTTTGTTCTTGAGTCCAAATTTGAGATTTTTGGTTCTAACCGCCGTGCCTTTGTTAGACGCGGTGTGGATGAACGGATGATCACAGCATGTGTAGTTCCCACCATAAAGGAGGAGGAGGTGTTATGGTGTGGGGGTGCTTTGCTGGTTACACTGTCTGTGATTTATTTAGAATTCAAGGCACACTTAACCAGCATGGCTACCACAGCATTCTGCAGCGATACGCCATCCCATCTGGTTTGGGCTTAGTGGGACTATCATTTGTTTTTCAAAAGGACAATGACCCAACACACCTCCAGGCTGTGTAAGGGCTATTTTACCAAGAAGGAGAGTGATGGAGTGCTGCATCAGATGACCTGGCCTCCACAATCCCCCGACCTCAACCCAATTGAGATGGTTTGGGATGAGTTGGACCGCAGAGTGAAGGAAAAGTAGCCAAAAAGTGCTAAGCATATGTGGGAACTCCGTCATGACTGTTGGAAAAGCATTCCAGGTGAAGCTGGTAAGATAATTCCAAGAGTGTGCAAAGCTGTCATCAAGGCAAAGGGTGGCTATTTGAAGAATCTCAAATATAATGTATTTTGATTTGTTTAAAACTTATTTGTTTACTACATGATTCCATATGTTTTATTTCATAGTTTTGAAGTCTTCACTATTATTCTACAATGTAGAAAATAGTGAAAAATAAAGAAAAACCCTTGAATGAGTAGGTGTGTCCAAACTTTTGAATGGCACTATATATATTTAAGTTTGACCTAATATTAACACAACATTCTCAGCATGCACATTTTTAGCTCCTTAAAAAGCTTTGTGCAGTCAAATTACAAAATCGCCCTCTAGTGGCCTCATGGGTGGAATGTTATTCATATTTTTCATAATTTCATAATTAAAAACATGTTTTTGTATTTTTTTACGCTGAAAATCTGGTGTTTCTATGTCAAAAGTTTTTGTTATATTTCAGTCTTCTGTGATGTACAGTGAGGGAAAAAAGTATTTGATCCCCTGCTGATTTTGAAAGTTTGCCGACTGACAAATAAATAATCAGTCTATAATTTTAATGGTAGGTTTATTTGAACAGAGAGAGACAGAATAACAACAAAAAATCCAGAAAAATGCATGTCAAAAATGTTATAAATTGATTTGCATTTTAATGAGGGAAATAAGTATTTGACCCCCTCTCAATCAGAAAGATTTCTGGCTCCCAGGTGTCTTTTATACAGGTAACGAGCTGAGATTAGGAGCACACTCTTAAAGGGAGTGCTCCTAATCTCAGCTTGTTACCTGTATAAAAGACAACTGTCCACAGAAGCAATCAATCAATCAGATTACAAACTCTCCACCATGGCCAAGACCAAAGAGCTCTCCAATGATGTCAGGGACAAGATTGTAGACCTACACAAGGCTGGAATGGGCTACAAGACCATCGCCAAGCAGCTTGGTGAGAAGGTGACAACAGTTGGTGCGATTATTCGCAAATGGAAGAAACTGTCAATCTCCCTTAGCCTGCGGCTCCATGCAAGATCTCACCTCGTGGAGTTGCAATGATCATGAGAACGGTGAGGAATCAGTCCAGAACTACACGGGAGGATCTTGTCAATGATCTCAAGGCAGCTGGGACCATAGTCACCAAGAAAACAATTGGTAACACACTACGCCGTGAAGGAATGAAATCCTGCATCGCCTGCAAGGTCCCCCTGCTCAAGAAAGCACATATACAGGCCCGTCTGAAGTTTGCCAATGAACATCTGAATGATTCAGAGGAGAACTGGGTGAAAGTGTTGTGGTCAGATGAGACCAAAATCGAGCTCTTTGGCAACTCAACTCACTGTGTTTGGAGGAGGAGGAATGCTGCCTATGACCCCAAGAACACCATCCCCACCGTCAAACATGGAGGTGGAAACATTATGCTTTGGGGGTGTTTTTCTGCTAAGGGGACAGGACAACTTCACCGCATCAAAGGGACGATGGACGGGTCCATGTACCGTCAAATCTTGGGTGAGAACCTCCTTCCCTCAGCCAGGGCATTGAAAATGGGTCGTGGATGGGTATTCCAGCATGACAATGACCCAAAACACATGGCCAAGGCAACAAAGGAGTGGCTCAAGAAGAAGCACATTCAGGTCCTGGAGTGGCCTAGCCAGTCTCCAGACCTTAATCCCATAGAAAATCTGTGGAGGGAGCTGAAGGTTCGAGTTGCCAAACGTCAGCCTCGAAACCTTAATGACTTGGAGAATATCTGCAAAGAGGAGTGGGACAAAATTCTTCCTGAGATGTGTGCAAACCTGGTGGCCAACTACAAGAAAAATCTGACCTCTGTGATTGCCAACAAGGGTTTTGCCACCAAGTACTAAATCATGTTTTGCAGAGGGGTCAAATACTTATTTCCGTCATTAAAATGCAAATCAATTTATAATTTTTTTTACATGCGTTTTTATGGATTTTTGTTGTTGTTATTCTCTCTCACTGTTCAAATAAACCTACCATTAAAATTATAGACTGATCATTTCTTTGTCAGTGGGCAAATGAACAAAATCAGCAGTTGATCAAATACTTTTTTCCCTCACTGTATATAAAGTGTAATATTGGGATGTAAACTCAAAATTGAATACATTTCAATTCTATATCTGACATGCTGCAGTTGTCTTCTTTTTTTAAGCCCATAACCATGTGTGTGAGGTGTATACTTTTGTTTCAATATAGATCTGTTTAAGATTACCAAGAAACACTCTGTGTGACCCTGATTTAGCCCACTGCAGTAAAAGGTTATAGGATAAGAAAGCAGATTGGAATAGATCCCCATTATGTTTCTCTCCAGATTTAATAGCAATTCACATCTGAGGACTGTATTGTAGGTGACACAGAGACACACAGCATTTAAATTCCATTCACATAACATTTAATCATACAAACAGAACCATATTTTTTACACATCATATGTTGACAATCTGCATATTGGGTTTGAACCTGCAATTTTTGGTTCCGAAGCCAGGTCTTTTGTCCTCTGCACCACCAGGGAAGCGCTCTTACATACTTATTGTTTCAGTTTATAGCCATGGCAGTATGGTCAATCATGAATTCTATGCTTCCTTTTTAACTTTTGCCATGACCTAACACATCTGTGCATCAATCTAAGTAACATAATAAAACATTCCCCATCAAAATCCATCTGTTTAAGCGAGAGATATCATTGGATGTGTCTCAATCCACCGCATCCGCCTATGTCAGCCTTACGCATCTGCGGTGGAAGGTGACCAAGCTACAGCTGTATTTGTCAGACCATGAGTTATCCCGAAAACCGGTCTTACACACGAAAATGTCTGTAGCGTCCGAACGGTTTGGCCTACAAATGTTTTGCTCTACGACCCCCACATGTCACGCTGATGTGCCAACTTCTGTCTGTAGCGTCCGAACCGTTTGAGCTACAAACTACACTGAACAAAATTATCTAAAGTGTTGGTCCCATGTTTCATGAGCTGAAATAAAAATCCCAAAAATGTTCCATACACACAAAAAGCGTATTTCTCTCAAATGTTGTGCACAAATTTGTTTACATCTCTATTAGTGAGCATTTCTCCTTTGTCAAGATAATCCATCCACCTGACAGGTGTGGCATTTCAAGAAGCTGATTAAACAGCATGATCATTACAAAGGTGGGGACAAGAAAAGGCCACTTTAATATCTGCAGTTTTGTCACACAACACAATGTCACCAATGTGTCAAGTTTTGAGGGAGCGTGCAAATGGCATGCTGACTGCAGGAATGTCCACTTGAGCTGTTTCAAGATAATGTAATGTTAATTTCACTACCATAAGCTGCCTCCAATGTTGTTTTAGAGAATTTGGCAGTAAGTCCAACCGGCCTCACAAATGCAGACACTTAACCAGCATGGCTACCACAGCATTCTGCAGTGATATGCCATCCCATCTGGTTTGGGCTTAGTGGGACTATCATTTGTTTTTCAACAGGACAATGACCCAACACACCTCCAGGCTGTGTAAGGGCTATTTTACCAAGAAGGAGAGTGATGGAGTGCTGCATCAGATGACCTGGCCTCCACAATCCCCCGACCTCAACCCAATTGAGATGGTTTGGGATGAGTCGGACGGCAGAGTGAAGGAAAAGCAGCCAACAAGTGCTCAGCATATGTGGGAACTCCTTCAAGACTGTTGGAAAAGCATTCCAGGTTTAGCTGGTTGAGAGAATGCCAAGAGTGTGCAAAGCTGTCATCAAGGCAAAGAGTGGCTATTTGAAGAATCTCAAATATAAAATATATTTTGATTTGTTTAACACTTTTTTGGTTATTGCATGATTCCATATGTGTTATTTCATAGTTATGATGTCTTCACTATTATTCTACAATGTAAAAAATAGTACAAATAAAGAAAAACCCTTGAATGAGTAGGTGTGTCCAAATGTTTGACTGGTACTGTAGATCACCAGGTCCCTGCTGTGACGGAGAAGCACACGAATGCTCACAGAGTTGTCATTCATGTTGGTACAAACAACATCAATATTCGTACATCAGAGGAATTAAATTCTGACTTGAGTGCTCATAGACAAACAAGCGTGTTTCATTTTCTGGGCCTCTACCAACAATAGGTCCCGGAATGGAATGCTTTAGTCGTCTCCACTGGCTACACTACTGGCTTAAATCCTACTGTTCCTCGATGGATTTGGAGAACATTGACAATTTTGCCACTTTTTTACAGAATTATCAAAGTACTGCTACAGACAACCACATTACAAGGACATTTTCAATCTCTCCATGTCCCAGTCGGTTATCCCAACATACTGTATTTCAAGGTGACCACCATTGTCACTGTTCCCAAGAACTCCAAGGTAACCTGCCTAAATGACTATTGCCCTGTAGCACTCACATCTATAATTATGATGTGCTTCGAAAGGCTGGTCATGACACACATCAACACCATCATCCCAGACACCCTGGACCAACTCCAATTCCCATACCGCCCCAACAGGTCCACATATGACGCAATCTCAATTGCACTTCACAATGCCAAGAGGGGAAATAACTATGTGAGAATGCTGTTCCTAGACTACAGCTCAGCGTTCAACACCATAGTCCCCTCCAAGCTCATCACCAAGCTCAGGACCCTCGGTCTGAACACCTCCCTCTGCAACTGGATCCTGGAAGGGCCGGCCCAGGTGGTGAGACTAGGCAACAACACCTCTGCCACGTTGATCCTCAACACGGGGGCCCATCAGGGAGTTTGTGCTTAGTCCCCTCCTGTACTCCCTGTTCACCCACGACCGCGTGGCCATGCACGACTCCAACAGCATCATTAAGTTTGCTGATGACATGACGGTGGTAGGCTTGATCATCGACGGCGATTAGACAGCCTACAGGGAGAAGGTCAGAGACTTGGCAGTGTGGTGCCAGGACAACAACGTCTCCCTCAATGTCATTAAGACCAAGGAGCTGATCGTGGACTACACGAGAAAGAGGGGCGAGCACTTCGACAGCTGGAGTGGGTTGTCCACATCGTCCACATCATTAAGGACTTAACATGTTCTACACACACACATAAACAGTCGTGAAGAGGGCACGACAGTGCTTCTTCCCCCTCAGGAGGCTGAAAAGATTTGACATTGGCCCTCAGATCCTCAAAAAGTTATACAGTTGCACCATCGAGACATCTTGACTGGCTCACCGCTTGGTATTTCAAATGCACCGCCATCAACTGCAAATCGCTACAGAGGGTGGTGCGGACAGCCCAGTAAATCACTGGGGCCAAGTTCCCTGCCATCCAGGACCTCTATATCAGGCGATGTCAGAGGAAGGCCCGAAAAATTGACAAAGACTTCAGCCACCCAAGTTCACTCTGCTACTGTCCGGCAAACGGTACCGGAGCATCAGTTCTCGGACCACAGGCTCAGAGACAGCTTCTACCCCCCAAGCCATAAGACTGCTAAATAGCCATAAGACTGCTAAATAGTTAATTACATGGTTACACGGACTATCTGCATTGACCCGATCTTGCACTGACTCTATGCACATTCATAAGACTATATACTGTATACGCGCTATATACACAATCACTAACCAAGTTTCCATCCAACCTTTTTATGTGAGTAGAGTACATGTCTAATAAAATATGTCATGACAGGCCTGATGGAAACAGAATATTTTTTGGTAAACTTTCCAAATGTCGACAAAACTAAATACTCTAGACAAGATGAGATCTTTTTGTGTCAGTAAAATTAATTATGTGAGAAACATTTTTATATGCAAATATTGATATAATTACCATCATAAACAAGATAGTTGCCATGGCGCCCTAGCAGCAGCCTAAGCAGAGAGCTAATTTTGAAAATATATTTGTAAATCATTCATTTTTATGGCATATTATTCTTTACCTACAATCTTTTTGTTTTAAGAATGAACAATAACTATAGCTAATTATTATCATCAGAATCCACAACATAGTTAAGACTGAAGCTGGCAAGTCATTTGTTTGTTTGGCTAGATAGCTAACATTAGCTGGCTAGCTAGATGTTTTGATTCGAATGCCAACCAGTGTCCGGAGGTTGAGGATGGAGAGAAGCCAAAAGCAAGACAGCAGAGGTGCTATACTGGGCTCATCTGGAAAACAGACCTTGGTCTCAGCATTGACTCCCTGTCAAAATAAAGGTTAAATAAATAAATAATGAGTTGAGTTGAGTCGAGTGCGCTAGCGCTACAGCAAGAACAAAGATGTGCATCAGGACCGGGAGAAACTGGTCCAAACAGTAGTAACGGAAAGCAGCAAGGCAACAGTGTCAGCATTGCATTGAATAACAGAATGGAAAAATAAATTATAAAACACAAATAGCTGTTAATATAAACAATACATACAAAAAAAGAGACACATAATTCAAACAGGTTACCCAATTAGTATGATATCTTATTAGCACAGTGTGGCCACTAACACAGGACATGACTGCATATGCTGCAATACAAGAGTGTTACTATGTAAATGAAAGGCTCTCTACGTACTCTATGAACAGGGACCAAGTCAAGTCAAATGTATTTCGAGAACTCGCACAGTGTACCTAACCTTTTCAAGTGGCAGAGGTGACGTCACCTCTTTGTTCTCTTTTCAATTTGTGCAGTTTTCAGATCATTAAGTCAACCGTTTTCAGGAACTGGTCAAAAATGTACTGGGACCAAACAAGCCCACTGGGCACAGACGTCAATTCAACATCTATTCGACATTGGTTCAACATAATTTCATTGAAATTATGTGGAAACAACGTTGATTCAACTGGTGTTCGCCCAGTGGGAGGTTTGTGAAAAAAAAAGGCAAAGACCCTAGACATAGGCAAAGACCATAGACAATATCAACATAGATTAGTTCACATTTAGCCAACAACCAGCTAGCTTAATTGATTTGAGTGAGATTCACCCACCCTGTGTGATAACGAAAAAGGAAAGAAAGCAGAAAGCCCTCATGGCTTGGGTCATTGTTTTGCAACTACTCCGCTTCTTTGTCTATCTACATGCCCATATGCACATTCCTGAACAATGATCTTTGACCTTTCTGTAGTTATGGATTACACTTCTCACAATTACCCAATGAGTGGGCCATTGTTAACCTGAAGCCAGTTTGGGTACGTAACCCTAGAGCTGCTGGGCTCTGACCTTGGTGACCTCCAGACAGCCCACACATATTATTTTAACACTCTGCTCCCAGTTATGTCCAGACATGGACGCAGGAGGGTCCACACCCCTCTAAATGAAGGGGGGCACTTTCTCAGAACCGCCAAGGACACAGAGGGGGGTTTGAATAAAGAGGTAGTGGAGGTATGCGTAAGCCTACAGCATGCACCTGTCTGTGTTTGTGTGGGTCCATGCTGCATTCGCAGGGATATAGAAGAGAAAATCATTGCATCCTTTGCCTGATATTTTGCTAATATAGGCTATCTATGCTCTTCAAAGTTGCTGTTTGGAGTATGTTATGCACAAATTATGTGTAGTGTGACAGAACTCTGAGCAGAACTCGAGTTATCGGTGGGTACCCATAAAAAAGCAGGGCATAAAGTTTTCCTCAAAGAGGTGAGCAAAATGCTGAGCAAAGTAAAATGTAGGCTAGACAGGCAAGTAGTGCATGTGGGAAATGTGCTTGACATAACCGAAGCGTAAGCATTGACCCTATTGAAATTAAACTGCTGATGCATAAAAGCATATGCGTTGGGCACAGATTTGAGACCCCAACCCACTCATTTTCAGAAAGCCAATAAAAAAGGCAAACATGTTTTTGCATTCAAAATGTAACAATTAGCAAAAAGAGAAACCTTCTCAGATAGTTTCTCACAATCTCTGAACAAAAATATAAATGCAACATGTAAAGTGTTAGTCCCATGTTTCATGAGCTGAAATAAAAGATTCCACAATGTTTCAATAGGCACAAAAAGCTTATTTCTCTCAAATGTTGTGCACAAATGTGTTTACATCCCTGTTAGTGAGCATTTCTCCTTTGCCAAGATAATACATCCACCTGACAGGTGTGGCATATCAAGAAGCTGATTAAACAGCATGATCATTACACAGGTGCACCTTGTGCGGGGTACAATAAAAGGCCACTCTAAATTGTGCAGTTTTGTCACACAACACAATGCCACAGATGTCTCAAGTTTTGAGGGAGCGTGCAATTGGTATGCTGACTGCAAGAATGTCCAGAGAATGTAATGTTAATTTCTCTACCATAAGCTGCCTCCAACGTTGTTTTGGCAGTACGTCCAACCGGCCTCACAACCGCAGACCATGTGTAACCACGCCAGCCCAGGACCTCCACATCCGGCTTCTTCACCCGCGGTATCGTCTGAGACAATCCACCCAGACAGCTGATGAAACTGTGGGTTTGCACAACCGAAGTATTTCTGCACAAACTGTCAGAAACTGTCTCAGAGAAGTTAATCTGTGTGCTCGTCGTCCTCACCAGGGTCTTGACCTGACTGCAATTCGGCGTCATAACTGACTATAGTGGGCAAATGCTGACCTTAGATGGCCACTGGCACGCTGGAGAAGTGTGCTCTTCACGGATGAATCCCGGTTTCAACTGTAACGGGCAGATGGCAGACAGCGTGTATGGCGTTGTGTGGGCGAGAGGTTTGCTGATGTCAATGTTGTGAACAGAGTGCCCCATGGTGGCGGTGGGGTTATG
The DNA here is from genome assembly GCF_964263955.1 of Coregonus lavaretus. Classification (NCBI taxonomy): domain Eukaryota; kingdom Metazoa; phylum Chordata; class Actinopteri; order Salmoniformes; family Salmonidae; genus Coregonus; species Coregonus lavaretus. The sequence goes on from NC_140026.1 coordinate 30,848,491, forward strand.
ATATGAGCAGGCATAAACTACGGACAACAAACACAATTGTGTTTTATCAATGTCCATTTCAATGCACAGACATACAGTGACGAGATCCTGAGGCCCATTGTCGTGCCATTCATCCGCCGCCATCACGTCATGTTTCAGCATAATAATGTACAGCCCCATGTCGCAAGGATCTGTACACAATTCCTGGAAGCTGAAAATGTCCCAGTTCATCCATGGCCTGCATACTCACAATAAATGTCACCCATTGAGAATGTTTGGGATGATCTGAATCGAAGTGTACGACAGCGTGTTCCAGTTCCCGCCAATATCCAGCAACTTCGCACAGCCAATGAAGAGGAGTGGGACAACATTCCAAAGGCCACAATCAACAGCCTGATCAACTCTATGCGAAGGAGATGTGTCGCGCTGCATGAGGCAAATGGTGGTCACACCAGGTACAGACTGGTTTTCTGATCCAGGCCCCTACCTTTTTTTTGTGACCAACATATGCATATATGTAGTCCCAGTCATGTGAACTCCATAGATTAGGGCCTAATGCATTTATTTCAATTAACTGATTTCCTTATATGAACTGTAACTCAGTAAAATATTTTTAATTGTTGCATGTTGCATTTATATTTTTGTTCAGTGTATTTGACTGAAATGTCGATCCCACTTGATGTTATCATTGTATCATTGGGTCTTGTGGCTGCTTCACAACCGTGTTTGTCAGAAAGGATATTAATCGTGCCTTAAACACCCCTCTCTGAAGCGGCTTGCTAAATATTTGTTCCTGTTATTACGGTGTCGGTTTTCAAAGTGGCTGCTGGTGCGAGTCATTAGACCACAGCCGGATCTAGCACCAGAGAACATTTCCATTTTATTTTTTCTGTCAGCATTAATAATGAAATTAGTTTTGAGATGTGTAATTGCTGGATGTTGCAGCATGTGATGTTGACTCTGGCCAGGGAAGCATAAATAATTGACATGCTCAACATTGACTGTATTTATTTGAGTAAAGGGTAGCCAGAGATCTGGAGTTTGCCAGCGCCTACCTCTGGCATTCAAAGCTCGACATCCGGGCTTGATTCATCAAGGTACAGTAACATGCGAACAAACATAATGAACAAAAGACCCCAAAAAGGCATTGCATGATGAACAGACAAAATGAAATAAACAAACAAACCAGGATGCAACAAGGCAATTTTGCTTGATATTTTTTAATCCAGATGCTGCTAGTCTCAATAATCATGCCTTACTGTGAATCGATGACAGGGGATGGCACAAGGTCAATTTAAGCTTTTGAATCAGCAGAGTTTGGCCTTATTCATGGTTATACACAAGAAAGAGGAATGGGGGAAAACTTTCAAAAGTCAACAAACTCTCTTATTTTGGAGGCAATTTTCATAAAATACTCTCAAGTAGCATACTGACCAAATATGTCAAATATTCTCAATGTATACAAAATCATATGCATACATTGCAAATAAAAATAGCATAAATTAATATGTATCGTATATGTCTATAGAAATACTTTCATTATTCTACCATTTTCATACAAGGTGAAAAAATCTGTCACTCTGCCCTTGAGCAAAGCAGTTAACCCCCAACAACAACTGTAGCACCCACACCTCTCGGATTCAGTTGGGTTAAATGTGGAAGACACACTTCGGTTGAATGCATTCAGTTGTGCAACTGACTAGGTATCCCCTTTCCCTATATAGAGTACGTGAAATCAACTCTTGTGGCATCATGTTGAGCTTTTGGTTATAGATGTGGCCATAAGCCAAAATACACATTTATCCCCCACCCCCTCTGCACTGGCAGAAGCTGTTGTTACTATTTCTGAGTATTTAAAACCTTTTATGTCATCTGAATGAGTCGTCTTAGGGGATTTTAACTTAGATTGGCGTACCCCGTCCTCAGACCATTTAAATAATAATTGTCTTGACTTTAACCTGACTCAACTGATTGCAAAATCCACATGGATTAATGTTTTTTAAAAATCCAGCAAACTCCTCACTAATTGATCTAATTCTGACAAATAGCCCACACAAGTACTTGTCCAGTGGTTTCTTTGCTAATGATCTCAGTGATCACTATTGCATGTATTAGAGATAGCAAACGGATCCTCGTAAAATTCAGAAGAGAAATTGTAAACATTCTTCCCCACAAGCTTTTCTTCATGTTATGTATTACTCTGACTTTTCCTTCAACAGCTGCATGCCTGACCCTGAATTAGCTCTAAAATGGTCCTCTATTTGTATTTCTCTGGCAGACAAACACACTCCCTTTAAACTGCTTAGAGTCCTGTGTGGCTCAGTTGGTAGAGCATGGAACTTGGAGTGCTGGGGTTGTGGGTTTGATTCCCACGGGGGTCCAATGAAAATGTGTAAATGTAAAAAAAACGGAACAAATCCTTGGTTCCCTATAGAACTTTCAGATCTTGTTATGATGAGAAATCAGGCCTGGGCCAAGGCTTGAAAAACTGACTCTGTTGCTGATTGTCAGCTTTTCAGGCAATTGAGAAATAGATGCAAAGTAAAAGAAAGCAAAATCTAACTAATTTATAAGTTCTACCTCACCCTGCTGGTGATCTGTCAAAATGTTGGAAAAAAGTTAATGCTCTGAAGTGTGGAAATTCCTCTCCTTCCCTGCCTAAGCAAGTTGTGTCAGATTCTGGCATCATTACTGAGAAATACACTACATGACCAAAAGTATGTGGACACCTGGTCGTTGAACATCTCATTCCAAAATCATGGGCATTATTATGGAATTAGGCCCCCTTTTGCTGCTATAACAGCCTCCACTCTTCTGTGAAGGCTTTCCACTAGATGTTGAAACATTGCTGCGGGGACTTGCTTCCATTCAGCCACAAGAACATTAGTGAGGTAGGCCTGGCTCACAGTCGGCGTTCCAATTCATCCCAAAGGTGTTCGATGGGGTCAGGGCTCTGTGCAGGCCCTTCCACACCGATCTCAACAAATCATTTCTGTATTGACCTCACTTTGTGCACAGGGGCATTGTTATGCTGAAACAGGAAAGGGCCTTCCCCAAACTGTTGCCACAAAGTTGGAAGCACAGAATTGTCTAGAATGTCATTATATGCTGTAGCATTAAGATTTCCCTTCACTGGAACTAAGGGGCCTAGCCCGAACCATGAAAAACAGCCCCAGACCATTATTCGACCAAACTTTACAGTTGGCACTATGCATTGGGGCAGGTAGCGTTCTCCTGGCATCCGCCAAAGCCAGATTCGTCCGTCGGACTGCCAGATGGTGAAGAGTGATTCATCACTCCAGACAACGGATTTCCACTACTCTCGAGTCCAATGGAAGCGAGCTTTACACCACTCCAGCCGGCGTTTGGCATTGCACATGGTGATCTTAGGCTTGTGTGCAGCTGCTCGGCTTTGGAAACCCATTTCATGAAGCTCCTGATGAACAGTTCTTGTGCTGACGTTGCTTCCAGAGGCAGTTTGGAACTCGGTAGTGAGTGTTGCAGCCTAGGACAGACTATTTTTATGCGCTACGTGCTTAAGCACTCGGCTGTCCCGTTTTGTGAGCTTGTGTGGCCTACCAGTTTGCGGCTGAGCCTAGACGTTTCCACTTCACAATAACATTACTTACAGTTGACTGGGGCAGCTTTAGCAGGGAAGAAATTTGACGAACTGACCTGTTGGAAAGGTGGCATTCTATGACAGTGCCATGTTGAAAGTCACGGAGCTCTTCAGTAGGCCCTTCTACTGCCAATGTTTGTCTATGGAGATTGCATGTGTCATGACTCTCCAGGGTGAGGCTCAAAGGCCTCAAATCAGCTTGGCAAAGGCTGACAACAACCAGACCCTCTTACCCACAGAAGAGGGGGAGACAAAGCCATAAATTAGAGAGAAGGTGAATCTATCTCTGACCCTCTAATATGGTGAAAGGAATGTGCTTTGTCTCCAGAATACTTTTGCCGCCAAAACTTTTACGTCTAAAAAGTAAACACTGGAACAATATTCCTAACATCAGAATGTTTGGAATGGTCGGTGGGGATCTAAAGACTAACCATGTCATATTGTTTATTATTTTGTGATGTCATTAAAAATGTTATAATGAACATACTATAATTTGGAAAGTATACACACTTTATTTGTCACGTTTACATCCAATATGTTGTGTATACAATATGGAGAAATACGAGAGTATCTTTGTTAAGATAGGAATGAGATTTTAGTTTTCTAATGAGATCATAGGTTTTCATATAAACTTTGCACGGTGACTAGACACGCCGTGTCAGCAAGATGGAATGCCCCTTTTACCAGAGTGCATAAAAAGCCTTGGTAACATAATTTACATTAGACCAGAAAGCGTGGCGCTGTGGCTACACGGCTTAAAATGGTTAGACCAGAAAGACCAGAAAGCGTGGAAATGGTAGTCCACACATTTGAAATGGTTAGAACTTTGAATCTCAAAATGAGGTGAAGAAGATAAACTCACTAGACCAGAACATGTAAAGTGATCTAGAACTTTGACTAAAGACCCAAGGTGGGAAGGAGAACATCCCATCTCAGACAATCCCAGTATATCTGCTCTGAGTAAACTCCACTACAAGTCAGAACAAAGAAGGAGGACATTTTGACCTCTGGTGGACAATCAGAGCCTTACAAGTGAGCTGAGCAAAGACCCAGCCAAAACCTCCTTTCCAAGTGGGCTTGGGTCAACAGAGATAGACGAGCAGCAAACATATAAATACATTCATTGGTTTCTTACTCCAAAAAGAGTGGTGGTATTATGATTACTTTCAGGGTAGCTTACAAATGTATCAACGATAAGTTTGACTCTCTCTTTGTCTCACCATCTCCCTCTCCCGATCTACCCCTCCCTCTTTTGATAACCAAGCCGTCATGCTGTTGTTAGTCCACTAGGGGCTTTTTCTCATATATTAAGTACAGTTGAAGTCGGAAATTTACACACACCTTAAACTCAGTTTACAATTCCTGACATTTAATCCTAGTAAAAATTCCCTGTCTTAGGTCAGTTAGGATCACCACTTTATTTTAAGAATGTGAAATGTCAGAATAATAGTAGAGAGAATGATTTATTTCAGCTTTTATTTCTTTCATCACATTCCCAGTGGGTCAGAAGTTTACATAAACTCCATTAGTATTTGGTAGCATTGCCTTTAAATTGTTTAACATAGGTCAAATGTTTCGGGTAGCCTTCCACAAGCTTCCCACAATAAGTTGGGTGCATTTTGACTCATTCCTCCTGACAGAGCTGGTGTAACTGAGTCAGGTTTGTAGGCCTCCTTGCTCGCACACGCTTTTTCAGTTCTGCCCACACATTTTCTGTAGGATTGAGGTCAGGGTTTTGTGATGGCCACTCCAATACCTTAACTTTGTTGTCCTTAAGCCATTTTGCCACACCTTTGGAAGTATGCTTGGGGTCATTGTCCAAGACCCATTTGCGACCAAGATTTAACTTCCTGACTGATGTCTTGAGATGTTGCTTCAATATATCCACATAATTTTCCTTCCTCATGATGCCATCTATTTTGTGAAGTGCACCAGTCCCTCCTGCAGTAAAGCACCCCCACAGCATGATGCTGCCACCCCCGTGCTTCACGGTTGGGATGGTGTTCTTCGGCTTGCAAGCGTCCCCCTTTTTCCTTCAAACATAACAATAGTCGTTATGGCCAAACAGTTATATTTTTGTTTCATCAGACTAGAGGACATTTCTCCAAAAAGTACAATCTTTGTCCCCATGTGCAGTTGCAAACTGTAGTCTGGCTTTTTTATGGTGGTTTTGGAGCAGTGGCTTCTTCCTTGCTGAGCGGCCTTTCAGGTTATGTCAATATAGGACTCGTTTTACTGTGGATATAGATACTTTTGTACCTGTTTCCTCCAGCATCTTCACAAGGTCCTTTGCTGTTGTTCTGGGATTTATTTGCACTTTTCGCACCAAAGTGCGTTCATCTCTAGGAGACAGAACGCGTCTCCTTCCTGAGCGGTATGACGGCTGCGTGGTCGCATGGTGTTTATACTTGCATACTATTGTTTGTACAGATTAACGTGGTACCTTCCTCCCAAGGAGGAACCAGACTTGTGGAGGTCTACAATTTGTTTTCTGAGGTCTTGGCTGATTTCTTTTGATTTTCCCATGATGTCAAGCAAAGAGGCACTGGGTTTGAAGGTAGGCCTTGAAATACATCCACAGGTACACCTCCAATTGACTGAAATGCTGTCAATTAGCCTATCAGAAGCTTCTAAAGCCATGACATCATTTTCTGGAATTTTCCATGCTGTTTAAAGGCACAGTCAACTTAGTGTATGTCAACTTCTGACCAACTGGAATTGTGATACAGTGAATTATAAGTGAAATAATCTGTCTGTAAACAATTGTTGGAAAAATTACTTGCGTCATGCACAAAGTAGATGTCCTAACCGACTTGCCAAAACTATAGTTTGTTAACAAGAAATTGGTGGAGTGGTTGAAAAACAAGTTTTAATGACTCCAACCTAAGTGTATGTAAACTTATGACTTCAACTGTATATATGTATTCTGTGTTATAATTTAGTTAGCTAGTAAATAAATAATTAAGCCAATTTGGGTTTTGCTGAATCATAAGTAAAGCTGGGGTTCGTGCAGATACAAGAAGTCTACAACCATTCAGAATGAGACTGATAAGAGGTAATGATTGATACGTTGACTGTTTTATACATAGTGATAGGTAAAGACCTTTTAGAGTTTAATTCGGGAGATGGTAACTCTATAAACAACTTATTCCGTGGTGCCACAAATCCTAATGAGTTAAATGTGACACAGATTAATTTAATGGAGTGACAAGTAAACTTAGCTAGTTGATTCGATAAATAACAGGCATCATATTAATGTAAGTCACATCACGACACATTGCTGTGTGCTCGGTTTTATACACCTGTTAGCAACGGGTGTGGCTGAAATAGCCAAATCCACTCTTTTGAAGGGGTGTCCACATACTTTTGTATGTATAGTGTATGAGATGTTTTTAATAAGCATTCTATCTCGGCAGGCTTTTTATTTGAAATAAATTGTGTTTTAATTGACCCTGGTCCGCCAGTCGACTGCCCCTCTCCCAGCCTGTGAGTGTTCCGTCAACTTCTAGTGAATCTTTGTTTTCATTTCAACAACTTTCTACTTGTGATGTGCTAGACGCCTTGCACAAGATTGATGTAAAAATCCACTAGGTCTGATTTTCTTGATCCTTTCTTTTTGCTCCTCTGATTGCAGGATCTTTAACACATATTTTTAACCTTACAATTATTTCTGGTACCCCTTGACTTATTCCACATTTTGTTGTGCCTGAATTCAAAATGGATTAAATATTTTTTTTTCTCACCCATCTACACGCAATACCCAATAATGACGAACTGAAAATATGTATTTAGAAATGTTTACAAATGTATTGAAAATGAAATACAGAAATATGTAATTCACATAAGTATTCACACCCCTGAGTCAATACATGTTAGGCAGCGATTACAGCTGTGAGTCTTTCGGTGTAAGTCTCTAAGAGCTTTGCACACCTGGATTGTAAAATATTTGCACATTATTCTTTAAAAAAGTATTCAAGCTCTGTCAAGTTGATTGTTGATAATTGCTAGACAGACATTTTCAAGTCTTTCCAGAGTTTTATAAGCTGATTTAAGTCAACAACATTTTGTTATTCTGTACAAGCTTCCTTCTTTTCACTGTAATTTAAGTTAGTATTGTGGAGTAGCTACAATGTTGTTGATCCATCCTCAGTTTTCTTCTATCACAGCCATTAAACTCTGTAACTGTTTTAAAGTCACTATTGGCCTAATGGTGAAACACCAGAGCGGTTTCATTCCTCTCAGGCAACTAAGTTAGGAAGGACGCCTGTATCTTTGTAGTGGCTGATTGTAATCCATCCGAAGTGTAATTAATAACCTCACCATGCTCAAAGGGATATTCAATGTATGCTTCTATGCAAGGTATTGGAAAACATCCATAGATGATGGACTTTACAGATAATTGTATGTGTGGGGTACAGAGATGAGGTAGTCATTCAAAAATCATGTTAAACATTATTATTGCACACAGAGTGAGTCCATGCAACTTATTATGTGGCTTGTTAAGTACATTTTTACTCCTGGACACGTTTAGGCTTGCCATAACAAAGAGGTTGAATACTTATTGACTGAAGACATTTCAGCTTTTCATTTTTTATTAATTTGTAAAAGTGTCTAAAATCATAATTCCATTTTGACATTCAGGCTGTAACACAACTAAATGTGGAAAAAGTCAAGGCACTGTAACAAAGGGCGTCCACACAGGGATCGATTCTTGGTCCAGTTCTTTTCATTATTTACATTAACAACTAAAAAAAAACACCTGTATGCAGATGACACTGTAGTGTATGCTATTGCTCCCACAGCTGACCAGGCTCTTCAAGTGCAGTCGCAAAAACCATAAAGCGCTATGATGCAACTGGCTCTCATGAGGACTGCCACAGGAAGGAAGACCCAGAGTTACCTCTACTGCAGAGGATAAGTTCATTAGAGTTAACTGCACCTCAGATTGCAGCCCAAATAAATGCTTCACAGAGTTCAAGTAACAGACGCATCTCAACATCAACTGTTCAGAGGAGACTGCATTTGTTTGAATGTTTGGATACAACTGAGATTCAGAAAAATAGAGCTTGAATGTGCACTACGCTTTGGAATAATATAGCTTTAAACTCTGACCTGGCCCCGATCCCCTCTTTTCTCGCTACCCCCCAATCTGCAAAGGAACATTGTTGTGACAGGGAGGCATAGTACGTTCATACTCCTGTGGTCCAACAGGTGCTGGCCATGGGGAAAGGCTCATTGGGCTAACTGAAAAGCCTCAATAGAGACTAAGCTAAAGACAGTGCTGTGGTAGTATACAGTTGAAGTCGGAAGTTTACATACACTTAGGTTGGAGTCATTAAAACTCGTTTTTCAACCACTCCACACATTTCTTGTTAACAAACTATAGTTTTGGCAAGTCGGTTAGGACATCTACTTTGTGCATGACACAAGTAATTTTTCAAACAATTGTTTACAGACAGATTGCTTTACTTATAATTCACTGTATCACAATTCCAGTGGGTCAGAAGTTGACATACACTAAGTTGACTGTGCCTTTAAACAGCTTGGAAAATTCCAGGAAATGAAGTCTTGGCTTTAGAAGCTTCTGATAGGCTAAATGACATAATCTGAGTCAATTGGAGGTGTACCTGTGGATGTATTTCAAGGCCTACCTTCAAACTCAGTGCCTCTTTGCTTGACATCATGGGAAAATCACAAGAAATCAGCCAAGACCTCAGAAAAAAAATTGTAGACCTCCACAAGTCTGGTTCATCCTTGGGAGCAATTTCCAAACGCCTGAAGGTACCACGTTCATCTGTACAAACAATAGTACGCAAGTATAAACACCATGGGACCACACAGCCGTCATACCGCTCAGGAAGGAGACGCGTTCTGTCTCCTAGAGATTAACATACTTTGGTGCGAAAAGTGCAAATCAATCCCAGAACAACAGCAAAGGACATTGTGAAGATGCTGGAGGAAACAGGTACAAAAGTATATATATCCACAGTAAAACGAGTCCTATATCGGCCTAACCTGAAAGGCCGCTCAGCAAGGAAGAAGCCACTGCTCCAAAACCGCCATAAAAAAGCCAGGCTACAGTTTGCAACTGCACATGGGGACAAAGATCATACTTTTTGGAGAAATGTCCTCTAGTCTGATGAAACAAAAATAGAACTGTTTGGCCATAATGACCATCGTTATGTTTGGAGGAAAAAGGGGGTGCTTGCAAGCCGAAGAACACCATCCCAACCGTGAAGCATGTTGTGGGGGTGCTTTGCTGCAGGAGGGACTGATGCACTTCACAAATGGCATCATGAGGAAGGAAAATTATGTGGATATATTGAAGCAACATCTCAAGACATCAGTCAGGAAGTTAAAGCTTGGTCGCAAATGGGTCTTCCAAATGGAAAATGACCCCAAGCATACTTTCAAAGTTGTGGCAAAATGGCTTAAGGACAATAAAGTCAAGGTATTGGAGTGGCCATCACAAAGCCCTGACCTCAATCCTATAGAACATTTGTGGGCAGAACTGAAAAAGTGTGTGGGAGCAAGGAGGCCTACAAACCTGACTCAGTTACATCAGCTCTGTCAGAAGGAATGGGCCAAAATTCCCCCAACTTAAACAATTTAAAGGCAATGCTACCAAATACTAATTGAGTGTATGTAGTGGTGATCCTAACTGACGCTAAAACAGGGAATTTTTACTAGGACTAAATGTCAGGAATTGTGAAAAGCTGAGTTTAAATGTATTTGGCTAAGGTGTATGTAAACTTCCGACTTCAACTGTATGTGGCACGCAGTGGTGTAAAGTGCTAAAGTAAAAATACTTGAAAGTACTACTTAAGTTTGGGGTATCTGTACTTTATTATTTATAGTTTTGACAACTTTTACTTTTACTCCATTACATTCCTAAAGAAAATAATATACGTTTTACTCCATACATTTTCCCTGACACCCAAAAGTACTCGTTACATTTTGAATGCTTAGCAGGTCAGGAAAATTGTCAAATTCTCTGGTCATCCCTACTGCCTCTGATCTGGCGGACTCACTAAACACAAAAGCTTAGTTTGTAAATTATGTCTGGCTATCCGTAAATTTAAAAAACAAGAAAACTGTGCCGTCTGGTTTGTTTAATATAAGGAATTTGAAATTATTGATATTTAAGTATATTTTAGCAATTACAGTTACTTTTGGTACTTAAGTAGATTTAAAACCAAATACTTTTAGACTTTTACTCAAGTAGTATTTTACTGGGTGACTTTCACTTTTACTTGAGTAATTTTCTATTAAGGTATCTTTACTTTTACTTAAGTATGACAATTGGGTACTTTTTCCACCACTGGTGGCACGCCGCTCAAGATTGTGAGCTGAAAGCCGAGGCCGGCTGCTGGGACTGGCCAGGCAGAGAAATGAATAGGCAGTTATAGCAGAGGTGTGTTCACTGACAGATTGATGCTGTTTGGCAGTTCACAGGCCTTCTGGATTTGAAGCACTTTTCTTCCAAAGATACATAAAAAACACACACTGATCTCTGGAGCTGGGAGAGTACTGTAATATAATTGCATAAATCTCAACCTCTTATTATTAAGCGATATTAGTCATAGCTTACACTTCTGAAGGCATTGATGGTCTGTCTGTGGCAAACTGTGATTTTACAAGACACAAAAACGTCTGAGTCATTGATAGCACACAGAGAACAAAATAGGACTAAGAACCATTTATATTAGCACTTCTACAGCAAGAGTCCATTCTGTCTCTACCACAGGTGGTTGAAGTACATGTGGTTTGAGTTTCATGTCCCAAACCTCCTGGTGTCTCAGATGTCAGTTAATGAATAATACGAGGAGAATGAGATGTGATGGCAGCTCCCCCTGCTACAAACTCCCCCACCTATACAAATCCCAAATGAGCCGCAGGCTCCGGGAATTATATCTCCTCCACTCACTGATTAGGGACAGAGCTGCTTCATACCCTCTGCATCATGCTTCATACCCTCCACTCTCTATCTACTCCTTGACTACACGCTATAAACATGTACAGTGGGGAAAAAAAGTATTTAGTCAGCCACAGTGGCGGCTCCTGAAAAAATTCTCAGGAGGGGCAATTTTTCTGATGATTTAGGTGACCTACACACATTTTAAAAAAGATATGTCCAGCAACAACATGAAGACAGGGGCAGCATATAAGTCAATACCAGAAGCATTTATTGACTGATCTGGGGAGATGGATTCCAGTTTCTGTGACAGATTATAAATAATCTCTGATGCCTTTGTTATATTAGCTTTTGGTTGAATGTACTGTCGTAGTAAATATATAATGTTATAGCTTGGTCTGACTAAAATCTTGTGCATGACCCATTTTGTGTTGGGCGTTTGTTTCTGTTCCTATCCTATAACAATGGACAAAAGAGTCCTATCTTGTCAGCCTTGTCAGCAGGTGGCCAAGGAGTGGTGATCCTAGCTGACCTAAGACAGGACACTTTTACTTTACTCGCGTGCACGAACGAGTCCGTGCACGCGATTCCAGATATCTTTACCTCTGAATAAACTGCCTTTATTATACCATATCCACCCTGTCCAAAGTCTCTACTTGGTCTCAGTTCTCCAGTAAACTTGTGATTATCAACAGTACACAACGGTAACAAACAATTGGGGGAACTCACGGGGCAGATAGTAACCACTTAAAAGGAAGCGATTCCCAAACCTTCCATAACAAAGCCATCACCTACAGAGAGATGAACTTGGAGAAGAGTCCCCTAAGTAAGCTTGTCCTGGGCCTCTGTTCACAAACACAAACAGACCCCACACAGCCCCAGGACAACAACAACAACAACAACAACAACAACACAATTAGACCCAACCAAATCATGAGAAAACAAAAAGAGAATTACTTGACACATTGGAAAGAACAAACAAAAAAACAGAGCAAACTAGAATGCTATTTGGCCCTAAACAGAGAGTACACAGTGGCAGAATACCTGACCACTGTGACTGACCCAAACTTAAGGAAAGCTTTGACTATGTACAGACTCAGTGACCATAGCCTTGCTATTGAGAAAGGCCGCCGTAGGCAGACCTGGCTCTCAAGAGAAGACAGGCTATGTGCACACTGCCCACAAAATGAGGTGGAAACTGAGCTGCACTTCCTAACCTCCTGCCAAATGTATGACCATATTAGAGACACATATTTCCCTCAGATTACAGCGATCCACAAAGAATTCGAAAACAAACCCAATTTTGATAAACTCCCTTATCTACTGGGTGAAAAACCACAGTGTGCCATCACAGCTGCAAGATTTGTGACCTGTTGCCACAAGAAAAGGGCAACCAGTGAAGAACAAACACCATTGTAAATACAACCCATATTTATGTTTATTTATTTTCCCATTTGTACTTTAACTATTTGCACATTGTAACAACACTGTATATATACATAATATGACATTTGAAATGTCTTTATTCTTTTGAAACTTCTGAGTGTAATGTTTACTGTTAATATTTATTGTTTATTTCACTTTTGTTTACTATCTACTTCCCTTGCTTTGGCAATGTTAACACACGTTTCCCATGCCAATAAAGCCCTTAAATTGAATTGAATTGATAGTAAGGTCGCAATGACACAGAAAGCAGTTCAATGTCGGGGTACAGAGTCGCTCTCTTACCAGGATCGCGGTCCGCTCTGACCAGGGTGAAGGTGGCCGGCTCCACTTCTCTGTCCGGGACTCTGTCATCCAGCCAAGTCTCCCAGCTGTATTGGGATTACAGCTGCCTGCAGCGTTTTCATTATTTAGTCCGTTCGTAGCGGGTATGTACACGATCAACAAGATCAGTCCAAAACCGAAAGATCAGTTCAAAGCAGAATGTTTGCAGAATGTTTGTAAACTAAGTCTACAAATTAAAAACATAAAATAACGCCACACTGCAGGTCACAACAGAGACGCTGCTCGCCGCCATTGTCTTAGTTACGTTCATGGTTACGTCACGTATGACGAAAGCGCGTAAGTGCATGCCCACAGACACCCATAGAGAATGTATTGAAAGCTTTGAAATTTGAAAAAAATAGATTTTACATGACAGGCTATGAGAGACTTCTGGGCGATTTTCAACTTGACTGAAATCGCCCCAAAAACGGGCGGGGCCATTTGAAGCACGACTTTAGCCTGATTTGATATTTAGTGGCTGGCAGATCAGACGTGAACACTGATAACTACTGTTGCCGTGATATAATTGATTAGAAAAAAAATCCCTTCCTTTTCCCGTTTGGCAGTGCGTCGCCCATATCGCCCTATTGAACACACCGCCCATGGTCAGCCACCAATTGTGCAAGTTCTCCCACTTAAAAAGATGAGAGAGGCCTGTAATTTTCATCATAGGTACACGTCAACTATGACAGACAAAATTAGAAAATAAAATCCAGAAAATCACATTGTAGGATTTTTAATGAATTTATTTGCAAATTATGGTGGAAAATAAGTATTTGGTCAATAACAAAAGTTTCTCAATACTGTTATATACCCTTTGTTGGCAATGACACAGGTCAAACGTTTTCTTTAAGTCTTCACAAGGTTTTCACACACTGTTGCTGGTATTTGCTGTTGCTGTTGCGCCCATTCCTCCATGCAGATCTCCTCTAGAGCAGTGATGTTTTGGGGCTGTCGCTGGGCAACACAGACTTTCAACTCCCTCCAAAGATTTTCTATGGGGTTGAGATCTGGAGACTGGCTAGGCCACTCCAGGACCTTGAAATGCTTCTTACGAAGCCACTCCTTCGTTGCCCGGGCGGTGTGTTTGGGATCATTGTCATGCTGAAAGACCCAGCCACGTTTCATCTTCAATGCCCTTGCTGATGGAAGGAGGTTTTCACTCAAAATCTCATGATACATGGCCCCATTCATTCTTTCCTTTACACGGATCAGTCGTCCTGGTCCCTTTGCAGAAAAACAGCCCCAAAGCATGATGTTTCCACCCCCATGCTTCACAGTAGGTATGGTGTTCTTTGGATGCAACTCAGCATTCTTTGTCCTCCAAACACGACGAGTTGAGTTTTTACCAAAAAGTTCTATTTTGGTTTCATCTGACCATATGACATTCTCCCAATCCTCTTCTGGATCATCCAAATGCACTCTAGCAAACTTCAGACGGGCCTGGACATGTACTGGCTTGAGCAGGGGGACACGTCTGGCACTGCAGGATTTGAGTCCCTGGCGGCGTAGTGTGTTACTGATGGTAGGCTTTGTTACTTTGGTCCCAGCTCTCTGCAGGTCATTCACTAGGTCCCCCCGTGTGGTTCTGGGATTTTTGCTCACCGTTCTTGTGATCATTTTGACCCCACGGGGTGAGATCTTGCGTGGAGCCCCAGATCGAGGGAGATTATCAGTGGTCTTGTATGTCTTCCATTTCCTAATAATTGCTCCCACAGTTGATTTCTTCAAACCAAGCTGCTTACCTATTGCAGATTCAGTCTTCCCAGCCTGGTGCAGGTCTACAATTTTGTTTCTGGTGTCCTTTGACAGCTCTTTGGTCTTGGCCATAGTGGAATTTGGAGTGTGACTGTTTGAGGTTGTGGACAGGTGTCTTTTATACTGATAACAAGTTCAAACAGGTGCCATTAATACAGGTAACGAGTGGAGGACAGAGGAGCCTCTTAAAGAAGAAGTTACAGGTCTGTGAGAGCCAGAAATCTTGCTTGTTTGTAGGTGACCAAATACTTATTTTCCATCATAATTTGCAAATAAATTCATAAAAAATCCTACAATGTGATTTTCTGGAGAAAAAAAATCTCAATTTGTCTGTCATAGTTGATGTGTACCTATGATGAAAATTACAGGCCTCTCTCATCTTTTTAAGTGGGAGAACTTGCACAATTGGTGGCTGACTAAATACTTTTTTCCCCACTGTATGCTGCAAAATTGATTCCAAAGAGAAAGACAAGGTGATGGCAATTAGAGAGAGACTGCTCAAATAAACACGCTTTCGCTTTGGTAAACAAAATACTCCAGTCTCTACATAATCTTATAATACACACATGTATATCATACACATGCATGCTAGCAAAAACACACACTTACACACAATCTGTAACTTCCTGCAGATCAGGTCTGTTAACCATGGCCGCTCCCATGAGGAGTGCTTCATGTCTGATTACAGACAAAAAATTCACTGGATGCACACCCGTCACGGTTCATTACATCGTAAAATTTGAAAACAAATGACTGGACACACTGTATTCGAAAACAAGTTTCTCACCATGCATGCCGTGCAATTAATATCATTATTGGACTGTCTCATTGCTCAAAGATCCACAACATTTATACATTACTCTCTGCACTCCTTTCCTAATTGGCATTTTATCTAGAAGAAAATGTGTCTGAGCATGAGCCGCAGGTCGCAAGCAACATTCTCACTTTAATGGATGACCTTCCTATTTACTCAGATTGTAATCAATGAAGTTCATCAAGGTGTAACTTCCAATTACTTTTGAGGCATGTTGAGAAAAAAATGCAAGCAAAACAATTATCCCTCCTTGAGCATCAGTTTTGCAAGCATGACTGTTGCGCCAAAAATACTTAAAAAATGCATGTACTTTCTTCTGGAAGTTCCTATTCTGCTGACGGTGAAAAATAAACCCTCCACTCTTGTGTTTACCAGTGTTTGCGACACTTTCATTTTCGAGGGTTGGAGTTTGAAGGAGTGAATTTATGGTGGACCTGGAGGTGGTAGGAGATGGGCTTCTTCTTTTGTGAAGCTAATAGTGACAGAAACAAAACACTACCTGTGTGCAGAGGCGTGAAATAGAAATGTGTATCTGTTCTTGTTGAGCTACGATAAGATAATGTTTGCCAGAGAGTAGGTGGGAGGAGTACATATTTCTCCAAGGCTTGTGTGTTGAAGCTAAAACAGTGAGCCTCCATAAAACACACTGATACTAATGATGACCATGGACTACAGGTGCAGCCAGCTATTTTGTTATATTTTCTGGTGTATTGTCTTATGTGTACATTGTGTGTAATTAGAAGATGCAGGGCTCCCTTGCGAATGAGACCTTGGTTTCAATGGGTTAAAGATCAAATACATTTTCATTGGTATAATTGTGGAACACCACACATTGCTATAATCCTGGCCGTAGGAATAGACCAATTAAAAAAAAGTCAACTGAATAGTACCTCAAAATCGTTGAGCAATTTAAAGTATAATATAATATAATAAAGTGATAAAAAGCACAATGTATCACAGTGCTATGATGATAAACATACTGATAGCAGCTGTTGACTTTAGGATCAAGACTGGGGTATGTGACTGCTGGACTGAAGTGAAAGATATTGATAGTCCCAGGTATTTCAACTGCCCTATATGCCACAGAGGGCAGTCAAAGCTTGCCCCTGTGGCCCATCCTCTGTGTCGGAAGCCATCGCAAACCACCCAGTCATGTCCCTGACCTTCACGTGGCGGCCCAGGGCCTCTTATCAAGGGAGGACACTGTTGGAATACAAGTGCACAACATCAGAGGGGGGGGGAATAATGAGGGTCCATCATCCATGTTCCCTTCTCTCATCTGTCTGTGCATTCCATTGCTGGGAATGTCGCTGCCAATGTTTTTTTCATCTGCGGGAAGGATTAATGTGAGGTGACAAGGCCCGGCAGCGCGGACATTTTCCCGTCTGCATGACTACCCCTGCCCGGCTAACTGTGTTCCTGCTAATGAGGCTGGGCAGGCCTGCAAGAAAAACAAAAACATTCAAAGGCCAAGAATTCAAAGGCTGTTTAATCGCTTCCCGTTAATTGCAGGACGACCCTTCGCTCACCGCATTACATTATTATATTATACATAATACTGATCCTCTTAAGCTCAATAACTGCAAGGTAGCAATCCTAATGTATACAGCAACACTGATTCTAAATGTTAACCTAACTCTCCCATACAGTTACGATTTTGAGAGAACATAACTTAAGTTAAATTATTTAATTACTTCTTCAGAATGAGATGATGCCTCTAACCCTGGCTCAGGTGGTTGATACATCATGCTAGTCAAACCAGAGTTTGGTTTACACATGGGCCACATATTAAATATATGTTTAACATGAAATATTTTTGGGGATACAAATTCTCCAAAAAGAACCAAAACAAAAAATTAATTAAAAAAGTGTTGGAGCTGGTAGAGAAGGATATGATTAAATGGAAAGGGCACTTCCAGCTGAATGTCGTCTGGCTGACACCTATCCCAAGTGCCCCTGCCTTCCCAGACGAAGAGCAGGGAAGACGATGTTTGACTTCCTCCTCCTTCGAGCTGTCAGGCATGCCTACCATCTGCATGTTTGTAATGGGCAGGACAGAGGTGCCACTGGCACTAAGACAATACTGCCTGTGAACAGAGTGGCTATGACCAGCACGGAAACCCACCAAACAGTCACCCTCTAAGGATCCAATAAGGGTATCATGGGAAAACAAGGGATCTGGGCAACATGAAGTGACAGCTAAGTTAATGTGTACCAGCACAGTGTTGGAGTCAGTGGGCGTCACTCGGGCTCAGTTTGCCTTTTCCATTTCCTCTCATCTATTTCCTGTTGCTGGTTTGCTCATCATTGGGGTGTTTGTTGTCATGTTTGTACAGTGCAGAGGCAGTCTCCAATATTGCAAGGCGCAACAACACTCCTACAGACACAGGCTGTATTCCAGTAGTCTTAGGTAGCTTCCTTTCCCTCTCTCCTTACTGAAGTTAGTCCTTATAGACAAGGAAAAGGAACCGTGTACTGTCCTGAACGTGAATCATCAGGTCCTTGTAGATCTGTGGTTATGAGGCAAAGGAGACATGGAAAGGACTCTTTTCAAGTCTACTGTTACAAAGCCACATACAAGCATATCGGAACTGGCCTGCCCTCTGTCACTCTGTTCTTTGTTGTAATCAATCATGAAAATGCACAAATTCATAATTAATATGACATTACATTTACATTTACATTTACGTCATTTAGCAGACGCTCTTATCCAGAGCGACTTACAAATAGGTGCATTCACCTTATAGCCAGTGGGATAACCACTTCACAATTTATTTAATTTTATATTTATTTATTTATTTTTATTTATTTATTTTTTGTGTTTTTTTGTGTTTTTTTGTGTTTTGACATCATGAAGTTATAAAAAAATACTATAGTGTACTATGGTTTTTCCAATTTTCTGGACACTTGCTTCAGGGTTCCGGAATTTGCTGTATACCAGGGAGCTAATTTCTTGTGACAAATGGACAAAGAAAAAAAAATTGATTTTCTTTCGAAAACAAGGACATTTCTAAGTGACCCCAAACTTTTGAACGGTAGTGTATTTTGATTTGTTTAACACTTTTTTGGTTACTACATGATTCCATATGTGTTATTTCATAGTTTTGATGTCTTCACTATTAATCGTCAATGTAGAAAATAGTAAAAATAAAGAAAAACCCTTGAATGAGTAGGTGCTCTAAAACTTTTGACCGGTAGTGTATGTTCCAGGCCCCCTGACCATCCACTCAAGAAAAAAATCGTCCCATGGCTGAATCTAGTTGATGATCCCTGCTGTACACCCACACATCTCCCCTTCCCCTCCTTAAAAATATCCTGTCCCACGGAAGCAACTGACGTGACAACTGTGTCTGATCGAAGGCTGTGGCATATGGACAGAAGGCCGGCATGCAAATGCCGGCGGCCTGCATCCCATTTCAAAGCCAGGGGGGCTGAGGCTGTTGTGTTCCCCACGGTCATTCGACAAAGACAAGACCTATGACCTTGTCACCCACACCCAGATCACATCCACTGCCCACTCTTTCATGTGTTATACCCTCTAACCCCCTACCATGTGCTCATCTTTCAATTGCAGACATGTATCACTTACAGAGTTCCTCAACTGAGCTAGTTTACAACATGGGCAAGCAAACAGATGTCCTTGAGGAAATGACTGTGGCACTTGAGATAGTTTCTGCGTCTCTGTGACAAGTTTTGTTCATGGTGGTCATATGAAGCAGGTTGAGTAAAGGAATCATTATCATAGCATCATATAGTCTAACGTAAATTGGTCAATGAACTAGCTGAAGTTACACTGAGCTGGGGCGATATTGAAATTACACTGCAAAGGGTAGAAAGCAAAAGCCCTAACCCAGGATTCACATTTGGCAAGACTAACGACCTAGCTACCAGCATCCTGTCATTTAGTGCATCTCTCTCTCTCTCTCTCTTTTTCCTTCTGTTATTCCCTCTCTCAGTGAAGTGGACATTGTTCTAACCTTGGCCTCATCGCTCCTACTATTCCAGTCTGTCTCTGGCCTTTAGTGCTTAAGCATGGCCAGTGAGTGCCAGGCGTAGATATATGTGCCAGCTACATTCCCAGCCTGCATGCCCAGTTATGCCTCTCTCCAGATCATTGATTTACAGCCCAGGGTGTAATGAGTGCCCCAGCCCAACAGGCGAAAATTATTATCACTGCCCGCCACTGCACTGCCATAATATGCACTGCCATAATATGGACTTGGTCTTTTACCAAATAGGGCTATCTTCTGTATACCCCCCTACCTTGTCACAACACAACTGGTTGGCTCATAAAAAGGAAATAAATTCCACAAATTAACTTTAAGAAGGCACACCTGTTAATTGAAATGCATTCCAGGTGACTACCTCATGAAGCTGGTTGAAAGACTGCCAATGTGTTTGAGCCAATCAGAAAGTTATTTGTTTCTGGCCATTTTGCACTGCACTGCCATAATATGGACTTGGTCTTTTACCAAATAGGGCTATCTTCTGTATACCCCACTACCTTGTCACAACACAACTGATTGGCTCATAAAAAGGAAATAAATTCCACAAATTAACTTTTAAGAAGGCACACCTGTTAATTGAAATGCATTCCAGGTGACTACCTCATGAAGCTGGTTGAAAGACTGCCAATGCGTTTGAGCCAATCAGTTGTGTTGGGGGGGGGGGGCAAACTGGCACAGAGCAAACACTGAAGCCCATCACTGAGCCCTGTGAGCCAGGGGTTATCTCCTGTCCGCAGCCCAGTCAGCTGTCTCTCTCTGACTGGGAGCTTTGTCATTATGTGTGTACCGTATCAACTCACAGTTTAATATTTCTTACTTTATGAGTTTGGAGTGAAACATCCTGGACGTTTTTGACCGGAATAGCACAAGGCCAACTCTCTGTTTATAGGGATCATACGCATTACACCAATCCCCCCATAATTACCATATCAGATTGAGATTGAGATTAAGGGTCTGATTGTCCTGGGTTGGTGCAGTCAACTACTTGGATGGCTGGCAAAGCACTGCAATTAAGTGCCAGGGATTACAAGTATTTTCATTTGATCCCTTAGTCGCACACGTCAGCATTAAAGAAAGCCCTCCTACTATTGCCACTGCCCATTAATATCCTGATTGACATTTTGAGCCACTTTATTCTCTGTGGTGCTCAGTTAAAATACCATCCTGATATTGCATTCTAGGATGGAATACTTCAGGAGAAATATACAGGGTTGGGTGTGGAGTCCAATATACCGAGGCTGACTCCCTTTGCCATCCC
This sequence comes from Coregonus lavaretus, assembly GCF_964263955.1. Lineage (NCBI taxonomy): Eukaryota > Metazoa > Chordata > Actinopteri > Salmoniformes > Salmonidae > Coregonus > Coregonus lavaretus. Next base: position 30,869,608 of record NC_140026.1, read on the forward strand.
TCGGTTATTGCATAAATCATGCTTATTATTGAACAAAAAAATACTCATACACCGCAGGAGAGAATGTGTTGCCAAGCCGCATCCGTCCAAGATACGTAAGGCCCATGAGACTCTAGAACCATTCCAGCCCAGATTCTGTGGTGAGAACATAGATATCAGGGTGTTCTGCCCGCAAACCATCACTTTCTGCAGGGTGTTCACTTTTTGTGAAGTTACAGCCACTCCAAAGCTCCAAATGTAGCCTATCCACCAGGGATTTAGTGGCCTTTGATCTGAATTAATGTATTTATTTTAATTACATATTAATTTACATAAGGGACCTAAGCCTTACACCGCTTCCTTGGCACTTCACTTGGTATCAGTTGTATAAACAACGCATTGCCTTCAGAAAGTATTCATACCCCTTGACTTATTCCACATTTTGTTGTGTTACAGCCTGAATTTAAAAAAATATTGAATTTTTTTTGCAGTGCAAATAGTCTGGGTAGCAATGATTAGCTGTTCAGGAGTCTTATGGCTTCGGGGTAGAAGCTGTTGAGAAGCCTTTTGGACCTAGACTTTGCGCTCCGGTACCGCTTGCCGTGCGGTAGCAGAGAGAACAGTCTATGCCTAGGGTGGCTGGAGTCTTTGACAATTTTGAGGGCCTTCCTCTGACACCGCCTGGTATAGAGGTCCTGGATGGCAGGAAACTTGGCCCCAGTGATGTACTGGGCCGTACGCACTACCCTCTGTAGTGCCTTGCGGTCGGAGGCCGAGCAGTTGCTATACCAGGCGGTGATGCAACCAGTCAGGATGCTATCGATGGTGAAGCTGTATAACTTTTTGAGGATCTGAGGACCCATGCCAAATCTTTTCAGTCTCCTGAGGGGTAATATGCATTGTAGTGCCCTCTTCACGACTGTCTTGGTGAGTTTGGACCATGATAGAAACTCTCAACCTGTTCCACTACAGCCCCGTCGATGAGAATGGGGACGTGCTCAGTCCTCTTTTTTTTCCTGTAGTCCACAATCATCTCTTTTGTCTTGATCACGTTGAGGGAGAGGTTGTTATCCTGGCACCACACGGCCAGGTCTCGGACCTTCTCCCTATAGGCTGTCTCATCGTTGTCAGTGATCAGGCCTACCACTGTTGTGTCATCAGCAAACTTAATGATGGTGTTGGAGTCGTGCTTGGCCATGCACGGGTGAACAGGGAGTACAGGAGGGGACTGAGCATGCACCCCTGAGGGGCCCCCGTGTTGAGGATCAGCGTGGCAGTCGTGTTGTTACCTACCCTTACCTCCTGGGGGCGGCCCGTCAGGAAGTCCAGGATCCAGTTGCAGAGGGAGGTGTTTAGTCCCAGGATCCTTAGCTTAGTGATGAGCTTTGAGGGCACTATGGTGTTGAACGCTGAGCTGTAGTCAATGAATAGCATTCTCACGTAGGTGTTCCTCTTGTCCAGGTGGGAAAGGGCAGTGTGGAGTGCCATAGAGATTGCATCATCTGTGGATCTGTTGGGGCGGTATGCAAATTGGAGTGGGTCTAGGGTTTCTTGGGATAATGGTGTTGATGTGAGTCATGACCAGCCTTTCAAAGCACTTCATGGCTACAGACGTGAGTGCTACGGGTCGGTAGTCATTTAGGCAGGTTATCTTAGTGTCCTTGGGCACAGGGACTATGGTGGTCTGCTTGAAACATGTTGGTATTACAGACTCAGTCAGGGACATGTTGAAAATGTCAGTGAAGACACTTGCCAGTTGGTCAGCACATGCTCGGAGTACACGTCCTGGTAATCCGTCTGGCCCTGCGGCCTTGTGAATGTTGACCTGCTTAAAAGTCTTACTCACATCGGCTACGGAGAGCGTGATCACATAGCCATCCGGAACAGCTGGTGCATGCTTCAGTGTTGCTTGCCTCGAAGCGAGCATAGAAGTGATTTAGCTCATCTGGTAGGCTTGTGTCACTTGGCAGCTCGCGGCTGTGCTTCCTTTTGTAATCTGTAATAGTTTTCAAGCCCTGCCACATCCGACGAGTGTCAGAGCCAGTGTAGTACGATTCAATCTTAGTCCGGTATTGACTCTTTGCCTGTTTGATGGTTAGTCGGAGGGCATAGCAGGATTTCTTATAAGCGTCCGGGTTAGAGTCCCGCTCCTTGAAAGCGGCAGCTCTACCCTTTAGCTCAGTGCGGATGTTGCCTGTAATCCATGGCTTCTGGTTGGGGTATGTATGTACGGTCACTGTGGGACGACGTCATCGAAGCAATTATTGATGAAGCCAGTGACTGATGTGGTGTACTCCTCAATGCTATCTGAAGAATCCCTGAACATATTACAGTCTGTGCTAGCAAAACAGTCCTGTAGCTTAGCATCTGCATCATCTGACCACTTTTTTATTAACCGAGTCACTGGTGCTTCCTGCTTTAGTTTTTGCTTATAAGCAGGAATCAAGAGGATAGAGTTATGGTCAGATTTGCCAAATGGAGGGCGAGGGAGAGCTTTGTATGCGTCTCTGTGTGTGGAGTAAAGGTGGTCAAGAGGTTTTTTTTCTCCTCTGGTTCTACCTAATTTCTACCAGCATGTTAAATGTAACATGCTGGTAGAAATTAGGTAGAACGGATTTAAGTTTCCCTGCATTAAAGTCCCCGGCCACTAGGAGCGCTGCCTCTGGATGAGCGTTTTCCTGTTTACTTATGGCCTTATACAGCTCATTGAGTGCAATCTTAATGCCAGCATCGGTTTGTGGTGGTAGATAGACAGCCACGAAAAATATAAATGAAAATTATCTTGGTAAATAGTGTGGTCTACAGCTTATCATTAGATACTCTACCTCAGGCGAGCAAAACCTCAAGACTTCCTTAGTATTAGATTTTGTGCACCAACTGTTGTTTACAAATATACACAGACCGCCACCCCTTGTCTTACCGGAGTCAGCCGTTCTATCCTGCCGATGTAGCGTATGTTCAGCCACGACTCGGTGAAACATAAGATATTACAGTTTTTAATGTCCCGTTGGTAGGATAACCGTAATCTTAGGTCGTCCAATTTGTTCTCAAATGATTGAACATTGGCTAATAGGATTGATCGAAGAGGCAGTTTACTCGCTCGCCATCGGATCCTTACAAGGCACCCCGACCTACATCCACGATATCTCTGTCTCTTTCTCATGCGAATGACAGGGATTTGGGCCTTGTCAGGTGTCTGTAGGATATCCTTCGCGTCCAGCTCATTGAAGAAAAAATCTTTGTCCAATACGAGGTGAGTAATCGCTGTCCTGATATCCAGATGCTCTTTTTGGTCATAAGAGACGGTGGCAGAAACATTATGTACAGAATAAATTACAAATAACGCGAAAAAACACACATAATAGTACAATTAGTTAGAGGGCTGTAAAACAGCAGCTTCTGTTTAACATCATTCAAATATCATTTTAAACACAATTATTGCACACAGAGTGAGTCCATGTAACTTATTATGTGACTTGTTAAGCACATTTTTACTCCTTAACTTATTTAGGCTTGCCATAACAAAGGGGTTGAATACTTATTGATTGAAGACATTTCAACTTTTCATTTTTATTAATTCTTTTTTTTCTTCAAAAAACCTAATTCCACTTTCAAATTATGGGGTATTCTGTGTAGGCCAATGACAAAAAAATCTCTATTTAATCCATTTTAAATTCAGGATGTAACAGAACAAAATGTGGAAAAAGTCAAGGGCTGTGAATACTTTTTGAAGGCACTGTATATCAGTGTCTGAAATAAGTCAAAACCAGTTAGGAGTGAAAAAAAAAGTGACATGCCTATAGGATTAATATAGTAGGCCTACAGTTGATTAATTTGGACATACCAGTAAGATATATATATATATATATATATATATATATATTATTTAGAATGCTAGACAGTGAACAAAATTATTTAATACATTGTATAAATAAATAAAAACAAAGACGGCTATTAAAATACTTATTTTCTTTACTGGTATAATATGTGTCCCTCAGGTGGTAGGTTACCTTGTGGATAGTGTGTTGGGCAGGTAACTGAAAGTTCGCTAGTTTAAATCTCAGAGTCGACAAGGTGAAAAATATGTCTGTGCTTTTGAGCACAGCACTTAACACTAATTGCTCCAGGGCCACCGTTGATAACGCTGATCGTGCCCAGGGAGTTGGGATATGCAAAAAACACATATCCATTTCACACATGCATAAATACACATTTATGTGAAACAGGACAAATATAAGCACCCACCTAATAATTTATGTCATTGGCACTACCGCTATGAAAATCACTGATAACAAATATATACAAGTACCTTGAGCATTTTCTCCACTAATAATAACAATAATAATTCTCTCCACCAGCTTCATGAGGAATCATTTTCCAATAGTCTTGAAGGAGTTCCCACATATGCTGAACACTTGTTGGCTGCTTTTCATTCACTCTGCGGTCCAACTCATCCCAAACCATCTCAATTGGGTTGAGGGCGGGTGATTGTGGAGGCCAGGTCATCTGATGCAGCACTCCATCATTCTCCTTCTTGTTCAAATAGCCGTTACACAGCCTGGCGGTGTGTTTTAGGTCATTGTCCTGTTGAAAAACTAAGCGCAAACCAGATTGGATGGCGTATCGCTGTGGTAGCCATGCTGGTTAAGTGTGCCTTGAATTCTAAATAAATCACAGAAAGTGTCACCAGCAAAGCACCCCCAAACTATCACACCTACTCCTCCATGCTTCACGGTGGGAACCAAACATGTGGAGATCATCCGTTCACCTACTCTGCATCTCACAAAGACACGGCGGTTGGAACCAAAAATCTCACATTTGGACTCATCAGACCAAAGTACAGATTTCCACCGGTGTAATGTCCATTGCTCGTGTTTCTTGGCCCAAAAAAGTATATTCTTATTATTGGTGTCCTTTAGTAGTGGTTTCTTTGCAGCAATTCGACAATGAAGGCCTGATTCATGTAGTCTCCTCTAAACAGTTGATGTTGAGATGTAACTGTTACTGCATTTATTTGGGCTGCAATCTGAGGTGCAGTTAACTCTAATGAACATGGGTAACTCTGAGTCTGCCTTTCCTGTGGCGGTCCTCAAGAGAGCCAGTTGCTGTGGCGGTCCTTATGAGAGCCCCCCCCCCCCCCCCCCACCCACAAGGGAGGCTCCTGACGGCACCGGAGGATGGAGCGGGCGGGCGGGGGAGCAGAGGCGGCCGCCTACCTCGGGGCAAGGTCCGGCAGGCTGGTTCGATACGGTCGTGGACTGACCCGATGTTCTGCGTCGAGGCTGATGTCCAGTGGGTCTGTTTGGGGGTCAAACCCAAGGTCCGGGAGTGGGACGATCCGGACGGTTACGGTGGAATGCCTGAATCATCTCTGGGTCGAGGATGTTCTCGATACAGGACTGGTCTTCAGGCCCATAACCTTCTCAGTCCACTAGGTAGTGGATCCGACCTCTCAGGCGTTTGAGATAAAGGATGGCCAGAATGGCGTAGGCAGGTTCCCTTCCGACATCCAAAGGTGGGGGCGCAGTGCGAGTTGAGACTGGAGGATGAAGAGGACTGTAGGTGACCGGTTTTAACAGAGACACATGGAAGGACGAGGATATTTTATACTGACAGGGTAACTGGAGGCGGTACGTGACAGGTTTGATGCGATGGGTTATCTTGAAGGGACCAATGAAGCGAGGACAGGACTTTTTGCAGGGGAGACAGAGCCGGATATCTCTGGTAGAGAGCCACACACGCTGTCCGGGGTGAAAGAGTGGCGTAGGTCGGCAGCGTCTGTCGGCAAAGCGTTTATGGGTATTAGAGGCCTCCTGCAGATGCCGGTGAGCGGTCTCCCATACCCGCTCACTACGCCGAAACCAGTCGTCAACAGCTGGGACAGTACCAGTCTCCGCGTCCCAGGGAAACAAGGGGGGTTGGTAACCAAGTACACACTGAAACGGAGTAAGGCGGATGGATGAATGCATGAGTGTTCTGAGCGTATTCGGCCCAGGCCATATACAGTGGGGAAAAAAAGTATTTAGTCAGCCACCAATTGTGCAAGTTCTCCCATTTAAAAAGATGAGAGAGGCCTGTAATTTTCATCATAGGTACACGTAAACTATGACAGACAAAATGATAATTTTTTTTCCAGAAAATCAAATTGTAGGATTTTTTATGAATGTATTTGCAAATTATGGTGGAAAATAAGTATTTGGTCAATAACAAAAGTTACTCAATACTTTGTTATATACCCTTTGTTGGCAATGACACAGGTTAAACGTTTTCTGTAAGTCTTCACAAGGTTTTCACACACTGTTGCTGGTATTTTGGCCCATTCCTCCATGCAGATCTCCTCTAGAGCAGTGATGTTTTGGGGCTGTCGCTGGGCAACACGGACTTTCAACTCCCTCCAAAGATTTTCTATGGGGTTGAGATCTGGAGACTGGCTAGGCAACTCCAGGACCTTGAAATGCTTCTTATGAAGCCACTCCTTTGTTGCCCGGGCGGTGTGTTTGGGATCATTGTCATGCTGAAAGACCCAGCCACGTTTCATCTTCAATGCCCTTGCTGATGGAAGGAGGTTTTCACTCAAAATCTCACGATACATGGCCCCATTTATTCTTTCCTTTACACGGATCAGTCGTCCTGGTCCCTTTGCAGAAAAACAGCCCAAAAGCATGATGTTTCCACCCCCATGCTTCACAGTAGGTATGGTGTTCTTTGGATGCAACTCAGCATTCTTTGTCCTCCAAACACGACAAGTTGAGTTTTTACCAAAAAGTTATATTTTGGTTTCATCTGACCATATGACATTCTCCCAATCCTCTTCTGGATCATCCAAATGCACTCTAGCAAACTTCAGACGGGCCTGGACATGTACTGGTTTAAGCAGGGGGACACGTCTGGCACTGCAGGATTTGAGTCCCCGGCGGCGTAGTGTGTTACTGATGGTAGGCTTTGTTACTTTGGTCCCAGCTCTCTGCAGGTCATTCACTTGGTCCCCCCGTGTGGTTCTGGGATTTTTGCTCACCGTTCTTGTGATCATTTTGACCCCACAGGGTGAGATCTTGCGTGGAGCCCCAGATCGAGGGAGATTATCAGTGGTCTTGTATGTCTTCATTTCCTAATAATTCCTCCCACAGTTGATTTCTTCAAACCAAGCTGCTTACCTATTGCAGATTCAGTCTTCCCAGCCTGGTGCAGGTCTACAATTTTGTTTCTGGTGTCCTTTGACAGCTCTTTGGTCTTGGCCATAGTGGAGTTTGTGGAGTGTGACTGTTTGAGGTTGTGGACAGGTGTCTTTTATACTGATAACAAGTTCAAACAGGTGCCATTAATACAGGTAACGAGTGGAGGACAGAGGAGCCTCTTAAAGAAGAAGTTACAGGTCTGTGAGAGCCAGAAATCTTGCTTGTTTGTAGGTGACCAAATACTTATTTTCCACCATAATTTGCAAATAAATTCATTAAAAATCCTACAATGTGATTTTCTGGATTTCTTTTTCTCAATTTGTCTGTCATAGTTGACGTGTACCTATGATAAAAATTACAGGCCTCTCTCATCTTTTTAAGTGGGAGAACTTGCACAATTGGTGGCTGACTAAATACTTTTTTCCCCCACTGTACTGACTCCTGTTGTGTGGAGAGAACATTGTTGGCGGAGGTACTATTTCTTGGTTCAGGCGTTCCTTCTGCCCGTTGGTCTGGGGATGGTACCCAGAGGAGAGGCCTAGAGCGACCCCCAGTCGATCACAGAAGGCTCGCCACACCCGGGAGACAAACTGGGGCCTGCGGTCAGAGAAGATGTCCTCCGGAGTCCCATACAGATGGAACACCTTCTGGAACATACACTCAGCCAATTCCATGGCGTTAGGTAAATGAGGAAGAGGAACCAGATGACACATTTTTGAAAAATGGTCTACTATGACAAGGATGGAGGTCTTACCAGAGGATTCAGGAAGGTCTATGATGAAGTCAACAGCTATGTGGGACCAGGGTCTGTGAGGAATTGGCAAAGGCTGAAGCTTACCGGAAGGGGGATGACGAGGGCTTTTGGTTTGGGCGCAGACTGGACAGGAGAGTACGTAATCCCTGACGTCGGATGCCAGTGAAGACCACCAGAACTTACGGACTAGAAGTTCGGTGGTTCGTGTAATGCCCGGATGTCCTTACCCCAAGGACGTGTGACACCATTGTATCAGTTGGGGTCTAAGAGCTGCTGGTACGTAACTCTTCCCAGCTGGTGTCTCAGGAGGAGCCGGGTCTGAGGTTAGGGCTTCTTGTATAGCAGAGTGAACCTCCCACTGTACCGGTCCCATAATGCAAGAGGAAGGAAGAATGGGTGTAGGGTCTGAGTTACTGGTTGGAAGGTCAAACTGGCGTTATAGAGCATCAGCTTTTACGTTTTTCTTTCCAGGGATGTAAGTAACATGAAAATGGAAGCGTGTGAAGAAGAGAGCCCAGCGGGCTTGTCTGGAGATTAACCTCTTGCCCCCTCTGATATATTCCAGATTACGATGATCTGTTAGGACAAGAAAGGGATGTTGTGTGCCCTCCAACCAGTGGCGCCACTCCTCAAGGGCCAGCTTGATGGCGAGGAGTTCTCTGTTCCCCACATCGTAATTCCTCTCAGGGGAGGATAACTTCCTGGAGAAGAAGGCACAGGGATGTGATTTTGTCACATCCCTGTGTTTCCACCCACTGAGAGAGTATGGCTCCTACTCCAACTTCGGAGTCATCCACCTCCAGGGTGAAAGGAAGGTTCGGATCAGGTTGGCGAAGGAAGAGGTGTTTCAAGGTGTTGAAAGCAGTCAGGGCGGTATCAGTCCATTGAAGGGTCAGGGTATTTTGCCTGGTAAGGGCAGTGAGGGGAGCGGCAGTAGAACTGAAGTTCCGAATGAACCAGCGATAGTAGTTGGAGAACCCAATGAAACGTTGGAGTTCCTTAATGGTGGTGGGTTTGGGCCAGTTACTGACGGCGGTGACTTTGTTCTCATCCATGCTGACCCCTCCAGGTGTCAGTACAAAACTGAGGAAGTTTACCAAGGTGACATGGAAGGTGCTCTTTTCAGTCTTCACATAAAGGTTATGGTCAAGGAGCTGTTGAAGAACCTTTTGTACTCCTTCAGGGAGTGGGAGTAAATCAGGATGTCATCAATGTAGACGATGAGAAAGCAGTTGATCCTATCCTGGAAAACCTTGTTCATAATGGATTGGAAGACGGCGGAGGCATTAGTAAGGCCGTAGGGCATGACCAGGTATTTGTAGTGCCCTCGTGCGGTGATAAAGGCCGTCTTCCATTCGTCGCCTTCACGTATACGGACAAGGTTATATGCACTTCGCAGGTTGAGTTTTGTATAGATGTTGGCGCGGCCCACTTGTTCAAGGGTCGCTGGGATCAGAGGAAGAGGGAAACGGTTCTTGACTGTGACGTCATTCAGGGAACGGTAAACAATACATGGACGGAGACCACCGTCCTTTTTTCCAACGAAGAAGAAGCTGGACGCAGCCGGGGAAGAGGAAGGATGAATGAAACCGTTTGAGTGCTTCATCAATGTAGTTCTCCATTGCCTCATTTTCCAGGATAGATAGGGGGTAAACACGGACCTTCGGGGGGGACACTCCAGGGAGTAAGTCAATAGCACAGTTCCCTGGGCGATTTGGTGGCAGAGTGGAGGCCTTGATTTTGCTGAAGACACTGCTGTACTGGGCGTATTCAGATGGTATGGTGGGTGGCACTGCAGAGGCAGAGTCCTCAATGGTGGTGGCTCTGCAGGTTAGGCTGAGACAACTGGTGAAGCAGGTAGAAGACCAGGACAGTAGTTCACCTTGTCGCCACGAGATGGCAGGGTCGTGACGACAAAGCCAGGGGTGTCCGAGGATGAGTGGCTGTTTGGGGGATGAGAGTTCCATGAGTTGAATGGTTTCGGTGTGGAAGACGCCAATCTGGGGGGTGAAGCTCTGTCAGGTGCGTAATGAAGCCCGTGCCCAATGGCTGCCTGTCCAGGGTGTAATTCCTTAAGGGAGGGGTGACAGGTGTTAGATCAATGTCAAGCTCTTGTACTAGCTGGTGATTGATAAAATTACCTGCTGCTCCCGAATTTATCAAGCCCTCTACGTACTTAGTAACCCCCTTCTTGGTTATCAATACTGGGATGGAGAATTGCTTCTGGGAGAGGAGTAGGGATAGGCTGGCAGAGAAGATGGCAGATTTCCTCCATACGCTCCTCTTGCTGGGTTAGGTGCCGCTGTAGCTCCACTGAATCCATTCTGTTTTTAGGTGAGGTATTCTGTAATGAATACTCAGGGAGAAAAAGGTGTAGATTCACACGCAAATCGCGGCAGGTGTTTATTTCGCCTTTGCAGAAGGCAGGAATCGTGGTCACAGGCAGGCAATGGTCATACACAGGTAGGCAAACACACAGGAGAATCAAAAACTAGGAATGAAGGCTATAACTGGTTCTACCAAACGAGCTAGGAAAAGGCTTAGTAGAGTCAAAACGAACAATACCTCACAAGGCACACACAGAATGAACTGAACTAAAAAAGGAGCTGATGAGACCAGATGAGTAACTAACACGTGAAATCAATGAACAAAAATGAAAGACAGGGCTACGTTCAAGAACACAAAGAAACAGGGCTACGTTCAAGAACACAAGGTGAACTAAGAAAAATAAATACAGAACCTTACAACAGGTGAGTGAGGGAGAAAAGAGAAAGTCAGCAAAAACACTACAGTAAATACTACCGTATACTACAATCCGCAAAAACACTACATTAATTACTATAGTATATACTACAGTTTTCTTTTACTACAGCATTTATACTATAGTTAACTATACTACAGTATACTACAGTAGTCCGCAAAATACTATAGTATTTATACTATACTGTAGTACGCTATAGTATTTTTTCATGTAGGTATGCTGGTCTGTCATGAATCCATGGCCTTGGATGGGTCCCAGCTGTCTACAAGTTGATCTATATACATTATTTTGTGTGAAGCACCAGGCGATGACTGTGGTGGGTCACAATACATCTCTCCATAATCATGTGAATGGCCAGTGAAGGCTTAGAACTGCCTTGGCAGTCCTGCCAGAAGGTGATGATGAAATGTAGCCTACTGGATGGAGCATCAGAACCGATGTGTTTTCAGACAATCTCTCCAGCTCCACTTATAGCCCCACACCTTTTTTGGATGGCCATATTTTGCCGTAGGAAACAGGTTTGTTCAGTTTTACAAAATATAAATGCTCATAAAATAACCTTACACAAGGTTTCCTGGATGGAATTCTACTGGTTTTTTAATGTTTTCCATTTTAAGGAGAGGATCAACTCTTTTGGTCACCAGGCCCAAGTATTCATTTGGAAGAGTGCCTCAGGATCAGCCTGGGCTTGCTGTTAATGTGTACATAACAACTGCATCAAAATCCATACACTTAAAATTGAGGGCGAACCAAGACTGTGCGGGTAACTTCACTTTTTATATGTGTTTACACAACTGACTAATGCACCGCCGTGCCAGATGCCTTTGAGTACTACCATAAATCCCAGGTTGGCTCCTAAATCGTTTCACGTTTATGACAGCTAAACCTGCTGTGCTCTGGATTTGCTGAGGCCAACATCTTTCCAAGCTCCAGGGTGCAAGTCGCTCTGCACTGTGTCTCCATTTAGTCAGATGGTTGTTAGTGGTAGTCTGCAGTGTGGTGCATGACTTAGACTAGGTTATCCTGCCTCTTTCCTTCTGATTTCTCTAGAGCAGGGGTATCAAACTCATTTTGCCCCCGGGGCCGAATTCGCTCTTCAACGAGGTCCGAAGGGCCGCACTGATCCTTTCAAATATTTCCTTGCCGTCAAAATTCAAAATAGTCCTCTCTCCATCGGTTTTGGAATTATCGATGCTCCCTGACTATCTACCTTTCATTTCGGTGATTATTAGCGAGCTGGACACAGTCAAGAAACTGCATGAATGTAGGGGCATTATCATTTCTACACTGTTTCGATTTGGTTTTAGTCATTTTAAGTATATTGAGTTCACCCCCCCCCCCCCCCCCAAAAAAAAAAATATATATATATATATTGGACCCCCTCGTGGGCGAGATCCAGCCCCTGTGCTGTATGTTAGACAACCCTGCTCTAGATCATGGGAACCAAGTAAACATTAAGTAAATACACTGATAGCTGTTGGACAGGTTGAGTTATAATCTAATGTAGTCATACTATAAGGCTTGTTACCGATGTTCTTGCTGCATGGATTGTAACCTTGGATTAGGTCAGATTTATTTGGTATTCACTGGTGGCCCTTAATTTGTATATGTGTTGATTCTATCAAAGTTAATATTCTTTACATCAGTTTTACATCAGTTAACCTAAATATCAATCAAACAATTGACAATAGGAAAGGTCTAAACAATACATGTAGGTTGTATGGAAGCACATCAAGGGTTTCTAGGCATGTACATTCTTCATTTTCCTCAAGAGATGCAATTTGTTGTTTCAACAATCTGTTTAAAAAACACAGACCATTCTCTGGTTTAAGTTGTTTATGAGATACTTCAATACAGCTCTGAACTTAAAGTGAACCTCTGTAATTTAACATGTAGTGTATGAGCCAACTAATAGTTTGTGGTTCAATATAGGAATGAAATATCGCCAGCTGTTCGCCAAAGGTGGTTTACTGGTTACATTGTGTATGGTGCAAATGTTGAACAATTGGTCCTACAGAAATAAACCATAAGGATATGATTCATGCCTTTACAGATTCCAGATGATTGTGGTTGAGCTATTGGGGTGCAGAGGGGAAATATTGAGAATATACACATCCCATCCCGTTCTACCTCTTTTAAATGTAACATAAATTATTCAACATACATTGTATTTCATTTGACAGTTGAAAAAGTATATTGGCAAACAAAAGCACAGTTTCTCTCTATGGGCTTCATTGGAATACTTTACCAAGTACATTGTGAATTGCGTGTTGCTATTTTCTCCACCAAAAGGTGTAAAGATTGCCACAATTAACACAAGGCTGGTAGGGAACAGAAGTAATACCTATAGGACAACTGCCGTCTTCCCATCTCTCTCCACTTCTCCACTTCCCTCTCCTTCCAGCTAACTTCAGAGTTCTCTCCCAGATCTGAATGTGGCATCTGTTAATTCAGGGCCCGACTGGGAGTCTCGAGTCTCCACATCCGGCTCTCCCAGCTAAGGAGAATTTCAACACCCTTCTGAGCGAGGCAGTAATTGGCCAGTAATTGGGATTCCTTCTGCCCTTACTCCCAAACCCACAGAGTGAATTTTCCGATAAATATACACAGCGTTGATTTAAATCCCAGTTTTCCTACATTTCCCGAAGGCACACCCTTCCATTGACGGAGGCTCTGGAGAGGGACTGTAAAGTCATCCCTCCTGGCCAGGGTGGGAACCAATCAAGAGACATCCTCCTGGTGGTCAGATAGGAGACCTCCATCACTGGAGAATCAAGTTATCTGAACTAGGTGACAAATCCCAACAGCTGAAGATCTAAACTGTGTTGGTGATTAGTTGTGTCCGTATTACCGCCACACCGGCAGTCATGAGTCATGACCACAGTAAAATTCCACGTGACTGTTGAGTCACGGTAATCTTGTCATGACTTCCTCTGAAGCTGCCTCCTGTCCTTGTCGGGCAGGCTTTGGCGTTCGTCGTCACCGGCCTTCTAGCCACTGTCGCATCACATCTCATCATTCCATTTGTTTTGTCTTGTCTATTACACACACCTGGTTCATATCCCCTCATTAGTATGTGTATAAGTGTTCCCTCTGCCCCCTTGTCCTTGTGGGTGATTGTTTAATGTGAGGAGAGAGTAACTCGGTTGAGCTCTGTGTATTTTGTATTGCCGGGGTATATTTTCCCCGTTTGCCTGTTTTGTTCTAGTGCGCCTGTTTTGCGCACTGGACTGTTTGACGCTATCCTGCATAACTCTGTATTCCGGAATAAACTCTGTATTCTGTGATTTACCCTCCTGCGCCTGACTCCTTCAAATCACCCATCACGTATGCACTTTGGACATGCGTTGGTAGTACCCAACTCGCTAACGACCACCTGGTAGTCAGGACTCCGTTGTCCCTCTAACCACTCTGACATGCAAATGCAATTGAAAATCACATCAAACACATCAGCAAAATAGTATCATGCTTTTAAAATTCACCTCACTGTGATTGATCAATTTGAAGAAAAAAGTTAAACAACAGGTTGAAACTGAGTGGGCGTTGTGGATGTTGTTTCAACGCCTGATGCAACGGAATATACAGCACTTTCTAAGGTGATGATTATTTCAAAACACCCATACGCATATTAGAGCTTATGCATACGCATACGCCTATATATGAGCCCAAGCCCGAAAAAAACCACTGAATTAAAATAATGATTGTGCCATTAATCAAAAAAATGATTTAAGATGGCTTTGGTGCATAATTGGTCTAGCTTATACTCCTTTGAGTGTGGACTGTATTATTATGTATACTGGATGGACTGGTTACCTTATGCTATGCTCCAAATGTTCCATCTATGAGTCTGGGAGAGGCCTAGATGATGCTGTTGGTTCATTGATTGTGCAGGTCAGCTTGCAGAGTTATCCCACAATTATAGTGAATTTGTATTTGATTTTGAATAGCCTAGTAATAGAGCTTTTTTTTTCATAATTAATAGGCTTACACATTACCTTTAGCTACAGAATGTCTCACCACCGTGTGTTTCCATCTCCTCCTCTCGCTCCTTCAGAGAGAGGGGCTGTTAACAATTTAATGAAATATGTTTCATTGTGAAAACATGTTACTATCGATGTTCCCAAACAGATTTCACTTGGTTTCCCAAATTAAGCACTGGGTAGCTGCAGGAACAGGGTTGGAGAGCCCATGGCATACAGAGTTTGGCTGCATTCTCCTCAAACAGTGGTTGATGCGTGGAGTGAAATAAGTGTTCTTATAAGGCCAGACATTCCTATATGTAATCCCATGTGAAAGCAGAGTTTTGATGGTTGCTCATATTAAGCACATGGCATGATTGAAAACGAACTGGCGGGAAAGCGGCCCCTGTTCCTGCCCATTTGATAATGGGCCATTCTAAATTTAAACAAATGTTACATATTAGTAAAGACAAGATTACCTTCAGAATAGTCTGATGGGTGAAAATCTGATAACTTGATGAGAGAATGGCGTGTGAAGCCTGAGAAGGACCAGAGCGCAAGATGTTTTTTGTAACTTTCTCAAATCATCAATAGCCTATAATCACATCATGCAGCCCATATATATATGTTGATTTCTAAGACATTCTAAGGTTTGTATCATTCACAACTGAAGTTGCCAAATAAATGTAAATGTAAATATAGGACCTGTTTCAAATGATCACTTTTACGCTCAACATAGCCACTTCCTATGCGCACTCGCTCCGGAATGGGAAATATATAAAAAAAAATGTATTATTAGATGACGCTTACTCGACACACTTGTCTAAATTGATGGGTCATGTGAAGGAAATAATATAACCACCCCCCAGACACATCTAGCTAGTGGATGGGTCACTATTGTCTAGACATGTACACATGTCATGAAATACAATAGATGGCCGTAATCACACCCAGACACACCTGGATAATTTGATGGGTCATGTAATAATCTGGTCGAAGTGAAGTCTTTTGTTTACACATGTAGCTAGCTAGGTAGCTAGCTAGCTAGCTAAACAATGAACCGGCATAATCCCAACTCATACTACTACCAATACAAACACTGTCATAGCTGTAGTATGAATCTGCAGGTAGCTAAAGCTAACAAACTAGGTTCAATGTTAGCTAGCTAACATTAGGCTATAACTAGAAATGCAAATGCTTTCTGATTCGAATAATATTACCCCACAGATCATACACGTAATGTTAGCTAGCGAGCCGGAAAGCTAACGTTTGCTAGCTAACTAACAGCACTTTAGAATACATTTCATAGATAATAAAGATCTTAGCTGAGAATTAATCAAGGATTATAATATTATATCTACAGTAGGGAAGAAAGTTTAAGAGTCCTGTATAAATCATTAATCTAAGTGTCATGGCACACTTGGAATTAATCTCTAATATGATGCTGCTGTTGGTTACCCGCAACACATGATTGAAAGTTCCACATTTGAAAGTCAAAAGAGAGCAGGCCACCAGATGTTTGTTAATGTCTGTCGAGGATGAGCCTTTTAAGTCTCAAACATCCCTGTGCCCTGCCACTGAACTGATGAAAAGCCACACAGACACTCCTTTTTAAGAGGAAACAATCTAGTCAAAAGGGGATAGTGGGATGATGGCAGCCTCATGGTAAATAGCACCCTGTATTAAGGAGTCTGATCAATGTGACAATTGATGATGACATAATACACTACCAGCTCAACTAAGAGACACTGACAGAATTGAAATCGGCGTGAACTATTGCTTGCATCTAGGATGGTATAAAGTGGCCTCTAGAACAATGGCAGACACATCTGAAATGCTTTGAAAGGCTGGTCATGGCTCACATCAACACCATCATCCCAGACACACTGGACTCACTCCAATTCCCATACCGCCCCAACAGATCCACAGATGACGCAATCTCTATTGCACTCGACTCCACATTGCCCTTTCCCACCTGGACAAGAGGAACACCTATGTGAGAATGCAGTTCATTGACTACAGCTCAGCGTTCAACACCATAGTGCCCTCCAAGCTCATCACTAAGCTAAGAACCCTGGGACTGAACATCTCCTTCTGCAACTGGATCCTGGACTTCCTGACGGGCCGTCCCCAGGTGGTGAGGGTAGGCAACAACACATCCGCCATGCTAACCCAAAACACGGGGGCCCTTCAGGGATGTGTGTTTAGTCCCCTCCTGTACACCTTGTTCACTGACGACGATGAGATAGCCTATAGGGAGGAGGTCAGAGACCTGGAAATGTGGTGCCAGGACAACAACCTCTCCCTCAACGTCAGCAAGACAAAAGAGCTGATCGTGGACTTCAGGAAACGGAGGGATGAACCAGACTTGTGGAGGTCTACCATTTTTTTTCTGAGGTCTTGGCTGATTTCTTTTGAATTTTCCCATGATGTCAAGCAAAGAGGCACTACGTTTGAAGGTAGGCCTTACAATACATCCACAGGTACACCTCCAATTGACTCAAATGATGTCAATTAGCCTATCAGAAGCTTCTAAAGCCATGACATCATTTTCTGGAATTTTCCAAGCTGTTTAAAAGCAAAGTCAACTTAGTGTATGTAAACTTCTGACCCACTAGAATTGTGATACAGAGAATTATAAGTGAAATAATCTGTCTGTAAACAATTGTTGGAAAAATTACTTGTGTCATGCACAAAGTAGATGTCCTAACCGACTTGCCAAAACTATAGTTTGTTAACAATAGATTTGTGGAGTGGTTGAAAAACGAGTTTTAATGACTCCAACCTAAGTGTTTGTAAACTTCCGACTTCAACTGTAACTGTGCAAAGTCCGGAAATGTTTTAGTCTAATGCATGCCTTTCTCCCTGTTCTTCGCCTAACATTCAAACACTTGAGTAACTTTGTAGAACAGGCCTAGAAATTCCTGCACTTCTATTCTCTTGACCAATTGCCTCACTACTCTTTATTTTGAGATGAGACAAAGGCAGGCACTCGCCAAGGCTGGCTTCAAAACATTTGCTTATTGTTACTAAACCAGAAGGCACAGAGGGCCACACAAGTGGATGCTTGACAAGAGCAGTGCGAACAAACAATAATAAACTAAATCCTTTTTGAAAGTTAGGAATGTTGGCGTTTTAGGCTGGGTTTCTGTATAGCACTTTGTGACATCTGCTGATGTAAAAAGAGCTATATAAATACAATTTCATTGATTGATTGACAGACGAACAGTGAAATACTTACGGGCCCTTCCCAATAATGCAGAAAGAAAGAAAATAGAGAAATAGGAAAGTAAAACACGTAATAATAAAAGTAATAATAAACAATGAGTAATGATAACTTGGCTATGTATACACAGGGTACCAGTATAGAGTCGATGTGCAGGAGTTTGAGGTAATTGAGGTTGATATTTACATATAACTAGGAATAAAGGGACCGATAATAAACAGTAGAGTCAAAAAAGTTAGTGCAAAAAGGGTAAATGCAGATAGTCCGGGTAGCTATTTGGTTAATTATTTAACTAACTATTTAGCAGTCTTATGGCTTGGGGGTAGAAGCAGTTCAGGGTCCTGTTGGTACCGTTTGGGTGGCTGGAGCCGTTGACAATTTTTAGGGCCTTCCTCTGACACCGCCTGGTATAGAGGTCCTGGATAGTAGGGAGCTCGGCCCCAGTGATGTACTGGGCCGTACGCACTACCCTCTGTAGCGCCTTGTGGTCGGATGCCAAGCAGTTGCTGTACCAAGCAGTGATACAGCTAGTCAAGATGCTCTCAATGGTGCAACTGTATAACTTTTTGAGGATCTTTGGGCCCATTAAAATCTTTTCAGCCTCTTGAGCGGGAAGAGACATTGTCGTGCCCTCTTCACGACTGTGTTGGTGTATGTGGAACATGATAGATCCTTAGTGACGTGGACACCGAGGAAATTGACGCTCTCGACTCGTGGACTACAGGAAACGGAGGGCCGAGCACGCCCCCATTCACATCAGGGCGTGCTCGGCCCTCCGTTTCTTGTAGTCCACGAGTCAAGAGCGTCAATTTCCTCGGTGTCCACGTCACTAAGGATCTATCACCCAGCCTAAAACGCCAACATCCCTAACTTTCAAAAAGGATTTAGTTTATTATCTTTTGTTCGAACTGCTCTTGTCAAGCATCCACTTGTGTAGCCCTCTGAGCCTTCTGGTTTAGTAACAATAAGCAAATGTTTTGAAGCCAGCCTTGGCGAGTGCCTGCCTTTGTCTCATCTAAAAAAAAAAATTGTGAGGCAATTGGTCAAGAGAATAGAAGTGCAGGAATTTCTAGGCCTGTTCTACAAAGTTACTCAAGTGTTTGAATGTTAGGGGAAGAACAGGGAGAAAGGCATGCATTAGACTAAAACATTTCCGGACTTTGCACAGTTACAGTTGAAGTCGGAAGTTTACAAACACTTAGGTTGGAGTCATTAAAACTCGTTTTTCAACCACTCCACAAATCTATTGTTAACAAACTATAGTTTTGGCAAGTCGGTTAGGACATCTACTTTGTGCATGACACAAGTAATTTTTCCAACAATTGTTTACAGACAGATTATTTCACTTATAATTCTCTGTATCACAATTCTAGTGGGTCAGAAGTTTACATACACTAAGTTGACTTTGCTTTTAAACAGCTTGGAAAATTCCAGAAAATGATGTCATGGCTTTAGAAGCTTTGATAGGCTAATTGACATCATTTGAGTCAATTGGAGGTGTACCTGTGGATGTATTGCAAGGCCTACCTTCAAACTCAGTGCCTCTTTGCTTGAAATCATGGGAAAATTCAAAAGAAATCAGCCAAGACCTCAGAAAAAAAATTCTGTTCATCCTTGGGAGAAATTTCCAAACGCCTGAAGGTACCACGTTCATCTGTACAAACAAAAGTACGCAAGTATAAACACCATGGGACCATGCAGCCGTCATACAGCTCAGGAAGGAGACGCATTCTGTCTCCTAGAGATTAACGTACTTTGGTGCGAAAAGTGCAAATCAATCCCAGAACAACAGCAAAGGACCTTCTGAAGATGCTGGAGGAAACAGGTACAAAAGTATCTACAGTGAGGGAAAAAAGTATTTGATCCCCTGCTGATTTTGTACGTTTGCCCACTGACAAAGACATGATCAGTCTATAATTTTAATGGTAGGTTTATTTGAACAGTGAGAGACAGAATAATAACAAAATAATCCAGAATAACGCATGTCAAAAATGTTATAAATTGATTTGCATTTTAATGAGGGAAATAAGGATTTGACCCCTCTGCAAAACATGACTTAGTACTTGGTGGCAAAACCCTTGTTGGCAATCACAGAGGTCAGACGTTTCTTGTAGTTGGCCACCAGGTTTGCACACATCTCAGGAGGGTTTTTGTCCCATTCCTCTTTGCAGATCTTCTCACCCAAGATTTGACGGTACATGGCCCCGTCCATCGTCCCTTTGATGAGGTGAAGTTGTCCTGTCCCCTTAGCAGAAAAACACCCCCAAAGCATAATGTTTCCACATCCATGTTTGACGGTGGGGATGGTGTTCTTGGGGTCATAGGCAGCATTCCTCCTCCTCCAAACACGGCAAGTTGAGTTGATGGCAAACAGCTCCATTTTGGTTCCATCTGACCACAACACTTTCACCCAGTTGTCCTCTGAATCATTCAGATGTTCATTGGCAAACTTCAGACGGGCCTGTATATGTGCTTTCTTGAGCAGGGGGACCTTGCGGGCGCTACAGGATTTCAGTCCTTCACGGCGTAGTGTGTTACCAATTGATTTCTTGGTGACTATGGTCCCAGCTGCCTTGTGATCATTGACAAGATCCTCCCATGTAGTTCTGGGCTGATTCCTCACCGTTCTCATGATCATTGCAACTCCACGAGGTGAGATCTTGCATGGAGCCCCAGGAAAAAGGGAGATTGACAGTTGTTTTGTGTTTCTTCCATTTGCGAATAATCGCACCAACTGTTGTCACCTTCTCACCAAGCTGCTTGGCGATGGTCTTGTAGCCCATTCCAGCCTTGTGTAGGTCTACAATCTTGTCCCTGACATCCTTGGAGAGCTCTTTGGTCTTGGCCATGGTGGAGAGTTTGGAATCTGATTGATTGATTTGCTTCTGTGTATCGGTGTCTTTTATACAGGTAACAAGCTGAGATTAGGAGCACTCCCTTTAAGAGTGTGCTCCTAACCTCAGCTCGTTACCTGTATAAAAGACACCTGGGAGCCAGAAATCTTTCTGATTGAGAGGGGGTCAAATACTTACTTCCCTCATTAAAATGCAAATCAATTTATAACATTTTTGAAATGCGTTTTTCTGGATTTTTTTAGTTGTTATTCTGTCTCTCACTGTTCAAATAAACCTACCATTAAAATTATAGACTGATCATTTCTTTGTCAGTGGGAAAACGTACAAAATCAGCAGGGGATCAAATACTTTTTTCCCTCACTGTATATCCACAGTAAACAAGTCCTATATCGACATAACCTGAAAGGCCCCTCAGCAAGGAACAAGCCACTGCTCCAAAACCGCCATAAAAAAGCCAGACTACGGTTTGCAACTGCACATGGGGACAAAGATCGTACTTGGAGTGTCCTCTGGTCTGATGAAACAGAAATAGAAGAGTTTGGCCATAATGACCATCATTATTTTTGGAGGAAAAAGGGGGTCGCTTGCAAGCCAAAGAACACCATCACAACCATGAAGCACGGGGGTGGCAGCATCATGCTGTAGGGGTGCTTTGCTGCAGGAGGGACTGGTGCACTTCACAAAATAGATGGCATCATGAGGAAGGAAAATTATGTGGATATATTGAAGCAACATCTCAAGACATCAGTCAGGAAGTTAAAGCTTGGTCGCAAATGGGTCTTCCAAATGGACAATGACCCCAAGCATACTTCCAAAGTTGTGGTAAAATGGCTTAAGGACAACAAAGTCAAGGTATTGGAGTGGCCATCACAAAGCCCTGACCTCAATCCTATAGAAAATGTATGGGCAGAACTGAAAAAGCGTGTGCGAGCAAGGAGGCCTACAAACCTGACTCAGTTACACCAGCTCTGTCAGGAGGAATGGGCCAAAATTTCCCCAACTTATTTTGGGAAGCTTGTGGAAAGCTAACCGAAACATTTGACCCAAGTTAAACAATTTAAAGGCAATGCTACCAAATACTAAATGAGTTTATGTAAACTTCTGACCCACTGGGAATGTGATGAAAGAAATAAAAGCTGAAATAAATAATTATCTCTACTATTATTCTGACATTTCACATTCTTAAAATAAAGTGGTGATCCTAACTGACCTAAGACAGGGAATTTTTACTAGGATTAAATATCAGGAATTGTGAAAAACTGAGTTTAAATGTATTTGGCTAAGGTGTATGTAAACTTCCGACTTCAACTGTAAGTGCCTATCAAGTCTGTTGCTTCTTCCTAACAAATTAGCTCTTGAGGGACTATTGAGGTGGCTGTTAAAATGCCTTGTATTATCTAGTGATTTATATTTTTGGAGGGCACACTTGTGCAGCCCTAGTATCATAAACTATCTAATCACAATGCCAACAAGTATCAAACAACCTCATTTTGCTTCATCTTACTTCACCAGTCTCCAGGAAACCAGTGGCAAGCCCCCAAGTGCCAGCTCCATTATTTCTAGTTGTCCCAAGCGAGAAAAAAAGTATATTTTAATATATTACAAGTATACTTAAATATACTACAAATTCTAATAATATATTTCAAATATGAGATGTACTTTTCTAGTATATCTTAAGTATACTCTAAATGTACTATCATCACACTTCAATACACTTATTAAAAGTGTACTTTAAATCCATTGTTTTTTCAGTCTTTTTGTATACTATAAATGTATTATCATCACACTTCAATACAGGTATTAAAAGTATACTTTAAATTAATTGTTTTTCAGTAATTAAGTATACTATATGTTCACTTTCATTACACTTAAACACACTTATTACAATTGTACTTCAATTTCATACACTTTAATTGTAATTTAGTATATTCATTCAAAATAAAGTTGGAGTAGTTTTGAAGTTGAAGAATAGTTTTTTTATGAAACACTGCTTGTTGAGTGAGAGTTAAGTATAGTTTCAGTGCCAATAATTAGTTTTGAAGTACTCTCTAAATTCCTGTTCAGAAACGTGCAGAGAAAGTTGACACTAACCATGTTTCCATGCGAGTAAAGGCATACTGTATAATAAAAAATCACGACAGCTGTGACAGAAACCGGAAGTTTCGGAACAAGTTTATAAATGTTTGTTAATTCGACATGGTGGGATCTTTTTGTGTCGGTAAAATGAATTATGCGAGAAATGGCGGTGGATAGCCTTTTTGAGCAAATATTGATATAATAACCATCATATCGAAGTAAACCTGGAGTCACGCGATGACAATGTGTGTGGTCCTCCCACTACGACTTGAGAAACCATGCAGTTTACTAGGCTACAAATTAAATACAGTAAGGTATGATGAACTTTACATGGTGGTGAAAGTGCACGGTGATAAGTTTGATGCTGCTTTCCAATAAATATCAAGGGTCTTATTCTGAAGACATGATGATCGATGCTTGACTGCCGTTTGACAAATACAAATATTCTCACTCTTATCCATAATGCCCGCACTGTAGGCTATCTGTGAGCTGTTGGCTAGAGCACGCGTGCCAAGACCAGAGTAGGCACATTTGCCTACCTGCCGATTTGGGCGGCAGGTAGCTTAGTGGTTAAGAGCGTTGTGCCAGTAACCGAAAGGTCGCTGGTTCTAATCCCCATGCCGACTAGGTGAAAAATCTGTCGATGTGCCCTTGAGCAAGGCACTTAACCCTAATTGCTCATGTAAGTCGCTCTGGATAAGAGCGTCTGCTAAATGACGTAAATGTAAAATGTAATGCTATTTAACGCAGCAGTTTTCGTTACAAAACTATCGGTAGAGTTGAAAATGCAATGGAAACACATTGAAGTTTTTATTTTTATTCGGTACATGAAAACCTAAGCAAAAAGTACATGAAAATATGTCACCAATTGGATGGAAACTTAGCTACTGATAATAATTGTTTACAAACGGTATAAAAATAAATAAAGAGAGTCGCACACTCAAAATCAAATCAAATCAAATTTTATTGGTCACATAGACATATTTACAGATGTTATTGCGGGTGTAGCGAAATGTTTGTGTTCCTAGCTCCAACAGTGCAGTAGTATCTAACAAAACACAACAATCCAGTAAAATAACGGAATTAAGAAATATGTCAATATTAGGACGAACAATGTCAGAGTGGCATTGACAACATTGCTCGTCCTAATATTTATATATTTCTTAATTCCATTCTTTTACTTTTAGATTTGTGTATTGTTCTCTATATATAAACTCCCATTAATTTATTGGATAAACCACCAACGTTTCAGCATCACTGTGCCTTCTTCAGGGTAATGTCATGAATGCTTGAACCAGGTTATGTAGACAAACAGTGCAATTAGTGCAACCAATGACCATAGTGAGGGGTGTGTCATAGTTATTAGGTTGATGAGAATTAATTGAGTGGAAGTGCTAAAAGACAATAGTTTACAGCATGTTGAATATATTACGATATTGTTATCATATGGCAACATAATTAGATATTGTACATAATATTAGCATCAACATACATTATTATTAAATGTAATATATATATATATATATATATATATATATATCATTTTTTGAATTTAATTAATTTTTGTTACATGTCATCTTTTGGTTCAACCATAATGCATAATAAGCATCATCAAAAAGGGGATTATATTTGGTGTACGCTGATAAGCTGTAGAAAGAATACTTTCATTAATCAGACTTGTTCATAATAAATTAGATTTGTTCATAAGAAGGGCCTGAGATCAAAGTCAATATTCAAACCTATAGGGGTCAATGTTTTTAGATAGGAGATACTGTACTGTCACGCCCTGGCTCTGGGGACTCTAGTATGTTGAGCCAGGGTGTGAGTTTTCATTTGTTTTTCGTTCTAGTTTTGTAGTTCTATGTTGGCCAGTGTGGTTCTCAATCAGAGGCAACGTGTATCAGCTGTTGCTTGTTGTCTCTGATTGGGACCCATACTTAAGCAGCCTGTTTTCCCACAGTGTTTGTGGGATCTTGTTCCTGTGTAGGTTTGTGTTTTTGCACCTTTGGACGTCACGTATCGATTTGTTGTTTTTGTTCGTGTAATCATTATTTAATAAATATGTTCACCTTCCACGCTGCGCCTTGGTCCTCTGTATCCGACGATCGGGACATGTACTTTTAATTACACATGACATATTACACATTACACATGTTTTTTATGTTAATTTATCACCTTAAATGGAACAACTAAAGTCTGAAATGACACTTCTGCGCAGTTATAAAAAAAATACTTGTAAATTGCTGCTCCAGCCACAACTGCTTTGTATATAGCGTGAGAAGATGCCTTGGTCTATCAAGGTAACATTTACATGGCTAATTACAATAGATAATGTGATTAATGAGTAGAACTTTATTTGTAAAAGTATACTTGAAACGCATTAGAAATACAATTTATTTGTAATGAAAATACAGGAATTCTAATTCAAATACCATTTTAGTTTACTTCTTCTTTATGAGAAATATACATAAAATTGACTTAAGTTTCCAGAAAAGTATATTTGTTTTGCTCTTTCTCTAATATACTATACAAAAAAGTGTCCCTATTTAGATCATTTTAAATGTATTTAATATACTTAAATGCAAAAAAAGACATTAAATGCATTAAATGTATTTAAAATATTTATATACTTAAGTCTATGTATCACAGACATACTTAAACATATTAAAATATATTAATGAAAACAAATAGCTTGGGATATGTCTGGTGGGCATGGATAATTTGCCACAGACCAGGCTAATGGTGTGGATTGCCCCTGATTACCAAAAATGATCAAAGAAATAGATACCAAGAGTGTCAACATAGCACCACATTCCCACACAAAACATCCAAGGATACACATTTTTTTTTTTACATTACTATACACTTCATAGGCCAGAGGGGGCATAATGGTAAGTAATCAGCGGTAAAAAAAAAAAGAAGAAAATGAGACAGATAATATGTATCCCTCTTGCCCAGGCACAGGAGGAAAGAGACTAAACCTAATGCCAGACTGTGAAATACTCTTAGTTTCATTAGCAAACCCATAAATGCAAATAGCTGCTCAGGGGCTGATAGTGGCTATTAAGCACCAATAATTATAGAGGCTATAAATAGGCTAAATTAGAACGGAAACAATTTACAGTCATGAAATTAACTTATTTCCACATTGAGCTGCAAAGAAACAACGCTTTAGCACTCAACTTTCTCATTTATTTGCAAAAAGTCTTGCTGAACTGTAAACATATCAGTTTCCAAACAAAATGAAATGCAACCATGCTGTGCTTTTCAATAAATATTGAGCAAACTAGAGGCAACATTATGCTCTCTCCGAGTGCAGCAGCCGAGGAAATTGGAGGCTATATATGTTTATGAAAGGATTGCAAATGATTTCCCCTTCTGATCTATCAGTTTTTCTGGCGCAAAATCTAACAGTTTTCAAATAGAACCCAAAGGAGGCCTTAAAATGACAGGAGTTGTTAAAGGCATGTGTGGCTTAAGCTTTAGCAAATTTATGAATGGAACAAACATATGTAGAGGCCTTAACAGCACATATTACTTGATTTGATCCAATAAGGCCGTGTCAACTACAAGGCAAATATGTTTATTTCCTGTCAACATCCATTTAAATATAATTATGTGAATGATATCAGTCATGTAAGAGCTGTGAAAGGCTTTATTTGAAACAAACCCAATAACCCAACATGTGTTGGACTGTATAAAAATGCATTGGGTTTGTATGGGAGACTATGGTCAGAAGGTGTTTTCATCAGTTTGTAATGGCAGTTTGGTCACATATTGTAAAGGACTTAACCAAGCAAAAGTACCGTATATATTCTGAATAAAAATGTACTGTATGTTGTTGAGTAGGCATACAAAAATTGTGGGCTTCATTCAAGAGTGCAGGGTTACAAAGCCAAACAGAATATAAGTAAAACAGCCACCAACACTGAACCAAGAGTACACTTCAACCTACCAAGCCATGCGTGACATGACCTTGTGTGAAAGAACATGTCTCCTACATGTCAGAAGTTGAGAAATTGCTAACAGGGTAACATAGCAAGAGAGAAAAGGTGACCACATGCGAGAGAGTGCTGCTTTTAAATTATTAATCACTTCACTGAGAGTGGAAGGAAGAATGTGTGAGGCTGCCGTTCACTTCACTTAAATGTGATTTATTTTTCGTTGACCTCTTCACTGACCTTTTGATAGACTGATGTCAGCAGGCTTAAATGTTGTTAGACAGTGAACCACATTCCCACACAAAACATCCAAGGGAAGTGTGTGTGTGTGTGTGTGTGTGTGGTTTGTGCATGTGGGTGTGCGTGGTTTGTGCATGTGGGTGTTTGGCTTTTGCATTTGTCCTTTGGACAGCAGGATCAGTGAGCTACGCAAGAGCTTATTTTGGAGTGTTGTGTAACGATGTCACATAAGATTGTAAATGTAATACCCCGCTAAATAACAGGTGTCATTCACCTCAATAGTACAGACCAAGTAAGCCAGGGAGATGTTTTCCTCTCGTGCTTTCAGTATATTCTACATTTTAGTCATTTAGCAGACGCTCTTATCCAGAGCGACTTACAGTTAGTGAGTGCATACATTTTCATACTGGCCCCCCGTGGGAAACGAACCCACAACCCTGGCGTTGCAAGCGCCATGCTCTACCAACTGAGCTACAGGGGACTTCTACTAGGCACTTCAGTAACACATGAAGATCTTGAAACTCATTCAATAAAAGACAATCACACAAATATATCCAAGACGCCAACTGATTTCAGGCCATAGATATGTGTGGTAGAGAGAACAGCGAAGCTGCGGTAACCAGACAGTGTGAGGTCAAGCTCAGTTGATATTGAGATGTGATGTGGCCACAGTCGGTGACAGTTGTGAGTAATGTCCACATGCATGGCTACCCAGTCTGGGTATAAGTGCACAGCCTGACTTTTGGCTTGTGTGAGACAAGGCACAGGCGCATTTTCAGTGCAATGGCACTAGCTGTAAAACGTTTTGAATTCAGTCGCCCGGCAGCCAAGAGAAACACCTGTTGCTGTTTCGGATCCAAAACATTCTGGGCCATGAGGTGGTGATTTGGGGCCAGAGGGGTCAGGCAGGGGGGAAGATGTGGTCAGAGAGAGAGCTATGTCCGTGCACTTCAAATGGAGGCTGAGTGGTAAGCGACTGACCGATGAGGCCCAATGCTGACAACTTTGAGGGGTCTGAACCTAAAAACTATGTCAGTCAATCCCAAACTTGGTTCTAGGGAAGAGAAGGGAAGCAAGGGTGGCTTGTATCAAACAAAGTGAGTCGCTCTTTTATAATTTCCTCATTTAACATCTGTCATTTGGGTAAAAGGAAAGACTAGTTAAAGACCTTCTGTGCTGCTACTAGTCGATTTTGCTATCTCAGTGTGCTCAGTCAAACTGGGGGGTAATTTCCTTGCCATCAACCAAGTAGCCCAAAGCCCAGCAGAGAGACAGCTTCTTAAAGGCATCTCTCACTCCTCAACACTGAGGTGAAGACAAATATTGTTCTCTGTTTAAGTCACAAGTTTATCCTTTTTCCTGATCCGGCTATGCCAATCTAAGAAAAATTATTTGATGCCCCTCTATCTTCTTCCTGAAATACATCCTCCTCTGTCACACCCTATCCATCTCCAAAAAGGAGATGTGGCAAAATCTGCATCTCCATAAAGGCTGTTGTGGCCGTGACCTTGGACACCGACCTAGCCCTACGTTAATATCTTGTTTACTCTCGCAGGGGATGAATGGCTAGATTCCTGGCTCTGGGTCCAGTGCCAGACATTTAAAACGCACAAGGACTGGAGTTGCCAGCTGCTCTAGCGCCTCAACAACCCCCAACCTCAACCCCCTTCACCCCTTCCCCTAATCCCAACTCCACACACAGACTCCCACCTCCTTGAATTCCTGACCCCCTGTTGCACTTGATACCATGAGCCGCAAGTGCCGTGGATCAGGGAATAGACACACACAATCCAGTCAAGTTTGAGTGATTTTGGCAGACTCCTGCTCAGTCCCGGGCTACTTGCTTCCCCACAGCAGTATCTGCAGTTGACAGGATTTCAGACGATCTGTCACCTCAAGGATTTGACACCTCTTTAGAGTCTGACTACTGCAAGCTAAGAATGTGCTTACACAGACCTTTATTCTGAATATCAATTTTAGAGCTAATTATTGCTTATGGCTCTCCTGGTATTTGGATTGGTTAGTTTACCATGGGCAGCATAAGCCTTAATGAAACTACACTACCAGTAAAAAGTTTGGAAACGCCTACTCATTCAAGGGTTTTTCTTTATTTTTACTATTTTTTACATTGTAGAATAATAGTGAAGACATCAACACTATGAAATAACACATATGGAATCATGTAGTAAACAAAAAAGTGTTAAACAAATCAAAATATATTTATATTTGAGATTCTTCAAATAGCCACCCTTTGCCTTGATGACAGCTTTGCACACTTTTGGCATTCTCTAAACCAGCTTCATAAGGTAGTCACCTGGAATGCATTTCAATTAACAGGTGTGCCTTCTTAAAAGTTAATTTGTGGAATTTCTTTCCTTCTTAATTTGTTTGAGCCAATCAGTTGTGTTGTGACAAGGTAGTGGGGTATACAGAAGATAGCCCTATTTGGTAAAAGACCAAGTCCATATTATGGCAAAAACATTTCAAATAAGTGAAGAGAAATGACAGTCCATCATTACTTTAAGTCATGAAGGTCAGTCAATACGGAACATTTCAAGAACTTGGAAAGTTTCTTCAAGTGCAGTCGCAAAAACCATCAAGCGCTATGATGAAACTGGCTCTCATGAGGACCGCCACAGGAAAGGAAGACCCAGAGTTACCTCTGCTACAGAGGATAAGTTCATTAGATTTACCAGCCTCAGAAATTGCTGCCCAAATAAATGCTTCACAGAGTTCAAGTAACAGACACATCTCAACATCAACTGTTTAGAGGGGACTGTGTGAATCAGGCCTTCATGGTCGAATTGCTGCAAAGAAACCACTACTAAAGGACACCAATAAGAAGAAGAGACCTGCTTGGTCCAAGAAACACGAGAAATTGACATTAGACCGTTGGAAATTTGTCCTTTGGTCTGGAGTCCAAATTTGAGATTTTTGTTTCCAACCGCCGTGTCTTTGTGAGACGCGGTGTGGGTGAACGGATGATCTCCACATGTGTAGTTCTCACCGTAAACCATGGAGGAGGAGGTGTTATGGTGTGGAGGTGCTTTGCTCGTGACACTGTCTGTGATTTATTTAGAATTCAAGGCACACTTAACCAGCATGGCTAACACAGCATTCTGCAGCGATACGCCATCCCATCTGGTTTGGTCTTAGTGGAACTATCATTTGTTTTTCAACAGGACAGTGACCCAACACACCTCCAGGCTGTGTAAGGGCTATTTTACCAAGAAGGAGAGTGATGGAGTGATGCATCAGATGACCTGGCCTCCACAATCCCCCCGTCCTCAACCCAATTGAGATGGTTTGGGATGAGTCGAATGTCAGAGTGAAGGAAAAGCAGCCAACAAGTGCTCAGCATATGTGGGAACTCCTTCAAGACTGTTGGAAATGCATTCCAGTTGAAGCTGGTTGACAGAATGCCAAGAGTGTGCAAATCTGTCATCAAGGCAAAGGGTGGCTATTTGAAGAATCTCACATTTAAAATATATTTTGATTTGTTTAACACCTTTTTGGTTACTACATTATTCCATATACAGTGGGGAGAACAAGTATTTAATACACTGCCGATTTTGCAGGTTTTCCTACTTACAAAGCATGTAGAGGTCTGTAATTTTGATCATCATTTTATCACTTCAACTGTGAGAGACAGAATCTAAAACAAAAATCCAGAAAATCACATTGTATGATTTTTAAGTAATTAATTTGCATTTTATTGCATGACATAAGTATTTGTCACCTACCAACCAGTAAGAATTCCGGCTCTCACAGACCTGTTAGTTTTTCTTTAAGAAGCCCTCCTGTTCTCCACTCATTACCTGTATTAACTGCACCTGTTTGAACTCGTTACCTGTATAAAAGACACCTGTCCACACACTCAATCAAACAGACTCCAACCTCTCCACAATGGCCAAGACCAGAGAGCTGTGTAAGGACATCAGGGATAAAATTGTAGACCTGCACAGGGCTGGGATGGGCTACAGGACAATAGGCAAGCAGCTTGGTGAGAAGGCAACAACTGTTGGTGCAATTATTAGAAAATGGAAGAAGTTCAAGATGACGGTGAATCACCCTCGGTCTGGGGCTCCATGCAAGATTTCACCTCGTGGGGCATCAATGATCATGAGGAAGGTAAGGGATCAGCTCAGAACTACACGGCAGGACCTGGTCAATGATCTGAAGAGAGCTGGGACCACAGTCTCAAAGAAAACCATTAGTAACACACTACGCCGTCATGGATTCAAATCCTGCAGCGCACGCAAGGTCCCCCTGCTCAAGCCAGCGTATGTCCAGGCCTGTCTGAAGTTTGCCAATGACCATCTGGATGATTCAAAGGAGGAATGGGAGAAGGTCATGTGGTCTGATGAGACAAAAATATAGCTTTTTGGTCTAAACTCCACTTGCCATGTTTGAAGGAAGAAGAAGGATGAGTACAACCCCAAGAACACCATCCCAACCATGAAGCAATAGAACCCAATAGAAAATCTTTGGAGGGAGCTGAAAGTCCGTATTGCCCAGCGACAGCCCCGAAACCTGAAGTATCTGGAGAAGGTCTGTATGGAGGAGTGGGCCAAAATCCCTGCTGCAGTGTGTGCAAACCTGGTCAAGACCTACAGGAAACGTATGATCTCTGTAATTACAAACAAAGGTTTCTGTACCAAATATTAAGTTCTGCTTTTCTGATGTATCAAATACTTATGTCATGCAATAAAATGCAAATTAATTACTTTTTGTTTTACATTCCGTCTCTCACAGTTGAAGTGCACCTATGATAAAAATTACAGACCTCTACATGCTTTGTAAGTAGGAAAACCTGCAAAATCGGCAGTGTATCAAATACTTGTTCTCCCCACTGTATGTTATTTCATAGTTTTGATGTCTTCACTATTATTCTACAATGTAAAAAATAATAGAAATAAAGAACAGTCCTTGAATGAGTAGGTGTGTCCAAACTTTTGACTGGTACTGTAAGTGGTGTATTATAGTGAAGCTAAGCACTATATTGTACTATGCTGGTGTACACTCAGTGAAGCTGACTAGTACATCACTGGAAACTTCAGTTATAGTGATAACTCTCTTTGAATATAAACATTCTGTACATTCTTTAGTCTGCATTTGACTGTAATAATAGAAATCTCACACATTACCATTAAAATTATAATTGTTATGGCCTGTACAATTCTGAACACAAGGAGATAAATCAATGCAATGGCCACCTAAGAGGAGAGAGTCACAGACCATGTATCTGTGCAAAACAAAAAAATGGTAGTCTTTCTGTAGTGCTGTCGGTTTGAGTGCTTCTGGCATTTGAACGACTGGTGTTTGTAATGCCAAGCCCTGACAAAGGCCTCCCACTGTGAGTCAACAAACATACCGCCTCATGAAGATGACAAGGCCGCATCAAACACATCCACACACAAACATATATTTTGGATGCTGACAATGTTGGCCTTTCATCGAATGGGCTTCAAAAGCCACCCAACAGAACACTTATCCCTTCAGTTGCTATGATACCAAACATACTGTACAAACCCAGCAATGTGCAACAGAGTGCCATCATAAAGCCATTAGGTCAGAGGTCCAGAAATCAAATGAGAATGTGCTTGATTAACTTCTATGATTAAAACGTTTAAGTGACCACAAAGGCAAGACAGATGGAGAAGGGGTGTTAGAGAGAAAGAAAATTTGAATATACAGTGGGGGGAAAAAAGTATTTAGTCAGCCACCAATTGTGCAAGTTCTCCCACTTAAAAAGATGAGAGAGGCCTGTAATTTTCATCATAGGTACACGTCAACTATGACAGACAAATTGAGAATGTTTCTTTCCAGAAAATCACATTGTAGGATTTTTAATGAATTTATTGGCATATTATGGTGGAAAATAAGTATTTGGTCACCTACAAACAAGCAAGATTTCTGGCTCTCACAGACCTGTAACTTCTTCTTTAAGAGGCTCCTCTGTCCTCCACTCGTGACCTGTATTAATGGCACCTGTTTGAACTTGTTATCAGTATAAAAGACACCTGTCCACAACCTCAAACAGTCACACTCCAAACTCCACTATGGCCAAGACCAAAGAGCTGTCAAAGGACACAAGAAACAAAATTGTAGACCTGCACCAGGCTGGGAAGACTGAATCTGCAATAGGTAAGCAGCTTGGTTTGAATAAATCAACTGTGGGAGCAATTATTAGGAAATGGAAGACATACAAGACCACTGATAATCTCCCTCGATCTGGGGCTCCACGCAAGATCTCACCCTGTGGGGTCAAAATGATCACAAGAACGGTGAGCAAAAATCCCAGAACCACACGGGGGGACCTAGTGAATGACCTGCAGAGAGCTGGGACCAAAGTAACAAAGCCTACCATCAGTAACACACTACGCTGCCAGGGGCTCAAATCCTGCAGACCCAGACGTGTCCCCTGCTTAAGCCAGTACATGTCCAGGCCCGTCTGAAGTTTGCTAGAGTGCATTTGGATGATCCAGAAGAGGATTGGGAGAATGTCATATGGTCAGATGAAACCAAAATAGAACTTTTTGGTAAAAACTCAACTCGTCGTGTTTGGAGGACAAAGAATGCTGAGTTGCATCCAAAGAACACCATACCTACTGTGAAGCATGGGGGTGGAAACATCATGATTTGGGGCTATTTTTCTGCAAAGGGACTAGGACGACTGATCCGTGTAAAGGAAAGAATGAATGGGGCCATGTATCGTGAGATTTTGAGTGAAAACCTCCTTTCATCAGCAAGGGCATTGCAGATGAAACGTGACTGGGTCTTTCAGCATGACAATGATCCCAAACACACCGCCCGGGAAACGAAGGAGTGGCTTCGTAAGAAGCATTTCAAGGTCCTGGAGTGGCCTAGCCAGTCTCCAGATCTCAACCCCATAGAAAATCTTTGGAGGGAGTTGAAAGTCCGTGTTGCCCAGCGACAGCCCCAAAACATCACTGCTCTAGAGGAGATCTGCATGGAGGAATGGGCCAAAATACCAGCAACAGTGTGTGAAACCTTGTGAAGACTTATAGAAAACGTTTGACCTGTGTCATTGCCAACAAAGGGTATATAACAAAGTATTGAGAAACTTTTGTTATTGACCAAATACTTATTTTCCACCATAATTTGCAAATAAATTCATTAAAAATCCTACAATGTGATTTTCAGGATTTTTTTTCCTCATTTTGTCTGTCATAGTTGACGTGTACCTATGATGAAAATTACAGGCCTCTCTCATCTTTTTAAGTGGGAGAACTTGCACAATTGGTGGCTGACTAAATACTTTTTTTTACCACTGTATGTGGTCTGCGGTTGTGAGGCCGGTTGGACGTACTACCAAATTCTCTAAAACAACGTTGGAGGCTTATGGTACAGAAATAAACATTACATTCTCTGGCAACAGCTCTGGTGGACATTCCTGCAGTCAGCATGCCAATTGCACGCTCCCTCAAAACTTGTGACATTGTGTTGTGTGACAAAACTGCACATTTTAGAGAGGCCTTTTTTTGTCCCCACTACAAGGTGCAACTGTGTAAAGATCATGCTGTTTAATCAGCTTCTCGATATGCCACACCTGCCAGGTTTATGGATTATCTTGGCAAAGGAGAAATGCTCACTAACAGGGATGTAAACAAATGTGCGCACCAAATTTTAGAGAAATATGTTTTTTGTGAGTGTGCAAAGCTGTCATCAAGGAAAAGGGTGGCTATTTGAAGAATCTCAAATATAAAATATATTATGTTTTGTTTAACACATTTTTGGTTACTACATGATTCCATATGTATTATTTCATAGTTTTGATGTCTTCACTATTATTCTACAATGTAGAAAATAGTAAAAATAAAGGAATGAGTAGGTGTGTCCAAACTTTTTGACTGGTACTGTATGTCACTCCCTTTGGTTCCTTCCCTAGGCGTTACTGATTCTGTTTCAGTGTTTCATGTCTGTACGCTACTCGTGTTTCTTGTTTTGTTCTATGTATTATTTATTATTAAATTCACTCCCTGTACTTTCTTCCTGACTGCCAGCGTACACGTTACAAGAGCGCACATGCGGCTATTCTGTGTTGAGCGGTTAACAAAGAAACAGTTATTCCTATATTAATTTAGAGTTATTGATGTAACTTTAGCTGTGATACAAATGTTGGGCTATATGTTTAGATTTTTTATACATTCTAAGGCTGCATGATGCGACTATAATTATGATTTGAAAAAAAGTCTCATGAAAGGCATTAACTCTGCTTTGTTTTCTCACAGGCTGTACACACATCATCAGTCTCTGTAATGAATACTCAGGGAGAAAAAGGTGTAGATTCACGCGCAGGGCGCGGCTGGTGTTTATTTCGCCTTCGCAAAAGGCAGGAAGTGGTCAAAGGCAGGCAATGGTCATACACAGGTAGGCAAACAGGCAGGAGAATCAAAAACTAGGACTGAAGGCTATAACTGGTTCTCAGAAACGAGCTAGGAAAAGGCTTAGTAGAGTCAAAATGAACAATACCTCACAAGGCAAAAACAGAATGAACTGAACTAAATAAGGAGCTGATGAGACCAGGTGAGTAACAAACACAGGTGAAATCAATGAACAAAAATGAAAGACAGGGCTACGTTCAAGAACACAAGGTTGACTAAGAAAATAAATACAGAACCTTACAGTCTCTCATTCACAATTTGACAAGCACTTGATAATTCCTCAAATTTCCCGGCTGCATCCCATTTGTGTGGCCGTAATACCCCCTAAAAGAAATCAATGTATTTTGCGGCCAGTGGCTGTTGTGCCCTTGGGCTGAATATTATAATTCCCTTCTCCTGGCTGCATGCAGAAGCACCTCTCACACACATGGCTCACCGTCACATGATCAGGTCTTTCTCACAGGCTACAAGTGAAGACAGACACATCGGGGACGCAACTGCGTGTGTCCTTATCCAATTCCGAGGCACATATTGAAGATATTGGAAGAACTGTCCACATTTACTTTTCGTCAGCCAACAAGATGAGTAGACCTAATGAACAGCAAAAGCAATTGCCTATGTCAATGTACTATCCCCATAGTACAAAAGTTGACCTATTCTATTCTGTGCTAGAAATAAATATTCCAAACATAGTCTGGGACAGTTGTGGGATGCGGTAGATCCCAAATTAATACAACCACTGGCATTAACAAACCTATTTTAAGCTATGAGCCTGTCACAACAGATGAGAACGTTTAGCTTAAAATGTTGATTAACTATTAAGCTATTTCTTCACATTATAAGCACAGTAATGCGCACACGACACACGACAGTAGGTTATAAGTGCGAATGTTCCATTAGCAGAAAAATACCATTCTCAAAAGTGACCACAAATGCGATTATGCATGTAATGCTTTTATTATAAAGGTGCATTTTTATGGTGAAATGTATCTTCCCCAAACTTGAAGCTCATGTGCTGCGTATGTATGCCAGTTAGGCTCTACACCAGTTCTAAAGAGGATTAATGTGCTTCATTTTAAGACGTTATTTGGCCACTTTAGTTGTGATACAAACAAATAGGCCTATAGGCTAGGCTACATGAGGTGTGCGACTATGATTAGAAAAACTAGCAAAAAAAGCCTGCACTGTTTTTTGCCTGAAGCTGGGCATCGTTCATAAGTGATATATCATTCACAAGTGATAGCCTAATATTGTCACCAATCACACTATTCTTGATTTCATCTTGTCTTTACATATACTAAATAATATATGTGTGAAATTTGTTTGGAATTAGAATGGACCATTATCATGCACCTGTCTCGAAACAGGGGCAGCGGAAAAAAATACATGTCATCTATGCACTTAAATAGTGAATGGAGGACGCTTTTCCTGTGGTACATTTTCATGCCAGCCAGGTAGGCTATAAAGAGAAGCAATGTGCTTAATATTAGGAAAGTTGAGAAATAAATATAGTAGGCCTAGCCTATAGAAAGCTGATGGGATCCTCCTCTTTTTGATAGAGGCCATCACTCTGTTTTCTCACAAAATTGCATTGCATATAGAAATGTTGAGCAACATGAGCTCATGGGCTCTCATGAAGTGTTAGATTAGATTTTCGATTACATTTGCATTGATGTCAGAGTGATTAGAGGGACAATGGAGTGCTGAGTACTAGGCAGTTAGCACATTTGGTAGGCTACTAATGACCATCAGCAGCATCAGAGCTTGGAGAAGCCTAATTACCGTGACTAAACGGTCACATGGAATTTGACTGCCATCATGACTCGTGACTGCCGGTGTGGCGGTAATATGGTCACCGTAACAGCCCTAGGTGTGGCAGAGGTGTGTCTACAGATATGTATCAACAGATATATGTCTACAGATACACATTATTCTTAATTCCCACCACCTTTACGCTCATTGAAACAATGAATAAGGTCGAGCAACCTGTCGGTTCCAAGTGGAACAACATCTACTTTATTTTTCCAATAGAAATAACACCATTCTCAATGCAACGTAATTTACAGACTGGTAAGAGCAAGGTAAATGATTAAGCCATTTGGATAAGGGGATTGCAAATATAAATGACAATTGTTTTACAGTGCCTTCGGAAAGTATTCAGACTCCTTTACATTTTTTTACATTACAGCCTTATTAAAAAATGGATACAAAAACAAAAATGTCCTCAGCAATCTACAAACAGTAACCCATAATGACAAAGCGAAAACATGTTTTTAGACATTTTTGCACATTTATAAATAAAATACAATATAAATACCTTATTTACGTAAGTATTCAGACCCTTTGCCATGAGACTCGAAATTGAGCTCAGGTGCATCCTGTTTCCATTGATCATCCTTGAGATGTTTCTACAACTTAATTGGAGTCCACCTGTGGTAGAATCAATTGATTGGACATGATTTGGAAAGGCACACACCTGTCTATGTAAGGCCCCACAGTTGACAGTGCATGTCAGAGCAAAAACCAAGCCATGGGGTCGAAGGAATTGTCTGTAGAGCTCAGAGACAGGATTGTGTCGAGGCACAGATCTTGGGAAGGGTACCAAAACATTTCTGCAGCATTGAAGGTCCCCAAGAACACAGTAGCCTCCATTATTCTTAAATGGAAGAAGTTTGGAACCACCAAGACTCTTCCTAGAGTTGGCCTGCCAGGCCAAACTGAGCAATCGGAGGAGAAGGGCTTTGGTCAGGGAGGTGACCAAGAACCCGATGGTCACTCTGACAGAGCTCTAGAGTTCCTCTGTGGAGATGGGAGAACCTTGCTGAAGGACAACCATCTCTGCAGCACTCCACCAATCAGGCCTTTATGGTAGAGTGGCCAGACGGAAGCCACTCCTCAGTAAAAGGCACAAGACAGCCCACTTGGAGTTTGCCAAAAGGCACCTAAAGACTCTCAGACCATGAGAAACAAGATTCTCTGGTCTAATGAAACCAAGATTGAACTCTTTGGCCTGAATGCCAAGTGTCACGTCTGGAGGAAACTTGGCAGCATCCCTACGGTGAAGCATGATGGTGGCAGCATCATGCTGTGTGGATGTTTTTCAGTGGCAGGGACTGGGAGACTAGTCAGGATCAGGCAAAGATGAACGGAGCAAAGGACAGAGAGATCCTTGATGAAAACCTGCTCCAGATCACTCAGGACCACAGACTGGGGAGAAGGTTCACCTTCAAACAGGACAACGACCCTAAGCACACAGCCAAGACAACGCAGGAGTGGCTTCGTGACAAGTCTCTGAATGTCCTTGAGTGGCTCAGCCAGAGCCCGGACTTGAACCCGATCGAACATCTCTGGAAAGACCAGAAAATAGCTGCGCAGCAATGCTCCCCATCCAACCTGACAGAGCTTCAGAGGATCTTCAGAGAAGAATGGGAGAAACTCCCCAAATACAGGTTTGCCAAGCTTGTAGCGTCATACCCAAGAAAACTTGAGGCTGTAATCGCTGCCAAAGGTGCTTCAACAAAGTACTGAGTAAAGGGTCTGAATACTTATGTAAATGTGATATTTCTGTTTTATTTTATAAATTAGCAAAGAATTCTAAAAACCTGTTTTTGCCTTGTCATTATGGGGTGTTGTTTGTAGATTGATGAGGGAAAATAGCAATTTAATCAATTTTAGAATAAGGCTGTAACCTAACAAAATGTGGAAAAAGTGAAGGTGAAAGGTGAAACCAGTCATATGGCAGCAAACTGAAGCATATCAACCTATCACCTTTTCCACAGTGAAGTTTATGAAATGCTGGCCTTATAACTTGTGATGAAATTTGGAGACCCAAGCTATAGGCTTCTGTAGCCATGCGCATATGACAGTATACAGTGGCTTGCGAAAGTAATCACCCCCATTGGCATTTTTCCTGTTTTGTTGCCTTACAACCTAGAATTAAAATTGATTTTTTGGGGGTTTGTATCATTTGATTTACACAACATGCCTACCACTTTGAAGATGCAAAATATTTTTTGAGGTGAAACAAACAAGAAATAAGACTCTTCCGTACATCCCAGCTCTGTGGAGTGTATGGCTTAAAGTGGTCCTATGGACAGATACTCCAATCTCCGCTGTGGAGCTTTGCAGCTCCTTCAGGGTTATCTTTGTTGCCTCTCTGATTAATGCCCTCCTTGCCTGGTCCGTGAGTTATGGTGGATGAATACTTTTGCAAGGCACTGTAGCAGTTTAAACCTGGAGCCTGGCGCACGGTTCACGATGACTGGACCGCTGTCATCACAGTTCCATGATTAGTGAAGATTATTAGAGTAGTTTTATAGGACTACTGTTCATCCCCTATTATACACTTCTCTCACCTTCCAATATACATTTACATTTAAGTCATTTAGCAGACGCTCTTATCCAGAGCGACTTACAGTTAGTGCATACATTATTTTTTATACCCCCCGTGGGAAACGAACCCACAACCCTGGCGTTGCAAACACCATGCTCTACCAACTGAGCTACATCCCTGCCGGCCATTCCCTCCCCTACCCTGGACAAATTGTGCGCCACCCCATGGGTCTCCCGGTCGCGGCCGGCTACGACAGAGCCTGGATTCGAACCAGGATCTCTAGTGACACAGCTAGCACTGTGATGCAGTGCCTTAGACCACTGCGCCACTCGGGAGTCCTAATATTTAATGGATGAACAATTCAATATCACACCTTTAAGGATGAATCAAACCACTCTTATACTTTTATTCACCTATATATTTCATGCGTAAAGACTCTCCAGACCAGTTTTTTTATTTATTATTATTCATAAATACTTTCCTAAACCTAAATAATAAACAAGATCAGAGTATTTTTAAATCTACCAATTGGTGCTGAAAAGTAGACGAATACATGTGTATTTACATGGCTTTTTTTCATTCATCCCTAATATTCTGAACCGTTCTCTCCATATATTCTTGTGAGTCTGTTAAGAAAATTCAAATTAAAGGTACACCAAATTTAAAGGGATGGCTTTAGATAAATGTACTGAAAACCCTATTGAATGAAATAGAGAAAATCTGTTTGCCAACAAGTGGGAGGGTTTTCAGCGGTTGAATTACATTTATTCAGCGTGTGCAACAGAACCACGCCTGCATAAGGTAAAGTTGAATACCAACTACTGAGAAATGCGTAGGAAAGGTGTACATTTCCTAAGTCTGAATCGGGCCCTATTACACACACTCACACATCCATGCACACACACACACACACATTGGAGATTGGTATACATTCTCCAGTGCTTTACTTGACATCTCCAGTAATGGGTGGAGTACCTTTGATTTGTGGCTCATTGTAACCTACCCGCAGTGCGAACACTTAGCTCCCCACTGTCTCCCCTATGCAGCAGCTGGATATTACAGTATGTTTGTCATAGACACAATACTCTCCTAAGGGCTTGAGCTCACCGTTGGCAGTGATCTTAATTTGGACAATTAAAGTTAACAGCAAATCTGGGTGGGCAGCTGGTGTAACGTTAGATCTTTATGAGCGATAGACACCAAGTACTAACTCTGTGCTGCCCTAGGTCACTGGATCTTTTTAGGGGATTTTAATCTAGATTGGTTTACCCCAGCCTCAGACCATTTTAAGAATATTTGACTTTTTCTCTATCAGCTGCATGCCTGACCCTGAATTAGCTCTAGAACTGTTTTCATCTATTTGTATCTCTCTGGCAGACAAACTCACACCCTTTAAAAACGCCTTACAGTAAAAGTAGAACAAATTCTTGGCTCTCTATAGAACATTAAGATCTTGTTATGATGAGAAATCAGGCCTGTGCCAAGGCTAGAAAAACTGACTCTGTAGATTGGCAGCTTTTCAGGCAATGGAGAAATAGATGCACCTCCTCAGTTAAGAAAGCTAAATCATGCTACTTTCTAAGTTCTATCTCAGAATCTGCTGGTGATTTGGAGAACATTTAGAAAATAGTAGTGTGGGAATTAATCTCCCCCTCCTTGCCTAATCAAGTTGTGTCAGGGTCTAGCATCTTTACTTCGAAAAATGAGATAAGTGATGCTTTTAATCAACATTTTATGTCCGCAGGCCTTTTATTTGAAAGAAATGGTGGTTCAATTGACCCT
Organism: Coregonus lavaretus; assembly: GCF_964263955.1. Classification (NCBI taxonomy): domain Eukaryota; kingdom Metazoa; phylum Chordata; class Actinopteri; order Salmoniformes; family Salmonidae; genus Coregonus; species Coregonus lavaretus. Next base: position 30,911,097 of record NC_140026.1, read on the forward strand.
GATCAATCTATCGACTGCTCTTCCCTCTCCCAGCCTTTAGTTGGCAGAATGGAAAATCCGTGAACTTCTAGTGAATCTTTGTTTTCATTTCAGCAACTCTCTACTTGTGATGCGCTAGACACTCTGCTTAAGATTGATGTTAAAAAAATTCATTGGGGCTGATTTGCTTGATTCTTTCTTGCTGCAGCTTTCTGATCCTGTAATTGTGGATTTATTGACACATATTTTTTACATCATAATTATCTTGGGTGCTATCCCTAGGGTCTGGAAGGCTGCCCATGTGCTCTCTCGCCACAAAGGTGGTTTCTAGTTTCAAAATGTAATCAGTCTGGTTTCAGGCCAGGTCATAGCAGTATATCTGCTGCTTCTTTGGTGTTTAGTGACATTGTAAATTGCATGGACAAAAGGCAGCATTGTGCTGCCATTTTTATAGACCTGTTGAAGGCTTTCAAGACTGTTGACCATTCATTATTAATTTGTAGACTGTCTGAAATTTGCCTGGGTCAGGCAGCCTGTTTTTGGTTTGAAACTAACTGTCAGACAGGACACAATATGTTTCTTCTTATAGTGTTAAGTCAGGTTTCCTTGATATTACTAAAGGTGTCCCCCAAGGGTAAATGTTGGGCCCTGTACTTTTTACTATCTATATAAACAATATTGGGTTGTCTGTAAGAAATTGTAACATCCACTTGTATGCTGACAATACTGTTGTGTATTCTGTTGCCCATTCTGTTGACAAGTCTCTTTCAGAACTGCAATCTGCCTTTTTTGCTTTACAGAAAGCCTTTGCTGAACTGAAATTGGTACTTAATGCTGGTAAAACTAAGTATATTTAATTTTCCAAAAATCTTAAAGATGTTTCCGATGATTTATGCATTAGATGGTGCCCAAATTGATTGTGTCCCCACTTATAAATATCTGGGTATCTGGATTGACGAAAAGCTATCTTTCAAAAAGCATATCGATGAGTTAGTTAAGTTAGGAATTAAAATGGGATTCCTTTATAGGAATAGGACATGCAAAGGAAAGATAGTGATTGACATTGTTGCAAATTGGGGAATAACCAATCATGATGAAGCATCGCCAGCTCTTTAGCACGCCTCAGACAACCACAGTGACTGTACATTAAATGTTGCAATAAAACTTTTGATATAATTTTCACCTGACACGATCACTTTGCCTACTCTTAATTTTTGCATAATATGTTGACATGTGTCATGACTCTTTCTCCCACAGGAGAGGAGAGGGGGGTGGGTTGTGCCGGTTTTAGGACTTAACAGCCGGTCATAAATAGTTTGTAAAAACTCTCCCTCTGGCTCTCTAGTATAGTAAGACTGAGATTTTCTTTGTTCCAGAGACGTTTGCCGCCCAAAAATTAACAATGGGACAATATATTTCAACATCCGAATGTTGGGAATGATGAGAAATGGAATATGGAAAATTAATGTCTATTTTGTGATGTAATTAAAAATGGTATAAAGGCGTTATAAGGAAAACTTTGTGACTTGAAGAGCTTTTACACTGTGTATATCAGGATTACATCCTTTACCTTGGGTAGAAAATATAAAGGAGGAAGACAAAGTTTTCGTGAAGATAGGAATGTGATTTTAGCTTTCTAACAAGATCCTAGAGATGATAATATTTTGCCTCGTAACTAGCCACGCCCGAGGGAGCTGAGAGAGCGTGTCAGTATGACGGAAACGCCCCTTTTTACCCGAGGAATAAGAATTAACCAACAGACCAGACGGACTCAAGCTGCAGCTTTTGTCTCCATTGGTTACGACCCTGAAAATCAACACGAGGTGAAGACGACAAAGTCGCCTCTCTAACAATCAATGTTACGACTGATTAGCTGTTCTAAGTACTGTATCTAAGAAGGTGAATTTAAGTGGGACCATCCTGTTACTCTCTTCAAACCATCGTCTACTACACCCCTCTGGGGATCATCGATACGCCGTCCTCAGAAGACTACTTACAGAACAAGTGAAAGTAAACAGACAACTAAGAAGGACATTGTGACCTCTTGTGGACAATCAGAGCCTTACATCTGAGAATGAAGTAGAAGGCCCATCCGAAGGAGAAGGCCCAATCGAACCCTTTCCACAAAGGCCTGGGTCCAACAGAGATACACGACGAAGACTTTCAAAACGTAAATACCTTCTTACCCAAAAGGGCTGGCAGTTCGGGGCAAGGTATTAGGATTACTGTGAGAGTAATTCCCAAATGTATCCAAGTGTTGCTTCTCTTCCTCTCTCGCTTTCTCTCTTTCTTTAACTCTCCATCTTTTGTAACAAGTGTCACATTGTGTTAGTCCGCTAGGGACCTGTCGTCATCGTATGAAGTTGCTAATCAATAACCTATTCCTGTGTGTGTGTGTATCCTGTGTTATCATTTAGTTTGGTAGTAAATAAATAATCAAATCAATGTGTGGTACGGAATGATCAGTAAGACTCGGGTTTGTGCAGATTCAAGAAGTCTGCGATGTTCAGAATGAGACTGATATGAGGTAAATGATTAATGAGTGACTGTTATCGATATCTATATATTATTGAGTTTAATTCGGGAGATGGTAACTCGTTAAACAACTTCTCCCGTGGAGCCCCAAATTCCTAATGAGTTAATTGTTACATGATTAATTTAATCTAGTAACAATTAAACTTAGTAGGTAATTATTCGTTACATAACAGTCATCACATTAATGAAAGTCACGTCACGACACATGCATAACCGTTTTTTTAACCAATTCTGATGGTTGTTAAAAGCAGCATTTTTACAACAGTTACCATTATATCAACATACTCGTCACACCATTTAACAACTCTAAATCAATGGAACTAAGGGGCCTAGCCCGAACCATGAACAACAGCCCCAGACCATTATTCCTCCTCCACCAAACTTTACAGTTGGCACTATGCATTGTGGGAGGTAACATTCTCCTGGCATCCGCCAATCCCAGATTCGTCCGTCAGACTGCCAGATGGTGAAGCGTGATTCATCACTCCAGAGAATGCGTTTCCACAGCTCCAGAGTCCAATGGCGGCGAGCTTTGCACCACTCCAGCCGACGCTTGGCATTGTGCATGGTGATCTTAGGCTTGTGTATGGCTGCTCGGCCATGAAAACCCATTTCATGAAGCTCCCGATGAACAGTTGCTTCCAGAGGCAGTTTGGAACTCGGTAGTGAGTGTTGCAACCGAGGACTACGTTCTTCAGCATTCGGCGGTCCCGTTCTTGAGCTTGTGTAGCCTACCACTTCACGGCTGAGCCGTTGTTGCTCCTAGACTATTCCACTTCACCAACAACAGCACTTTCAGTTGACCGGGGCAGCTCTAGCAGGGCTGAAATTTGATGAATTGACTTGTTGGAAAGGTGGCATCCTATGACGGTGCCACATTGAAAGTCACTGAGCTCTTCAGTAACGGGTGTGGCTGAAATAGCCAAATCCACTAATTTGAAGGGGTGTCCATATACCTTTGTATATATAGTGTACCTATACATACTTTAAATTGTTTGCGAGATCAGACAGTATATCACTATAATCCGTGTGTAGATTATCGAAAATTGCTTTCATTTCAGTGCATCTAATTTGTAAACATTTCAGCTGTATAAAAGTAGAACTTTTTTCAATTGCACAAACAATCAACACTCACCAAAATTAAGTTATCTTTGTTCTCTTTTTTGTGATGTATGGCACAAGCAAGAATAGGAAAGAGTTGTAAAAATAGAATGAAACTGATGGCTGAAAAGGAGAAATCCTAAAATAAAGTACTTAGATAAATATATATTTCACACTTTCATGCGGAGCCAAACCATATTTACAGTGTTTCCATTACGTTAGGGTTAGCCTTCTTTCTTTTCACCTAGCTCATTGCACTTAAATTGTTGTGGCAGTAGAATTGGAAGTTTCAGAGTTCTATGGAATACGGCATGAGTCTCAAGCCTTCAGACCACTTATAATCGGGATGGCACTAAATATGTTATCGAGTCAGCTCAGCTTGCTTTTAGCGAGCTGAGGTGTGCTGGAGAGTGCAAAGTGAAAAGTAAGATTATGGTTCAGGTCGGAATAGTGTGAAAGGGGTAAAGGAGAAATTAAAGTACATCCAAGATACAGATTTTTAATGCCATTCTAAAGACAAGCAATCAGTACATTAGACCCAAATAATCAAGAGGTAGTCAACTGGTGCTTTGACATTTTATGGATAAGCGCAGGTTAACCTAACAATCAATCGTTGATTGCGAAACAGGCTTCAACCTGTTAGAGTCTTACTACACATTAAAGGCAGAATGAGTGTGAGCTAGGGACATCCCTAGTCCAACTCCCACGCTGTAGTCATTACCAGTACGAGTCTTGCCCACGTTCAGGGTCTCTCTAAGGATCATACTAGAGTGCAACATTGAGATGTAAAAAGTGGTGCCTGCAAACTGTTTTAACCATTGTGCTCCAGTTCAAAAACAGATTTCAAATCCAGTGGTCCTTATGTGCTTGGCCTCAAATCAGAGCAATGCCACAGTTGACATATTGAATAATTAACATTATCTAGTGTGGTTCAAATTTGAAATGACTAATTTAAAGATTAGTAATGACAAATACACTGAGTGTACAAAACATTAAGGACACCTTCCTAATATTGAGTTGCACCCCCTCTTTTGCCCTCAGAACAGCTTCAATTCGTTGGGGAATGGACTCTACAAGGTGTCGAAAGCGTTCCACTACTCTTTCCTGCTCTCGGCCCATGTTGACTCCAATGCTTCCCACAGTTGTGTTAAGTTGGCTGGATATCCTTTGGGTGGTGGATCATTGCGAATACACACAGGAAACTGTTGAGCGTGAAAATCCCAGCAGCGTTGCAGTTCTTGACACAAAACGGTGCGCATGGCACCTACTACCATACCCCGTTCAAAGGCACTTAAATATTTTGTCATGCCTATTCACCATCTGAATGGCACACATACACAATCCTTGTCTCAAGGCTTAAAAATCCTCCTTTAACCTCTCTCCTCCCCTTCATCTACACTGATTGAAGTGGATTTAACAAGTTGCATCAATAAGGGATCATAGCTTTCACCTGGATTCACCTAGGCAGTCTATGTCATGGAAAGAGCAGGAGTCCTTAATGTTTTGGATGATCCCTTATTGCATGCCATGCAAATACCATATTAACACGGTGACTAAATCTGACAATTGTTTCCAAATTCCTAATTGGGACTCGAACGACTATGTTGGTAAAAATAAACACACATGACAGTGTGTATAGGAATGGGATTATGAGTTAAGCAGCGGCACACAGTGTGAGGTAGTGTTCTGAAGGGTATCCCAGGGTGCAATGCGGTTGAAGACAGTGTATGCTTTGTCAGGGCCATCTTTGGTGTACAGCTCTTTAATCCAAGCACAACACCAAACCCATCCGAGCACTGCCTTGTCTGGACCCAAAGTGCCCATGTTTACTGGACGGGACCAGCTAATACCATCAGCGTTGATGTTATGTCATGATGACAGGCAGAGGAAAACATATACAGTGGCTTGCGAAAGTATTCACCCCCCTTGGCATTTTTCCTATTTTGTTGCCTTACACCGGGAATTTAAATTGATTTTTTGGGGGTTTGTATAATTTGATCTACACAACATGCCTACCACTTTGAAGATAAAATATTTTCTTTCTTGTGAAAGAAACAAGAAAAAAAAAAAAACTGAACTTGCGTGCATAACTATTCACCTCCCTAAAAGTCAATACATTGTAGAGCTGTAAGGGTTGGTGTGAGGTGTGACCCAGGTGCGGTGCAGGATAGACATTAGGCAGTAGGCAAGGATGGTGAAACAAGGATCTTTACTGGAGGTCCAAAAACCATGATACAAAACAACGGACTATACACGAAAACAAATGAGGAGCACATAGATCTCCAAAAAACAGGCTGAGAGCAAACAATACGAAATACTAACTCTGACTGGAAAAACACAATGACATAGGGAGAACACTTCTCGAGTACCTGTAACTCCATCACGTGATCCGACACTGATACGTACTGCTTGACATCGAAGAACTAGCAGAGAAAACTGAGCAAGGGAACACAGGGAAGTGAGGGCATAAATACACAGGTGAATCAAATACCCACAGGTGACACCAATAGGCAGATAATTAGTCCCGACTGTGAGTGAGGAGGTGCCTATGGTTGTCGGAGGATGACAACTAGTGGGTCACTCCGGAACTGCGACACACTCCTGTAACATAGAGCCACCTTTTGCAGCAATTACAGCTGCAAGTCTCTTGGGGTATGTCTCTATAAGCTTGGCACACCTAGCCACTTGGATTTTTGCCCATTCTTCAAGGCAAAACTGCTCAAGCTCCTTCAAGTTGGATGGGTTCCGCTAAGTGATTCTCTATTGGATTGAGGTCTGGGCTTTGACTAGGCCATTCCAAGACATTTAAATGTTTCCTCTTAAACCACACGAGTGTTGCTTTAGCAGTTTGCTTAGGGTCATAGCCCTGCTGGAAGGTGAACCTCCGTCCCAGTCTCAAATCTCTGGAAGACTGAAACAGGTTTCCCTCAAGAATTTCCCTGTATTTTGCGCCATCCATCATTCCTTCAATTCTGACCAGTTTCTCAGTCACTGCCGATGAAAAACATCCCCACAGCATGATGCTGCCACCACCATGCTTCACTGTTGGTATTGTGTTCTCGGGGTGATGAGAGGTGTTGGGTTTGCGCCAGACATAGCGTTTTCCTTGATGGCAAAAAAGCTCAATTTTAGTCTCATCTGACCAGAGTACCTTCTTCCATATGTTTGGGGAGTATCCCACATGCCTTTTGGCGAACAACAAACGTTTGCTTCTTTTTTTCTTTAAGCAATGTCTTTTTTCTGGCCACTCTTACGTAAAGCCCAGCTCTGTGGAGTGTACGGCTTAAAGTGGTCCTATGGACAGATACTCCAATCTCCGCTGTGGAGCTTTGCAGCTCCTTCAGGGTTATATTTGGTCTCTTTGTTGCCTCTTTGATTAATGCCCTCCTTGCCTGGTCCGTGAGTTTTGGTGGGCGGCCCTCTCTTGGCAGGTTTGTTGTGGTGCCATATTCTTTCAATATTTTAGTAATGACTTAATGGTGCTCCGTGGGATGTTCAAGGTTTCTGATATTTTTTTATAACCCAACCCTGATCTGTACTTCTCCACAACTTTGTCCCTGACCTGTTTGGAGAGCTCCTTGGTCTTCATGGTGCTGCTTGCTTGATGGTGCCCCTTGCTTAGTGGTGTTGCAGACTCTGGGGCATTTCAGAACAGGTGTATATATACTGAGCTCATGTGACAGATCATATGACACTTAGATTGTGCACAGGTGGACTTTATTTAACTAATTATGTGACTTCTGAAGGTAATTGGTTGCACCAGATCTTATTTAGGGGCTTCATAGCAAAGGGGGTGAATACATATGCACGCACCAGCTTTTAGTTATTTATTTCGATCGGGTTCAAGTCCAGGTTCTGGCTGGGCCACTCAAGGACATTCAGAGACTTGTCCCGAAGCCACTCCTTTGTTGTCTTGGCTGTGTGCTTAGGGTGGTTGTCCTGTTGGAAGGTGAATCTTTGCCCCAGTCTGAGGTCCTGAGCGCTCTGGAGCAGGATTTCATCAAGGATCTCTCTGTCCTTTGCTCCGTTCATCTTTCCCTCGATCCTGACTGGTTCTCCCAGTCCCTGCTGCTGAAAAACATCCCCGCAGCATGATGCTGCCATCACCATGCTTCACCGTAGGGATGCTGCCAGGTTTCCTCCAGACGTGACGCTTGGCATTCAGGTCAAAGAGTTTGATCTTGGTTTCATCAGACCAGAGAATCTTGTTTCTCATGGTCTGAGAGTCCTTTAGGTGCCTTTTGGCAAACACCAAGTGGGCTGTAGTAGTGTCTTTTACTGAGGAGTTGCTTCCATCTGGCCACTTTACCATAAAGCCTGATTGGTGGAGTGCTGCAGAGATGGTTATCCTTCTGGAAGGTTCTCCCATCTCCACAGAAGAACTCTGGAGCTCTGTCAGAGTGACCATCAGGTTCTTGGTCACCTCCCTGACCAAGGCCCTTCTCTCCCGATTGCTCAGTTTGGCCGGGCGGCCAGCTCTAGGAAGAGTCTTGGTGGTTCCAAACTTCTTCCATGTAAGAATGATGGAGGACATTGTGTTCTTGGGGACCTTCAATGCTGCAGAATTTTTTTTGTACCCTTCCCCTGATCTGTGCCTCGACACAATCCTGTCTCGGAGCTCTACGGACAATTCCTTCGACCTCATGGCTTGGTTTTTGCTCTGACATGCACTGTCAACTGTGGCATCTTGTATAGACAGGTGTGTGCCTTTCCAAATCATGTCCAATCAATTGAATTTACCACAGGTGGACTCCAATCAAGTTGTAGAAACATCTCAAGGATGATCAATGGTAACAGGATGCACCTGAGCTCAATTTCGAGTATCATAGCAAAGGGTCTGAATACTTATGTAAATAAAGTATTTCTGTTTTTTATTTTGAATAAATTTGCTAAAATGTCTAAAAACCAGTTTTTGCTTTGTCATTATGGGGCATTGTGTGTAGATTTTAGAATAAGGCTGTAAGGTAACAACATTTGGAAAATGTCAAGGGGTCTGAATACTTTCCAAATGCACTGTATATGCACTGTATATAAACAAACATTTGAGAAAAATAAGATTTTGTGCGTATGGAACATTTGGGTGATCTTTATTTCAGCTCATGAAACATGGGACCAACACTTTACATGTTGCGTTTATATTTTTGTTCAGTAAATGTATTCAACAGCGCGACCAAAACACTATCCACTTTATATTGTAAATACAGTCACACTTGAACTGCACATTCAACATTTATTATATAGGTGTATATATCAGTTGTATTGCTATGCATATGAGTTTATTCTACTTACTTGTTATTTTTGATTGACTTTTGATTATTATTGATACTGATATTTGTACTGCATTGTTGAGGGAGCTTGCAAGTAAGCATTTCGCTGCACCATTGTACCTTCTGTAAACTGTGTAAGTGATGAATAAAAGTTTGATTTGAAGTGTGTTTCACTAACAAAATACATTTGTTTTCATTCAAATTAAAGAGGAGCTGAACGGGGAAAAAACGGATATGGTTAAAATAGTCATAAACATTAATTGTAGTCCCAAAATTGACTAAAAAGTGTAAGCAGAATAAAATTGGTCATAATGTCAGTATTTTTCAAAACTGTTTTTATTTTTATTTTAAGGAATCAAAGATATTACTGTTTTCATAGCGTTGGGTTTAAATCCTGCCCACATGTTGACTAACACGGGACCCCTACCTGGCAGCACCCAAATTATCAGAGCACACCAGCAAGCGTTCCAATCGTGGCAGCAGAATCAACCTACAGCCCATCCATTTCTTTACAGACAGCAGAACTACCCAATTGAGTCATTAGTACACAGCGCCTCAGGACTTGTTTGATTGACATGAGACAATGAACGAGACATAGCTACAATACATTGTCACCAATATTATGTTGAAAGAACAAGACTTCTTTTTAAACCGCTTGTTTTTTCCCCCAACAAACATCCACACAACTGTCATTCCTTTAGCCAGAGTCATAGATAGTATGGTGGCTCAGGATGGTGAGTGAAGAAACACAAACAACGGTGAGTGAAGAAGAACAAACAACAATTACTGCCAGGTTACGATATAGTGAACATAACACACCCACATCAAACCTCCAAGATGCAAATCTCATTTTTCTTTATGAGGAGGAGAAAAACCAAGGCGGAATCAGTGAATTCAGCCCCCTTTAAAAAGAAATATTGAAGCTATGAGCCTTCGTTGCTGCTTGCAGCTATAGGTGACCGACCGGCTCGATTCGGTCTAATGTAGCAAAATTAGAAATTGTGTTTTTTACATTGGATCAAGTAGAGAAAATTGTATATCATACACTACAGTTGGGGAACAATGGGAAAGTAATTCTGCTTTGAAAGTTGATAAACTTGTAACCTCACTTTTGAGAAAATGGCCTTTGAATGTTTTGGTACACCCACTGGAGAGCGCTTCTTTGTCTACACCCATTCAGCATCGTTCACACCCTCTTAAGAAGCAGTCAAGCACCCAAGCTAACTGGCTAACGTTGGCTACCATGCTAGCTACTTCCATTTTACGCCCTAGCAGAGCTGGTTAGGCTGTTTTTATGTTATCCAGATCGTTGGTGACTGCAACTGTGCTGCTGGTAACAATTGAATTATGCTTTTTTGCCAACGTTTACTGACACCGGTCATATTCAACAGGTGTTGAGCGTTCGTAAATTTGTCAGTTATTCTGCGCTCTGGCACACTCAGACGACAAAGTGCTCTGAAATCGGAGTAGATAGCCAGAGCGAATTTACCAGCTACGTCTATCAACAGTTGTCGCATTGACATCATGAACATTCTATTGAAATGGTTACTTGCATAGTGGGGTCTTTTGTTAAGACATGTAGCTAGCTAGCTAAACAAATAACCATAATCCCAACTCATGACATTACTACAATGCATTCATCTGCAGGTAGCTAACCAACCAGGTTCAATGTTAGCTAGCTAACATTAGGCTATAACTAGCAAAGCAAATGGCTCTGAGATACTAATAATATTACTACACAGATCATACATGTAGCGTTAGCTAGCGAGCCAGCCAGCTAACATTAGCTAGCTAGCTAACAGTACATTAACTTGAAATGAAAACGACTTTCTGACTAAATTAGAAATGTGTAATATCTGAAAATGTAGCTAGCTAGACTATCTTACCTATATACATGGATGAATGCTTCTCCCTCTCTGTCACGGATGCCATGGTTTCCCTTAGTTTGAAGATGTATTTTGGAGACAGGTGTTTTGTCCATCTCCTTAGCTATCATACTGTAATTCCACTGATTTCAAAACTCGATCTCTTGTCATGTCCAGCCCACTCATTATCTCAGCCAATCATGGCTAGCAGGAAGGTTGCTGCTTTTTTTCTGTGGCTAAACCAACTAGGCTCGTAATGTAACAATTTTATTCGTATTTACAGATGGCATACAAGTTTGTTATTAAGGCACATGAAAGTTCACATGTTCCAGAAGGCATTTCTGCCAAGAAACGCATTTTGATAAAAATATGTTTATGTTCAAATGGCTCTCCTGTGATGTAGTGACGCGCGACATACGCCTAGTTTCCTGAAACGAGTCACATATTTGGTTTTGTTAGATTCTCCTTGCATGGGGCCACTATCTCAAGCCCAGATTGTCAAAAAGTTATACAAATGGGCATACAAGTAGAGTTCCCAAGGAGAAATTACGGGGCCAAACCCCGAACTGAATGGCCCATAGGTGCCAAAATTGGGATTTTCAGAGAAAACACAATTTATTTTAATGAAAACACACTGCTATTGGAATTTGTAACATGGTTTAATTGAGTTAAAACATAGACATACACTACTGTTCAAAAGTTTGGGGTCACTTAGAAATGTCCTTGTTTTCGAAAGAAAAGCAATAAACATCAAATTGATCAGAAATATAGTGTAGACATTGTTAATGTTGTAAATGGCTATTGTAGCTGGAAACGGCTGATTTTTAATGGAATATCTACATAGGCGTACAGAGGCCCATTCTCAGCAACCATCAGTCCTGTGTTCCAATGGCACGTTGTGTTTGCTAATCAACAGTGAAGAGGCGACTCCGGGATGCTGACCTTCTAGGCAGAGTTGCAAAGAAAAAGCCATATCTCAGACTGCCCAACTTAATCTTTTATTTTTATTGGCCAGTCTGAGATATGGCTTTTTCTTTGCAACTCTGCCTAGAAGGTCAGCATCCCGGAGTCGCCTCTTCACTGTTGACATTGAGACTGATGTTTTGTGGGTACTTTTTAATGAAGCTGCCAGTTGAGGACCTGTGAGGCGTCTGATTTTCAAACTAGACACTCTAATGTATTTGTCCTTTTAAAATGATAAACTTGGATTAGCAAACACAACGTGCCATTGGAACACATGACTGTTGGTTGCTGATAATGGGCCTCTGTACGCCTATGTAGATATTCCATAAAAAATCTGCCGTTTCCAGCTACAATAGCCATTTACAACATTAACAATGTTTATACTATATTTCTGATCAATTTGAAGTTATTTTAATGGACAAAAACAAGGACATTTCTATGTGACCCCAAACTTTTGATCAAACTGTTAAAGCGAATGTTTAATCAAAACCCACTGGGCAAAAAACTGGTTGAATCAACGTTGTTTCCACATCATTACAACCAAGAAATTCAATATGATGACCTTGAATCAACGTGGAAAACTGATTGGATTTACAAAAAGTTATCAACATAAGGGAATTTTGTCTTTTTTTCACCCAACTTTTAACCTAAATCCAATGACAGGGTGATGTTTTCGCATTTAATTCACATTAGTTGACAACTCAACCAAAGGTAAATCAAAACTTACACACATAATGTCTGAGGGACATAAAAGGCACTCTCTTCGTGGAATAACCCTGTATTATGGTGTGGCTAAGGGTCAAATGAAGTAAGTTATTTTCAGTAGGACAGCCCAAATAAACAAAGTCAATTGTAAGGATTAGAAACAATTATTCTACACCTGTGCAATTAATTTACATTAGTGAAATGAGAATCTCTGCTCTAAAGGGCAATTTCACTGGATGACGCTTCATTTTGAGTGTAATGCGAACATACATGCTATATGTATGTAATTGGGATTGATAAACCCAGGGTAGAGCATGGAGGACACATTTCCATGGGAAAAGAGTAGACTCTGCAATGTCAGTGCTTTGGCCTGGGACTTTTTTAGTGAAGTAGAACATTCTCAACGATGCAGATAGAAAATGCCAGATAGAATAGACGCAACTCTCCATTATGTGGAATAAAATGATGCCCGGTCTATACCTAATATTCCTATCTGCAATAATGTGAATGTTCCTCCCAACTGAAAAAGCACTTGCTCCCCACCCTTCCGCTACACCCTTATTTTAGGAGATACAACGGTACAAATGTAATGACGTGCTGACCTCAGCCCCCCTTTAACCATGTGATGTTTAATGAAATGCGATTGGCTGTAATGTATACCGTACGAGTAGCATGCCCATGGTATAAAAAATGTGTCTTCCCTAAAAGGGGAAGTGCACTTACAGAATGTTGTCTGGGGTGGGCACAGCTGTCCTCGCCTTGTTGGCCACCAACCAATAACACAATTCCAAACTTTGACCTCCATTTTTTATTTGGTTGTGTTTTATTGCATGGGAGAGTCTTACAGGAACTGCCTAACCTACTTTTGAAGACATGGCCAAACCTTTCTCATATTGAATAATAAGTCCTATTCCCTCTGTACAAAACATTCATCTCAAACCTTTGAAGAGTCCTTTTTCTTACTATAGCTTCAGGCATTAAGACTAGTTTTCAATGAAATGTAAAGGGCTGGACTATCTAGAAAAATTATTTGAACAAGTCCTTGCATTTTGCAGCAATGTTGCCAGAGGCTATTTGAGATGCAAAACAGAGGGGTTCGGCAGATCCAGTGACAGACATGGCTGAGCTCCTCTCAGACCCACTGTTTTGACTTTGAGCCAGTTGTCATGCTTTGGGGAGAGCCAAGGGAGTAACAGGTGCATGGCCCTTTTGAACAGCTCATCATGCCAGTAGGAATACTGGGTGCATAAGAGCTTGAAGCAAGCACCCTACTTTACGTGAAGGTATGTGGACACCTGCTTGTCGAACATCTCATTCCAAAATCATGGGCATTAATATGGAGTTGGTCCCCCCTTTGCTGCTGGGAAGGCTTTCTACTAGATGTTGGAACATTGCTGCAGGGACTACCTTCCATTCAGCCACAAGAGCATTAGTGAGGTCGAGCACTGATTTTGGGCGATTAGGCCTGGCTCGCAGTCGGCATTCCAATTCATCCCAAAGGTGTTCGATGGGGTTGAGGTCAGGGCTCTGTGCAGGCCAGTCAAGTTCTACCCCACCGATCTCGACAAACCATTTCTGTATGGACCTCGTTTTGTGCACGGGGGCATTGTCATGCTGAAACAGGAAAAGGGCCTTCTCCAAACTGTTGCCACAAAGTTGGGAGCAGAGAATCGTCTAGAATGTCATTGTATGCTGTAGCGTTAAGATTTCCCTTCACTGGAACTAAGGGGCCTAGCCCGAACCCAGAAAAACAGCCCCAACCATTATTCTTCCTCCACCAAACTTTACAGTTGGCACTATGCATTCGGGCAGGTAGCGTTCTCCTGGCATCCGCCAAACCCAGATTTGTCCGTCGGACTGCCAGATGGTGAAGCGTGATTCATCACTCTAGAGAACGTGTTTCCCCTGCTCCAGAGTCCAATGGCGGCGAGCTTTACACCACTCCAGCCGACGCTTGGCATTGCACATGGTGCTCGGCCATGGAAACCCATTTCGTGAAGCTCCCGACGAACAGTTCTTGTGGTGACGTTGCTTCCAGAGGCAGTTTGGAACTCGATAGTTAGCGTTGCAACCGAGGACAGATGATTTTTATGCGCTTCAGCACTCGGCGGTCCCGTTCTTTGAGCTTGTGTGGCCTACCACTTCACGGCTGAGCCGTTGTTGCTACTAGACTTTCCACTTCACAATAACATTACTTACCATTCTACTGCCAATGTTTGTCTATGTAGTCTACCTGACCCAGTTCCTTGGATAGTTCAGGGTTGGGGGTCTTCATTACTTGACTAATGGCCCACATGCCCCACACAGAAATGAGTCTGTAGCATATTGTTACAGCTGTTATGAATAGGGTTGATGATTGCTAACGTAATACTAACACACTATTTACTGTCATTAATGACAGGTTTTTTCCTGTGATCATGCTATCACCACGTACATTCCAAAATGGTATCTACAGTGCCTTGCAAAAGTATTAAACCCCCTTGGCGTTATTCCTATTTTGTTGCATTACAAACTGTAATTTATGTAATGGACATACACAAAATAGTCAAAATTGGTGAAGTGAAATGAAAAAAAAATACTTATTTCAAAAAATTATAAAAAATAAATAACGGAAAAGTGGTGCGTGCATATGTATTCGCCCCCTTTGCTATGAAGCCCCTAAATAAGATCTGGTGCAACCAATTACCTTCAGAAGTCACGTAATTAGTTAAATAAAGTCAACCTGTGTGCAATCTAAGTGTCACATGATCTGTCACATGATCTCAGAATATATACACCTGTTCTGAAATGCCCCAGGGTCTGCAACACCACTAATCAAGGGGCACCACCAAGTAAGCGGCACCATGGAGCTCTCCAAACAGGTCAGGAACAAAGTTGTGGAGAAATACAGATCAGGGTTGGGTTATAAAAAAAACATCAGAAACTTTGAACATCCCACGGAGTACCATTAAATCCATTATTAAAAAATTGAAAGAATATGGCACCACAACAAACCTGCCAAGAGAGGGCCGCCTAACAAAACTCACAGACCAGGCAAGGAGGGCATTAATCAGAGAGGCAACAAAGAGACCAAAGATAAGCCTGAAGGAGCTACAAAGCTCCACAGCGGAGATTGGAGTATCTATACATAGGACCACTTTAAGCCGTACACTCCACAGAGCTGGGCTTTACAGAAGAATGGCCAGAAAAAAGCCATTGCTTAAAGAAAAAAAAAGCAAACACGTTTGGTGTTCTTCAAAAGCCATGTGGGAGACTCCCCAAACATATGGAAGAAGGTACTCTGGTCAGATTAGACAAAAATTTAGCTTTTTGGCCATCAAGGAAAATACTATGTCTGCCGCAAACCCAACACCTCTCATTTACATTTACATTTACGTCATTTAGCAGACGCTCTTATCCAGAGCGACTTACAAATTGGTGCATTCACCCTATAGCCAGTGGGATAACCACTTTACAATTGTTTTTTTTGTTTTTTTTGTGTTTTTTTTGGGGGGGGGGGGGTTGGGGGGGTTGCAGAAGGATTACTTTATCCTATCCCAGGTATTCCTTAAAGAGGTGGGGTTTCAAATGTCTCCGGAAGGTGGTGAGTGACTCCGCTGTCCTGGCGTCGTGAGGGGGCTTGTTCCACCATTGGGGTGCCAGAGCAGCGAACAGTTTTGACTGGGCTGAGTGGGAACTATGCTTCCGCAGAGGAAGGGGAGCCAGCAGGCCAGAGGTGAAGCATGGCCTCACGGTGAAGCATGGTGGTGGCAGCATGTTTTTCATCAGCAGGGACTGGGAAACTGATCATTATTGAAGCAATGATGGATGGCGCTAAATACAGGGAAATTCTTGAGGGAAACCTGTTTCAGTCTTCCAGAGATTTAAGACTGGGACGGAGATTCACCTTCCAGCAGGAAGCATACTGCTAAAGCAACACTCGAGTGGTTTAAGGGGAAACATTTAAATGTCTTGGAATGGCCTAGTCAAAGCCCAGACCTCAATCCAATTGAGAATCTGTCATATGACTTAAAGATTTCTGTACACCAGCGGAACCCATCAAACTTGAATGAGCTGGAGCAGTTTGCTTTGAAGAATGGGCAAAAATCCCAGTGGCTAGATGTGCCAAGCTTATAGAGACATACCCCAAGAGACTTGCAGCTGTAATTTCTGCAAAATGTGGCTCTACAAAGTATTGACCACAAAATGACAGTTTCAATTCCAGCGCTCTACTTTACTTCAACATGCCAATCCCAAATCAAGCCCTACGTACTAGCGTGAATAGTTATGCACGCTCAAGTTTTCTGTTTTTGTGTCTTATTTCTTGTTTGTTTCACAATAAAAAATATTTTGCATCTTCAAAGTGGTAGGCATGTTGTGTAAATCAAATGATATAAACCCCAAAAAAATTTATTCCAGGTTTTAAGGCAACAAAATAGGAAAAATGCCAAGGGGGGTGAATACTTTTGCAAGCCACTGTATGACCAGAGGATGGATTGGTGAGTCAGCAGCAATGTTCTTCAGACAACTTCTCTGGAAATTAGATTACTATCAATAGGAGCTCATACAGTCTATCAACTGGGCAATTATGGATTTTGACAGAGTGATAAGCACAATCTTTCCAGCTATCCAAGTGTGAGTCCCACTGTGTTAGTAATGTGAAACTGGGCAGGGCTTATCAATGCTGAGGTTTCTATGTTTGTGCTAAGCCAGTCACCATCAGTAAGGACCATTTAGATGTCCATAAGACTCTGGCATTACCCCTCATCAAACCAGATCCACAATGCAGCTGCTTGACTGCAGATCCTAACATGGACCATATAGCGGGGAGTTGTGAAGTCAGAGGCTATGTGTTCGGCAAACAAAGGACATATTGAATGAAACATGCTGGTTGGTTTCTCCCTGAAGATTGCCTATAGTTCCTACATTATAAACTTTTCACCACAGTCTCTCATTCTGAGTAACATTTCCCAGAACAATGTCCGACCATGCACTCTTAGAAATAAGGGTACAGTTAGACTACAGTATTGTTCCCTTGGGTACAAAAATATCAAAATATACATTCAGAGGTAAATAATGATCTCACATGGTACTGTTTAGTACCTTTTAGGCTACGTGTGGATAAAAAGTTATTTTTTAAAATTTATTTATTTATTTTTATTTCACCTTTATTTAACCAGGTAAGCCAGTTGAGAACAGGTTCTCATTTACAACTGCGACCTGGCCAAGATAAAGATAATGGTACAGTTTTGTACCCAATATTTTGAATATAAAGGCATAATAATCACACTCTCACTCTCTAAAAAAAGGGGTACGGTGTAAAGGTACATTTCTGTTTCCCAGGGTACAAACTTATTTTGTGTACCCTCAATACCCACCTTACTGATGCCTTTGGAGCAGCACGAGCGATGTGATATGCACACCACTGAAGTAGACATGTTTGGTGTGTGTGTGGCGGTGCAACGCTTCAGTGTTTTATACTTTTAAGAAAACACTTAGCTGCTACAAGATTTTATATTTCTATACACATATACATTTTATAATTTTCAAACCTTGTTTTCGGGACCACAGTGTTGGTGCTGCTTTTAACACGCTGTGTTTGGCTGGATTTTTTAGCTAGCATTAGTAGGTTAGCTTCGACTATCTAGGTTACCTAGCTGTAACTGGCAAAGCTTGTCTCATGCCGTGGTTGGCTCTTGTAGCTGGGACTGCCGTTTCTGACCTGAGTATAAGCATGTCAGACTCCTCTGTTTTGTAGTCAGATCCAGAGATGGAGAGCAAAGTCATAAAATGTGAGACCTGTGACATGTTCATTGTAGTCAAAGAGGAAGAGTATACTGACCTATATACAGTGGGGAGAACAAGTATTTGATACACTGCCGATTTTGCAGGTTTTCCTACTTACAAAGCATGTAGAGGTCTGTAATTTTTATCATAGGTACACTTCAACTGTGAGAGACGGAATCTAAAACAAAAATCCAGAAAATCACATTGTATGATTTTTAAGTAATTAATTTGCATTTTATTGCATGACATAAGTATTTGATACATCAGAAAAGCTGAACTTAATATTTGGTACAGAAACCTTTGTTTGCAATTACAGAGATCATACGTTTCCTGTAGGTCTTGACCAGGTTTGCACACACTGCAGCAGGGATTTTGGCCCATTCCTCCATACAGACCTTCGCCAGATCATTCAGGTTTCGGGGCTGTCGCTGGGCAATACGGACTTTCAGCTTCCTCCAAAGATTTTCTATTGGGTTCAGGTCTGGAGACTGGCTAGGCCACTCCAGGACCTTGAGATGCTTCTTATGGAGCCACTCCTTAGTTGCCCTGGCTGTGTGTTTCGGGTCGTTGTCATGCTGGAAGACCCAGCCACGACCAATCTTCAATGCTCTTACTGAGGGAAGGAGGTTGTTGGCCAAGATCTTGCGATACATGGCCCCATCCATTCTCCCCTCAATATGGTGCATTCGTCCTGTCCCCTTTGCAGAAAAGCATCCCCAAAGAATTATGTTTCCACCTCCATACTTCACGGTTGGGATGGTGTTCTTGGGGTTGTACTCATCCTTCTTCTTCCTCCAAACACGGCGAGTGGAGTTTAGACCAAAAAGCTATATTTTTGTCTCATCAGACAACATGACCTTCTCCCATTCCTCCTCTGGATCATTCAGATGGTCATTGGCAAACTTCAGACGGGCCTGGACATGCGCTGGCTTGAGCAGGGGGACCTTGCGTGCGCTGCAGGATTTTAATCCATGACGGCGTAGTGTGTTACTAATGGTTTTCTTTGAGACTGTGGTCCCAGCTCTCTTCAGGTCATTAACCAGGTCCTGCCGTGTAGTTCTGGGCTGATCCCTCACCTTCCTCATGATGATTGATGCCCCACGAGGTGAGATCTTGCATGGAGCCCCAGACCGAGGGTGATTGACCGTCATCTTGAACTTCTTCCATTTTCTAATAATTGCGCCAACAGTTGTTGCCTTCTCACCAAGCTGCTTGCCTATTGTCCTGTAGCCCATCCCAGCCTTGTGCAGGTCTACAATTTTATCCCTGATGTCCTTACACAGCTCTCTGGTCTTGGCCATTGTGGAGAGGTTGGAGTCTGTTTGATTGAGTGTGTGGACAGGTGTCTTTTATACAGGTAACGAGTTCAAACAGGTGCAGTTAATACAGGTAATGAGTGGAGAACAGGAGGGCTTCTTAAAGAAAAACTAACAGGTCTGTGAGAGACGGAATTCTTACTAGTTGGTAAGTGATCAAATACTTATGTCATGCAATAAAATGCAAATTAATTACTTTAAAATAATACAATGTGATTTTCTGGATTTTTGTTTTAGATTCCGTCTCTCACAGTTGAAGTGTACCTATGATAAAAATTACAGACCTCTACATGCTTTGTAAGTAGGAAAACCTGCAAAATCGGCAGTGTATCAAATACTTGTTCTCCCCACTGTACTTGACAACGACCCGAAACACACAGCCAGGGCAACTAAGGAGTGGCTCCATAAGAAGCATCTCAAGGTCCTGGAGTGGCCTAGCCAGTCTCCAGACCTGAACCCAATAGAAAATCTTTGGAGGAAGCTGAAAGTCCGTATTGCCCAGCGACAGCCCCGAAACCTGAATGATCTGGAGAAGGTCTGTATGGAGGAATGGGCCAAAATCCCTGCTGCAGTGTGTGCAAACCTGGTCAAGACCTACAGGAAACGTATGATCTCTGTAATTGCAAACAAAGGTTTCTGTACCAAATATTAAGTTCAGCTTTTCTGATGTATCAAATACTTATGTCATGCAATAAAATGCAAATTAATTACTTAAAAATCATACAATGTGATTTTCTGGATTTTTGTTTTAGATTCCGTCTCTCACAGTTGAAGTGTACCTATGATAAAAATTACAGACCTCTACATGCTTTGTAAGTAGGAAAACCTGCAAAATCGGCAGTGTATCAAATACTTGTTCTCCCCACTGTACTTGTGATAAATGCAAACAGCTCCATGCCTCAAAGGAGCGGATCATTGAGCTACTAGAGGAGAATTTGGTCCTAAGAGAACGTCTTGCTCTGGCTAAGGAGACTTCAAGACTGCATGCTGTTTTTGATGCAACCATTCTAAATGACCGAGGGGGAAATCCAGGGTGCTCTATGAGACTGGGCTCATCTGCAGTAGCTACTGAGGATACTACCTTGAACCACTTTCCCGTATTAACACATCCCAACGACGAGAATCTGAGATCTACTGTGTTTTTCTCTACTCCATTGGAAGCAAAGTGGAATCCAGTTAGAAATAGGAGAGAAGGATTATTCCAACGCATCCTCCTTCTCCCCTCTCATCCAGACCTGTGGCTCTGTAACAGTTTTTTTCGGATCTGAGCCCCCTGACTTCACCGGGGCCCTCCGATGGGGATTTACTCCGCTCTCCCCGTCCTTTCAACTCAACCTCTGGTCCTGGATTACTGAGTCGGCCATTCCATGGAGCGTCCCACAGACCACGGCCCACAGGCCCACCAACTCAGCCATCCAGGGTTGCTGGATCTGTGCGATCTGAGAATCCATGACCCCCTCCTCCCAGGGTAGCCATCATCAGGAGTTCCATTTTCTTTGATGTGGTGGTTGCCGGGGCAAAGACTTTCTGCTTTCCTGGAGCCAGGGTGCGTGATATTGCCCGAGATCTTCCAGTCATCCTAGACCAAAATCTGAAGCTGCACACAGGTTTTGAATTCCTTTGGGACAGGCTAGGGAATACTGGGAAACGGGTTATCTTTTCTGGCCCTATTCCTACTCACGATCGTGGAGTTGATAGTTTATCCTGGGTATTATTGTTGGACTCTTGGATTAAGTTGAAACGCTGTCCTGAAAGATTATTGGATTTTATTG
Source organism: Coregonus lavaretus (assembly GCF_964263955.1). NCBI lineage: Eukaryota > Metazoa > Chordata > Actinopteri > Salmoniformes > Salmonidae > Coregonus > Coregonus lavaretus. The sequence continues at coordinate 30,932,366 of NC_140026.1, forward strand.
ACAATTTCAACTTATTTTGGGAATGTCCTCCTTTCTTAAAAAGGGACGGCTTGCACCCGAACAGGAGAGGAGGTGAGAGTTGCCTCTCACGACTTCCTCTGAAGCTGCCTCCTCTCCTGGTTCTGGCAGGCTTCGGCGTTCGTCGGCACCGGCCTTCTAGCCACTGCCGCTCCTCATCTCATCATTCCATTTGTTTTGACTTGTTTATTACACACACCTGGTTCATATCCCCTCATCCGTACTTGTATAAGTGTTACCTCTGCCCCCTTGTCCTTGTGTGGGATTGTTTATTGCGAGGAGAGTGTAGCTCGGTTGAGCTCCGTGTATTTTGTATTGCCGGGTTATTTTCCCTGTGTGCCTGTTTGGTTCCAGTGCGCCTGTTTTGCGCACTGGACTGTTTGACGCATTTCTGCGTAACTGTATTCCGGAATAAATTCTGTATTCTGTGATTTAACCTCCTGCGCCTGACTCCTTCAAATCACCCATCACAGATGCTAAGTGCTAATATAGAAGAGGCACTACAACAAATTATGGGATATCAGTCCTTTCCCTCAACAGGAAACCTAATTGACTCTTGTTTTAATCAACATCCTAATTCGAGGCATAGACCTAATGGCTCAGTTTTAGGCAATCTTGTATCTATTCCAATTGTAGCCAACCCAATGGTATTTTCTAATAGGGAATTACCTGATGAACATGGCATATTCGTATTAGAGACTCCGTCTGATCTGAAATCACGCACCTGATTCATGTAAGTGCTAGAAGTTTGATTTGGAAAATTGATTTTATTGTAACTCAGACCAACGTGGACATTCTGGTTAGAACTGAATCTTGGTTAAATAAGTTTATACCGGACTGTGATGTGTCTCTGACTGGTTATAATGTTTTTAGATCTGATAGAGTTGGCAGATGAGGTGGTGTTGCCATACACATAAGGAGCAACTTAAATGTTTTGAATGTCTAGTCCTAAATGTGGGCCTTGGTAATAATGCCCATTTGACACTAGTGGGAATTTATCGCCCTCCCTCTGCCTTCTTAAGTGCTCTTAACAAATTGTTTTACCTGCTGTCTAACTATGCTAAATCCTAATGAATATTAGTGGGTGATCTTAATCTGGATTAGTTGATGCCAGTATCTGATGGGCTGAAAGATATTTGTACTGAGCTAAATCTAACTCAGCCGATAACTAAACCAACTCGCCCCAACTTTAAACACCCTGAACAATCTACTCTTATATATTATTCTAACAAATACCGCTCATAAGTTTACAGCCAATGGGGTATTTTCCAATGAGTTCAGTGACCATTGTCCCATTGCCTGCATAAGAGATGTTAAGCTACCTAAATTTCACTCATGCATTATTACAAAGAGACATTTTGGTAATTTTATTAGCAACATTTTTTGTCTGAGCTGAGGTTGTGACTGGTGGGTTGTGACAACTATCACTGACTCAGATCAGGCCCATAATTGTTTTATTTTCCTGTTTAACTCTGTTGCAGATAAACATGTGGCACACAAAATGCTAAGGGTGAAAGACAGATCTAATCCTTGGCTCACGCATGAGTTGTATATGAAATTACTGGAAATAAGTGTAGCTTGGGCTAAGGCTAGACTGACTGATTCTATGTCTCATTTGCAGTCCTTCAGACATTCGAGAAATAGATATCTATCTCTGGTTAGAAAAGCAAAATCAACATATTTCTTGAATTGTGTATCGGAGAGTGGTGGTAATCAACTTAACTTCTTTAAAGTGGTCAAATTTTCTAAACAAAACTCCACCCCCTCATTGCCCCAGCAGATTCTGACATTCTCTGGTCCCGTACTAAAATTGGAATTTGTGGTGCTTTTAATGACAATTTTGCTTCAGCTGGCCACCTGCTTGAAAGGATAGTCTCTGAAAAGTAATCTCATTTCACTAGAGGGAGTTGTCTAGTCACCTCAGAACAGACTGTAGAGAATGATGCACTAATAGACTCACAGGCTTTATTTTCATTTTTCCTAACCCTGGCAGTCATTACAAATGTAGGTTACGGGTGAATAAAAATTCCAACTGCTGGATATACTAACTCTGGCTGGATTCCAATATGAACTGTGTACTAAGTGATTTATATATATTTGTTTTAATCCATAGGATTCACTTAATCCCTTCTTACTGCAGCTCTCTGCTTCACTTATTTGTTTCTAGTGTTATCCCTAAAATCTGGGAAGCGGCAAGTCCTCCCCTACATAAAGGAGGAGCACCTTCTGACTTAGATAACTGCTGTCCCCACATGCTTCAAGATGGCCACCATTGTTCCTGTACTCAAGAAAGCAAAAGTAACTGAACTAAATGACTATCGCCCCGTAGCACTCACCTCTGTCATCATGAAGTGCTTTGAGAGACTAGTCAAGGATCATATCACCTCTACCTTACCTGTCACCCTAGACCCACTTCAATTTGCTTACCGCCCCAATAGATCCACAGACGATGCAATCGCCATCACACTGCACACTGCCCTATCCCATCTGGACAAGAGGAATACCTATGTAAGAATGCTGTTCATTGACTATAGCTCAGCATTCAACACCATAGTACCCTCCAAGCTCATCATTAAGCTGGGTCTGAACCCTGCCCTGTGCAACTGGATCCTGGACTTCCTGACCGCCCCCAGGTGGTGAAGGTAGGAAACAACATCTCCACTTTGCTGATCCTCAACACTGGGTCCCCACAGGGGTGCGTGTTCAGCCCCCTTCTGTACTCCCTGTTCACCCATGACTGCATGGCCAAGCAAGCCTCTAACTCAATCATCAAGTTTGCAGACGACACAACAGTAGTAGGCTTGATTACCAACAATGACGAGACAGCCTACAGGGAGGAGGTGAGGGCTCTGGGAGTGTGGTGCCAGGGAAATAACCTCTGACTCAACGTCAACAAAACAAAGTAGATGATCATGGACTTCGGGAAACGGCAGAGGGTGCACCCCCCTATCCACATCGACGGGACCGCAGTGGAGATGTGGAAATCTTCTAGTTCCTTTGCGTACACATCACAGATAAACTGAAATGGTCCACCCACGCAGACAGTGTGGTGAAGAAGGCGCAACAGAGCCTCTTCAACCTCAGGAGGCTGAAGAAATTTGGCTTGGCACCTAAAACCCTCACAAACTTTTACAGATGAACAATTGAAAGCATCCTGTCGGGCTGTATCACCACCGGCAACTGCACCGCCCGCAACTGCAGGGCTCTTCAGAGGGTGGTGCAGTCTGCAAACTACCCGCCCTCCAGCACCCGATGTCACAGGAAGGCCAAAAAGATAATCAAGGACATCAACCACCCGAGCCACTGCCTGTTCACCCCGCTATCACCCAGAAGGCGAGGTCAGTACAGGTGCATCAAAGCTGGGACCGAGAGAATGAAAAACAGCTCCTATCTCAAGGCCATCAGACTGTTAAATAGCCATCACTAGCCGTCTTCCACCCGGTTATGCAACCCTGCACCTTAGAGGCTGCTGCAATATTTACATAGACTTGGAATCACTGGCCACTTTAATAATGGAACACTAGTCACTTAATAATAATGTTTACATACTGCTTTACTCATTCATATGTATATACTGTATTCTATTCTACTGTATTTTAGTCAATGCCACTCCGACATTGCTCGATCTAATATTTATATATTTCTTAATTCCATTCTTTTACTTTTAGATTTGTGTGTATTGTTGTGAATTGTTAGATACTATTGCACTGTTGGAGTTAGGAACACAAGCATTTCGCTACACACGCAATAACATCAGCTAATTATGTGTATGTGACCAAGGCCCTTCTCAAAGTACCTTTTGTCTCTACTGTTTAAATGTGCTTTTGAAGTGACCTGGTATGGTGAGATTCAGGGTTCGGGGCAAAGGATTTCAAGTAATCTGTTGAGTAATCTCTCCACTCACATTGTCACCTCGCCAACATCTCCAGGGATCTGAGGACTGCACCATAGGGCATGCATCTCATTCCCCAAACGTGTTTTTGACCCTAGCATCTGTGCTTTACTTACTATAATGACTTTGAGGTGTCTTTCACTGCATAATGAGTAGGTGTATAATGTATTTTACTTTGATTCAGTTTCCAAACTTTCTATACACTTTCATTCCAAACTGCACAACATACTGTACATGAGCATTTGTTTAATTCTATGGTATAAAAAGGATCAGAGATGTAAATCAGTTGTGGTTGACACATTTACATTGCTGTATTTCACAAGTACTGTATGAAAATCATGATCCTCTATTAGTAATACTTCTTTCCAAATATGTATCGCTCAAATATCTGGAGCATATGTATCTCAAGTCTCAACATACTGTATGTTAGGATACCATTTTTAGTATGAGCTCGTAGGGACTCATTTCAACAGATGGCCAGAAAACCTCATGATGTCCTGTTTTTTAATTCTGACTAAATGTTGAAATGTTATGTGCGGTCTCTAAGGTCAAAGGCCTTATCCACTCTGAGTGCACCCAACCATGAACAGTGGCCTCCACATCCCAGCTCCCCTCCTGTTGTCAGTATTGACGTTTGGGTGGTATCTGTGGCATCTCCCAGCAGCCTCCCTGGCTCAGAAAGGTGACGATTGATGGATGGGCTCAGGGAGACCTCAAAGTCGGCCATCAGTCTGTCTCCTGTCCCTGTACCAGACGGCTGTGGGCGAGTCTGCCTGTCTGCCTGCCGGCTTGTCAACATGAGCAACCAGCCTGGTGCCACTTATATGCGGTGACCTCGGCTCAGTTGAATCTGGAGCTGACACAGTGCTTTCTAACCCTCACTCTCAAACCACAAAACTATAACACTGACCAAAGACCCGCAGAGGCTGTTGTTTTACTATTTAGGCATTAAATGCATCAGCTTTTCACCATTTATCAAGAGCTGACAACAAGAGCTGGTGAGTAACATGATCATAATGTATCATTAAAGAATGATATATTTATATATTATTAAAGAATTATACACTCATATTCAGTATACAATACATACTAGGGGCCAGGGCATTCTCCTTATGAAGGCTTCCTTTGTGTGATGGTAAACATTTCTCTGGCCTCATTTTGACTTGATGCATTTGACCTCATGATGGTCAGCACTGGTTTAACACACATGCCATCGAAGAAAAGCTTCCTGTGCACCTCACAGAATAGCATATCACTACAGGAGTATTGAGATGCCTTTTGTTCTCTAATGGAACCTCCAGTAGCTGCTAATACTCACAAGCTGCCTAAAAGAGCCTGGATTAATGGCTCCACCACTTTAAACTGTGAAAGGAAACACCCCAAGAGTACAGTGCCTTGCAAAAGTATTCATCCCCCTTGGCGTTTTTCGTATTTTGTTGCATTACAACCTGCAATTTGAATGGATTTTTGTTTGGATTTCATGTAATGGACATACACAAAATAGTCGAAATTGAAAAGTGAAATGAAAAAAATTACTTACTTCAAAAAATTCAAAAAAATAAATAACGGAAAAGTGGTGAGTGCATATGTATTCACCCCCTTTGCTATGAAGGCCCTAAATAAGATCTGGTGCAACCAATTACCTTCAGAAGTCACATGATTTGTTAAATAAAGTCCACCTGTGTGCGATCTAAGTGCCACATGAGCTCAGTATATATACACCTGTTCTGAAAAGCCCCAGAGTCTGCAACACCACTAAGCAAGGGGCACCACCAAGCAAACGGCACCATGAAGACATTCACATTTACGTCATTTAGCAGATGCTCTTATCCAGAGCGACTTACAGTTTGTGAGTGCATACATTATTTTAATTTTTTTCAAACTAGCCCCCCGTGGGAATCAAACCCACAACCCTGGCGTTGCAAACGCCATGCTCTACCAACTGAGCTACATCCCTAGACCAAGGAGACCAAGGAGCTCTCCAAACAGGTCAGGGACAAAGTTGTGGAGAAGTACAGCTCATGGTTGGGTTATAAAAAATATCAGAAACTTTGAACATCCCACAGAGCACGATTAAATACATTATTAAAAAATGGAAAGAATATGGCACCACAACAAACCTGCCAAGAGAGGGCCACCCACAGAGGGAATTAATCAGAGAGGCAACAAAGAGACCAAAGATAACCCTGAAGGAGCTGCAAAGCTCCACAGCGGAGATTGGAATATCTGTCCATAGGACGCCTTTAAGCCGTACACTCCACAGAGCTGGAATTTACGGAAGAGTGGCCAGAAAAAAAGCCATTGCTTGAAGAAAAAAATAAGCAAACGTTTGGTGTTCGCCAAAAGGCATGTGGGAGACTCCCCAAACATATGGAAGAAGGTACTCTGGTCAGATGAGACTAAAATTGAGTTTTTTGGCCATCAAGGAAAGGTCTATGTCTGCCGCGAACCCAACACCTCTCATCACCCCGAGAACACCATCCCCACAGTGAAGCATGGTGGTGGCAGCATCATGCTGTGGGGATGTGTTTCATCGGCAGGGACTAGGAAACTGGTCAGAATTGAAGGAATGATGGATGGCGCTAAATACAGGGAAATTCTTGAGGGAAACCTGTTTCAGTCTTCCAGAGATTTGAGACTGGGACGGAGGTTCTCCTTCCAGTAGGACAATGACCCTAAGCATACTGCTAAAGCAACACTTGAGTGGTTTAAGGGGACACATTTAAATATCTTGGAATGGCCTAGTCAAAACCCAGACCTCATCCAATTAAGAATCTGTGGCATGACTTAAAGATTAATGAACCCATTAAACTTGAAGGAGCTGGAGCAGTTTTGCCTTGAAGAATGGGTGAAAATCCCAGTGACTAGATGTGCCAAGCTTATAGAGACATACACCAAGAGACTTGCAGCTGTAATTGCTGCAAAAGGTGGCTCTACAAAGTATTGACTTTGGGGGGGTGAATAGTTATGCACGCTCAATTTTTTTGGTCTTATTTCTTGTTCATTTCACAATAGAAAAATCTTCAAAGTGGTAGGCATGTTGTGTAAATCAAATGATACAAACCCTCCAAAAAATATTTTTTAATTCCAGGTTTTAAGGCAACAAAATAGGAAAAATGCTAAGGGGGGGGTGAATATTTTCGCAAGCCACTGTAGGTATATCCCATGGCCAGAGGAGCAGATTCTCCAAGGATATGGGGTTTAGGGTCCCAGCTTTGGGCAGCAAAAAATTGCACATGAAATCATCTGAAAAATCCCAAAAGAAAACATCAAGTGATCCCAGAGGATTAGGGGGACCAGTTTGCCCCTATTCACAAAACCAATGGGTGGAATGCCGGCCTGTTGGGTTAGATCAAAGCCTGGCCACATATGTGCACACCTCAAGTTACTCCCTGGTGGAGGTGCACAGCTCCACAATAGGATTATTGAGGGGTAGCAGGAAACCATATGGAATTATTTTTAAGAGGATCATTTAGCTATTTGATTTTGAATTTTTTGACCCTTTTAGGTATAACAAATATACATAAAATGATCCCCCAAAAAATGGCCTTCACAACTATAGCCCAGAGAAACGCATTCCAGGTGACAGAGGTCACCAAGTGCAACATAGCTTCAGCGTGTAAATCAGCTAGAAAGATGTGTCGGCATCGAGTAATTGTCTCTGGCCCCCTCCCAGTTAGGGGAAGTGACGAGCTCTACAGCAGAGTCTCAGCACTTAATCGCTGGTTGAAAACTGTTTTCTGCCCCTCCCAAAAGATAACATTTGTGGATAATTGGCCCTCTTTCTGGGACTCACCCACAAACAGGACCAAGCCTGACCTGCTGAGGAGTGACGGACTCCATCCTAGCTGGAGGGGTGCTCTCCTCTTATCTACCAACATAGATAGGGCTCTAACTCCTCTAGCCCCACAGTGAAATAGGGTGCAGGCCAGGCAGCAGGCTGTTAGCCAACCTGCCAGCTTAGTGGAGTCTGCCAATAGCACAGTCAGTGTAGTCAGCTCAGCCATACCCATTGAGACTGTGTCTGTGCCTCGACCTAGGTTGGGCAAAACTAAACATGGCGGTGTTCACCCTAGCAATCTTATTAGGATAAAGACCTCCTCCATTCCTGCCATTATTGAAAGAGATCGTGATACCTCACATCTCAAAATAGGGTTACTTAATGTTAGATCCCTCACTTCAAAGGCAGTCATAGTCAATGAACTAATCACTGATCATAATCTTGATGTGATTGGCCTGACTGAAACATGGCTTAAGCCTGATGAATTTGCTGTGTTAAATGAGGCCTCACCTCCTGGTTACACTAGTGACCATATTCCCCGTGCATCCCGCAAAGGCGGAGGTGTTGCTAACATTTACGATAGCAAATTTCAATTTACAAAAAAAAAAAAAAAAAAAATGGCGTTTTCATCTTTTGAGCTTCTAGTCATGAAATCTATGCAGCCTACTCAATCACTTTTTATAGCTACTGTTTACAGGCCTCCTGGGCCATATACAGCGTTCCTCTCTGAGTTTCCTGAATTCCTATCAGACCTTGTAGTCATAGCAGATCATATTCTAATTTTTGGTGATTTTAATATTCACATGGAGAAGTCCACAGACCCACTCCAAAAGTCTTTCGGAGCCATTATCGACTCAGTGGGTTTTGTCCAACATGTCTCTGGACCTACTCACTGCCACAGTCATACTCTGGACCTAGTTTTGTCCCATGGAATAAATGTTGTAGATCTTAATGTTTTTCCACAAAATCCTGGACTATCGGACCACCATTTTATTACATTTGCAATCGCAACAAATAATCTGCTCAGACCCCAACCAAGGAGCATCAAAAGTCGTGCTATAAATTCTCAAACAACACAAAAATTCATTGATGCCCTTCCAGACTCCTTCTGCCTACCCAAGGACGTCAGAGGACAAAAATCAGTTAACCACTTAACTGAGGAACTCAATTTAACCTTGCGCAATACCCTAGATGCAGTTGCACCCCTAAAAACGAAAAACATTTGTCATAAGAAACTAGCTCCCTGGTATACAGAAAATACCCGAGCTTTGAAGCAAGCTTCCAGGAAATTGGAACGGAAATGGCGCCACACCAAACTGGAAGTCTTCCGACTAGCTTGGAAAGACAGTACCGTGCAGTACCGAAGAGCCCTCACTGCTGCTCGATCATCCTACTTTTCCAACTTAATTGAGGAAAATAAGAACAATCCAAAATTTCTTTTTGATACTGTTGCAAAGCTAACTAAAAAGCAGCATTCCCCAAGAGAGGATGGCTTTCACTTCAGCAGTGATAAATTCATGAACTTCTTTGAGGAAAAGATCATGACCATTAGAAAGCAAATTACGGACTCCTCTTTGAATCTGCGTATTCCTCCAGGGCTTAGCTGTCCTGGATCTGCACAGCTCTGCGAGGGCCTGGGATCGGGAGAGACACTTAAGTGTTTTAGTACTATATCTCTTGACACAATGATGAAAATAATCATGGCCTCTAAACCTTCAAGCTGCATACTGGATCCTATTCCTACTAAACTGCTGAAGGAGCTGCTTCCTGTGCTTGGCCCTCCTATGTTGAACATAATAAACAGCTCTCTATCCACCGGATGTGTACCAAACTCACTAAAAGTGGCAGTGATAAAGCCTCTCTTGAAAAAGCCAAACCTTGACCCGGAAAATATAAAAAACTATCGGCCTATATCGAATCTTCCATTCCTCTCAAAAATTTTAGAAAAAGCTGTTGCGCAGCAACTCACTGCCTTTCTGAAGACAAACAATGTATACGAAATGCTTCAGTCTGGTTTTAGACCCCATCATAGCACTGAGACTGCACTTGTGAAGGTGGTAAATGACCTTTTAATGGCGTCAGACCGAGGCTCTGCATCTGTCCTCGTGCTACTAGACCTTAGTGCTGCCTTTGACACCATCGATCACCACATTCTTTTGGAGAGACTGGAAACCCAAATTGGTCTACACGGACAAGTTCTGGCCTGGTTTAGATCCTACCTGTCGGAAAGATATCAGTTTGTCTCTGTGAATGGTCTGTCCTCCGACAAATCAACTGTACATTTCGGTGTTCCTCAAGGTTCCGTTTTAGGACCACTATTGTTTTCACTATATATTTTACCTCTTGGGGATGTTATTCGAAAACATAATGTTAACTTTCACTGCTATGCGGATGACACACAGCTGTACATTTCAATGAAACATGGTGAAGCCCCAAAATTGCCCTCGCTAGAAGCCTGTGTTTCAGACATAAGGAAGTGGATGGCTGAAAACTTTTTACTTTTAAACTCGGACAAAACAGAGATGCTTGTTCTAGGTCCCAAGAAACAAAGAGATCTTCTGTTAAATCTGACAATTCATCTTGATGGTTGTAAAGTCGTCTCAAATAAAACTGTGAAGGACCTCGGCGTTACTCTTGACCCTGATCTCTCTTTTGACGAACATATCAAGACTGTTTCAAGGACAGCTTTTTTCCATCTACGTAACATTGCAAAAATCAGAAATTTTCTGTCCAAAAATGATGCAGAAAAATTAATCCATGCATTTGTTACTTCTAGGTTAGACTACTGCAATGCTCTATTTTCCGGCTACCCGGATAAAGCACTAAATAAACTTCAGTTAGTGCTAAATACGGCTGCTAGAATCCTGACTAGAACCAAGAAATTTGATCATATTACTCCAGTGCTAGCTTCCCTACACTGGCTTCCTGTTAAGGCAAGGGCTGATTTCAAGGTTTTACTGTTAACCTATAAAGCGTTACATGGGCTTGCTCCTACCTATCTTTCCGAGTTGGTCCTGCCGTACATACCAATACGTACGCTACGGTCACAAGACGCAGGCCTCCTAATTGTCCCTAGAATTTCTAAGCAAACAGCGGGAGGCAGGGCTTTCTCCTATAGATCTCCATTTTTATGGAACAGTCTGCCTACCCATGTGAGAGACGCAGACTCGGTCTCAACCTTTAAGTCTTTACTGAAGACTTATCTCTTCAGTAGGTCATATGATTGAGTGTAGTCTGGCCCAGGAGTGTGAAGGTGAACGGAAAGGCTGGAGCAACGAACAGCCCTTGCTGTCTCTGCCGGGCCGGTTCCCCTCTCCACTGGGGTTCTCTGCCTCTAACCCTGTTGCAGGGGCTGAGTCACTGGCTTGCTGGTGCTCTTTCATGCCGTCCCTGGGAGGGGTGCGTCACTTGAGTGGGTTGAGTTACTGACGTGATCTTCCTGTCTGGGTTGGCGCCCCCCCCCTTGGTTTGTGCTGTGGTGGAGACCTCTGTGGGCTATACTCGGCCTTGTCTCAGGATTGTAAGTTGGTGGTTGGGGATATCCCTCTAGTGGTGCGGGGGCTGTGCTTTGGCGGAGTGGGTGGGGTTATATCCTTCCTGTTTGGCCCTGTCCGGGGGTTTCTTCGGATGGGGCCACAGTGTCTCCGGACCGCTCCTGTCTCAGCCTCCAGTATTTATGCTGCAGTAGTTTATGTGTCGGGGGGCTGGGGTTAGTTGGTTATACCTGGAGTACTTCTCCTGTCTTATCCAGTGTCCTGTGTGAATTTAAGTATGCTCTCTCTAATTCTCTCGTTCTCTCTTTCTCTCTGAGAACCTGAGCCCTAGGACCATACGTCAGGACTACCGGGCATGATGACACCTTGCTGTCCCCAGTCCGCCTGGCCTTGCTGCTATTCCAGTTTCAACTGTTCTGCCTGCGGCTACGAAACCCCTACCTGTCCCAGACCTGCTGTTTTCAACTCTTTAATGATCGGCTATGAAAAGCCAACTGAGAGACCTGAGCCCTAGGACCATACGTCGGGACTACCGGCCGTGGTGACTCCTTGCTGTCCCCAGTCCGCCTGGCCTTGCTGCTATTCCAGTTTCAACTGTTCTGCCTGCGGTTATGGAACCCCTACCTGTCCCAGACCTGCTGTTTTCAACTCTTAATGATCGGCTATGAAAAGCCAACTGAGATTTATTCCTGATTATTATTTGACCATGCTTGTCACTTATGAACATTTTTGAACATCTTGGCATGGTTCTGTTATAATCTCCACCCGGCACAGCCAGAAGAGGACTGGCCACCCCTCATAGCCTGGTTCCTCTCTAGGTTTCTTCCTAGGTTTTCGCCTTTCTAGGGAGTTTTTCCTAGCCACCGTGCTTCTACACCTGCATTACTAGCTGTTTGGGGTTTTAGGCTGGGTTTCTGTACAGCACTTCGAGATATTAGCTGATGTAAGAAGGGCTATATAAAATAAAATTGATTGATTGATTGATGAAGCTGGTTGAAAGAATGCCAAGAGTGTGCAAAGCTGTCATCAAGGCAAAGGGTGGCTATTTGAAGAATCTCAAATATAAAATATATTTTGATTTGTTTAACACTTTTTTGGTTAATACATGATTCCATATGTGTTATTTCATAGTTTTGATGTCTTCACTATTATTCTACAATGTAGAAATAGTAAGAATAAAGAAAAACCCTTGAAAGAGTAGGTGTGTCCAAACTTTTGAATGGTACTGTAAGTGTCTGCTAAATGGCATATATTATTATTGTATGCTCTAACAACCAAAGGTAACCCCAAATTGAACTGTGTATACTGTTGGCATGGTGTAAAAACCAAACCCCAACACAATCTAGAAAATATATAATATTTTGAGGTTGCCTGAGTTGATTGACAGCAGCCTAGGTAAGTGAAAAATAATACATTTGCATTTTGAGTGAACAATCCCTTTAAATTGAACAAACTAATTTTGACTAAGTGGTAGAGATATGTGGTCAATAGCTGGTACATTCTTTTTGCAAGCTGAGGTGGCAAATGAAACGAACTGGGCCTTTCCTCAGCAGATCTAGCAGCAGAAGTCCTTAGCCAGAAAAAAAACTCTGTGAACCACAGCTGGAGGCCTTATTACCACTGGTCAATCCAGACAGTCTCTGGCTTAGTATTATTTTTCAAACAGACTCTCTGTTGTGCTCAATGACATGGGTGGTGTGCCACATTCACTTAATAAACCATGCTGACTTCCTCACTCCCCAGTGTGCCTGGGCACTCATAAGAATGTGGAGTGTGAGGAGGAAGGAAGGAGGCTATAAAAGGATACTAAAACAGTGCGACACAGTAAAAACGGGCAGTAGCACCCCACTGGACTTATTTACCACAAGGTCCTGAGCTCTGCTGCAACAGAGTGGTGGGCCCATCTGATCATTTTTGCTTGGTCTTTGTTTTGCTTCCCTAAGGGTTATCAGATAATCTTATACACCTTTGTGCATCTTCCTCATCTTTCATTAGGTTGTTTATGTTGGGAATTTGTTCCTAGCAATATTTTCCAATTTAACATAACCCTTTATCCCTTATGTACTTTTCTTACTTTTCAATCTGCCTCCTCTTTGCCCTCTGAAGAGTGGTTGAGTCTGGCCATTCTATACTATCCACATAAAATGTACAGAATAAAATCCAGTTTAGACTCAACCAGGTTGTTAAATCTTAAAATTCACTGTGACTATGTCCAGACGTTTTCATGTTTTGGAGGCCTGTTAAGAGGACGGCTTCGGGGGTAGTCGAGAGCAGGGCTGGTGTACCACATGAGAGATACTGTTGATGGAAACCTTGGACCATCCGCGCACAACTCGAATCAAAACCAAGTGTTTTTCCACGCATTCTTGAGAGACAGGGAGGGACATGCCAGAAGCCAATGCCACAATGCATCCCTGACATCGCCGAGGTTGCAGGTGGACAAACCCCCTCCAGTAGATGCAGTGAGTGATACAAAACAGGGGTGGCTTTGAAATGGTGTGCAAATACTGACATTCTACAGTGTGGCTCTTGCGGGAGCTGAGGAGGTGCAGAGCTCCCCTGCTCCTCACACCTGCTGTGGTAGGCAACCTTGTTTACATGCCACCGTTTGGAAATGTCAAGAAGAGGCACAGGGTTACGCAGAGATGCCCGGAGTTCACGCACACTCTTCTCTGTTTTATCTCTGTCCCAGGAGCCTCAGGAGTTAGACTGGGCTATTTTCTCCTCGGTGGGGGCTGGAGCTGTGCCAACCATCTGTCTGGCATGAGCTTGAGCTGCAACACCCCTAACCAGCTACCAGATTGATATTTTTTTGTATTCCAGTACGTCAATATTGGGTGTTACTTGACCCACTTCTTCCCAAAGACAAGTTTTGGGTTTCAACTACTTTCTCTGTGCATGGCATACATAGACTGGATTAGAGGTGTCCATGGGAGTTGCATACTCCCTGTACATGAACCAGCCCTGCTGGAACAGTTGGATCACATTCATCTATGCTCTAACTAAACCATGTAAAATAAAATCCAATAGCAGTGTGTTTTCATTTAAATAAATTATTTGTTTTCACAGAAAATACCAATTTAGGAATGTCCCACGTCATGTTTGTCCAACTTCTAGGAAGATTTTAACCCACTTAACCCCATGATTTTTCCAAGGTTTCACCATCATTGTAATGCCCTAGTTTTGTTGCTTTTCAATGAAATTATGTTGAACCAACATGGAAAAGACATTTAATTGACATCTGTGCCACGTGGGTAAAGGTCCAGTGCAACCGTTTTTATCTCAATATCAAATCATTTCTGGGTAACAATTAAGTACCTTACTGTAATTGTTTTCAATTAAAATGGTTAAAAATATACATATATCCTTAGCTATTTAGCAAATTCTCAAGCAAGAATTTTGCTAGGACTGTCTGGGAGTGGTCTGACTGGGGAGGGGAAAACTGAAAATGTGCTGTTATTGGCAGAGAGGTTTGGAACTCTCTTTCTCATTGGTCTATTAACTAATTTACCACCCGGTGATGTCATTATCATCATTTACACCATTTCACAGTATTATTCCAACCTCTTAGTGTAGAAATATACACTGCTTAAAAAAATAAAGGGAACACTTAAACAACACAATGTAACTCCAAGTCAATCACACTTCTGTGAAATCAAACTGTCCACTTAGGAAGCAACACTGATTGACAATACATTTCACATGCTGTTGTGCAAATGGAATAGACAACAGGTGGAAATTATAGGCAATTAGCAAGACACCCCCAATAAAGGACTGGTTTTGCAGGTGGTGACCACAGACCACTTCTCAGTTCCTATACTTCCTGGCTGATGTTTTGGTCACTTTTGAATGCTGGCGGTGCTTTCACTCTAGTGGTAGCATGAGACGGAGTCAACAACCCACACAAGTGGATCAGGTAGTGCAGCTCATCCAGGATGGCACATCAATGCAAGCTGTGGCAAGAAGGTTTGTCAGCGTAGTGTCCAGAGCATGGAGGCGCTACCAGGAGACAGGCCAGTACATCAGGAGACGTGGAGGAGCCCGTAGGAGGGCAACAACCCAGCAGCAGGACTGCTACCTCCGCCTTTGTGCAAGGAGGAGCAGGAGGAGCACTGCCAGAGCCCTGCAAAATGACCTCCAGCAGGCCACAAATGTGCATGTGTCTGCTCAAACGGTCAGAAACAGACTCCATGAGGGTAGTATGAGGGCCCGACGTCCACAGGTGGGGGTTGTGCTTACAGCCCAACACCATGCAGGACGTTTGGCATTTGCCAGAGAACACCAAGATTGGCAAATTCGCCACTGGCATCCTGTGCTCTTCACAGATGAAAGCAGGTTCACACTGAGCACATGTGACAGACGTGACAGAGTCTGAAGACACCGTGGAGAACGTTCTGCTGCCTGCAACATCCTCCAGCATGACCGGTTTGGCGGTGGGTCAGTCATGGTGTGGGGTGGCATTTCTTTGGGGGGCCGCACAGCCCTCCATGTGCTCGCCAGAGGTAGCCTGACTGCCATTAGGTACCGAGATGAGATCCTCAGACCCCTTCTGAGACCATATGCTGGTGCGGTTGGCCCTGGGTTCCTCCTAATGCAAGACAATGCTAGACCTCATGTGGCTGGAGTGTGTCAGCAGTTCCTGCAAGAGGAAGGCATTGATGCTATGGACTGCCCGCCCGTTCCCCAGACCTGAATCCAATTGAGCACATCTGGGACATCATGTCTCGCTCCATCCACCTTGCAACACAGACTGTCCAGGAGTTGGCGGATGCTTTAGTCCAGGTCTGGGAGGAGATCCCTCAGGAGACCATCCGCCACCTCATCAGGAGCATGCCCAGGCGTTGTAGGGAGGTCATACAGGCACGTGGAGGCCACACACACTACTGAGCCTCATTTTGACTTGTTTTAAGGACATTACATCAAAGTTGGATCAGCCTGTAGTGTGGTTTTCCACTTTAATTTTGAGGGTGACTCCAAATCCAGATTTGATTTCCATTGATAATTTTTGTGTGATTTTGTTGTCAGCACATTCAACTATGTAAAGAAAAAAGTATTTAATAAGATTATTTCATTCATTCAGATCTAGGATGTGTTATTTTAGAGTTCCCTTTATTTTTTTGAGCAGTGTATTAAGAAAACACAGGAAAATAATGTGTTTTGTTACACTGGGCCTTTAATTTACACTTGTCCCTCCAGGTTTAAGGTCAACCCTGTTATGTAAACTGAACAATCATTTTAATATGGTAAAAGTAAACAAATCTAAAGAAACATTTAACATCTTATAGTCAAATCATGGTGTAAAAGCAGGTGAGTTGGTTCGGCTCTTTATGGCCGGTGTTTTGTGGTGGAAAACAGCACGTCGAGCATAACACATCAACCCTGTTACCCATAGGCTAAAAATCTTTTAACAATTTCAACAATTTTTTTTTAAAGCTTGCATTTAATTGCCCCTACCTGTTGCACACAACAATCTTCCATTCCCCCTGTCACAAGAGGAGTTATGGATGATTTAAGATGAAATCTTCATCCTTGTTACGGTGAACCCTGTCACTTTAATAGTCACTTTTATAGTCATTTTTCTTAATTTAACCTCTTGAGATGGGAAAACATGTTTGTTATGAAGTTGAACATGTGCTCTTTATGACAGAATGTAAACATTTTGTGAAATTAAGTGAAAAGGTATTTTAGACAATATTTCACTACCCAAAAGACACTATTCGTGGAATGACACGTCATGGTCATTGGATGGAAAATGCACCCATACACAGAGGATGTATCATTAGATGAAACCTTTTGCTCCTTTGATATTTGTCACAGTGGATAGGACAGTGTGGCCTTTAATATCATCAAAGCTCTCACATACTCCAAGGGACGGGAGTTTTTGCATTACCCATTTAATGTCTATAGCTCCTCAGACATTTGTACAATTTATCGCTGAAGTCACAAAACTCCTTTTCAAACTCCTTCGCCGAGGCTGTAGTGCTAAGCGTCCTCTGTTTGCTTCCGATTTTAGCAACTTCAAAGCAGAGAAAAAGGAATAAATATTTTCAGGACCGTTTGAGGACGTTCAGTTACCCGACCCTCTCGGGGGGACCCGTATCAGCCGCGCTCCGCTTGAGAAGCATTTTTCCCACCAGTCCACTTCCTGTTTGTGGTTTGGTGTTTTTTTGGCAGCTTTTTCGTCTAGCCCATTCACCATACAAAATAAACAACCACCAGCCATGTATCCAAAAAGCATGTCAGGCTACTTTCACTGAAACAGGAGCGAGAGGGAGGGATTGAATGAGGGAGGGAGAGAGAGAAGGAGGGAGGAAGTTGGGATAGAAGAAAGTATGAGTAAGACTTTCATGATTAAAAGATTGATTGTAAAGAAAATGTTGCCGCTGGTTGAAATCAAACTGTTAAACAAAGGCTTTCATATGGCAGGGAATGGTAGCAAAGGGGAGCGTCAGGTTTTTTGAGGAGATAACCCCTATCAATTAGAGAGTGTTTTGCTTTGGCTCATTCTTTACCATCGGGGCTTGCCATAGGAGGGAAAAAAATCTTGGCAGCCGTAGCATAGACAGCAACACAATGAGGCGAGTTAAGTGAACAATCATTAAGACTCGACTTGTGTGCACATGGGAAATTCTTTAGCGCAGGGCAATTAAACACAGTTGGTTTGGGAAGGGGGCAGAACGTGACCCAATTTCAAGATCAAGAGGAGGGCAGCAGTGCTTCACCCACATTAATGCTCCACCGGTGACTTAGTGCCACTTGTTCTAGCTAAAGAATATGTGTCCTGTTTCAGGAATCCTCAGAACATCTTACTTGGCCCAAAAAGATTCAACTGTTTAAAAGTTCCAGTCAGAAAGCGGAGGTTTGAACCCTGACAACATGTTTGTCTAAACCGATTCAAGTAAATTGCTGACTGCCTATTTTAATTAAGCCGCAACTGTCTCTAATGCAGATGAAGAAAATAAGATAATGTCCGTTCAACACCAATCTTGTAATGAAATTAGGTCCTGATTACGAGGTATTGCTTCAGTGGCTGTAAACAGCTATGAACGGACAATGGCATGCTTCAACACACATTCATTCTCACATCCCAATAAAATCAGTCTCTTTCACACAGGCTCTGGTGAGGCATTAGCGGTATCCATGAGAATGAGGGAAGTCATTTCTCCACTTCCGCTTTTGTTAACTTTGGCCGGGAAGCGCTAATCCGAGAACAGGCCAGAGGGGAGCAAACTACTGTAGCTGGAGTAGAATGGCCCCAACTATTAAGAGAGGGATATTAAACTATGACTCCACTTCCACTGCCCTCTCCTAAATACTGCCCTTCCCTCCCATTTTCTCTCCATCTAATTATCCCCTGTGCCCGAGCCAAATGCCACAGGTTTATCGCTCAGTGATATTCAAATAACTGTTGTTCCATGTCATGCAGAAAATAAAATAGACCCATTACTTTGTCACAGGATTTCTTTACTCTATTAATCCCTCTTTGTATTTGTACTTATTAAGGATCCCCATTAGCTGTTGCCAAGGCAGCAGCTACTCTTCCTGGGGTCCAGTAACATTAAGGCAGTTATATACAATTTAAAAATATTACATTTCATAACACATTTTACAACACATTGTGTGCCCTCAAGCCACTACTCCACTATCACATATCTACATTGGGGAAAAAAAGTATTCAGTCAGCCACCAATTGTGCAAGTTCTCCCACTTAAAAAGATGAGAGAGGCCTGTAATTTTCATCATAGGTACACGTCAACTATGACAGACAAAATGAAAAAATAAAATCCAGAAAATCACATTGTAGGATTTTTTATGAATTTATTTGCAAATTATGGTGGAAAATAAGTATTTGGTCAATGACAAAAGTTTCTCAATACTTTGTTATATACCCTTTGTTGGCAATGACACAGGTCAAACGTTTTCTGAAAGTCTTCACAAGGTTTTCACACACTGTTGCTGGTATTTTGGCCCATTCCTCCATGCAGATATCCTCTAGAGCAGTGATGTTTTGGGGCTGTCGCTGGGCAACACGGACTTTCAACTCCCTCCAAAGATTTTCTATGGGGTTGAGATCTGGAGACTGGCTAGGCCACTCCAGGATCTTGAAATGCTTCTTATGAAGCCACTCCTTCGTTGCCCGGGCGGTGTGTTTGTGATCATTGTCATGCTGAAAGACCCAGCCACGTTTCATCTTCAATGCCCTTGCTGATGGAAGGAGGTTTTCACTCAAAATCTCACGATACATGGCCCCATTCATTCTTTCCTTTACACGGATCAGTCGTCCTGGTCCCTTTGCAGAAAAACAGCCCCAAAGCATGATGTTTCCACCCCCATGCTTCACAGTAGGTATGGTGTTCTTTGGATGCAACTCAGCATTCTTTGTCCTCCAAACACGACAAGTTGAGTTTTTACCAAAAAGTTCTATTTTGGTTTCATCTGACCATATGACATTCTCCCAATCCTCTTCTGGATCATCCAAATACACTCTAGAAAACTTCAGACAGGCCTGGACATGTACTGGCTTAAGCAGGGGGACACATCTGGCACTGCAGGATTTGAGTCCCTGGCGGCGTAGTGTGTTACTGATGGTAGGCTTTGTTACTTTGGTCCCAGCTCTCTGCAGGTCATTCACTAGGTCCCCCCGTGTGGTTCTGGGATTTTTGCTCACCGTTCTTGTGATCAATTTGACCCCACGGGGTGAGATCTTGCGTGGAGCCCCAGATCGAGGGAGATTATCAGTGCTCTTGTATGTCTTCCATTTCCTAATAATTGCTCCCACAGTTGATTTCTTCAAACCAAGCTGCTTACATATTGCAGATTCAGTCATCCCAGCCTGGTGCAGGTCTACAATTTTGTTTCTGGTGTCCTTTGACAGCTCTTTGGTCTTGGCCATAGTGGAGTTTGGAGTGTGACTGTTTGAGGTTGTGGACAGGTGTCTTTTATACTGATAACAAGTTCAAACAGGTGCCATTAATACAGGTAACGAGTGGAGGACAGAGGAGCCTCTTAAAGAAGAAGTTACAGGTCTGTGAGAGCCAGAAATCTTGCTTGTTTGTAGGTGACCAAATACTTATTTTCCACCATAATTTGCAAATAAATTCATTAAAAATCCTACAATGTGATTTTCTGGATGTTTTTTTCTCAATTTGTCTGTCATAGTTGACGTGTACCTATGATGAAAATTACAGGCCTCTCTCATCTTTTTAAGTGGGAGAACTTGCACAATTGGTGGCTGACTAAATACTTTTTTTCCCCACTGTATAATACAAAATCCATGTGTACGTGTGTGGAGAGTGCGTGTCTTATCATGTGTATGTGTGTCTGTGCCTGTGTGTGTGTGTCTCTTCACAGTCCCCACTGTTCCATAAGGTGTATTTTTATCAGTTTTTTAAATCTGATTCTACTGCTTGCATCAGTTACCTGATGTGGAATAGAGTTCCATGTAGCCATGGCTCTATGTAGTACTGTGAGCCTCCCATAGTCTGTTCCTGACTTGGGGATTGTGAAGAGATCTTTGGTGGAATGTCTTGTGGGGTATGCATGGGTGTCCGAGCTGTATCCTAGTAGTTTAAACAGACACCTCGGTGCATTCAGCATGTCAACACTTCTTACAAAAACAAGTAGTGATGAAGCCAATCTCTCCTCCACTTTGAACCATGAGAGATTTACATGCATATTATTAATGTTAGCTCTCCGTGTACATTTAAGGGCCAGCCGTGCTGCCCTGTTCTGAGCCAATTGTAATTCTCTGAGGTCCATCTTTGTGGCACCTGACCACTCGACTGAATAGTAGTCCAGGTGCGACAAAACTAGGGCCTGTAGGACCTTACTTGTTGATAGTGTTGTTAAAAAGGCAGAGCAGCGCTTTATTATGGACAGACTTTTCCCCATCTTAGCTACTGTTGTATCAACATGTTTCAACCATGACAGTTTACAATCCAGGATTACTCCAAGCAATTGAGTCACCTCAACTTGCTCAATTTCCACATTATTTATCACAAGATTTAGTTGAGGTTTAGGGTTTATTTAACTTATTCCTTGCCACCCATTCTGAAACTAACTGCAGCTCTTTGTTAAGTGTTGCAGTGATTTCAATCGCTGTAGTACAGTGGCTTGAAAAAGTATTCACCGCCTCCCCTCTTCAAAGTGGTAGGCATGTTGTGTAAATCAAATGATACAAACCTCCCAAAAATCCATTTTAATTACAGGTTGTAATGCAACAAAATAGGAAAAACGCCAAGGGGGATGAATACTTTTGCAAGGCACTGTAGCTGACGTGTATAGTGTTGAGTCATCCGCATACATAGACACACTGGCTTTACTCAAAGCCAGTGGCATGTCATTAGTAAAGATTTTTAAAAGTAAGGGGCCTAGACAGCTGCCCTGTGGAATTCCTGGTTCTACCTGGATTTTGTTGGAGAGGCTTCCATTAAAGAACACCCTCTGTGTTCTGTTAGACATGTAACTCTTTATCCACAATATAGAAGGGGGTGTAAAGCCATAACACATACGTTTTTCCATCAGCAGACTAATTGTGTTTGACCAGATACAATGATATTTTACTGTAAACAAATTGACAACAGGCTTTCAGCATGCTTATAGGGAAGGACATTCAACAAGCACTGCACTTACACAAATGACTAATGTCAAAAGCCGCACTGAAGTCTAACAAAACAGCTCCCACAATCTTTTTATCATCAGTTCCTCTCAGCCAATCATCAGTCATTTGAGTAAGTGCCGTGCTTGTTGAATGTCCTTCTCTATAAGCCTGTTGTCAATTTGTTAACTGTAAAATATCATTGTATCTGGTCAAACACCATTTTTTCCAAAAGTTTACTAAGGGTTGGTAACAGGCTGATTGGTCGGCTATGTGAGCCAGTAAGGGGGGCTTTACTATTCTTGGGTTGCGGAATGACTTTTGCTTCCCTCCAGGCCTAAGGGCACACACTTTCTAGTAGGCTTAGATTAAAGATATGGCAAATAGGAATGGCAATATCATCCGCTATTATCCTCAGTAATTTTCCAATTTTCCTTTGTACCCTGACTAGCAGACTAAAGTAGAGCCTGTATTTTGCAGCATTGGCATACTGTCACTATGGGCGTTAAAGAAGGGAGAGGCTCCCTTCATCAGCCTTCCAGCCCTGCCTCAGGCAGCACCTCGCCGAGGTAGCTTCATATCCGAGCCACTGATATCGCCTTGCTGTCTTTCCTGCCTGTTAAAACACAGCCTTGGGGTCTACCAACCACATACATCTCCAAGCCCAACACCTCAGTGTAATGGAGATTTAGAGGTTGCCAGTAATATCCAGTCAGCTTTGACTGTGACGAAAATTGCACCTTGGGGTTATTATACAAACCAAAAGAGTTGAAAGCTATCATATAAAATTAGCTAATATGGCCAGATATCCTAAACAATTAAAACAAGTTACTGAAATGATCAAATTTCCATTTAATGCATTCACAGCTTTAATATGGAAATGTATGATTTGTCTAAAAGATAACAATTACACCTTTACATTGGTATGTAGAACAATAACAACTTTACAATACATTAAATAATAAACATCACAAACTTAGCAATAGCAACTCAATCCATGACTGACCAACTTAGATTTATCGGTATGAACTTCACACGTAAAGGTGCCTTGGAATGACTACATTCCTCTGGGAGTCCATATGGCCCAGAGCATCTTTGGTTTAACTCTTGAGTTTCATTGAGTTATGTAGTGTTATTCCCTAGTCCCCCTGAGTGGAGAGATAGAGGAAACTCCCACTAACCCCATAGTCTTATTGGGTCTGACATTTGGAGCAATACAGACATTATGTCTATTCCCTCTGTTTGACTTCAGCAGCCTACAAATGAGAGTTTCTGAAATCAAAGGACTGATAGTCAGACAATGCTAACATCAAGTGAAAGCAGGGAGTGCAGTTTCACTTTTGTTTGACCATTGTCAGACGATATGGACAACACAATTTCATAAAAAAAATATATACTTTCTATAACGAATAAGATGAGGTATTCAATAAATATATTTATTGTCCTCAACTGTATTGTACTGTTTTGTTTTTTAATGATGTAATATTATATTGATTAATAAACAATAATGATACCTTGATTTTGACTATTTTTGTCAAAAATAATGTATTATTTTTTGCTCAATCTGATTGGATGGCCCACCCATGCCTACACCCCTGATCCATTATCTTGATGAATGGAAAGGGGAAGGTTGGCCCTATACAACTGTCACTCTAATCACCAGGCTTCAGCAGACATGCCCGCTCCACTCTGACAGCTTTACACCATTGACATGCGTTAAAGAGCAGATAAACTGATATCCAGCTGCCCTTGAGTTCTGTTGGCCTCCATCTGCACATGGACAGCAGGAAAGAACTGCCTCAACTCATGATGGCCTCTAAAAGCATTGACTCCCATGGCCTAGGTGGTCTAGCGTTCAGTGCCACCGCCTACAGCACACATGCTGTATCTCTCAGTGTTGACGTGGGTTCGAATCAGGCCCACTGCCCGTTTGACGCACTTTCCCACTATCTCTACTCTGTCTAACAAAGCATACAAAGAAGGTACTCACTCCCCTCCCATTGTATATTTTGTTCACATTATAATCTAACCGCTCAATCTGCTTTATTGATCCTCCAGCTCACAATTCTTGGAGTGCTAATCTGTGTTCTCTCATGGGTACTAGCTCTGATTTACACTACATTTTAAGGCATTCTGGCAAGTATGTTTAAAAAGCCAAAGATTACAACGAGCAGTCCAGTAATGTCAGGGATTAAAGGAAGTATTAGAAGTATACCTTTATTATACATTGAAGTGTCACAATTGTAATTAATTACAGTATAATCATTGATAATGTATGTCCTATGAGGATAATTGGAAACAGTTGTACATATAGGTATGTCGAGTAGCATATGGGATTGATCCCTTACAACCTGTTCACCTCCTGCAAAACATGTGACAGTTGCTTGTAAACTGAAGAAGCGTTCCAAGAATTTCCCATAAAGCAAATGAGTCCACAAGAGCACAGGACTACTACATGGAATTCAACATGTCTGTTGATCCTGTGTGTAATGTTTTACGTTTTTTTAATGATTACCCATTCCCAGAAATCAGCAGTTACCCAAAATATAATTAAAGCATCTCCCTGGAGGTGCTGAAGGATAAATAATCTCAAAAACAGTGTGCTTAATTCTACAAAACCATGAATAATGCATACTGGATTAACACATTTTACTGTGTGGTGGGCGTGTCTTGTTCTGTCCTTCGCTGCTTTTATAACTTAAAAGGCCCAATGTAGCCTTTTTTGTTATCTCAGTATAAAATAATTTGTGGGTAACAACTACTTAATTACCTTACTGTAATAATTTTCTATTAAAATTATAAAAATGAAATAATTTTGCTAGGACTGTCTGGGAGTGGTCTGAGTGAGGGGCCTAATTGGAGGGGCCTAATAGGAGGGATATGTAACCTGAAAACTAGCTGTTATTGCCAGAGAGGTTTGGAACTCTCTTTCTTATTGGTCTATTAACTTATACCGCCTGGTTATGTCACCAGGCACCCATGCAAAACCTGCTGATTAGAAGGTCCTATGTAAATTGTATTTTCAACCAGCAACTATCAGAAAATAATACTGATCACATTTTTTCACACTTTTATAGTGTTAGTCTTGTCAGCTGTTATACAATAGGATAGAAAACACAGGAAAAACTTAATTTTGACTGCACTGGGGCTTTAAAGAGGTTCTGAACATGGAAATCAACTTTCGTGGTTGAAAACGGCCTAAAATAAAGGTACAAATTAAAGAAATAACAAAAAAAAATGAGTTCGATGTTGGATATCTCTATGGGGCTAGTAAGGTACCGTCCAAAAATGTGACAATGTACATTGAAACAATATTTTCACATTTCAATAGCTCCACATTTCAATGACTGAAAAAACTAAAATCAACTATAAATTGTTAATATTCATATAAAATATTGAAAGCATTTAATGAGAAAACTAAAAGGTATGCAACATGAAAATATTGGGTGTGTCCTGTTGTACATTGTGTAATTTATTTATTAACTAGCCCCATCGAGATATCCAACATCAAACTAACTTTCCATGGTTGCACACCAGCTGAAGCTAATTGGCTAAAGTTAGCTAACTTGCTAGCTACTTCCAGACACAAATGACGGAACCCTAACAGAGCTGGTTAGACTGTTTTCAAGGTATCTAGACAGGTGAGTGACTGTAACTGTGTTACTGTTATGCCAGAGTGAATGTACAAACGCTTCACAGTGTGTGAAGACAAACAAGAATCACCCACATCAAGGCACGCCTCCAAGACACAAATCTCGTCTTTTCAGTCGCATTTCTTAATGAGAAGGAGGAAAATCAAGGCGGAATCAGCAAGTTCAGCCTCTCTTTAAGGCCTGTCGAGAAAGTCGATTTCTCTCTGTGGTGAGATAAGAATCCATTGCCAAATGGCAGTGTAGCTCTGGAGAGATGATGCATATTAATCAGCTCCCAGGCACCACTGGAAGTGTGTAGTTGTGATGGAGTGACAGGTCAAAAGTCGGGAGATATAGGGCTGCTTTGATAGATCCAATGAGTCCATGCCTCAAAAGAACACCTCCCTAGCTGTTAGCATGTTTCCACCAGTTGGCTACGAGATAGGGGTAATGATTAGTAATGGAGGTATGCATTGTGTTCTTGTCTGAGTTTGGAGAATGATAGAGTATAGGCTACTCAAAGTAGGCACACTCCGTCTGAGATACTACAAAAGTTTCTATGGGAGAAAAAATATATTAATTACAACATGTTTCATGTTATCTAAAATATAGCCTAGCCTACAAACTTGTTTCCAGATGGATTGCTTCATTAACTGATATAATCTTCTATGTCTGTCCTCTTTTATACCAATCACTACCACTATAATATAACACACACTGATATTCCAAGCGTGCATTTATATTTATTGTCTTCTATAAGATATAAAAAGCCACAAGGACTTGCTAGAGCAGCATTATTCATGCTAAACGAGACCGGAAATTAGACATACTATTTTCGGGCCACCATACGGAGCATTGGAACATTTATCAAGCCGTCGAAATTTCAATTTACCAGCCGTCTAGACAGCTCAGCCCATATCAAATGACTGTCCAATTAAATTAAAGCGAAGGGTTACCACTCTCGCCGTGGGTATTCCTGACCTAGCTGCAGCTTACACAGCTGTTTTCACCCTTTGCTCCATCAGATACAAGTGCAAGGGCCATTAGCAGGTATCACGCTACCATGGACCATGAGGCACCTCTATGGTCATGGGGTCACAACCGTTGAACCTTATCTGACACTGACACAGAAGGGTTGCAGGCACACCTTGCATTAGACTGAGTAATTTGCCACCTGGCAACCCAATGTTAGACATCTTTGAGGTAACCCTCGAGACATCTCTTACAGGCCTACTAAAAAATAACAAAGTCACTGTGTTGGCATATCATATGGTTGATACACTGAAGCATTAAATAAACATTGATCAATGAAAGATTCGATTTGAGAGCACATTCACGACACAATTCTGTACAGTGCACAAACAAGAATACATATTCAAACCTCCTAGAATTTCTGAAAATTGTACCTTGCAAGCTATATTACTATTCCATGACTTCTGGACACATTGAGTAACAGCTTGAGGTTAGGTTGAAGATTATTTCCAAACAATCAATATTATTAATATGCCATTTAGCAGACGCTTTTATCCAAAGCGACTTACAGTCATGCGTGCATAATTTTTTTTGTGTATGGGTGGTCCCGGGGATCGAACCCACTACCTTGGCGTTACAAGCGCTGTGCTCTACCAGCTGAGCTACAGAGGACCACGATATGGCATGTCCACATTTTTCTGTTTCTCATGAAAACAAGTGAACCTAACAGAGGAACTGAACCGTTCCCACAATCTATCGGTCGAGTTAAAAACATATATTTTTTAAATATAAGAAAATAAAATAAAAAGAGGGGAAAAAAGCCTTTTGTGAACTAACAATCGCACTTGACTTTGTTCCCCCTTACTATCTCTGACTTTGCTGATAGATACTTTATTGAGGAAAAATGTACTTACTACGACTGTGATATGTGGCTGTCCCACCTAGTTATCTTAAAATGAATGCACTAACTGTAAGTTGCTCTGGATAAGATCGTCTGCTAAATGACTTAAATGTAAATGTGATATCTAGAAGCTATAGGCATAGCATTAGTGCATATATGCATAGATCTGAGCATGCATGTGTGCTTTTGACTTTGCAAGAGTGTGTATGTTAGAGATTGTGAGCCTTTACATGTGTTTATTAGTCTTTTACATACACTGCATGATTTTACATCACATTTAACACAGCTTGGTAGAGGAAGAGCTGATTAGAAGAGTGCAGCCTCGGGTGGGCTTAGCCAAGACACAGATCATCACAGTCTAGCCACAAGGCATCGTTGGCAGGAAAGGCCAACGGTCTGATTCAATATCTTCCCTTTGAGGTTGACGTCACACAGCCCAAGGGGAGTCTGGGAGCAGACATCCCTAGGCCAATGGCTGAGCAAAACTAATTAGTTCTCTTCATTTTTTCACTTTGAAACATCGTCCGCTCCAATGTTGTCCTTGGATGAGTCGGAGAGTTTTTATTGAGACTAATGGTTTTTAAATTGAAAATGGACTGTCAGATACGTCAGCTCTAATTATTCTACTTCCACTACCCAATGTAAACAAATTGAAAATGTATGATAAAAATGTTGTTTTACACAAGTGTGTCTTGGATGACTTCAGTCGACATTCCAAACAACAGCAACAAAGAGGTTCCTGAACGGTTCTGAAAATTATTCCAAACCTGTCCTCGTATTATTTCAAAGTGTATTACAACATTCTCACACTCCTGTTGCAAAGACTCCTGGCTTAGTCCATTCATTAATTCAGAGAAAAGACAGTTGAACCCCTACGTTCACCTAGCTTGACCCGACCTCTGTCTCATTGACATGTTACGAACTGTTCCAACTCATCCCTGACCTTACACTCTTGCTATATAGAATCTTAAAGGTTCTTCGGCTGTCCCCATAGGAGAATCCTTTGAATAACCCTTTTTGGATGCAGGTAGAACCCTTTCGGTTCCAGGTAGAACCCAAAAGGGTTCTACCTGGAACCGAAAGGGTTCTACCTTGAACCAAAAAGGATTATCCTATGGGGACAGCCGAAGAATCCTTTTGGAACCCTTTTTTCTAAGAGTGTACAAGCACAATTCCCAGATGCTAAGGATTGTCTCTACACACTGCAAGTTAAAACAAATTGCTTTAAGGTGTCATTGCAGGTCAGGTATGTATCTATCAAAGAAGGCTATTCTCTGCTCTTGTCCACAATAAAGGGAGAACCTGGCATTAAATGGAGAACACATCATAACTGCCACATTCAAGTCACATCTGAACTACGGTATGAGCATTAGCATATATGATATGAGCATACACTGTATGTCAAGGTTGAGTTTTCCTTTTTCTTTGGGAGTTTCAATACGTCGTGTGACGTGTCGACCACAGATTGCGTGTGAGATACATACCTGCAACAGTTTAGCTTCATACCATGTCACATATATATTATTTTACTCACCAGCCCATTTTATTTCTAGTGACTGTTAGGCTGACAGAGTGCAGATCTGCAGCATCTGTGCCTGCCTGTGTCTGCAAGGCTAAAAAGGCATGGGGCGCTAAGCCAGAGGCTGAGGGGAACAAGGGAGAGTAGGAAGGGGCTTGGTCATGTAGGTAATGCCTAGGGCTGTGATGCCATTCTAGGGCTCTGCATTGACGTGATGTGAACAAACCGGCATGATGCAGTTCACGAGCATCAGAAATGGATGACAGATACTGGAAAAGCAGTCTGTGTTTTAGTAATGACCGGAAATGTGAATTGCATTCTGTAGAAGGGGTTTAACTTCTTAAGATCAGACAAAGTCGTAGTACCTCAAGTAGTATGTATTTCTTCCATATTGTCATCTAGAGTCATGCCAATGTAGCTTGATTGGCAGCAAATCCAGAAAGTACATGACATTCCGTAAACTGACATTTACAGAGAACAGAGTTGGTTCTACAGCGGAAGAGCACTGGCTCATTTTAGTTTGAATACAGGTCATTATGCTAAATAAATCATTCAATTCCATTCAAGCAAGCAGGAGGGACATTGCCATTAAAATGGTGCTAATGAGGACCAGATTTGCAATCAAACAGATTACATGTTCATAAATGAATCCTTAAAATAGAAATCATTTCAATGAGTTGTGAGGGGAAGGCCATGGGCAAAACATTTCGCTTTAGCGTTAATGGGTAAAAACAAGGTTTAACCAGATAAACTTAACAGAACAGGAGTAAGATGGCGCCGACAGACTTTGCAGTATTTTGTTTTTTGGTGTATTATTTCTTACATTATTAGCCCAGAATTTTTTTTGTGTTATTACATACAGCTCAAAATAACTTTTGGATATCAGATTGGCGGTAACTCACCAGCATTACAACCAGGAATACGACTTTTCCGAATTGGATCCTTTGTTCGTACCCCCCAGGGCAATTGAACTTATCCCAGAGGCTGCTCCAAGACGCCGCCGGCGGAGAAGAGTTATTCGGAGTGGACTTCTAGTTGACTCAGGAGGCGTGCACACCATCCACCGCTTCCGAGTATATTACTCGCTAATGTTCAGTATTTGGACAATAAAGGCTCTGTCGTAGCCGGCCACGACCGGGAGACCCATGGGGCGGCGCACAATTGGCCCAGCATCATCTAGGGTAGGGGAGGGTTTGGCCGGCAGGGGATGTAGCTCAGTTGGTAGAGCATGGCGTTTGCAACGCCAGGGTTGTGGGTTCGATTCCCATGGGGGGTATGAAAAAAAAAGAGTGTCTGCTAAATGACTAAAATGTAAATGTAAAGTAGACGAGCTCAGGGCGAGGATCTTCTTCCAGAGAGACATCAGAGACTGCAACATACTCTGTTTCACGGAATCATGGCTAATCATGACAGGAATAAAGAACTCTCCGGGAAGAAGAAAGGCGATGGTGTATGTTTCATGATTATCTACTCATGGTGTGATTGTGATAACATACAGAAACTCAAGTCCTTTCGTTCACCCGACCTAGAATACCTCACAATCAAATGCTGACCGTATTATCTCCCAAGAGAATTCTCTTCGGTTGTAGTCACAGCCGTGTATATTCCCCCTCAAGCCGATACCACGAAAGCCCTCAAGGAACTACACTGGACTTAATGCAAACTGGAAACCACATATCCTGAGGCCGCATTTATTGTAGCTGGGGATTTTAACAAAGCAAATTTGAGGAAAATACTACCGAAGTTCTATCAACACATTGACTGTAGTACTTGCTCTGGTAAAACACTCGACCACTGCTACTCCCCCTTCCGGGATGCCTACAAGGCCCTCCTCCGCCCTCCCTTCGGTAAATCAGATCACTACTCCATTTTGCTCCTCCCTTCCTATAGGCAGAAACAAACAGGAAGTTCCCGTGCTAAGGTCTATTCAACGCTGGTCTGACCAATCGGAATTCATGCTTCAAGATTGTTTTGATCACGTGGACTGGGATGTGTTCTGGGTAGCCTCTGAGAATAACATTGACGTATACACGGACACGGTGACTGAGTTCATCAGGAAGTGTATAGGGGATGTTGTTCCCACTATGACTATTAAAACCTACCCAAATCAGAAACCGTGGATGGATGGCAGCATTTGCGCAAAACTGAAAGAGCGAACCACCACATTTAACCATGGCAAGGTGACTGGGAATATGGCTGAATATAAAAAACAGTGCAGTTATTCCCTCCGTAAGGCAATCAAACAGGCAAAACGTCTGTACAGAGACAAAGTGGAGTCGCAATTCAACGGCTCAGACATGAGACGTATGTGGCAGGGTCTACAGACAATCATGGATCACAAAGGGAAAACCAGCTACGTCAAGGACACAGACGTCTTGCTCCCTGACAAGCTAAACACCTTCTTCGCCAGCTTTGAGGATAGCACAGTGCCACCGACACGGCCCACTCCCAAGGTCTGTGGGCTCTCATTCTCCGTGGCCGACGTGAGTATGACATTTAAGCGTGTTAATCCTCACAAGGCTGCCAGCCCAAACGGCATCCCTAGGTGTGTTCATAGAGCATGAGCAGAGTTGGCTGGAGTGTTTACGGACCTTTTCAATCTTTCCCTATCCCAGTCTGCTTTCCCCACTTGCTTCAAGATGTCCACCATTGTTCCTGTACCCAAGAAAGCAAAGGTAACTGAACTACATGACTGTCATCATGAAGTGCTTTGAGAGGCTAGTTAAGGATCATATCACCTCCACCTTACCTGTCACCCTAGACCCACTTCAATTTACATACCGCCCCAATAGATCCACAGACGATGCAATCGCCATCGCACTGCACACTGCCCTATCCCATCTGGACAAGAGGAATACCTATGTAAAAATGCTGTTAATTGATTATAGCTCAGCCTTCAACAACATAGTACCCTCCAAGCTCATCATTAAGCTCTGGGCCCTGGGTCTGAACCCTACCCTGTGCACCTGGGTCATGGACTTCCTGACGGGCCACCCCCAGGTAGTGAAGGTAGGAAACAGCACCTCCACTACACTGATCCTCAATGCAGGGGCCCACAAGGGTGCGTGCTCAGCACCCTCCTGTACTCCCTGTTCACCCATGCACGCCTCCAACTGTATCATCAAGTTTGCAGACGACACAACAGTAGTAGGCCTGATTACCAACAATGACGAGACAGCCTACAGAGAGGAGGTGAGGGCCCTGGTGGAGTGGTGCCCCTATCCACATCGACGGGACCACAGTGGAGAATGTGAAAAGCTTCAAGTTGCTCAGTGTACACATCATTGACAATCTGAAATGGTCCACCCACACAGACAGTGTGATGAAGAAGGCGCAACAGAGCCTCTTCAACCTCAGGAGGCTGAAGAAATTTGGCTTGGCCCTTGAGACCCTCACAAACTTTTACAGATCCACAATTGACCGCAGGGCTCTCCAGAGGGTGGTGCGGTCTGCCCAACGCATCACCGGGGGCACACTGCCTGCCCTCCAGGCAGTTATGATTTTTTGCACTATAACGTGACAAAAGGTGGACACAAACTATTAGGGCCTACATAAAGCTGTCCCAACAGCAGAGTCCCAACAGCAGTCCCAACAACTTACCACTTCTACACCTGGCTATCAGCAGAGCATATAAGCAGACAATGAAAGCTCTTACAATATTCGATGATGACATTTATCTAAAACAGGCTATACGCTAAATGTGCACCACCAAGTCAGAGTGAGGCACATGGGCTACTAACAGCTTACTACACATCATACACTTAGTATTACTTTCTTAGCTACAGTATACATACCTCTCTGGCATATTACGTCATTTATGCAGCAGCATACAAGACATTTCTGGACTCACGTTGTTGTGCTGTGCTCACTTGAACAGGAAGGTGGCGTGGCAGTCCTTCGTGGCAAATTGTCATAAAACTTTGTCATCAAAGTCTGGCATTCTCTGGATTTATGGTGCTTTCAACAGTTGTCTTGAACTCACTGAAGTCAGATTTTCCAGTTCAGAGGTTCCAGTTGTTTTGAGCGCGGCAGAAATCATGCTGGATTGACAGCATGGCAAATGTTGAATGTTTATCCTTTTAAGCTTGGAAAAGAGACCCTTAAACCCAGACTTGGGACCACACACCCACTCCACTGAACAGCAAGCTAGTGATTGCATTGCACTGCTTGCAGTTAGCCACTGATTCCTTCCAAACCACTCATTGTTGAATTTGCAATTTACAACTTGTTGTGTAATAAGGATTTGTCAGTAGATTGTCAACTTGATTCATGATGATGACTGCTAGCTTGCTAGCTAAGATTTTGAAAGTATGATGTTGACATGATCAGTCCAATCATAGCTACGGTACATATAACGTGATTTGACATCATTTTATCTGTGGCCAATGACCTTGAGCCTTCTTGGATGGGCACTTCTAATGTAACTCTATGGCAGCACCCAAGGGGCTTGAATTTCCGAGCTCTCCCTGTAGATTTTGCGGTGACGTAGTGTCCCCATGAGTGACAGAACAATGAGCCAATCACGGCGCAACTAGAGAACATTACCAACCCCTACGCTCTGTATTTTCTGCTGGCTGCCCCATCACAACAGAAAGCACTGAGCTAGGCTGAAACACCTGCATTTTGGAGCTGCCTTACTCAAGAAAGTATGTGGCTTTATTAACTCATTGATATTTATTTTTGGTTGATTGTTTGCAAACTGATATGTGACACGTATTTTTATGCCAAAATAACATGCAAAACAGGCCAAAAAAACAAAACGTATTTTTATTTTTATTTTTTAGCTAAACAGGTGGGGCTCAAAACAGGTGGGGCTCAACCACCCGAGCCACGGCCTGTTCACCCCGCTATCATCCAGATGGCGAGGTCAGTACAGGTGCATCAAAGCTGGGACCGAGAGACTGAAAAACAGCTTCTATCTCAAGGCCATCAGAGAGTTAAATAGGCTGCTGCCCTATGTAAATATAAATGGAATCACTGGTCACTTTAATAATGTTTACATAATGCTTTACTCATTTAATATGTATATACTGTATTCTACTATATTTTAGTCAATGCCACCGACATTGCTCATCCTAATATTTATATATTTCTTAATTCCATTCTTGTACTACTTAAGTAGTTTATTTGGGTATCTGTACTTTACTTTATTATTTATATTTTCGACTACTTTTACTTCACTACATTCCTAAAGAAAATAATGTAGTTTTTACTCCATACATTTTCCCTGACACCCAAAAGTACTCGTTACATTTTGAATGCTTAACAGGACAGGAAAATTGTCCAATTCACGCACTTACTGTATCAAGAGAACATCCATGGTCGTCCCTTCTGCCTCTGATCTGGTGGACTCACTAAACACAAATGCTTGGTTTGTAAATTATGTCTGAGTGTTGGAGTGTGCCCCTGGCTATCCGTAAATAAATAAAAAACAAGACAATTGTGCCGTCTGGTTTGCTTAATATAAGAAATTTTAAATGATTTATACTTTTACTTTTACTTTTGATACTTAAGTATATTTTAGCAATTACATTTACTTTTGATACTTAAGTATATTTGAAACCAAATACTTTTAGACTTTTACTCAAGTAGTATTTTACTGGGTGACTTTCACTTTTACTTGAGTCATTTTCTATAAAGGTATCTTTACTTTTACTCAAGTATAATTAGATACTTTTTCTACCACTGAGTTTATCTTAGTGCATTCCGCTTTATTACGGGCAACAGTTTCAGCACACATCACTGCACTCTGTATCAGAAAGTATGCTGGCCCTCTTTGGAGTCTTGTAGATCGATGCATTGTATGGTTTTTGTTTATAAAGCCCTCTTGCATAAACTACCACCGTAACTCACTTGTCGGTTAACCTACAGAAATACAAGCTATCAGACATGGTCTCGGGGATGGCTAACTCTGGAGATCCCTTTGATCTCAACAGAGTTAGGTAAATCTGCCTTTAGCTATTTTGCACCTTGCTTGTGGAATGGGCGACAGATTTCACTGAAATTTGATTAATTGGTGGCTCTGAGGCAGTTCAGACAGCTGTGTGAGCAAGAATGTGCTTTTCTTATGATTCTATGCTTATGTTTGTATTATTGTGTTAGTGTTTTTTTGCTTGCTTATATATTTTGTGTGTTAACTATGTATTTTTTGTACGTTTTTTTACCTTTCCCCAGGGCGTTGCTGTAAATGAGAATGTATTCTCAGTCAACTCACCTGGTAAAATAAGAAATAATAATAATACTAATGAAAAAAATTGTGATAGTATGTAGGATTGAGGGTAAGCTCAGGCTAGTTGAACTCGTAGAACAGAGAGAAGAGGGGCGGGGTGACTGGAACTTTCTTGCCCTAGTGTCAAAAAGCACCCATCGGATGTAGCGTGGGTGAGCTTTCCTTTGTGAAATCCACCACCCACCTCCATCAGAGAGGCCCAGGATACGTACAGGCGGGCCCAGGGATGATGGACCTCGTGGGGGGAAAACAGAAGGTGCATGGGGTGACTTTTTGTCTTCAGGGAGACAAGTGGTCTTTGAAGGGGCCATGGAGATTGGACACATGATAAACCATCTTGGGTAGGAACTGTAGCCAATGCACACACACACACAGACACACACAGACACACACAGACACACACAGACACAGACACAGACAGACAGACAGACAGACAGACAGACAGACAGACAGACAGACAGACAGACAGACAGACAGACAGACAGACAGACAGACAGACAGACAGACAGACAGACAGACAGACAGACAGACAGACAGACAGACAGACAGACAGACAGACAGACAGACATTTTCTTCCACAGCCGAACAAGTAGCTCAGTGGTAGTGCAGTGAGCAAAAGGACTTTCTGGAGCTTTCAATAAAATCTCTCCCGTCTTCCCTTTGTGCAGCCCTTCATTCAAATCTCTCTCGCTTGAGTGAACATACAGAATCAACTGAAATACTGCACCAGTTTGAATGTACAGTTTAGTTATTCCATTTTAACAGTACCAAAGAACTCCACTGATCTTCCTACACTAAGAGCTTCTTTGAGTCCATCCTACAGTGCCTTACGGCATCTCAAATAAAGCTAGACTGGTATTCCCCTATATAGTATTTCTTCCAAGGTTGCACATTCACAACAGTAAAACCTTTAAAAAAATATGTATTGTGTTGGTCGCAAAGCTCAAACGAGATTGCAATTCCTTAATTCAATTGGGGGTGTGCCATGTGTTGTGGTGATGAAACCCCTCCATGTAACCGTGGTAAGACCCGGGGACCAGAACTATGATCTCTCCCACTTTCCAACTATTCCAGACTAGATGACTTTCTCAGGAGTGCTGCCAAGAGCTGTCCGACAGAAGGATGGAGAGACCTGCAACGGCAGCCATGATAGGTCCTTTTCCCCTCCTTCCTAGGCTTCTTACTTCTTTCAGTCTGTTTTCATATGCAGCCCACACTAAGACTTTTCTCTAATTTCCACAGTAAAATACAGCATTAATGCTGTAGATTGCACTGCATTATGGATAAAATTCTGAAAAATACTGTTATTAACTGTAATTGGAAGCCTACTGTATTTCTTTACAATAATAGCTGTATTCAAATGATCAGTTTCAGGAGCCAACCTCATGCTGTCGGGTGTGACACATGAAGCTCAGACTATCTTAGTAAATATCTTCTTGAAGTGGCGATGAAGTGGAAGAATATTTTCAGCAGCTGCTGGGCAGGTACCTTGACTTGTTTATAAGTATCTTTATTGCCAACCAACATCTAAAGTCTTGTATGTAACTTTTTGGGCGACCCGACCAAATTCAAATAAAATGTGAGTTATAGATCAGTCATTCTACTTGAGAGCAAGTCTAAGACGCTGTTCTATGTGCGCTATTTCTATGCTTCCCGTTCTTAAGTTTAGTTTTTGCGTCTTTTACTTTCGGGTTTTGTACACCAGCTTCAAACAGATGAATCAACACTCTTTTTGGTTTTGGAAAATATTAGATAAAATGATTCTCTACACTATACTAGCTATTTTTTCCACATAAATTGAAATTAGGCAAACTATTACAGTTTTAGCAACCAGGAAATGGCAGAGCCTTCATGAATACAACATATATGTGTTACAAATCATCTATAACCGTATGTCATGCTTTATAAAGGGTTCATAAATGTGGCATAACTGTGTGACATAATCACATTGACATTTACATTTTAGTCATTTAGCAGACGCTCTTATCCAGAGCGACTTACAGTTACATTATTTATTTTTATACTGGCCCCCCGTGGGAATCGAACCCACAACCCTGGCGTTGCAAACGCCATGCTCTACCAACTGAGCTACATCCCTGCCTGCCATTCCCTCCCCTACCCTGGACGACGCTGGGCCAATTGTGCGCCGCCCCATGGGTCTCCCAATCACCAATGTCAAATGTGACTTAAACCTGTGCTTTATAAAGGGTGGCATAAGCACCGCTTAATAAAGGCCTTATAAATAATATTAAATTGAGGCTTCACAAAGCTGCCCTGTCATGCATCTTGGTAGAGCATTACAATGCCAGGATATTGGGTTTGATTCCCGGGACCACCCATGACTAAGTCGCTTTGGATAAAAGCGTCTGCTAAATTCAGTTTTCTGGTTTCCCACAGTTGGTTCACACTTTTTAAATAGAAAAACAACAAAATGTGATTTTCTGTGTTCACAACAATGCTTAAACCATATCAGGGGATGACATTTCATGTCTGGGAAAAATCTAAGACAATTAGATTTTTTGTGTAGTTACCCTTTAATTCAGTGTTGTTTAGTTAGTAGGTTTTCTGTGGTGCAGTAAGCGTACATGTGATGTGATTTGGCCGCCAATGGAATGGGTGGAGTAAAAGGCCAGCATCACTGTATATTCAAAGCCCCATGAAATGACACCATATATACATTCTACAGACCCCACTGACTATTCCCTACAATACTTTTACTGCGCCACCCAGAATAGTTATTGCTCTAAGCCAATATGTATTCCATATACAGTGATTCGCATTGGGGGCATTTACAGTGGGGAAAAAAAGTATTTAGTCAGCCACCAATTGTGCAAGTTCTCCCACTTAAAAAGATGAGAGAGGCCTGTAATTTTCATCATAGGTACACGTCAACTATGACAGACAAAATGAGAAAAGAAAATCCAGAAAATCACATTGTAGTATTTTTAATGAATTTATTTGCAAATTATGGTGGAAAATAAGTATTTGGTCAATAACAAAAGTTTCTCAATACTTTGTTATATACCCTTTGTTGGCAATGACACAGGTCAAACGTTTTCTGTAAGTCTTCACAAGGTTTTCACACACTGTTACTGGTATTTTGGCCCATTCCTCCATGCAGATCTCCTCTAGAGCAGTGATGTTTTGGGGCTGTCGCTGGGCAACACAGACTTTCAACTCCCTCCAAAGATTTTCTATGGGGTTGAGATCTGGAGACTGGCTAGGCCACTACAGGACCTTGAAATGCTTCTTACGAAGCCACTCCTTCGTTGCCCGGGCGGTGTGTTTGGGATCATTGTCATGCTGAAAGACCCAGCCACGTTTCATCTTCAATGCCCTTGCTGATGGAAGGAGGTTTTCACTCAAAATCTCACGATACATGGCCCCATTCATTCTTTCCTTTACACGGATCAGTCGTCCTGGTCCCTTTGCAGAAAAACAGCCCCGAAGCATGATGTTTCCACCCCTATGCTTCACAGTAGGTATGGTGTTCTTTGGATGCAACTCAGCATTCTTTGTCCTCCAAACACGACGAGTTGAGTTTTTTCCAAAAAGTTCTATTTTGGTTTCATCTGACCATATGACATTCTCCCAATCCTCTTCTGGATCATCCAAATGCACTCTAGCAAACTTCAGAGGGGCCTGGACATGTACTGGCTTAAGCAGGGGGACACGTCTTGCACTGCAGGATTTGAGTCCTTGGCAGCGTAGTGTGTTACTGATGGTAGGCTTTGTTACTTTGGTCCCAGCTCTCTGCAGGTCATTTACTAGGTCCCCCCGTGTGGTTCTGGGATTTTTGCTCACCGTTCTTGTGATCATTTTGACCCCACGGGGTGAGATCTTGCGTGGAGCCCCAGATCGAGGGAGATTATCAGTGGTCTTGTATGTCTTCCATTTCCTAATAATTGCTCCCACAGTTGATTTCTTCAAACCAAGCTGCTTACCTATTGCAGATTCAGTCTTCCCAGCCTGGTGCAGGTCTACAATTTTGTTTCTGGTGTCCTTTGACAGCTCTTTGGTCTTGGCCATAGTGGAGTTTGGAGTGTGACTGTTTGAGGTTGTGGACAGGTGTCTTTTATACTGATAACAAGTTCAAACTGGTGGCATTAATACAGGTAACGAGTGGAGGACAGAGGAGCCTTTAAAGAAGAAGTTACAGGTCTGTGAGAGCCAGAAATCTTGCTTGTTTGTAGGTGACCAAATACTTATTTTCCACCATAATTTGCAAATAAATTCATAAAAAATCCTACAATGTGATTTTCTGGATTTTTTTTCCTCAATTTGTCTGTCATAGTTGGCGTGTACCTATGATGAAAATTACAGGCCTCTCTCATCTTTTTAAGTGGGAGAACTTGCACAATTGGTGGCTGACTAAATACTTTTTTCCCCACTGTATTTTACCTTGGAACATGTTTTAAAACCCACATTTAATGCAAATGTCACTTAAATATGAACAAATATGAATAATTGTTAATATTTATTTTTCATATATCATGAATGGTTATTGACACTTTCTACTATTATGTGGGGGACTTTTATTTCGAAAATGACAGAAATTCTGTGAGCTGGAAGTACTTTTTAAATCTCGCTGATAATATGATGATTTCAAATCAAATGTCACCAACTGCCTTGATTCGGTCTTATGTACAGTGAGGGAAAAAAATGTGTACGATTTTGCTGATTTTGTACGTTTGCCCACTGACAAAGACATGATCAGTCTATAATTTTTATGGTAGGTTTATTTGAACAGTGACAATAATAATAATCTCAGCTTGTTACCTGTATAAGACACCTATCCACAGAAGCAATCAATCAATCAGATTCCAAACTCTCCACCATGGCCAAGACCATGAGCTCTCCATGGATGTCAGGGATGGCTACTTCCAGGCACAAAAGAGAACAGCTCACTGACCATTTTACTCGCCCTAGCAGAGCTGGTTATGCTGTTATGTTATCCAGAGCGTTGGTGACTGCAACTATGCTGCTGGCAACAATTTATGCGTTTTTGCCAACGTTTACTGACACTGGAGTGTTGAGCGTTAGTAAATTCATCAGTTATTCTGTGTGCCTCTGGCACACTCAGATGAGAGTGCTCTAAAATCGGAGTAGAATTTACCAGCAACGTCTATCAACAGTTGTCGCAGTGACATTCTATTGAAATGGTTACTTGCATAGTGGAGTCTTTTGTTAAGACATGTAGCTAACTAGCTAGGTAAACAATTAACCATAATCCCAACTCATGACATTACTACCCTGCATGAATCTGCAGGTAGCTAACCAACCAGCTAACATTAGGCTATAACTAGCAAAGCAAATGGCTCTGAGATCCGAATAATAAGATCAGACACGTAACGTTAGCTAGCGAGCCAGCCAGCTAACGTTAGCTAGCTAGGTTTTTACAATAATGGCGCCGGAGGGGATGGCTGCCGTTTTATGGGCTCTTAACCAACCGTGCTATTTTGTTTGTTTTTTCGCATTGTTTTTAACTTATTTTGTACATAATGTTGCTGCTCTCGTCTCTTATTACCGAAAACAGCTTCTGGACATGAGAACAGCGATTACTCACCTTGAACTGGACAAATACTTTTTCTCAACAAACTAACATGGTCCAAGCACACCAAGACAGTCGTGAAGAGGGCACGACAAAACCTATTCCCCCTAAGGAGACTGAAAAGATTTGTATGGGTCCTCAGATCCTCAAAAAGGTTCTACAGATGCACCATCGAGAGCATCCTGACTGGTTGCATCACTGCCTGGTATGGCAACTGCTCGGCCTCCGACCGAAAGGCACTACAGAGGGTTGTGCGTACGGCCCAGTACATCACTGGGGCCAAGTTTCCTGCCATCCAGGACCTCTATACCAGGCGGTGTCAGAGGAAGGCCCTAAAAATTGTCAAAGACTCCAGCCACCCTAGTCATAGACTGTTCTCTCTGCTACCACACGGCAAGCGGTACCGGAGCGCCAAGTCTAGGTCCAAGAGGCTTCTAAACAGCTTCTACCCCCAAGCCATAAGACTCCTGAACATCTAATCAAATGGCTACCCAGACTATTTGCATTTCCCGCCCCCCACACTCCCCCTCCCCCTCCCATCCCCCCAATGTGCTGCTACTCTCTGTTTATTATGTATGCATAGTCACTTTAATAACTCTACCTACATGTACATATTACCTCAATTACCTCGACTAACCGGTGCCCCCGCACATTGACTCGGTACCGGTACCCCCTGTATATAGCCTCGCTATTGGGTTTTTTTCTCTTCTTTTTAGGTATTCTTTCTTAAAACTGCATTGTTTGTTAAGGGCTTAAGGGCTAAGCATTTCACTGTAAGGTCTACACCTGTCGTATTTGGCACATGTGACAAATACAATTTGATTTTATTTGATGTAGCTAACAGTACACTTTAACTTTAAATGAAAATGACTTTCTGTCAAAATTAAAAACTTGTAATATCTGAAAGTGTAGCTAGCTAGACTATCTTACCCGTATACATCATGGATGGATGCTTCTCCCTGTCACGGATGCCATGGTTGCCCTTAGTTTGAAGTTGTAATCCGCAGACAGGTGTTTCTCCATCTCCTTAGAATACTCTAATTCCACTGATTTCAAAACTCGGTCCTCCAGAAAGTGGAGAGCAACACTTATGCAGTTCTACTACACGAAACATAGACAGGATTGCCTACACATACTGACCACCTCAAATAGACAGAAGCTTGCTATATGGCAGACCAATCCGAACTCATCTCTCGGCATGTCCAGCCCACTCATTATCTCAGCCAATCATGGCTATCGGGAAGGTTACTTCTATTGTCAATGCTGTGGTTAATTTGTTGTTAATGTTGTTACCAATTTGATTAAATGTATTTTATGTACAAATGTATTGTTTTAATTTCAAGGAGAACTTCACTGTAAAATGTACAGCTTACAATATAATGCTGTACATTTACAGGGAACAGTTTTACAGCGCTTAAATTTTCAGTACAGTCTGGCAATGTGACATTGCTCATAAGTCATGCTATCAGCCTTTTCTTCCTCTCTAACCTGAGGGAATGCTCTAATGTACAGTCAATGATGGAGAGTAAGTCGGCCGTCCCCCCCACCTCTCAAGGTCATTGCAGTGTCAAAGGTAAAGCCACTCTGTGCTATTTCTAGAATTCTGGCCTTGTCTCACAGATAAGACATGTCCATTAGTCAATGTAGCCCCTCAGTTGACACACAGCAAATTATTCAGCTTGTTGGAGTGGGCAGTCATACTGACACCAATGCCATTTATGACAATGTGAGGCCAAGACTCATTGTGAAATTGAGGCTCTTATTGTCCACTACAGAATGCAGATGCTTTTTTTCTGCAAACATAAACATTAAATAGGATTCATACAAACACACAAGTTTATTTTATCACTCATTGTCTGTCCCTCCATTTCACGTGTTCACATGCACGCACATGCACACACACACAGACAGACAGACCACACTATAAAAAGGGGGCACCACTATAGACTGCAGTCCAGGATGCCCCCCCACAGTAGTCCTAGACTCCAGCACATGTCTCCCGGCCCTGCTGCTAATGAGAAGCAGCTGTCTCTGGTGGCTAGCTGGGAGTCTGCTTAGCTTTACCTTGCACTCAGTAATTACACAGCAAATGCATGCATGCATGCGCCTCCATGCACCAAACCACACAGATGGCTCAATCTGACCTGCCACTTATTAAATCACATTGTAGGATTTTTAATGAATTTATTTGCAAATTATGGTGGAAAATAAGTATTTGGTCACCTACAAACAAACAAGCAAGATTTCTGTCTCTCACAGACCTGTAACCTCTTCTTTAAGAGGCTCCTCTGTCCTCCACTCGTTACCTATATTAATGGCACCTGTTTGAACTTGTTATCAGTATAAAAGACACCTGTCCACAACCTCAAACAGTCACACTCCAAACTCCGCTATGGCCAAGACCAAAGAGCTGTCAAAGGACACCAGAAACAAAATTGTAGACCTGCACCAGGCTGGGAAGACTGAATCTGCAATAGGTAAGCATCTTGGTTTGAAGAAATCAAATGTGGGAGCAATTATTAGGAAATAGAAGACATACAAGACCACTGATAATCTCCCTCGATCTGGGGCTCCACGCAAGATCTCACCCCGTGGGGTCAAAATGATCACAAGAACGGTGAGCAAAAATCCCAGAACCACACGGGGGGACCTAGTGAATGACCTGCAGAGAGCTGGGACCAAAGTAACAAAGCCTACCATCAGTAACACACTACGCCGCCAGGGACTCAAATCCTGCAGTGCCAGACGTGTCCCCCTGCTTAAACCAGTACATGTCCAGGCCCCTCTGAAGTTTGCTAGAGTGCATTTGGATGATCCAGAAGAGGATTGGGAGAATGTCATATGGTCAGATGAAACCAAAATATAACTTTTTGGTAAAAACTCAACTCGTCGTGTTTGGAGGACAAAGAATGCTGAGTTGCATCCAAAGAACACCATACCTACTGTGAAGCATGGGGGTGGAAACATCATGCTTCGGGGCTGTTTTTCTGCAAAGGGACCAGGACGACTGATCTGTGTAAAGGAAAGAATGAATGGGGCCATGTATCGTGAGATTTTGAGTGAAAACCTCCTTCCATCAGCAAGGGCATTGAAGATGAAACGTGGCTGGGTCTTTCAGCATGACAATGATCCCAAACACACCGCCCGGGCAACGAAGGAGTGGCTTCGTAAGAAGCATTTCAAGGTCCTGGAGTAGCCTAGCCAGTCTCCAGATCTCAACCCCATAGAAAATCTTTGGAGGGAGTTGAAAGTCTGTGTTGCCCAGCGACAGCCCCAAAACATCACTGCTCTAGAGGAGATCTGCATGGAGGAATGGGCCAAAATACCAGCAACAGTGTGTGAAAACCTTGTGAAGACTTACAGAAAACGTTTGACCTGTGTCATTGCCAACAAAGGGTATATAACAAAGTATTGAGAAACTTTTGTTATCGACCAAATACTTATTTTCCACCATAATTTGCAAATCATTTTGTCTGTCATACTTGACGTGTACCTATGATGAAAATTACAGGCCTCTCTCATCTTTTTAAGTGGGAGAACTTGCACAATTGGTGGCTGACTAAATACTTTTTTTCCCCACTGTACCTGTTTTAGTAGTTGCTGCCGATGTCTAAGAAGATTGACAAAAACGCAAACGATCAGGCCATCCGGTTGGGAGAGTTTGGAGGGAAAAGCGCTAGCTTGTAACCCTATCCCGTCACAGAGAGTGGAGAGGGAGCGATTCCTCTGGCTGTTTGACATGTTGGGCATGTGTCTGTGTAGCCTTGTGTGTGTTGCTACTGCCACTGCAAAATACACCAGGCTTTAATGTGCGATAGCAGATGAGAAAAAACTTTCTAACACGCAGAGTCAGAACAAATATCTGTAATGATCAATTACAGAGTTACGCTAAAGTAGCAATATGCCCTTTCGTTGACCCCTTTCATTGACAAGCAAAACTGAAAAACAGTCATACACCGCACATTCATATTACATGCTGTTGTTCTTTTCCTTAAGGCCTTTGGCATGCGTTTGGCTGCCAAGGTTTTTGAAGCGTAAATTGAAGGGGGTGTTTGAGGGGGGATTGAGAGAGGTGGGGTGTGAATATACAACGCAAGAGCAAAGCACCACCGCTTGCTGCATGTAAAGCGAGACCGATTCAAGACCAAGACCAGGGCAAATCGAGTCCGAGTCGAGAGCATGATTGTAATTATGTCAAATCACCCCCATAATAAGAGTTCAAAATGTCCAGTATTTCTGTGTTCATATTTCAAAACAACATATGGATTCTTTAGACATTCAAAATAGTGAAGAAATGCATGCTGAGGGAAAATAGAGGCACTCTACAAATTATTACTAACCCAAAGACAGTG
Organism: Coregonus lavaretus; assembly: GCF_964263955.1. Classification (NCBI taxonomy): domain Eukaryota; kingdom Metazoa; phylum Chordata; class Actinopteri; order Salmoniformes; family Salmonidae; genus Coregonus; species Coregonus lavaretus. The sequence goes on from NC_140026.1 coordinate 30,977,304, forward strand.
GGGCCTTCTACGCCTTCAGAGAAGGGCTAAGGATTTATCAAATAATGACTACAATAATATAATAATAATCATATTATTTTCTATTATGTTCTGATTTAATTTCTTCATTTTTTGTTGGAAATGAAAGGGTTAACACTGAAGAGAAGAAAAAAAATCCAATGAGGATTTTTCTTTGCTGGTCTCTGGGGAGATAAATATAGCTAATCAGCCTTTGGCTAGGCCATCAGAAGCTAGATAAAGGCATCTGCCATTCAACTGTATTAGGGCAACATTTTGGAGTGACAGTGGAATCAACCAATCACATTTTGACTTAATGGGTGGGCCCTATTTACAAAAACTTATGGAACCTGCCTTCTTGAAGGAAAACAGGTCACTGCACAATAGCGAGCAGTAGTTTTCCCACGGTCTAGCTAGCTAGCTTTTGTTGTCGGCTAGTTTGCAGGGGCTGCAGCAGGTGTTATCAAAGACGATGTTGTTGCTAATTTGTTACCTTCTCCCTTTTCAAGAATAACTTTCAACAAGAAGTTAAGTTTCAAATGATCATCATATGGTGAGTGGAACTATTGCAGCGCGCTTGCTGTTGTTAGCCATCTCTTTGAAAATAACTTGTGTGTGAAACAATGTTGCATTTAAAGTGGAACTGACAGCATTTTAGAAACAAGAAATCTCATTAAAATCTGTTCATATACAACCCCAGGAAGAATATGACACTTTTTAAAACGTTTTCTGACGTATTTCCATAACATTCTAAAGCATTTGTGAAAATTTAATAGCAATATAGAGTGGGAAAGCGGCCATGAGTTTGGACAATTAATCGACACTGCAGTAAATAAAACCAAATAAAAACATCTGTCTTGTCCAGGACCGGAGTCTACACAGACCGGTGCACTATAGCCAATCAGAGCTATAGTAGGCCTTTATACAAACAAGCCATTTGCCACACGGGCTAGTTGGCCGTCGAAATTGCACTGATAAACGATGGGGAATTGTAGCCTCCTCGTCCTTCTGCAGCTTGCCTGCCAATGCATGCTTGTCCCAACCAAGCACCCAAGCTAACTGGCTAAAGTTGGCTAGCTTGCTAGCTAGTTACTTCCAGACACAAATGAGAGAACACCTCACTGACCATTTTACTCGCCGTAGCAGAGCTGGTTAGGCTGTTTACATGTTATCTAGGGCGTTACTGACTAACTATTACTTTTTTTGTCTAAGTTTACTGACACTGGTCATATTCAGCGGTTGTTGCGCGTTCGTAAATTCATCAGTTGTTCTGAATTTGCGAATGCAAGAGATATGCTAACTGGATAACAAAAGTTATTGCTAGCTAACCAAATGACAACTGCATCTCTAGTTGTGTATAGCCAATGAAAAACAATATGAGGGGAAAAAGTCCAATGGCATGAAATGACATCCTCCTAGCAGCTAGCTAGCTATCTATCTATCTAGCTAACGTTAGGCTCCGTGTTTTTAGCTTGCTACATAAATAGATATGCTAGTTTATTAGCCACGTTATGACTGACTTGTGATCATTGCCCTTGCTAGTTTGATTGTATTGACATTCCCAGTCTTTAGTTATCTTCGTCCGTTTTTGTCCAGAATATTGAGTCACTGAAACTGAAACAGTGGATCCCGAATGGAGGCAGCAAACGATGTACCAGGCCAGCTGTGATTTACAACCTGATAGCAATATTTTTGGGACTAACAAGAAATGTATTTTTGAATTATATTAATCATGCATTGAACTGCATACATCTATTCTGCCAACAATGCCTTAGTGTACATCATGGAACGTTGAGTCAAATATAGAACCTCTTTTTAAAACCTCTTATAAAGTTGATTTTGTAGCATAAACTGGGAATTTGATATTTTTTACTGATTGTTTCATATCTGGAAAATAGTTAAAACGCTATCAGTTCCACTTTAAACTTAAGGTCCCAGATTACTTTGTGTGCTAAACCTGAAATGTTTTATCCTGAAGCTATGGCCCATCTCTCTATCTGAGCTTCCGCTCCATCAACTCTGGCAGACTGTGAAAAATACATTATGGTTCCCCCTGAAAAAGTCTGTGCCTGAGCCACAGGCTGTGACCATAGCAAGGATTACGTTGAGTGAATCCATTCAGATAGAGAAAGGAGACACTTGGTTTTAAAAAATGAGGCTTTCGAAGCAAGTATTGGCAATAGTATAGTGAAAGCTGGACTTGCTATAGAATGTACAAAACTGCACCCTACCATACTCTTACAACCCAATTGAAATATTTCCATTGGTGTCTTTATATGATAACGACGGTGAAACCATTGTGTACAGGCTTTTGTTCTAGTCTAGTGTAGCACAAGAGGATGTGTGAAACTCACTCCACCGCCTGAAGTGTCCACACTTGCGCTGCCAAATAGATAGCTTTTCGATGGCGCGACTGGGTAAGGGGGTCACGTGTGTTTGCGCGGCAGAGGTTCTGGGTTCGAGCCTCAGTATGAGCCGAATCAGGAGGAAGTGGTACTCGCTAGCCAGCAGTGTGACGTTCTTTACACTAGCACTAAAACACTGCCAATTCAACTAATCATCGAACCCTTCATTATCTGAATAGGTGTATGAGTATATAGTTGGAACAAAAGCATGTACACCCTGTGGGTCTATAGGAGCAAAGCTCAACAATGAATAGTCAGACTACCTCATCTAATCTATCCTCCTGGTTGAGTTTCTTGATCATGAACATGTGTTTATGAGGTAAGATATGACTGATGGACAAAAGTGCACTTAATAATGTGACCCATGTTGCAGAGCCATCCATCATTCATGTTCCTCATTCTTTCCAATCAACAAATCAATTATATGGGCTCTCTAACGGCACAGCAACCAATAGCCTAATACAACATTGTTCAATGTCTATTACAATGTTATTAATTTAATGAGCAATGTTCAAGAAAAAATAATTGCATAGACAAAGTAAAAGTGTGACAAAGGCCTGTTTCATACTATAAATTATGTCCTTCAGTGTCCAGAGTGTGCCTCTGTTGATTCTATAAAACCGAGGACAGTGTAGCAAAAATGCCCCAACATAATCTCCTCAACAGCACATAACCACATATAATCCCTGATTATTTGGATCTTGATCAGTATTCCAAGAATAAGTGTTTCCATCTGCTGGTGAAAATGGGTTATTTCAGTGGATTTATCAAGGTTATACAGTGTAATAAATACCATGAAAAAAGGAATCCTTAAAACAGACAGTGGGGTATACCAGACAGAAGGGTAGGTTATTTTGAGGAATATGTGAGGGTTTTATTTATTTTACATTGATATGCCTGCCCTTAGCCTGTATAGATCTAACACAAAAATATCAAATCACTGATGAGCTATTCATGGCTAAAGAATAGTTGTGGTCTACATGAACACAATGAGTCTACTGTTGTCTGCATCCTTGCTCTGTGTGTGACTACTATCAGCACATGTGCATGACTGTAGGCTATGTAACCTATCAGAGGGTAAAATATGCAAGAGTACTGAGCAGGCTTTGAGACACCGCCCACTCCTCACAACTTCTCAGCGCTTCCATGTATAGACGTTAAACACTACACATTCTGTTTGCTGTAGCAGTGATTCAGCTGTCTGCATCCTTCAGACTCCCCTCAACTATCAACACAGAAGGAAAGACAAGAATAGTGTCACATCATGCTCCAAAGTGAACAGTCTCTCCTCTGGGACCTGGCAATAGCCTATACTGCATATTGACTTAACTTCTACCCATTTTGCGCATCCCATAATTGAAATGCATAGCAAAAAGCAATTGTAGCCCATCATAAAATAACACATTTGGGAGCTTCATATTAGGCTAACTATATTTTCTGGTATTTGCTCTAGGAATTAAATGGTTTGAAAATAGACCCTCTCAGTATTTATACATCATTGCCCCATGCTGGCTAATAAACATATAGGCTATGTAAACCACCATGGTTGTCTTATGTCTCCTGTGACTGTGATGTTTTTAATCAATGCAGTTGAAAGCATTGTCTATAGCATAAATGGGTTTAGTGGGCACAAACAATATTTAGATAGGCATATATGATAGCATTCTTACAATAGGATAGCCTCCTTATGATAGGCTACTTTATCACTATTGTTAAACAAACTCAATAACACACTGATGGTAAAGTTCATTAATAAACGCGCTCTTACCTGGGGGACAGTTGCAATCAGGAGTATTGCTAACTTGTCGGGCAATCCGTATCTTCGAGAAATTTTCATAGGAGCGCTGTAAATGTAAAACAAACATCAGGCTACATTACCTAAACTTGAAAAGCAGAGGCTAGATTAAAGATTAAAACAGATTAGGGAATACACTCATATTGTTAAATAAATAATAATAGGCTACAAGCGTTCAGTCATTTGCCAACCAGGCCATATTGGTAGCAAGTGCACGTGTGATGCTTACCTGTGACAGGAGCTCATCCACTCTCTCTTGAATCAATGAATTAAACTGATCCACGGAAAAGCTGGGGACTCCGTGAAAGATTTGCTCGCCATGTCCAGTTTCCAAATCCAGAACCCTGTCCGTGATCTCTGATGTTTGCACACTTAATAATATGCAAAAGGAAAGGGACGCCACAGAGAATAAAGACGAGATAACGTTCATGACAGTTATGCTGCAATATTGCTGCTTCAAAGATGCCGCTTCTCTCTCCATTTTTTCCGTGCACTTAGGTGATCCCCTGGTTTCTGCAACTTTTGACTATTTCTTGACCATGCAAAACTAAGTGCAATCTGCATGTACAGTCCGTCAAGAATGATTTAAATTCAGGCACTCAAACTCTATTATGTCTAGCCTATGTGTCTGACGACGCAACGTCAACGCACAATGAGGTAAACTGGTCCTACAGCGACAGTGAAGCGCTCGCACCAAAGACCCTCGCTCTGAGGCGCTGCAAAACAGTGCAACCTGTGACTGATTTCATGGCTTGAAGCAACCCCTACAAAGTAATTGCACTGCTGGAGAAAATAATAATCGACACCGTAGGCTACTTGCAGTAAAACCATGAAAATAAAACTGGCAAGGTAGAGGCTACTACAATGAGAGCAGAAATCGCACTTGAATTGCAAATGTTTTTGCACAGTGCACAGAACAGAGCACGCTCCCTTTCGTTATTACAGTAACAGCCTCCAAATCTGTCCTGTCTAATTAACATAATTTATTGACAGGCTCCTCTCATGCTTCTGGATCCAACAATCACATGTTATGTATTTAATTTGACAGGACAAATGGGTGCCAATTTAGAGATTAAATTACAGACAATATCAGATAATGTATGATCTGTACTGGCTTTTACCCATGATAAACAATTCTCATTTTTAACAGATGCAAATGCCACAATTGTCTGACAAACTACAACTTTAAAGGGAAACTTCATGCTAAACACTATTTGTGATGAGAGGTGTTTCAGTGATAATTATGCACCATAGCTGTATTTTCGAATTTTCACACCAGAAGAGTTCAACCAATGATACACACACACCCATACCGACACATTGGTTGGTTGAGCCTGCTGTCTGATCTAAAATGAATTGAGTCATGTTTTGTAGCAACTATTGTGGCATTTGTGTTTCTAATTGGTTTTACAAAAAGTAATCAACGTAAAGGCATATCGTCTTTTTTTTTTACCCAACTTTTAACCTAAATCCAATGGCCGTGATTTTTTTTGTTGATTTCATGTTGAATTCACATTAGTTGACAACTCAACCAAATGTAAATCAAAACTAGATGTTGAACTGACGTCTGTGACCACTGGCATTGGACTTCCTATCTGCCACGACATTGCAGGATATCTAGGTTGACTCATTTTGTAAAGACTACAGCCTGACGGGAGCCCTTCTTCCTTGTCCAATTGTGTTCCCACCCTTGAAAGGCGGGCTTTTCAAAACGGGGGTGGTACTAGTTTCTACAGGTTCATGGGAGCTATGTGCACTGTCTATCCGAGATTGATAAATAATTTCAAAGGCTGCTTCTGATGATTCATGAAGATTGATTGAGTGATGAGAGGGGTGCTGGAGACTGCGGCGGCACCCTAGACCAGCTGGACTAGATGGGCAAATGACAATCAAGTAAGTTGTTTTGCTGTCGGTACCTATCTAGCAATAGAAGCTATCTTTTTACACGAGACAGTGTTGTTCAGTACAGTATAATTTCGTGATCGATTCAGCCATAACGGGGCTTGCTAGTACCACTACAAGGCAAGCTAGCCAAGTTAAGCTGGCTTTGTTTGCTATACACAAAATGTACAGTAGCCTAATGTTATAGCTAGCTAGCTAACATTAGCTAGCTAGTCTAGCAAGCCTCAGTGCATCTCATTAGGAGCAACATTTGATAAATATGTTGATGATGATGATGAAGAGTAAAGGATGGGCTTTATGACTCATATTAGTCTTTGAGTAACTATACCTGTGTGTTGTAGCTAGCTCGCTAGCTAACGTGTGTCTGTGAGATGTGTCATGTTCTGCATTGAGCTGCTACAGTAGGAATACAGACAGTACACAATGATTGCCCATGAAAGTCTAATATCGTTTTGTCATTCTCTTACAGACAATACCGCTTGGTGGTTTACAGATTATTTTTGGAGTGACTAGACATCAAGATAGATAATAATAAGAGTAAAATAAAGAACAGAGTAGCAGTAGCATATAATGAGTGTTTGTGTTGTGTCGGTATGCGTGTGTGTGTGTAATGTATGTGCATGTGTGTGGGTTTTGTGTGAGAGTGTCAGTGTGTGACAATTTCGATACCTTTTGGAAACAAAACACTTTTTATAAGGAGGATGGGATCCACCCAAATCATTTGGGTTCATGGATCCTTTCACAGCATTACGAGGCTGCGTTGAGACAATGACTTATCAATGACCCAAGCCCAGCTCAGTTAACCCTACACTGAAAAAACGGGACGAGGTGGGCTGTCAGATTTACGAAAACATATTATGTGTGATTCGTACTCTCCCGAGTGGCGCAGTGGTCTAAGGCACTGCATCGCAGTGCTAGCTGTGCCACTAGAGATCCTGGTTTGAATCCAGGCTCTGTCGTAGCCGGCCGTGACCGGGAGACCCATGGGGCGGCGCACAATTGGCCCAGCGTCGTCCAGGGTATAGGAGGGAATGGCCGGCAGGGATGTAGCTCAGTTGGTAGAGCATGGCGTTTGCAACGCCAGGGTTGTGGGTTCGATTCCCATGGGGGGCCAGTATGAAAAATAAAAAAATTATGTATGCAATCACTAACTGTAAGTCGCTCTGGATAAGAGTGTCTGCCAAATGACTAAAATGAAAATTATTTACTCAAACATGTTTTGTTCCTCCTCTCAACGCGATTTCATTGCTTGTAATCAATGCAACACGAAGCAAAATCAGATCTACTACATTTTTACATTACATTTTAGTCATTTAGCACTAGTTTGAATCATGTAGGGCGAGTGTGAACCAATAAAGCTAATTCATGACAAGTAATGAGGAACAATTCAAACCGCGCCAGAGAAGAATCTTCCAGAAAGAACGCTGGCGCGTTAGCGGAGAAGACAGTACCAATGCTGACACATATGAATATTACAAGTACCTAGAATCTTGGTCAAGGTCTGTGTGGTTGTAGTCAGAGTTGTAAGCAGTAACGTTATTAGTGATTGCTCCATATCCTCATTTTGTGCTCTTGAGTCTGAAACATATTGGCATGGCAGCTAAAGGTAAAAGACGATGTTGCTAGCTAGCTTCTGAACAGTAAAACAGGACTAGGTCAATGATTAACATTATGTCCTCCTTAGGTAAAGTTAGTTGGCGAAACACCATGATATTTACCTATTGGTCAAGAACTTTGAATTTACCAAGCCAATAACTAATTAAGGTTTGCTGAGGAGTGCACACCGCTTGAGCTAGCTAAAATGCTAACTTGCTAGCTACCTAATGCTTTGGTGCTTGTGCACGACATCGTCTGCAATCACATTGCAGCAGCATTTAGTGCGCCAATTTTTTTTTCCTTGTGAGGTAAAAGTTACAAATTGTCAAAGTTAATGTATTTGCATCAAATTCGTGGCATTGAATGCTTTTTATTTTTTATTTTTCATTACATATTTAAGATCTAATGATTATACACCTAATCCTATGGGATTGGTGCTTTCATGCAGTTTAACAGTTTGCCCATGGCTGCCTCCATGTTGGAAAACGTGGTGCAAAGGTAACATACAGACTTATTGAAATGGGATGTGGAGTTCATTTTAGCATTTTAGTGTTACTCTATATTATGGGTGTCCATTTATCAATACATTTAAAATGATTTGACAAACAAAACAAAAAAATCAACGTATGTGCATATGAGTGGATGCATGCATAAATCAATAGATAATTTAATCAAACATTTCATAATGAAAATAAATATAATTTCATGGACAAAATGTATATTTACATGTCCATGATGTTTGCCTACTACATTTGTGCTGCTTTGTCTACCCATTCAAAGGCTAAATAGTGTTGGTGAGTACTGTTATCAGAGGTTGTTTTAATACCCCCAAAAAATTATCTCAGAATGTCAGTCTTTAGGTCTTATGGTATTTCTGTTCTCTTTTTTTCAGTGTTGTGTGAATGTGGAAATGTAAGGAGTGTTCAGAATTCGTGTCAAGTAGGTCCCAACTTTTGCATCATTACAAGTTAAAGCACCCACATTACGGCCGTACTGTCCATTACCCATGTACATACATTGACTGTCCATGCGCATTTAAGACCTGGAATGCCTTAATTGTGTACCAAAGTAAAGTCCACTCAACAGAGGTTACTAAAAATCTCACAAACGTGGCAATATTCAGTTGTCATCTATGTGCTTGTAATGATTTAGCATCAGAAAATGAATATTTTGTACACATCAACAGCCATCTCAAGAGTTATGAAACTATCACTTGTATGTTTGTAGGCTGTAATTTTCAGACAAATCTCACAAAAATCACAAACATTGCTCTCACACATGGTTGGATTTTAAACCTGGAGTAGTCACAACTACTAGAGTATCTTCACCATCAGCGGATGAATCACTTGCAAATAGTCAGGAAGAAGAGTTTGTTGATGATGCCAATGCTTATTCTGATTTGTATTGTACCACTAAAGGCTTAGCAACTATTATTGAGGAAAGATTTGTAGCTTCTCTACTGAAATTAGAGCATTTGGTCCATGTGCCAAGCTCAGCTATTGATGAGTTTTTAAGGGAGCTCCATCATGTGATCTGTTCCGCACCTGTCCCTTTATCTAGTGACTTTGTTAGTGGCATCTTTCGTCAACATAACCTCCAAGGGGATGAATCGACCATTAAAGAAATTGCTGTTGCAGTTTGTTCTGGTAATCCTGTGCAAAAGTCTATTGAAAAAGGTGGTCGTCTTCGCACTGCTAATCAGCGTAAGCAGTATTACAAGGAGAACTGCAGTGTTGTGGAGCCAATTGAATACATACTCAACGCTAAAAATAGACACACTTTCCAGTATGTCCCAATACTGAAGTCATTACAGAAGCTTTTAAGTAGAAGAGACATTGTTGATAAAGTAGTTGAGAGTCATTGGGGACAGTAGGACATTAATATTGGACCATCATATTGGACCATCAACTCCCGAGTGGCGCAGTGGTCTAAGGCACTGCATAGCAGTGCTAAACTGTGCCACTAGAGATTCTGGTTCGAATCCAGGCTCTGTCGTAGCCGGCCGCGACCGGGAGACCCATGGGGCGGCGCGCACAATTGGCCCAGCGTCGTGCAGGGTAGGGGAGGGATTTGGCCGGCAGGGGATGTAGCTCAGTTGGTAGAGCATGGCGTTTGCAACGCCAGGGTTGTGGGTTCGATAAAATACTGTATGCACTAACTGTAAGTCGCTCTGGATAAGAGCGTCTGCTAAATGACTAAAATGTAAAATGTAAATCATATCAATACAAGTCCTCCAAAGATGGTTCATATTTTAAGGAGATCTCTTTTATCTCTGGAGAAGAGCTAAGGATACTCTTAGGTCTTTATGTGGACGACTTCGAAACGTGTAATCCCCTTGGCACTTCACAGAAGAAACACAAGCTGTGTGCTGTTTATTGGGTGTTCGCTAACTTGCCCCATGGGTCTCATTCCTCTTGATCATACATTTATTTAGCAGTTCTGTGCAAGAGCAATGATGTTAAAACCTATGGTTATGGTAAGGTTTTAGAACCTCTTCAATGAGATCTACGAACTTTGAAGGAACTTGGTGTTTATGCCCCTCTACTAGGTGTATCTGTCAAAGGTACAGCACAGAGTGTAGTGGCTGACAATCTGGGAGTTTACGGCATAGCTGGTTTCATTGAGAGTTTCTCAGGGGAGTACTATTGCAGGTTTTGCACAGGAAAGTGTTGTGATATTCAGTTACATGAAGTTGCATCTGGTGCTTTCAGCTTGAGAACAAAATAACTTAATGAGACTCATGTAAAACAAGCTCAAGACACTGTTTTCACAAGCAACTTCTCATTTTCACGTCATCTCTGTCTATCCTCCAGATCTTGCTCACAATATTTTTGAGGGTATTGTCCCAAACGAGCTGTCTCACTGCTTAGCATTACTTGTATCAAGACAACTTTTTACATTGGATGACCTGAATAAAGCTATTCTGAATTTCCCCTACAAGTGGTCAGACAAGACCACACAGTTTGTCCAGTAGAAACAGTGGGTGGAAACGCTCATGAAAACTGGTGCTTGCTAAGGTTGTTACCATTTTTGATCGGCCCCCTTGTACCTGAAGATGAGCCAGCATGGCTTGTACTTATGAACCTGAAAGACATCATTGAGCTTGTTGTTGCCCCTGTGCATAGTGATGACTCTATTTCTTATCTAGAAAGCAAAATAATTGTGTTGTTCCATGGCGTTAGGCTTCTACCGAAGCATCATTATCTAGAACACTGCCCCCAGATGATTAGGTTTTTTGGTCCTCTTGTAAGGCTATGGACAATGCGGTTTGAGGCCAAACATAGCTTTTTTAAGCAAGTTATCACACTCAAGGTGCTTCAAAAATGTGCCTGTTTCATTAGCCTCCAAGCATCAGATGATGATTGCTTACCAGTTGAGCTCTCCATATCTTAGCAAGTCTGAACTTGAGGTCTCAACTGTCCATTCTCCCAGTGGATTTACTCAAAAATGAAATAGCTGAAGCCATTAGACAGAAGTACCCTGACACACCTGAGGTTCATCTTACCCAGTTTGTGACAAGTAAGGGCATAACCTACAGGAAGGGAATGATAGTTGCCCATACATTAGCAGGTGGATTACCAGATTTTGGTGAAATTGTTCAAATTTACATTTTGCATGAGAGTGTGTTTTTCATTGACAAGGAACTGTGTGGTTGGTACAGAGAACATTATAGAGCCATTTAACTTAGTCCTGCTCCCACAAGAGATGTCACTCTAGTGGCACTAAGTGAACTGGCAGACAGTTATCCACTGGTTGACTAAATCATTGGATCAGTCCGCATGGTGACTTTGAAATGGCATATCCAATAAGAGGTTAAGTATGTTTAGCACATACTGGTTGAATATCAAATAATATGCATGCCTGCCTAATCAGTAGAAAATAGATATGAAAACGATATTTCTTACAACATTCAAATATAATAAAAATTTTATGGACCATGAAGAATAATCCTTGACTGTCGTTCTTGTCTGTCTTCTTTGCAGACTACGAAGCAAGATAATGTCAACTCCTGCAATCATGAAGATCATCCTGATTGATGGCAGCTGCCAGAGACTGACCTTCCCTTGTGGACTATCTGAATCTGTGACTGAGCTTTTGAACGATGTAAAGAAGCAGTGGGGACTTCACAGCAACTTCAGACTTCAGTTCATGGACCCTATTTTTGGAAATGAGTTATTTAACCTGACCTCAATGACAGACGTAGAGGACAAAGCTACTCTTAAAGTTATTGACATGTCAGAGACCCCCCACAATTCACTGTGCTAAAACCTCCAGCAGTAGCAAAACCCTACTCCCGACAACCTCCACCTTCAATCGACGCCACATCGATGACTCAACACTATCCAGTGGCTAAGTTGACACTGACATACTGTCTTCTCCAGAGTCTACTAGCTCTTGGCCTACTTTGTTCTGTGTGCCTCGATTGTCCTATGATGCTGAGCTAAAACTTCAGCAGGCCAATTCAGCTTACCTTGAAAGTGGAACTCTACTTGTTCCAGAGCCTAAGTTGAAGTCAGACATACTCAATGGCTTGTTGCAAGAAATTGTCCAGTATAAAGTGTATGCCACTGATGGAGAGATGGAAGAGGTTGCACAGAGTCTAATCAAGAAACATCCATGTATGACTGAGAAGTGTTCCTTCACTGGATGTGGTGGATGGAAAACCAGTTTGAAATACAAACTGGCTAACTACCACACTCGCCTGGGATGTCCAGAGGTGACGATAAACTCCTTGAAGCACAAACCTGCAGGGAAGTCAAGTGCAGCCTATGGTGTTAAAAGGGCAAAGAGAGCAGAAGTGAACTTTGCCCCACATATCCCTCAGGAGAAACAGAAGAGAGCCTCGAGGACATGCGGAAAGGAACAACAGAGAGACAGTGAAGTTCAAAATGGAGAAGACTTTTGCATACAGGAGATATGAAGTTGTCCGTGATGCACCCATGGTAGAGGACTTCATGGCAAGATGGCCTATGCTCTTTGAAGTCATTGATGGTAAGTTAGCCATGCTTGTCTTATTGTTGACCTATTGGGTATGTTATCTGGGATTTGTTGGTGAAGGTAGAAGATTATTTTCCCTCAGCTTGCCACATAAGTGAACCTTATTCAGAGTTATCACCATTTGTGCTGTCTGCTTAGTTATTTCTCTCCCTATAGAGAACCCTCTAGTTTGCTGCTTGTGTGATCATCTCCAGTCTATTTCCCTTTCTGCAGTTTTTAATCTAATTTCTTGAATTACTATTTTCAGGTCAATGCTGAGTTTAGGAGAATCACCACAACCCCACTCCAGTCCACATTTCTTTCTCAACTTGATATACACTCAGATAACCTGCTGAAGTTGTTCCAAAGAAGAGGAGGACAGAAGACTCATATCAATCATGGCACCTATGGCTGATGTAAGTAAGCATTTCACTGTAATGTCTGCAACTGTTGTATTCGGCGCATGTGACCAATAAAATTTGATTTGATTTGATTTGATGTAAGAATTCCTTATGCTTCAAAAGACACATTCATATGTGGTTCTACACCAAAAGTTGACTTCAAAATGAGACATGAATTAAACAATCCTTCTTCTCTTCTCTTAGAATAGCAACATAGATGTCGGACGAGAGTGCATCATAAAGGGAGTGTGTGTGTGTATATGGGTGAAGACCCAGAAAACCTTGTTCAGGAATATGTGGTATGTTAATAGATTGAAGTGTTTTCTTCTTCCTTCCTTATTCTTTCTCTTCCTCTCCTGTTCCGTGCCACCATCATATTCTATCACTAGCTATTCTATTACTTTGTCATCTCCTCTGTCTTCCATCTTATTTCATTAGCTGCGGTTAGATGCACAATTTTTTTTTCTTCAGAATTGTATTATTCAGATGAAAGACTGTATTTTTTTGTTTGCATGAATGCTGAATACAGTGATCAAATTGGCTATGTCTCAAGTGCAATCGGAATAGAATGGAAATCTTGGTTAGAACCACTTTTAATTTTAGCCTTGTAATAGGCGGTGTTCAAATATTACCAGCAGTTCTTGATTTAGTTGACACTTAAAATGACTCCAGTCTTGAATTATTTCTGTCTGGATCATGCTCTTGCGCTTCATGAGCTATACTTTTTGCAATCTAGAGTCCCTAACTGTAAACACTTCATTGATGAATGATACATTTTGAATGATTGACAAGTTTTGCCTTTGTGTCTTGTTCAGGGCATGGATGAAGTGTCCACCAAGGCAGCCATTGAGGACACTACTGTGGGGATCTACATTATCAAAGACCATACCACAAGTGAGGAACCAGAGGACACTGGGATTGTCCTTGAAGGCGTCAAGGTGCTGCAGGATCTGGGCAACGTAGCATTTGCTGTTGCAATGCTGTTCGGCCTCATGTATGCCATGAACTTCAGTTACCCTACTGATCTCCGCTACACCTTTGAAGTCTTACAGAAGGTTTTTATGGAACTGAATGGGGACAAACTTTCTAACAAAGCTGTTGCATTACCTCCCGAGTGGCGCAGTGGTCTAAGGCACTGCATTGCAGTGCTAGCTGTGCCACTAGAGATCCTGGTTAGAATCCAGGCTCTGTCGTAGCCGGCCGCGACCGGGAGACCCATGGGGCGGCGCACAATTGGCCCAGGGTAGGGGAGGGAATGGCCGGCAGGGATGTAGCTCAGTTGGTAGAGCATGGCGTTTGTAACGCCAGGGTTGTGGGTTCGATTCCCACAGGGGGCCAGCATATAAAATAAAAATAATGTATGCACTCACTAACTGTAAGTCGCTCTGGATAAGAGTGTCTGCTAAATGACTAAAATTTAAAAACAGGCAGTGGTCTTGTCTGGTAGAAAATGGCAGCATTTCATCTTGTGCTTACATTAATAATTATGTAGAACCTTGTCCATAACATAAATTATGGACAAAGTTCTACATAATTATGAGTAATATCATCAATAAAAGAATGTTAATTATTAAGTAGTGATCAGGTTTAGGGAACATGATCAAATCCATTTGAAGCTACACATTTAATTCAAATAAAATGAGCTTTACCAAATCATGTTAAATTGATTCTATTCCATTACAATGCATTTACTTGAACAAATTATATTTGCTTGACAAAAAGAAAAGTAAACTGAAAAATAATAATTGTGTTTATCTAACATGTTTCATTCATGTGGAACTGATGTACACATTTGAATTAAGTAAATTCAAAGCACCATTTTTTCCATTGTGTCGCTGAGTCGTCATAATGCGTTAGCAAATGTACATTATACCATGGGCGTTAGTAGACACATTGTAAATAACCGAATTAATGTCCCTAGAACTGCCAAGAATGATCCTAGAGCTATTGTATGCAGCAATCATGTGCCTATTGACCAGATTTAGGCTGTTAGTACTGAGGCGGTGTGCCCGAGCAGGAAGTCCACTGTGTGCAGCTCACCCTGCACTAACATAAATAACATGAAAATACCTACTTCTGCTAAACTTCCCAGTAAAGCAATGAAAACAAGCAAGCATCCCAGAAAAGTGCTCAAAATAGCCCACATTACCATATGTAGCTTTAGAAACAAGGTTCATGAAATTAATAACTTGCTAGTAACAGATGAAATTCATATTCTGACTAACTTAGATAATACCTTTGATGATACAGTGGTAGCAATACAAGGTTATAACAGTTACAGAAAAGACAAATGCCAATGGGGGCGGTGTTGCGGTCTATATTCAGAACCACATTCCTGTAAAGCTTAGAGATGATCTCATGTTAAATATGTAATATGGCTAAAGGTTCATCTACCTCACCTAAAGCCCATTCTTGTGGGAAGCTGCTATATAATGTATGTGAAATCAACAGAGAGGTATATTTTCTGGGTGATTTAAATATTGACTGGCTTTCATCAAGCTGCCCACTCAAGAAAAAGCTTCAAACTGTAACCAGTGTCTGCAACCTGGTTCAGGTTATCAGTCAACCTACCAGGGTATTTACAAACAGCACAGGAATGAAATCATCAACATGTACTGATCACATCTTTACTATAGCTGCAGAAATGTGCCTGAAAGCAGTATCCAGCACCTTCAATGACATTTTGGGGGAAAAAGCAAACTCAGCTCCATCATTCATTGAATCAGATGTCTCATTCATCACAAAACCGACTGATTTTGCCAACTACTTTACAGATTTTTTCATTGGCAAGATTAGGCATGACATGCCAGCAATAAACGCTGACTCAAGTACAGTACCCATCAAGTACAGTACATCCAAGTACAGTAACCGTCAAAAGCTACTCATTCAAGGGTTTTTCTTTATTTTTACTATTTTTTACATTGTATAATAGTGAAGACATCAAAACTATGAAATAACACATATTGAATCATGTATTAACCATAAAAGTGTTAAACAAATCAAAATATATTTTATATTTGAAATGCTTCACATGGCCGCTTTGATGACAGCTTTGCACACTTTTGGCATTCTCTCAACCAGCTTCATGAGGTAGTCACCTGGAATGCATTTCAATTAACAGATATGCCTTCTCAAAAGTTAATTTGTGGAATTTCTTTCCCTCTCAATGCATTTGAGTCAATCAGTTGTGTTGTGACAAGGTAGGGGGAGTATACAGAAGATAGCCCTATTTGGTAAAAGACCAAGTCCATATTATGGCAAGAACAGCTCAAATAAGCAAAGAGAAATGACAGTCCATCATTACTTTAAGACATGAAGTTCAGTCAATACGGAACATTTCAAGAACTTTGACGGATTCTTCAAGTGCAGTTGCAAAAACCATCAAGCACTATGATGAAACTGGCTCTCATGAGGACCACCACAGGAATGGAAGACCCAGAGTTACCTCTGCTGCAGAGGATAAGTTCATTAGAGTTACCAGCCTCAGAAATTGCAGCCCAAATAAATGCTTCACAGAGTTCAGGTCACAGACACATCTCAACATCAACAGTTCAGAGGGGACTGAGTGAATCAGGCCTTCATGGTCGAATTACTGCAAAGAAACCACTACTAAAGGACACCAATAATAAGAAGAGACCTGCTTGGGCAAAGAAACACAAGCAATGGACATTAGACTGGTGGAAAGTTGTCCTTTGGTCTGGAGTCCAAATTGGACATTTTTGGTTCCAACTGCTGTCTCTTTGTGAGATGCTGTGTTGGTGAACGGATGATCTCCGCAAGTGTAGGTCCCACAGTAAAGCATGGAGGAGGAGGTGTTATGGTGTGGGGGTGCTTTGCTGGTGACACTGTCTGTGATTTATTTAGAATTCAAGGCACACTTAACCAGCATGGCTACCACAGCATTCTGCAGCGATATGCCATCCCATCTGGTTTGGGCTTAGTGGGACTATCATTTGTTTTTCAACAGGACAATGACCCAACACACCTCCAGGCTGTGTAAGGGCTAGTTTACCAAGAAGGAGAGCGATGCATCAGATGACCTGGCCTCCACAATCCCCCGACCTCAACCCAATTGTGATGGTTTGGGATGAGTCGGACTGCAGAGTGAGGGAAAAGCAGCCAACAAGTGCTCAGCATATGTGGGAACTCTTTCAAGAATGTTGGAAAGGCATTCCAGGTGAAGCTGGTTGAGAGAATGCCAAGAGTGTGCAAATATCATCAAGGCAAAGGGTGGCTATTTGTAGAATCTCAAATATAAAATATATTTTGATTAGTTTAACACTTTTTTGGTTAAGACATGATTCCATATGTGTTATTTCATGGTTTTGATGTCTTCTACATTCTACAATGTAGAAAATAGTAAAAATATAGAAAAACCCTTGAATGAGTAGATGTGTCCAAACTTTTGACTGGTACTGTACATATTATCTCAATTACCTCGACTAACCTGTACCCCCGCACATTGACTCGGTACCAGTAACCTCCTCTATATAGCCTCGGTATTGTTTTTTAAATTATTTTAGTTTATTGAATTTTCTATAGATTTTTTTTAGCAAATATTTTCACGCATTGCAGATAGCCTAGCGGTTAGAGAATTGGGCCAGTAACCGAAATGTTGCTGGTTTGAATGCTCGCACTGACAAAGTGAAAGATGTGTCGACATGCCCTTGAGCAAGGCACTTCACCCTAATTTGCTCCAGGGGTGCTGTACTACTATGACTGATCCTGTAAAACAACCGATTTCACTGCTCCTATGCAGTGTATGTGATGATTAAAACAAAAAACATTTGTGCATAGAAATAAAACAGATCCTTTACGGTCTCAATTTCAACAGAAATTGATCATTTTGCTGTCATAATACCCAACCACACACACAAACACAGAACAAAAGCACAACAGCACTGCTGGAGGATTGCAGCGGTTAAGTGCCTTGTTCAAGGATACAATGACAGTGAATATCACCTGGGACCAGAGAACAGCAGCCCTTCGGTTGACAGGTCAGTTCCCACTTTCATCGCCTGACCTGGGCTTGTACCAGCACGCTTCCGGCTACTTGTCACATACATGAATTTAACAGAACAACTTTGAACAGTATTGGCTATATTCCATTACATTTCTGTCAATACAAAAAATTTCTGATGAGATTTTTCAGTGTTAACCTGGTTATAGAACCACCCAGATTATGCAATCTGCTACAGAATGCTGTGTCCAAGGTATAGCTCTCTAATGCTTATACTGCAATTTCCTTTTTCTGTCTCCCCTGCCAGTCTATATCTCGTCTGAGAATATATACTTTGTGACAAGGTGAGGACAGTCACTCACTGCATATATCCCGTGGATTTTCCAGTCATCTCAGAGCTAACACTTATCTTGAGTCTAGTGCCTTAGTAGTGCATTTTGCAGAAGGCCTATTGAGCTTCATGCCTTATGCGACAGTGTCATCTAGTGGCTAAGTATTCTCCCTAGTATTCAACTGGTATGTTTCTTCAGTAATCTATCACCCTGTTCTTTTGCAGGAGGACAGAAGTATTATGCGTTCCCTTAAGTTAGGCTTCTAGAATGTTGAGACCCCGAGGGTTACACTGAGGAGTCACACAGAAGGACAGAAAAGAGCCTAGTGCACAATTCTGCTTGTTGGTAAAATTGTTAAAGAGTCAATTGGTGTGTATTGTTAAAGGGGGGCTGAACTTCCTGATTTCACCTTGTTTTTCATATTGCCGCTTAAGAAATGCTATGACTGAAGCCAACGAGAGTTGTTTGGGGTTGTGGTTTGATGTGAATGTTTCTTGGGTATGTCTTTGCCATTCAATCACAACAAACAAGGGCAGTAGTGAATAGTGACAGCGTGGTAAGTTAAGCTATGGAGAGAAGTTTTAAAGTTGAGGACTTCTCCCCTCCTGACTGACTCGCAATCTCGATGGTCAGCTAATTCAGTTCTATGTGTACAGTGCATTCGGAAAGTATTCAGACCCCTTCCCTTTTCCCACATTTTGTTACTTTACAGCCTTATTCTAAAATGGACTAAATAAAAACAATCCTCAATCTACACACAAAACCCCATAATGACAAAGCGAAAACAGGTTTTTAGAAATTTTGCAAATGTATTAAAGAATAAAAAACAGAAATACCTTATTTACATAAGTATTCAGACCCTTTGCTATGAGACTCGAAATTGAGCTCAGGTGCATCCTGTTTCCATTGATCATCATTGAGATGTTTCTACAACTTGATTGGAGTCCAATTCAATTGATTGGACATGATTTGGAAAGGCACACACCTGTCTATATAAGATCCCACAGTTGACAGTGCATGTCAGAGCAAAAAACAAGCCATGAGGTCGAAAGGAATTGTCCGTAGAGTTCCGAGACAGGATTGTGTCGAGGCACAGATCTGGGAAAGGGTACCAAAACATTTCTGCAGCATTGAAGGTCCCCAAGAACACAGTGGCCTCCATCATTCTTAAACGGAAGAAGTTTGGAACCACCAATCGGGGGAGAAGGGCCTTGGTCAGAGAGGTGACCAAGAACCCGATGGTCACTCTGACAGAGCTCCAGAGTTCCTCTGTGGAGATGGGAGAAACTTCCAGAAGGACAACCATCTCTGCAGCACTCCACCAATCAGGCCTTTATGGTAGAGTAGCCAGACGGAAGGCACTCCTCAGTAAAAGGCACATGACAGCCCGCTTGGAGTTTGCCAAAAGGCACCTAAAGGACTCTCAGACCATGAGAAACTCTCTGGACAACCACCCTAAGCACACAGCCAAGACAACGCAGGAGTGGCTTTGGGACAAGTCTCTGAAACAGTTTTGAGTGGCCCAGCCAGAACCCGGACATGAACCTGATCGAAGATCTCTGGAGAGACCTGAAAAGCGCTGTGCAGCGACGCTCCCCATCCAACCTGACAGAGCTTGAGTGGATCTGCAGAGAAGAACGGGAGAAACTCCCCAAATACAGGTGTGCCAAGATTTTAGCGTCATACCCAAGAAGACTCGAGGCTGTCATCACTGCCAAAGGTGGTTCAACAAAATGTGATATTTCAGTTTATTTTTAGTAAATTAGCAAAAATAAATATATACAAAACTGTTATTATTTTGTCATTATGGGGTATTGTGTATAGATTGATGAGTGGGAAAAAACAATTTCATCCATTTTAGAATAAGGCTGTAACGTAACAAAATGTTTTTTTTAAAGTCAAGGGGTCTGATTACTTTCCGAATGTACTGTAAGCTAAAGCCAACACTGACCTTGTGTGTAACCATTTGGACAGCAACTAGCTAGCTAGCATTGCTTGGGGATAGCTGCAGCTGGCTAGGCTATCTAGCTAGCTAGCTGATATTTCTCTGTTAAATCACAGTTCTGCCACGACAGCAAAAACCAGGGTTCTACAAGACCTTGCTACAAAAGGAGCTTGCAACTTTGTTTCAAAGTTTCATTACGTCATGTTACCGTGGAAACAACTGCGAGTTGAACGCCCACGTCTTCAGTCAGCTCAGCTGTCCTACAACACAATGTTCTATAAATTGCTCGTTTTGTCTCGTCTCGTCACTCCTTATGACCACTGTTAGATATTTCCAAGGGGACAAATCCCAGAACTACTAATATCCCTATAGGCATAGGCTACATGTGGACATTGCACACATATTTCCCAGTTTGATACATTTATATTAAAACGTTTTTTAATTTATTTTATGGATGTGTTCATGTCACAAAGACAAAACATTTTCTGCTGTTAATATCATATTGATGTGCTTATAAAGATAGTATGCCTACACTTACCTAGCATATACAAATCTGTTGTGTGTAGAGTACAATTTCAGCTGTTCAATCATTCAATAGAATAAAATAAGAGTATAGTACAAAAACAACGGGTATCAGAATAAAAACCTCAATAACAACAATGTCAACAGCATCAACAATAACAAAAAGTTCATTTGAGTATGATTTGCCCCAACAAAACAAAACAAGTAAATAAATACAACAAATTAATAGAGCTGCAACACCCTGCTCAAACAGAGAGGGATCCTATGTTAGCTAGCTGCCTATGGCTACCCAACACTGGAACTCTTCCATGTCGAGGTAAGTGTTTGGTTTTATTAAGTTATTGCCACCAATGTAACTGCTAAACTGCTTGCTGACTGTACTGCATAATTGTAGCGGGTTTACTAACACTTTAGTTCTAGTATTTATGTTGACTATTAAGTTAGCTAATATGGTCGTGACAACGATATAAGGTCATAGACAGCTGATGTGTTGTGCACTGACATCCACAAGCGAAGGGAAACGGTGAGAGGAGGAGAGCGCGTATATGCGAGAAGGAATTATAGCTACAACGATCAAAGCGATCATGATGTTTGTATGTGGCAGCTATGAAAGTGAACTGTGTTTGCGTTTGATCAGGGGTATATTCATTCTGCCGATTCTGTTGAAAAACTTTCTTAAACGAAAGCAAACGGAATGAAACGGGATAAACATATCTGTATTTCTCCAATAGAAACTGTCGTTTGCAACTGTTGGACTAATGATTACACTCTAGATCAGCGAGATGCAGGCAAGAGTGTGCAAGGCGGTATTGAGTGTGTCACTGTGTCACCTTGATTATTCACATTTCTCTCAACCTATGCACCTACGTTGTAAACTTTCATTCATAGGCTAGGTTGCAGCAACCTCATGATGGGTATAGGGAAAATTCAAGTATCATGTAGTAGCCTAAACCTATCGATGTTACATTGAGCTGGGTGAATGGAATATGAATGACATTCATCCAATATGTTGTAATAGAAATAAGACCATGCTCATAAAAAAATAAAAATAATCCTCCCTCATCTTAAACGGCACCGACCGCCACTGGCCCTCAACCCATGGGTCCAGCAGGCAGTTTAATAACTACAGGCAGATGTGAGATGCAGGAGGATGACACTCTTCTCATACCAACTCTAGGCTACTGACCAATTCAAAGCTTCCTCCATCATGGCACTAACCTCATCACATGACCAGGAAGTAGGAAGCAGAAGTTTGAGTGGCGATACAGCGTTTCTGTGTTTTATACTTTTTATATTTTTAAGACACTTATACATTTTATACCTTTAAAACATGTTTTTAGTGTTTGCTGGATTTTACCGTCTTCTGGTGCTAACGTTAGCAGGCTAGCCCGGGCTAGCTCCACCTAGCTAGGTTACCTGGCTGTCACCTGCAAAGCTTATCTCACTCATGATTGGCTCTTGTAGCCAGGACCCAAGTATAAGCATGTCGGATACCTCTGATTTGGAGTTGGACCTGGAGATGGGCGGTAAAGCCGTGAAATGTGAGACCTGTGATATGTTCACCGTAGTGAATGAGGAAGAATTTAGTGACTTACAGTATACACTTGTGAAAAGCGTACATAACTCATTGCCTCAAATGTCTGGATTATTGAACTACTAGAGGAGAACAGGGTCCTAAAACAGGCCCTCCTGTAGCTCACTTGGTAGAGCATGGCGCTTGCAACACCAGGGTTGTGGGTTCGTTTCCCACGGGGGGGGCAGTATGAAAAATATATGCACTCACTAACTGTAAGTCGCTCTGGATAAGAGTGTCTGCTAAATGACTGAAATGTAAAATAATGTCTCGCTTCTGGCTAAGGAGACTTTAAGACTGTGTGTTGTTTTTGTTGGAACAATTCTAAATGACTGAGGGGATAATCCAGAGTACTCTACGAGATTGGACTCCTCTGCAGTAGCCACTACCTTGGACCACTTTCCGTATTAACACCTCCCACGATGAGAACCGGAGGACTACTGTGTCTTGCTCTTCACCATCGGAGGCAAAGTGGAATCGAGTTTGAGGTAAGAGAGGAGGAACGTGTTTGTCTGCCAGAGAGATAAAAATAGATGAGAACAATTCTAGAGCTAATTTAAGGTCAGCTGATAGAGGAAAAGTCTGAGTAATAGAGAGTACACATATCGCGAAGAAACGCTTGTGGGGAAAACATTTCTCTTCATGTATCTATCAGTCCGGAGACTCCAGCAAAAATCAACTTTTCATTTATCTGACTCATTTATCTGCCAGGCCAGCAGTCATTGTGAATGCTCACATTCTAACTGTCAAATAAATACATTTCATACATGTTATCGCAAAAATGATAATTTGTTTGTGTTTATGAAGGTCTGGAGTAACATTAGAATATGAAAAATAAATAATTTTAAAGAACACAATATTATTTTCATTCATTTTTGTTAAAACACCAACATTTAAGGGTAAATCTATTGTATTTGTGGAGTGCTGCTGTTACAACTATGAAACAAAAAGCATGTGCATTGGAACACAGTGAGAGCGTATTTTTATAACGTCAAAAAAATACACCAACCACCAAGATGCAACGTCAGCAAGTCTGGCGGTCAAATGATGAAAACATCAGTAGCCTAAACATCAGTATAAGCGCCACGTGTGCTTGATAAATAGTCAAAATCAGCACAAAAGCAATAATTGCATTGTATTGCATTGCAAGTGTTGATAGTCATTTAGTGTCAATTATTGGACACATTTGTGGCCTCGCTTATGTTTATAATATGGTGTTTGTCTTCATGCAATGGCATCAGTCTCATTTAGTTGTTATCCCTTCTCCTAATAGTCGACACAAGTCTTCATCACTTTCACTTGCTTGCAACACTTCCAACAAACAAGTCACTTGCAGGTGTTAGTGCACCATCATCCCAGAAATCCTAGACCCCACTACAATTCGCATACCGCCCCAACAGATCCACAGAATAAGCAATCTCTATTGCACTCCACACTGCCCTTTCCCACCTGGACAAAAGGAACACCTACGTGAGAATGCTGTTCGTTGACTACAGCTCAGCCTTCAACACCAGTGCCCTCAAAGCTCATCACTAAGCTAAGGACCCTTGGACTAAGCACCTCCCTCTGCAACTGGGTCCTGGACTTCCTGACGGGCAAGCCCCCATTCACATCGACAGGGCTGTAGTGGAGCGGGTCGAGAGCTTCAAGTTAATGGTGTCCACATCACTAACAAATTATCATGGTCCAAACACACCAATACAGTCGTGAAGAGGGCACGACCACGCCTATTCCCCCTCAGGAGACTGAAAAGATTTGGCATGGGTCCTCAGCTCCTCAAAAAGTTATACAGCTGCACCATCGAGAGCATCCTGACTGGTTGCATCACTACTTGGTATGGCAACTGCTTGGCATCCGACTGCAAGGTGCTACAGAGGGTAGTGCGTACGGCCCAGTACATCACTGGTTGCCAAGCTTCCTGCCATCCAGGACCTCTATATCAGGCGGTGTCAGAGGAAGGCCCTACAAATTGTCAAAGACTACAGCCACCCTAGTCATAGACGGTTCTCACTGATACCGCACGACAAGTGGTACCGGAGCGCCAAGTCTAGGTCCAAAAAGGCTTCTTAATAACTGCTACCCCAAAGCCATAAGACTGCTAAACAATTAATAAAATTAATATTTGCATTGACCCCCTTTTGTTTTAAAGCTGCTGCTACTCACTGTTTATTATCTATGCATAGTCACTTTACCCCTACCTACATGTACACTACCAATCAAAAGTTTGGACACAGCTACTCATTGAAGGGTTTTTCTTAATTTTTACTATTTTTTACATTGTAGAATAATAGTGAAGACATCAAAACTATGAAATAACACATATGGAATCATTTAGTAACCAAAAAAGTGTTAAACAAATCAAAATATCTTTTACATTTGAGATTCTTCAAATAGCCACCCTTTGCCTTGATGACAGCTTTGCACACTCTTGGCATTCTCTCAACCAGCTTCATGAGGTAGTCACATGGAATGCATTTCAATTAACAGATATGCCTTCTCAAAAGTTAATTTGTGGAATTTCTTTCCCTCTTAATGCATTTGAGTCAATCAGTTGTGTTGTGACAAGGTAGGGGATATATACAGAAGATAGCCCTATTTGGTAAAATACCAAGTTCATATTATGGCAAGAACAGCTCAAATAAGCAAAGTGAAACGACAGCCCATCATTACTTTAAGACATGAAGGTCAGTCAATACGGAACATTTCAAGAACTTTCTTGAAGTTTCTTCAAGTGCAGTTGCAATAACCATCAAGCGCTATGATGAAACTGGCTCTCATGAGGACCACCACAGGAATGGAAGACCCAGAGTTACCTCTGCTGCAGAGGATAAGTTCGTTAGAGTTACCAGCCTCAGAAATTGCAGCCCAAATAAATGCTTCACAGAGTTCAAGTCACAGACACATCTCAACAGCAACTGTTCAGAGGGGACTGAGTGAATCAGGCCTTCATGGTCGAATTACTGCAAAGAAACCACTACTAAAGGACACCAGTAAGAAGAAGAGACCTGCTTGGGCCAAGAAACACGAGCAATGGACCGGTGGAAATTTGTCCTTTGGTCTGGAGTCCAAATTGGAGATTTTTGGTTCCAACTGCTGTGTCTTTGTGAGACGCTGTGTTGGTGAACGGATGATCTCCGCATGTGGAGTTCCCACCGTAAAGCATGGAGGAGGAGGTGTTATGGTGTGGGGGTGCTTTGCTGGTGACACTGTCTGTGATTTATTTAGAATTCAAGGCACACTTAACCAGCATGGCTACCACAGCATTTTGCAGTGATACGCCATCCCACCTGGTTTGGGCTTAGTGGGACTATCATTTATTTTTCAACAGGAGAATGAACCAACACACCCCCAGTTTGTGTAAGGGCTATTTTACCAAAAAGGAAAGCGGCCTCTACAATCCCCCGACCTCAACCCAATTGAGATGGTTTGGGATGAGTCGGATGGCAGATTGAGGGAAAAGCAGCCAACAAGTGCTCAGCATATGTGGGAACTCCTTCAAGACTGTTGGAAAAGCATTCCAGGTGAAGCTGCTTGAGAGAAGACCAAGAGTGTGCAAAGATCATCAAGGCAAAGGGTGGCTATTTGAAGAATCTAAAATGTAAAATATATTTTGATTAGTTTAACACTTTTTTGGTTAATACATGATTCCATATGTGTTATTTCATAGTTTTGATGTCTTCACTATTATTCTACAATGTAGAAAATAGTAAAAATATAGAAAAACCCTTGAATGAGTAGGTGTGTCCAAACATTTGACTGGTACTGTACATATTACCTCAACTAACTTGTACCCCCGCACATATAGCCTTGTTATTGTATGTTACTTTTTTTTACTTACTTTAGTTTCTTAAATTTTTTATAGATTTTTTTCAGCAAATATTTTCATGCAATGCAGATAGCCTAGCGGTTAGAGAGTTGGACCAGTAATCGAAATGTTGCTGGTTTGAATACGCGCACTGACAAAGTGAAAAACGTGTCGACATGCCCTTGAGCAAGGCACTTAACCCTAATTTGCTCCAGGGGTGCTGTACTACTATGGCTGATCCTGTAAAACAACCGATTTCACTGCTCCTATCCAGCGTATGTGAGGATGTAACGAGTCCGATTCAAAGGATATACTGCTTTCTCGAGACCAGGCCCAAATCCCCATCATTTGCATGAAGGAAATGACGGAGTTAAAGGGGGCGGAAGTCGGGCTGCCTTCGGAGAATTCGTAGGCGAGTGAGTAAACCTCCACTACCATCCGTGCTATTGGCGAACGTGCAATCATTGGAAAATAAATTGGATGATCTACGGTCGAGACTATCCTACCAACGGGACATTAAAAACTGTAATATCTACTGTTTCACCAAGTCGTGGCTGAACGACAACACGGATAATATAGAGCTGGCTAGGTTTTCTTTGCATCGGCAGGACAGAGCAGCTACATCTGGTAAGATGAGGGGTGGGAGTGTGTGTCTATTTGTCAATAACTGCTGATGCGCGATGTTTAACATTAAAGAAGTCTTGAGGTATTGCTCGCCTGAGGTAGAGTACCTCATGATAAGCTGTAGACCACACTATCTACAAGCAAATTCTAAAGCAGGAAATACCGGTGACTCTCTCAATACGGAAGTGGTCAGATGACGCGGATGCTAAGCTACAGGACTGTTTTGCTAGCACACACTGGAATATGTTCCATGATTCATCCAATGGCATTGAGGAGTATTCCACCTCAGTCACCGGCTTCATCAATAAGTGCATCGATGACTTCGTCCCCACAGTGACCGTACGTACATATCCTAACCTGAAGCCACGGATTACAGGCAACATCCACACCGAGCTAAAGGCTACAGCTGCCACTTTCAAGGAGCGGGACACTAATTCGGACGCTTATAAGAAATCCTGCTATGCCCTCTGACAAACCATCAAACAGGCAAAGCGTCAATACAGGACTACGATTGAATCCTACTCCACCGGCTCTGATACTCGTCAGATGTGGCAGGGCTTGCAAACTATTACTGACTACAAAGGGAAACCCAGCCGTAAGCTGCCCAGTGACGTGAGCCTACCAGACGAGCTAAATGCCTTTTATGCTCTCTTCGAGGCAAGCAACACTGAAGCATGCATGAGAGCACCAGCTGTTCCGGACGACTGTGTGATCACACTCTCTGTAGCTGATGTGAGCAAGACCTTTAAACAGGTCAACATTCACAAGGCCACGAAGCCAGATGGATTACCAGGGCGTGTACATTTTCAACCTCTCCCTGACTGACAGACCACCATAGTCCCTGTGCCCAAGAATGCGAAGGTAACATGCTTAAATGACTTCCGCCCCGTAGCGCTCACGTCGGTAGCCATGAAGTGCTTTGAAAGACTGGTCATGGCTCACATCAACACCATCATCCCAGAAACCCTAGACCCACTCCAATTCGCATACCGCCCCAACAGATCCACAGATGACGCAATCTCAATTGCACTCCACACTGCTCATTCCCACCTGGACAAAAGGAACACCTATGTGAGAATGCTGTTCATTGACTACAGCTCAGTGTTCAACACAATAGTGCCCACAAAGCTCATCACTAAGCTAAGGACCCTGGGACTAAACACCTCCCTCTGGACTTCCTGATGGGCCACCGCCAGGTGGTAAGGGTAGGCAACAACACATCTGCCATGCTGATCCTCAACACGGGGCCGCTCAGGGGTGCCTGCTTAGTCCCTTCCTGTACTCCCTGTTCACCCACGACTGCATGGCCACGCACGACTCCAACACCATCATTAAGTTTGCTGGCGACAACGGTGGTAGGCCTGATCACAGACAACGATGAGACAGCCTATAGGGAGGAAGTCAGAGAACTGGCCGTGTGGTGCCAGGACAACAACCCCTCCCTCAATGTGAGCAAGACAGGAGATGATCGTGGACTACAAGAAAAGGAGGGCCGAACAGGCCCCCATTAACATCGACAGGGCTGTAGTGGAGTGTGTTTCTAGAGTTTCAAGTTCCTTGGTGTCCACCACCAACAAACTATCATGGTCCAAACACACCAAGACAGTCGTGAAGAGGGCACGACAACACCTATTCCCCCTCAGGAGACTGAAAAGATTTGGCATGGGTCCCCAGATCCTCACAAGGTTCTACAGCTGCACCATCGTGAGCATCCTGACCGGTTGCATCACCGCCTGGTATGGCAACTGCTCGGCATTCGACCATAAGGCGCTATAGAGGGTAGTGCGTATGGCCCAATACATCACTGGGGCCAAACTTCGTGCCATCCAGGACCTATATACTAGGCGGTGTCAAAGGAAGGCCCAAAACATTTTCAAAGACTCCAGTCACCCAAGTCATAGACTGTTCTCTCTGCTACCGCACGACAAACGGTACCAGAGCACCAAGTCTAGGTCCAAAAGGCTCCTTAACAGCTTCTACCCCACAGCTATAAGACTGCTAAACAAATAATCAAATTCTGAGAAATGAAGGCTATTCCATGCGAGAAAGTTGCAAAGAAAAAGAGTTGCAAAGAAAAAGACATATCTCAGACTGGCCAATACAAATAAAAGATTAAGATGGGCAGTCTGAGATATGGCTTTTTATTTGCAACTCTGCCTAGAAGGTCAGCATCCCAGAGTCGCCTCTTCACTGTTGACGTTGAGACTGGTGTTTTGCGGGTACTATTTAATGAAGCTGCATGTTGAGGACCAGTGACTAGTTCAACTCGGAAACTAACCGAACATGAGGTTTTTCTATGTAGCTTGGGTGAATCACCAGCCGATACATACCACCCTCCACATACCACCCTAAACGGCACAATGGTTGAGGATGCCATACTGGCGACCTGGTCCGAAAAATCTGCAATCAGTTTGGAAATGTTCAACAACATTTCAAAAGCGGCTAACTGCCACCCCCTTGTTCCGAAAACATTCAGATTCCCATCGGGAACAACTCACCAGACAACACTCACCTCTTTAGGGGTATGTGCGCTATCGATCCGGATTGGAATCAAGGAAGTATTTCACTACTTACTGGTTGTGGCGAACCTCCCGCATACAGTCTATGTGGGAGCTGACATTTTGGTGAGATTGGGTGTTAAACTCGATACCATATACCAAGTTATTTTGTCTTTGGCGCAGCCAGCTCAACATGCCTTGTCTTTCGACCCTGTGCGAATGGCATCAGGGCAGACTATTCCTGAAGCTTGCAATGTGATAACTGAGTCTGCCGTGGTGATAGCGGCAAGAACCACAGAGGTTTCTATAAGACTGAACCTGGAGCCCGGCTAACGGATAGAAGGCACCACTGTGTTCTTCCAACCCTCGCCGCAATTATTAGAACTGGGGCTAACTATCAATGGTAACCCGCTGTTGGAGCTAAACGCCAGATCCACTTACCTCTTGGTGCAGAATCTGAATTTCTATCTCACCCCTAACCTGTTTTTAATGTGCACTCTAACCAAAGACGTCCACTAATTGTGCCCTATCAAACCCTTCATCAAGGATAACACTGAGCACCTTTGTGGCCTTAAGCCTATCACCAGCGAAGAACGCTGTAGAGGCAAACTAACAGCAAGAGATGGAGTCACCACAACGCAAGTGGAAGTGGTAGGGAATCAATGGCTGATTAACACCCCATTCACGTCCGCCACTATGACTTACGAATGCCATGACTCATCCACCCAACTGAACCTCCCCAATCAGACAATTTTTGTTAAGGTACCAGAGGGGGCGATTATCCACGTAGACGACCTAGCCCTATACCAACTTCCTGACGACAGGATAGACACAGATATTGAAATGTCTGACGCTTTTGATAAACGTTCCCTTGAGTTACCACCAGCTATTCAAAACCAAATTTAGTACGAGGGACCGATGACTGTTGATCTTAGCGTACTGAATGAGGCACTTTAATTTGGCCCGATTGGCTATAAGCCAAAAGATTGGTCTGTCACCTGCTCTTGGATGGTGCCAGACAGTATCCTGACTGTTACCATGATCCTTGATCTTATTGCCCTTGGCGTGTGCACCTACTATGTACACAGCTGAATACGCGCAATGGAAGACCTAATCAGATCAGCCCTTTAGTGCCACCAATGGAAGCTTTGTCATTCAGGCTGCCATTTTAGAGATTGCCTTAACTACCCACCTTCAAGTAGGATCATCCTAGATATGACATTAGACAAATGTCATGATAGATCATTTAGCCAAGACCATGGACGTACATTGAATAGGCTCCAAGTAGATGATTAAGGTGGGGGACGTATATTTTTTATATCTTTTGTTGTGTTTTTATTCTTTCATTTTTTTATTTCCTTTGACACTAAGGAAAAGATATTGCCACAAACAAGTTCCCCATACGACCACCAGTTTGTGCCACAAGGCCGCCCATTTGGGGAAGAAATGTAATGTTGTATTGCCTGAGTGTTGTGCGTTGTTAACGTCTGTTTAAGATACTGCCTAGATCTACCAGCCTGAACAACCGGACGACAGGCCTGCAATGATGATCCACAACCAGGACATCCCGTGGTCATTATTTATGGTGGGTTGCAAACTTGCAGAATCCTTCCAAGGTTGAACCACCAGAGGGGGACTGTCAAGACACTCCCTGGGTGAGGATCAAAGGCCTCACATCAGCTTGGCAAATGGCCGACACAAACCAGACCCTCTTACCCACGGAGGGAGGGGTGGGGGCTGGCTGGCTGTGCCTGTCTTGACACTTTAATACTGCCATAAATTAGAGAGGAGGAGAATCTATCTCTGGCACTCTAGTATGGTGAAAGGAATGCCTTTGTTTCAGATACTTTTTGCCGCCCAAAAACTTCAACATCCAACAATGAACATTGGGACAATATATTTCAACATCCAAACGTTGGGAATGATGAGAAATGGAATATGGAAAATTAATGTATATTTTGTGATGTCATTAAAAATGGTATAAAGGCATTATAATGAAAACATTGTGACTTGAAGAGCTTTTACACTGTGGATATCAGGATTACATCCTTTACCTTGTGTAGTCTTTGAAGCTGATTAGGTCGGGAGAGGTTGTGTTTTCTCTAGCAGGAGGTAAGCTTGGCTTCTTATATGGTGTTGAGTAAAGCTTAAACCATGTATTTAGATTGTAGGTAGGTAGTTGTAGTTAGGTATTGTAGGTAGTTTATTTAGGTAGTTATTGTAGGTTTTTGTAGGTAATTATTGTAGGTAAGTATTGTATACGGCGGAGCCCGGCGAAGCACGAGGCTAGCTAGCGGGTAGCGGGTAGCTACTGGTAATGTTTAGCAACGGTGGATAGTTGTTTCCAATGTTATTTCACGCTTAAGAGTACCTGTAATTAAGCCAGCTAGCTACCTACCATTCAGCTGTTTTTCTAACCTCATTATCTGAGGCATCAACGTTAGGTAGTTAGTAGCTACTGTACTTAATTACACCTACTGATTGCAGAAGACAAATGTCTTCTTGTCTGCCACCCAGTCAGCTGGCGTCGGGTAAGTTTGGCTTTATACATAGCTTGGGCTTTGTCGAGTAAGGCTTAATTATGTATTTAGATTGTAGTTAGGTATTGTAGTGTCAAAGTTGCGTCAATTCACATCTGGCATTAGGAACAAAAGAGGTCAACACGACTTCTAAGGTATACTAGTTATTTTAATTAATGCAAAAACCTTCAATGGTAAATATGATGTTTCGTATATACGGGCTCTCTGATATGCCTCGCAGGACATTCCAGAGAACTAACACATTGCTCCAGAAACAATACCCAAATACTAGACAGAGGAAGTTTCCCACTTCTCTGCTGGCCAATTAGAGTAAAGACTTGAGCAGTTTAAACTATCTCAGCCAATACGTTGATGCAGGGGGTTGGTCTCATCTCTTCGGCGCCCTTTGTTACACACTTCAGGCAGGCACAAGATTATCATAACAACCTGTCATAGTGAGAAGAGCCAGCTCCCTTAGACATCATTCCCATGTCAAAGGAAGACTCATAGATCACAATGAACCATTATAGTCTTGTATTTGAAGACACAATCCTTATCTTCTCTTCACATCAATCACAGCCTTGCCAGGTGTCACAGCCTACATTAGCCCAGTCAAGAATGCATTATTTCTAAGTTAGTCATCCCATCAGTTTAGGAGAATAATAAATCCCTAATAGTCCCCCTTTTCACACCAAATAAGGTGTGATTCAAAAAACAAGAAAACACAGATCTTCATTCATTATAATACAAAACAAACAAAAAATCACACTTTTATGAATAAGCCATAATGTTACTAAAAATGCAAACCCTCAGTTCATCTACACCCCACTTGCAAATTGTTACCAGTCACCAAGGAACTTCAAACCATCACATAAGAAAAGACAAACATTCACATGGTTAACTTGATTAATAAAGCATAAAACACAGGATTAATAGAACACAAAACATAAGACTATTAAAACATAAAACACAAACAGAGAAGTATATTTTGGCCCCCTTTAGACACCCTCTAGTGTCACTCCACCAAGCCTGGTAGGTCATATCCTCCATTCCTAGGTTGGAGTCCAGGATTGGGCCTTATCTCACCATCTGTGGGAAATCACCTTCTCCATCTCCTTTCTCACCAAACCTCAGACACAGGAAATAAGACAACATCCACAAAGAACAAGTATACCCATATAAGCTATAACTTCACCCAGAATAGTTACAACAATAGTTTTCCATTTATCAAATATGTTATCAAACCAACCGTTTATGGAGCTATCAATATCAGAGTTCTCAACCAGTTCATTCGCCATCGTGGTGATGGTCACTCAAGCGCTTTTGTCACGGGCCCGTCCGGTGCTATATTGTTGGAGATGAAAATACAGCACATAGATCCAAACAGAACACAAACTCCGCCCCTCTCAGCCAAAAGCATATCTAACGCTATTCTATTCTGCTTTGTCATTAAGATAGTTGCCGCTGTCTGCTCATCTAATCCCTTTATTGCATCACAAGTGTGGTTTATAAATCTTTGCTGGTTATAGTAAATATAATTTATCCAATCTACGTTTTTATTAATTGTTGACCAACAAAAAATACTTGATTCAAACTCAACTGCGGTCTGATTCCTAGCTTTGAATTGTTCTGGAACCTCTCGAGGTACTCCTATCCCATCACAGGATCCTTTCATCAAAGGATCCCAGGAGGAGGTCCTACTTTCTATTTGACAACTCACCAGTCTCTGACACATTTGATTGTTTGCGTATGTAGGTGAGTTCACAATCAGTTATCACCACGCAACCATCAGATGTCAGCACGGGCCTGGCTTTAGTTCCTACAATCCTCTGGCTGCAACAAAAAGGAAATATTAGTCATGTTTTCTTTCAGTTGTGATATTCTCTGTGTAGGAGCAGAGCTAAGATGCCCTACTCTGTATCCTATCTTACTAGTCCTAGAAAAACGATTAGAATCCCCTGAGACTTCAAACGTAGGCAACCTAGGTCGGAATGAGTTTGTTATCGGGGATACTGATAGTTCAAGTTACTACAAGACTCTTTCACCACATTCCCAGGTGGTTTGCATGGGGATAAACCTGTTTTTGCGTACTTCAGACTTTCAGACAGTACCTACCCTTCTATGGGTCGCACTGCCATTTCTGGTAATTCCCTACCCTCACAACACTACACCTGTCCCCAAACTGTGTATGGAGATTTACATATCCCCCACGCTCTCGATATGAGCAACTACATAGTCCCAGGATGTACACGGCGACACACATATAGTGATGTCCTCCCCTAAAGTCCCTAATCTTCCCCTTTCCCTACGTCTAGCTGTCTCCTATGCCTTCATAGACTGTGCTCAGGTATTATTTTATCAACTTGTTTTAGGTTAACTACTACTTTTGGCTGATCAGAAGGGTTTGAGTGTGTTAGGAATATGGCCCCCACAATCAGACAGCTACCTACCGTCAGGAAACCTGTGAATCCCCACCATCGCCCTGAGAACATGTCAGACGCCAACCCATTACTTTACCTTCTACCAAACTCACACAGGGATGATCAGACAGGGTAAGGGAATCTTCGTTAAGGAGCCAACCCCCGAACCATAGTGGTGATCGGATCTTTCTCCTAACTCTGTGTTTGTTCATCAGGTGTAACTGGGTTTACCTTTTTGCAGTGTGTGACATGCACCCAGATTGATCTAATAGGACTTGATAGGGCCCTTCCCAACAGGGCTGCTTCCAGTTTTTCTTCTTTAGGGACTGGATCCACACCCAGTCTCCTGGTGTGATAGAGTGGGTCACCTTCTCCTTTAGTTCACCTGTGGGGCACAAAACCTCTGACATACGGGTGTGGTTAATAAACTATCTTCACACATACATGCTCAGCTCTCAATTTCTATTGTTGTTTTTTCTTTTTAAGTATTTTTATTTAATTCTATCAATATTATTTAATCCTATCATTATTATTTAATCCTATCACTATTATTTAATCCTATCATTCCCCCTTTTTGACACATGATTTGCCCATGTGTCAATATTACCACCTTTCTAAACCATCCTTATGTAATTTATCATCCTATTGCCATGCCTTTCATTTTTTAGATTATCTTTTGCTCCTTTATTGCTCCTCCCACTTCCTTTGTCTTTTATGGCAGCTAAATTCAACTTTCATCCAGTTCAGAATCATTTAGTAATCCAATCAATCAATCTCTTATCTTGTAAAAATACTTATGTTTAGTTCAAACTCTGTTCTACCCAGGCTCTCCCGGGCTTGACCTGAAGACTAATTGTTGGACATGACAAGTCTATTTCTTAAGTCACCTAAGTCTTCTGTCTAGCAACAAAGAATAAAATATCTATGTTCATGATTAACCCAGTTATATCTAATAGCCCACCAAAAAACCTCATCATCTTTAAATCACTACCAATGTCATATCCCTCGTTACTCTCTACCATTTGGATAACATCCCTGATGTATGTATGCCTCCTTAGAGTTCCAAATTACTTTACCATGGGCTACCATTGCCTTCCCATAGATAAGACCACTTAATTTACCCGTATGCAGTACATAATGGAGTACGCAAACTTTACAGCACTTTATCATTACCAATAAGCTCATCATTTGTTTTTTGTTTTAACGGTTTTGGCGCTCCAAATATAGCAGTTTTTATGGATGAGTTTAACATTCTCCCCTCCTGTGTTATAGTGTGTCCTAGGTAAATGACCTCGATCTACCAAAGTTTAAGTTTCTTTCTGCTCACTTTGTGTCCCTGTTCTTCCAGGAAGGTTAACAATTGGATTGTATCCCTCATACATCCCTCCTGAGTGGGATTAGCCAATAGAATATCATCTATATAAACTAACATTTGCATCCTTCCCTATGTTCAAACTTTCCCAAATTATTAGTTATAGCCTGGGCAAAGATTGTAAGACTTTCTGAAACTAACTGTAAGTCCATGACCATCCTCCAGTCGGCGCTAGGTGCCTCCTTTCTAACAGGAAATAATGGAGAGTTGCATTGTACCACATCTCCAGGAATTATCACCCCTCCCTTAAGTAAATGCTCAAATGTAGGTGTTATCCCTTTTATTGCTTCTGGTTTCATAGTATCATTTTTGGTATGGTCTATTATTGAATCGAGGAATCACTTTTACTGGAGCTACCCCCATTATTAGTCCTACATTTGTTGTCCTTGTGACCATAATTTGAACAGAATTGCTGCTAACTCAGCCTCCTGTTCCTGAGTTAAGAAAATCTCTTCCTGTCATCCGTTAAAACTTATCTCCAGATGGACACTGGGCTGGGTTTTTGCTCTCCCATTCAACTTTATTCTATATCTCCCAGTGGAGTGGCCATACTGATCCCCATTTGGTGTATTCTGCCAGTCAGTAATGTTCTTCCCTTGTTTTATATATTTACCTAGTGATAAACATTCCTCTGAATGTTCTTTCACTAGGACAACATGGGGGCTCCACCTTTCTCTGTACAGCCTCTGGCTCTGTGAACCCATTTTAACCCAATTTGAAAAAACAACAATCACAAATAGCCAGGCCTCACTCAATTTGATAGCTCGCTTTTATGACCTAAATTCTGCCTAACTGAGATGAGCTAATCTCTTTCTCCTAGTTATATTCTAAAGATGGTAGTACACACAAAACATGATAGATATTCCCAGTCTTAACCCATTAATAATTGTTTGTATCATTCTAATTCCTCCTAACTAATCCATTAAACCACTCAAAATTCCTCGAGTATACTATGATTATTTAATTGATTACCCTAACTTTGCTACATGTGATCTCATCTCAAATGATCCATTTATCAATTATTTATTCAACTCCCTAGGAAAACCTGTCTTCCCTTCCATTGTTCCTGTCCTCCCTGTATATGTCATATTTGAGTTTTTAGCCAATACAATCACAGTTACATCAAATGTTCCCTCATTTAATGGTATTTTCTTCCTAATATAACTTCCCTAAATGAGATTAAATCCCCTGCCTTCCTCTACTATCCTTATATCATTACTGGATCAATGATAATAACCGTAACAACTATCAACAACAATTGTAATAACTAATTCACATTAAATTGTGTCTTTTTTCTGATTATGCTACAATTGTAGCCTATTTTATCACCCCAGTCCAAAATATAAGTTTATGTAACAAATCCATAACCCACTACAGGCTGGCGCCATTCCCCAGCACAACAGCCAATGCATACTTTCATCCCAACCAAAATAAATTATAGTTTCAAAATGGTCCATCTATCTTGTATTTCCCCGCTAACCCATTTCAGTTCGCTATTCAATGTATTTAACTGTTCTCTCTGATTATGCCCTAATTAATAAAACAAATACTTGCTATCGTTGGTCAGCATACGCTTAATGACATTCTTATCATCTGAACTATACTGTCTCTCACCTTCCCCTTGCTCCTTCGGGGAGAGCGCATGGTAACCTTATTACATATTTTCATAGACTTTTCTAGAATAGTTATATTTAAGCTATCTAATTCAATCTTTCACATTTCTCAATCCACATAGTAATTTAGGTATATAGCCCCATTGTGAAAGCTTTGTCTACTGTCCCTACCTGTGTTCGAACCAGGGACAACGCCAGTCACTTCACACCATCTGCGATGCTCTCAAAGTAACTACTTCCAGTTCATAGAGCAAGTGACGTCACCAAATGAAAATCGCAGTAGCTTTCACCTCAGCAAAAAACTATCTCTCTCTTTGATTCCCTATTGTATAATTTAGTTTTTCTATTTACCCCCTAAACACGCTCGCTACAAATACTCCATTCAACATTACCAAACCAAATACTCCATCGTACCCATTCAATCAACACATCAGCCGTGGATTTTACACTCATAAATGCAGATTGTTACTCCATGCCTTGAAATGATAAATAGATTTCCACCAATAGCATATTACAATGATTTCTCATTTTACCCTCTGACACAAAATGAAGTTCCCTCACTGTTCTACGTTAGCTCTACCATGATAATTAGTTCGATTTAACCCTCTATTTGCTTTGTACTATATTATACATTACGTCTAAAACAACATTACTTATGGTCAGTTTATTCCGTCATCATATTATCCAACAACGCCACAATCTTAAACTCATATGGGGCGGCTGGCAGTTTAGTAACCAATAGCGCCGCGCCAACAACCGAGAGGTCACCGGTTACAATCCCCGAGCCGACCAGGCGAAAAATCTGCCGATGTACCCTCGAGCAAGGCACTCAACCCCAATTGTTCCCATAAATCGCTCTAGACAAGAGCGTCTGCCAAATTACCAAAAACGCACATGTAAATATTCTCTACTTTCTCACCCAACGCACGTCTACGCTCGGTGAGCAAGTTTAGAACACTCTCTCGCCAGATACCCACATGCGTTCCCAGCCATCTCCCAGTCTTTTCATGGCTCCAAAAGCCACACTTTCGCTCTCTCCAGCCCCTCCCCTCGCAACTCTACCTTTTTGAGGAGCTGTGAGGAGCTGCTTCTCGTCCCAGCGCGCCTCCAATATTCCGCCGTTACTCAAAGTACTCCAGTCCATTTATTTAAATCAAATAATTCCCACCTAATTAGTTAAAGTTGGTGCACGTTTATAAACCGAATTATTTCGGTCTAATTGTTTAACCAGTATTTTGCACGGTCAAACATCAAACGTTAAATCAAATAATAAACCAAATAGCCCAAACCAAGCACCTAAAACCAGTATTATTCTATGTCAAACATCAAACCTCAAATCAAATACTAAACCGAATTGTTTCGACACAACTATTCAAAAGCAGTATTATGCTATTTCAAACACCAAACGTTATATTTCAATATATCAATTCAACCGTTTTAGTTCAGTCACACAATTCATCACTTTAGCTTTATGTTCCCAATTGTTTTTAACGGGTTATATGGTTTAAGCAACCACAAATCCAACAGTTATTCCCAAATTATACCGTTTGGACAGCGACAGACGTCTTAATATACAGGTTTATTATTTTTTAATAACCCCTATTCACTATTTTATTTAGTCTGTGATCATTCACGCACTCATGCATACAACAACACCCAGTGTCCCCCTGATTCTAGCTGTATCTCGCCCTCTGATACTTGTCAGTAGTGTAACACTATCTAAAATTTAAGTGCCCGTTATGATCGTAGCCGTATCTCAGTGGATATGTGCCACAACGTTACACTTTGATCAATGAATCCCTGTATCTCACGGTTCCACCATTTGTGGTCCAGAGACTTCAGTATTTTTCTCAGAACCTAGCCATATCTCTTCTGGATATGTGTCTCAGAAACAATACTCAACTAAAATTTTGGCGCTCCTCTGCCCTTAGCCAATAATTCCCTGTATCTCCAGTTCTCACCCCTGGTGATCCTAGCCTGGAGACTTCAGTATTTTCCTCAGAACCTAGCCATATCTCTTCTGGATATGTGTCAAAGAAACAATACTCAACTAAAATTTTTGGCATTCCTCTAATCCTAGCCATATCTCGATGGATATGTGTCAGCAGTCAACGCCCTTAGCCAATAATTGCCTGTATCTCCAGTTCTCACCCCTGGTGATCCTAGCCTGGAGACTTCAGTATTTTCTCAGAACCTAGCCATATCTCTTCTGGATATGTGTCAAAGAAACAATACTCAACTAAAATTTTGGCGCTCCTCTAATCCTAGCCATATCTCGATGGATATGTGTCAGCAGTCAACGCCCTTAGCCAATAATTCCCTGTATCTCACAGTTCTCACCCCTGGTGATCCTAGCCTGGAGACTTCAGTATTTTCTCAGAACCTAGCCATATCTCTTCTGGATATGTGTCAAAGAAACAATACTCAATGGTACCAATGTTTTAACATCACATCTACCAAAGGCTTGCATGTCACAATATTGTGCTTATCTACTCATAATGGTTTGATAATTTAGTTCACTTACATCAGACAGTTGTTTCACAAAATTAATTTGAATAAAGCCAATTTGCAGATTTTCAGTTATTTAACAATAGGCATCTGCTTACCTTTAATTTTGTCCGGACTTTTTGTGAAACACAGTCCAATGAAAGAGATGACCAATGGGCCGGAAAGAATCCAGCGAAGTCCCTTCTACCAGATCACGTCGGGGTCACCAATTGTCAAAGTTGCGTCAATTCAAATCTGGCATTAGGAACAAAAGAGGTCAACACGACTTCTAAGGTATACTAGTTATTTTAATTAATGCAAAAACCTTCAATGGTAAATATGATGTTTCGTATATACGGGCTCTCTGATATGCCTCGCAGGACATTCCAGAGAACTAACACATTGCTCCAGAAACAATACCCAAATACTAGACAGAGGAAGTTTCCCACTTCTCTGCTGGCCAATTAGAGTAAAGACTTGAGCAGTTTAAACTATCTCAGCCAATACGTTGATGCAGGGGGTTGGTCTCATCTCTTCGGCGCCCTTTGTTACACACTTCAGGCAGGCACAAGATTATCATAAAAACCTGTCATAGTGAGAAGAGCCAGCTCCCTTAGACATCATTCCCATGTCAAAGGAAGACTCATAGATCACAATGAACCATTATAGTCTTGTATTTGAAGACACAATCCTTATCTTCTCTTCACATCAATCACAGCCTTGCCAGGTGTCACAGCCTACATTAGCCCAGTCAAGAATGCATTATTTCTAAGTTAGTCATCCCATCAGTTTAGGAGAATAATAAATCCCTAATAGTAGGTAGGCATCGTGGGCTGTTGTGGGTAGTTATTGTAGGTTAGCATTGTATTCGGCGGTGCCGGGTGTAGCACGAAGCTAGCTAGCTAGCCGTTTTTCAAACAAAGTCAACACAGTAGCCATTGCTAGCTAGCCAACACGACCAGCTAACTGTACTGTAGCAGCTAAATACAATATATTTGTGCTAGCCAGCCAACGTTTAATTATTGCTGCGTTATGAAAGGAACTAGACACGGACATGAATTATCTGTTTAGTGTGTTAACACACTATTGGTAGTTTGTTGTAACCAAGTATTGGTGCTAAACTGTGTGTTATTGGATACTAGCATGCTAGTTAGCTATGGCGTCATAGTTAGGCATCGTGGGCTGTTGTGGGTAGTTATTGTAGGTTAGCATTGTATTCGGCGGTGCCGGGTGTAGCAAGAAGCTAGCTAGCTAGCCGTTTTTCAAACAAAGTCAACACAGTAGCCATTGCTAGCTAGCCAACACGACCAGCTAACTGTACTGTAGCAGCTAAATACAATATATTTGTGCTAGCTAGCCAACGTTTAATTATTGCTGCGTTATGAAAGGAACTAGACACGGACACGAATTATCTGCTTAGTGTGTTAACACACTATTGGTGGTTTGTTGCGACCAAGTGTTGGTGCTAAACTGTGTGTTGTTGGATGCTAGCATGCTAGTTAGCTATGGTGTCATAGTTAGCTAGCTGAATAAAGTGGGTTGAGTCTATTCCTTTAAACATTGAACCGCTGTGGTTCACAACAATTCTGATTTCTAAAGGTGGAAGTTGGTAGAGTTTTTGTTTGGGTGGTTCAGTGAAACAATTATAGTTTCTGAGGTAGAAGTTTTTGGTGAGGGAGGCCCTGCTCTCTACTCTCCCAGATGTTTAGTTCATTTCATTCCGATCTCCTCTGCATTATTGTAGCCATTTGCTACAGCCTGTCAACTATGCCTCTGCCTATCCCTGTTCTCTCCTCTCTGCACAGGCTACACAAACGATTATTATATGATACCATTTTTCTCAAACTTGTTGCCTTAGTGGTCAAATCGGCAGTTGTTTGGAATGTAGTGAATCTGCTAATTTTTGACAAGATTTACAGCAGATGTAACCCACCAACAGTGCCTTTCTAAAACAGCTCTAGTTTCTGATTGGTTGATACAATTTTGAAATCGATATTGGATTTGAAAAGCAGAGAAGTAGGGGAAGATATCATTATATGATACCATTTTTCTCAAACTTGTTGCGTTAGTGGTCAAATCGGCAGTTGTTTGGAATGTAGTGAATCTGCTAATTTTTTACAAGATTTACAGCAGATAGTAACCCACCAACAGTGCCTTTCTAAAACAGCTCTAGTTTCTGATTGGTTGATACGATTTTGAAATCGATTGTGGATTTGAAAATCAGAGTAGTAGGGGAAGATTTAATTATATGATACCATTTTTCTCAAACTTGTTGCGTTAGTGGTCAAATCGGCAGTTGTTTGGAATGTAGTGAATCTGCTATTTTCTGACAAGATTTACAGCAGCTAGTAACCCACCAACAGTGTCTTTCTAAAACAGCTCTAGTTACAGATTAGTTGATACGGTTTTGAAATCGATTGTGGATTTGAAAAGCAGAGAAGTAGGGGAAGATTTCATTATGATACCATTTTTCTCAAAGTTGTTGCGTTAGTGGTCAAATCGGCAGTTGTTTGGAATGTAGTGAATCTGCTATTTTCTGACAAGATTCAGAGCAGATAGTAACCCACCAACAGTGCCTTTCTAAAACAGCTCTAGTTTCTGATTGGTTGATACGATTTTGAAATCGATATTGGATTTGAAAAGCAGAGAAGTAGGGGAAAATGTCATTATATGATACCATTTTTCTCAAACTTGTTGCGTTAGTGGTCAAATCGGCAGTTGTTTGGAATGTAGTGAATCTGCTAATTTTTGACAAGATTTACTGCAGATAGTAACCCACCAACAGTGCCTTTCTAAAACAGCTCTAGTTTCTGATTGGTTGATACGATTTTGAAATCGATATTGGATTTGAAAAGCAGAGAAGTAGGGGAAGATTTCATTATATGATACCATTTTTCTCAAACTTGTTGCGTTAGTGGTCAAATCGGCAGATGTTTGGAATGTACTGAATCTGCTAAATTTTGACAAGATTTAAAGCAGATGGTAACCCACCAACAGTGCCTTTCTAAAACAGCTCTAGTTTCTGATTGGTTGATACAATTTTGAAATCGATATTGGATTTGAAAAGCAGAGAAGTAGGGGAAGATTTCATTATATGATACCATTTTTCTCAAACTTGTTGCGTTAGTGGTCAAATCGGCAGTTGTTTGGAATTTAATGAATCTGCTAATTACTGACAAGATTTACAGCAGATAGTAACCCACCAACAGTGCCTTTCTAAAACAGCTCTATTTTCTGATTGGTTGATACGATTTTGAAATCGATATTGGATTTGAAAAGCAGAGAAGTAGGGGAAGATTTCATTATATGATACCATTTTTCTCAAACTTGTTGCCTTAGTGGTCAAATCGGCAGTTGTTTGTAATGTAGTGAATCTGCTAATTTTTGACAAGATTTACAGCAGATGTAACCCACCAACAGTGCCTTTCTAAAACAGCTCTAGTTTCTGATTGGTTGATACAATTTTGAAATCGATATTGGATTTGAAAAGCAGAGAAGTAGGGGAAGATATCATTATATGATACCATTTTTCTCAAACTTGTTGCGTTAGTGGTCAAATCGGCAGTTGTTTGGAATGTAGTGAATCTGCTAATTTTTTACAAGATTTACAGCAGATAGTAACCCACCAACAGTGCCTTTCTAAAACAGCTCTAGTTTCTGATTGGTTGATACGATTTTGAAATCGATTGTGGATTTGAAAATCAGAATAGTAGGGGAAGATTTAATTATATGATACCATTTTTCTCAAACTTGTTGCGTTAGTGGTCAAATCGGCAGTTGTTTGGAATGTAGTGAATCTGCTATTTTCTGACAAGATTTACAGCAGCTAGTAACCCACCAACAGTGTCTTTCTAAAACAGCTCTAGTTACAGATTAGT
Source organism: Coregonus lavaretus (assembly GCF_964263955.1). Taxonomy (NCBI): domain Eukaryota; kingdom Metazoa; phylum Chordata; class Actinopteri; order Salmoniformes; family Salmonidae; genus Coregonus; species Coregonus lavaretus. Next base: position 31,020,925 of record NC_140026.1, read on the forward strand.
TGATACGGTTTTGAAATCGATTGTGGATTTGAAAAGCAGAGAAGTAGGGGAAGATTTCATTATGATACCATTTTTCTCAAAGTTGTTGCGTTAGTGGTCAAATCGGCAGTTGTTTGGAATGTAGTGAATCTGCTATTTTCTGACAAGATTCAGAGCAGATAGTAACCCACCAACAGTGCCTTTCTAAAACAGCTCTAGTTTCTGATTGGTTGATACGATTTTGAAATCGATATTGGATTTGAAAAGCAGAGAAGTAGGGGAAAATGTCATTATATGATACCATTTTTCTCAAACTTGTTGCGTTAGTGGTCAAATCGGCAGTTGTTTGGAATGTAGTGAATCTGCTAATTTTTGACAAGATTTACTGCAGATAGTAACCCACCAACAGTGCCTTTCTAAAACAGCTCTAGTTTCTGATTGGTTGATACGATTTTGAAATCGATATTGGATTTGAAAAGCAGAGAAGTAGGGGAAGATTTCATTATATGATACCATTTTTCTCAAACTTGTTGCGTTAGTGGTCAAATCGGCAGATGTTTGGAATGTACTGAATCTGCTAAATTTTGACAAGATTTAAAGCAGATGGTAACCCACCAACAGTGCCTTTCTAAAACAGCTCTAGTTTCTGATTGGTTGATACAATTTTGAAATCGATATTGGATTTGAAAAGCAGAGAAGTAGGGGAAGATTTCATTATATGATACCATTTTTCTCAAACTTGTTGCGTTAGTGGTCAAATCGGCAGTTGTTTGGAATTTAATGAATCTGCTAATTACTGACAAGATTTACAGCAGATAGTAACCCACCAACAGTGCCTTTCTAAAACAGCTCTATTTTCTGATTGGTTGATACGATTTTGAAATCGATATTGGATTTGAAAAGCAGAGAAGTAGGGGAAGATTTCATTATATGATACCATTTTTCTCAAACTTGTTGCCTTAGTGGTCAAATCGGCAGTTGTTTGTAATGTAGTGAATCTGCTAATTTTTGACAAGATTTACAGCAGATGTAACCCACCAACAGTGCCTTTCTAAAACAGCTCTAGTTTCTGATTGGTTGATACAATTTTGAAATCGATATTGGATTTGAAAAGCAGAGAAGTAGGGGAAGATTTCATTATGATACCATTTTTCTCAAACTTGTTGCGTTAGTGGTCAAATCGGCAGTTGTTTGGAATGTAGTGAATCTGCTAATTTCTGACAATATTTACAGCAGATAGTAACCCACCAACAGTGCCTTTCTAAAACAGCTCTAGTTTCTGATTGGTTGATACGATTTTGATATCGATTGTGGATTTGAAAAGCAGAGTAGTAGGGGAAGATTTCATTATATGATACAATTTTTCTCAAACTTGTTGCGTTAGTGGTCAAATCGGCAGTTGTTTGGAATGTAGTGAATCTGCAAATTTCTGACAAGATTTACAGCAGATAGTAACCCACCAACAGTGCCTTTCTAAAACAGCTCTAGTTTCTGATTGGTTGATACGATTTTAAAAATCGATATTGGATTTGAAAAGCAGAGAAGTAGGGGAAAATTTCATTATATTATACAATTTTTCTCAAACTTGTTGCGTTAGTGGTCAAATCGGCAGTTGTTTGGAATGTAGTGAATCTGCTAATTTCTGACAAGATTTACAGCAGATAGTTACCCACCAACAGTGCCTTTCTAAAAACAGCTCTAGTTTCTGATTGGTTGATACGATTTTGAAATTGATATTGGATTTGAAAAGCAGAGAAGTAGGGGAAGATTTCATTATATGATACCATTTTTCTCAAACTTGTTGCGTTAGTGGTCAAATCGGCAGTTGTTTGGAATGTAGTGAATCTGCAAATTTCTGACAAGATTTACAGCAGATAGTAACCCACAACAGTGCCTTTCTAAAACAGCTCTAGTTTCTGATTGGTTGATACGATTTTAAAAATCGATATTGGATTTGAAAAGCAGAGAAGTAGGGGAAGATTTCATTATATTATACCATTTTTCTCAAACTTGTTGTGTTAGTGGTCAAATCGGCAGTTGTTTGGAATGTAGTGAATCTGCTAATTTTTGACAAGATTTACAGCAGATGTAACCCACCAACAGTGCCTTTCTAAAACAGCTCTAGTTTCTGATTGGTTGATACGATTTTGAAATCGATATTGGATTTGAAAAGCAGAGAAGTAGGGGAACATTTCATTATATGATACCATTTTTCTCAAACTTGTTGCGTTAGTGGTCAAATCGGCAGTTGTTTGGAATGTAGTGAATCTGCTAATTTCTGACAAGATTTACAGCAGATAGTAACCCACCAACAGTGCCTTTCTAAAACAGCTCTAGTTTCTGATTGGTTGATACGATTTTGAAATCGATATTGGATTTGAAAAGCAGAGAAGTAGGGGAACATTTCATTATATGATACCATTTTTCTCAAACTTGTTGCGTTAGTGGTCAAATCGGCAGTTGTTTGGAATGTAGTGAATCTGCTAATTTCTGACAAGATTTACAGCAGATAGTAACCCACCAACAGTGCCTTTCTAAAACAGCTCTAGTTTCTGATAGGTTGATATGATTTTGAAATCGATATTGGATTTGAAAAGCAGAGAAGTAGGGGAACATTTCATTATATGATACAATTTTTCTCAAACTTGTTGCGTTAGTGGTCAAATCGGCAGTTGTTTGGAATGTAGTGAATCTGCTAATTTTTGACAAGATTTACAGCAGATGTAACCCCCCAACAGTGCGATTCTAAAACAGTTCTAGTTTCTGATTGGTTGATACAATTTTGAAATCGATATTGGATTTGAAAAGCAGAGAAGTAGGGGAAGATTTCATTATATGATACCATTTTTCTCAAACTTGTTGCGTTAGTGGTCAAATCGGCAGTTGTTTGGAATGTAGTGAATCTGCTAATTTTTGACAAGATTTACAGCAGATGTAACCCACCAACAGTGCCTTTCTAAAACAGCTCTAGTTTCTGATTGGTTGATACAATTTTGAAATCGATATTGGATTTGAAAAGCAGAGAAGTAGGGGAAGATATCATTATATGATACCATTTTTCTCAAACTTGTTGCGTTAGTGGTCAAATCGGCAGTTGTTTGGAATGTAGTGAATCTGCTAATTTTTTACAAGATTTACAGCAGATAGTAACCCACCAACAGTGCCTTTCTAAAACAGCTCTAGTTTCTGATTGGTTGATACGATTTTGAAATCGATTGTGGATTTGAAAATCAGAGTAGTAGGGGAAGATTTAATTATATGATACCATTTTTCTCAAACTTGTTGCGTTAGTGGTCAAATCGGCAGTTGTTTGGAATGTAGTGAATCTGCTATTTTCTGACAAGATTTACAGCAGCTAGTAACCCACCAACAGTGTCTTTCTAAAACAGCTCTAGTTACAGATTAGTTGATACGGTTTTGAAATCGATTGTGGATTTGAAAAGCAGAGAAGTAGGGGAAGATTTCATTATGATACCATTTTTCTCAAAGTTGTTGCGTTAGTGGTCAAATCGGCAGTTGTTTGGAATGTAGTGAATCTGCTATTTTCTGACAAGATTCAGAGCAGATAGTAACCCACCAACAGTGCCTTTCTAAAACAGCTCTAGTTTCTGATTGGTTGATACGATTTTGAAATCGATATTGGATTTGAAAAGCAGAGAAGTAGGGGAAAATGTCATTATATGATACCATTTTTCTCAAACTTGTTGCGTTAGTGGTCAAATCGGCAGTTGTTTGGAATGTAGTGAATCTGCTAATTTTTGACAAGATTTACTGCAGATAGTAACCCACCAACAGTGCCTTTCTAAAACAGCTCTAGTTTCTGATTGGTTGATACGATTTTGAAATCGATATTGGATTTGAAAAGCAGAGAAGTAGGGGAAGATTTCATTATATGATACCATTTTTCTCAAACTTGTTGCGTTAGTGGTCAAATCGGCAGATGTTTGGAATGTACTGAATCTGCTAAATTTTGACAAGATTTAAAGCAGATGGTAACCCACCAACAGTGCCTTTCTAAAACAGCTCTAGTTTCTGATTGGTTGATACAATTTTGAAATCGATATTGGATTTGAAAAGCAGAGAAGTAGGGGAAGATTTCATTATATGATACCATTTTTCTCAAACTTGTTGCGTTAGTGGTCAAATCGGCAGTTGTTTGGAATTTAATGAATCTGCTAATTACTGACAAGATTTACAGCAGATAGTAACCCACCAACAGTGCCTTTCTAAAACAGCTCTATTTTCTGATTGGTTGATACGATTTTGAAATCGATATTGGATTTGAAAAGCAGAGAAGTAGGGGAAGATTTCATTATATGATACCATTTTTCTCAAACTTGTTGCCTTAGTGGTCAAATCGGCAGTTGTTTGTAATGTAGTGAATCTGCTAATTTTTGACAAGATTTACAGCAGATGTAACCCACCAACAGTGCCTTTCTAAAACAGCTCTAGTTTCTGATTGGTTGATACAATTTTGAAATCGATATTGGATTTGAAAAGCAGAGAAGTAGGGGAAGATTTCATTATGATACCATTTTTCTCAAACTTGTTGCGTTAGTGGTCAAATCGGCAGTTGTTTGGAATGTAGTGAATCTGCTAATTTCTGACAATATTTACAGCAGATAGTAACCCACCAACAGTGCCTTTCTAAAACAGCTCTAGTTTCTGATTGGTTGATACGATTTTGATATTGATTGTGGATTTGAAAAGCAGAGTAGTAGGGGAAGATTTCATTATATGATACAATTTTTCTCAAACTTGTTGCGTTAGTGGTCAAATCGGCAGTTGTTTGGAATGTAGTGAATCTGCAAATTTCTGACAAGATTTACAGCAGATAGTAACCCACCAACAGTGCCTTTCTAAAACAGCTCTAGTTTCTGATTGGTTGATACGATTTTAAAAATCGATATTGGATTTGAAAAGCAGAGAAGTAGGGGAAAATTTCATTATATTATACAATTTTTCTCAAACTTGTTGCGTTAGTGGTCAAATCGGCAGTTGTTTGGAATGTAGTGAATCTGCTAATTTCTGACAAGATTTACAGCAGATAGTTACCCACCAACAGTGCCTTTCTAAAAACAGCTCTAGTTTCTGATTGGTTGATACGATTTTGAAATTGATATTGGATTTGAAAAGCAGAGAAGTAGGGGAAGATTTCATTATATGATACCATTTTTCTCAAACTTGTTGCGTTAGTGGTCAAATCGGCAGTTGTTTGGAATGTAGTGAATCTGCAAATTTCTGACAAGATTTACAGCAGATAGTAACCCACAACAGTGCCTTTCTAAAACAGCTCTAGTTTCTGATTGGTTGATACGATTTTAAAAATCGATATTGGATTTGAAAAGCAGAGAAGTAGGGGAAGATTTCATTATATTATACCATTTTTCTCAAACTTGTTGTGTTAGTGGTCAAATCGGCAGTTGTTTGGAATGTAGTGAATCTGCTAATTTTTGACAAGATTTACAGCAGATGTAACCCACCAACAGTGCCTTTCTAAAACAGCTCTAGTTTCTGATTGGTTGATACGATTTTGAAATCGATATTGGATTTGAAAAGCAGAGAAGTAGGGGAACATTTCATTATATGATACCATTTTTCTCAAACTTGTTGCGTTAGTGGTCAAATCGGCAGTTGTTTGGAATGTAGTGAATCTGCTAATTTCTGACAAGATTTACAGCAGATAGTAACCCACCAACAGTGCCTTTCTAAAACAGCTCTAGTTTCTGATTGGTTGATACGATTTTGAAATCGATATTGGATTTGAAAAGCAGAGAAGTAGGGGAACATTTCATTATATGATACCATTTTTCTCAAACTTGTTGCGTTAGTGGTCAAATCGGCAGTTGTTTGGAATGTAGTGAATCTGCTAATTTCTGACAAGATTTACAGCAGATAGTAACCCACCAACAGTGCCTTTCTAAAACAGCTCTAGTTTCTGATAGGTTGATATGATTTTGAAATCGATATTGGATTTGAAAAGCAGAGAAGTAGGGGAACATTTCATTATATGATACAATTTTTCTCAAACTTGTTGCGTTAGTGGTCAAATCGGCAGTTGTTTGGAATGTAGTGAATCTGCTAATTTTTGACAAGATTTACAGCAGATGTAACCCCCCAACAGTGCGATTCTAAAACAGTTCTAGTTTCTGATTGGTTGATACAATTTTGAAATCGATATTGGATTTGAAAAGCAGAGAAGTAGGGGAAGATTTCATTATATGATACCATTTTTCTCAAACTTGTTGCGTTAGAGGTCAAATCGGCAGTTGTTTGGAATGTAGTGAATCTGCTAATTTTTGACAAGATTTACAGCAGATGGTAACACACCAACAGTGCCTTTCTAAAACAGCTCTAGTTTCTGATTGGTTGATACGATTTTGAAATCGATATTGGATTTGAAAAGCAGAGAAGTAGGGGAAAATGTCATTATATTATACAATTTTTCTCAAACTTGTTGCGTTAGTGGTCAAATCGGCAGTTGTTTGGAATGTAGTGAATCTGCTAATTTCTGACAAGATTTACAGCAGATAGTAACCCACCAACAGTGCCTTTCTAAAACAGCTCTAGTTTCTGATTGGTTGATACGATTTTGAAATCGATATTGGATTTGAAAAGCAGAGTAGTAGGGGAAGATTTCATTATATGATACCATTTTTCTCAAACTTGTTGCGTTAGAGGTCAAATCGGCAGTTGTTTGGAATGTAGTGAATCTGCTAATTTTTGACAAGATTTACAGCAGATGGTAACACACCAACAGTGCCTTTCTAAAACAGCTCTAGTTTCTGATTGGTTGATACGATTTTGAAATCGATATTGGATTTGAAAAGCAGAGAAGTAGGGGAAAATGTCATTATATTATACCATTTTTCTCAAACTTGTTGCGTTAGTGGTCAAATCGGCAGTTGTTTGGAATGTAGTGAATCTGCTAATTTCTGACAAGATTTACAGCAGATAGTAACCCACCAACAGTGCCTTTCTAAAACAGCTCTAGTTTCTGATTGGTTGATACGATTTTGAAATCGATATTGGATTTGAAAAGCAGAGTAGTAGGGGAAGATTTCATTATATTATAACATTTTTCTCAAACTTGTTGCCTTAGTGGTCAAATCGGCAGTTGTTTGGAATGTAGTGAATCTGCAAATTTTTTACTAGATTTACAGCAGATAGTAACCCACCAACAGTGCCTTTCTAAAACAGCTCTAGTTTCTGATTGGTTGATACGATTTTGATATCGATTGTGGATTTGAAAAGCAGAGTAGTAGGGGAAGATTTCATTATATGATACCATTTTTCTCAAACTTGTTGCGTTAGTGGTCAAATCGGCAGTTGTTTGGAATGTAGTGAATCTGCAAATTTCTGACAAGATTTACAGCAGATAGTAACCCACCAACAGTGCCTTTCTAAAACAGCTCTAGTTTCTGATTGGTTGATACGATTTTAAAAATCGATATTGGATTTGAAAAGCAGAGAAGTAGGGGAAAATTTCATTATATTATACCATTTTTCTCAAACTTGTTGCGTTAGTGGTCAAATCGGCAGTTGTTTGGAATGTAGTGAATCTGCTAATTTCTGACAAGATTTACAGCAGATAGTAACCCACCAACAGTGCCTTTCTAAAATAGCTCTAGTTTCTGATTGGTTGATACGATTTTGAAATCGATATTGGATTTGAAAACCAGAGAAGTAGGGGAAGATTTCATTATATGATACAATTTTTCTCAAAATTGTTGCGTTAGTGGTCAAATCGGCAGTTGTTTGGAATTTAGTGAATCTGCTAATTACTGACAAGATTTACAGCAGATAGTAACCCACCAACAGTGCCTTTCTAAAACAGCTCTAGTTTCTGATTGGATGATGCGATTTTGAAATCGATTGTGGATTTGAAAAGCAGAGTAGTAGGGGAAGATTTCATTATATGATACCATTTTTCTCAAACTTGTTGCGTTAGTGGTTAAATCGGCAGTTGTTTGGAATGTAGTGAATCTGCTAATTTTTGACAAGATTTACAGCAGATAGTAACCCACAACAGTGCTTTTCTAAAACAGCTCTAGTTTCTGATTGGTTGATGCGATTTTGAAATCGATTGTGGATTTGAGAAGCAGAGAAGTAGGAGAAGATTTTATCATATGATACAATTTTTCTCAAACTTGTTGCGTTAGTGGTCAAATCGGCAGTTGTTTGGAATGTAGTGAATCTGCTAATTTTTGACAAGATTTACAGCAGATGGTAACACACCAACAGTGCCTTTCTAAAACAGCTCTAGTTTCTGATTGGTTGATACGATTTTGAAATCGATATTGGATTTGAAAAGCAGAGAAGTAGGGGAAAATGTCATTATATTATACCATTTTTCTCAAACTTGTTGCGTTAGTGGTCAAATCGGCAGTTGTTTGGAATGTAGTGAATCTGCTAATTTCTGACAAGATTTACAGCAGATAGTAACCCACCAACAGTGCCTTTCTAAAACAGCTCTAGTTTCTGATTGGTTGATACGATTTTGAAATCGATATTGGATTTGAAAAGCAGAGTAGTAGGGGAAGATTTCATTATATGATACCATTTTTCTCAAACTTGTTGCGTTAGAGGTCAAATCGGCAGTTGTTTGGAATGTAGTGAATCTGCTAATTTTTGACAAGATTTACAGCAGATGGTAACACACCAACAGTGCCTTTCTAAAACAGCTCTAGTTTCTGATTGGTTGATACGATTTTGAAATCGATATTGGATTTGAAAAGCAGAGAAGTAGGGGAAAATGTCATTATATTATACCATTTTGCTCAAACTTGTTGCGTTAGTGGTCAAATCGGCAGTTGTTTGGAATGTAGTGAATCTGCTAATTTCTGACAAGATTTACAGCAGATAGTAACCCACCAACAGTGCCTTTCTAAAACAGCTCTAGTTTCTGATTGGTTGATACGATTTTGAAATCGATATTGGATTTGAAAAGCAGAGTAGTAGGGGAAGATTTCATTATATTATAACATTTTTCTCAAACTTGTTGCCTTAGTGGTCAAATCGGCAGTTTTTTGGAATGTAGTGAATCTGCAAATTTTTTACTAGATTTACAGCAGATAGTAACCCACCAACAGTGCCTTTCTAAAACAGCTCTAGTTTCTGATTGGTTGATACGATTTTGATATCGATTGTGGATTTGAAAAGCAGAGTAGTAGGGGAAGATTTCATTATATGATACCATTTTTCTCAAACTTGTTGCGTTAGTGGTCAAATCGGCAGTTGTTTGGAATGTAGTGAATCTGCAAATTTCTGACAAGATTTACAGCAGATAGTAACCCACCAACAGTGCCTTTCTAAAACAGCTCTAGTTTCTGATTGGTTGATACGATTTTGAAATCGATATTGGATTTGAAAACCAGAGAAGTAGGGGAAGATTTCATTATATGATACAATTTTTCTCAAAATTGTTGCGTTAGTGGTCAAATCGGCAGTTGTTTGGAATTTAGTGAATCTGCTAATTACTGACAAGATTTACAGCAGATAGTAACCCACCAACAGTGCCTTTCTAAAACAGCTCTAGTTTCTGATTGGATGATGCGATTTTGAAATCGATTGTGGATTTGAAAAGCAGAGTAGTAGGGGAAGATTTCATTATATGATACCATTTTTCTCAAACTTGTTGCGTTAGTGGTTAAATCGGCAGTTGTTTGGAATGTAGTGAATCTGCTAATTTTTGACAAGATTTACAGCAGATAGTAACCCACAACAGTGCTTTTCTAAAACAGCTCTAGTTTCTGATTGGTTGATGCGATTTTGAAATCGATTGTGGATTTGAAAAGCAGAGAAGTAGGAGAAGATTTTATCATATGATACAATTTTTCTCAAACTTGTTGCGTTAGTGGTCAAATCGGCAGTTGTTTGGAATGTAGTGATTCTGCTAATTTTTGACAAGATTTACAGCAGATGGTAACACACCAACAGTGCCTTTCTAAAACAGCTCTAGTTTCTGATTGGTTGATACGATTTTGAAATCGATATTGGATTTGAAAAGCAGAGAAGTAGGGGAAAATGTCATTATATTATACCATTTTTCTCAAACTTGTTGCGTTAGTGGTCAAATCGGCAGTTGTTTGGAATGTAGTGAATCTGCTAATTTCTGACAAGATTTACAGCAGATAGTAACCCACCAACAGTGCCTTTCTAAAACAGCTCTAGTTTCTGATTGGTTGATACGATTTTGAAATCGATATTGGATTTGAAAAGCAGAGTAGTAGGGGAAGATTTCATTATATGATACCATTTTTCTCAAACTTGTTGCGTTAGAGGTCAAATCGGCAGTTGTTTGGAATGTAGTGAATCTGCTAATTTTTGACAAGATTTACAGCAGATGGTAACACACCAACAGTGCCTTTCTAAAACAGCTCTAGTTTCTGATTGGTTGATACGATTTTGAAATCGATATTGGATTTGAAAAGCAGAGAAGTAGGGGAAAATGTCATTATATTATACCATTTTTCTCAAACTTGTTGCGTTAGTGGTCAAATCGGCAGTTGTTTGGAATGTAGTGAATCTGCTAATTTCTGACAAGATTTACAGCAGATAGTAACCCACCAACAGTGCCTTTCTAAAACAGCTCTAGTTTCTGATTGGTTGATACGATTTTGAAATCGATATTGGATTTGAAAAGCAGAGTAGTAGGGGAAGATTTCATTATATTATAACATTTTTCTCAAACTTGTTGCCTTAGTGGTCAAATCGGCAGTTGTTTGGAATGTAGTGAATCTGCAAATTTTTTACTAGATTTACAGCAGATAGTAACCCACCAACAGTGCCTTTCTAAAACAGCTCTAGTTTCTGATTGGTTGATACGATTTTGATATCGATTGTGGATTTGAAAAGCAGAGTAGTAGGGGAAGATTTCATTATATGATACCATTTTTCTCAAACTTGTTGCGTTAGTGGTCAAATCGGCAGTTGTTTGGAATGTAGTGAATCTGCTAATTTCTGACAAGATTTACAGCAGATAGTAACCCACCAACAGTGCCTTTCTAAAACAGCTCTAGTTTCTGATTGGTTGATACGATTTTAAAAATCGATATTGGATTTGAAAAGCAGAGAAGTAGGGGAAAATTTCATTATATTATACCATTTTTCTCAAACTTGTTGCGTTAGTGGTTAAATCGGCAGTTGTTTGGAATGTAGTGAATCTGCTAATTTCTGACAAGATTTACAGCAGATAGTAACCCACCAACAGTGCCTTTCTAAAATAGCTCTAGTTTCTGATTGGTTGATACGATTTTGAAATCGATATTGGATTTGAAAACCAGAGAAGTAGGGGAAGATTTCATTATATGATACAATTTTTCTCAAAATTGTTGCGTTAGTGGTCAAATCGGCAGTTGTTTGGAATTTAGTGAATCTGCTAATTACTGACAAGATTTACAGCAGATAGTAACCCACCAACAGTGCCTTTCTAAAACAGCTCTAGTTTCTGATTGGATGATGCGATTTTGAAATCGATTGTGGATTTGAAAAGCAGAGTAGTAGGGGAAGATTTCATTATATGATACCATTTTTCTCAAACTTGTTGCGTTAGTGGTTAAATCGGCAGTTGTTTGGAATGTAGTGAATCTGCTAATTTTTGACAAGATTTACAGCAGATAGTAACCCACAACAGTGCTTTTCTAAAACAGCTCTAGTTTCTGATTGGTTGATGCGATTTTGAAATCGATTGTGGATTTGAAAAGCAGAGAAGTAGGAGAAGATTTTATCATATGTTACAATTTTTCTCAAACTTGTTGCGTTAGTGGTCAAATCGGCAGTTGTTTGGAATGTAGTGAATCTGCTATTTTCTGACAAGATTTACAGCAGATAGTAACCCAGCAACAGTGCCTTTCTAAAACAGCTCTAGTTTCTGATTGGTTGATGCGATTTTGAAATTGATTGTGGATTTGAAAAGCAGAGAAGTACGGGAAGATTTCATAATATGACACCATTTTTCTCAAACTTGTTGCGTTAGTGGTCAAATCGGCAGTTGTTTGGAATGTAGTGAATCTGCTATTTTCTGACAAGATTTACAGCAGATAGTAACCCAGCAACAGTGCCTTTCTAAAACAGCTCTAGTTTCTGATTGGTTGATGCGATTTTGAAATTGATTGTGGATTTGAAAAGCAGAGAAGTACGGGAAGATTTCATAATATGACACCATTTTTCTCAAACTTGTTGCGTTAGTGGTCAAATCGGCAGTTGTTTGGAATGTAGTGAATCTGCTAATTTCTGACAAGATTTACAGCAGATGGTAAACCACCAACAGTGCCTTTCTAAAACAGCTCTAGTTTCTGATTGGTTGATACGATTTTGAAATCGATATTGGATTTGAAAAGCAGAGAAGTAGGGGAAGATTTCATTATATTATAACATTTTTCTCAAACTTGTTGCCTTAGTGGTCAAATCGGCAGTTGTTTGGAATGTAGTGAATCTGCAATTTTTTTACTAGATTTACAGCAGATAGTACCCACCAACAGTGCCTTTCTAAAACAGCTCTAGTTTCTGATTGGTTGATACGATTTTGATATCGATTGTGGATTTGAAAAGCAGAGTAGTAGGGGAAGATTTCATTACATGATACCATTTTTCTCAAACTTGTTGCGTTAGTGGTCAAATCGGCAGTTGTTTGGAATGTAGTGAATCTGCAAATTTCTGACAAGATTTACAGCAGATAGTAACCCACCAACAGTGCCTTTCTAAAACAGCTCTAGTTTCTGATTGGTTGATACGATTTTAAAAATCGATATTGGATTTGAAAAGCAGAGAAGTAGGGGAAAATTTCATTATATTATACCATTTTTCTCAAACTTGTTGAGTTAGTGGTCAAATCGGCAGTTGTTTGGAATGTAGTGAATCTGCTAATTTTTGACAAGATTAACAGATAGTAACCCACAACAGTGCCTTTCTAAAACAGCTCTAGTTTCTGATTGGTTGATGCTATTTTGAAATCGATTGTGGATTTGAAAAGCAGAGAAGTAGGGGAAGATTTCATCATATGATACCATTTTTCTCAAACTTGTTGCGTTAGTGGTCAAATCGGCAGTTGTTTGGAATGTAGTGAATCTGCTAATTTCTGACAAGATTTACAGCAGATGGTAAACCACCAACAGTGCCTTTCTAAAACAGCTCTAGTTTCTGATTGGTTGATACGATTTTGAAATCGATATTGGATTTGAAAAGCAGAGAAGTAGGGGAAGATTTCATTATATTATAACATTTTTCTCAAACTTGTTGCCTTAGTGGTCAAATCGGCAGTTGTTTGGAATGTAGTGAATCTGCAAATTTTTTACTAGATTTACAGCAGATAGTACCCACCAACAGTGCCTTTCTAAAACAGCTCTAGTTTCTGATTGGTTGATACGATTTTGATATCGATTGTGGATTTGAAAAGCAGAGTAGTAGGGGAAGATTTCATTATATGATACCATTTTTCTCAAACTTGTTGCGTTAGTGGTCAAATCGGCAGTTGTTTGGAATGTAGTGAATCTGCAAATTTCTGACAAGATTTACAGCAGATAGTAACCCACCAACAGTGCCTTTCTAAAACAGCTCTAGTTTCTGATTGGTTGATACGATTTTAAAAATCGATATTGGATTTGAAAAGCAGAGAAGTAGGGGAAGATTTCATTATATTATACCATTTTTCTCAAACTTGTTGCGTTAGTGGTCAAATCGGCAGTTGTTTGGAATGTAGTGAATCTGCTAATTTCTGACAAGATTTACAGCAGATAGTAACCCACCAACAGTGCCTTTCTAAAATAGCTCTAGTTTCTGATTGGTTGATACGATTTTGAAATCGATATTGGATTTGAAAAGCAGAGAAGTAGGGGAAGATTTCATTATATTATACAATTTTTCTCAACCTTGTTGCGTTAGTGGTCAAATCGGCAGTTGTTTGGAATTTAGTGAATCTGCTAATTACTGACAAGATTTACAGCAGATAGTAACCCACCAACAGTGCCTTTCTAAAACAGCTCTAGTTTCTGATTGGATGATGCGATTTTGAAATCGATTGTGGATTTGAAAAGCAGAGTAGTAGGGGAAGATTTCATTATATGATACCATTTTTCTCAAACTTGTTGCGTTAGTGGTTAAATCGGCAGTTGTTTGGAATGTAGTGAATCTGCTAATTTTTGACAAGATTTACAGCAGATAGTAACCCACAACAGTGCTTTTCTAAAACAGCTCTAGTTTCTGATTGGTTGATGCGATTTTGAAATCGATTGTGGATTTGAAAAGCAGAGAAGTAGGAGAAGATTTTATCATATGATACCATTTTTCTCAAATTTGTTGCGTTAGTGGTCAAATCGGCAGTTGTTTGGAATGTAGTGAATCTGCTATTTTCTGACAAGATTTACAGCAGATAGTAACCCAGCAACAGTGCCTTTCTAAAACAGCTCTAGTTTCTGATTGGTTGATGCGATTTTGAAATTGATTGTGGATTTGAAAAGCAGAGAAGTACGGGAAGATTTCATAATATGACACCATTTTTCTCAAACTTGTTGCGTTAGTGGTCAAATCGGCAGTTGTTTGGAATGTAGTGAATCTGCTAATTTTTGACAAGATTTACAGCAGATAGTAACCCAGCAACAGTGCCTTTCTAAAACAGCTCTAGTTTCTGATTGGTTGATGCGATTTTGAAATTGATTGTGGATTTGAAAAGCAGAGAAGTAGGGGAAGATTTCATAATATGACACCATTTTTCTCAAACTTGTTGCGTTAGTGGTCAAATCGGCAGTTGTTTGGAATGTAGTGAATCTGCTAATTTTTGACAAGATTTACAGATAGTAACCCACAACAGTGCCTTTCTAAAACAGCTCTAGTTTCTGATTGGTTGATACGATTTTGATATCGATTGTGGATTTGAAAAGCAGAGTAGTAGGGGAAGATTTCATTATATGATACCATTTTTCTCAAACTTGTTGCGTTAGTGGTCAAATCGGCAGTTGTTTGGAATGTAGTGAATCTGCAAATTTCTGACAAGATTTACAGCAGATAGTAACCCACCAACAGTGCCTTTCTAAAACAGCTCTAGTTTCTGATTGGTTGATACGATTTTAAAAATCGATATTGGATTTGAAAAGCAGAGAAGTAGGGGAAGATTTCATTATATTATACCATTTTTCTCAAACTTGTTGCGTTAGTGGTCAAATCGGCAGTTGTTTGGAATGTAGTGAATCTGCTAATTTCTGACAAGATTTACAGCAGATAGTAACCCACCAACAGTGCCTTTCTAAAATAGCTCTAGTTTCTGATTGGTTGATACGATTTTGAAATCGATATTGGATTTGAAAAGCAGAGAAGTAGGGGAAGATTTCATTATATTATACAATTTTTCTCAACCTTGTTGCGTTAGTGGTCAAATCGGCAGTTGTTTGGAATTTAGTGAATCTGCTAATTACTGACAAGATTTACAGCAGATAGTAACCCACCAACAGTGCCTTTCTAAAACAGCTCTAGTTTCTGATTGGATGATGCGATTTTGAAATCGATTGTGGATTTGAAAAGCAGAGTAGTAGGGGAAGATTTCATTATATGATACCATTTTTCTCAAACTTGTTGCGTTAGTGGTTAAATCGGCAGTTGTTTGGAATGTAGTGAATCTGCTATTTTCTGACAAGATTTACAGCAGATAGTAACCCAGCAACAGTGCCTTTCTAAAACAGCTCTAGTTTCTGATTGGTTGATGCGATTTTGAAATTGATTGTGGATTTGAAAAGCAGAGAAGTACGGGAAGATTTCATAATATGACACCATTTTTCTCAAACTTGTTGCGTTAGTGGTCAAATCGGCAGTTGTTTGGAATGTAGTGAATCTGCTAATTTTTGACAAGATTTACAGCAGATAGTAACCCAGCAACAGTGCCTTTCTAAAACAGCTCTAGTTTCTGATTGGTTGATGCGATTTTGAAATTGATTGTGGATTTGAAAAGCAGAGAAGTAGGGGAAGATTTCATAATATGACACCATTTTTCTCAAACTTGTTGCGTTAGTGGTCAAATCGGCAGTTGTTTGGAATGTAGTGAATCTGCTAATTTTTGACAAGATTTACAGATAGTAACCCACAACAGTGCCTTTCTAAAACAGCTCTAGTTTCTGATTGGTTGATGCGATTTTGAAATCGATTGTGGATTTGAAAAGCAGAAAAGTAGGGGAAGATTTCATCATATGATACCATTTTTCTCAAACTTGTTGCGTTAGTGGTCAAATCGGCAGTTGTTTGGAATGTAGTAAATCTGCTAATTTTTGACAAGATTTACAGCAGATAGTAACCCACCAACAGTCCCTTTCTAAAACAGCTCTAGTTTCTGATTGGTTGATACGATTTTGAAATCGATATTGGATTTGAAAAGCAGAGAAGTAGGGGAAGATTTCATTATATTATAACATTTTTCTCAAACTTGTTGCCTTAGTGGTCAAATCGGCAGTTGTTTGGAATGTAGTGAATCTGCAATTGTTTTACTAGATTTACAGCAGATAGTACCCACCAACAGTGCCTTTCTAAAACAGCTCTAGTTTCTGATTGGTTGATACGATTTTGATATCGATTGTGGATTTGAAAAGCAGAGTAGTAGGGGAAGATTTCATTACATGATACCATTTTTCTCAAACTTGTTGCGTTAGTGGTCAAATCGGCAGTTGTCTGGAATGTAGTGAATCTGCAAATTTCTGACAAGATTTACAGCAGATAGTAACCCACCAACAGTGCCTTTCTAAAACAGCTCTAGTTTCTGATTGGTTGATACGATTTTAAAAATCGATATTGGATTTGAAAAGCAGAGAAGTAGGGGAAGATTTCATTATATTATACCATTTTTCTCAAACTTGTTGCGTTAGTGGTCAAATCGGCAGTTGTTTGGAATGTAGTGAATCTGCTAATTTCTGACAAGATTTACAGCAGATAGTAACCCACCAACAGTGCCTTTCTAAAATAGCTCTAGTTTCTGATTGGTTGATACGATTTTGAAATCGATATTGGATTTGAAAAGCAGAGAAGTAGGGGAAGATTTCATTATATTATACAATTTTTCTCAACCTTGTTGCGTTAGTGGTCAAATCGGCAGTTGTTTGGAATTTAGTGAATCTGCTAATTACTGACAAGATTTACAGCAGATAGTAACCCACCAACAGTGCCTTTCTAAAACAGCTCTAGTTTCTGATTGGATGATGCGATTTTGAAATCGATTGTGGATTTGAAAAGCAGAGTAGTAGGGGAAGATTTCATTATATGATACCATTTTTCTCAAACTTGTTGCGTTAGTGGTTAAATCGGCAGTTGTTTGGAATGTAGTGAATCTGCTATTTTCTGACAAGATTTACAGCAGATAGTAACCCAGCAACAGTGCCTTTCTAAAACAGCTCTAGTTTCTGATTGGTTGATGCGATTTTGAAATTGATTGTGGATTTGAAAAGCAGAGAAGTACGGGAAGATTTCATAATATGACACCATTTTTCTCAAACTTGTTGCGTTAGTGGTCAAATCGGCAGTTGTTTGGAATGTAGTGAATCTGCTAATTTTTGACAAGATTTACAGCAGATAGTAACCCAGCAACAGTGCCTTTCTAAAACAGCTCTAGTTTCTGATTGGTTGATGCGATTTTGAAATTGATTGTGGATTTGAAAAGCAGAGAAGTAGGGGAAGATTTCATAATATGACACCATTTTTCTCAAACTTGTTGCGTTAGTGGTCAAATCGGCAGTTGTTTGGAATGTAGTGAATCTGCTAATTTTTGACAAGATTTACAGATAGTAACCCACAACAGTGCCTTTCTAAAACAGCTCTAGTTTCTGATTGGTTGATGCGATTTTGAAATCGATTGTGGATTTGAAAAGCAGAAAAGTAGGGGAAGATTTCATCATATGATACCATTTTTCTCAAACTTGTTGCGTTAGTGGTCAAATCGGCAGTTGTTTGGAATGTAGTAAATCTGCTAATTTTTGACAAGATTTACAGCAGATAGTAACCCACCAACAGTCCCTTTCTAAAACAGCTCTAGTTTCTGATTGGTTGATACGATTTTGAAATCGATATTGGATTTGAAAAGCAGAGAAGTAGGGGAAGATTTCATTATATTATAACATTTTTCTCAAACTTGTTGCCTTAGTGGTCAAATCGGCAGTTGTTTGGAATGTAGTGAATCTGCAATTTTTTTACTAGATTTACAGCAGATAGTACCCACCAACAGTGCCTTTCTAAAACAGCTCTAGTTTCTGATTGGTTGATACGATTTTGATATCGATTGTGGATTTGAAAAGCAGAGTAGTAGGGGAAGATTTCATTACATGATACCATTTTTCTCAAACTTGTTGCGTTAGTGGTCAAATCGGCAGTTGTTTGGAATGTAGTGAATCTGCAAATTTCTGACAAGATTTACAGCAGATAGTAACCCACCAACAGTGCCTTTCTAAAACAGCTCTAGTTTCTGATTGGTTGATACGATTTTAAAAATCGATATTGGATTTGAAAAGCAGAGAAGTAGGGGAAAATTTCATTATATTATACCATTTTTCTCAAACTTGTTGCGTTAGTGGTCAAATCGGCAGTTGTTTGGAATGTAGTGAATCTGCTAATTTTTGACAAGATTAACAGATAGTAACCCACAACAGTGCCTTTCTAAAACAGCTCTAGTTTCTGATTGGTTGATGCGATTTTGAAATCGATTGTGGATTTGAAAAGCAGAGTAGTAGGGGAAGATTTCATTATATGATACCATTTTTCTCAAACTTGTTGCGTTAGTGGTCAAATCGGCAGTTGTTTGGAATGTAGTGAATCTGCAAATTTTTGACAAGATTTACAGCATATATTAACCCACCAACAGTGCCTTTCTAAAACAGCTCTAGTTTCTGATTGGATGATGCGATTTTGAAATCGATTGTGGATTTGAAAAGCAGAGTAGTAGGGGAAGATTTAATTATATGATACAATTTTTCTCAAACTTGTTGCCTTAGTGGTCAAATCGGCAGTTGTTTGGAATGTAGTGAATCTGCTATTTTCTGACAAGATTTACAGCAGATAGTAACCCAGCAACAGTGCCTTTCTAAAACAGCTCTAGTTTCTGATTGGTTGATGCGATTTTGAAATTGATTGTGGATTTGAAAAGCAGAGAAGTAGGGGAAGATTTTGTCATATGATACCATTTTTCTCAAACTTGTTGCGTTAGTGGTCAAATTGGCAGTTGTTTCGAATGAATTGAATCTGCTATTTTCTGAAAAGATTTACAGCAGATAGTAACCCAACAACAGTGCCTTTCTAAAACAGCTCTAGTTTCTGATTGGATGATGCGATTATGAAATCGATTGTGGATTTGAAAAGCAGAGTAGTAGGGGAAGATTTAATTATATGATACCATTTTTCTCAAACTTGTTGCGTTATTGGTCAAATCGGCAGTTGTTTGGAATGTAGTGAATCTGCTATTTTCTGAAAAGATTTACAGCAGATAGTAACCCAGCAACAGTGACTTTCTAAAACAGCTCTAGTTTCTGATTGGTTGATGCGATTTTGAAATCGATTGTGGATTTGAAAAGCAGAGTAGTAGGGGAAGATTTCATTATATGATACCATTTTTCTCAAACTTGTTGCGTTAGTGGTCAAATCGGCCGTTGTTTGGAATGTAGTGAATCTGCTAATTTTGGACAAGATTTACAGCAGATAGTAACCCACCAACAGTGCCTTTCTAAAACAGCTCTAGTTTCTGATTGGTTGATGCGATTTTGAAATCGATTGTGGATTTGAAAAGCAGAGTAGTAGGGGAAGATTTCATTATATGATACCATTTTTCTCAAACTTGTTGCGTTAGTGGTCAAATCGGCAGTTGTTTGGAATGTAGTGAATCTGCAAATTTTTGACAAGATTTACAGCATATATTAACCCACCAACAGTGCCTTTCTAAAACAGCTCTAGTTTCTGATTGGATGATGCGATTTTGAAATCGATTGTGGATTTGAAAAGCAGAGTAGTAGGGGAAGATTTAATTATATGATACAATTTTTCTCAAACTTGTTGCGTTAGTGGTCAAATCGGCAGTTGTTTGGAATGTAGTGAATCTGCTATTTTCTGAAAAGATTTACAGCAGATAGTAACCCAGCAACAGTGCCTTTCTAAAACAGCTCTAGTTTCTGATTGGTTGATGCGATTTTGAAATTGATTGTGGATTTGAAAAGCAGAGAAGTAGGGGAAGATTTCATAATATGACACCATTTTTCTCAAACTTGTTGCGTTAGTGGTCAAATTGGCAGTTGTTTGGAATTTGCAGATAGTAACCCACCAACAGTGCCTTTCTAAAACAGCTCTAGTTTCTGATTGGTTGATGCGATTTTGAAATCGATTGTGGATTTGAAAAGCAGAGTAGTAGGGGAAGATTTCATTATATGATACCATTTCTCTCAAACTTGTTGCGTTAGTGGTCAAATCGGCAGTTGTTTGGAATGTAGTGAATCTGCTATTTTCTGACAAGATTTACAGCAGATAGTAACCCAGCAACAGTGCCTTTCTAAAACAGCTCTAGTTTCTGATTGGTTGATGCGATTTTGAAATTGATTGTGGATTTGAAAAGCAGAGAAGTACGGGAAGATTTCATAATATGACACCATTTTTCTCAAACTTGTTGCGTTAGTGGTCAAATCGGCAGTTGTTTGGAATGTAGTGAATCTGCTATTTTCTGACAAGATTTACAGCAGATAGTAACCCAGCAACAGTGCCTTTCTAAAACAGCTCTAGTTTCTGATTGGTTGATGCGATTTTGAAATTGATTGTGGATTTGAAAAGCAGAGAAGTACGGGAAGATTTCATAATATGACACCATTTTTCTCAAACTTGTTGCGTTAGTGGTCAAATCGGCAGTTGTTTGGAATGTAGTGAATCTGCTAATTTCTGACAAGATTTACAGCAGATGGTAAACCACCAACAGTGCCTTTCTAAAACAGCTCTAGTTTCTGATTGGTTGATACGATTTTGAAATCGATATTGGATTTGAAAAGCAGAGAAGTAGGGGAAGATTTCATTATATTATAACATTTTTCTCAAACTTGTTGCCTTAGTGGTCAAATCGGCAGTTGTTTGGAATGTAGTGAATCTGCAATTTTTTTACTAGATTTACAGCAGATAGTACCCACCAACAGTGCCTTTCTAAAACAGCTCTAGTTTCTGATTGGTTGATACGATTTTGATATCGATTGTGGATTTGAAAAGCAGAGTAGTAGGGGAAGATTTCATTACATGATACCATTTTTCTCAAACTTGTTGCGTTAGTGGTCAAATCGGCAGTTGTTTGGAATGTAGTGAATCTGCAAATTTCTGACAAGATTTACAGCAGATAGTAACCCACCAACAGTGCCTTTCTAAAACAGCTCTAGTTTCTGATTGGTTGATACGATTTTAAAAATCGATATTGGATTTGAAAAGCAGAGAAGTAGGGGAAAATTTCATTATATTATACCATTTTTCTCAAACTTGTTGCGTTAGTGGTCAAATCGGCAGTTGTTTGGAATGTAGTGAATCTGCTAATTTTTGACAAGATTAACAGATAGTAACCCACAACAGTGCCTTTCTAAAACAGCTCTAGTTTCTGATTGGTTGATGCGATTTTGAAATCGATTGTGGATTTGAAAAGCAGAGAAGTAGGGGAAGATTTCATCATATGATACCATTTTTCTCAAACTTGTTGCGTTAGTGGTCAAATCGGCAGTTGTTTGGAATGTAGTGAATCTGCTAATTTCTGACAAGATTTACAGCAGATGGTAAACCACCAACAGTGCCTTTCTAAAACAGCTCTAGTTTCTGATTGGTTGATACGATTTTGAAATCGATATTGGATTTGAAAAGCAGAGAAGTAGGGGAAGATTTCATTATATTATAACATTTTTCTCAAACTTGTTGCCTTAGTGGTCAAATCGGCAGTTGTTTGGAATGTAGTGAATCTGCAAATTTTTTACTAGATTTACAGCAGATAGTACCCACCAACAGTGCCTTTCTAAAACAGCTCTAGTTTCTGATTGGTTGATACGATTTTGATATCGATTGTGGATTTGAAAAGCAGAGTAGTAGGGGAAGATTTCATTATATGATACCATTTTTCTCAAACTTGTTGCGTTAGTGGTCAAATCGGCAGTTGTTTGGAATGTAGTGAATCTGCAAATTTCTGACAAGATTTACAGCAGATAGTAACCCACCAACAGTGCCTTTCTAAAACAGCTCTAGTTTCTGATTGGTTGATACGATTTTAAAAATCGATATTGGATTTGAAAAGCAGAGAAGTAGGGGAAGATTTCATTATATTATACCATTTTTCTCAAACTTGTTGCGTTAGTGGTCAAATCGGCAGTTGTTTGGAATGTAGTGAATCTGCTAATTTCTGACAAGATTTACAGCAGATAGTAACCCACCAACAGTGCCTTTCTAAAATAGCTCTAGTTTCTGATTGGTTGATACGATTTTGAAATCGATATTGGATTTGAAAAGCAGAGAAGTAGGGGAAGATTTCATTATATTATACAATTTTTCTCAACCTTGTTGCGTTAGTGGTCAAATCGGCAGTTGTTTGGAATTTAGTGAATCTGCTAATTACTGACAAGATTTACAGCAAATAGTAACCCACCAACAGTGCCTTTCTAAAACAGCTCTAGTTTCTGATTGGATGATGCGATTTTGAAATCGATTGTGGATTTGAAAAGCAGAGTAGTAGGGGAAGATTTCATTATATGATACCATTTTTCTCAAACTTGTTGCGTTAGTGGTTAAATCGGCAGTTGTTTGGAATGTAGTGAATCTGCTAATTTTTGACAAGATTTACAGCAGATAGTAACCCACAACAGTGCTTTTCTAAAACAGCTCTAGTTTCTGATTGGTTGATGCGATTTTGAAATCGATTGTGGATTTGAAAAGCAGAGAAGTAGGAGAAGATTTTATCATATGATACCATTTTTCTCAAATTTGTTGCGTTAGTGGTCAAATCGGCAGTTGTTTGGAATGTAGTGAATCTGCTATTTTCTGACAAGATTTACAGCAGATAGTAACCCAGCAACAGTGCCTTTCTAAAACAGCTCTAGTTTCTGATTGGTTGATGCGATTTTGAAATTGATTGTGGATTTGAAAAGCAGAGAAGTACGGGAAGATTTCATAATATGACACCATTTTTCTCAAACTTGTTGCGTTAGTGGTCAAATCGGCAGTTGTTTGGAATGTAGTGAATCTGCTAATTTTTGACAAGATTTACAGCAGATAGTAACCCAGCAACAGTGCCTTTCTAAAACAGCTCTAGTTTCTGATTGGTTGATGCGATTTTGAAATTGATTGTGGATTTGAAAAGCAGAGAAGTAGGGGAAGATTTCATAATATGACACCATTTTTCTCAAACTTGTTGCGTTAGTGGTCAAATCGGCAGTTGTTTGGAATGTAGTGAATCTGCTAATTTTTGACAAGATTTACAGATAGTAACCCACAACAGTGCCTTTCTAAAACAGCTCTAGTTTCTGATTGGTTGATGCGATTTTGAAATCGATTGTGGATTTGAAATGCAGAAAAGTAGGGGAAGATTTCATCATATGATACCATTTTTCTCAAACTTGTTGCGTTAGTGGTCAAATCGGCAGTTGTTTGGAATGTAGTAAATCTGCTAATTTTTGACAAGATTTACAGCAGATAGTAACCCACCAACAGTGCCTTTCTAAAACAGCTCTAGTTTCTGATTGGTTGATACGATTTTGAAATCGATATTGGATTTGAAAAGCAGAGAAGTAGGGGAAGATTTCATTATATTATAACATTTTTCTCAAACTTGTTGCCTTAGTGGTCAAATCGGCAGTTGTTTGGAATGTAGTGAATCTGCAATTTTTTTACTAGATTTACAGCAGATAGTACCCACCAACAGTGCCTTTCTAAAACAGCTCTAGTTTCTGATTGGTTGATACGATTTTGATATCGATTGTGGATTTGAAAAGCAGAGTAGTAGGGGAAGATTTCATTACATGATACCATTTTTCTCAAACTTGTTGCGTTAGTGGTCAAATCGGCAGTTGTTTGGAATGTAGTGAATCTGCAAATTTCTGACAAGATTTACAGCAGATAGTAACCCACCAACAGTGCCTTTCTAAAACAGCTCTAGTTTCTGATTGGTTGATACGATTTTAAAAATCGATATTGGATTTGAAAAGCAGAGAAGTAGAGGAAAATTTCATTATATTATACCATTTTTCTCAAACTTGTTGCGTTAGTGGTCAAATCGGCAGTTGTTTGGAATGTAGTGAATCTGCTAATTTTTGACAAGATTAACAGATAGTAACCCACAACAGTGCCTTTCTAAAACAGCTCTAGTTTCTGATTGGTTGATGCGATTTAGAAATCGATTGTGGATTTGAAAAGCAGAGTAGTAGGGGAAGATTTCATTATATGATACCATTTTTCTCAAACTTGTTGCGTTAGTGGTCAAATCGGCAGTTGTTTGGAATGTAGTGAATCTGCAAATTTTTGACAAGATTTACAGCATATATTAACCCACCAACAGTGCCTTTCTAAAACAGCTCTAGTTTCTGATTGGATGATGCGATTTTGAAATCGATTGTGGATTTGAAAAGCAGAGTAGTAGGGGAAGATTTAATTATATGATACAATTTTTCTCAAACTTGTTGCCTTAGTGGTCAAATCGGCAGTTGTTTGGAATGTAGTGAATCTGCTATTTTCTGACAAGATTTACAGCAGATAGTAACCCAGCAACAGTGCCTTTCTAAAACAGCTCTAGTTTCTGATTGGTTGATGCGATTTTGAAATTGATTGTGGATTTGAAAAGCAGAGAAGTACGGGAAGATTTCATAATATGACACCATTTTTCTCAAACTTGTTGCGTTAGTGGTCAAATCGGCAGTTGTTTGGAATGTAGTGAATCTGCTAATTTCTGACAAGATTTACAGCAGATGGTAAACCACCAACAGTGCCTTTCTAAAACAGCTCTAGTTTCTGATTGGTTGATACGATTTTGAAATCGATATTGGATTTGAAAAGCAGAGAAGTAGGGGAAGATTTCATTATATTATAACATTTTTCTCAAACTTGTTGCGTTAGTGGTCAAATCGGCAGTTGTTTGGAATGTAGTGAATCTGCAATTTTTTTACTAGATTTACAGCAGATAGTACCCACCAACAGTGCCTTTCTAAAACAGCTCTAGTTTCTGATTGGTTGATACGATTTTGATATCGATTGTGGATTTGAAAAGCAGAGTAGTAGGGGAAGATTTCATTACATGATACCATTTTTCTCAAACTTGTTGCGTTAGTGGTCAAATCGGCAGTTGTTTGGAATGTAGTGAATCTGCAAATTTCTGACAAGATTTACAGCAGATAGTAACCCACCAACAGTGCCTTTCTAAAACAGCTCTAGTTTCTGATTGGTTGATACGATTTTAAAAATCGATATTGGATTTGAAAAGCAGAGAAGTAGGGGAAAATTTCATTATATTATACCATTTTTCTCAAACTTGTTGCGTTAGTGGTCAAATCGGCAGTTGTTTGGAATGTAGTGAATCTGCTAATTTCTGACAAGATTTACAGCAGATGGTAAACCACCAACAGTGCCTTTCTAAAACAGCTCTAGTTTCTGATTGGTTGATACGATTTTGAAATCGATATTGGATTTGAAAAGCAGAGAAGTAGGGGAAGATTTCATTATATTATAACATTTTTCTCAAACTTGTTGCCTTAGTGGTCAAATCGGCAGTTGTTTGGAATGTAGTGAATCTGCAAATTTTTTACTAGATTTACAGCAGATAGTACCCACCAACAGTGCCTTTCTAAAACAGCTCTAGTTTCTGATTGGTTGATACGATTTTGATATCGATTGTGGATTTGAAAAGCAGAGTAGTAGGGGAAGATTTCATTATATGATACCATTTTTCTCAAACTTGTTGCGTTAGTGGTCAAATCGGCAGTTGTTTGGAATGTAGTGAATCTGCAAATTTCTGACAAGATTTACAGCAGATAGTAACCCACCAACAGTGCCTTTCTAAAACAGCTCTAGTTTCTGATTGGTTGATACGATTTTAAAAATCGATATTGGATTTGAAAAGCAGAGAAGTAGGGGAAGATTTCATTATATTATACCATTTTTCTCAAACTTGTTGCGTTAGTGGTCAAATCGGCAGTTGTTTGGAATGTAGTGAATCTGCTAATTTCTGACAAGATTTACAGCAGATAGTAACCCACCAACAGTGCCTTTCTAAAATAGCTCTAGTTTCTGATTGGTTGATACGATTTTGAAATCGATATTGGATTTGAAAAGCAGAGAAGTAAGGGAAGATTTCATTATATTATACAATTTTTCTCAACCTTGTTGCGTTAGTGGTCAAATCGGCAGTTGTTTGGAATTTAGTGAATCTGCTAATTACTGACAAGATTTACAGCAGATAGTAACCCACCAACAGTGCCTTTCTAAAACAGCTCTAGTTTCTGATTGGATGATGCGATTTTGAAATCGATTGTGGATTTGAAAAGCAGAGTAGTAGGGGAAGATTTCATTATATGATACAATTTTTCTCAAACTTGTTGCGTTAGTGGTTAAATCGGCAGTTGTTTGGAATGTAGTGAATCTGCTAATTTTTGACAAGATTTACAGCAGATAGTAACCCACAACAGTGCTTTTCTAAAACAGCTCTAGTTTCTGATTGGTTGATGCGATTTTGAAATCGATTGTGGATTTGAAAAGCAGAGAAGTAGGAGAAGATTTTATCATATGATACCATTTTTCTCAAACTTGTTGCGTTAGTGGTCAAATCGTCAGTTGTTTGGAATGTAGTGAATCTGCTATTTTCTGACAAGATTTACAGCAGATAGTAACCCAGCAACAGTGCCTTTCTAAAACAGCTCTAGTTTCTGATTGGTTGATGCGATTTTGAAATTGATTGTGGATTTGAAAAGCAGAGAAGTACGGGAAGATTTCATAATATGACACCATTTTTCTCAAACTTGTTGCGTTAGTGGTCAAATCGGCAGTTGTTTGGAATGTAGTGAATCTGCTAATTTTTGACAAGATTTACAGCAGATAGTAACCCAGCAACAGTGCCTTTCTAAAACAGCTCTAGTTTCTGATTGGTTGATGCGATTTTGAAATTGATTGTGGATTTGAAAAGCAGAGAAGTAGGGGAAGATTTCATAATATGACACCATTTTTCTCAAACTTGTTGCGTTAGTGGTCAAATCGGCAGTTGTTTGGAATGTAGTGAATCTGCTAATTTTTGACAAGATTTACAGATAGTAACCCACAACAGTGCCTTTCTAAAACAGCTCTAGTTTCTGATTGGTTGATGCGATTTTGAAATCGATTGTGGATTTGAAAAGCAGAAAAGTAGGGGAAGATTTCATCATATGATACCATTTTTCTCAAACTTGTTGCGTTAGTGGTCAAATCGGCAGTTGTTTGGAATGTAGTAAATCTGCTAATTTTTGACAAGATTTACAGCAGATAGTAACCCACCAACAGTGCCTTTCTAAAACAGCTCTAGTTTCTGATTGGTTGATACGATTTTGAAATCGATATTGGATTTGAAAAGCAGAGAAGTAGGGGAAGATTTCATTATATTATAACATTTTTCTCAAACTTGTTGCCTTAGTGGTCAAATCGGCAGTTGTTTGGAATGTAGTGAATCTGCAATTTTTTTACTAGATTTACAGCAGATAGTACCCACCAACAGTGCCTTTCTAAAACAGCTCTAGTTTCTGATTGGTTGATACGATTTTGATATCGATTGTGGATTTGAAAAGCAGAGTAGTAGGGGAAGATTTCATTACATGATACCATTTTTCTCAAACTTGTTGCGTTAGTGGTCAAATCGGCAGTTGTTTGGAATGTAGTGAATCTGCAAATTTCTGACAAGATTTACAGCAGATAGTAACCCACCAACAGTGCCTTTCTAAAACAGCTCTAGTTTCTGATTGGTTGATACGATTTTAAAAATCGATATTGGATTTGAAAAGCAGAGAAGTAGGGGAAAATTTCATTATATTATACCATTTTTCTCAAACTTGTTGCGTTAGTGGTCAAATCGGCAGTTGTTTGGAATGTAGTGAATCTGCTAATTTTTGACAAGATTAACAGATAGTAACCCACAACAGTGCCTTTCTAAAACAGCTCTAGTTTCTGATTGGTTGATGCGATTTTGAAATCGATTGTGGATTTGAAAAGCAGAGAAGTAGGGGAAGATTTCATCATATGATACCATTTTTCTCAAACTTGTTGCGTTAGTGGTCAAATCGGCAGTTGTTTGGAATGTAGTGAATCTGCTAATTTCTGACAAGATTTACAGCAGATGGTAAACCACCAACAGTGCCTTTCTAAAACAGCTCTAGTTTCTGATTGGTTGATACGATTTTGAAATCGATATTGGATTTGAAAAGCAGAGAAGTAGGGGAAGATTTCATTATATTATAACATTTTTCTCAAACTTGTTGCCTTAGTGGTCAAATCGGCAGTTGTTTGGAATGTAGTGAATCTGCAAATTTTTTACTAGATTTACAGCAGATAGTACCCACCAACAGTGCCTTTCTAAAACAGCTCTAGTTTCTGATTGGTTGATACGATTTTGATATCGATTGTGGATTTGAAAAGCAGAGTAGTAGGGGAAGATTTCATTATATGATACCATTTTTCTCAAACTTGTTGCGTTAGTGGTCAAATCGGCAGTTGTTTGGAATGTAGTGAATCTGCAAATTTCTGACAAGATTTACAGCAGATAGTAACCCACCAACAGTGCCTTTCTAAAACAGCTCTAGTTTCTGATTGGTTGATACGATTTTAAAAATCGATATTGGATTTGAAAAGCAGAGAAGTAGGGGAAGATTTCATTATATTATACCATTTTTCTCAAACTTGTTGCGTTAGTGGTCAAATCGGCAGTTGTTTGGAATGTAGTGAATCTGCTAATTTCTGACAAGATTTACAGCAGATAGTAACCCACCAACAGTGCCTTTCTAAAATAGCTCTAGTTTCTGATTGGTTGATACGATTTTGAAATCGATATTGGATTTGAAAAGCAGAGAAGTAGGGGAAGATTTCATTATATTATACAATTTTTCTCAACCTTGTTGCGTTAGTGGTCAAATCGGCAGTTGTTTGGAATTTAGTGAATCTGCTAATTACTGACAAGATTTACAGCAGATAGTAACCCACCAACAGTGCCTTTCTAAAACAGCTCTAGTTTCTGATTGGATGATGCGATTTTGAAATCGATTGTGGATTTGAAAAGCAGAGTAGTAGGGGAAGATTTCATTATATGATACCATTTTTCTCAAACTTGTTGCGTTAGTGGTTAAATCGGCAGTTGTTTGGAATGTAGTGAATCTGCTAATTTTTGACAAGATTTACAGCAGATAGTAACCCACAACAGTGCTTTTCTAAAACAGCTCTAGTTTCTGATTGGTTGATGCGATTTTGAAATCGATTGTGGATTTGAAAAGCAGAGAAGTAGGAGAAGATTTTATCATATGATACCATTTTTCTCAAACTTGTTGCGTTAGTGGTCAAATCGGCAGTTGTTTGGAATGTAGTGAATCTGCTATTTTCTGACAAGATTTACAGCAGATAGTAACCCAGCAACAGTGCCTTTCTAAAACAGCTCTAGTTTCTGATTGGTTGATGCGATTTTGAAATTGATTGTGGATTTGAAAAGCAGAGAAGTACGGGAAGATTTCATAATATGACACGATTTTTCTCAAACTTGTTGCGTTAGTGGTCAAATCGGCAGTTGTTTGGAATGTAGTGAATCTGCAAATTTCTGACAAGATTTACAGCAGATAGTAACCCACCAACAGTGCCTTTCTAAAACAGCTCTAGTTTCTGATTGGTTGATACGATTTTAAAAATCGATATTGGATTTGAAAAGCAGAGAAGTAGGGGAAGATTTCATTATATTATACCATTTTTCTCAAACTTGTTGCGTTAGTGGTCAAATCGGCAGTTGTTTGGAATGTAGTGAATCTGCTAATTTCTGACAAGATTTACAGCAGATAGTAACCCACCAACAGTGCCTTTCTAAAATAGCTCTAGTTTCTGATTGGTTGATACGATTTTGAAATCGATATTGGATTTGAAAAGCAGAGAAGTAGGGGAAGATTTCATTATATTATACAATTTTTCTCAACCTTGTTGCGTTAGTGGTCAAATCGGCAGTTGTTTGGAATTTAGTGAATCTGCTAATTACTGACAAGATTTACAGCAGATAGTAACCCACCAACAGTGCCTTTCTAAAACAGCTCTAGTTTCTGATTGGATGATGCGATTTTGAAATCGATTGTGGATTTGAAAAGCAGAGTAGTAGGGGAAGATTTCATTATATGATACCATTTTTCTCAAACTTGTTGCGTTAGTGGTTAAATCGGCAGTTGTTTGGAATGTAGTGAATCTGCTAATTTTTGACAAGATTTACAGCAGATAGTAACCCACAACAGTGCTTTTCTAAAACAGCTCTAGTTTCTGATTGGTTGATGCGATTTTGAAATCGATTGTGGATTTGAAAAGCAGAGAAGTAGGAGAAGATTTTATCATATGATACCATTTTTCTCAAACTTGTTGCGTTAGTGGTCAAATCGGCAGTTGTTTGGAATGTAGTGAATCTGCTATTTTCTGACAAGATTTACAGCAGATAGTAACCCAGCAACAGTGCCTTTCTAAAACAGCTCTAGTTTCTGATTGGTTGATGCGATTTTGAAATTGATTGTGGATTTGAAAAGCAGAGAAGTACGGGAAGATTTCATAATATGACACGATTTTTCTCAAACTTGTTGCGTTAGTGGTCAAATCGGCAGTTGTTTGGAATGTAGTGAATCTGCTAATTTTTGACAAGATTTACAGCAGATAGTAACCCAGCAACAGTGCCTTTCTAAAACAGCTCTAGTTTCTGATTGGTTGATGCGATTTTGAAATTGATTGTGGATTTGAAAAGCAGAGAAGTAGGGGAAGATTTCATAATATGACACCATTTTTCTCAAACTTGTTGCGTTAGTGGTCAAATCGGCAGTTGTTTGGAATGTAGTGAATCTGCTAATTTTTGACAAGATTTACAGATAGTAACCCACAACAGTGCCTTTCTAAAACAGCTCTAGTTTCTGATTGGTTGATGCGATTTTGAAATCGATTGTGGATTTGAAAAGCAGAAAAGTAGGGGAAGATTTCATCATATGATACCATTTTTCTCAAACTTGTTGCGTTAGTGGTCAAATCGGCAGTTGTTTGGAATGTAGTAAATCTGCTAATTTTTGACAAGATTTACAGCAGATAGTAACCCACCAACAGTGCCTTTCTAAAACAGCTCTAGTTTCTGATTGGTTGATGCGATTTTGAAATCGATTGTGGATTTGAAAAGCAGAAAAGTAGGGGAAGATTTCATCATATGATACCATTTTTCTCAAACTTGTTGCGTTAGTGGTCAAATCGGCAGTTGTTTGGAATGTAGTAAATCTGCTAATTTTTGACAAGATTTACAGCAGATAGTAACCCACCAACAGTTCCTTTCTAAAACAGCTCTAGTTTCTGATTGGTTGATACGATTTTGAAATCGATATTGGATTTGAAAAGCAGAGAAGTAGGGGAAGATTTCATTATATTATAACATTTTTCTCAAACTTGTTGCCTTAGTGGTCAAATCGGCAGTTGTTTGGAATGTAGTGAATCTGCAATTTTTTTACTAGATTTACAGCAGATAGTACCCACCAACAGTGCCTTTCTAAAACAGCTCTAGTTTCTGATTGGTTGATACGATTTTGATATCGATTGTGGATTTGAAAAGCAGAGTAGTAGGGGAAGATTTCATTACATGATACCATTTTTCTCAAACTTGTTGCGTTAGTGGTCAAATCGGCAGTTGTTTGGAATGTAGTGAATCTGCAAATTTCTGACAAGATTTACAGCAGATAGTAACCCACCAACAGTGCCTTTCTAAAACAGCTCTAGTTTCTGATTGGTTGATACGATTTTAAAAATCGATATTGGATTTGAAAAGCAGAGAAGTAGAGGAAAATTTCATTATATTATACCATTTTTCTCAAACTTGTTGCGTTAGTGGTCAAATCGGCAGTTGTTTGGAATGTAGTGAATCTGCTAATTTTTGACAAGATTAACAGATAGTAACCCACAACAGTGCCTTTTTAAAACAGCTCTAGTTTCTGATTGGTTGATGCGATTTTGAAATCGATTGTGGATTTGAAAAGCAGAGTAGTAGGGGAAGATTTCATTATATGATACCATTTTTCTCAAACTTGTTGCGTTAGTGGTCAAATCGGCAGTTATTTGGAATGTAGTGAATCTGCAAATTTTTGACAAGATTTACAGCATATATTAACCCACCAACAGTGCCTTTCTAAAACAGCTCTAGTTTCTGATTGGATGATGCGATTTTGAAATCGATTGTGGATTTGAAAAGCAGAGTAGTAGGGGAAGATTTAATTATATGATACAATTTTTCTCAAACTTGTTGCCTTAGTGGTCAAATCGGCAGTTGTTTGGAATGTAGTGAATCTGCTATTTTCTGACAAGATTTACAGCAGATAGTAACCCAGCAACAGTGCCTTTCTAAAACAGCTCTAGTTTCTGATTGGTTGATGCGATTTTGAAATTGATTGTGGATTTGAAAAGCAGAGAAGTAGGGGAAGATTTTGTCATATGATACCATTTTTCTCAAACTTGTTGCGTTAGTGGTCAAATTGGCAGTTGTTTCGAATGAATTGAATCTGCTATTTTCTGAAAAGATTTACAGCAGATAGTAACCCAACAACAGTGCCTTTCTAAAACAGCTCTAGTTTCTGATTGGATGATGCGATTATGAAATCGATTGTGGATTTGAAAAGCAGAGTAGTAGGGGAAGATTTAATTATATGATACCATTTTTCTCAAACTTGTTGCGTTATTGGTCAAATCGGCAGTTGTTTGGAATGTAGTGAATCTGCTAGTTTCTGAAAAGATTTACAGCAGATAGTAACCCAGCAACAGTGCCTTTCTAAAACAGCTCTAGTTTCTGATTGGTTGATGCGATTTTGAAATTGATTGTGGATTTGAAAAGCAGAGAAGTAGGGGAAGATTTCATAATATGACACCATTTTTCTCAAACTTGTTGCGTTAGTGGTCAAATTGGCAGTTGTTTGGAATTTGCAGATAGTAACCCACCAACAGTGCCTTTCTAAAACAGCTCTAGTTTCTGATTGGTTGATGCGATTTTGAAATCGATTGTGGATTTGAAAAGCAGAGTAGTAGGGGAAGATTTCATTATATGATACCATTTTTCTCAAACTTGTTGCGTTAGTGGTCAAATCGGCCGTTGTTTGGAATGTAGTGAATCTGCTAATTTTGGACAAGATTTACAGCATATATTAACCCACCAACAGTGCCTTTCTAAAACAGCTCTAGTTTCTGATTGGATGATGCGATTTTGAAATCGATTGTGGATTTGAAAAGCAGAGTAGTAGGGGAAGATTTAATTATATGATACAATTTTTCTCAAACTTGTTGCGTTAGTGGTCAAATCGGCAGTTGTTTGGAATGTAGTGAATCTGCTATTTTCTGAAAAGATTTACAGCAGATAGTAACCCAACAACAGTGCCTTTCTAAAACAGCTCTAGTTTCTGATTGGTTGATGCGATTTTGAAATTGATTGTGGATTTGAAAAGCAGAGAAGTAGGGGAAGATTTCATAATATGACACCATTTTTCTCAAACTTGTTGCGTTAGTGGTCAAATTGGCAGTTGTTTGGAATTTGCAGATAGTAACCAAACAACAGTGCCTTTCTAAAACAGCTCTAGTTTCTGATTGGTTGATGCGATTTTGAAATCGATTGTGGATTTGAAAAGCAGAGTAGTAGGGGAAGATTTCATTATATGATACAATTTTTCTCAAACTTGTTGCGTTAGTGGTCAAATCGGCAGTTGTTTGGAATGTAGTGAATCTGCTAATTTTGGACAAGATTTACAGCAGATAGTAACCCACCAACAGTGCCTTTCTAAAACAGCTCTAGTTTCTGATTGGTTGATGCGATTTTGAAATCGATTGTGGATTTGAAAAGCAGAGTAGTAGGGGAAGATTTCATTATATGATACCATTTTTCTCAAACTTGTTGCGTTAGTGGTCAAATCGGCAGTTGTTTGGAATGTAGTGAATCTGCAAATTTTTGACAAGATTTACAGCATATATTAACCCACCAACAGTGCCTTTCTAAAACAGCTCTAGTTTCTGATTGGATGATGCGATTTTGAAATCGATTGTGGATTTGAAAAGCAGAGTAGTAGGGGAAGATTTAATTATATGATACAATTTTTCTCAAACTTGTTGCCTTAGTGGTCAAATCGGCAGTTGTTTGGAATGTAGTGAATCTGCTATTTTCTGACAAGATTTACAGCAGATAGTAACCCAGCAACAGTGCCTTTCTAAAACAGCTCTAGTTTCTGATTGGTTGATGCGATTTTGAAATTGATTGTGGATTTGAAAAGCAGAGAAGTAGGGGAAGATTTTGTCATATGATACCATTTTTCTCAAACTTGTTGCGTTAGTGGTCAAATTGGCAGTTGTTTCGAATGAATTGAATCTGCTATTTTCTGAAAAGATTTACAGCAGATAGTAACCCAACAACAGTGCCTTTCTAAAACAGCTCTAGTTTCTGATTGGATGATGCGATTATGAAATCGATTGTGGATTTGAAAAGCAGAGTAGTAGGGGAAGATTTAATTATATGATACCATTTTTCTCAAACTTGTTGCGTTATTGGTCAAATCGGCAGTTGTTTGGAATGTAGTGAATCTGCTATTTTCTGAAAAGATTTACAGCAGATAGTAACCCAGCAACAGTGCCTTTCTAAAACAGCTCTAGTTTCTGATTGGTTGATGCGATTTTGAAATTGATTGTGGATTTGAAAAGCAGAGAAGTAGGGGAAGATTTCATAATATGACACAATTTTTCTCAAACTTGTTGCGTTAGTGGTCAAATTGGCAGTTGTTTGGAATTTGCAGATAGTAACCCACCAACAGTGCCTTTCTAAAACAGCTCTAGTTTCTGATTGGTTGATGCGATTTTGAAATCGATTGTGGATTTGAAAAGCAGAGTAGTAGGGGAAGATTTCATTATATGATACCATTTTTCTCAAACTTGTTGCGTTAGTGGTCAAATCGGCCGTTGTTTGGAATGTAGTGAATCTGCTAATTTTGGACAAGATTTACAGCAGATAGTAACCCACCAACAGTGCCTTTCTAAAACAGCTCTAGTTTCTGATTGGTTGATGCGATTTTGAAATCGATTGTGGATTTGAAAAGCAGAGTAGTAGGGGAAGATTTCATTATATGATACCATTTTTCTCAAACTTGTTGCGTTAGTGGTCAAATCGGCAGTTGTTTGGAATGTAGTGAATCTGCTAATTTCTGACAAGATTTACAGCAGATGGTAAACCACCAACAGTGCCTTTCTAAAACAGCTCTAGTTTCTGATTGGTTGATACGATTTTGAAATCGATATTGGATTTGAAAAGCAGAGAAGTAGGGGAAGATTTCATTATATTATAACATTTTTCTCAAACTTGTTGCCTTAGTGGTCAAATCGGCAGTTGTTTGGAATGTAGTGAATCTGCAATTTTTTTACTAGATTTACAGCAGATAGTACCCACCAACAGTGCCTTTCTAAAACAGCTCTAGTTTCTGATTGGTTGATACGATTTTGATATCGATTGTGGATTTGAAAAGCAGAGTAGTAGGGGAAGATTTCATTACATGATACCATTTTTCTCAAACTTGTTGCGTTAGTGGTCAAATCGGCAGTTGTTTGGAATGTAGTGAATCTGCAAATTTCTGACAAGATTTACAGCAGATAGTGACCCACCAACAGTGCCTTTCTAAAACAGCTCTAGTTTCTGATTGGTTGATACGATTTTAAAAATCGATATTGGATTTGAAAAGCAGAGAAGTAGGGGAAAATTTCATTATATTATACCATTTTTCTCAAACTTGTTGCGTTAGTGGTCAAATCGGCAGTTGTTTGGAATGTAGTGAATCTGCTAATTTCTGACAAGATTTACAGCAGATGGTAAACCACCAACAGTGCCTTTCTAAAACAGCTCTAGTTTCTGATTGGTTGATACGATTTTGAAATCGATATTGGATTTGAAAAGCAGAGAAGTAGGGGAAGATTTCATTATATTATAACATTTTTCTCAAACTTGTTGCCTTAGTGGTCAAATCGGCAGTTGTTTGGAATGTAGTGAATCTGCAAATTTTTTACTAGATTTACAGCAGATAGTACCCACCAACAGTGCCTTTCTAAAACAGCTCTAGTTTCTGATTGGTTGATACGATTTTGATATCGATTGTGGATTTGAAAAGCAGAGTAGTAGGGGAAGATTTCATTATATGATACCATTTTTCTCAAACTTGTTGCGTTAGTGGTCAAATCGGCAGTTGTTTGGAATGTAGTGAATCTGCAAATTTCTGACAAGATTTACAGCAGATAGTAACCCACCAACAGTGCCTTTCTAAAACAGCTCTAGTTTCTGATTGGTTGATACGATTTTAAAAATCGATATTGGATTTGAAAAGCAGAGAAGTAGGGGAAGATTTCATTATATTATACCATTTTTCTCAAACTTGTTGCGTTAGTGGTCAAATCGGCAGTTGTTTGGAATGTAGTGAATCTGCTAATTTCTGACAAGATTTACAGCAGATAGTAACCCACCAACAGTGCCTTTCTAAAATAGCTCTAGTTTCTGATTGGTTGATACGATTTTGAAATCGATATTGGATTTGAAAAGCAGAGAAGTAAGGGAAGATTTCATTATATTATACAATTTTTCTCAACCTTGTTGCGTTAGTGGTCAAATCGGCAGTTGTTTGGAATTTAGTGAATCTGCTAATTACTGACAAGATTTACAGCAGATAGTAACCCACCAACAGTGCCTTTCTAAAACAGCTCTAGTTTCTGATTGGATGATGCGATTTTGAAATCGATTGTGGATTTGAAAAGCAGAGTAGTAGGGGAAGATTTCATTATATGATACCATTTTTCTCAAACTTGTTGCGTTAGTGGTTAAATCGGCAGTTGTTTGGAATGTAGTGAATCTGCTAATTTTTGACAAGATTTACAGCAGATAGTAACCCACAACAGTGCTTTTCTAAAACAGCTCTAGTTTCTGATTGGTTGATGCGATTTTGAAATCGATTGTGGATTTGAAAAGCAGAGAAGTAGGAGAAGATTTTATCATATGATACCATTTTTCTCAAACTTGTTGCGTTAGTGGTCAAATCGGCAGTTGTTTGGAATGTAGTGAATCTGCTATTTTCTGACAAGATTTACAGCAGATAGTAACCCAGCAACAGTGCCTTTCTAAAACAGCTCTAGTTTCTGATTGGTTGATGCGATTTTGAAATTGATTGTGGATTTGAAAAGCAGAGAAGTACGGGAAGATTTCATAATATGACACCATTTTTCTCAAACTTGTTGCGTTAGTGGTCAAATCGGCAGTTGTTTGGAATGTAGTGAATCTGCTAATTTTTGACAAGATTTACAGCAGATAGTAACCCAGCAACAGTGCCTTTCTAAAACAGCTCTAGTTTCTGATTGGTTGATGCGATTTTGAAATTGATTGTGGATTTGAAAAGCAGAGAAGTAGGGGAAGATTTCATAATATGACACCATTTTTCTCAAACTTGTTGCGTTAGTGGTCAAATCGGCAGTTGTTTGGAATGTAGTGAATCTGCTAATTTTTGACAAGATTTACAGATAGTAACCCACAACAGTGCCTTTCTAAAACAGCTCTAGTTTCTGATTGGTTGATGCGATTTTGAAATCGATTGTGGATTTGAAAAGCAGAAAAGTAGGGGAAGATTTCATCATATGATACCATTTTTCTCAAACTTGTTGCGTTAGTGGTCAAATCGGCAGTTGTTTGGAATGTAGTAAATCTGCTAATTTTTGACAAGATTTACAGCAGATAGTAACCCACCAACAGTGCCTTTCTAAAACAGCTCTAGTTTCTGATTGGTTGATACGATTTTGAAATCGATATTGGATTTGAAAAGCAGAGAAGTAGGGGAAGATTTCATTATATTATAACATTTTTCTCAAACTTGTTGCCTTAGTGGTCAAATCGGCAGTTGTTTGGAATGTAGTGAATCTGCAATTTTTTTACTAGATTTACAGCAGATAGTACCCACCAACAGTGCCTTTCTAAAACAGCTCTAGTTTCTGATTGGTTGATACGATTTTGATATCGATTGTGGATTTGAAAAGCAGAGTAGTAGGGGAAGATTTCATTACATGATACCATTTTTCTCAAACTTGTTGCGTTAGTGGTCAAATCGGCAGCTGTTTGGAATGTAGTGAATCTGCAAATTTCTGACAAGATTTACAGCAGATAGTAACCCACCAACAGTGCCTTTCTAAAACAGCTCTAGTTTCTGATTGGTTGATACGATTTTAAAAATCGATATTGGATTTGAAAAGCAGAGAAGTAGGGGAAAATTTCATTATATTATACCATTTTTCTCAAACTTGTTGCGTTAGTGGTCAAATCGGCAGTTGTTTGGAATGTAGTGAATCTGCTAATTTTTGACAAGATTAACAGATAGTAACCCACAACAGTGCCTTTCTAAAACAGCTCTAGTTTCTGATTGGTTGATGCGATTTTGAAATCGATTGTGGATTTGAAAAGCAGAAAAGTAGGGGAAGATTTCATCATATGATACCATTTTTCTCAAACTTGTTGCGTTAGTGGTCAAATCGGCAGTTGTTTGGAATGTAGTAAATCTGCTAATTTTTGACAAGATTTACAGCAGATAGTAACCCACCAACAGTGCCTTTCTAAAACAGCTCTAGTTTCTGATTGGTTGATACGATTTTGAAATCGATATTGGATTTGAAAAGCAGAGAAGTAGGGGAAGATTTCATTATATTATAACATTTTTCTCAAACTTGTTGCCTTAGTGGTCAAATCGGCAGTTGTTTGGAATGTAGTGAATCTGCAATTTTTTTACTAGATTTACAGCAGATAGTACCCACCAACAGTGCCTTTCTAAAACAGCTCTAGTTTCTGATTGGTTGATACGATTTTGATATCGATTGTG
The DNA here is from genome assembly GCF_964263955.1 of Coregonus lavaretus. NCBI lineage: Eukaryota > Metazoa > Chordata > Actinopteri > Salmoniformes > Salmonidae > Coregonus > Coregonus lavaretus. The sequence goes on from NC_140026.1 coordinate 31,059,969, forward strand.
GATTTGAAAAGCAGAGTAGTAGGGGAAGATTTCATTACATGATACCATTTTTCTCAAACTTGTTGCGTTAGTGGTCAAATCGGCAGTTGTTTGGAATGTAGTGAATCTGCAAATTTCTGACAAGATTTACAGCAGATAGTAACCCACCAACAGTGCCTTTCTAAAACAGCTCTAGTTTCTGATTGGTTGATACGATTTTAAAAATCGATATTGGATTTGAAAAGCAGAGAAGTAGGGGAAAATTTCATTATATTATACCATTTTTCTCAAACTTGTTGCGTTAGTGGTCAAATCGGCAGTTGTTTGGAATGTAGTGAATCTGCTAATTTTTGACAAGATTAACAGATAGTAACCCACAACAGTGCCTTTCTAAAACAGCTCTAGTTTCTGATTGGTTGATGCGATTTTGAAATCGATTGTGGATTTGAAAAGCAGAGAAGTAGGGGAAGATTTCATCATATGATACCATTTTTCTCAAACTTGTTGCGTTAGTGGTCAAATCGGCAGTTGTTTGGAATGTAGTGAATCTGCTAATTTCTGACAAGATTTACAGCAGATGGTAAACCACCAACAGTGCCTTTCTAAAACAGCTCTAGTTTCTGATTGGTTGATACGATTTTGAAATCGATATTGGATTTGAAAAGCAGAGAAGTAGGGGAAGATTTCATTATATTATAACATTTTTCTCAAACTTGTTGCCTTAGTGGTCAAATCGGCAGTTGTTTGGAATGTAGTGAATCTGCAAATTTTTTACTAGATTTACAGCAGATAGTACCCACCAACAGTGCCTTTCTAAAACAGCTCTAGTTTCTGATTGGTTGATACGATTTTGATATCGATTGTGGATTTGAAAAGCAGAGTAGTAGGGGAAGATTTCATTATATGATACCATTTTTCTCAAACTTGTTGCGTTAGTGGTCAAATCGGCAGTTGTTTGGAATGTAGTGAATCTGCAAATTTCTGACAAGATTTACAGCAGATAGTAACCCACCAACAGTGCCTTTCTAAAACAGCTCTAGTTTCTGATTGGTTGATACGATTTTAAAAATCGATATTGGATTTGAAAAGCAGAGAAGTAGGGGAAGATTTCATTATATTATACCATTTTTCTCAAACTTGTTGCGTTAGTGGTCAAATCGGCAGTTGTTTGGAATGTAGTGAATCTGCTAATTTCTGACAAGATTTACAGCAGATAGTAACCCACCAACAGTGCCTTTCTAAAATAGCTCTAGTTTCTGATTGGTTGATACGATTTTGAAATCGATATTGGATTTGAAAAGCAGAGAAGTAGGGGAAGATTTCATTATATTATACAATTTTTCTCAACCTTGTTGCGTTAGTGGTCAAATCGGCAGTTGTTTGGAATTTAGTGAATCTGCTAATTACTGACAAGATTTACAGCAGATAGTAACCCACCAACAGTGCCTTTCTAAAACAGCTCTAGTTTCTGATTGGATGATGCGATTTTGAAATCGATTGTGGATTTGAAAAGCAGAGTAGTAGGGGAAGATTTCATTATATGATACCATTTTTCTCAAACTTGTTGCGTTAGTGGTTAAATCGGCAGTTGTTTGGAATGTAGTGAATCTGCTAATTTTTGACAAGATTTACAGCAGATAGTAACCCACAACAGTGCTTTTCTAAAACAGCTCTAGTTTCTGATTGGTTGATGCGATTTTGAAATCGATTGTGGATTTGAAAAGCAGAGAAGTAGGAGAAGATTTTATCATATGATACCATTTTTCTCAAACTTGTTGCGTTAGTGGTCAAATCGGCAGTTGTTTGGAATGTAGTGAATCTGCTATTTTCTGACAAGATTTACAGCAGATAGTAACCCAGCAACAGTGCCTTTCTAAAACAGCTCTAGTTTCTGATTGGTTGATGCGATTTTGAAATTGATTGTGGATTTGAAAAGCAGAGAAGTACTGGAAGATTTCATAATATGACACGATTTTTCTCAAACTTGTTGCGTTAGTGGTCAAATCGGCAGTTGTTTGGAATGTAGTGAATCTGCTAATTTTTGACAAGATTTACAGCAGATAGTAACCCAGCAACAGTGCCTTTCTAAAACAGCTCTAGTTTCTGATTGGTTGATGCGATTTTGAAATTGATTGTGGATTTGAAAAGCAGAGAAGTAGGGGAAGATTTCATAATATGACACCATTTTTCTCAAACTTGTTGCGTTAGTGGTCAAATCGGCAGTTGTTTGGAATGTAGTGAATCTGCTAATTTTTGACAAGATTTACAGATAGTAACCCACAACAGTGCCTTTCTAAAACAGCTCTAGTTTCTGATTGGTTGATGCGATTTTGAAATCGATTGTGGATTTGAAAAGCAGAAAAGTAGGGGAAGATTTCATCATATGATACCATTTTTCTCAAACTTGTTGCGTTAGTGGTCAAATCGGCAGTTGTTTGGAATGTAGTAAATCTGCTAATTTTTGACAAGATTTACAGCAGATAGTAACCCACCAACAGTGCCTTTCTAAAACAGCTCTAGTTTCTGATTGGTTGATGCGATTTTGAAATCGATTGTGGATTTGAAAAGCAGAAAAGTAGGGGAAGATTTCATCATATGATACCATTTTTCTCAAACTTGTTGCGTTAGTGGTCAAATCGGCAGTTGTTTGGAATGTAGTAAATCTGCTAATTTTTGACAAGATTTACAGCAGATAGTAACCCACCAACAGTGCCTTTCTAAAACAGCTCTAGTTTCTGATTGGTTGATACGATTTTGAAATCGATATTGGATTTGAAAAGCAGAGAAGTAGGGGAAGATTTCATTATATTATAACATTTTTCTCAAACTTGTTGCCTTAGTGGTCAAATCGGCAGTTGTTTGGAATGTAGTGAATCTGCAATTTTTTTACTAGATTTACAGCAGATAGTACCCACCAACAGTGCCTTTCTAAAACAGCTCTAGTTTCTGATTGGTTGATACGATTTTGATATCGATTGTGGATTTGAAAAGCAGAGTAGTAGGGGAAGATTTCATTACATGATACCATTTTTCTCAAACTTGTTGCGTTAGTGGTCAAATCGGCAGTTGTTTGGAATGTAGTGAATCTGCAAATTTCTGACAAGATTTACAGCAGATAGTAACCCACCAACAGTGCCTTTCTAAAACAGCTCTAGTTTCTGATTGGTTGATACGATTTTAAAAATCGATATTGGATTTGAAAAGCAGAGAAGTAGAGGAAAATTTCATTATATTATACCATTTTTCTCAAACTTGTTGCGTTAGTGGTCAAATCGGCAGTTGTTTGGAATGTAGTGAATCTGCTAATTTTTGACAAGATTAACAGATAGTAACCCACAACAGTGCCTTTTTAAAACAGCTCTAGTTTCTGATTGGTTGATGCGATTTTGAAATCGATTGTGGATTTGAAAAGCAGAGTAGTAGGGGAAGATTTCATTATATGATACCATTTTTCTCAAACTTGTTGCGTTAGTGGTCAAATCGGCAGTTGTTTGGAATGTAGTGAATCTGCAAATTTTTGACAAGATTTACAGCATATATTAACCCACCAACAGTGCCTTTCTAAAACAGCTCTAGTTTCTGATTGGATGATGCGATTTTGAAATCGATTGTGGATTTGAAAAGCAGAGTAGTAGGGGAAGATTTAATTATATGATACAATTTTTCTCAAACTTGTTGCCTTAGTGGTCAAATCGGCAGTTGTTTGGAATGTAGTGAATCTGCTATTTTCTGACAAGATTTACAGCAGATAGTAACCCAGCAACAGTGCCTTTCTAAAACAGCTCTAGTTTCTGATTGGTTGATGCGATTTTGAAATTGATTGTGGATTTGAAAAGCAGAGAAGTAGGGGAAGATTTTGTCATATGATACCATTTTTCTCAAACTTGTTGCGTTAGTGGTCAAATTGGCAGTTGTTTCGAATGAATTGAATCTGCTATTTTCTGAAAAGATTTACAGCAGATAGTAACCCAACAACAGTGCCTTTCTAAAACAGCTCTAGTTTCTGATTGGATGATGCGATTATGAAATCGATTGTGGATTTGAAAAGCAGAGTAGTAGGGGAAGATTTAATTATATGATACCATTTTTCTCAAACTTGTTGCGTTATTGGTCAAATCGGCAGTTGTTTGGAATGTAGTGAATCTGCTAGTTTCTGAAAAGATTTACAGCAGATAGTAACCCAGCAACAGTGCCTTTCTAAAACAGCTCTAGTTTCTGATTGGTTGATGCGATTTTGAAATTGATTGTGGATTTGAAAAGCAGAGAAGTAGGGGAAGATTTCATAATATGACACCATTTTTCTCAAACTTGTTGCGTTAGTGGTCAAATTGGCAGTTGTTTGGAATTTGCAGATAGTAACCCACCAACAGTGCCTTTCTAAAACAGCTCTAGTTTCTGATTGGTTGATGCGATTTTGAAATCGATTGTGGATTTGAAAAGCAGAGTAGTAGGGGAAGATTTCATTATATGATACCATTTTTCTCAAACTTGTTGCGTTAGTGGTCAAATCGGCCGTTGTTTGGAATGTAGTGAATCTGCTAATTTTGGACAAGATTTACAGCAGATATTAACCCACCAACAGTGCCTTTCTAAAACAGCTCTAGTTTCTGATTGGATGATGCGATTTTGAAATCGATTGTGGATTTGAAAAGCAGAGTAGTAGGGGAAGATTTAATTATATGATACAATTTTTCTCAAACTTGTTGCGTTAGTGGTCAAATCGGCAGTTGTTTGGAATGTAGTGAATCTGCTATTTTCTGAAAAGATTTACAGCAGATAGTAACCCAGCAACAGTGCCTTTCTAAAACAGCTCTAGTTTCTGATTGGTTGATGCGATTTTGAAATTGATTGTGGATTTGAAAAGCAGAGAAGTAGGGGAAGATTTCATAATATGACACCATTTTTCTCAAACTTGTTGCGTTAGTGGTCAAATTGGCAGTTGTTTGGAATTTGCAGATAGTAACCAAACAACAGTGCCTTTCTAAAACAGCTCTAGTTTCTGATTGGTTGATGCGATTTTGAAATCGATTGTGGATTTGAAAAGCAGAGTAGTAGGGGAAGATTTCATTATATGATACCATTTTTCTCAAACTTGTTGCGTTAGTGGTCAAATCGGCAGTTGTTTGGAATGTAGTGAATCTGCTAATTTTGGACAAGATTTACAGCAGATAGTAACCCACCAACAGTGCCTTTCTAAAACAGCTCTAGTTTCTGATTGGTTGATGCGATTTTGAAATCGATTGTGGATTTGAAAAGCAGAGTAGTAGGGGAAGATTTCATTATATGATACCATTTTTCTCAAACTTGTTGCGTTAGTGGTCAAATCGGCAGTTGTTTGGAATGTAGTGAATCTGCAAATTTTTGACAAGATTTACAGCATATATTAACCCACCAACAGTGCCTTTCTAAAACAGCTCTAGTTTCTGATTGGATGATGCGATTTTGAAATCGATTGTGGATTTGAAAAGCAGAGTAGTAGGGGAAGATTTAATTATATGATACAATTTTTCTCAAACTTGTTGCCTTAGTGGTCAAATCGGCAGTTGTTTGGAATGTAGTGAATCTGCTATTTTCTGACAAGATTTACAGCAGATAGTAACCCAGCAACAGTGCCTTTCTAAAACAGCTCTAGTTTCTGATTGGATGATGCGATTATGAAATCGATTGTGGATTTGAAAAGCAGAGTAGTAGGGGAAGATTTAATTATATGATACCATTTTTCTCAAACTTGTTGCGTTATTGGTCAAATCGGCAGTTGTTTGGAATGTAGTGAATCTGCTATTTTCTGAAAAGATTTACAGCAGATAGTAACCCAGCAACAGTGCCTTTCTAAAACAGCTCTAGTTTCTGATTGGTTGATGCGATTTTGAAATTGATTGTGGATTTGAAAAGCAGAGAAGTAGGGGAAGATTTCATAATATGACACAATTTTTCTCAAACTTGTTGCGTTAGTGGTCAAATTGGCAGTTGTTTGGAATTTGCAGATAGTAACCCACCAACAGTGCCTTTCTAAAACAGCTCTAGTTTCTGATTGGTTGATGCGATTTTGAAATCGATTGTGGATTTGAAAAGCAGAGTAGTAGGGGAAGATTTCATTATATGATACCATTTTTCTCAAACTTGTTGCGTTAGTGGTCAAATCGGCCGTTGTTTGGAATGTAGTGAATCTGCTAATTTTGGACAAGATTTACAGCAGATAGTAACCCACCAACAGTGCCTTTCTAAAACAGCTCTAGTTTCTGATTGGTTGATGCGATTTTGAAATCGATTGTGGATTTGAAAAGCAGAGTAGTAGGGGAAGATTTCATTATATGATACCATTTTTCTCAAACTTGTTGCGTTAGTGGTCAAATCGGCAGTTGTTTGGAATGTAGTGAATCTGCAAATTTTTGACAAGATTTACAGCATATATTAACCCACCAACAGTGCCTTTCTAAAACAGCTCTAGTTTCTGATTGGATGATGCGATTTTGAAATCGATTGTGGATTTGAAAAGCAGAGTAGTAGGGGAAGATTTAATTATATGATACAATTTTTCTCAAACTTGTTGCGTTAGTGGTCAAATCGGCAGTTGTTTGGAATGTAGTGAATCTGCTATTTTCTGAAAAGATTTACAGCAGATAGTAACCCAGCAACAGTGCCTTTCTAAAACAGCTCTAGTTTCTGATTGGTTGATGCGATTTTGAAATTGATTGTGGATTTGAAAAGCAGAGAAGTAGGGGAAGATTTCATAATATGACACCATTTTTCTCAAACTTGTTGCGTTAGTGGTCAAATTGGCAGTTGTTTGGAATTTGCAGATAGTAACCCACCAACAGTGCCTTTCTAAAACAGCTCTAGTTTCTGATTGGTTGATGCGATTTTGAAATCGATTGTGGATTTGAAAAGCAGAGTAGTAGGGGAAGATTTCATTATATGATACCATTTTTCTCAAACTTGTTGCGTTAGTGGTCAAATCGGCAGTTGTTTGGAATGTAGTGAATCTGCTAATTTTGGACAAGATTTACAGCAGATAGTAACCCACCAACAGTGCCTTTCTAAAACAGCTCTAGTTTCTGATTGGTTGATGCGATTTTGAAATCGATTGTGGATTTGAAAAGCAGAGTAGTAGGGGAAGATTTCATTATATGATACCATTTTTCTCAAACTTGTTGCGTTAGTGGTCAAATCGGCAGTTGTTTGGAATGTAGTGAATCTGCAAATTTTTGACAAGATTTACAGCATATATTAACCCACCAACAGTGCCTTTCTAAAACAGCTCTAGTTTCTGATTTTGATGATGCGATTTTGAAATCGATTGTGGATTTGAAAAGCAGAGTAGTAGGGGAAGATTTAATTATATGATACAATTTTTCTCAAACTTGTTGCGTTAGTGGTCAAATCGGCAGTTGTTTGGAATGTAGTGAATCTGCTATTTTCTGACAAGATTTACATCAGATAGTAACCCAGCAACAGTGCCTTTCTAAAACAGCTCTAGTTTCTGATTGGTTGATCCGATTTTGAAATTGATTGTGGATTTGAAAAGCAGAGAAGTAGGGAAAGATTTCATAATATGACACAATTTTTCTCAAACTTGTTGCGTTAGTGGTCAAATTGGCAGTTGTTTCGAATGTAGTGAATCTGCTATTTTCTGACAAGATTTACAGCATATAGTAACCCAGCAACAGTGCCTTTCTAAAACAGCTCTAGTTTCTGATTGGATGATGTGATTTTGAAATCGATTGTGGATTTGAAAAGCAGAGTAGTAGGGGAAGATTTCATTATATGATACCATTTTTCTCAAACTTGTTGCGTTAGTGGTCAAATCGGCAGTTGTTTGGAATGTAGTGAATCTGCTAATTTTTGACAAGATTTACAGCAGATAGTAACCCACCAACAGTGCCTTACTAAAACAGCTCTAGTTTCTGATTGGTTGATGCGATTTTGAAATTGATTGTCGATTTGAAAAGCAGAGAAGTAGGGGAAGATTTTGTCATATGATACCATTTTTCTCAAACTTGTTGCGTTAGTGGTCAAATTGGCAGTTGTTTCGAATGAAGTGAATCTGCTATTTTCTGAAAAGATTTACAGCAGATAGTAACCCACCAACAGTGCCTTTCTAAAACAGCTCTAGTTTCTGATTGGATGATGCGATTTTGAAATCGATTGTGGATTTGAAAAGCAGAGTAGTAGGGGAAGATTTAATTATATGATACAATTTTTCTCAAACTTGTTGCGTTAGTGGTCAAATCGGCAGTTGTTTGGAATGTAGTGAATCTGCTATTTTCTGACAAGATTTACAGCAGATAGTAACCCAGCAACAGTGCCTTTCTAAAACAGCTCTAGTTTCTGATTGGTTGATCCGATTTTGAAATTGATTGTGGATTTGAAAAGCAGAGAAGTAGGGGAAGATTTCATAATATGACACAATTTTTCTCAAACTTGTTGCGTTAGTGGTCAAATTGGCAGTTGTTTGGAATGTAGTGAATCTGCTAATTTTGGACAAGATTTACAGCAGATAGTAACCCACCAACAGTGCCTTTATAAAACAGCTCTAGTTTCTGATTGGTTGATGCGATTTTGAAATTGATTGTGGATTTGAAAAGCAGAGTAGTAGGGGAAGATTTCATTATATGATACCATTTTTCTCAAACTTGTTGCGTTATTGGTCAAATCGGCAGTTGTTTCGAATGTAGTGAATCTGCTATTTTCTGACAAGATTTACAGCATATAGTAACCCAGCAACAGTGCCTTTCTAAAACAGCTCTAGTTTCTGATTGGATGATGTGATTTTGAAATCGATTGTGGATTTGAAAAGCAGAGTAGTAGGGGAAGATTTCATTATATGATACCATTTTTCTCAAACTTGTTGCGTTAGTGGTCAAATCGGCAGTTGTTTGGAATGTAGTGAATCTGCTAATTTTTGACAAGATTTACAGCAGATAGTAACCCACCAACAGTGCCTTACTAAAACAGCTCTAGTTTCTGATTGGTTGATGCGATTTTGAAATTGATTGTGGATTTGAAAAGCAGAGAAGTAGGGGAAGATTTTGTCATATGATACCATTTTTCTCAAACTTGTTGCGTTAGTGGTCAAATTGGCAGTTGTTTCGAATGAAGTGAATCTGCTATTTTCTGAAAAGATTTACAGCAGATAGTAACCCAACAACAGTGCCTTTCTAAAACAGCTCTAGTTTCTGATTGGATGATGCGATTATGAAATCGATTGTGGATTTGAAAAGCAGAGTAGTAGGGGAAGATTTAATTATATGATACCATTTTTCTCAAACTTGTTGCGTTATTGGTCAAATTGGCAGTTGTTTGGAATGTAGTGAATCTGCTATTTTCTGAAAAGATTTACAGCAGATAGTAACCCAGCAACAGTGCCTTTCTAAAACAGCTCTAGTTTCTGATTGGTTGATGCGATTTTGAAATTGATTGTGGATTTGAAAAGCAGAGAAGTAGGGGAAGATATCATAATATGACACCATTTTTCTCAAACTTGTTGCGTTAGTGGTCAAATTGGCAGTTGTTTGGAATTTGCAGATAGTAACCCACCAACAGTGCCTTTCTAAAACAGCTCTAGTTTCTGATTGGTTGATGCGATTTTGAAATCGATTGTGGATTTGAAAAGCAGAGTAGTAGGGGAAGATTTCATTATATGATACCATTTTTCTCAAACTTGTTGCGTTAGTGGTCAAATCGGCAGTTGTTTGGAATGTAGTGAATCTGCAAATTTTTGACATGATTTACAGCATATATTAACCCACCAACAGTGCCTTTCTAAAACAGCTCTAGTTTCTGATTGGTTGATGCGATTTTGAAATCGATTGTGGATTTGAAAAGCAGAGAAGTAGGGGAAGATTTCATCATATGATACCATTTTTCTCAAACTTGTTGCGTTAGTGGTCAAATCGGCAGTTGTTTGGAATGTAGTGAATCTGCTAATTTTTGACAAGATTTACAGCAGATAGTAACCCACCAACAGTGCCTTACTAAAACAGCTCTAGTTTCTGATTGGATGATGCGATTTTGAAATCGATTGTGGATTTGAAAAGCAGAGAAGTAGGGGAAGATTTTATCATATGATACCATTTTTCTCAAACTTGCTGCGTTAGTGGTCAAATCGGCAGTTGTTTGGAATGTAGTGAATCTGCTATTTTCTGACAAGATTTACAGCAGATAGTAACCCAACAACAGTGCCTTTCTAAAACAGCTCTAGTTTCTGATTGGATGATGCGATTATGAAATCGATTGTGGATTTGAAAAGCAGAGTAGTAGGGGAAGATTTAATTATATGATACCATTTTTCTCAAACTTGTTGCGTTATTGGTCAAATCGGCAGTTGTTTGGAATGTAGTGAATCTGCTATTTTCTGAAAAGATTTACAGCAGATAGTAACCCAGCAACAGTGCCTTTCTAAAACAGCTCTAGTTTCTGATTGGTTGATGTGATTTTGAAATTGATTGTGGATTTGAAAAGCAGAGAAGTAGGGGAAGATTTCATAATATGACACCATTTTTCTCAAACTTGTTGCGTTAGTGGTCAAATTGGCAGTTGTTTGGAATGTAGTGAATCTGCTAATTTTGGACAAGATTTACAGAAGATAGTAACCCACCAACAGTGCCTTTCTAAAACAGCTCTAGTTTCTGATTGGTTGATGCGATTTTGAAATCGATTGTGGATTTGAAAAGCAGAGTAGTAGGGGAAGATTTCATTATATGATACCATTTTTCTCAAACTTGTTGCGTTAGTGGTCAAATCGGCAGTTGTTTGGAATGTAGTGAATCTGCACATTTTTGACAAGATTTACAGCATATATTAACCCACCAACAGTGCCTTTCTAAAACAGCTCTAGTTTCTGATTGGATGATGCGATTTTGAAATCGATTGTGGATTTGAAAAGCAGAGTAGTAGGGGAAGATTTAATTATATGATACAATTTTTCTCAAACTTGTTGCGTTAGTGGTCAAATCGGCAGTTGTTTGGAATGTAGTGAATCTGCTATTTTCTGACAAGATTTACAGCAGATAGTAACCCAGCAACAGTGCCTTTCTAAAACAGCTCTAGTTTCTGATTGGTTGATGCGATTTTGAAATTGATTGTGGATTTGAAAAGCAGAGAAGTAGGGGAAGATTTCATAATATGACACAATTTATCTCAAACTTGTTGCGTTAGTGGTCAAATTGGCAGTTGTTTGGAATGTAGTGAATCTGCTAATTTTGGACAAGATTTACAGCAGATAGTAACCCACCAACAGTGCCTTTATAAAACAGCTCTAGTTTCTGATTGGTTGATGCGATTTTGAAATTGATTGTGGATTTGAAAAGCAGAGTAGTAGGGGAAGATTTCATTATATGATACCATTTTTCTCAAACTTGTTGCGTTAGTGGTCAAATCGGCAGTTGTTTGGAATGTAGTGAATCTGCTAATTTTTGACAAGATTTACAGCATATATTAACCCACCAACAGTGCCTTTCTAAAACAGCTCTAGTTTCTGATTGGATGATGCGATTTTGAAATCGATTGTGGATTTGAAAAGCAGAGAAGTAGGGGAAGATTTCATCATATGATACCATTTTTCTCAAACTTGTTGCGTTAGTGGTCAAATCGGCAGTTGTTTGGAATGAAGTGAATCTGCTATTTTCTGAAAAGATTTACAGCAGATAGTAACCCACCAACAGTGCCTTTCTAAAACAGCTCTAGTTTCTGATTGGATGATGCGATTTTGAAATCGATTGTGGATTTGAAAAGCAGAGTAGTAGGGGAAGATTTCATTATATGATACCATTTTTCTCAAACTTGTTGCGTTAGTGGTTAAATCGGCAGTTGTTTGGAATGTAGTGAATCTGCTAATTTTTGACAAGATTTACAGCAGATAGTAACCCACAACAGTGCCTTTCTAAAACAGCTCTAGTTTCTGATAGGTTGATGCGATTTTGAAATCGATTGTGGATTTGAAAAGCAGAGAAGTAGGGGAAGATTTCATCATATGATACCATTTTTCTCAAACTTGTTGCGTTAGTGGTTAAATCGGCAGTTGTTTGGAATGTAGTAAATCTGCTAATTTTTGACAAGATTTACAGCAGATAGTAACCCACCAACAGTGCCTTACTAAAACAGCTCTAGTTTCTTATTGGATGATGCGATTTTGAAATCGATTGTGGATTTGAAAAGCAGAGAAGTAGGGGAAGATTTTATCATATGATACAATTTTTCTCAAACTTTTTGCGTTAGTGGTCAAATCGGCAGTTGTTTGGAATGTAGTGAATCTGCTATTTTCTGACAAGATTTACAGCAGATAGTAACCCAGCAACAGTGCCTTTCTAAAACAGCTCTAGTTTCTGATTGGTTGATGCGATTTTGAAATTGATTGTGGATTTGAAAAGCAGAGAAGTAGGGGAAGATTTCATAATATGACACCATTTTTCTCAAACTTGTTGCGTTAGTGGTCAAATTGGCAGTTGTTTGGAATGTAGTGAATCTGCTACTTTTTGACAAGATTTACAGCATATATTAACCCACCAACAGTGCCTTTCTAAAACAGCTCTAGTTTCTGATTGGATGATGCGATTTTGAAATCGATTGTGGATTTGAAAAGCAGAGTAGTAGGGGAAGATTTAATTATATGATACAATTTTTCTCAAACTTTTTGCGTTAGTGGTCAAATCGGCAGTTGTTTGGAATGTAGTGCATCTGCTATTTTCTGACAAGATTTACAGCAGATAGTAACCCAGCAACAGTGCCTTTCTAAAACAGCTCTAGTTTCTGATTGGTTGATGCGATTTTGAAATTGATTGTGGATTTGAAAAGCAGAGAAGTAGGGGAAGATTTCATAATATGACACCATTTTTCTCAAACTTGTTGCGTTAGTGGTCAAATTGGCAGTTGTTTGGAATGTAGTGAATCTGCTAATTTTGGACAAGATTTACAGCAGATAGTAACCCACCAACAGTGCCTTTATAAAACAGCTCTAGTTTCTGATTGGTTGATGCGATTTTGAAATCGATTGTGGATTTGAAAAGCAGAGAAGTAGGGGAAGATTTCATCATATGATACAATTTTTCTCAAACTTGTTGCGTTAGTGGTCAAATCGGCGGTTGTTTGGAATGAAGTGAATCTGCTATTTTCTGAAAAGATTTACAGCAGATAGTAACCCACCAACAGTGCCTTTCTAAAACAGCTCTAGTTTCTGATTGGATGATGCGATTTTGAAATCGATTGTGGATTTGAAAAGCAGAGTAGTAGGGGAAGATTTCATTATATGATACCATTTTTCTCAAACTTGTTGCGTTAGTGGTTAAATCGGCAGTTGTTTGGAATGTAGTGAATCTGCTAATTTTTGACAAGATTTACAGCAGATAGTAACCCACAACAGTGCCTTTCTAAAACAGCTCTAGTTTCTGATTGGTTGATGCGATTTTGAAATCGATTGTGGATTTGAAAAGCAGAGAAGTAGGGGAAGATTTCATCATATGATACCATTTTTCTCAAACTTGTTGCGTTAGTGGTCAAATCGGCAGTTGTTTGGAATGTAGTAAATCTGCTAATTTTTGACAAGATTTACAGCAGATAGTAACCAACCAACAGTGCCTTTCTAAAACAGCTCTAGTTTCTGATTGGATGATGCGATTATGAAATCGATTGTGGATTTGAAAAGCAGAGTAGTAGGGGAAGATTTAATTATATGATACCATTTTTCTCAAACTTGTTGCGTTAGTGGTCAAATCGGCAGTTGTTTGGAATGTAGTGAATCTGCTATTTTCTGACAAGATTTACAGCAGATAGTAACCCAGCAACAGTGCCTTTCTAAAACAGCTCTAGTTTCTGATTGGTTGATGCGATTTTGAAATTGATTGTGGATTTGAAAAGCAGAGAAGTAGGGGAAGATTTCATAATATGACACAATTTATCTCAAACTTGTTGCGTTAGTGGTCAAATTGGCAGTTGTTTGGAATGTAGTGAATCTGCTAATTTTGGACAAGATTTACAGCAGATAGTAACCCACCAACAGTGCCTTTATAAAACAGCTCTAGTTTCTGATTGGTTGATGCGATTTTGAAATTGATTGTGGATTTGAAAAGCAGAGTAGTAGGGGAAGATTTCATTATATGATACCATTTTTCTCAAACTTGTTGCGTTAGTGGTCAAATCGGCAGTTGTTTGGAATGTAGTGAATCTGCTAATTTTTGACAAGATTTACAGCATATATTAACCCACCAACAGTGCCTTTCTAAAACAGCTCTAGTTTCTGATTGGATGATGCGATTTTGAAATCGATTGTGGATTTGAAAAGCAGAGAAGTAGGGGAAGATTTCATCATATGATACCATTTTTCTCAAACTTGTTGCGTTAGTGGTCAAATCGGCAGTTGTTTGGAATGAAGTGAATCTGCTATTTTCTGAAAAGATTTACAGCAGATAGTAACCCACCAACAGTGCCTTTCTAAAACAGCTCTAGTTTCTGATTGGATGATGCGATTTTGAAATCGATTGTGGATTTGAAAAGCAGAGTAGTAGGGGAAGATTTCATTATATGATACCATTTTTCTCAAACTTGTTGCGTTAGTGGTTAAATCGGCAGTTGTTTGGAATGTAGTGAATCTGCTAATTTTTGACAAGATTTACAGCAGATAGTAACCCACAACAGTGCCTTTCTAAAACAGCTCTAGTTTCTGATAGGTTGATGCGATTTTGAAATCGATTGTGGATTTGAAAAGCAGAGAAGTAGGGGAAGATTTCATCATATGATACCATTTTTCTCAAACTTGTTGCGTTAGTGGTTAAATCGGCAGTTGTTTGGAATGTAGTAAATCTGCTAATTTTTGACAAGATTTACAGCAGATAGTAACCCACCAACAGTGCCTTACTAAAACAGCTCTAGTTTCTTATTGGATGATGCGATTTTGAAATCGATTGTGGATTTGAAAAGCAGAGAAGTAGGGGAAGATTTTATCATATGATACAATTTTTCTCAAACTTTTTGCGTTAGTGGTCAAATCGGCAGTTGTTTGGAATGTAGTGAATCTGCTATTTTCTGACAAGATTTACAGCAGATAGTAACCCAGCAACAGTGCCTTTCTAAAACAGCTCTAGTTTCTGATTGGTTGATGCGATTTTGAAATTGATTGTGGATTTGAAAAGCAGAGAAGTAGGGGAAGATTTCATAATATGACACCATTTTTCTCAAACTTGTTGCGTTAGTGGTCAAATTGGCAGTTGTTTGGAATGTAGTGAATCTGCTACTTTTTGACAAGATTTACAGCATATATTAACCCACCAACAGTGCCTTTCTAAAACAGCTCTAGTTTCTGATTGGATGATGCGATTTTGAAATCGATTGTGGATTTGAAAAGCAGAGTAGTAGGGGAAGATTTAATTATATGATACAATTTTTCTCAAACTTTTTGCGTTAGTGGTCAAATCGGCAGTTGTTTGGAATGTAGTGCATCTGCTATTTTCTGACAAGATTTACAGCAGATAGTAACCCAGCAACAGTGCCTTTCTAAAACAGCTCTAGTTTCTGATTGGTTGATGCGATTTTGAAATTGATTGTGGATTTGAAAAGCAGAGAAGTAGGGGAAGATTTCATAATATGACACCATTTTTCTCAAACTTGTTGCGTTAGTGGTCAAATTGGCAGTTGTTTGGAATGTAGTGAATCTGCTAATTTTGGACAAGATTTACAGCAGATAGTAACCCACCAACAGTGCCTTTATAAAACAGCTCTAGTTTCTGATTGGTTGATGCGATTTTGAAATCGATTGTGGATTTGAAAAGCAGAGAAGTAGGGGAAGATTTCATCATATGATACAATTTTTCTCAAACTTGTTGCGTTAGTGGTCAAATCGGCGGTTGTTTGGAATGAAGTGAATCTGCTATTTTCTGAAAAGATTTACAGCAGATAGTAACCCACCAACAGTGCCTTTCTAAAACAGCTCTAGTTTCTGATTGGATGATGCGATTTTGAAATCGATTGTGGATTTGAAAAGCAGAGTAGTAGGGGAAGATTTCATTATATGATACCATTTTTCTCAAACTTGTTGCGTTAGTGGTTAAATCGGCAGTTGTTTGGAATGTAGTGAATCTGCTAATTTTTGACAAGATTTACAGCAGATAGTAACCCACAACAGTGCCTTTCTAAAACAGCTCTAGTTTCTGATTGGTTGATGCGATTTTGAAATCGATTGTGGATTTGAAAAGCAGAGAAGTAGGGGAAGATTTCATCATATGATACCATTTTTCTCAAACTTGTTGCGTTAGTGGTCAAATCGGCAGTTGTTTGGAATGTAGTAAATCTGCTAATTTTTGACAAGATTTACAGCAGATAGTAACCAACCAACAGTGCCTTTCTAAAACAGCTCTAGTTTCTGATTGGATGATGCGATTATGAAATCGATTGTGGATTTGAAAAGCAGAGTAGTAGGGGAAGATTTAATTATATGATACCATTTTTCTCAAACTTGTTGCGTTAGTGGTCAAATCGGCAGTTGTTTGGAATGTAGTGAATCTGCTATTTTCTGACAAGATTTACAGCAGATAGTAACCCAGCAACAGTGCCTTTCTAAAACAGCTCTAGTTTCTGATTGGTTGATGCGATTTTGAAATTGATTGTGGATTTGAAAAGCAGAGAAGTAGGGGAAGATTTCATAATATGACACAATTTATCTCAAACTTGTTGCGTTAGTGGTCAAATTGGCAGTTGTTTGGAATGTAGTGAATCTGCTAATTTTGGACAAGATTTACAGCAGATAGTAACCCACCAACAGTGCCTTTATAAAACAGCTCTAGTTTCTGATTGGTTGATGCGATTTTGAAATTGATTGTGGATTTGAAAAGCAGAGTAGTAGGGGAAGATTTCATTATATGATACCATTTTTCTCAAACTTGTTGCGTTAGTGGTCAAATCGGCAGTTGTTTGGAATGTAGTGAATCTGCTAATTTTTGACAAGATTTACAGCATATATTAACCCACCAACAGTGCCTTTCTAAAACAGCTCTAGTTTCTGATTGGATGATGCGATTTTGAAATCGATTGTGGATTTGAAAAGCAGAGAAGTAGGGGAAGATTTCATCATATGATACCATTTTTCTCAAACTTGTTGCGTTAGTGGTCAAATCGGCAGTTGTTTGGAATGAAGTGAATCTGCTATTTTCTGAAAAGATTTACAGCAGATAGTAACCCACCAACAGTGCCTTTCTAAAACAGCTCTAGTTTCTGATTGGATGATGCGATTTTGAAATCGATTGTGGATTTGAAAAGCAGAGTAGTAGGGGAAGATTTCATTATATGATACCATTTTTCTCAAACTTGTTGCGTTAGTGGTTAAATCGGCAGTTGTTTGGAATGTAGTGAATCTGCTAATTTTTGACAAGATTTACAGCAGATAGTAACCCACAACAGTGCCTTTCTAAAACAGCTCTAGTTTCTGATAGGTTGATGCGATTTTGAAATCGATTGTGGATTTGAAAAGCAGAGAAGTAGGGGAAGATTTCATCATATGATACCATTTTTCTCAAACTTGTTGCGTTAGTGGTTAAATCGGCAGTTGTTTGGAATGTAGTAAATCTGCTAATTTTTGACAAGATTTACAGCAGATAGTAACCCACCAACAGTGCCTTACTAAAACAGCTCTAGTTTCTTATTGGATGATGCGATTTTGAAATCGATTGTGGATTTGAAAAGCAGAGAAGTAGGGGAAGATTTTATCATATGATACAATTTTTCTCAAACTTTTTGCGTTAGTGGTCAAATCGGCAGTTGTTTGGAATGTAGTGAATCTGCTATTTTCTGACAAGATTTACAGCAGATAGTAACCCAGCAACAGTGCCTTTCTAAAACAGCTCTAGTTTCTGATTGGTTGATGCGATTTTGAAATTGATTGTGGATTTGAAAAGCAGAGAAGTAGGGGAAGATTTCATAATATGACACCATTTTTCTCAAACTTGTTGCGTTAGTGGTCAAATTGGCAGTTGTTTGGAATGTAGTGAATCTGCTACTTTTTGACAAGATTTACAGCATATATTAACCCACCAACAGTGCCTTTCTAAAACAGCTCTAGTTTCTGATTGGATGATGCGATTTTGAAATCGATTGTGGATTTGAAAAGCAGAGTAGTAGGGGAAGATTTTATTATATGATACAATTTTTCTCAAACTTTTTGCGTTAGTGGTCAAATCGGCAGTTGTTTGGAATGTAGTGCATCTGCTATTTTCTGACAAGATTTACAGCAGATAGTAACCCAGCAACAGTGCCTTTCTAAAACAGCTCTAGTTTCTGATTGGTTGATGCGATTTTGAAATTGATTGTGGATTTGAAAAGCAGAGAAGTAGGGGAAGATTTCATAATATGACACCATTTTTCTCAAACTTGTTGCGTTAGTGGTCAAATTGGCAGTTGTTTGGAATGTAGTGAATCTGCTAATTTTGGACAAGATTTACAGCAGATAGTAACCCACCAACAGTGCCTTTATAAAACAGCTCTAGTTTCTGATTGGTTGATGCGATTTTGAAATCGATTGTGGATTTGAAAAGCAGAGAAGTAGGGGAAGATTTCATCATATGATACAATTTTTCTCAAACTTGTTGCGTTAGTGGTCAAATCGGCGGTTGTTTGGAATGAAGTGAATCTGCTATTTTCTGAAAAGATTTACAGCAGATAGTAACCCACCAACAGTGCCTTTCTAAAACAGCTCTAGTTTCTGATTGGATGATGCGATTTTGAAATCGATTGTGGATTTGAAAAGCAGAGTAGTAGGGGAAGATTTCATTATATGATACCATTTTTCTCAAACTTGTTGCGTTAGTGGTTAAATCGGCAGTTGTTTGGAATGTAGTGAATCTGCTAATTTTTGACAAGATTTACAGCAGATAGTAACCCACAACAGTGCCTTTCTAAAACAGCTCTAGTTTCTGATTGGTTGATGCGATTTTGAAATCGATTGTGGATTTGAAAAGCAGAGAAGTAGGGGAAGATTTCATCATATGATACCATTTTTCTCAAACTTGTTGCGTTAGTGGTCAAATCGGCAGTTGTTTGGAATGTAGTAAATCTGCTAATTTTTGACAAGATTTACAGCAGATAGTAACCAACCAACAGTGCCTTTCTAAAACAGCTCTAGTTTCTGATTGGATGATGCGATTATGAAATCGATTGTGGATTTGAAAAGCAGAGTAGTAGGGGAAGATTTAATTATATGATACCATTTTTCTCAAACTTGTTGCGTTATTGGTCAAATCGGCAGTTGTTTGGAATGTAGTGAATCTGCTATTTTCTGAAAAGATTTACAGCAGATAGTAACCCAGCAACAGTGCCTTTCTAAAACAGCTCTAGTTTCTGATTGGTTGATGCGATTTTGAAATTGATTGTGGATTTGAAAAGCAGAGAAGTAGGGGAAGATTTCATAATATGACACCATTTTTCTCAAACTTGTTGCGTTAGTGGTCAAATTGGCAGTTGTTTGGAATGTAGTGAATCTGCTAATTTTGGACAAGATTTACAGCAGATAGTAACCCACCAACAGTGCCTTTCTAAAACAGCTCTAGTTTCTGATTGGATGATGCGATTTTGAAATCGATTGTGGATTTGAAAAGCAGAGAAGTAGGGGAAGATTTCATTATATGATACCATTTTTCTCAAACTTGTTGCGTTAGTGGTTAAATCGGCAGTTGTTTGGAATGTAGTGAATCTGCTAATTTTTGACAAGATTTACAGCAGATAGTAACCCACAACAGTGCCTTTCTAAAACAGCTCTAGTTTCTGATTGGTTGATGCGATTTTGAAATCGATTGTGGATTTGAAAAGCAGAGAAGTAGGGGAAGATTTCATCATATGATACCATTTTTCTCAAACTTGTTGCGTTAGTGGTCAAATCGGCAGTTGTTTGGAATGTAGTAAATCTGCTAATTTTTGACAAGATTTACAGCAGATAGTAACCAACCAACAGTGCCTTTCTAAAACAGCTCTAGTTTCTGATTGGATGATGCGATTATGAAATCGATTGTGGATTTGAAAAGCAGAGTAGTAGGGGAAGATTTAATTATATGATACCATTTTTCTCAAACTTGTTGCGTTAGTGGTCAAATCGGCAGTTGTTTGGAATGTAGTGAATCTGCTATTTTCTGACAAGATTTACAGCAGATAGTAACCCAGCAACAGTGCCTTTCTAAAACAGCTCTAGTTTCTGATTGGTTGATGCGATTTTGAAATTGATTGTGGATTTGAAAAGCAGAGAAGTAGGGGAAGATTTCATAATATGACACAATTTATCTCAAACTTGTTGCGTTAGTGGTCAAATTGGCAGTTGTTTGGAATGTAGTGAATCTGCTAATTTTGGACAAGATTTACAGCAGATAGTAACCCACCAACAGTGCCTTTATAAAACAGCTCTAGTTTCTGATTGGTTGATGCGATTTTGAAATTGATTGTGGATTTGAAAAGCAGAGTAGTAGGGGAAGATTTCATTATATGATACCATTTTTCTCAAACTTGTTGCGTTAGTGGTCAAATCGGCAGTTGTTTGGAATGTAGTGAATCTGCTAATTTTTGACAAGATTTACAGCATATATTAACCCACCAACAGTGCCTTTCTAAAACAGCTCTAGTTTCTGATTGGATGATGCGATTTTGAAATCGATTGTGGATTTGAAAAGCAGAGAAGTAGGGGAAGATTTCATCATATGATACCATTTTTCTCAAACTTGTTGCGTTAGTGGTCAAATCGGCAGTTGTTTGGAATGAAGTGAATCTGCTATTTTCTGAAAAGATTTACAGCAGATAGTAACCCACCAACAGTGCCTTTCTAAAACAGCTCTAGTTTCTGATTGGATGATGCGATTTTGAAATCGATTGTGGATTTGAAAAGCAGAGTAGTAGGGGAAGATTTCATTATATGATACCATTTTTCTCAAACTTGTTGCGTTAGTGGTTAAATCGGCAGTTGTTTGGAATGTAGTGAATCTGCTAATTTTTGACAAGATTTACAGAAGATAGTAACCCACAACAGTGCCTTTCTAAAACAGCTCTAGTTTCTGATAGGTTGATGCGATTTTGAAATCGATTGTGGATTTGAAAAGCAGAGAAGTAGGGGAAGATTTCATCATATGATACCATTTTTCTCAAACTTGTTGCGTTAGTGGTTAAATCGGCAGTTGTTTGGAATGTAGTAAATCTGCTAATTTTTGACAAGATTTACAGCAGATAGTAACCCACCAACAGTGCCTTACTAAAACAGCTCTAGTTTCTTATTGGATGATGCGATTTTGAAATCGATTGTGGATTTGAAAAGCAGAGAAGTAGGGGAAGATTTTATCATATGATACAATTTTTCTCAAACTTTTTGCGTTAGTGGTCAAATCGGCAGTTGTTTGGAATGTAGTGAATCTGCTATTTTCTGACAAGATTTACAGCAGATAGTAACCCAGCAACAGTGCCTTTCTAAAACAGCTCTAGTTTCTGATTGGTTGATGCGATTTTGAAATTGATTGTGGATTTGAAAAGCAGAGAAGTAGGGGAAGATTTCATAATATGACACCGTTTTTCTCAAACTTGTTGCGTTAGTGGTCAAATTGGCAGTTGTTTGGAATGTAGTGAATCTGCTACTTTTTGACAAGATTTACAGCATATATTAACCCACCAACAGTGCCTTTCTAAAACAGCTCTAGTTTCTGATTGGATGATGCGATTTTGAAATCGATTGTGGATTTGAAAAGCAGAGTAGTAGGGGAAGATTTAATTATATGATACAATTTTTCTCAAACTTTTTGCGTTAGTGGTCAAATCGGCAGTTGTTTGGAATGTAGTGCATCTGCTATTTTCTGACAAGATTTACAGCAGATAGTAACCCAGCAACAGTGCCTTTCTAAAACAGCTCTAGTTTCTGATTGGTTGATGCGATTTTGAAATTGATTGTGGATTTGAAAAGCAGAGAAGTAGGGGAAGATTTCATAATATGACACCATTTTTCTCAAACTTGTTGCGTTAGTGGTCAAATTGGCAGTTGTTTGGAATGTAGTGAATCTGCTAATTTTGGACAAGATTTACAGCAGATAGTAACCCACCAACAGTGCCTTTATAAAACAGCTCTAGTTTCTGATTGGTTGATGCGATTTTGAAATCGATTGTGGATTTGAAAAGCAGAGAAGTAGGGGAAGATTTCATCATATGATACAATTTTTCTCAAACTTGTTGCGTTAGTGGTCAAATCGGCGGTTGTTTGGAATGAAGTGAATCTGCTATTTTCTGAAAAGATTTACAGCAGATAGTAACCCACCAACAGTGCCTTTCTAAAACAGCTCTAGTTTCTGATTGGATGATGCGATTTTGAAATCGATTGTGGATTTGAAAAGCAGAGTAGTAGGGGAAGATTTCATTATATGATACCATTTTTCTCAAACTTGTTGCGTTAGTGGTTAAATCGGCAGTTGTTTGGAATGTAGTGAATCTGCTAATTTTTGACAAGATTTACAGCAGATAGTAACCCACAACAGTGCCTTTCTAAAACAGCTCTAGTTTCTGATTGGTTGATGCGATTTTGAAATCGATTGTGGATTTGAAAAGCATAGAAGTAGGGGAAGATTTCATCATATGATACCATTTTTCTCAAACTTGTTGCGTTAGTGGTCAAATCGGCAGTTGTTTGGAATGTAGTAAATCTGCTAATTTTTGACAAGATTTACAGCAGATAGTAACCAACCAACAGTGCCTTTCTAAAACAGCTCTAGTTTCTGATTGGATGATGCGATTATGAAATCGATTGTGGATTTGAAAAGCAGAGTAGTAGGGGAAGATTTAATTATATGATACCATTTTTCTCAAACTTTTTGCGTTATTGGTCAAATCGGCAGTTGTTTGGAATGTAGTGAATCTGCTATTTTCTGAAAAGATTTACAGCAGATAGTAACCCAGCAACAGTGCCTTTCTAAAACAGCTCTAGTTTCTGATTGGTTGATGCGATTTTGAAATTGATTGTGGATTTGAAAAGCAGAGAAGTAGGGGAAGATTTCATAATATGACACCATTTTTCTCAAACTTGTTGCGTTAGTGGTCAAATTGGCAGTTGTTTGGAATGTAGTGAATCTGCTAATTTTGGACAAGATTTACAGCAGATAGTAACCCACCAACAGTGCCTTTCTAAAACAGCTCTAGTTTCTGATTGGTTGATGCGATTTTGAAATCGATTGTGGATTTGAAAAGCAGAGTAGTAGGGGAAGATTTCATTATATGATACCATTTTTCTCAAACTTGTTGCGTTAGTGGTCAAATCGGCAGTTGTTTGGAATGTAGTGAATCTGCAAATTTTTGACAAGATTTACAGCATATATTAACCCACCAACAGTGCCTTTCTAAAACAGCTTTAGTTTCTGATTGGATGATGCGATTTTGAAATCGATTGTGGATTTGAAAAGCAGAGTAGTAGGGGAAGATTTAATTATATGATACAATTTTTCTCAAACTTGTTGCGTTAGTGGTCAAATCGGCAGTTGTTTGGAATGTAGTGAATCTGCTATTTTCTGACAAGATTTACAGCAGATAGTAACCCAGCAACAGTGCCTTTCTAAAACAGCTCTAGTTTCTGATTGGTTGATGCGATTTTGAAATTGATTGTGGATTTGAAAAGCAGAGTAGTAGGCGAAGATTTCATTATATGATACCATTTTTCTCAAACTTGTTGCGTTAGTGGTCAAATCGGCAGTTGTTTGGAATGTAGTGAATCTGCTAATTTTTGACAAGATTTACAGCATATATTAACCCACCAACAGTGCCTTTCTAAAACAGCTCTAATTTCTGATTGGATGATGCGATTTTGAAATCGATTGTGGATTTGAAAAGCAGAGAAGTAGGGGAAGATTTCATCATATGATACCATTTTTCTCAAACTTGTTGCGTTAGTGGTTAAATCGGCAGTTGTTTGGAATGTAGTGAATCTGCTAATTTTTTACAAGATTTACAGCAGATAGTAACCCACAACAGTGCCTTTCTAAAACAGCTCTAGTTTCTGATAGGTTGATGCGATTTTGAAATCGATTGTGGATTTGAAAAGCAGAGAAGTAGGGGAAGATTTCATCATATGATACCATTTTTCTCAAACTTGTTGCGTTAGTGGTCAAATCGGCAGTTGTTTGGAATGTAGTAAATCTGCTAATTTTTGACAAGATTTACAGCAGATAGTAACCCACCAACAGTGCCTTACTAAAACAGCTCTAGTTTCTGATTGGATGATGCGATTTTGAAATCGATTGTGGATTTGAAAAGCAGAGAAGTAGGGGAAGATTTTATCATATGATACCATTTTTCTCAAACTTGCTGCGTTAGTGGTCAAATCGGCAGTTGTTTGGAATGTAGTGAATCTGCTATTTTCTGACAAGATTTACAGCAGATAGTAACCCAGCAACAGTGCCTTTCTAAAACAGCTCTAGTTTCTGATTGGTTGATGCGATTTTGAAATTGATTGTGGATTTGAAAAGCAGAGAAGTAGGGGAAGATTTCATAATATGACACCATTTTTCTCAAACTTGTTGCGTTAGTGGTCAAATTGGCAGTTGTTTGGAATGTAGTGAATCTGCTACTTTTTGACAAGATTTACAGCATATATTAACCCACCAACAGTGCCTTTCTAAAACAGCTCTAGTTTCTGATTGGATGATGCGATTTTGAAATCGATTGTGGATTTGAAAAGCAGAGTAGTAGGGGAAGATTTAATTATATGATACAATTTTTCTCAAACTTTTTGCGTTAGTGGTCAAATCGGCAGTTGTTTGGAATGTAGTGAATCTGCTATTTTCTGACAAGATTTACAGCAGATAGTAACCCAGCAACAGTGCCTTTCTAAAACAGCTCTAGTTTCTGATTGGTTGATGCGATTTTGAAATCGATTGTGGATTTGAAAAGCAGAGAAGTAGGGGAAGATTTCATCATATGATACAATTTTTCTCAAACTTGTTGCGTTAGTGGTCAAATCGGCAGTTCTTTGGAATGAAGTGAATCTGCTATTTTCTGAAAAGATTTACAGCAGATAGTAACCCACCAACAGTGCCTTTCTAAAACAGCTCTAGTTTCTGATTGGATGATGCGATTTTGAAATCGATTGTGGATTTGAAAAGCAGAGTAGTAGGGGAAGATTTCATTATATGATACCATTTTTCTCAAACTTGTTGCGTTAGTGGTTAAATCGGCAGTTGTTTGGAATGTAGTGAATCTGCTAATTTTTGACAAGATTTACAGCAGATAGTAACCCACAACAGTGCCTTTCTAAAACAGCTCTAGTTTCTGATTGGTTGATGCGATTTTGAAATCGATTGTGGATTTGAAAAGCAGAGAAGTAGGGGAAGATTTCATCATATGATACCATTTTTCTCAAACTTGTTGCGTTAGTGGTCAAATCGGCAGTTGTTTGGAATGTAGTAAATCTGCTAATTTTTGACAAGATTTACAGCAGATAGTAACCAACCAACAGTGCCTTTCTAAAACAGCTCTAGTTTCTGATTGGATGATGCGATTATGAAATCGATTGTGGATTTGAAAAGCAGAGTAGTAGGGGAAGATTTAATTATATGATACCATTTTTCTCAAACTTGTTGCGTTATTGGTCAAATCGGCAGTTGTTTGGAATGTAGTGAATCTGCTATTTTCTGAAAAGATTTACAGCAGATAGTAACCCAGCAACAGTGCCTTTCTAAAACAGCTCTAGTTTCTGATTGGTTGATGCGATTTTGAAATTGATTGTGGATTTGAAAAGCAGAGAAGTACGGGAAGATTTCATAACATGACACAATTTATCTCAAACTTGTTGCGTTAGTGGTCAAATTGGCAGTTGTTTGGAATGTAGTGAATCTGCTAATTTTGGACAAGATTTACAGCAGATAGTAACCCACCAACAGTGCCTTTATAAAACAGCTCTAGTTTCTGATTGGTTGATGCGATTTTGAAATTGATTGTGGATTTGAAAAGCAGAGTAGTAGGGGAAGATTTCATTATATGATACCATTTTTCTCAAACTTGTTGCGTTAGTGGTCAAATCGGCAGTTGTTTGGAATGTAGTGAATCTGCTAATTTTTGACAAGATTTACAGCATATATTAACCCACCAACAGTGCCTTTCTAAAACAGCTCTAGTTTCTGATTGGATGATGCGATTTTGAAATCGATTGTGGATTTGAAAAGCAGAGAAGTAGGGGAAGATTTCATCATATGATACCATTTTTCTCAAACTTGTTGCGTTAGTGGTCAAATCGGCAGTTGTTTGGAATGAAGTGAATCTGCTATTTTCTGAAAAGATTTACAGCAGATAGTAACCCACCAACAGTGCCTTTCTAAAACAGCTCTAGTTTCTGATTGGATGATGCGATTTTGAAATCGATTGTGGATTTGAAAAGCAGAGTAGTAGGGGAAGATTTCATTATATGATACCATTTTTCTCAAACTTGTTGCGTTAGTGGTTAAATCGGCAGTTGTTTGGAATGTAGTGAATCTGCTAATTTTTGACAAGATTTACAGCAGATAGTAACCCACAACAGTGCCTTTCTAAAACAGCTCTAGTTTCTGATAGGTTGATGCGATTTTGAAATCGATTGTGGATTTGAAAAGCAGAGAAGTAGGGGAAGATTTCATCATATGATACCATTTTTCTCAAACTTGTTGCGTTAGTGGTCAAATCGGCAGTTGTTTGGAATGTAGTAAATCTGCTAATTTTTGACAAGATTTACAGCAGATAGTAACCCACCAACAGTGCCTTACTAAAACAGCTCTAGTTTCTGATTGGATGATGCGATTTTGAAATCGATTGTGGATTTGAAAAGCAGAGAAGTAGGGGAAGATTTTATCATATGATACCATTTTTCTCAAACTTGCTGCGTTAGTGGTCAAATCGGCAGTTGTTTGGAATGTAGTGAATCTGCTATTTTCTGACAAGATTTACAGCAGATAGTAACCCAGCAACAGTGCCTTTCTAAAACAGCTCTAGTTTCTGATTGGTTGATGCGATTTTGAAATTGATTGTGGATTTGAAAAGCAGAGAAGTAGGGGAAGATTTCATAATATGACACCATTTTTCTCAAACTTGTTGCGTTAGTGGTCAAATTGGCAGTTGTTTGGAATGTAGTGAATCTGCTACTTTTTGACAAGATTTACAGCATATATTAACCCACCAACAGTGCCTTTCTAAAACAGCTCTAGTTTCTGATTGGATGATGCGATTTTGAAATCGATTGTGGATTTGAAAAGCAGAGTAGTAGGGGAAGATTTAATTATATGATACAATTTTTCTCAAACTTTTTGCGTTAGTGGTCAAATCGGCAGTTGTTTGGAATGTAGTGAATCTGCTATTTTCTGACAAGATTTACAGCAGATAGTAACCCAGCAACAGTGCCTTTCTAAAACAGCTCTAGTTTCTGATTGGTTGATGCGATTTTGAAATTGATTGTGGATTTGAAAAGCAGAGAAGTAGGGGAAGATTTCATAATATGACACCATTTTTCTCAAACTTGTTGCGTTAGTGGTCAAATTGGCAGTTGTTTGGAATGTAGTGAATCTGCTAATTTTGGACAAGATTTACAGCAGATAGTAACCCACCAACAGTGCCTTTCTAAAACAGCTCTAGTTTCTGATTGGTTGATGCGATTTTGAAATCGATTGTGGATTTGAAAAGCAGAGAAGTAGGGGAAGATTTCATCATATGATACAATTTTTCTCAAACTTGTTGCGTTAGTGGTCAAATCGGCAGTTGTTTGGAATGAAGTGAATCTGCTATTTTCTGAAAAGATTTACAGCAGATAGTAACCCACCAACAGTGCCTTTCTAAAACAGCTCTAGTTTCTGATTGGATGATGCGATTTTGAAATCGATTGTGGATTTGAAAAGCAGAGTAGTAGGGGAAGATTTCATTATATGATACCATTTTTCTCAAACTTGTTGCGTTAGTGGTTAAATCGGCAGTTGTTTGGAATGTAGTGAATCTGCTAATTTTTGACAAGATTTACAGCAGATAGTAACCCACAACAGTGCCTTTCTAAAACAGCTCTAGTTTCTGATTGGTTGATGCGATTTTGAAATCGATTGTGGATTTGAAAAGCAGAGAAGTAGGGGAAGATTTCATCATATGATACCATTTTTCTCAAACTTGTTGCGTTAGTGGTCAAATCGGCAGTTGTTTGGAATGTAGTAAATCTGCTAATTTTTGACAAGATTTACAGCAGATAGTAACCAACCAACAGTGCCTTACTAAAACAGCTCTAGTTTCTGATTGGATGATGCGATTTTGAAATCGATTGTGGATTTGAAAAGCAGAGAAGTAGGGGAAGATTTTATCATATGATACCATTTTTCTCAAACTTGTTGCGTTAGTGGTCAAATCGGCAGTTGTTTGGAATGTAGTGAATCTGCTATTTTCTGACAAGATTTACAGCAGATAGTAACCCAGCAACAGTGCCTTTCTAAAACAGCTCTAGTTTCTGATTGGTTGATGCGATTTTGAAATTGATTGTGGATTTGAAAAGCAGAGAAGTAGGGGAAGATTTCATAAAATGACACCATTTTTCTCAAACTTGTTGCGTCAGTGGTCAAATTGGCAGTTGTTTGGAATGTAGTGAATCTGCTAATTTTGGACAAGATTTACAGCAGATAGTAACCCACCAACAGTGCCTTTATAAAACAGCTCTAGTTTCTGATTGGTTGATGCGATTTTGAAATCGATTGTGGATTTGAAAAGCAGAGTAGTAGGGGAAGATTTCATTATATGATACCATTTTTCTCAAACTTGTTGCGTTAGTGGTCAAATCGGTAGTTGTTTGGAATGTAGTGAATCTGCTACTTTTTGACAAGATTTACAGCATATATTAACCAACCAACAGTGCCTTTCTAAAACAGCTCTAGTTTCTGATTGGATGATGCGATTTTGAAATCGATTGTGGATTTGAAAAGCAGAGTAGTAGGGGAAGATTTAATTATATGATACAATTTTTCTCAAACTTGTTGCGTTAGTGGTCAAATCGGCAGTTGTTTGGAATGTAGTGAATCTGCTATTTTCTGACAAGATTTACAGCAGATAGTAACCCATTAACAGTGCCTTTCTAAAACAGCTCTAGTTTCTGATTGGATGATGCGATTTTGAAATTGATTGTGGATTTGAAAAGCAGAGAAGTAGGGGAAGATTTCATAATAGGACACCATTTTTCTCAAACTTGTTGCGTTAGTGGTCAAATTGGCAGTTGTTTGGAATGTAGTGAATCTGCTAATTTTGGACAAGATTTACAGCAGATAGTAACCCACCAACAGTGCCTTTCTAAAACAGCTCTAGTTTCTGATTGGTTGATGCGATTTTGAAATCGATTGTGGATTTGAAAAGCAGAGAAGTAGGGGAAGATTTCATCATATGATACAATTTTTCTCAAACTTGTTGCGTTAGTGGTCAAATCGGCAGTTGTTTGGAATGAAGTGAATCTGCTATTTTCTGAAAAGATTTACAGCAGATAGTAACCCACCAACAGTGCCTTTCTAAAACAGCTCTAGTTTCTGATTGGATGATGCGATTTTGAAATCGATTGTGGATTTGAAAAGCAGAGTAGTAGGGGAAGATTTCATTATATGATACCATTTTTCTCAAACTTGTTGCATTAGTGGTTAAATCGGCAGTTGTTTGGAATGTAGTGAATCTGCTAATTTTTGACAAGATTTACAGCAGATAGTAACCCACAACAGTGCCTTTCTAAAACAGCTCTAGTTTCTGATTGGTTGATGCGATTTTGAAATCGATTGTGGATTTGAAAAGCAGAGAAGTAGGGGAAGATTTCATCATATGATACCATTTTTCTCAAACTTGTTGCGTTAGTGGTCAAATCGGCAGTTGTTTGGAATGTAGTAAATCTGCTAATTTTTGACAAGATTTACAGCAGATAGTAACCAACCAACAGTGCCTTACTAAAACAGCTCTAGTTTCTGATTGGATGATGCGATTTTGAAATCGATTGTGGATTTGAAAAGCAGAGAAGTAGGGGAAGATTTTATCATATGATACCATTTTTCTCAAACTTGTTGCGTTAGTGGTCAAATCGGCAGTTGTTTGGAATGTAGTGAATCTGCTATTTTCTGACAAGATTTACAGCAGATAGTAACCCAGCAACAGTGCCTTTCTAAAACAGCTCTAGTTTCTGATTGGTTGATGCGATTTTGAAATTGATTGTGGATTTGAAAAGCAGAGAAGTAGGGGAAGATTTCATAAAATGACACCATTTTTCTCAAACTTGTTGCGTCAGTGGTCAAATTGGCAGTTGTTTGGAATGTAGTGAATCTGCTAATTTTGGACAAGATTTACAGCAGATAGTAACCCACCAACAGTGCCTTTATAAAACAGCTCTAGTTTCTGATTGGTTGATGCGATTTTGAAATCGATTGTGGATTTGAAAAGCAGAGTAGTAGGGGAAGATTTCATTATATGATACCATTTTTCTCAAACTTGTTGCGTTAGTGGTCAAATCGGTAGTTGTTTGGAATGTAGTGAATCTGCTACTTTTTGACAAGATTTACAGCATATATTAACCAACCAACAGTGCCTTTCTACAACAGCTCTAGTTTCTGATTGGATGATGCGATTTTGAAATCGATTGTGGATTTGAAAAGCAGAGTAGTAGGGGAAGATTTAATTATATGATACAATTTTTCTCAAACTTGTTGCGTTAGTGGTCAAATCGGCAGTTGTTTGGAATGTAGTGAATCTGCTATTTTCTGACAAGATTTACAGCAGATAGTAACCCATTAACAGTGCCTTTCTAAAACAGCTCTAGTTTCTGATTGGATGATGCGATTTTGAAATTGATTGTGGATTTGAAAAGCAGAGAAGTAGGGGAAGATTTCATAATAGGACACCATTTTTCTCAAACTTGTTGCGTTAGTGGTCAAATTGGCAGTTGTTTGGAATGTAGTGAATCTGCTAATTTTGGACAAGATTTACAGCAGATAGTAACCCACCAACAGTGCCTTTATAAAACAGCTCTAGTTTCTGATTGGTTGATGCGATTTTGAAATCGATTGTGGATTTGAAAAGCAGAGTAGTAGGGGAAGATTTCATTATATGATACCATTTTTCTCAAACTTGTTGCGTTAGTGGTCAAATCGGCAGTTGTTTGGAATGAAGTGAATCTGCTATTTTCTGAAAAGATTTACAGCAGATAGTAACCCACCAACAGTGCCTTTCTAAAACAGCTCTAGTTTCTGATTGGATGATGCGATTTTGAAATCGATTGTGGATTTGAAAAGCAGAGTAGTAGGGGAAGATTTCATTATATGATACCATTTTTCTCAAACTTGTTGCGTTAGTGGTCAAATCGGCAGTTGTTTGGAATGTAGTGAATCTGCTAATTTTGGACAAGATTTACAGCAGATAGTAACCCACCAACAGTGCCTTTATAAAACAGCTCTAGTTTCTGATTGGTTGATGCGATTTTGAAATCGATTGTGGATTTGAAAAGCAGAGTAGTAGGGGAAGATTTCATTATATGATACCATTTTTCTCAAACTTGTTGCGTTAGTGGTCAAATCGGCAGTTGTTTGGAATGTAGTGAATCTGCTAATTTTTGACAAGATTTACAGCAGATAGTAACCCACAACAGTGCCTTTCTAAAACAGCTCTAGTTTCTGATTGGTTGATGGGATTTTGAAATCGATTGTGGATTTGAAAAGCAGAGAAGTAGGGGAAGATTTTATCATATGATACCATTTTTCTCAAACTTGTTGCGTTAGTGGTCAAATCGGCAGTTGTTTGGAATGTAGTGAATCTGCTACTTTCTGACAAGATTTACAGCAGATAGTAACCCAGCAACAGTGCCTTTCTAAAACAGCTCTAGTTTCTGATTGGTTGATGCGATTTTGAAATCGATTGTGGATTTGAAAAGCAGAGAAGTAGGGGAGGATTTCATAATATGACACCATTTTTCTCAAACTTGTTGCGTTAGTGGTCAAATTGGCAGTTGTTTGGAATGTAGTGAATCTGCTAATTTTGGACAAGATTTACAGCAGATAGTAACCCACAACAGTGCCTTTCTAAAACAGCTCTAGTTTCTGATTGGTTGATGCGATTTTGAAATCGATTGTGGATTTGAAAAGCAGAGAAGTAGGGGAAGATTTCATCATATGATACCATTTTTCTCAAACTTGTTGCGTTAGTGGTCAAATCGGCAGTTGTTTGGAATGTAGTAAATCTGCTAATTTTTGACAAGATTTACAGCAGATAGTAACCCACCAACAGTGCCTTCCTAAAACAGCTCTAGTTTCTGATTGGATGATGCGATTTTGAAATCGATTGTGGGTTTGAAAAGCAGAGAAGTAGGGGAAGATTTTGTCATATGATACCATTTTTCTCAAACTTGTTGCGTTAGTGGTCAAATCGGAAGTTGTTTGGAATGAAGTTAATCTGCTATTTTCTGAAAAGATTTACAGCAGATAGTAACCCAACAACAGTGCCTTTATAAAACAGCTCTAGTTTCTGATTGGTTGATGCGATTTTGAAATCGATTGTGGATTTGAAAAGCAGAGTAGTAGGGGAAGATTTCATTATATGATACCATTTTTCTCAAACTTGTTGCGTTAGTGGTCAAATCGGAAGTTGTTTGGAATGAAGTTAATCTGCTATTTTCTGAAAAGATTTACAGCAGATAGTAACCCAACAACAGTGCCTTTATAAAACAGCTCTAGTTTCTGATTGGTTGATGCGATTTTGAAATCGATTGTGGATTTGAAAAGCAGAGTAGTAGGGGAAGATTTCATTATATGATACCATTTTTCTCAAACTTGTTGCGTTAGTGGTCAAATCGGCAGTTGATTGGAATGTAGTGAATCTGCTAATTTTTGACAAGATTTACAGCAGATAGTAACCCACAACAGTGCCTTTCTAAAACAGCTCTAGTTTCTGATTGGTTGATGGGATTTTGAAATCGATTGTGGATTTGAAAAGCAGAGAAGTAGGGGAAGATTTTATCATATGATACCATTTTTCTCAAACTTGTTGCGTTAGTGGTCAAATCGGCAGTTGTTTGGAATGTAGTGAATCTGCTACTTTCTGACAAGATTTACAGCAGATAGTAACCCAGCAACAGTGCCTTTATAAAACAGCTCTAGTTTCTGATTGGTTGATGCGATTTTGAAATC
Organism: Coregonus lavaretus; assembly: GCF_964263955.1. NCBI lineage: Eukaryota > Metazoa > Chordata > Actinopteri > Salmoniformes > Salmonidae > Coregonus > Coregonus lavaretus. Next base: position 31,093,058 of record NC_140026.1, read on the forward strand.
GATTGTGGATTTGAAAAGCAGAGTAGTAGGGGAAGATTTCATTATATGATACAATTTTTCTCAAACTTGTTGCGTTAGTGGTCAAATCGGTAGTTGTTTGGAATGTAGTGAATCTGCTACTTTTTGACAAGATTTACAGCATATATTAACCAACCAACAGTGCCTTTCTACAACAGCTCTAGTTTCTGATTGGATGATGCGATTTTGAAATCGATTGTGGATTTGAAAAGCAGAGTAGTAGGGGAAGATTTAATTATATGATACAATTTTTCTCAAACTTGTTGCGTTAGTGGTCAAATCGGCAGTTGTTTGGAATGTAGTGAATCTGCTATTTTCTGACAAGATTTACAGCAGATAGTAACCCATTAACAGTGCCTTTCTAAAACAGCTCTAGTTTCTGATTGGATGATGCGATTTTGAAATTGATTGTGGATTTGAAAAGCAGAGAAGTAGGGGAAGATTTCATAATAGGACACCATTTTTCTCAAACTTGTTGCGTTAGTGGTCAAATTGGCAGTTGTTTGGAATGTAGTGAATCTGCTAATTTTGGACAAGATTTACAGCAGATAGTAACCCACCAACAGTGCCTTTATAAAACAGCTCTAGTTTCTGATTGGTTGATGCGATTTTGAAATCGATTGTGGATTTGAAAAGCAGAGTAGTAGGGGAAGATTTCATTATATGATACCATTTTTCTCAAACTTGTTGCGTTAGTGGTCAAATCGGCAGTTGTTTGGAATGAAGTGAATCTGCTATTTTCTGAAAAGATTTACAGCAGATAGTAACCCACCAACAGTGCCTTTCTAAAACAGCTCTAGTTTCTGATTGGATGATGCGATTTTGAAATCGATTGTGGATTTGAAAAGCAGAGTAGTAGGGGAAGATTTCATTATATGATACCATTTTTCTCAAACTTGTTGCGTTAGTGGTCAAATCGGCAGTTGTTTGGAATGTAGTGAATCTGCTAGTTTTGGACAAGATTTACAGCAGATAGTAACCCACCAACAGTGCCTTTATAAAACAGCTCTAGTTTCTGATTGGTTGATGCGATTTTGAAATCGATTGTGGATTTGAAAAGCAGAGTAGTAGGGGAAGATTTCATTATATGATACCATTTTTCTCAAACTTGTTGCGTTAGTGGTCAAATCGGCAGTTGTTTGGAATGTAGTGAATCTGCTAATTTTTGACAAGATTTACAGCAGATAGTAACCCACAACAGTGCCTTTCTAAAACAGCTCTAGTTTCTGATTGGTTGATGGGATTTTGAAATCGATTGTGGATTTGAAAAGCAGAGAAGTAGGGGAAGATTTTATCATATGATACCATTTTTCTCAAACTTGTTGCGTTAGTGGTCAAATCGGCAGTTGTTTGGAATGTAGTGAATCTGCTACTTTCTGACAAGATTTACAGCAGATAGTAACCCAGCAACAGTGCCTTTCTAAAACAGCTCTAGTTTCTGATTGGTTGATGCGATTTTGAAATTGATTGTGGATTTGAAAAGCAGAGAAGTAGGGGAGGATTTCATAATATGACACCATTTTTCTCAAACTTGTTGCGTTAGTGGTCAAATTGGCAGTTGTTTGGAATGTAGTGAATCTGCTAATTTTGGACAAGATTTACAGCAGATAGTAACCCACAACAGTGCCTTTCTAAAACAGCTCTAGTTTCTGATTGGTTGATGCGATTTTGAAATCGATTGTGGATTTGAAAAGCAGAGAAGTAGGGGAAGATTTCATCATATGATACCATTTTTCTCAAACTTGTTGCGTTAGTGGTCAAATCGGCAGTTGTTTGGAATGTAGTAAATCTGCTAATTTTTGACAAGATTTACAGCAGATAGTAACCCACCAACAGTGCCTTACTAAAACAGCTCTAGTTTCTGATTGGATGATGCGATTTTGAAATCGATTGTGGGTTTGAAAAGCAGAGAAGTAGGGGAAGATTTTGTCATATGATACCATTTTTCTCAAACTTGTTGCGTTAGTGGTCAAATCGGAAGTTGTTTGGAATGAAGTTAATCTGCTATTTTCTGAAAAGATTTACAGCAGATAGTAACCCAACAACAGTGCCTTTATAAAACAGCTCTAGTTTCTGATTGGTTGATGCGATTTTGAAATCGAATGTGGATTTGAAAAGCAGAGTAGTAGGGGAAGATTTCATTATATGATACCATTTTTCTCAAACTTGTTGCGTTAGTGGTCAAATCGGAAGTTGTTTGGAATGAAGTTAATCTGCTATTTTCTGAAAAGATTTACAGCAGATAGTAACCCAACAACAGTGCCTTTATAAAACAGCTCTAGTTTCTGATTGGTTGATGCGATTTTGAAATCGATTGTGGATTTGAAAAGCAGAGTAGTAGGGGAAGATTTCATTATATGATACCATTTTTCTCAAACTTGTTGCGTTAGTGGTCAAATCGGCAGTTGATTGGAATGTAGTGAATCTGCTAATTTTTGACAAGATTTACAGCAGATAGTAACCCACAACAGTGCCTTTCTAAAACAGCTCTAGTTTCTGATTGGTTGATGGGATTTTGAAATCGATTGTGGATTTGAAAAGCAGAGAAGTAGGGGAAGATTTTATCATATGATACCATTTTTCTCAAACTTGTTGCGTTAGTGGTCAAATCGGCAGTTGTTTGGAATGTAGTGAATCTGCTACTTTCTGACAAGATTTACAGCAGATAGTAACCCAGCAACAGTGCCTTTCTAAAACAGCTCTAGTTTCTGATTGGTTGATGCGATTTTGAAATTGATTGTGGATTTGAAAAGCAGAGAAGTAGGGGAGGATTTCATAATATGACACCATTTTTCTCAAACTTGTTGCGTTAGTGGTCAAATTGGCAGTTGTTTGGAATGTAGTGAATCTGCTAATTTTGGACAAGATTTACAGCAGATAGTAACCCACCAACAGTGCCTTTATAAAACAGCTCTAGTTTCTGATTGGTTGATGCGATTTTGAAATCGATTGTGGATTTGAAAAGCAGAGTAGTAGGGGAAGATTTCATTATATGATACCATTTTTCTCAAACTTGTTGCGTTAGTGGTCAAATCGGCAGTTGTTTGGAATGTAGTTAATCTGCTACTTTTTGACAAGATTTACAGCAGATAGTAACCCACAACAGTGCCTTTCTAAAACAGCTCTAGTTTCTGATTGGTTGATGCGATTTTGAAATCGATTGTGGATTTGAAAAGCAGAGAAGTAGGGGAAGATTTTGTCATATGATACCATTTTTCTCAAACTTGTTGCGTTAGTGGTCAAATCGGAAGTTGTTTGGAATGAAGTGAATCTGCTATTTTCTGAAAAGATTTACAGCAGATAGTAACCCAACAACAGTGTCTTTCTAAAACAGCTCTAGTTTCTGATTGGATGATGCGATATTGAAATCGATTGTGGATTTGAAAAGCAGAGTAGTAGGGGAAGATTTCATTATATTATACAATTTTTCTCAAACTTGTTGCGTTAGTGGTCAAATTGGCAGTTGTTTGGAATGTAGTGAATCTGCTAATTTTGGACAAGATTTACAGCAGATAGTAACCCACCAACAGTGCCTTTATAAAACAGCTCTAGTTTCTGATTGGTTGATGCGATTTTGAAATCGATTGTGGATTTGAAAAGCAGAGTAGTAGGGGAAGATTTCATTATATGATACCATTTTTCTCAAACTTGTTGCGTTAGTGGTCAAATCGGCAGTTGTTTGGAATGTAGTTAATCTGCTACTTTTTGACAAGATTTACAGCAGATAGTAACCCACAACAGTGCCTTTCTAAAACAGCTCTAGTTTCTGATTGGTTGATGCGATTTTGAAATCGATTGTGGATTTGAAAAGCAGAGAAGTAGGGGAAGATTTTGTCATATGATACCATTTTTCTCAAACTTGTTGCGTTAGTGGTCAAATCGGAAGTTGTTTGGAATGAAGTGAATCTGCTATTTTCTGAAAAGATTTACAGCAGATAGTAACCCAACAACAGTGCCTTTCTAAAACAGCTCTAGTTTCTGATTGGATGATGCGATATTGAAATCGATTGTGGATTTGAAAAGCAGAGTAGTAGGGGAAGATTTCATTATATTATACAATTTTTCTCAAACTTGTTGCGTTAGTGGTCAAATCCGCAGATGTTTGGAATGAAGTGAATCTGCTATTTTCTGAAAAGATTTACAGCAGATAGTAACCCACCAACAGTGCCTTTATAAAACAGCTCTAGTTTCTGATTGGTTGATGCGATTTTGAAATCGATTGTGGATTTGAAAAGCAGAGTAGTAGGGGAAGATTTCATTATATGATACCATTTTTCTCAAACTTGTTGCGTTAGTGGTCAAATCGGCAGTTGTTTGGAATGTAGTGAATCTGCTACTTTTTGACAAGATTTACAGCATATATTAACCCACCAACAGTGCCTTTCTAAAACAGCTCTAGTTTCTGATTGGATGATGCGATTTTGAAATCGATTGTGGATTTGAAAAGCAGAGTAGTAGGGGAAGATTTCATTATATGATACCATTTTTCTCAAACTTGTTGCGTTAGTGGTCAAATCGGCAGTTGTTTGGAATGTAGTGAATCTGCTAATTTTTGACAAGATTTACAGCATATATTAACCCACCAACAGTGCCTTTCTAAAACAGCTCTAGTTTCTGATTGGATGATGCGATTTTGAAATCGATTGTGGATTTGAAAAGCAGAGAAGTAGGGGAAGATTTCATCATATGATACCATTTTTCTCAAACTTGTTGCGTTAATGGTCAAATCGGCAGATGTTTGGAATGAAGTGAATCTGCTATTTTCTGAAAAGATTTACAGCAGATAGTAACCCACCAACAGTGCCTTTCTAAAACAGCTCTAGTTTCTGATTGGATGATGCGATTTTGAAATCGATTGTGGATTTGAAAAGCAGAGTAGTAGGGGAAGATTTCATTATATGATACCATTTTTCTCAAACTTGTTGCGTTAGTGGTCAAATCGGCAGTTGTTTGGAATGTAGTGAATCTGCTAATTTTTGACAAGATTTACAGCATATATTAACCCACCAACAGTGCCTTTCTAAAACAGCTCTAGTTTCTGATTGGATGATGCGATTTTGAAATCGATTGTGGATTTGAAAAGCAGAGCAGTAGGGGAAGATTTCATCATATGATACCATTTTTCTCAAACTTGTTGCGTTAATGGTCAAATCGGCAGATGTTTGGAATGAAGTGAATCTGCTATTTTCTGAAAAGATTTACAGCAGATAGTAACCCACCAACAGTGCCTTTCTAAAACAGCTCTAGTTTCTGATTGGATGATGCGATTTTGAAATCGATTGTGGATTTGAAAAGCAGAGAAGTAGGGGAAGATTTCATCATATGATACCATTTTTCTCAAACTTGTTGCGTTAGTGGTCAAATCGGCAGTTGTTTGGAATGTAGTGAATCTGCTAATTCTTGACAAGATTTACAGCAGATAGTAACCCACAACAGTGCCTTTCTAAAACAGCTCTAGTTTTTGATTGGTTCATGCGATTTTGATATCGATTGTGGATTTGAAAAGCAGAGAAGTAGGGGAAGATTTCATCATATGATACCATTTTTCTCAAACTTGTTGCGTTAGTGGTCAAATCGGCAGTTGTTTGGAATGTAGTAAATCTGCTAATTTTTGACAAGATTTACAGCAGATAGTAACCCACCAACAGAGCCTTACTAAAACAGCTCTAGTTTCTGATTGGATGATGCGATTTTGAAATCGATTGTGGGTTTGAAAAGCAGAGAAGTAGGGGAAGATTTTGTCATATGATACCATTTTTCTCAAAATTGTTGCGTTAGTGGTCAAATCGGAAGTTGTTTGGAATGAAGTGAATCTGCTATTTTCTGAAAAGATTTACAGCAGATAGTAACCCAACAACAGTGCCTTTCTAAAAAAGCTCTAGTTTCTGATTGGATGATGCGATTTTGAAATCGATTGTGGATTTGAAAAGCAGAGTAGTAGGGGAAGATTTCATTATATGATACAATTTTTCTCAAACTTGTTGCGTTAGTGGTCAAATCGGAAGTTGTTTGGAATGAAGTGAATCTGCTATTTTCTGAAAAGATTTACAGCAGATGGTAACCCAGCAACAGTGCCTTACTAAAACAGCTCTAGTTTCTGATTGGATGATGCGATTTTGAAATCGATTGTGGATTTGAAAAGCAGAGAAGTAGGGGACGATTTCATAATATGACACCATTTTTCTCAAACTTGTTGCGTTAGTGGTCAAATTGGCAGTTGTTTGGAATGTAGTGAATCTGCTAATTTTGGACAAGATTTACAGCAGATAGTAACCCACCAACAGTGCCTTTATAAAACAGCTCTAGTTTCTGATTGGTTGATGCGATTTTGAAATCGATTGTGGATTTGAAAAGCAGAGTAGTAGGGGAAGATTTCATTATATGATACCATTTTTCTCAAACTTGTTGCGTTAGTGGTCAAATCGGCAGTTGTTTGGAATGTAGTGAATCTGCTACTTTTTGACAAGATTTACAGCATATATTAACCCACCAACAGTGCCTTTCTAAAACAGCTCTAGTTTCTGATTGGATGATGCGATTTTGAAATCGATTGTGGATTTGAAAAGCAGAGTAGTAGGGGAAGATTTCATTATATGATACCATTTTTCTCAAACTTGTTGCGTTAGTGGTCAAATCGGCAGTTGTTTGGAATGTAGTGAATCTGCTAATTTTTGACAAGATTTACAGCATATATTAACCCACCAACAGTGCCTTTCTAAAACAGCTCTAGTTTCTGATTGGATGATGCGATTTTGAAATCGATTGTGGATTTGAAAAGCAGAGAAGTAGGGGAAGATTTCATCGTATGATACCATTTTTCTCAAACTTGTTGCGTTAGTGGTCAAATCGGCAGTTGTTTGGAATGTAGTGAATCTGCTAATTCTTGACAAGATTTACAGCAGATAGTAACCCACAACAGTGCCTTTCTAAAACAGCTCTAGTTTTTGATTGGTTCATGCGATTTTGATATCGATTGTGGATTTGAAAAGCAGAGAAGTAGGGGAAGATTTCATCATATGATACCATTTTTCTCAAACTTGTTGCGTTAGTGGTCAAATCGGCAGTTGTTTGGAATGTAGTAAATCTGCTAATTTTTGACAAGATTTACAGCAGATAGTAACCCACCAACAGAGCCTTACTAAAACAGCTCTAGTTTCTGATTGGATGATGCGATTTTGAAATCGATTGTGGGTTTGAAAAGCAGAGAAGTAGGGGAAGATTTTGTCATATGATACCATTTTTCTCAAAATTGTTGCGTTAGTGGTCAAATCGGAAGTTGTTTGGAATGAAGTGAATCTGCTATTTTCTGAAAAGATTTACAGCAGATAGTAACCCAACAACAGTGCCTTTCTAAAAAAGCTCTAGTTTCTGATTGGATGATGCGATTTTGAAATCGATTGTGGATTTGAAAAGCAGAGTAGTAGGGGAAGATTTCATTATATGATACCATTTTTCTCAAACTTGTTGCGTTAGTGGTCAAATTGGCAGTTGTTTGGAATGTAGTGAATCTGCTAATTTTGGACAAGATTTACAGCAGATAGTAACCCACCAACAGTGCCTTTATAAAACAGCTCTAGTTTCTGATTGGTTGATGCGATTTTGAAATCGATTGTGGATTTGAAAAGCAGAGTAGTAGGGGAAGATTTCATTATATGATACCATTTTTCTCAAACTTGTTGCGTTAGTGGTCAAATCGGCAGTTGTTTGGAATGTAGTGAATCTGCTACTTTTTGACAAGATTTACAGCATATATTAACCCACCAACAGTGCCTTTCTAAAACAGCTCTAGTTTCTGATTGGATGATGCGATTTTGAAATCGATTGTGGATTTGAAAAGCAGAGTAGTAGGGGAAGATTTCATTATATGATACCATTTTTCTCAAACTTGTTGCGTTAGTGGTCAAATCGGCAGTTGTTTGGAATGTAGTGAATCTGCTAATTTTTGACAAGATTTACAGCATATATTAACCCACCAACAGTGCCTTTCTAAAACAGCTCTAGTTTCTGATTGGATGATGCGATTTTGAAATCGATTGTGGATTTGAAAAGCAGAGAAGTAGGGGAAGATTTCATCATATGATACCATTTTTCTCAAACTTGTTGCGTTAATGGTCAAATCGGCAGATATTTGGAATGAAGTGAATCTGCTATTTTCTGAAAAGATTTACAGCAGATAGTAACCTACCAACAGTGCCTTTCTAAAACAGCTCTAGTTTCTGATTGGATGATGCGATTTTGAAATCGATTGTGGATTTGAAAAGCAGAGAAGTAGGGGAAGATTTCATCATATGATACCATTTTTCTCAAACTTGTTGCGTTAGTGGTCAAATCGGCAGTTGTTTGGAATGTAGTAAATCTGCTAATTTTTGACAAGATTTACAGCAGATAGTAACCCACAACAGTGCCTTTCTAAAACAGCTCTAGTTTTTGATTGGTTCATGCGATTTTGAAATCGATTGTGGATTTGAAAAGCAGAGAAGTAGGGGAAGATTTCATCATATGATACCATTTTTCTCAAACTTGTTGCGTTAGTGGTCAAATCGGCAGTTGTTTGGAATGTAGTAAATCTGCTAATTTTTGACAAGATTTACAGCAGATAGTAACCCACCAACAGTGCCTTACTAAAACAGCTCTAGTTTCTGATTGGATGATGTGATTTTGAAATCGATTGTGGGTTTGAAAAGCAGAGAAGTAGGGGAAGATTTTGTCATATGATACCATTTTTCTCAAACTTGTTGCGTTAGTGGTCAAATCGGAAGTTGTTTGGAATGAAGTGAATCTGCTATTTTCTGAAAAGATTTACAGCAGATAGTAACCCACCAACAGTGCCTTTCTAAAACAGCTCTAGTTTCTGATTGGATGATGCGATTTTGAAATCGATTGTGGATTTGAAAAGCAGAGTAGTAGGGGAAGATTTCATTATATGATACCATTTTTCTCAAACTTGTTGCGTTAGTGGTCAAATCGGCAGTTGTTTGGAATGTAGTGAATCTGCAAATTTTTGACAAGATTTACAGCATATATTAACCCACCAACAGTGCCTTTCTAAAACAGCTCTAGTTTCTGATTGGATGATGCGATTTTGAAATCGATTGTGGATTTGAAAAGCAGAGAAGTAGGGGAAGATTTCATCATATGATACCATTTTTCTCAAACTTGTTGCGTTAATGGTCAAATCGGCAGATGTTTGGAATGAAGTGAATCTGCTATTTTCTGAAAAGATTTACAGCAGATAGTAACCCACCAACAGTGCCTTTCTAAAACAGCTCTAGTTTCTGATTGGATTATGCGATTTTGAAATCGATTGTGGATTTGAAAAGCAGAGTAGTAGGGGAAGATTTCATTATATGATACCATTTTTCTCAAACTTGTTGCGTTAGTGGTCAAATCGGCAGTTGTTTGGAATGTAGTGAATCTGCTAATTTTTGACAAGATTTACAGCAGATAGTAACCCACAACAGTGCCTTTCTAAAACAGCTCTAGTTTCTGATTGGTTGATGCGATTTTGAAATCGATTGTGGATTTGAAAAGCAGAGAAGTAGGGGAAGATTTCATCATATGATACCATTTTTCTCAAACTTGTTGCGTTAGTGGTCAAATCGGCAGTTGTTTGGAATGTAGTGAATCTGCTAATTTTTGACAAGATTTACAGCAGATAGTAACCCACAACAGTGCCTTTCTAAAACAGCTCTAGTTTTTGATTGGTTCATGCGATTTTGAAATCGATTGTGGATTTGAAAAGCAGAGAAGTAGGGGAAGATTTCATCATATGATACCATTTTTCTCAAACTTGTTGCGTTAGTGGTCAAATCGGCAGTTGTTTGGAATGTAGTAAATCTGCTAATTTTTGACAAGATTTACAGCAGATAGTAACCCACCAACAGTGCCTTACTAAAACAGCTCTAGTTTCTGATTGGATGATGCGATTTTGAAATCGATTGTGGGTTTGAAAAGCAGAGAAGTAGGGGAAGATTTTGTCATATGATACCATTTTTCTCAAACTTGTTGCGTTAGTGGTCAAATCGGAAGTTGTTTGGAATGAAGTGAATCTGCTATTTTCTGAAAAGATTTACAGCAGATAGTAACCCAACAACAGTGCCTTTCTAAAACAGCTCTAGTTTCTGATTGGATGATGCGATTTTGAAATCGATTGTGGATTTGAAAAGCAGAGTAGTAGGGGAAGATTTCATTATATGATACAATTTTTCTCAAACTTGTTGCGTTAGTGGTCAAATCGGCAGATGTTTGGAATGAAGTGAATCTGCTATTTTCTGAAAAGATTTACAGCAGATGGTAACCCAGCAACAGTGCCTTACTAAAACAGCTCTAGTTTCTGATTGGATGATGCGATTTTGAAATCGATTGTGGATTTGAAAAGCAGAGAAGTAGGGGAAGATTTCATAATATGACACCATTTTTCTCAAACTTGTTGCGTTAGTGGTCAAATTGGCAGTTGTTTGGAATGTAGTGAATCTGCTAATTTTGGACAAGATTTACAGCAGATAGTAACCCACCAACAGTGCCTTTATAAAACAGCTCTAGTTTCTGATTGGTTGATGCGATTTTGAAATCGATTGTGGATTTGAAAAGCAGAGTAGTAGGGGAAGATTTCATTATATGATACCATTTTTCTCAAACTTGTTGCGTTAGTGGTCAAATCGGCAGTTGTTTGGAATGTAGTGAATCTGCTACTTTTTGACAAGATTTACAGCATATATTAACCCACCAACAGTGCCTTTCTAAAACAGCTCTAGTTTCTGATTGGATGATGCGATTTTGAAATCGATTGTGGATTTGAAAAGCAGAGTAGTAGGGGAAGATTTCATTATATGATACCATTTTTCTCAAACTTGTTGCGTTAGTGGTCAAATCGGCAGTTGTTTGGAATGTAGTGAATCTGCTAATTTTTGACAAGATTTACAGCATATATTAACCCACCAACAGTGCCTTTCTAAAACAGCTCTAGTTTCTGATTGGATGATGCGATTTTGAAATCGATTGTGGATTTGAAAAGCAGAGAAGTAGGGGAAGATTTCATCATATGATACCATTTTTCTCAAACTTGTTGCGTTAATGGTCAAATCGGCAGATGTTTGGAATGAAGTGAATCTGCTATTTTCTGAAAAGATTTAAAGCAGATAGTAACCCACCAACAGTGCCTTTCTAAAACAGCTCTAGTTTCTGATTGGATGATGCGATTTTGAAATCGATTGTGGATTTGAAAAGCAGAGTAGTAGGGGAAGATTTCATTATATGATACCATTTTTCTCAAACTTGTTGCGTTAGTGGTCAAATCGGCAGTTGTTTGGAATGTAGTGAATCTGCTAATTTTTGACAAGATTTACAGCATATATTAACCCACCAACAGTGCCTTTCTAAAACAGCTCTAGTTTCTGATTGGATGATGCGATTTTGAAATCGATTGTGGATTTGAAAAGCAGAGAAGTAGGGGAAGATTTCATCATATGATACCATTTTTCTCAAACTTGTTGCGTTAATGGTCAAATCGGCAGATGTTTGGAATGAAGTGAATCTGCTATTTTCTGAAAAGATTTACAGCAGATAGTAACCCACCAACAGTGCCTTTCTAAAACAGCTCTAGTTTCTGATTGGATGATGCGATTTTGAAATCGATTGTGGATTTGAAAAGCAGAGAAGTAGGGGAAGATTTCATCATATGATACCATTTTTCTCAAACTTGCTGTGTTAGTGGTCAAATCGGCAGTTGTTTGGAATGTAGTGAATCTGCTAATTTTTGACAAGATTTACAGCAAATAGTAACCCACCAACAGTGCCTTACTAAAACAGCTCTAGTTTCTGATTGGATGATGCGATTTTGAAATCGATTGTGGGTTTGAAAAGCAGAGAAGTAGGGGAAGATTTTGTCATATGATACCATTTTTCTCAAACTTGTTGCGTTAGTGGTCAAATCGGAAGTTGTTTGGAATGAAGTGAATCTGCTATTTTCTGAAAAGATTTACAGCAGATAGTAACTTAACAACAGTGCCTTTCTAAAACAGCTCTAGTTTCTGATTGGTTGATGCGATTTTGAAATCGATTGTGGATTTGAAAAGCAGAGAAGTAGGGGAAGATTTTATCATATGATACCATTTTTCTCAAACTTGTTGCGTTAGTGGTCAAATCGGCAGTTGTTTGGAATGTAGTGAATCTGCTATTTTCTGACAAGATTTACAGCAGATAGTAACCCAGCAACAGTGCCTTTCTAAAACAGCTCTAGTTTCTGATTGGTTGATGCGATTTTGAAATTGATTGTGGATTTGAAAAGCAGAGAAGTAGGGGAAGATTTCATAATATGACACCATTTTTCTCAAAGTTGTTGCGTTAGTGGTCAAATTGGCAGTTGTTTGGAATGTAGTGAATCTGCTAATTTTGGACAAGATTTACAGCAGATAGTAACCCACCAACAGTGCCTTTATAAAACAGCTCTAGTTTCTGATTGGTTGATGCGATTTTGAAATCGATTGTGGATTTGAAAAGCAGAATAGTAGGGGAAGATTTCATTATATGATACCATTTTTCTCAAACTTGTTGCGTTAGTGGTCAAATCGGCAGTTGTTTGGAATGTAGTGAATCTGCTACTTTTTGACAAGATTTACAGCATATATTAACCCACCAACAGTGCCTTTCTAAAACAGCTCTAGTTTCTGATTGGATGATGCAATTTTGAAATCGATTGTGGATTTGAAAAGCAGAGTATTAGGGGAAGATTTCATTATATGATACCATTTTTCTCAAACTTGTTGCGTTAGTGGTCAAATCGGCAGATGTTTGGAATGAAGTGAATCTGCTATTTTCTGAAAAGATTTACAGCAGATAGTAACCCACCAACAGTGCCTTTCTAAAACAGCTCTAGTTTCTGATTGGATGATGCGATTTTGAAATCGATTGTGGATTTGAAAAGCAGAGTAGTAGGGGAAGATTTCATTATATGATACCATTTTTCTCAAACTTGTTGCGTTAGTGGTCAAATCGGCAGTTGTTTGGAATGTAGTGAATCTGCTAATTTTTGACAAGATTTACAGCAGATAGTAACCCACAACAGTGCCTTTCTAAAACAGCTCTAGTTTCTGATTGGTTGATGCGATTTTGAAATCGATTGTGGATTTGAAAAGCAGAGAAGTAGGGGAAGATTTCATCATATGATACCATTTTTTTCAAACTTGTTGCGTTAGTGGTCAAATCGGCAGTTGTTTGGAATGTAGTGAATCTGCTAATTTTTGACAAGATTTACAGCAGATAGTAACCCACAACAGTGCCTTTCTAAAACAGTTCTAGTTTTTGATTGGTTGATGCGATTTTGAAATCGATTGTGGATTTGAAAAGCAGAGAAGTAGGGGAAGATTTCATCATATGATACCATTTTTCTCAAACTTGTTGCGTTAATGGTCAAATCGGCAGATGTTTGGAATGAAGTGAATCTGCTATTTTCTGAAAAGATTTACAGCAGATAGTAACCCACCAACAGTGCCTTTCTAAAACAGCTCTAGTTTCTGATTGGATGATGCGATTTTGAAATCGATTGTGGATTTGAAAAGCAGAGAAGTAGGGGAAGATTTCATCATATGATACCATTTTTCTCAAACTTGTTGCGTTAGTGGTCAAATCGGCAGTTGTTTGGAATGTAGTGAATCTGCTAATTTTTGACAAGATTTACAGCAGATAGTAACCCACAACAGTGCCTTTCTAAAACAGCTCTAGTTTTTGATTGGTTCATGCGATTTTGAAATCGATTGTGGATTTGAAAAGCAGAGAAGTAGGGGAAGATTTCATCATATGATACCATTTTTCTCAAACTTGTTGCGTTAGTGGTCAAATCGGCAGTTGTTTGGAATGTAGTAAATCTGCTAATTTTTGACAAGATTTACAGCAGATAGTAACCCACCAACAGTGCCTTACTAAAACAGCTCTAGTTTCTGATTGGATGATGCGATTTTGAAATCGATTGTGGGTTTGAAAAGCAGAGAAGTAGGGGAAGATTTTGTCATATGATACCATTTTTCTCAAACTTGTTGCGTTAGTGGTCAAATCGGAAGTTGTTTGGAATGAAGTGAATCTGCTATTTTCTGAAAAGATTTACAGCAGATAGTAACCCAACAACAGTGCCTTTCTAAAACAGCTCTAGTTTCTGATTGGATGATGCGATTTTGAAATCGATTGTGGATTTGAAAAGCAGAGTAGTAGGGCAAGATTTCATTATATGATACAATTTTTCTCAAACTTGTTGCGTTAGTGGTCAAATCGGAAGTTGTTTGGAATGAAGTGAATCTGCTATTTTCTAAAAAGATTTACAGCAGATAGTAACCCAACAACAGTGCCTTTCTAAAACAGCTCTAGTTTCTGATTGGATGATGCGATATTGAAATCGATTGTGGATTTGAAAAGCAGAGTAGTAGGGGAAGATTTCATTATATGATACCATTTTTCTCAAACTTGTTGCGTTAGTGGTCAAATCGGCAGATGTTTGAAATGAAGTGAATCTGCTATTTTCTGAAAAGATTTACAGCAGATGGTAACCCAGCAACAGTGCCTTACTAAAACAGCTCTAGTTTCTGATTGGATGATGCGATTTTGAAATCGATTGTGGATTTGAAAAGCAGAGAAGTAGGGGAAGATTTCATAATATGACACCATTTTTCTCAAACTTGTTGCGTTAGTGGTCAAATTGGCAGTTGTTTGGAATGTAGTGAATCTGCTAATTTTGGACAAGATTTACAGCAGATAGTAACCCACCAACAGTGCCTTTATAAAACAGCTCTAGTTTCTGATTGGTTGATGCGATTTTGAAATCGATTGTGGATTTGAAAAGCAGAGTAGTAGGGGAAGATTTCATTATATGATACCATTTTTCTCAAACTTGTTGCGTTAGTGGTCAAATCGGCAGTTGTTTGGAATGTAGTGAATCTGCTACTTTTTGACAAGATTTACAGCATATATTAACCCACCAACAGTGCCTTTCTAAAACAGCTCTAGTTTCTGATTGGATGATGCGATTTTGAAATCGATTGTGGATTTGAAAAGCAGAGTAGTAGGGGAAGATTTCATTATATGATACAATTTTTCTCAAACTTGTTGCGTTAGTGGTCAAATCGGCAGTTGTTTGGAATGTAGTGAATCTGCTAATTTTTGACAAGATTTACAGCATATATTAACCCACCAACAGTGCCTTTCTAAAACAGCTCTAGTTTCTGATTGGATGATGCGATTTTGAAATCGATTGTGGATTTGAAAAGCAGAGAAGTAGGGGAAGATTTCATCATATGATACCATTTTTCTCAAACTTGTTGCGTTAATGGTCAAATCGGCAGATGTTTGGAATGAAGTGAATCTGCTATTTTCTGAAAAGATTTACAGCAGATAGTAACCCACCAACAGTGCCTTTCTAAAACAGCTCTAGTTTCTGATTGGATGATCCGATTTTGAAATCGATTGTGGATTTGAAAAGCAGAGTAGTAGGGGAAGATTTCATTATATGATACCATTTTTCTCAAACTTGTTGCGTTAGTGGTCAAATCGGCAGTTGTTTGGAATGTAGTGAATCTGCTAATTTTTGACAAGATTTACAGCAGATAGTAACCCTCAACAGTGCCTTTCTAAAACAGCTCTAGTTTCTGATTGGTTGATGCGATTTTGAAATCGATTGTGGATTTGAAAAGCAGAGAAGTAGGGGAAGATTTCATCATATGATACCATTTTTCTCAAACTTGTTGCGTTAGTGGTCAAATCGGCAGTTGTTTGGAATGTAGTGAATCTGCTAATTTTTGACAAGATTTACAGCAGATAGTAACCCACAACAGTGCCTTTCTAAAACAGCTCTAGTTTTTGATTGGTTCATGCGATTTTGAAATCGATTGTGGATTTGAAAAGCAGAGAAGTAGGGGAAGATTTCATCATATGATACCATTTTTCTCAAACTTGTTGCGTTAGTGGTCAAATCGGCAGTTGTTTGGAATGTAGTAAATCTGCTAATTTTTGACAAGATTTACAGCAGATAGTAACCCACCAACAGTGCCTTACTAAAACAGCTCTAGTTTCTGATTGGATGATGCGATTTTGAAATCGATTGTGGGTTTGAAAAGCAGAGAAGTAGGGGAAGATTTTGTCATATGATACCATTTTTCTCAAACTTGTTGCGTTAGTGGTCAAATCGGAAGTTGTTTGGAATGAAGTGAATCTGCTATTTTCTAAAAAGATTTACAGCAGATAGTAACCCAACAACAGTGCCTTTCTAAAACAGCTCTAGTTTCTGATTGGATGATGCGATATTGAAATCGATTGTGGATTTGAAAAGCAGAGTAGTAGGGGAAGATTTCATTATATGATACCATTTTTCTCAAACTTGTTGCGTTAGTGGTCAAATCGGCAGATGTTTGGAATGAAGTGAATCTGCTATTTTCTGAAAAGATTTACAGCAGATGGTAACCCAGCAACAGTGCCTTACTAAAACAGCTCTAGTTTCTGATTGGATGATGCGATTTTGAAATCGATTGTGGATTTGAAAAGCAGAGAAGTAGGGGAAGATTTTATCATATGATACCATTTTTCTCAAACTTGTTGCGTTAGTGGTCAAATCGGCAGTTGTTTGGAATGTAGTGAATCTGCTATTTTCTGACAAGATTTACAGCAGATAGTAACCCACCAATAGTGCCTTTCTAAAACAGCTCTAGTTTCTGATTGGTTGATGCGATTTTGAAATCGATTGTGGATTTGAAAAGCAGAGTAGTAGGGGAAGATTTCATTATATGATACCGTTTTACTCAAACTTGTTGCGTTAGTGGTCAAATCGGCAGTTGTTTGGAATGTAGTGAATCTGCTAATTTTTGACAAGATTTACAGCAGATAGTAACCCACCAACAGTGCCTTTCTAAAACAGCTTTAGTTTCTGATTGGTTGATGCGATTTTGAAATCGATTGTGGATTTGAAAAGCAGAGTAGTAGGGGAAGATTTCATTATATCATACCATTTTTCTCAAATTGGTTGCGTTAGTGGTCAAATCGGCAGTTGTTTGGGATGTAGTGAATCTGCTATTTTCTGACAAGATTTACAGCAGATAGTAACCCACCAACAGTGCCTTTCTAAAACAGCTCTAGTTTCTGATTGGATGATGCAATTTTGATATCGATTGTGGATTTGAAAAGCAGAGTAGTAGGGGAAGATTGCATTATATGATACCATTTTTCTCAAACTTGTTGCGTTAGTGGTCAAATCGGCAGTTGTTTGGAATGTAGTGAATCTGCTCATTTTTGACAAGATTTACAGCAGATAGTAACCCACCAACAGTGCCTTTCTAAAACAGCTCTAGTTTCTGATTGGTTGATGCGATTTTGAAATCGATTGTGGATTTGAAAAGCAGAGTAGTAGGGGAAGATTTCATTATATGATACCATTTTTCTCAAACTTGTTGCGTTAGTGGTCAAATCGGCAGTTGTTTGGAATGTAGTGAATCTGCTAATTTTTGACAAGATTTACAGCAGATAGTAACCCACCAACAGTGCCTTTCTAAAACAGCTCTAGTTTCTGATTGGTTGATGCGATTTTGAAATCGATTGTGGATTTGAAAAGCAGAGTAGTAGGGGAAGATTTCATTATATGATACCGTTTTTCTCAAACTTGTTGCGTTAGTGGTGAAATCGGCAGTTGTTTGGAATGTAGTGAATCTGCTAATTTTTGACAAGATTTACAGCAGATAGTAACCCACCAACAGTGACTTTCTTAAACAGCTCTAGTTTCTGATAGGATGATGCGATTTTGTAATCGATTGTGGATTTGAAAAGCAGAGTAGTAAGGGAAGATTTCACTATATGATACCATTTTTCTCAAACTTGTTGCGTTAGTGGTCAAATCGGCAGATGTTTGGAATGTAGTGAATCTGCAAATTTTTGACAAGATTTACAGCAGATAGTATCCCACCAACAGTGCCTTTCTAAAACAGCTCCAGTTTCTGATTGGTTGATGCGATTTTGAAATCGATTGTGGATTTGAAAAGCAGAGAAGTAGGGGAAGATTTCATTATATGATACCATTTTTCTCAAACTTGTTGTGTTAGTGGTCAAATCGGCAGTTGTTTGGAATGTAGTGAATCTGCTAATTTTTGGCAAGATTTACAGCAGATAGTGTCCCACCAACAGTGCCTTTCTAAAACAGCTCTAGTTTCTGATTGGTTGATGCGATTTTGAAATCGATTGTGGATTTGAAAAGCAGAGTAGTAGGGGAAGATTTCATTATATGATACCATTTTTCTCAAACTTGTTGCGTTAGTGGTCAAATCGGCAGTTGTTTGGAATGTAGTGAATCTGCTAATTTTTGACAAGATTTACAGCAGATAGTAACCCACCAACAGTGCCTTTCTAAAACAGCTCTAGTTTCTGATTGGTTGATGCGATTTTGAAATCGATTGTGGATTTGAAAAGCAGAGTAGTAGGGGAAGATTTCATTATATGATACCGTTTTTCTCAAACTTGTTGCGTTAGTGGTGAAATCGGCAGTTGTTTGGAATGTAGTGAATCTGCTAATTTTTGACAAGATTTACAGCAGATAGTAACCCACCAACAGTGACTTTCTTAAACAGCTCTAGTTTCTGATAGGATGATGCGATTTTGTAATCGATTGTGGATTTGAAAAGCAGAGTAGTAAGGGAAGATTTCACTATATGATACCATTTTTCTCAAACTTGTTGCGTTAGTGGTCAAATCGGCAGATGTTTGGAATGTAGTGAATCTGCAAATTTTTGACAAGATTTACAGCAGATAGTATCCCACCAACAGTGCCTTTCTAAAACAGCTCCAGTTTCTGATTGGTTGATGCGATTTTGAAATCGATTGTGGATTTGAAAAGCAGAGAAGTAGGGGAAGATTTCATTATATGATACCATTTTTCTCAAACTTGTTGCGTTAGTGGTCAAATCGGCAGTTGTTTGGAATGTAGTGAATCTGCTAATTTTTGACAAGATTTACAGCAGATAGTAACCCACCAACAGTGCCTTTCTAAAACAGCTCTAGTTTCTGATTGGTTGATGCAATTTTGAAATCGATTGTGGATTTGAAAAGCAGAGTAGTAGGGGAAGATTTTATTATATCATACCATTTTTCTCAAATTGGTTGCGTTAGTGGTCAAATCGGCAGTTGTTTGGGATGTAGTGAATCTGCTATTTTCTGACAAGATTTACAGCAGATAGTAACCCACCAACAGTGCCTTTCTAAAACAGCTCTAGTTTCTGATTGGTTGATGCGATTTTGAAATCGATTGTGGATTTGAAAAGCAGAGTAGTAGGGGAAGATTTCATTATATGATACCGTTTTACTCAAACTTGTTGCGTTAGTGGTCAAATCGGCAGTTGTTTGGAATGTAGTGAATCTGCTAATTTTTGACAACATTTACAGCAGATAGTAACCCACCAACAGTGCCTTTCTAAAACAGCTTTAGTTTCTGATCGGTTGATGCGATTTTGAAATCGATTGTGGATTTGAAAAGCAGAGTAGTAGGGGAAGATTTCATTATATGATACCATTTTTCTCAAACTTGTTGCGTTAGTGGTCAAATCGGCAGTTGTTTGGAATGTAGTGAATCTGCTAATTTTTGACAAGATTTACAGCAGATAGTAACCCACCAACAGTGCCTTTCTAAAACAGCGCTAGTTTCTGATCGGTTGATGCGATTTTGAAATCGATTGTGGATTTGAAAAGCAGAGTAGTAGGGGAAAATTTTATTATATCATACCATTTTTCTCAAATTGGTTGCGTTAGTGGTCAAATCGGCAGTTGTTTGGGATGTAGTGAATCTGCTATTTTCTGACAGGATTTACAGCAGATAGTAACCCACCAACAGTGCCTTTCTAAAACAGCTCTAGTTTCTGATTGGTTGATGCGATTTTGAAATCGATTGTGGATTTGAAAAGCAGAGTAGTAGGGGAAGATTTCATTATATGATACCATTTTTCTCAAACTTGTTGCGTTAGTGGTCAAATCGGCAGTTGTTTGGAATGTAGTGAATCTGCTATTTTCTGACAAGATTTACAGCAGATAGTAACCCACCAACAGTGCCTTTCTAAAACAGCTCTAGTTTCTGATTGGATGATGCGATTTTGAAATCGATTGTGGATTTGAAAAGCAGAGTAGTAGGGGAAGATTTCATTATATGATACCGTTTTACTCAAACTTGTTGCGTTAGTGGTCAAATCGGCAGTTGTTTGGAATGTAGTGAATCTGCTAATTTTTGACAACATTTACAGCAGATAGTAACCCACCAACAGTGCCTTTCTAAAACAGCTTTAGTTTCTGATCGGTTGATGCGATTTTGAAATCGATTGTGGATTTGAAAAGCAGAGTAGTAGGGGAAGATTTCATTATATGATACCATTTTTCTCAAACTTGTTGCGTTAGTGGTCAAATCGGCAGTTGTTTGGAATGTAGTGAATCTGCTAATTTTTGACAAGATTTACAGCAGATAGTATCCCACCAACAGTGCCTTTCTAAAACAGCTCTAGTTTCTGATTGGTTGATGCGATTTTGAAATCGATTGTGGATTTGAAAAGCAGAGAAGTAGGGGAAGATTTCATTATATGATACCATTTTTCTCAAACTTGTTGTGTTAGTGGTCAAATCGGCAGTTGTTTGGAATGTAGTGAATCTGCTAATTTTTGGCAAGATTTACAGCAGATAGTATCCCACCAACAGTGCCTTTCTAAAACAGCTCTAGTTTCTGATTGGTTGATGCGATTTTGAAATCGATTGTGGATTTGAAAAGCAGAGAAGTAGGGGAAGATTTCATTATATGATACCATTTTTCTCAAACTTGTTGCGTTAGTGGTCAAATCGGCAGTTGTTTGGAATGTAGTGAATCTGCTAATTTTTGACAAGATTTACAGCAGATAGTAACCCACCAACAGTGCCTTTCTAAAACAGCGCTAGTTTCTGATTGGTTGATGCAATTTTGAAATCGATTGTGGATTTGAAAAGCAGAGTAGTAGGGGAAGATTTTATTATATCATACCATTTTTCTCAAATTGGTTGCGTTAGTGGTCAAATCGGCAGTTGTTTGGGATGTAGTGAATCTGCTATTTTCTGACAAGATTTACAGCAGATAGTAACCCACCAACAGTGCCTTTCTAAAACAGCTCTAGTTTCTGATTGGTTGATGCGATTTTGAAATCGATTGTGGATTTGAAAAGCAGAGTAGTAGGGGAAGATTTCATTATATGATACCATTTTTCTCAAACTTGTTGCGTTAGTGGTCAAATCGGCAGTTGTTTGGAATGTAGTGAATCTGCTAATTTTTGACAAGATTTACAGCAGATAGTATCCCACCAACAGTGCCTTTCTAAAACAGCTCTAGTTTCTGATTGGTTGATGCGATTTTGAAATCGATTGTGGATTTGAAAAGCAGAGAAGTATTGGAAGATTTCATTATATGATACCATTTTTCTCAAACTTGTTGCGTTAGTGGTCAAATCGGCAGTTGTTTGGAATGTAGTGAATCTGCTAATTTTTGACAAGATTTACAGCAGATAGTAACCCACCAACAGTGCCTTTCTAAAACAGCTCTAGTTTCTGATTGGTTGATGCAATTTTGAAATCGATTGTGGATTTGAAAAGCAGAGTAGTAGGGGAAGATTTTATTATATCATACCATTTGTCTCAAATTGGTTGCGTTAGTGGTCAAATCGGCAGTTGTTTGGGATGTAGTGAATCTGCTATTTTCTGACAAGATTTACAGCAGATAGTAACCCACCAACAGTGCCTTTCTAAAACAGCTCTAGTTTCTGATTGGTTGATGCGATTTTGAAATCGATTGTGGATTTGAAAAGCAGAGTAGTAGGGGAAGATTTCATTATATGATACCGTTTTACTCAAACTTGTTGCGTTAGTGGTCAAATCGGCAGTTGTTTGGAATGTAGTGAATCTGCTAATTTTTGACAAGATTTACAGCAGATAGTAACCCACCAACAGTGCCTTTCTAAAACAGCTTTAGTTTCTGATCGGTTGATGCGATTTTGAAATCGATTGTGGATTTGAAAAGCAGAGTAGTAGGGGAAGATTTCATTATATGATACCATTTTTCTCAAAGTTGTTGCGTTAGTGGTCAAATCGGCAGTTGTTTGGAATGTAGTGAATCTGCTAATTTTTGACAAGATTTACAGCATATAGTAACCCACCAACAGTGCCTTTCTAAAACAGCGCTAGTTTCTGATTGGTTGATGCAATTTTGAAATCGATTGTGGATTTGAAAAGCAGAGTAGTAGGGGAAGATTTTATTATATCATACCATTTTTCTCAAATTGGTTGCGTTAGTGGTCAAATCGGCAGTTGTTTGGGATGTAGTGAATCTGCTATTTTCTGACAAGATTTACAGCAGATAGTAACCCACCAACAGTGCCTTTCTAAAACAGCTCTAGTTTCTGATTGGTTGATGCGATTTTGAAATCGATTGTGGATTTGAAAAGCAGAGTAGTAGGGGAAGATTTCATTATATGATACCGTTTTACTCAAACTTGTTGCGTTAGTGGTCAAATCGGCAGTTGTTTGGAATGTAGTGAATCTGCTAATTTTTGACAAGATTTACAGCAGATAGTAACCCACCAACAGTGCCTTTCTAAAACAGCTTTAGTTTCTGATCGGTTGATGCGATTTTGAAATCGATTGTGGATTTGAAAAGCAGAGTAGTAGGGGAAGATTTCCATATATGATACCATTTTTCTCAAAGTTGTTGCGTTAGTGGTCAAATCGGCAGTTGTTTGGAATGTAGTGAATCTGCTAATTTTTGACAAGATTTACAGCATATAGTAACCCACCAACAGTGCCTTTCTAAAACAGCGCTAGTTTCTGATTGGTTGATGCAATTTTGAAATCGATTGTGGATTTGAAAAGCAGAGTAGTAGGGGAAGATTTTATTATATCATACCATTTTTCTCAAATTGGTTGCGTTAGTGGTCAAATCGGCAGTTGTTTGGGATGTAGTGAATCTGCTATTTTCTGACAGGATTTACAGCAGATAGTAACCCACCAACAGTGCCTTTCTAAAACAGCTCTAGTTTCTGATTGGTTGATGCGATTTTGAAATCGATTGTGGATTTGAAAAGCAGAGTAGTAGGGGAAGATTTCATTATATGATACCATTTTTCTCAAACTTGTTGCGTTAGTGGTCAAATCGGCAGTTGTTTGGAATGTAGTGAATCTGCTATTTTCTGACAAGATTTACAGCAGATAGTAGCCCACCAACAGTGCCTTTCTAAAACAGCTCTAGTTTCTGATTGGATGATGCGATTTTGAAATCGATTGTGGATTTGAAAAGCAGAGTAGTAGGGGAAGATTTCATTAAATGATACCATTTTTCTTAAACTTGTTGCGTTAGTGGTCAAATCGGCAGTTGTTTGGAATGTAGTGAATCTGCTAATTTTTGACAAGATTTACAGCAGATAGTAACCCACCAACAGTGCCTTTCTAAAACAGATCTAGTTTCTGATTGGTTGATGCGATTTTGAAAACGAATGTGGATTTGAAAAGCAGAGTAGTAGGGGAAGATTTCATTATATGATACCGTTTTTCTCAAACTTGTTGCGTTAGTGGTCAAATCGGCAGTTGTTTGGAATGTAGTGAATCTGCTAATTTTTGACAAGATTTACAGCAGATAGTAACCCACCAACAGTGCCTTTCTAAAACAGCTCTAGTTTCTGATTGGATTATGCAATTTTGATATCGATTGTGGATTTGAAAAGCAGAGTAGTAGGGGAAGATTGCATTATATGATACCATTTTTCTCAAACTTGTTGTGTTAGTGGTCAAATCGGCAGTTGTTTGGAATGTAGTGAATCTGCTCATTTTTGACAAGATTTACAGCAGATAGTAACCCACCAACAGTGCCTTTCTAAAACAGCTCTAGTTTCTGATTGGTTGATGCGATTTTGAAATCGAATGTGGATTTGAAAAGCAGAGTAGTAGGGGAAGATTTCATTATATGATACCATTTTTCTCAAACTTGTTGCATTAGTGGTCAAATCGGCAGTTGTTTGGAATGTAGTGAATCTGCTAATTTTTGACAAGATTTACAGCAGATAGTAACCCACCAACAGTGCCTTTCTAAAACAGCTCTAGTTTCTGATTGGTTGATGCGATTTTGAAATCGATTGTGGATTTGAAAAGCAGAGTAGTAGGGGAAGATTTCATTATATGATACCGTTTTTCTCAAACTTGTTGCGTTAGTGGTGAAATCGGCAGTTGTTTGGAATGTAGTGAATCTGCTAATTTTTGACAAGATTTACAGCAGATAGTAACCCACCAACAGTGCCTTTCTAAAACAGCTCTAGTTTCTGATAGGATGATGCGATTTTGTAATCGATTGTGGATTTGAAAAGCAGAGTAGTATGGGAAGATTTCACTATATGATACCATTTTTCTCAAACTTGTTGCGTTAGTGGTCAAATCGGCAGTTGTTTGGAATGTAGTGAATCTGCTAATTTTTGACAAGATTTACAGCAGATAGTATCCCACCAACAGTGCCTTTCTAAAACAGCTCTAGTTTCTGATTGGTTGATGCGATTTTGAAATCGATTGTGGATTTGAAAAGCAGAGAAGTAGGGGAAGATTTCATTATATGATACCATTTTTCTCAAACTTGTTGCATTAGTGGTCAAATCGGCAGTTGTTTGGAATGTAGTGAATCTGCTAATTTTTGACAAGATTTACAGCAGATAGTAACCCACCAACAGTGCCTTTCTAAAACAGCGCTAGTTTCTGATTGGTTGATGCGATTTTGAAATCGATTGTGGATTTGAAAAGCAGAGTAGTAGGGGAAGATTTCATTATATGATACCGTTTTTCTCAAACTTGTTGCGTTAGTGGTGAAATCGGCAGTTGTTTGGAATGTAGTGAATCTGCTAATTTTTGACAAGATTTACAGCAGATAGTAACCCACCAACAGTGCCTTTCTAAAACAGCTCTAGTTTCTGATAGGATGATGCGATTTTGTAATCGATTGTGGATTTGAAAAGCAGAGTAGTAGGGGAAGATTTCACTATATGATACCATTTTTCTCAAACTTGTTGCGTTAGTGGTCAAATCGGCAGTTGTTTGGAATGTAGTGAATCTGCTAATTTTTGACAAGATTTACAGCAGATAGTATCCCACCAACAGTGCCTTTCTAAAACAGCTCTAGTTTCTGATTGGTTGATGCGATTTTGAAATCGATTGTGGATTTGAAAAGCAGAGAAGTAGGGGAAGATTTCATTATATGATACCATTTTTCTCAAACTTGTTGCATTAGTGGTCAAATCGGCAGTTGTTTGGAATGTAGTGAATCTGCTAATTTTTGACAAGATTTACAGCAGATAGTAACCCACCAACAGTGCCTTTCTAAAACAGCTCTAGTTTCTGATTGGTTGATGCGATTTTGAAATCGATTGTGGATTTGAAAAGCAGAGAAGTAGGGGAAGATTTCATTATATGATACCATTTTTCTCAAACTTGTTGTGTTAGTGGTCAAATCGGCAGTTGTTTGGAATGTAGTGAATCTGCTAATTTTTGGCAAGATTTACAGCAGATAGTATCCCACCAACAGTGCCTTTCTAAAACAGCTCTAGTTTCTGATTGGTTGATGCGATTTTGAAATCGATTGTGGATTTGAAAAGCAGAGAAGTAGGGGAAGATTTCATTATATGATACCATTTTTCTCAAACTTGTTGCGTTAGTGGTCAAATCGGCAGTTGTTTGGGATGTAGTGAATCTGCTATTTTCTGACAAGATTTACAGCAGATAGTAACCCACCAACAGTGCCTTTCTAAAACAGCTCTAGTTTCTGATTGGTTGATGCGATTTTGAAATCGATTGTGGATTTGAAAAGCAGAGTAGTAGGGGAAGATTTCATTATATGATACCATTTTTCTCAAACTTGTTGCGTTAGTGGTCAAATCGGCAGTTGTTTGGAATGTAGTGAATCTGCTAATTTTTGACAAGATTTACAGCAGATAGTATCCCACCAACAGTGCCTTTCTAAAACAGCTCTAGTTTCTGATTGGTTGATGCGATTTTGAAATCGATTGTGGATTTGAAAAGCAGAGAAGTATTGGAAGATTTCATTATATGATACCATTTTTCTCAAACTTGTTGCGTTAGTGGTCAAATCGGCAGTTGTTTGGAATGTAGTGAATCTGCAAATTTTTGACAAGATTTACAGCAGATAGTAACCCACCAACAGTGCCTTTCTAAAACAGCTCTAGTTTCTGATTGGTTGATGCAATTTTGAAATCGATTGTGGATTTGAAAAGCAGAGTAGTAGGGGAAGATTTTATTATATCATACCATTTTTCTCAAATTGGTTGCGTTAGTGGTCAAATCGGCAGTTGTTTGGGATGTAGTGAATCTGCTATTTTCTGACAAGATTTACAGCAGATAGTAACCCACCAACAGTGCCTTTCTAAAACAGCTCTAGTTTCTGATTGGTTGATGCGATTTTGAAATCGATTGTGGATTTGAAAAGCAGAGTAGTAGGGGAAGATTTCATTATATGATACCGTTTTACTCAAACTTGTTGCGTTAGTGGTCAAATCGGCAGTTGTTTGGAATGTAGTGAATCTGCTAATTTTTGACAAGATTTACAGCAGATAGTAACCCACCAACAGTGCCTTTCTAAAACAGCTTTAGTTTCTGATCGGTTGATGCGATTTTGAAATCGATTGTGGATTTGAAAAGCAGAGTAGTAGGGGAAGATTTCATTATATGATACCATTTTTCTCAAAGTTGTTGCGTTAGTGGTCAAATCGGCAGTTGTTTGGAATGTAGTGAATCTGCTAATTTTTGACAAGATTTACAGCATATAGTAACCCACCAACAGTGCCTTTCTAAAACAGCGCTAGTTTCTGATTGGTTGATGCAATTTTGAAATCGATTGTGGATTTGAAAAGCAGAGTAGTAGGGGAAGATTTTATTATATCATACCATTTTTCTCAAATTGGTTGCGTTAGTGGTCAAATCGGCAGTTGTTTGGGATGTAGTGAATCTGCTATTTTCTGACAGGATTTACAGCAGATAGTAACCCACCAACAGTGCCTTTCTAAAACAGCTCTAGTTTCTGATTGGTTGATGCGATTTTGAAATCGATTGTGGATTTGAAAAGCAGAGTAGTAGGGGAAGATTTCATTATATGATACCATTTTTCTCAAACTTGTTGCGTTAGTGGTCAAATCGGCAGTTGTTTGGAATGTAGTGAATCTGCTATTTTCTGACAAGATTTACAGCAGATAGTAGCCCACCAACAGTGCCTTTCTAAAACAGCTCTAGTTTCTGATTGGATGATGCGATTTTGAAATCGATTGTGGATTTGAAAAGCAGAGTAGTAGGGGAAGATTTCATTAAATGATACCATTTTTCTTAAACTTGTTGCGTTAGTGGTCAAATCGGCAGTTGTTTGGAATGTAGTGAATCTGCTAATTTTTGACAAGATTTACAGCAGATAGTAACCCACCAACAGTGCCTTTCTAAACAAGCTCTAGTTTCTGATTGGTTGATGCGATTTTGAAATCGATTGTGGATTTGAAAAGCAGAGTAGTAGGGGAAGATTTCATTATATGATACCATTTTTCTCGAACTTGTTGCGTTAGTGGTCAAATCGGCAGTTGTTTGGAATGTAGTGAATCTGCTAATTTTTGACAAGATTTACAGCAGATAGTAACCCACCAACAGTGCCTTTCTAAAACAGCTCTAGTTTCTGATTGGTTGATGCAATTTTGAAATCGATTGTGTATTTGAAAAGCAGAGTAGTAGGGGAAGATTTCATTAAATGATACCATTTTTCTCAAACTTGTTGCGTTAGTGGTCAAATCGGCAGTTGTTTGGAATGTAGTGAATCTGCTAATTTTTGACAAGATTTACAGCAGATAGTAACCCACCAACAGTGCCTTTCTAAAACAGATCTAGTTTCTGATTGGTTGATGCGATTTTGAAATCGATTGTGTATTTGAAAAGCAGAGTAGTAGGGGAAGATTTCATTAAATGATACCATTTTTCTCAAACTTGTTGCGTTAGTGGTCAAATCGGCAGTTGTTTGGAATGTAGTGAATCTGCTAATTTTTGACAAGATTTACAGCAGATAGTAACCCACCAACAGTGCCTTTCTAAAACAGCTCTAGTTTCTGATTGGTAGATGCGATTTTGAAATCGATTGTGGATTTGGAAAGCAGAGTAGTAGGGGAAGATTTCATTATATGATACCATTTTTCTCAAACTTGTTGCGTTAGTGGTCAAATCGGCAGTTGTTTGGAATGTAGTGAATCTGCTAATTTTTGACAAGATTTACAGCAGATAGTAACCCACCAACAGTGCCTTTCTAAAACAGATCTAGTTTCTGATTGGTTGATGCGATTTTGAAAACGAATGTGGATTTGAAAAGCAGAGTAGTAGGGGAAGATTTCATTATATGATACCGTTTTTCTCAAACTTGTTGCGTTAGTGGTCAAATCGGCAGTTGTTTGGAATGTAGTGAATCTGCTAATTTTTGACAAGATTTACAGCAGATAGTAACCCACCAACAGTGCCTTTCTAAAACAGCTTTAGTTTCTGATTGGTTGATGCGATTTTGAAATCGATTGTGGATTTGAAAAGCAGAGTAGTAGGGGAAGATTTCATTATATGATACCATTTTTCTCAAACTTGCTGCGTTAGTGGTCAAATCGGCAGTTGTTTGGAATGTAGTGAATCTGCTAATTTTTGACAAGATTTACAGCAGATAGTAACCCACCAACAGTGCCTTTCTAAAACAGCTCTAGTTTCTGATTGGTTGATGCAATTTTGAAATCGAATGTGGATTTGAAAAGCAGAGTAGTAGGGGAAGATTTCATTATATGATACCATTTTTCTCAAACTTGTTGCATTAGTGGTCAAATCGGCAGTTGTTTGGAATGTAGTGAATCTGCTAATTTTTGACAAGATTTACAGCAGATAGTAACCCACCAACAGTGCCTTTCTAAAACAGCTCTAGTTTCTGATAGGATGATGCGATTTTGTAATCGATTGTGGATTTGAAAAGCAGAGTAGTAGGGGAAGATTTCACTATATGATACCATTTTTCTCAAACTTGTTGCGTTAGTGGTCAAATCGGCAGTTGTTTGGAATGTAGTGAATCTGCTAATTTTTGACAAGATTTACAGCAGATAGTATCCCACCAACAGTGCCTTTCTAAAACAGCTCTAGTTTCTGATTGGTTGATGCGATTTTGAAATCGATTGTGGATTTGAAAAGCAGAGAAGTAGGGGAAGATTTCATTATATGATACCATTTTTCTCAAACTTGTTGTGTTAGTGGTCAAATCGGCAGTTGTTTGGAATGTAGTGAATCTGCTAATTTTTGGCAAGATTTACAGCAGATAGTATCCCACCAACAGTGCCTTTCTAAAACAGCTCTAGTTTCTGATTGGTTGATGCGATTTTGAAATCGATTGTGGATTTGAAAAGCAGAGAAGTAGGGGAAGATTTCATTATATGATACCATTTTTCTCAAACTTGTTGCGTTAGTGGTCAAATCGGCAGTTGTTTAGAATGTAGTGAATCTGCTAATTTTTGACAACATTTACAGCAGATAGTAACCCACCAACAGTGCCTTTCTAAAACAGCTCTAGTTTCTGATTGGTTGATGCAATTTTGAAATCGATTGTGGATTTGAAAAGCAGCGTAGTAGGGGAAGATTTTATTATATCATACCATTTTTCTCAAATTGGTTGCGTTAGTGGTCAAATCGGCAGTTGTTTGGGATGTAGTGAATCTGCTATTTTCTGACAAGATTTACAGCAGATAGTAACCCACCAACAGTGCCTTTCTAAAACAGCTCTAGTTTCTGATTGGATGATGCAATTTTGATATCGATTGTGGATTTGAAAAGCAGAGTAGTAGGGGAAGATTGCATTATATGATACCATTTTTCTCAAACTTGTTGCGTTAGTGGTCAAATCGGCAGTTGTTTGGAATGTAGTGAATCTGCTCATTTTTGACAAGATTTACAGCAGATAGTAACCCACCAACAGTGCCTTTCTAAAACAGCTCTAGTTTCTGATTGGTTGATGCGATTTTGAAATCGATTGTGGATTTGAAAAGCAGAGTAGTAGGGGAAGATTTCATTATATGATACCATTTTTCTCAAACTTGTTGCGTTAGTGGTCAAATCGGCAGATGTTTGGAATGTAGTGAATCTGCAAATTTTTGACAAGATTTACAGCAGATAGTATCCCACCAACAGTGCCTTTCTAAAACAGCTCCAGTTTCTGATTGGTTGATGCGATTTTGAAATCGATTGTGGATTTGAAAAGCAGAGAAGTAGGGGAAGATTTCATTATATGATACCATTTTTCTCAAACTTGTTGTGTTAGTGGTCAAATCGGCAGTTGTTTGGAATGTAGTGAATCTGCTAATTTTTGGCAAGATTTACAGCAGATAGTGTCCCACCAACAGTGCCTTTCTAAAACAGCTCTAGTTTCTGATTGGTTGATGCGATTTTGAAATCGATTGTGGATTTGAAAAGCAGAGAAGTAGGGGAAGATTTCATTATATGATACCATTTTTCTCAAACTTGTTGCGTTAGTGGTCAAATCGGCAGTTGTTTGGAATGTAGTGAATCTGCTAATTTTTGACAAGATTTACAGCAGATAGTAACCCACCAACAGTGCCTTTCTAAAACAGCTCTAGTTTCTGATTGGTTGATGCGATTTTGAAATCGATTGTGGATTTGAAAAGCAGAGTAGTAGGGGAAGATTTCATTATATGATACCGTTTTTCTCAAACTTGTTGCGTTAGTGGTGAAATCGGCAGTTGTTTGGAATGTAGTGAATCTGCTCATTTTTGACAAGATTTACAGCAGATAGTAACCCACCAACAGTGCCTTTCTAAAACAGCTCTAGTTTCTGATTGGTTGATGCGATTTTGAAATCGATTGTGGATTTGAAAAGCAGAGTAGTAGGGGAAGATTTCATTATATGATACCATTTTTCTCAAACTTGTTGCGTTAGTGGTCAAATCGGCAGATGTTTGGAATGTAGTGAATCTGCAAATTTTTGACAAGATTTACAGCAGATAGTATCCCACCAACAGTGCCTTTCTAAAACAGCTCCAGTTTCTGATTGGTTGATGCGATTTTGAAATCGATTGTGGATTTGAAAAGCAGAGAAGTAGGGGAAGATTTCATTATATGATACCATTTTTCTCAAACTTGTTGTGTTAGTGGTCAAATCGGCAGTTGTTTGGAATGTAGTGAATCTGCTAATTTTTGGCAAGATTTACAGCAGATAGTGTCCCACCAACAGTGCCTTTCTAAAACAGCTCTAGTTTCTGATTGGTTGATGCGATTTTGAAATCGATTGTGGATTTGAAAAGCAGAGAAGTAGGGGAAGATTTCATTATATGATACCATTTTTCTCAAACTTGTTGCGTTAGTGGTCAAATCGGCAGTTGTTTGGAATGTAGTGAATCTGCTAATTTTTGACAAGATTTACAGCAGATAGTAACCCACCAACAGTGCCTTTCTAAAACAGCTCTAGTTTCTGATTGGTTGATGCGATTTTGAAATCGATTGTGGATTTGAAAAGCAGAGTAGTAGGGGAAGATTTCATTATATGATACCGTTTTTCTCAAACTTGTTGCGTTAGTGGTGAAATCGGCAGTTGTTTGGAATGTAGTGAATCTGCTAATTTTTGACAAGATTTACAGCAGATAGTAACCCACCAACAGTGCCTTTCTAAAACAGCTTTAGTTTCTGATTGGTTGATGCAATTTTGAAATCGATTGTGGATTTGAAAAGCAGAGTAGTAGGGGAAGTTTTTATTATATCATACCATTTTTCTCAAATTGGTTGCGTTAGTGGTCAAATCGGCAGTTGTTTGGGATGTAGTGAATCTGCTATTTTCTGACAAGATTTACAGCAGATAGTAACCCACCAACAGTGCCTTTCTAAAACAGCTCTAGTTTCTGATTGGTTGATGCGATTTTGAAATCGATTGTGGATTTGAAAAGCAGAGTAGTAGGGGAAGATTTCATTATATGATACCGTTTTTCTCAAACTTGTTGCGTTAGTGGTGAAATCGGCAGTTGTTTGGAATGTAGTGAATCTGCTAATTTTTGACAAGATTTACAGCAGATAGTAACCCACCAACAGTGACTTTCTTAAACAGCTCTAGTTTCTGATAGGATGATGCGATTTTGTAATCGATTGTGGATTTGAAAAGCAGAGTAGTAAGGGAAGATTTCACTATATGATACCATTTTTCTCAAACTTGTTGCGTTAGTGGTCAAATCGGCAGATGTTTGGAATGTAGTGAATCTGCAAATTTTTGACAAGATTTACAGCAGATAGTATCCCACCAACAGTGCCTTTCTAAAACAGCTCCAGTTTCTGATTGGTTGATGCGATTTTGAAATCGATTGTGGATTTGAAAAGCAGAGAAGTAGGGGAAGATTTCATTATATGATACCATTTTTCTCAAACTTGTTGTGTTAGTGGTCAAATCGGCAGTTGTTTGGAATGTAGTAAATCTGCTAATTTTTGGCAAGATTTACAGCAGATAGTGTCCCACCAACAGTGCCTTTCTAAAACAGCTCTAGTTTCTGATTGGTTGATGCGATTTTGAAATCGATTGTGGATTTGAAAAGCAGAGAAGTAGGGGAAGATTTCATTATATGATACCATTTTTCTCAAACTTGTTGCGTTAGTGGTCAAATCGGCAGTTGTTTGGAATGTAGTGAATCTGCTAATTTTTGACAAGATTTACAGCAGATAGTAACCCACCAACAGTGCCTTTCTAAAACAGCTCTAGTTTCTGATTGGTTGATGCAATTTTGAAATCGATTGTGGATTTGAAAAGCAGAGTAGTAGGGGAAGATTTTATTATATCATACCATTTTTCTCAAATTGGTTGCGTTAGTGGTCAAATCGGCAGTTGTTTGGGATGTAGTGAATCTGCTATTTTCTGACAAGATTTACAGCAGATAGTAACCCACCAACAGTGCCTTTCTAAAACAGCTCTAGTTTCTGATTGGTTGATGCGATTTTGAAATCGATTGTGGATTTGAAAAGCAGAGTAGTAGGGGAAGATTTCATTATATGATACCGTTTTACTCAAACTTGTTGCGTTAGTGGTCAAATCGGCAGTTGTTTGGAATGTAGTGAATCTGCTAATTTTTGACAACATTTACAGCAGATAGTAACCCACCAACAGTGCCTTTCTAAAACAGCTTTAGTTTCTGATCGGTTGATGCGATTTTGAAATCGATTGTGGATTTGAAAAGCAGAGTAGTAGGGGAAGATTTCATTATATGATACCATTTTTCTCAAACTTGTTGCGTTAGTGGTCAAATCGGCAGTTGTTTGGAATGTAGTGAATCTGCTAATTTTTGACAAGATTTACAGCAGATAGTAACCCACCAACAGTGCCTTTCTAAAACAGCGCTAGTTTCTGATTGGTTGATGCAATTTTGAAATCGATTGTGGATTTGAAAAGCAGAGTAGTAGGGGAAGATTTTATTATATCATACCATTTTTCTCAAATTGGTTGCGTTAGTGGTCAAATCGGCAGTTGTTTGGGATGTAGTGAATCTGCTATTTTCTGACAGGATTTACAGCAGATAGTAACCCACCAACAGTGCCTTTCTAAAACAGCTCTAGTTTCTGATTGGTTGATGCGATTTTGAAATCGATTGTGGATTTGAAAAGCAGAGTAGTAGGGGAAGATTTCATTATATGATACCATTTTTCTCAAACTTGTTGCGTTAGTGGTCAAATCGGCAGTTGTTTGGAATGTAGTGAATCTGCTATTTTCTGACAAGATTTACAGCAGATAGTAACCCACCAACAGTGCCTTTCTAAAACAGCTCTAGTTTCTGATTGGATGATGCGATTTTGAAATCGATTGTGGATTTGAAAAGCAGAGTAGTAGGGGAAGATTTCATTATATGATACCATTTTTCTCAAACTTGTTGCGTTAGTGGTCAAATCGGCAGTTGTTTGGAATGTAGTGAATCTGCTAATTTTTGACAAGATTTACAGCAGATAGTAACCCACCAACAGTGCCTTTCTAAAACAGCTCTAGTTTCTGATTGGTTGATGCGATTTTGAAATCGATTGTGGATTTGAAAAGCAGAGTAGTAGGGGAAGATTTCATTATATGATACCATTTTTCTCAAACTTGTTGCGTTAGTGGTCAAATCGGCAGTTGTTTGGGATGTAGTGAATCTGCTATTTTCTGACAAGATTTACAGCAGATAGTAACCCACCAACAGTGCCTTTCTAAAACAGCTCTAGTTTCTGATTGGTTGATGCGATTTTGAAATCGATTGTGGATTTGAAAAGCAGAGTAGTAGGGGAAGATTTCATTATATGATACCGTTTTACTCAAACTTGTTGCGTTAGTGGTCAAATCGGCAGTTGTTTGGAATGTAGTGAATCTGCTAATTTTTGACAACATTTACAGCAGATAGTAACCCACCAACAGTGCCTTTCTAAAACAGCTTTAGTTTCTGATCGGTTGATGCGATTTTGAAATCGATTGTGGATTTGAAAAGCAGAGTAGTAGGGGAAGATTTCATTATATGATACCATTTTTCTCAAACTTGTTGCGTTAGTGGTCAAATCGGCAGTTGTTTGGAATGTAGTGAATCTGCTAATTTTTGACAAGATTTACAGCAGATAGTAACCCACCAACAGTGCCTTTCTAAAACAGCGCTAGTTTCTGATTGGTTGATGCAATTTTGAAATCGATTGTGGATTTGAAAAGCAGAGTAGTAGGGGAAGATTTCATTATATGATACCATTTTTCTCAAACTTGTTGCGTTAGTGGTCAAATCGGCAGTTGTTTGGGATGTAGTGAATCTGCTATTTTCTGACAAGATTTACAGCAGATAGTAACCCACCAACAGTGCCTTTCTAAAACAGCTCTAGTTTCTGATTGGTTGATGCGATTTTGAAATCGAT
The DNA here is from genome assembly GCF_964263955.1 of Coregonus lavaretus. Classification (NCBI taxonomy): domain Eukaryota; kingdom Metazoa; phylum Chordata; class Actinopteri; order Salmoniformes; family Salmonidae; genus Coregonus; species Coregonus lavaretus. The sequence goes on from NC_140026.1 coordinate 31,128,026, forward strand.
TGTGGATTTGAAAAGCAGAGTAGTAGGGGAAGATTTCATTATATGATACCGTTTTACTCAAACTTGTTGCGTTAGTGGTCAAATCGGCAGTTGTTTGGAATGTAGTGAATCTGCTAATTTTTGACAAGATTTACAGCAGATAGTAACCCACCAACAGTGCCTTTCTAAAACAGCTCTAGTTTCTGATTGGTTGATGCGATTTTGAAATCGATTGTGGATTTGAAAAGCAGAGTAGTAGGGGAAGATTTCATTATATGATACCATTTTTCTCAAACTTGTTGCGTTAGTGGTCAAATCGGCAGTTGTTTGGAATGTAGTGAATCTGCTATTTTCTGACAAGATTTACAGCAGATAGTAACCCACCAACAGTGCCTTTCTAAAACAGCTCTAGTTTCTGATTGGATGATGCGATTTTGAAATCGATTGTGGATTTGAAAAGCAGAGTAGTAGGGGAAGATTTCATTATATGATACAATTTTTCTCAAACTTGTTGCGTTAGTGGTCAAATCGGCAGTTGTTTGGAATGTAGTGAATCTGCTAATTTTTGACAAGATTTACAGCAGATAGTAACCCACCAACAGTGCCTTTCTAAAACAGCTCTAGTTTCTGATTGGTTGATGCGATTTTGAAATCGATTGTGGATTTGAAAAGCAGAGTAGTAGGGGAAGATTTCATTATATGATACCATTTTTCTCAAACTTGTTGCGTTAGTGGTCAAATCGGCAGTTGTTTGGGATGTAGTGAATCTGCTATTTTCTGACAAGATTTACAGCAGATAGTAACCCACCAACAGTGCCTTTCTAAAACAGCTCTAGTTTCTGATTGGTTGATGCGATTTTGAAATCGATTGTGGATTTGAAAAGCAGAGTAGTAGGGGAAGATTTCATTATATGATACCGTTTTACTCAAACTTGTTGCGTTAGTGGTCAAATCGGCAGTTGTTTGGAATGTAGTGAATCTGCTAATTTTTGACAACATTTACAGCAGATAGTAACCCACCAACAGTGCCTTTCTAAAACAGCTCTAGTTTCTGATTGGTTGATGCGATTTTGAAATCAATTGTGGATTTGAAAAGCAGAGTAGTAGGGGAAGATTTCATTATATGATACCATTTTTCTCAAACTTGTTGCGTTAGTGGTCAAATCGGCAGTTGTTTGGAATGTAGTGAATCTGCTATTTTCTGACAAGATTTACAGCAGATAGTAACCCACCAACAGTGCCTTTCTAAAACAGCTCTAGTTTCTGATTGGATGATGCGATTTTGAAATCGATTGTGGATTTGAAAAGCAGAGTAGTAGGGGAAGATTTCATTATATGATACCATTTTTCTCAAACTTGTTGCGTTAGTGGTCAAATCGGCAGTTGTTTGGAATGTAGTGAATCTGCTAATTTTTGACAAGATTTACAGCAGATAGTAACCCACCAACAGTGCCTTTCTAAAACAGCTCTAGTTTCTGATTGGTTGATGCGATTTTGAAATCGATTGTGGATTTGAAAAGCAGAGTAGTAGGGGAAGATTTCATTATATGATACCATTTTTCTCAAACTTGTTGCGTTAGTGGTCAAATCGGCAGTTGTTTGGGATGTAGTGAATCTGCTATTTTCTGACAAGATTTACAGCAGATAGTAACCCACCAACAGTGCCTTTCTAAAACAGCTCTAGTTTCTGATTGGTTGATGCGATTTTGAAATCGATTGTGGATTTGAAAAGCAGAGTAGTAGGGGAAGATTTCATTATATGATACCGTTTTACTCAAACTTGTTGCGTTAGTGGTCAAATCGGCAGTTGTTTGGAATGTAGTGAATCTGCTAATTTTTGACAACATTTACAGCAGATAGTAACCCACCAACAGTGCCTTTCTAAAACAGCTTTAGTTTCTGATCGGTTGATGCGATTTTGAAATCGATTGTGGATTTGAAAAGCAGAGTAGTAGGGGAAGATTTCATTATATGATACCATTTTTCTCAAACTTGTTGCGTTAGTGGTCAAATCGGCAGTTGTTTGGAATGTAGTGAATCTGCTAATTTTTGACAAGATTTACAGCAGATAGTAACCCACCAACAGTGCCTTTCTAAAACAGCGCTAGTTTCTGATTGGTTGATGCAATTTTGAAATCGATTGTGGATTTGAAAAGCAGAGTAGTAGGGGAAGATTTTATTATATCATACCATTTTTCTCAAATTGGTTGCGTTAGTGGTCAAATCGGCAGTTGTTTGGGATGTAGTGAATCTGCTATTTTCTGACAGGATTTACAGCAGATAGTAACCCACCAACAGTGCCTTTTTAAAACAGCTCTAGTTTCTGATTGGTTGATGCGATTTTGAAATCGATTGTGGATTTGAAAAGCAGAGTAGTAGGGGAAGATTTCATTATATGATACCATTTTTCTCAAACTTGTTGCGTTAGTGGTCAAATCGGCAGTTGTTTGGAATGTAGTGAATCTGCTATTTTCTGACAAGATTTACAGCAGATAGTAACCCACCAACAGTGCCTTTCTAAAACAGCTCTAGTTTCTGATTGGATGATGCGATTTTGAAATCGATTGTGGATTTGAAAAGCAGAGTAGTAGGGGAAGATTTCATTATATGATACCATTTTTCTCAAACTTGTTGCGTTAGTGGTCAAATCGGCAGTTGTTTGGAATGTAGTGAATCTGCTAATTTTTGACAAGATTTACAGCAGATAGTAACCCACCAACAGTGCCTTTCTAAAACAGCTCTAGTTTCTGATTGGTTGATGCGATTTTGAAATCGATTGTGGATTTGAAAAGCAGAGTAGTAGGGGAAGATTTCATTATATGATACCATTTTTCTCAAACTTGTTGCGTTAGTGGTCAAATCGGCAGTTGTTTGGAATGTAGTGAATCTGCTAATTTTTGACAAGATTTACAGCAGATAGTAACCCACCAACAGTGCCTTTCTAAAACAGCTCTAGTTTCTGATTGGTTGATGCAATTTTGAAATCGATTGTGGATTTGAAAAGCAGAGTAGTAGGGGAAGATTTCATTATATGATACCATTTTTCTCAAACTTGTTGCGTTAGTGGTCAAATCGGCAGTTGTTTGGAATGTAGTGAATCTGCTAATTTTTGACAAGATTTACAGCAGATAGTAACCCACCAACAGTGCCTTTCTAAAACAGCGCTAGTTTCTGATTGGTTGATGCAATTTTGAAATCGATTGTGGATTTGAAAAGCAGAGTAGTAGGGGAAGATTTTATTATATCATACCATTTTTCTCAAATTGGTTGCGTTAGTGGTCAAATCGGCAGTTGTTTGGGATGTAGTGAATCTGCTATTTTCTGACAGGATTTACAGCAGATAGTAACCCACCAACAGTGCCTTTCTAAAACAGCTCTAGTTTCTGATTGGTTGATGCGATTTTGAAATCGATTGTGGATTTGAAAAGCAGAGTAGTAGGGGAAGATTTCATTATATGATACCATTTTTCTCAAACTTGTTGCGTTAGTGGTCAAATCGGCAGTTGTTTGGAATGTAGTGAATCTGCTATTTTCTGACAAGATTTACAGCAGATAGTAACCCACCAACAGTGCCTTTCTAAAACAGCTCTAGTTTCTGATTGGATGATGCGATTTTGAAATCGATTGTGGATTTGAAAAGCAGAGTAGTAGGGGAAGATTTCATTATATGATACCATTTTTCTCAAACTTGTTGCGTTAGTGGTCAAATCGGCAGTTGTTTGGAATGTAGTGAATCTGCTAATTTTTGACAAGATTTACAGCAGATAGTAACCCACCAACAGTGCCTTTCTAAAACAGCTCTAGTTTCTGATTGGTTGATGCGATTTTGAAATCGATTGTGGATTTGAAAAGCAGAGTAGTAGGGGAAGATTTCATTATATGATACCATTTTTCTCAAACTTGTTGCGTTAGTGGTCAAATCGGCAGTTGTTTGGGATGTAGTGAATCTGCTATTTTCTGACAAGATTTACAGCAGATAGTAACCCACCAACAGTGCCTTTCTAAAACAGCTCTAGTTTCTGATTGGTTGATGCGATTTTGAAATCGATTGTGGATTTGAAAAGCAGAGTAGTAGGGGAAGATTTCATTATATGATACCGTTTTACTCAAACTTGTTGCGTTAGTGGTCAAATCGGCAGTTGTTTGGAATGTAGTGAATCTGCTAATTTTTGACAACATTTACAGCAGATAGTAACCCACCAACAGTGCCTTTCTAAAACAGCTTTAGTTTCTGATCGGTTGATGCGATTTTGAAATCGATTGTGGATTTGAAAAGCAGAGTAGTAGGGGAAGATTTCATTATATGATACCATTTTTCTCAAACTTGTTGCGTTAGTGGTCAAATCGGCAGTTGTTTGGAATGTAGTGAATCTGCTAATTTTTGACAAGATTTACAGCAGATAGTAACCCACCAACAGTGCCTTTCTAAAACAGCGCTAGTTTCTGATTGGTTGATGCAATTTTGAAATCGATTGTGGATTTGAAAAGCAGAGTAGTAGGGGAAGATTTCATTATATGATACCATTTTTCTCAAACTTGTTGCGTTAGTGGTCAAATCGGCAGTTGTTTGGGATGTAGTGAATCTGCTATTTTCTGACAAGATTTACAGCAGATAGTAACCCACCAACAGTGCCTTTCTAAAACAGCTCTAGTTTCTGATTGGTTGATGCGATTTTGAAATCGATTGTGGATTTGAAAAGCAGAGTAGTAGGGGAAGATTTCATTATATGATACCGTTTTACTCAAACTTGTTGCGTTAGTGGTCAAATCGGCAGTTGTTTGGAATGTAGTGAATCTGCTAATTTTTGACAAGATTTACAGCAGATAGTAACCCACCAACAGTGCCTTTCTAAAACAGCTCTAGTTTCTGATTGGTTGATGCGATTTTGAAATCGATTGTGGATTTGAAAAGCAGAGTAGTAGGGGAAGATTTCATTATATGATACCATTTTTCTCAAACTTGTTGCGTTAGTGGTCAAATCGGCAGTTGTTTGGAATGTAGTGAATCTGCTATTTTCTGACAAGATTTACAGCAGATAGTAACCCACCAACAGTGCCTTTCTAAAACAGCTCTAGTTTCTGATTGGATGATGCGATTTTGAAATCGATTGTGGATTTGAAAAGCAGAGTAGTAGGGGAAGATTTCATTATATGATACCATTTTTCTCAAACTTGTTGCGTTAGTGGTCAAATCGGCAGTTGTTTGGAATGTAGTGAATCTGCTAATTTTTGACAAGATTTACAGCAGATAGTAACCCACCAACAGTGCCTTTCTAAAACAGCTCTAGTTTCTGATTGGTTGATGCGATTTTGAAATCGATTGTGGATTTGAAAAGCAGAGTAGTAGGGGAAGATTTCATTATATGATACCATTTTTCTCAAACTTGTTGCGTTAGTGGTCAAATCGGCAGTTGTTTGGGATGTAGTGAATCTGCTATTTTCTGACAAGATTTACAGCAGATAGTAACCCACCAACAGTGCCTTTCTAAAACAGCTCTAGTTTCTGATTGGTTGATGCGATTTTGAAATCGATTGTGGATTTGAAAAGCAGAGTAGTAGGGGAAGATTTCATTATATGATACCGTTTTACTCAAACTTGTTGCGTTAGTGGTCAAATCGGCAGTTGTTTGGAATGTAGTGAATCTGCTAATTTTTGACAACATTTACAGCAGATAGTAACCCACCAACAGTGCCTTTCTAAAACAGCTCTAGTTTCTGATTGGTTGATGCGATTTTGAAATCGATTGTGGATTTGAAAAGCAGAGTAGTAGGGGAAGATTTCATTATATGATACCATTTTTCTCAAACTTGTTGCGTTAGTGGTCAAATCGGCAGTTGTTTGGAATGTAGTGAATCTGCTATTTTCTGACAAGATTTACAGCAGATAGTAACCCACCAACAGTGCCTTTCTAAAACAGCTCTAGTTTCTGATTGGATGATGCGATTTTGAAATCGATTGTGGATTTGAAAAGCAGAGTAGTAGGGGAAGATTTCATTATATGATACCATTTTTCTCAAACTTGTTGCGTTAGTGGTCAAATCGGCAGTTGTTTGGAATGTAGTGAATCTGCTAATTTTTGACAAGATTTACAGCAGATAGTAACCCACCAACAGTGCCTTTCTAAAACAGCTCTAGTTTCTGATTGGTTGATGCGATTTTGAAATCGATTGTGGATTTGAAAAGCAGAGTAGTAGGGGAAGATTTCATTATATGATACCATTTTTCTCAAACTTGTTGCGTTAGTGGTCAAATCGGCAGTTGTTTGGAATGTAGTGAATCTGCTAATTTTTGACAAGATTTACAGCAGATAGTAACCCACCAACAGTGCCTTTCTAAAACAGCTCTAGTTTCTGATTGGTTGATGCGATTTTGAAATCGATTGTGGATTTGAAAAGCAGAGTAGTAGGGGAAGATTTCATTATATGATACCATTTTTCTCAAACTTGTTGCGTTAGTGGTCAAATCGGCAGTTGTTTGGGATGTAGTGAATCTGCTATTTTCTGACAAGATTTACAGCAGATAGTAACCCACCAACAGTGCCTTTCTAAAACAGCTCTAGTTTCTGATTGGTTGATGCGATTTTGAAATCGATTGTGGATTTGAAAAGCAGAGTAGTAGGGGAAGATTTCATTATATGATACCGTTTTACTCAAACTTGTTGCGTTAGTGGTCAAATCGGCAGTTGTTTGGAATGTAGTGAATCTGCTAATTTTTGACAACATTTACAGCAGATAGTAACCCACCAACAGTGCCTTTCTAAAACAGCTTTAGTTTCTGATCGGTTGATGCGATTTTGAAATCGATTGTGGATTTGAAAAGCAGAGTAGTAGGGGAAGATTTCATTATATGATACCATTTTTCTCAAACTTGTTGCGTTAGTGGTCAAATCGGCAGTTGTTTGGAATGTAGTGAATCTGCTAATTTTTGACAAGATTTACAGCAGATAGTAACCCACCAACAGTGCCTTTCTAAAACAGCGCTAGTTTCTGATTGGTTGATGCAATTTTGAAATCGATTGTGGATTTGAAAAGCAGAGTAGTAGGGGAAGATTTTATTATATCATACCATTTTTCTCAAATTGGTTGCGTTAGTGGTCAAATCGGCAGTTGTTTGGGATGTAGTGAATCTGCTATTTTCTGACAGGATTTACAGCAGATAGTAACCCACCAACAGTGCCTTTCTAAAACAGCTCTAGTTTCTGATTGGTTGATGCGATTTTGAAATCGATTGTGGATTTGAAAAGCAGAGTAGTAGGGGAAGATTTCATTATATGATACCATTTTTCTCAAACTTGTTGCGTTAGTGGTCAAATCGGCAGTTGTTTGGAATGTAGTGAATCTGCTATTTTCTGACAAGATTTACAGCAGATAGTAACCCACCAATAGTGCCTTTCTAAAACAGCTCTAGTTTCTGATTGGATGATGCGATTTTGAAATCGATTGTGGATTTGAAAAGCAGAGTAGTAGGGGAAGATTTCATTATATGATACCATTTTTCTCAAACTTGTTGCGTTAGTGGTCAAATCGGCAGTTGTTTGGAATGTAGTGAATCTGCTAATTTTTGACAAGATTTACAGCAGATAGTAACCCACCAACAGTGCCTTTCTAAAACAGCTCTAGTTTCTGATTGGTTGATGCGATTTTGAAATCGATTGTGGATTTGAAAAGCAGAGTAGTAGGGGAAGATTTCATTATATGATACCATTTTTCTCAAACTTGTTGCGTTAGTGGTCAAATCGGCAGTTGTTTGGAATGTAGTGAATCTGCTAATTTTTGACAAGATTTACAGCAGATAGTAACCCACCAACAGTGCCTTTCTAAAACAGCTCTAGTTTCTGATTGGTTGATGCAATTTTGAAATCGATTGTGGATTTGAAAAGCAGAGTAGTAGGGGAAGATTTCATTATATGATACCATTTTTCTCAAACTTGTTGCGTTAGTGGTCAAATCGGCAGTTGTTTGGAATGTAGTGAATCTGCTATTTTCTGACAAGATTTACAGCAGATAGTAACCCACCAACAGTGCCTTTCTAAAACAGCTCTAGTTTCTGATTGGATGATGCGATTTTGAAATCGATTGTGGATTTGAAAAGCAGAGTAGTAGGGGAAGATTTCATTAAATGATACCATTTTTCTCAAACTTGTTGCGTTAGTGGTCAAATCGGCAGTTGTTTGGAATGTAGTGAATCTGCTAATTTTTGACAAGATTTACAGCAGATAGTAACCCACCAACAGTGCCTTTCTAAAACAGCTCTAGTTTCTGATTGGTTGATGCGATTTTGAAATCGATTGTGGATTTGAAAAGCAGAGTAGTAGGGGAAGATTTCATTATATGATACCATTTTTCTCAAACTTGTTGCGTTAGTGGTCAAATCGGCAGTTGTTTGGAATGTAGTGAATCTGCTAATTTTTGACAAGATTTACAGCAGATAGTATCCCACCAACAGTGCCTTTCTAAAACAGCTCTAGTTTCTGATTGGTTGATGCGATTTTGAAATCGATTGTGGATTTGAAAAGCAGAGAAGTAGGGGAAGATTTCATTATATGATACCATTTTTCTCAAACTTGTTGCGTTAGTGGTCAAATCGGCAGTTGTTTGGAATGTAGTGAATCTGCTAATTTTTGGCAAGATTTACAGCAGATAGTATCCCACCAACAGTGCCTTTCTAAAACAGCTCTAGTTTCTGATTGGTTGATGCGATTTTGAAATCGATTGTGGATTTGAAAAGCAGAGAAGTAGGGGAAGATTTCATTATATGATACCATTTTTCTCAAACTTGTTGCGTTAGTGGTCAAATCGGCAGTTGTTTGGAATGTAGTGAATCTGCTAATTTTTGACAAGATTTACAGCAGATAGTAACCCACCAACAGTGCCTTTCTAAAACAGCGCTAGTTTCTGATTGGTTGATGCAATTTTGAAATCGATTGTGGATTTGAAAAGCAGAGTAGTAGGGGAAGATTTTATTATATCATTCCATTTTTCTCAAATTGGTTGCGTTAGTGGTCAAATCGGCAGTTGTTTGGGATGTAGTGAATCTGCTATTTTCTGACAAGATTTACAGCAGATAGTAACCCACCAACAGTGCCTTTCTAAAACAGCTCTAGTTTCTGATTGGTTGATGCGATTTTGAAATCGATTGTGGATTTGAAAAGCAGAGAAGTATTGGAAGATTTCATTATATGATACCATTTTTCTCAAACTTGTTGCGTTAGTGGTCAAATCGGCAGTTGTTTGGAATGTAGTGAATCTGCTAATTTTTGACAAGATTTACAGCAGATAGTAACCCACCAACAGTGCCTTTCTAAAACAGCTCTAGTTTCTGATTGGTTGATGCAATTTTGAAATCGATTGTGGATTTGAAAAGCAGAGTAGTAGGGGAAGATTTTATTATATCATACCATTTTTCTCAAATTGGTTGCGTTAGTGGTCAAATCGGCAGTTGTTTGGGATGTAGTGAATCTGCTATTTTCTGACAAGATTTACAGCAGATAGTAACCCACCAACAGTGCCTTTCTAAAACAGCTCTAATTTCTGATTGGTTGATGCGATTTTGAAATCGATTGTGGATTTGAAAAGCAGAGTAGTAGGGGAAGATTTCATTATATGATACCGTTTTACTCAAACTTGTTGCGTTAGTGGTCAAATCGGCAGTTGTTTGGAATGTAGTGAATCTGCTAATTTTTGACAAGATTTACAGCAGATAGTAACCCACCAACAGTGCCTTTCTAAAACAGCTCTAGTTTCTGATTGGTTGATGCGATTTTGAAATCGATTGTGGATTTGAAAAGCAGAGTAGTAGGGGAAGATTTCATTATATGATACCATTTTTCTCAAACTTGTTGCGTTAGTGGTCAAATCGGCAGTTGTTTGGAATGTAGTGAATCTGCTAATTTTTGACAAGATTTACAGCAGATAGTAACCCACCAACAGTGCCTTTCTAAAACAGCTCTAGTTTCTGATTGGTTGATGCAATTTTGAAATCGATTGTGGATTTGAAAAGCAGAGTAGTAGGGGAAGATTTCATTATATGATACCATTTTTCTCAAACTTGTTGCGTTAGTGGTCAAATCGGCAGTTGTTTGGAATGTAGTGAATCTGCTATTTTCTGACAAGATTTACAGCAGATAGTAACCCACCAACAGTGCCTTTCTAAAACAGCTCTAGTTTCTGATTGGATGATGCGATTTTGAAATCGATTGTGGATTTGAAAAGCAGAGTAGTAGGGGAAGATTTCATTAAATGATACCATTTTTCTCAAACTTGTTGCGTTAGTGGTCAAATCGGCAGTTGTTTGGAATGTAGTGAATCTGCTAATTTTTGACAAGATTTACAGCAGATAGTAACCCACCAACAGTGCCTTTCTAAAACAGCTCTAGTTTCTGATTGGTTGATGCGATTTTGAAATCGATTGTGGATTTGAAAAGCAGAGTAGTAGGGGAAGATTTCATTATATGATACCATTTTTCTCAAACTTGTTGCGTTAGTGGTCAAATCGGCAGTTGTTTGGAATGTAGTGAATCTGCTAATTTTTGACAAGATTTACAGCAGATAGTATCCCACCAACAGTGCCTTTCTAAAACAGCTCTAGTTTCTGATTGGTTGATGCGATTTTGAAATCGATTGTGGATTTGAAAAGCAGAGAAGTAGGGGAAGATTTCATTATATGATACCATTTTTCTCAAACTTGTTGCGTTAGTGGTCAAATCGGCAGTTGTTTGGAATGTAGTGAATCTGCTAATTTTTGGCAAGATTTACAGCAGATAGTATCCCACCAACAGTGCCTTTCTAAAACAGCTCTAGTTTCTGATTGGTTGATGCGATTTTGAAATCGATTGTGGATTTGAAAAGCAGAGAAGTAGGGGAAGATTTCATTATATGATACCATTTTTCTCAAACTTGTTGCGTTAGTGGTCAAATCGGCAGTTGTTTGGAATGTAGTGAATCTGCTAATTTTTGACAAGATTTACAGCAGATAGTAACCCACCAACAGTGCCTTTCTAAAACAGCGCTAGTTTCTGATTGGTTGATGCAATTTTGAAATCGATTGTGGATTTGAAAAGCAGAGTAGTAGGGGAAGATTTTATTATATCATTCCATTTTTCTCAAATTGGTTGCGTTAGTGGTCAAATCGGCAGTTGTTTGGGATGTAGTGAATCTGCTATTTTCTGACAAGATTTACAGCAGATAGTAACCCACCAACAGTGCCTTTCTAAAACAGCTCTAGTTTCTGATTGGTTGATGCGATTTTGAAATCGATTGTGGATTTGAAAAGCAGAGAAGTATTGGAAGATTTCATTATATGATACCATTTTTCTCAAACTTGTTGCGTTAGTGGTCAAATCGGCAGTTGTTTGGAATGTAGTGAATCTGCTAATTTTTGACAAGATTTACAGCAGATAGTAACCCACCAACAGTGCCTTTCTAAAACAGCTCTAGTTTCTGATTGGTTGATGCAATTTTGAAATCGATTGTGGATTTGAAAAGCAGAGTAGTAGGGGAAGATTTTATTATATCATACCATTTTTCTCAAATTGGTTGCGTTAGTGGTCAAATCGGCAGTTGTTTGGGATGTAGTGAATCTGCTATTTTCTGACAAGATTTACAGCAGATAGTAACCCACCAACAGTGCCTTTCTAAAACAGCTCTAATTTCTGATTGGTTGATGCGATTTTGAAATCGATTGTGGATTTGAAAAGCAGAGTAGTAGGGGAAGATTTCATTATATGATACCGTTTTACTCAAACTTGTTGCGTTAGTGGTCAAATCGGCAGTTGTTTGGAATGTAGTGAATCTGCTAATTTTTGACAAGATTTACAGCAGATAGTAACCCACCAACAGTGCCTTTCTAAAACAGCTTTAGTTTCTGATCGGTTGATGCGATTTTGAAATCGATTGTGGATTTGAAAAGCAGAGTAGTAGGGGAAGATTTCATTATATGATACCATTTTTCTCAAAGTTGTTGCGTTAGTGGTCAAATCGGCAGTTGTTTGGAATGTAGTGAATCTGCTAATTTTTGACAAGATTTACAGCATATAGTAACCCACCAACAGTGCCTTTCTAAAACAGCGCTAGTTTCTGATTGGTTGATGCAATTTTGAAATCGATTGTGGATTTGAAAAGCAGAGTAGTAGGGGAAGATTTTATTATATCATACCATTTTTCTCAAATTGGTTGCGTTAGTGGTCAAATCGGCAGTTGTTTGGGATGTAGTGAATCTGCTATTTTCTGACAGGATTTACAGCAGATAGTAACCCACCAACAGTGCCTTTCTAAAACAGCTCTAGTTTCTGATTGGTTGATGCGATTTTGAAATCGATTGTGGATTTGAAAAGCAGAGTAGTAGGGGAAGATTTCATTATATGATACCATTTTTCTCAAACTTGTTGCGTTAGTGGGCAAATCGGCAGTTGTTTGGAATGTAGTGAATCTGCTATTTTCTGACAAGATTTACAGCAGATAGTAGCCCACCAACAGTGCCTTTCTAAAACAGCTCTAGTTTCTGATTGGATGATGCGATTTTGAAATCGATTGTGGATTTGAAAAGCAGAGTAGTAGGGGAAGATTTCATTAAATGATACCATTTTTCTTAAACTTGTTGCGTTAGTGGTCAAATCGGCAGTTGTTTGGAATGTAGTGAATCTGCTAATTTTTGACAAGATTTACAGCAGATAGTAACCCACCAACAGTGCCTTTCTAAACAAGCTCTAGTTTCTGATTGGTTGATGCGATTTTGAAATCGATTGTGGATTTGAAAAGCAGAGTAGTAGGGGAAGATTTCATTATATGATACCATTTTTCTCAAACTTGTTGCGTTAGTGGTCAAATCGGCAGTTGTTTGGAATGTAGTGAATCTGCTAATTTTTGACAAGATTTACAGCAGATAGTAACCCACCAACAGTGCCTTTCTAAAACAGCTCTAGTTTCTGATTGGTTGATGCAATTTTGAAATCGATTGTGGATTTGAAAAGCAGAGTAGTAGGGGAAGATTTCATTATATTATACCATTTTTCTCAAACTTGTTGCGTTAGTGGTCAAATCGGCAGTTGTTTGGAATGTAGTGAATCTGCTATTTTCTGACAAGATTTACAGCAGATAGTAACCCACCAACAGTGCCTTTCTAAAACAGCTCTAGTTTCTGATTGGATGATGCGATTTTGAAATCGATTGTGGATTTGAAAAGCAGAGTAGTAGGGGAAGATTTCATTAAATGATACCATTTTTCTCAAACTTGTTGCGTTAGTGGTCAAATCGGCAGTTGTTTGGAATGTAGTGAATCTGCTAATTTTTGACAAGATTTACAGCAGATAGTAACCCACCAACAGTGCCTTTCTAAAACAGCTCTAGTTTATGATTGGTTGATGCGATTTTGAAATCGATTGTGGATTTGAAAAGCAGAGTAGTAGGGGAAGATTTCATTATATGATACCATTTTTCTCAAACTTGTTGCGTTAGTGGTCAAATCGGCAGTTGTTTGGAATGTAGTGAATCTGCTAATTTTTGACAAGATTTACAGCAGATAGTGTCCCACCAACAGTGCCTTTCTAAAACAGCTCTAGTTTCTGATTGGTTGATGCGATTTTGAAATCGATTGTGGATTTGAAAAGCAGAGAAGTAGGGGAAGATTTCATTATATGATACCATTTTTCTCAAACTTGTTGTGTTAGTGGTCAAATCGGCAGTTGTTTGGAATGTAGTGAATCTGCTAATTTTTGGCAAGATTTACAGCAGATAGTATCCCACCAACAGTGCCTTTCTAAAACAGCGCTAGTTTCTGATTGGTTGATGCAATTTTGAAATAGATTGTGGATTTGAAAAGCAGAGTAGTAGGGGAAGATTTTATTATATCATACCATTTTTCTCAAATTGGTTGCGTTAGTGGTCAAATCGGCAGTTGTTTGGGATGTAGTGAATCTGCTATTTTCTGACAAGATTTACAGCAGATAGTAACCCACCAACAGTGCCTTTCTAAAACAGCTCTAGTTTCTGATTGGTTGATGAGATTTTGAAATCGATTGTGGATTTGAAAAGCAGAGTAGTAGGGGAAGATTTCATTATATGATACCATTTTTCTCAAACTTGTTGCGTTAGTGGTCAAATCGGCAGTTGTTTGGAATGTAGTGAATCTGCTATTTTCTGACAAGATTTACAGCAGATAGTAACCCACCAACAGTGCCTTTCTAAAACAGCTCTAGTTTCTGATTGGATGATGCGATTTTGAAATCGATTGTGGATTTGAAAAGCAGAGTAGTAGGGGAAGATTTCATTATATGATACCATTTTTCTCAAACTTGTTGCGTTAGTGGTCAAATCGGCAGTTGTTTGGAATGTAGTGAATCTGCTATTTTCTGACAAGATTTACAGCAGATAGTAACCCACCAACAGTGCCTTTCTAAAACAGCTCTAGTTTCTGATTGGATGATGCGATTTTGAAATCGATTGTGGATTTGAAAAGCAGAGTAGTAGGGGAAGATTTCATTAAATGATACCATTTTTCTCAAACTTGTTGCGTTAGTGGTCAAATCGGCAGTTGTTTGGAATGTAGTGAATATGCTAATTTTTGGCAAGATTTACAGCAGATAGTATCCCACCAACAGTGACTTTCTAAAACAGCTCTAGTTTCTGATTGGTTGATGCGATTTTGAAATCGATTGTGGATTTGAAAAGCAGAGAAGTAGGGGAAGATTTCATTATATGATACCATTTTTCTCAAACTTGTTGCGTTAGTGGTCAAATCGGCAGTTGTTTGGAATGTAGTGAATCTGCTAATTTTTGACAAGATTTACAGCAGATAGTATCCCACCAACAGTGCCTTTCTAAAACAGCTCTTGTTTCTGATTGGTTGATGCGATTTTGAAATCGATTGTGGATTTGAAAAGCAGAGAAGTAGGGGAAGATTTCATTATATGATACCATTTTTCTCAAACTTGTTGTGTTAGTGGTCAAATCGGCAGTTGTTTGGAATGTAGTGAATCTGCTAATTTTTGGCAAGATTTACAGCAGATAGTATCCCACCAACAGTGCCTTTCTAAAACAGCTCTAGTTTCTGATTGGTTGATGCGATTTTGAAATCGATTGTGGATTTGAAAAGCAGAGAAGTAGGGGAAGATTTCATTATATGATACCTTTTTTCTCAAACTTGTTGCGTTAGTGTTCAAATCGGCAGTTGTTTAGAATGTAGTGAATCTGCTAATTTTTGACAAGATTTACAGCAGATAGTAACCCACCAACAGTGCCTTTCTAAAACAGCTCTAGTTTCTGATTGGTTGATGCAATTTTGAAATTGATTGTGGATTTGAAAAGCAGAGTAGTAGGGGAAGATTTTATTATATCATACCATCTTTCTCAAATTGGTTGCGTTAGTGGTCAAATCGGCAGTTGTTTGGGATGTAGTGAATCTGCTATTTTCTGACAAGATTTACAGCAGATAGTA
The DNA here is from genome assembly GCF_964263955.1 of Coregonus lavaretus. Classification (NCBI taxonomy): domain Eukaryota; kingdom Metazoa; phylum Chordata; class Actinopteri; order Salmoniformes; family Salmonidae; genus Coregonus; species Coregonus lavaretus. Next base: position 31,143,435 of record NC_140026.1, read on the forward strand.
ACCCACCAACAGTGCCTTTCTAAAACAGCTCTAGTTTCTGATTGGTTGATGCGATTTTGAAATCGATTGTGGATTTGAAAAGCAGAGTAGTAGGGGAAGATTTCATTATATGATACCGTTTTTCTCAAACTTGTTGCGTTAGTGGTGAAATCGGCAGTTGTTTGGAATGTAGTGAATCTGCTAATTTTTGACAAGATTTACAGCAGATAGTAACCCACCAACAGTGCCTTTCTAAAACAGCTCTAGTTTCTGATAGGATGATGCGATTTTGTAATCGATTGTGGATTTGAAAAGCAGAGTAGTAGGGGAAGATTTCACTATATGATACCATTTTTCTCAAACTTGTTGCGTTAGTGGTCAAATCGGCAGTTGTTTGGAATGTAGTGAATCTGCTAATTTTTGACAAGATTTACAGCAGATAGTATCCCACCAACAGTGCCTTTCTAAAACAGCTCTAGTTTCTGATTGGTTGATGCGATTTTGAAATCGATTGTGGATTTGAAAAGCAGAGAAGTAGGGGAAGATTTCATTATATGATACCTTTTTTCTCAAACTTGTTGCGTTAGTGGTCAAATCGGCAGTTGTTTAGAATGTAGTGAATCTGCTAATTTTTGACAAGATTTACAGCAGATAGTAACCCACCAACAGTGCCTTTCTAAAACAGCTCTAGTTTCTGATTGGTTGATGCAATTTTGAAATCGATTGTGGATTTGAAAAGCAGAGTAGTAGGGGAAGATTTTATTATATCATACCATTTTTCTCAAATTGGTTGCGTTAGTGGTCAAATCGGCAGTTGTTTGGGATGTAGTGAATCTGCTATTTTCTGACAAGATTTACAGCAGATAGTAACCCACCAACAGTGCCTTTCTAAAACAGCTCTAGTTTCTGATTGGTTGATGCGATTTTGAAATCGATTGTGGATTTGAAAAGCAGAGTAGTAGGGGAAGATTTCATTATATGATACCGTTTTTCTCAAACTTGTTGCGTTAGTGGTGAAATCGGCAGTTGTTTGGAATGTAGTGAATCTGCTAATTTTTGACAAGATTTACAGCAGATAGTAACCCACCAACAGTGCCTTTCTAAAACAGCTCTAGTTTCTGATAGGATGATGCGATTTTGTAATCGATTGTGGATTTGAAAAGCAGAGTAGTAGGGGAAGATTTCACTATATGATACCATTTTTCTCAAACTTGTTGCGTTAGTGGTCAAATCGGCAGTTGTTTGGAATGTAGTGAATCTGCTAATTTTTGACAAGATTTACAGCAGATAGTATCCCACCAACAGTGCCTTTCTAAAACAGCTCTAGTTTCTGATTGGTTGATGCGATTTTGAAATCGATTGTGGATTTGAAAAGCAGAGAAGTAGGGGAAGATTTCATTATATGATACCATTTTTCTCAAACTTGTTGTGTTAGTGGTCAAATCGGCAGTTGTTTGGAATGTAGTGAATCTGCTAATTTTTGGCAAGATTTACAGCAGATAGTGTCCCACCAACAGTGCCTTTCTAAAACAGCTCTAGTTTCTGATTGGTTGATGCGATTTTGAAATCGATTGTGGATTTGAAAAGCAGAGAAGTAGGGGAAGATTTCATATGATACCATTTTTCTCAAACTTGTTGCGTTAGTGGTCAAATCGGCAGTTGTTTGGAATGTAGTGAATCTGCTAATTTTTGACAAGATTTACAGCAGATAGTAACCCACCAACAGTGCCTTTCTAAAACAGCTCTAGTTTCTGATTGGTTGATGCAATTTTGAAATCGATTGTGGATTTGAAAAGCAGAGTAGTAGGGGAAGATTTCATTATATGATACCATTTTTCTCAAACTTGTTGCGTTAGTGGTCAAATCGGCAGTTGTTTGGAATGTAGTGAATCTGCTAATTTTTGACAAGATTTACAGCAGATAGTAACCCACCAACAGTGCCTTTCTAAAACAGCGCTAGTTTCTGATTGGTTGATGCAATTTTGAAATCGATTGTGAATTTGAAAAGCAGAGTAGTAGGGGAAGATTTTATTATATCATACCATTTTTCTCAAATTGGTTGCGTTAGTGGTCAAATCGGCAGTTGTTTGGGATGTAGTGAATCTGCTATTTTCTGACAGGATTTACAGCAGATAGTAACCCACCAACAGTGCCTTTCTAAAACAGCTCTAGTTTCTGATTGGTTGATGCGATTTTGAAATCGATTGTGGATTTGAAAAGCAGAGTAGTAGGGGAAGATTTCATTATATGATACCATTTTTCTCAAACTTGTTGCGTTAGTGGTCAAATCGGCAGTTGTTTGGAATGTAGTGAATCTGCTATTTTCTGACAAGATTTACAGCAGATAGTAACCCACCAACAGTGCCTTTCTAAAACAGCTCTAGTTTCTGATTGGTTGATGCAATTTTGAAATCGATTGTGAATTTGAAAAGCAGAGTAGTAGGGGAAGATTTCATTATATGATACCATTTTTCTCAAACTTGTTGCGTTAGTGGTCAAATCGGCAGTTGTTTGGAATGTAGTGAATCTGCTAATTTTTGACAAGATTTACAGCAGATAGTAACCCACCAACAGTGCCTTTCTAAAACAGCGCTAGTTTCTGATTGGTTGATGCAATTTTGAAATCGATTGTGAATTTGAAAAGCAGAGTAGTAGGGGAAGATTTTATTATATCATACCATTTTTCTCAAATTGGTTGCGTTAGTGGTCAAATCGGCAGTTGTTTGGGATGTAGTGAATCTGCTATTTTCTGACAGGATTTACAGCAGATAGTAACCCACCAACAGTGCCTTTCTAAAACAGCTCTAGTTTCTGATTGGTTGATGCGATTTTGAAATCGATTGTGGATTTGAAAAGCAGAGTAGTAGGGGAAGATTTCATTATATGATACCATTTTTCTCAAACTTGTTGCGTTAGTGGTCAAATCGGCAGTTGTTTGGAATGTAGTGAATCTGCTATTTTCTGACAAGATTTACAGCAGATAGTAACCCACCAACAGTGCCTTTCTAAAACAGCTCTAGTTTCTGATTGGATGATGCGATTTTGAAATCGATTGTGGATTTGAAAAGCAGAGTAGTAGGGGAAGATTTCATTAAATGATACCATTTTTCTCAAACTTGTTGCGTTAGTGGTCAAATCGGCAGTTGTTTGGAATGTAGTGAATCTGCTAATTTTTGACAAGATTTACAGCAGATAGTAACCCACCAACAGTGCCTTTCTAAAACAGCGCTAGTTTCTGATTGGTTGATGCGATTTTGAAATCGATTGTGGATTTGAAAAGCAGAGTAGTAGGGGAAGATTTCATTATATGATACCATTTTTCTCAAACTTGTTGCGTTAGTGGTCAAATCGGCAGTTGTTTGGAATGTAGTGAATCTGCTAATTTTTGACAAGATTTACAGCAGATAGTAACCCACCAACAGTGCCTTTCTAAAACAGCTCTAGTTTCTGATTGGTTGATGCAATTTTGAAATCGATTGTGGATTTGAAAAGCAGAGTAGTAGGGGAAGATTTCATTATATGATACCATTTTTCTCAAACTTGTTGCGTTAGTGGTCAAATCGGCAGTTGTTTGGAATGTAGTGAATCTGCTATTTTCTGACAAGATTTACAGCAGATAGTAACCCACCAACAGTGCCTTTCTAAAACAGCTCTAGTTTCTGATTGGTTGATGCGATTTTGAAATCGATTGTGGATTTGAAAAGCAGAGAAGTAGGGGAAGATTTCATTATATGATACCATTTTTCTCAAACTTGTTGCGTTAGTGGTCAAATCGGCAGTTGTTTGGAATGTAGTGAATCTGCTAATTTTTGACAAGATTTACAGCAGATAGTAACCCACCAACAGTGCCTTTCTAAAACAGCTCTAGTTTCTGATTGGTTGATGCAATTTTGAAATCGATTGTGGATTTGAAAAGCAGAGTAGTAGGGGAAGATTTTATTATATCATACCATTTTTCTCAAATTGGTTGCGTTAGTGGTCAAATCGGCAGTTGTTTGGGATGTAGTGAATCTGCTATTTTCTGACAAGATTTACAGCAGATAGTAACCCACCAACAGTGCCTTTCTAAAACAGCTCTAGTTTCTGATTGGTTGATGCGATTTTGAAATCGATTGTGGATTTGAAAAGCAGAGTAGTAGGGGAAGATTTCATTATATGATACCGTTTTTCTCAAACTTGTTGCGTTAGTGGTGAAATCGGCAGTTGTTTGGAATGTAGTGAATCTGCTAATTTTTGACAAGATTTACAGCAGATAGTATCCCACCAACAGTGCCTTTCTAAAACAGCTCTAGTTTCTGATAGGATGATGCGATTTTGTAATCGATTGTGGATTTGAAAAGCAGAGTAGTAGGGGAAGATTTCACTATATGATACCATTTTTCTCAAACTTGTTGCGTTAGTGGTCAAATCGGCAGTTGTTTGGAATGTAGTGAATCTGCTAATTTTTGACAAGATTTACAGCAGATAGTATCCCACCAACAGTGCCTTTCTAAAACAGCTCTAGTTTCTGATTGGTTGATGCGATTTTGAAATCGATTGTGGATTTGAAAAGCAGAGAAGTAGGGGAAGATTTCATTATATGATACCTTTTTTCTCAAACTTGTTGCGTTAGTGGTCAAATCGGCAGTTGTTTAGAATGTAGTGAATCTGCTAATTTTTGACAAGATTTACAGCAGATAGTAACCCACCAACAGTGCCTTTCTAAAACAGCTCTAGTTTCTGATTGGTTGATGCAATTTTGAAATCGATTGCGGATTTGAAAAGCAGAGTAGTAGGGGAAGATTTTATTATATCATACCATTTTTCTCAAATTGGTTGCGTTAGTGGTCAAATCGGCAGTTGTTTGGGATGTAGTGAATCTGCTATTTTCTGACAAGATTTACAGCAGATAGTAACCCACCAACAGTGCCTTTCTAAAACAGCTCTAGTTTCTGATTGGTTGATGCGATTTTGAAATCGATTGTGGATTTGAAAAGCAGAGTAGTAGGGGAAGATTTCATTATATGATACCGTTTTTCTCAAACTTGTTGCGTTAGTGGTGAAATCGGCAGTTGTTTGGAATGTAGTGAATCTGCTAATTTTTGACAAGATTTACAGCAGATAGTAACCCACCAACAGTGCCTTTCTAAAACAGCTCTAGTTTCTGATAGGATGATGCGATTTTGTAATCGATTGTGGATTTGAAAAGCAGAGTAGTAGGGGAAGATTTCACTATATGATACCATTTTTCTCAAACTTGTTGCGTTAGTGGTCAAATCGGCAGTTGTTTGGAATGTAGTGAATCTGCTAATTTTTGACAAGATTTACAGCAGATAGTATCCCACCAACAGTGCCTTTCTAAAACAGCTCTAGTTTCTGATTGGTTGATGCGATTTTGAAATCGATTGTGGATTTGAAAAGCAGAGAAGTAGGGGAAGATTTCATTATATGATACCATTTTTCTCAAACTTGTTGTGTTAGTGGTCAAATCGGCAGTTGTTTGGAATGTAGTGAATCTGCTAATTTTTGGCAAGATTTACAGCAGATAGTGTCCCACCAACAGTGCCTTTCTAAAACAGCTCTAGTTTCTGATTGGTTGATGCGATTTTGAAATCGATTGTGGATTTGAAAAGCAGAGAAGTAGGGGAAGATTTCATTATATGATACCATTTTTCTCAAACTTGTTGCGTTAGTGGTCAAATCGGCAGTTGTTTGGAATGTAGTGAATCTGCTAATTTTTGACAAGATTTACAGCAGATAGTAACCCACCAACAGTGCCTTTCTAAAACAGCTCTAGTTTCTGATTGGTTGATGCAATTTTGAAATCGATTGTGGATTTGAAAAGCAGAGTAGTAGGGGAAGATTTCATTATATGATACCATTTTTCTCAAACTTGTTGCGTTAGTGGTCAAATCGGCAGTTGTTTGGAATGTAGTGAATCTGCTATTTTCTGACAAGATTTACAGCAGATAGTAACCCACCAACAGTGCCTTTCTAAAACAGCTCTAGTTTCTGATTGGATGATGCGATTTTGAAATCGATTGTGGATTTGAAAAGCAGAGTAGTAGGGGAAGATTTCATTAAATGATACCATTTTTCTCAAACTTGTTGCGTTAGTGGTCAAATCGGCAGTTGTTTGGAATGTAGTGAATCTGCTAATTTTTGACAAGATTTACAGCAGATAGTAACCCACCAACAGTGCCTTTCTAAAACAGCGCTAGTTTCTGATTGGTTGATGCGATTTTGAAATCGATTGTGGATTTGAAAAGCAGAGTAGTAGGGGAAGATTTCATTATATGATACCATTTTTCTCAAACTTGTTGCGTTAGTGGTCAAATCGGCAGTTGTTTGGAATGTAGTGAATCTGCTAATTTTTGACAAGATTTACAGCAGATAGTAACCCACCAACAGTGCCTTTCTAAAACAGCTCTAGTTTCTGATTGGTTGATGCAATTTTGAAATCGATTGTGGATTTGAAAAGCAGAGTAGTAGGGGAAGATTTCATTATATGATACCATTTTTCTCAAACTTGTTGCGTTAGTGGTCAAATCGGCAGTTGTTTGGAATGTAGTGAATCTGCTATTTTCTGACAAGATTTACAGCAGATAGTAACCCACCAACAGTGCCTTTCTAAAACAGCTCTAGTTTCTGATTGGTTGATGCGATTTTGAAATCGATTGTGGATTTGAAAAGCAGAGAAGTAGGGGAAGATTTCATTATATGATACCATTTTTCTCAAACTTGTTGCGTTAGTGGTCAAATCGGCAGTTGTTTGGAATGTAGTGAATCTGCTAATTTTTGACAAGATTTACAGCAGATAGTAACCCACCAACAGTGCCTTTCTAAAACAGCTCTAGTTTCTGATTGGTTGATGCAATTTTGAAATCGATTGTGGATTTGAAAAGCAGAGTAGTAGGGGAAGATTTTATTATATCATACCATTTTTCTCAAATTGGTTGCGTTAGTGGTCAAATCGGCAGTTGTTTGGGATGTAGTGAATCTGCTATTTTCTGACAAGATTTACAGCAGATAGTAACCCACCAACAGTGCCTTTCTAAAACAGCTCTAGTTTCTGATTGGTTGATGCGATTTTGAAATCGATTGTGGATTTGAAAAGCAGAGTAGTAGGGGAAGATTTCATTATATGATACCGTTTTACTCAAACTTGTTGCGTTAGTGGTCAAATCGGCAGTTGTTTGGAATGTAGTGAATCTGCTAATTTTTGACAAGATTTACAGCAGATAGTAACCCACCAACAGTGCCTTTCTAAAACAGCTTTAGTTTCTGATCGGTTGATGCGATTTTGAAATCGATTGTGGATTTGAAAAGCAGAGTAGTAGGGGAAGATTTCATTATATGATACCATTTTTCTCAAAGTTGTTGCGTTAGTGGTCAAATCGGCAGTTGTTTGGAATGTAGTGAATCTGCTAATTTTTGACAAGATTTACAGCATATAGTAACCCACCAACAGTGCCTTTCTAAAACAGCGCTAGTTTCTGATTGGTTGATGCAATTTTGAAATCGATTGTGGATTTGAAAAGCAGAGTAGTAGGGGAAGATTTTATTATATCATACCATTTTTCTCAAATTGGTTGCGTTAGTGGTCAAATCGGCAGTTGTTTGGGATGTAGTGAATCTGCTATTTTCTGACAGGATTTACAGCAGATAGTAACCCACCAACAGTGCCTTTCTAAAACAGCTCTAGTTTCTGATTGGTTGATGCGATTTTGAAATCGATTGTGGATTTGAAAAGCAGAGTAGTAGGGGAAGATTTCATTATATGATACCATTTTTCTCAAACTTGTTGCGTTAGTGGTCAAATCGGCAGTTGTTTGGAATGTAGTGAATCTGCTATTTTCTGACAAGATTTACAGCAGATAGTAGCCCACCAACAGTGCCTTTCTAAAACAGCTCTAGTTTCTGATTGGATGATGCGATTTTGAAATCGATTGTGGATTTGAAAAGCAGAGTAGTAGGGGAAGATTTCATTAAATGATACTATTTTTCTTAAACTTGTTGCGTTAGTGGTCAAATCGGCAGTTGTTTGGAATGTAGTGAATCTGCTAATTTTTGACAAGATTTACAGCAGATAGTAACCCACCAACAGTGCCTTTCTAAACAAGCTCTAGTTTCTGATTGGTTGATGCGATTTTGAAATCGATTGTGGATTTGAAAAGCAGAGTAGTAGGGGAAGATTTCATTATATGATACCATTTTTCTCAAACTTGTTGCGTTAGTGGTCAAATCGGCAGTTGTTTGGAATGTAGTGAATCTGCTAATTTTTGACAAGATTTACAGCAGATAGTAACCCACCAACAGTGCCTTTCTAAAACAGCTCTAGTTTCTGATTGGTTGATGCAATTTTGAAATCGATTGTGGATTTGAAAAGCAGAGTAGTAGGGGAAGATTTCATTATATGATACCATTTTTCTCAAACTTGTTGCGTTAGTGGTCAAATCGGCAGTTGTTTGGAATGTAGTGAATCTGCTATTTTCTGACAAGATTTACAGCAGATAGTAACCCACCAACAGTGCCTTTCTAAAACAGCTCTAGTTTCTGATTGGATGATGCGATTTTGAAATCGATTGTGGATTTGAAAAGCAGAGTAGTAGGGGAAGATTTCATTAAATGATACCATTTTTCTCAAACTTGTTGCGTTAGTGGTCAAATCGGCAGTTGTTTGGAATGTAGTGAATCTGCTAATTTTTGACAAGATTTACAGCAGATAGTAACCCACCAACAGTGCCTTTCTAAAACAGCTCTAGTTTATGATTGGTTGATGCGATTTTGAAATCGATTGTGGATTTGAAAAGCAGAGTAGTAGGGGAAGATTTCATTATATGATACCATTTTTCTCAAACTTGTTGCGTTAGTGGTCAAATCGGCAGTTGTTTGGAATGTAGTGAATCTGCTAATTTTTGACAAGATTTACAGCAGATAGTATCCCACCAACAGTGCCTTTCTAAAACAGCTCTAGTTTCTGATTGGTTGATGCGATTTTGAAATTGATTGTGGATTTGAAAAGCAGAGAAGTAGGGGAAGATTTCATTATATGATACCATTTTTCTCAAACTTGTTGTGTTAGTGGTCAAATCGGCAGTTGTTTGGAATGTAGTGAATCTGCTAATTTTTGGCAAGATTTACAGCAGATAGTATCCCACCAACAGTGCCTTTCTAAAACAGCGCTAGTTTCTGATTGGTTGATGCAATTTTGAAATCGATTGTGGATTTGAAAAGCAGAGTAGTAGGGGAAGATTTTATTATATCATACCATTTTTCTCAAATTGGTTGCGTTAGTGGTCAAATCGGCAGTTGTTTGGGATGTAGTGAATCTGCTATTTTCTGACAAGATTTACAGCAGATAGTAACCCACCAACAGTGCCTTTCTAAAACAGCTCTAGTTTCTGATTGGTTGATGAGATTTTGAAATCGATTGTGGATTTGAAAAGCAGAGTAGTAGGGGAAGATTTCATTATATGATACCATTTTTCTCAAACTTGTTGCGTTAGTGGTCAAATCGGCAGTTGTTTGGAATGTAGTGAATCTGCTATTTTCTGACAAGATTTACAGCAGATAGTAACCCACCAACAGTGCCTTTCTAAAACAGCTCTAGTTTCTGATTGGATGATGCGATTTTGAAATCGATTGTGGATTTGAAAAGCAGAGTAGTAGGGGAAGATTTCATTATATGATACCATTTTTCTCAAACTTGTTGCGTTAGTGGTCAAATCGGCAGTTGTTTGGAATGTAGTGAATCTGCTATTTTCTGACAAGATTTACAGCAGATAGTAACCCACCAACAGTGCCTTTCTAAAACAGCTCTAGTTTCTGATTGGATGATGCGATTTTGAAATCGATTGTGGATTTGAAAAGCAGAGTAGTAGGGGAAGATTTCATTAAATGATACCATTTTTCTCAAACTTGTTGCGTTAGTGGTCAAATCGGCAGTTGTTTGGAATGTAGTGAATATGCTAATTTTTGGCAAGATTTACAGCAGATAGTATCCCACCAACAGTGACTTTCTAAAACAGCTCTAGTTTCTGATTGGTTGATGCGATTTTGAAATCGATTGTGGATTTGAAAAGCAGAGAAGTAGGGGAAGATTTCATTATATGATACCATTTTTCTCAAACTTGTTGCGTTAGTGGTCAAATCGGCAGTTGTTTGGAATGTAGTGAATCTGCTAATTTTTGACAAGATTTACAGCAGATAGTATCCCACCAACAGTGCCTTTCTAAAACAGCTCTAGTTTCTGATTGGTTGATGCGATTTTGAAATCGATTGTGGATTTGAAAAGCAGAGAAGTAGGGGAAGATTTCATTATATGATACCATTTTTCTCAAACTTGTTGTGTTAGTGGTCAAATCGGCAGTTGTTTGGAATGTAGTGAATCTGCTAATTTTTGGCAAGATTTACAGCAGATAGTATCCCACCAACAGTGCCTTTCTAAAACAGCTCTAGTTTCTGATTGGTTGATGCGATTTTGAAATCGATTGTGGATTTGAAAAGCAGAGAAGTAGGGGAAGATTTCATTATATGATACCTTTTTTCTCAAACTTGTTGCGTTAGTGTTCAAATCGGCAGTTGTTTAGAATGTAGTGAATCTGCTAATTTTTGACAAGATTTACAGCAGATAGTAACCCACCAACAGTGCCTTTCTAAAACAGCTCTAGTTTCTGATTGGTTGATGCAATTTTGAAATTGATTGTGGATTTGAAAAGCAGAGTAGTAGGGGAAGATTTTATTATATCATACCATTTTTCTCAAATTGGTTGCGTTAGTGGTCAAATCGGCAGTTGTTTGGGATGTAGTGAATCTGCTATTTTCTGACAAGATTTACAGCAGATAGTAACCCACCAACAGTGCCTTTCTAAAACAGCTCTAGTTTCTGATTGGTTGATGCGATTTTGAAATCGATTGTGGATTTGAAAAGCAGAGTAGTAGGGGAAGATTTCATTATATGATACCGTTTTTCTCAAACTTGTTGCGTTAGTGGTGAAATCGGCAGTTGTTTGGAATGTAGTGAATCTGCTAATTTTTGACAAGATTTACAGCAGATAGTAACCCACCAACAGTGCCTTTCTAAAACAGCTCTAGTTTCTGATAGGATGATGCGATTTTGTAATCGATTGTGGATTTGAAAAGCAGAGTAGTAGGGGAAGATTTCACTATATGATACCATTTTTCTCAAACTTGTTGCGTTAGTGGTCAAATCGGCAGTTGTTTGGAATGTAGTGAATCTGCTAATTTTTGACAAGATTTACAGCAGATAGTATCCCACCAACAGTGCCTTTCTAAAACAGCTCTAGTTTCTGATTGGTTGATGCGATTTTGAAATCGATTGTGGATTTGAAAAGCAGAGAAGTAGGGGAAGATTTCATTATATGATACCTTTTTTCTCAAACTTGTTGCGTTAGTGGTCAAATCGGCAGTTGTTTAGAATGTAGTGAATCTGCTAATTTTTGACAAGATTTACAGCAGATAGTAACCCACCAACAGTGCCTTTCTAAAACAGCTCTAGTTTCTGATTGGTTGATGCAATTTTGAAATCGATTGTGGATTTGAAAAGCAGAGTAGTAGGGGAAGATTTTATTATATCATACCATTTTTCTCAAATTGGTTGCGTTAGTGGTCAAATCGGCAGTTGTTTGGGATGTAGTGAATCTGCTATTTTCTGACAAGATTTACAGCAGATAGTAACCCACCAACAGTGCCTTTCTAAAACAGCTCTAGTTTCTGATTGGTTGATGCGATTTTGAAATCGATTGTGGATTTGAAAAGCAGAGTAGTAGGGGAAGATTTCATTATATGATACCGTTTTTCTCAAACTTGTTGCGTTAGTGGTGAAATCGGCAGTTGTTTGGAATGTAGTGAATCTGCTAATTTTTGACAAGATTTACAGCAGATAGTAACCCACCAACAGTGCCTTTCTAAAACAGCTCTAGTTTCTGATAGGATGATGCGATTTTGTAATCGATTGTGGATTTGAAAAGCAGAGTAGTAGGGGAAGATTTCACTATATGATACCATTTTTCTCAAACTTGTTGCGTTAGTGGTCAAATCGGCAGTTGTTTGGAATGTAGTGAATCTGCTAATTTTTGACAAGATTTACAGCAGATAGTATCCCACCAACAGTGCCTTTCTAAAACAGCTCTAGTTTCTGATTGGTTGATGCGATTTTGAAATCGATTGTGGATTTGAAAAGCAGAGAAGTAGGGGAAGATTTCATTATATGATACCATTTTTCTCAAACTTGTTGTGTTAGTGGTCAAATCGGCAGTTGTTTGGAATGTAGTGAATCTGCTAATTTTTGGCAAGATTTACAGCAGATAGTGTCCCACCAACAGTGCCTTTCTAAAACAGCTCTAGTTTCTGATTGGTTGATGCGATTTTGAAATCGATTGTGGATTTGAAAAGCAGAGAAGTAGGGGAAGATTTCATTATATGATACCATTTTTCTCAAACTTGTTGCGTCAGTGGTCAAATCGGCAGTTGTTTGGAATGTAGTGAATCTGCTAATTTTTGACAAGATTTACAGCAGATAGTAACCCACCAACAGTGCCTTTCTAAAACAGCTCTAGTTTCTGATTGGTTGATGCAATTTTGAAATCGATTGTGGATTTGAAAAGCAGAGTAGTAGGGGAAGATTTCATTATATGATACCATTTTTCTCAAACTTGTTGCGTTAGTGGTCAAATCGGCAGTTGTTTGGAATGTAGTGAATCTGCTAATTTTTGACAAGATTTACAGCAGATAGTAACCCACCAACAGTGCCTTTCTAAAACAGCGCTAGTTTCTGATTGGTTGATGCAATTTTGAAATCGATTGTGGATTTGAAAAGCAGAGTAGTAGGGGAAGATTTTATTACATCATACCATTTTTCTCAAATTGGTTGCGTTAGTGGTCAAATCGGCAGTTGTTTGGGATGTAGTGAATCTGCTATTTTCTGACAGGATTTACAGCAGATAGTAACCCACCAACAGTGCCTTTCTAAAACAGCTCTAGTTTCTGATTGGTTGATGCGATTTTGAAATCGATTGTGGATTTGAAAAGCAGAGTAGTAGGGGAAGATTTCATTATATGATACCATTTTTCTCAAACTTGTTGCGTTAGTGGTCAAATCGGCAGTTGTTTGGAATGTAGTGAATCTGCTATTTTCTGACAAGATTTACAGCAGATAGTAACCCACCAACAGTGCCTTTCTAAAACAGCGCTAGTTTCTGATTGGTTGATGCGATTTTGAAATCGATTGTGGATTTGAAAAGCAGAGTAGTAGGGGAAGATTTCATTATATTATACCATTTTTCTCAAACTTGTTGCGTTAGTGGTCAAATCGGCAGTTGTTTGGAATGTAGTGAATCTGCTAATTTTTGACAAGATTTACAGCAGATAGTAACCCACCAACAGTGCCTTTCTAAAACAGCTCTAGTTTCTGATTGGTTGATGCAATTTTGAAATCGATTGTGGATTTGAAAAGCAGAGTAGTAGGGGAAGATTTCATTATATGATACCATTTTTCTCAAACTTGTTGCGTTAGTGGTCAAATCGGCAGTTGTTTGGAATGTAGTGAATCTGCTATTTTCTGACAAGATTTACAGCAGATAGTAACCCACCAACAGTGCCTTTCTAAAACAGCTCTAGTTTCTGATTGGTTGATGCGATTTTGAAATCGATTGTGGATTTGAAAAGCAGAGAAGTAGGGGAAGATTTCATTATATGATACCATTTTTCTCAAACTTGTTGCGTTAGTGGTCAAATCGGCAGTTGTTTGGAATGTAGTGAATCTGCTAATTTTTGACAAGATTTACAGCAGATAGTAACCCACCAACAGTGCCTTTCTAAAACAGCTCTAGTTTCTGATTGGTTGATGCAATTTTGAAATCGATTGTGGATTTGAAAAGCAGAGTAGTAGGGGAAGATTTTATTATATCATACCATTTTTCTCAAATTGGTTGCGTTAGTGGTCAAATCGGCAGTTGTTTGGGATGTAGTGAATCTGCTATTTTCTGACAAGATTTACAGCAGATAGTAACCCACCAACAGTGCCTTTCTAAAACAGCTCTAGTTTCTGATTGGTTGATGCGATTTTGAAATCGATTGTGGATTTGAAAAGCAGAGTAGTAGGGGAAGATTTCATTATATGATACCGTTTTACTCAAACTTGTTGCGTTAGTGGTCAAATCGGCAGTTGTTTGGAATGTAGTGAATCTGCTAATTTTTGACAAGATTTACAGCAGATAGTAACCCACCAACAGTGCCTTTCTAAAACAGCGCTAGTTTCTGATTGGTTGATGCAATTTTGAAATCGATTGTGGATTTGAAAAGCAGAGTAGTAGGGGAAGATTTTATTATATCATACCATTTTTCTCAAATTGGTTGCGTTAGTGGTCAAATCGGCAGTTGTTTGGGATGTAGTGAATCTGCTATTTTCTGACAAGATTGACAGCAGATAGTAACCCACCAACAGTGCCTTTCTAAAACAGCTCTAGTTTCTGATTGGTTGATGCGATTTTGAAATCGATTGTGGATTTGAAAAGCAGAGTAGTAGGGGAAGATTTCATTATATGATACCATTTTTCTCAAACTTGTTGCGTTAGTGGTCAAATCGGCAGTTGTTTGGAATGTAGTGAATCTGCTATTTTCTGACAAGATTTACAGCAGATAGTAACCCACCAACAGTGCCTTTCTAAAACAGCTCTAGTTTCTGATTGGATGATGCGATTTTGAAATCGATTGTGGATTTGAAAAGCAGAGTAGTAGGGGAAGATTTCATTATATGATACCATTTTTCTCAAACTTGTTGCGTTAGTGGTCAAATCGGCAGTTGTTTGGAATGTAGTGAATCTGCTATTTTCTGACAAGATTTACAGCAGATAGTAACCCACCAACAGTGCCTTTCTAAAACAGCTCTAGTTTCTGATTGGATGATGCGATTTTGAAATCGATTGTGGATTTGAAAAGCAGAGTAGTAGGGGAAGATTTCATTAAATGATACCATTTTTCTCAAACTTGTTGCGTTAGTGGTCAAATCGGCAGTTGTTTGGAATGTAGTGAATCTGCTAATTTTTGGCAAGATTTACAGCAGATAGTATCCCACCAACAGTGCCTTTCTAAAACAGCTCTAGTTTCTGATTGGTTGATGCGATTTTGAAATCGATTGTGGATTTGAAAAGCAGAGAAGTAGGGGAAGATTTCATTATATGATACCATTTTTCTCAAACTTGTTGCGTTAGTGGTCAAATCGGCAGTTGTTTGGAATGTAGTGAATCTGCAAATTTTTGACAAGATTTACAGCAGATAGTAACCCACCAACAGTGCCTTTCTAAAACAGCTCTAGTTTCTGATTGGTAGATGCGATTTTGAAATCGATTGTGGATTTGAAAAGCAGAGTAGTAGGGGAAGATTTCATTATATGATACCATTTTTCTCAAACTTGTTGCGTTAGTGGTCAAATCGGCAGTTGTTTGGAATGTAGTGAATCTGCTAATTTTTGGAAAGATTTACAGCAGATAGTATCCCACCAACAGTGCCTTTCTAAAACAGCTCTAGTTTCTGATTGGTTGATGCGATTTTGAAATCGATTCTGGATTTGAAAAGCAGAGAAGTAGGGGAAGATTTCATTATATGATACCATTTTTCTCAAACTTGTTGCGTTAGTGGTCAAATCGGCAGTTGTTTGGAATGTAGTGAATCTGCAAATTTTTGACAAGATTTACAGCAGATAGTAACCCACCAACAGTGCCTTTCTAAAACAGCTCTAGTTTCTGATTGGTAGATGCGATTTTGAAATCGATTGTGGATTTGAAAAGCAGAGTAGTAGGGGAAGATTTCATTATATGATACCATTTTTCTCAAACTTGTTGCGTTAGTGGTCAAATCGGCAGTTGTTTGGAATGTAGTGAATCTGCTATTTTCTGACAAGATTTACAGCAGATAGTAACCCACCAACAGTGCCTTTCTAAAACAGCTCTAGTTTCTGATTGGATGATGCGATTTTGAAATCGATTGTGGATTTGAAAAGCAGAGTAGTAGGGGAAGATTTCATTAAATGATACCATTTTTCTCAAACTTGTTGCGTTAGTGGTCAAATCGGCAGTTGTTTGGAATGTAGTGAATCTGCTAATTTTTGGCAAGATTTACAGCAGATAGTATCCCACCAACAGTGCCTTTCTAAAACAGCTCTAGTTTCTGATTGGTTGATGCGATTTTGAAATCGATTGTGGATTTGAAAAGCAGAGAAGTAGGGGAAGATTTCATTATATGATACCATTTTTCTCAAACTTGTTGCGTTAGTGGTCAAATCGGCAGTTGTTTGGAATGTAGTGAATCTGCAAATTTTTGACAAGATTTACAGCAGATAGTAACCCCCCAACAGTGCCTTTCTAAAACAGCTCTAGTTTCTGATTGGTAGATGCGATTTTGAAATCGATTGTGGATTTGAAAAGCAGAGTAGTAGGGGAAGATTTCATTATATGATACCATTTTTCTCAAACTTGTTGCGTTAGTGGTCAAATCGGCAGTTGTTTGGAATGTAGTGAATCTGCTATTTTCTGACAAGATTTACAGCAGATAGTAACCCACCAACAGTGCCTTTCTAAAACAGCTCTAGTTTCTGATTGGTTGATGCGATTTTGAAATCGAATGTGGATTTGAAAAGCAGAGTAGTAGGGGAAGATTTCATTATATGATACCATTTTTCTCAAACTTGTTGCATTAGTGGTCAAATCGGCAGTTGTTTGGAATGTAGTGAATCTGCTAATTTTTGACAAGATTTACAGCAGATAGTAACCCACCAACAGTGCCTTTCTAAAACAGCTCTAGTTTCTGATTGGTTGATGCGATTTTGAAATCGATTGTGGATTTGAAAAGCAGAGTAGTAGGCGTAGATTTCATTATATGATACCGTTTTTCTCAAACTTGTTGCGTTAGTGGTGAAATCGGCAGTTGTTTGGAATGTAGTGAATCTGCTAATTTTTGACAAGATTTACAGCAGATAGTAACCCACCAACAGTGCCTTTCTAAAACAGCTCTAGTTTCTGATAGGATGATGCGATTTTGTAATCGATTGTGGATTTGAAAAGCAGAGTAGTAGGGGAAGATTTCACTATATGATACCATTTTTCTCAAACTTGTTGCGTTAGTGGTCAAATCGGCAGTTGTTTGGAATGTAGTGAATCTGCTAATTTTTGACAAGATTTACAGCAGATAGTATCCCACCAACAGTGCCTTTCTAAAACAGCTCTAGTTTCTGATTGGTTGATGCGATTTTGAAATCGATTGTGGATTTGAAAAGCAGAGAAGTAGGGGAAGATTTCATTATATGATACCATTTTTCTCAAACTTGTTGTGTTAGTGGTCAAATCGGCAGTTGTTTGGAATGTAGTGAATCTGCTAATTTTTGGCAAGATTTACAGCAGATAGTATCCCACCAACAGTGCCTTTCTAAAACAGCTCTAGTTTCTGATTGGTTGATGCGATTTTGAAATCGATTGTGGATTTGAAAAGCAGAGAAGAAGGGGAAGATTTCATTATATGATACCATTTTTCTCAAACTTGTTGCGTTAGTGGTCAAATCGGCAGTTGTTTGGAATGTAGTGAATCTGCTAATTTTTGACAAGATTTACAGCAGATAGTAACCCACCAACAGTGCCTTTCTAAAACAGCTCTAGTTTCTGATTGGTTGATGCAATTTTGAAATCGATTGTGGATTTGAAAAGCAGAGTAGTAGGGGAAGATTTTATTATATCATACCATTTTTCTCAAATTGGTTGCGTTAGTGGTCAAATCGGCAGTTGTTTGGGATGTAGTGAATCTGCTATTTTCTGACAAGATTTACAGCAGATAGTAACCCACCAACAGTGCCTTTCTAAAACAGCTCTAGTTTCTGATTGGTTGATGCGATTTTGAAATCGATTGTGGATTTGAAAAGCAGAGTAGTAGGGGAAGATTTCATTATATGATACCATTTTTCTCAAACTTGTTGCGTTAGTGGTCAAATCGGCAGTTGTTTGGAATGTAGTGAATCTGCTAATTTTTGACAGGATTTACAGCAGATAGTATCCCACCAACAGTGCCTTTCTAAAACAGCTCTAGTTTCTGATTGGTTGATGCGATTTTGAAATCGATTGTGGATTTGAAAAGCAGAGAAGTAGGGGAAGATTTCATTATATGATACCATTTTTCTCAAACTTGTTGTGTTAGTGGTCAAATCGGCAGTTGTTTGGAATGTAGTGAATCTGCTAATTTTTGGCAAGATTTACAGCAGATAGTATCCCACCAACAGTGCCTTTCTAAAACAGCTCTAGTTTCTGATTGGTTGATGCGATTTTGAAATCGATTGTGGATTTGAAAAGCAGAGAAGTAGGGGAAGATTTCATTATATGATACCATTTTTCTCAAACTTGTTGCGTTAGTGGTCAAATCGGCAGTTGTTTGGAATGTAGTGAATCTGCTAATTTTTGACAAGATTTACAGCAGATAGTAACCCACCAACAGTGCCTTTCTAAAACAGCTCTAGTTTCTGATTGGTTGATGCAATTTTGAAATCGATTGTGGATTTGAAAAGCAGAGTAGTAGGGGAAGATTTTATTATATCATACCATTTTTCTCAAATTGGTTGCGTTAGTGGTCAAATCGGCAGTTGTTTGGGATGTAGTGAATCTGCTATTTTCTGACAAGATTTACAGCAGATAGTAACCCACCAACAGTGCCTTTCTAAAACAGCTCTAGTTTCTGATTGGTTGATGCGATTTTGAAATCGATTGTGGATTTGAAAAGCAGAGTAGTAGGGGAAGATTTCATTATATGATACCATTTTTCTCAAACTTGT